>NC_135329.1:143900643-145100643 GCF_023851605.1 Tamandua tetradactyla
TCTCTTAGCCCTTCTCCAGGGCTGCGGAAACGCCCCCTTCCCCTGGCCCCCGCACCCTCCTGCCCTCGGTCTCGCGAGCTCCCGGGGGAAAGGCGCGCCGTGGCCCAGCCCGACCCCGCCGCCGCCGCCGGGTGCCAGGTTCGGTGACTCCGGCGAGTCTGTGGGGCCTCGGCCCACCCCGGAGCTGGGGCCGCCGCCCTCCCGGCTCCCAGGCTCGGCTCATGCCAAGGCCTGTTGCGTGATTCCAACTTGGGCTGACATTCCCTGCCCCGGGCGCTCCGGCGTAGGCCTCTTAATCATCTTGTCTGCAGCAGATCCTCGACACCAGCCAATTTACTGCCCTGTCTCTCCGCTGCTGGTTTCGGGAGGGGGAAGGGAGGGAAGTGCGCGCAAAGGAGGGGAGGGCACAGGCAACTGCAGAAGGAAGGTTGGCACCAGCTACTGGCACTAAAGAAACCACGGAATTTGGGGGTGGCGGGGGAGTGAGATGGGGGTCTGCCAGTCAGAGGCTGCTTAGAGAAGCCCAGGATCTCGTGGGAAAACAATGCAGAAACAAAGCAAGGGGAGACTGGATTATGCAGTCTCTCTCCTTTCTGCAGGGCCTCAACTCCCTGGGCCATACTCTATGGTAACCCAAACTCGTGTAGGCCCCAGAACAATCTAGTCAGAAAAATCCAAAGACGCCATGGAGCCCAGAAACTCACTCTGCCACATGTCTGATTTTTGGCAGAGGTGAGTTGAAGATGACCTGGGTAGCCATACTAGAGGACAAGAGGCCTGGGTCTGGCAAGTAGTACCTCTCCCCAACTTCCCCATAGCAAAGGCAGTCCTATTGAAAGGATTGGCTGAGGTTCAGGTGCCAGTGTAAGAAAGGGCCATTGCTTCCAGCCCCAGAGCACTGCTCCTCCATATTGGGTGAAGTTGGAAAGATCTCTGGATAAATCTAGGCCTGGTAATCACAGGCAAAAGTAAAGCTTCCCTCTTTGGGGTGCACTGTTATAATACAACACTACTACTGATAGTTAATATTTATTGAGTATTTGCCATGTGCCAGACCTTATGTTAGTTACACTGCACCTCACTGAATACTCACAACTCTGAGAGTTAGCTGTGAAAATTTTTCCTATTTTATACATCTAGAAACTGTAGCACAGAGAGGTTAAGTGGGTCGCCCAAGGTCACATAGCTAGTCAGTGAAGAAAGCTAACCTTGGCCTTTGTAGGGAATATCAGGAAGGTAGGGTCACTTCCCAAACCAAAAGCTCTTTGTTGGGGTCCCAAGTGGAAAGCAGAGCTGCAAGGTGTGTGGACATTTCCTTCTGAGAGATCTTTCCTTCTGAGTGTGAGACTGAAGGATGCCACTCGAGCAGTATTGTGCATCAGCCTTAGTCTTTATACAGCAGCATGTGTGAGTGTGAATGAGTAAGTGTTCATGAATTTGCATGTCAGTGCATGTGGTTATGTGTGTAAGTGTGATTATGAGCGTGTGACCGGGACTGGGTGTGTCATAGCATGTGTGTGCCTGTATATGTGAAAATGATAGCGTGCGTGTGATTGTGAGGTGTATATCTGTGTGTGCGTGTGTGTGCTGGTGCAAGCCTGTGCTCCAGGGTCCCCCAGCATTCCAGAGTCACCAACTGCGCCTTGCGAGGGTCTGGGTTCTCGGCTCAGCCAGCTCCTCGCTCTCCCTGAAGGGCCACTAGGCGAGCGGCTGGGAGTGCGTATAGGAGTCTGACCCACGGCTGCTGCAGCATTCAGGCCCCCTCAGGGAGGTCTCGGACCGCGACTCGGACGCACTGCCTGGCCAACACTGCGGGGGCGGTGGAGACCGCCCAGGCGAGGGGCTGTGGCGCCGGAGGGGCCGCGCGGGCGGAGGCTGGAGCCGCCTGGCGCTGAGTGACTCACAGCGCCGCAGGCTGGCGAACCGCGGGCTGGCTAACCGCGTGCTGGGACACCGGTGGAGGCGGAGCGTGATCCCCTAGCGGCGGCCGGAGCCCAGCGTGCCTATCCTCGCTTCGCCCCACTTCATCGCGTTTGCAGCCTCCTAAAATTCGCTCTCGGATAACCAAGTTCCTAGCCTGGGCCGCGTCGACCTCCCAGCGCGTGACCGACGGAGCCCTGGCACCAAGGAAAAAGTGTGCACGTACAACGAAAACAATAATTTATTTAAATAATCTCTTCATATTGTAAAATCAACATTAAGAGCATGTTGTTTTCATAATAAATAACCCCAAAATACCTTTCAAGAACAAAGACCTTAGGTTAAAATAAAACAAATCCAAATCAGTAGCTTAATTTAACTGAAAAATTTCAAAGGGAAAAATTAAAACGAGGGTGTTTCTGAGGTCACTGCTAAGTTGCAGTTTTCACAACTGGGGGTTTACAAAAAAATGTCTGAAAAGCTGAGTATTTTTATACAAATAAATCGGTGGGAAAATCTGTACAGACCCTTATTTACAAACTCTGTGTCGAAGTCCAGGCTAATAGTCCTGGATAGGTTTTAAAAAAGATAATTTAAACACATTTTTTTTGCAATGTCCACATATTAAAAAATCATTTTCCCCAACATCAAAATGAGGTCATCCGCAAAGGCACCTAAACTTTTAAAAAAATAAAAATAAAAAAACTCCACTGGTGATAGATGAGAGCACTATGGGAGAGTTTCTGGGGAGAGCTAACGCAGGGGAAGGGCTGGAGGCTCCGACGGATGCAAATAGCAGGGCAGAAAAAAAGCGGCGGGGCAGCCTGGGTCAAGGGGGCAGGAGGGGGAGGCGGGCAGGCAGGACCCCGGGAGGTCAATAACCGAAGCCGACTAGGGATGAGCCTGAGGGCGGGCGAGGAAAAAGGAGCCTCTCAATGCGCTGGAAGCCTCGCGGGAGGGGGAGGCGTCCCTCTCCGGGACTCAACTCAAGGCCCGGGGCGAGGAAGGCGCCGGACAGCCTAGCCCGGCGGGAAGGGGAGGGGAGGCAAGTTCGAGGCGGGGCTCCAAGCTGCCGAGGCCTGGGACTCAGGTCGGAAATGCGGCGGTGGGGGGGAAGGCCTCACCACGCTGCTGCCATGTTTCGCCCTGTTTGGCCGGGAGGACCCGGGCCTGGGGCTTGCCATCCTGAGCCGCAACCTCGGGGAGGATGGGGTGGCGCCAGCGGGCCAGTAGAAGGGACCCTCTGGCTCTTGGGGACCAGCACCGAGGACAGCTGGTTTCTGCTCTCTCAGTCTCTGGTGCAGTCTTCCTGGGGTTAGAAAATCGTCCCCGCACTCACTGGGGCGCCCCCGCCGCCGTGGTGGTGGTGGTGGTGGTGGTGATGGTGGTGGTGGTGAGGCTGCGGAGTCTGCGTTGGGTGTAGCAGCGGCGCGGCGGCCTGCAGGTGCGAGGCGGAGCCCGAGGCCTGGTGGTACCACGGATAGTTGCCCAGGAAAGCCGAGGCCGCACTGCTCGGGCTGGAGCCTGAGCTACCTGCGCCACTGCCGCCGCTGCTCGGGCCGCCGCCGCCCGCCATCCGCTGCGGCGCGCCGAAGTCCCAGGAGGCGGGCGCCGAGACTGGCGGCGAAGCACAAGGTGGCGACGCGCTGGCCCCCGGGTGCTGCTCCGAGGGGATCTCGCCGCTTTTCCACATTTTCTTGAACTTGGACCGGCGGTTCTGGAACCAGATTTTGACCTTTATGGGCAAGGGACATGAATGTTAGTGGAGGAACCTTGGCATGGGCAGGGGAGGAGAGGAAGAGGAAAAAGAAGGGGGCTAGAGAGGGACACCAAGCACCTAGGGCGGGTTAATAGATCACATGCAGCGGCCTCGCGGGCTCTGATTGTTCCAGCTCCATTGGGAGGTAATCCCCAAAGGTCTCAGACCGTGGGTGTGTGTGTGCGGGGGTGATAGTGACAGCGAGAGAGGGTCGGGAGGACCAGTTATTTTACCCGCTTAATCCGCAGAGCGAAGAAAGACAATTTGGTATCAAGTTTTTGCCCTCACCCCCTCCATCCCTTTCCTTCCCTCCTACGAGGTGGCCTCCAGTGAGATTTCTGTTTCTGGCCTAGGAGCCCGGGTCTCGATATCCTTGAAATTATTTTAAGAAACATTGCAGTGAACTGGCCTGCCCGCCTTCGCAGCGGCGAGCTCCCACCTGAGTCTGGGTGAGGCCCAGGGACGCCGCCAGCTCAGCTCTCTCCGGAAGGGCCAGGTACTGAGTCTTTTGGAAGCGCCGCTGCAGAGCCGCCAGCTGGAAACTGGAGTAAATAGTGCGGGGTTTCCGGACTTTCTTTGGTTTGCCGTTCACTATCCGGATTTCAGGCTCGAGGTCCTCTTTCTCTGCAGCGAAACGTAAACATAAGAGCCTCAGAACCCCGGGGCCCTAAGAATTCCCGTCCTCCTGGAGGACTCGGCAGGGGACTTGGCCGAGCCAGGAGGCGGGTTCTTGGAGAGACTGCGATGTGCCCAGGCGCAACTTCGCCAACCTCGGGCCGGCGCCGCCACAGTACCCAGGAGCTGGACCATCTAGGGAAGGCAAAGACACACGCACGCCAGAAAGAAAGGAGAAGCAGGTGAGAAGGAAATGGGGGTTACCGCGGGGCATACACCGCGTGTCCACTCGCCCCCCGGGTCCCACTAGCTGAGCACCAAGGGACTTACCCGGTGACCCGCTACGGTTCAAAGATGGGGAAGGGCAAAGGGTGCTGAGCGGGCAGGTAACAGGCAAAGTGAAAGGCTAGGGCACAGGGCGGACTACCGCCCCAAACATTTTTATCCTATCCACCCCAGGAACTACGCTGACTTTGGTACGCTTGACGCCAGCATAATACATACCAGGCTCGTTGTTGGCAGGAGACGAACTGGTCCCGTAGGGCGCGTAGGACGTGTAGGCGGTTGTGTAGCCCAAATCGTAGCCGCTCTTGGCGGAGTAAGGGACATTGTTGAGGCCGCTGGCGTGGTACTGGTAGGAACCCATGTGCGCGTAGGGCGATCCCCCACCGCCGCCGCCGCCGCCCGCCGGGTGCTGCTGGTTGGTGTAGTAGCTGCTGTCGGTAGCTGTGGACACCGGGAGGGTGGGCGACTCCTGGGGCTTATGTAGACTGCTGCTGCTGCTGCCGCCGCCGTTGCTGCCTCCGGGTCCGGCGCCGCCGCCGCTCGGGGGCTGCTGGTGCTGGTGGTAAGTGCTGGAGGCCGTGATCTGTGTCGAATGCATATCAGCCACCAGACTGTCAAAGACTCCAGTCATCCTGGCCCGGGATGGGAAAGAGCAAGGGTGGCAGGCGCGCGGGGGTAAGTGAGGCGCCTCCTCCGTTTTTCCCTGTCTCTTCCAGCAGCCAATGTAATTGCGGGGGAGTTGCGGGGGTGGAGGTAGGAAAACAAGAAATGTGACAACGGGCTAGGCGCCTCCTCCTCCAGGGGAAGCGATCACCGTGCACTGCTTGGGATAGCTGCCGCCGGCCGCATCCTCTTTCCGCCTCTGGGCCTACTTGACTCCTTGTCCAACGCGCGCTCGGGCGGGGGGCGGGCAATGGAGAGGGGAGGGGTGGAGGGGCCGGGCCCGGGCTCCGGGAGGAGCGAGCAGGTGAGCAGCCTCGAGCAGCTTTACGATTGTCTGCGGGCGGGCTCCAGCAGGGTGGGCATTTAACACTCGTCACGTGAGCGCGAGCGACGTCACCTAGCAACAGCCAATCCGAAGCGCCGGGCCGCGGGACTGCCGGCTCCCGGGAACGCCCGGTGCGGGGCTGGGGGGGTAGGCGGGTATCCCAGGGCTCGCGTGGCTGCTCAGGCAGCCGCGGGTACGAAAGTCTGCTGAAAGTGAGCTGCGAGGCGAGGGACTGAGGCGGCCGGAGTCCGGCTGGCCGGCGGATGGAGGACTGAAGCGGGGAAAGACGAAGACTGGCATTTCGCTTCAGAGGAAGAAGTTGGTCTCCCATTCCGTTCTGTGTTCAAGTGCCAACCAATTCCATTGATTCGTTCCTTCACGTCCGAGGTCAGTTTTCAAACACATTATTCAAAATAAAGCAGTGCCCAGAGCGGGGCCAGCTCTAGCTCCGTGTTTCCTCTCCGTGTCAGGCACTTTTGTCAAGCCGCTTGGTGCTTGACATAGTCAATTGATTTAAATGATCCACAAATCAACTAATAATACCTCCGTCCTACTTAACCCACCGAGACATTAGGACAATTTATTAGATAACATTTAAGCTATTTTTTGTTTAATTTATATAAACTAAAAGGTATTGCTGCTAATAACATATCTGAAGCCACTTTCCTTTTTACTTTCCTGACACGTCGAGGCTCTGAGTAATTATGTATATTTGATGGCTAATTGATACCCGAAAGTGCTCCTGAGGAATTCTTTCCTGGGATGGAAAGCTAGACCACATGGTTTTCAGAGTCCGTATTAACTCTAAATTCTATGTTCCTACGAAAAAGGACATGGGATAATATTTAGGTGAGAGAATCGTCTCAATACTACGTTTATGAAATCTTAGTAAACTGTCAACAAATATAAACACTTTAATCTCATTTATTTAATGTAATCCTCTTATAGGTTTGCCTTATCATTGCCCTTTCTGGTTTTTCAAAAAAAATCTGAAGTGGCGACCTCCTCTGTATCCCTATAACCTTGCGGTCGGGAACCATGGTTGGCAGCCGTGGACAAACGCCTCTGCTGGACTCCGACGCCTGCTGCGCAGGTCCTGCGGCTGCGCCTGCCTCTTGGCGCCACCTGGTGGGCCTTGTGCTTGGCTGTCGCCTGCTCTGTAGACAGTCTAATCTTGCAGAGGCACAAGCCCCTGAACACTCCCCCCCCCCCAATAGCAAAATAGTAATTAAAACCCACAAAACTGTGCTAGCGCGCGCCATGTGAAGCACCTCTTCCTAAAGACATAACATGTCGCCAAAAGAACTTGTTATACAACCACTTAATGGAAAACAAGTTGATATTTTGAAAAATAGGATCTCTGGTCTTCTTCCTCAGAAACAGCAAGTGTGTAATTAAAACTCCAGCATCCACACAGCTCACCCTCCGCGAAACAGTGAGGCAGGTAATATCGCCTTCGCATCTGCCCGGATTTAGTTTTCAGCCTTCCTTTGGTTAAAGAAGGTTCCTAGGTAGGGAAATCAATGAGCTTTTTTAGAAATGCTTCTTCTCTGTAGGGCTCATCACCACAGGACTCCTTTGCCCTGAAGCT
Organism: Tamandua tetradactyla; assembly: GCF_023851605.1. NCBI lineage: Eukaryota > Metazoa > Chordata > Mammalia > Pilosa > Myrmecophagidae > Tamandua > Tamandua tetradactyla. The sequence continues at coordinate 143,907,802 of NC_135329.1, forward strand.
GCACTCTGCCTGTTGCTTTATAGGCCTCAGTTACAAAATTAACCTTGATATTTAATCTTGATTGCCCTTTGATGTCTTGACTACAAATTCCAAGTCTTTCTGCCACCACAGTGGTAGCTGTTTTGAGTTAAGTTGGCCACCATTTTTCCCCCCTTAAAATGAAAATTTAAAACTCGAGTTGCCATAGTCTTGCCTTCTGTACTTTGCTCCTTTGTTCCCATCCCAAGCAGGTCCTCCTGACTTCTGATTTATTTATTTATTAAACATACCCACATACAAACACAAACATTCTTACCATATGATCATTCCATTCTTGATATATAATCAATAACTCACAATATCATCATGTAGTTGCATATTCATCATCATGATCATTTCTTAGAACATTTGCATCAATTTGGAAAAAGAAATAAAGAGAAAACAGAAAAAAATTCATACATACCATACCCCTTACCCCTCCCGTTCATTGATCACTAGGATTTCAATTTACTAAATTTATTTTAACATTTGCTTCCCCTATTATTTGTTTACTTTTAATCCATATGTTTTACTCATCTGTCAATAAGGTAGATAAAAGGAGCGTCAGACTCGAGGTTTTCACAATCACACAGTCACATTGCAAAAGCTATATCATTATACAATCATCTTCAAGAAACATGGCTACTGGAACACAGCTCTACATTTTCAGGCAGTTCCCTCCAGCCTCTCCATTATACCTCAGCTAAAAAGGTGATATCTATTTAATGTGTAAGAATAACCTCCGGGATAACCTCCTGACTTCTTTATGGTGTCAAGTTTGTTGTATTTTATTTCTTTGTAAACCTTCATTCACAAATGAATGGTTTTGACACCCTAAGCCTGGGTGGGCTGAAATCTGGAAAATGGCATCTTCCTGGAAGGAAATATGACTCAGGTCCCTCTTTACCTGGAAAACAAGGGACCATGTGTATATGTAGAAGAAGAGACCCCAAGGCATTGAGCAAGGGGAGGGGGAGAGGGGAAGGGAAGAGAGAGAGAAAGAAGTAGAATCCATAACTGTATTTGTAGACTCAAGTAAAGGCTTGAGGTATTAATTCTGATAATTAGGAGAAAAGTGTGGGTTTGCCAAAATTATCTAAATTCTGCATCACAGTATCCAAGTGATTTCCTCACTGTGGTTTGCAGCCGGAGAGACAGTACTAGAGAGAATTGACATTCTTGTCCACGTTTCAGAGCTGGGTGATGCCCTTCTCTGTAGCAATTTTAGAGTCTGAGAGGAGTGAAGGGAAGGCTCAGACCCAGACTGAGGAATAAGGATGCCTATGTAGAGCCCCTGCCTCCTCCTCCACCTCAGGGCACTCTTTTTCCCTTCTCTGTATCGGGTTTTCTCACTCTCTGCAGGACTATTATTCTGTAGGAACCCCAAGGAGGGAGGGGCATGAAGGGAACTCAGTGTCTGTCCTAGTCTTTCTTTCAGTTCCAAGGGCTGATGCCTTTCTGCTTTGCATTCCTGTCCAGTTGGCTGTCACTGCACACTTTATCTAGTCATAGAGTCTTGCCTCCTCCTCACATAGGGGTCTCTGTCAGCCCTTGCACAGGCAGGGAGGGAATCATTTCCACTGCACAAATGAACACTGAGGCTCCAGGACAGAAACAACCTCCCTTTGAGTTAGGTGCCCCCTATCTACTTGCTAAGCAGTTGCCTTTCTTTGTTGCCATGGTATAAATCACGGAGTATTTCCTGTAAGCCTTAGATGAACAGCTTCGGGTCCCCAGAAGAGGGTGAATGGCCCAGGAGGACAGCTCAGAGTTTCAGGGCTTCCTCTGGCCCAAAGCTCAGCCTTTGTTCCTCTGTTGGGCATCCTCCATTTCACCAAAACCTGGCGGGTAGGGGTAATCTTGGGAGAAGATGCCTTCTGCTGGCAGGAAGTGCAAGCTGGGAGCTGGGGTGCCCTTCATGTTCTGCTGAGACAGGCCCACTCTCACTTGCTTACCCTGCTCAGCCTGACTCGGGGGCCACCCATGCTGCTGCGGAACCGTCTAGCGTTCCTCACTCCACACACTTTCTTTGAGGGTCGCGGGTTTCCAGGGTGCTTGTCTAAGAGGCAGTACCCCTTCTGGTACCATTCCTTGGAGTCCTTGTCTCCAAAGTTGGAGCTTTAGGAGCTTTAGGAGCCTGAGAGCTTATGAATCTCTTTGGGGTTCCTGGCCACCGTTGGGGGAGGATGAGAGTTTAGCTTGTTGAGTCCCTTACTGGCTGATTGCAGTTCTTTTTTCTGTTAGGCTTTTATTTTGAAATAATTCCGAACTACAGGACAACTGAAAATATAACACAAAACCCATACTGGGAACTATATTCGCTGCCCCCCTCCCCCCCAACACCAGTGGCTCTCTCTCCCTTCCTTCCTTCCTTCCTTCCTTCCGTCCGTCCGTCCGTCTAAACATTTGAGAGTAGGCTGTATACATCATGCTCCTTGAACACATACTTCCATGTACATTTTCTAAGAACAAAAACTATTGCACTTACGTAATCATGTTAAGTGCAGTTATGAAGCTCAAGAAATTTAACATTGATATAAAGCTTACAGTCTATCTTCCAATTTTTCATATGTTCCAGTAATGTCCTTTTGAGCCTTTTTTCTTCCCTTATTAGATCCAGTCTAAGATCATGTACTGCATTTAACTGTCACTATCTTTTAGTTACTTCTTAAATTCTAGAAACATATATACAACAGAAACTTTCCCATCTCAACCACTCCCACGCATTCCATTCAGTGGGATTAATCACAGTTACAATGTTGTGCTAACTTCACCACCATCCATTACCAGGACTCTCTCATCACCCAAACAGAAATCCTATGCCCATTATGCATCAACTCCCTGTTTCCTGTCCATCCAACCTACGTTCCACTTTATGTCTTCATGAGTTTGTATATTCTAGGTATTTCATATAAATTAAACCATATTACATCTGTCCCTTTGTGTCTGACTTATTTCACTTAATATGTCTTCAAAGTTCATCTGTTTTGTGGCATATGTCAGAACTTCATTTCTTTTTAAGGTTGAACAATATTCCATTTTATGGATATACTACATTTTGTTTATACATTTATCTGCCGATGATCATTTGGGTTGCTTCCACCTTTTGGCTATTGTGAATAATGCTGCTCTGAACATTGGTATACAAATATTTATCTGAGTTTTGATGGCAGCTTCTTAGGGACACCTCTTGCCTGATAGTGTCAACCTGGATTTCCCTGCCTGGAAGGATTTGGAGAGGCGTCACTTTCCCTCCCCTTCCCCCTCCCCCTTTGGTCCTTAGGAGGATGGGCTCCAGTCTTTGGGGTCTAAATCCTTGGATTATTCTCCTGCATAGATCCAGCAGTAACTGAGAGGACATAATGGAAATACATCGTTTGGGGAAAAAAGCCAGGAAAACTTCCCGGGATGCCAGTTGGGCCTTGGGTCTTGAGATGGCAGGAACCGGTTGTGCAGAATGAGTGGCCCTCTGCTCCTCTGCCCTCGTTGCCTCCAGGTGCCCGGTCCCTTCTGCCTTCCCCCACCCCCACCCCCCTAGCAGCCTGTCAGCTGCAACCTCATTTCTTTTGCCGTCACCTCAGGGGTTCCATCAGATTTTTGTATCATTAGTGGTCTCTGGCTCTTCTTTCTCTCTGGAGTGTGCTTGAGGGTTTCAGTCAATTACTATCCTCCTGCTTACAGTGCCAGTGCCAGGTGCTGGGGTTCCTTCCTCCAGTCACTTATAGTTTAGTGGACAAAGCAGGTATATTACGATAACTAATAATAATGACTAGCATTCATGGAGTGTTTATGAGCCCCAGGCCCTCAAGTCCTTTGCTTTCCTTATGCCATTGATTCCTGGTAAATGTCCCATGAAGCAGGTACCATATTATCCATATTGAGGAAACCAAGGGTTAGAGAGACCGAGTCACTTGCTTAACGATACACAGTAGAGTCCAGACTTGAACTCAGGTCTCAGTCATTACGAGACCGCTGCCACTCGCAGCCAGGTTTCTGGCTTGGGGAGCACAGAAGAAGCGGGCACTGCACCCATTTCTCTTGGGCTTTGTGCTATGACCGCAAGCGTGGAGAGGCAGATGCCAAGCGCATTGGCGGTACCCAGGCTGAACGCGTCCTTCCCGCCTCACACAGCCCGTGAGCAGCTTGTGGGTCTCCGTGAGGACTTGCAGTGAGGTTCAGAGGCCTGGGACGTGAGCAGACTCGGGATTACCTTCGGGAAAGCAGGAGGCGCGTGCCCACTGGAAGGAGTTTCCTCTGGGAGACTAGCAGGCCTGTGGGCACTGGGCGCGGGAGGGATCTTAGGTTGGGTCCGGAGCTTGGTTCCAGTCCTCTCTCCCCGGGAACCCGAGGTTTCCCCCTGCTAAGATTTCGTTCAGTTTACCTTTGCTACCTGCTGGGGAGTAAGTCCAAGGGGCTTGAATGAGAACTAGGACCACCTGGCTAGGTGCAGAAGATCCCGACGGCTCCGCGGCGCTGAGCCCGGGACATGACTGTGGGTCCGAGAGCACAGGCGCTCATACTGAGGGAGAAAGAAACACTTTCTCTTTCAATGGTTGAGTGCTGCCAGATGTTCTGGCCCACGTCGTGAGGGCCACAAATGCTGGTGGAATAAGCTATACAGCCCCCACCCCCATGCCCAAAGCGCCAGAGACCCCGACAATTGGGATGTTCACTTTGAACTTTCAGCAGCACCCACATTGGGTGGTGAAAGGTATCCAGACGAGGGGCTGTCGACAAGATTTTTTTCTTTTCCTTTTTTTTTTTTTAACATGGGCAGGCACCAGGAATCGAACCTGGGTCTCCGGCATGGCAGGCAAGAGCTCTGCCACTGAGCCACCGTTGCCCACCTGACGAGGTTTGTTTTTAAACCTGAACACACACAAATACACAAACTGATCTTTGACTTTCCCTGCCTCGAAGCGCCTCGGCCTCCTGCTCTCTGCAAAACCGTGCCGGTCGAAGCCATTGCAAGGATTGTTTGTGCTGGGGAGCCGCGGTGGGCAGCCCTGCGGGACTGAGTGGGGAGCCGGGAGCTGAAGGTGGCGTTGCTCTTGGAGCCTCTTGCCCCTTTGAGGTCTGTCCGTGCTGCTAGCAGAGAAGGCTGGGGCTCTCAGGTTGAGATGGCAACTCCTCCCACAGGAGCTGCCGGGCAGTAGAAGTTCACAGAGCCTCTTCCGCGGTAGCGTCCCACTGCTGTTTTCAGTTCAGCATGTTTAGGAATGAGCCAGTTTAGGCCTGCTTTCAGATCTTAGACCATACAGAACCATAAGAAATATATGAACTAAGAATAACCTTTTGGGTATGCGATTCCTTTCTTACCGAATATTCTAACCTTGAGTTTTCCTCTCCACTCCCTCTTCCCTTTCATTACACATTGAAGAGTTGTGTCAACTCACAGCTCACATAGCTGCAAAGACTAGATGCTGGCACCTGGAATCAGGAGTCAGACTTTGCTGACATGAGCCATTGCTGTTACTGTGTGATAAAGTACTTAATTTCTCTGTACTTTTACTGTATAAATCTGTAGATTGTGGGTAATAATACGTTCCTCACGTGGTTATTGCATGGGAACATACCATTACATGTTCTCTCCTCTGCTGCGTCTCCTCCATAATTCTTCATTTTCTGGTCTGGGCTATGCAGGTTTTAAGCTGCTGAGGCCTAGGCAGCTTGGGTTGTTGTTCCATTTCTCTCTCCAGGTGGTGGCTGAGCTCAGGGCAGACACTGCCTCCTGGCTCCAGTGGACCAGAGCAGGCCAAGGGATGCAGGCTTGGGGCTTCCAGGCAATGGGTGGTCCCAGGTGTGGTGGGGGTGGGGGAAGCAGAATCCGATGGGCAGGTCGGGGAGCCCAGGGCAGCCAGCAGCACCAAGCTTAGGGAAAAAGGGCATTGGATGACACCCATTCAGTACCCTGGGCAAAGTCCTATGCCAAGCCTCTAGGAGAATCAAACACTATTAAAATCCTAAGATGTTTAAACATGGTTTTACCAATATCTTAGGATAACAAAAGGGAAAAGGTAATAAATATAAAAAGTAACCTTGACTCAGATGGTTAAAAATAATAAACAGGGCGGGCCACGGTGGCTCGCCTGCCATGCCAGAGGACCCGGGTTCGATTCCCGGTGCCTGCCCATGTGAAAAAAAAAAACAAAACAATTTGATCCATTTTTACAAAGCAAACATATGTTTGCATATACTTATGCATATGCATTTTAAATGCATCGAGTCCTAGGAAGGGAATTTGATTCTCTGACAACCACTATCTTACTCTATAATTTTTGAACAAATAATAATATTCCCTTTTATTAAGACAGGATGTAGTGAGCAGGACTAAGCTGCCCAGCGGGACCGTCATTTCTCTGTGAATAACTTGCTGGATTCCTCCCAACCTCCCCATTTTCAAAGAGGTGAGCACAAGGAGCCCAGGTCTGCCACGTATGGAAACGACCTGGAGGCTTGGCTGGAAGATTTATATATCTTCCAGTGATATAATTACGACCCATCCTGATTCAGTTGGCTACAACTTAACTAAAAATATCATCTTCAAAAGGTCCTATTTACAATGGGTTCATACCCATAGGAACATGATTAGGATTAAGAACATGTTTTTCTGGGTTTCATAATTCAACTTATCACCTTCACTAACAGTGTATGAGAAGGCTCATTTCTCAACAGCCTCACCAGGAATGTGTTTTAGGAATCTTGGACACTTTTTAATATTATAGACTATAAATATTGCCACATTTTAATTTGCATAGCTTTTATTATTAGTGGAGTTGAATGTCTTTACATTGGCCATTTGATTTTCTTCTGTGAATTGCCTCTTTACGTCCTCTACCCATTTTTCTGTTTTTCCTTTTTAAAGAATTTATAGGGAGTCTTATTATTGTTGATTTTAGCACTTTTTTTTTGGGTGCATGGGCCAGAAGTGAACCTGGGTCCGGGCACCTGTGCACTCTTATTTTAGCACTTTGTTAATGATAAATATCCATTTACCATTCCTTACTTCTCTTTTAATTTTGTTTATTTATTTTCCAGGTCATAAATTTAAAGTTTTGAGTGAAGAAATATGTGAATCTTTTCCTTTATGCTTTTCTGAACTTTCAGACCATCCTTATGGATGCTGTTCTTACCCCCAGATTATTAAATTATTTCTCTATATTTTCTTCTAATGCTTTTAGAGTTAAAAATATGGGCTCTGACTAAAAGTATGGACACTAGGCTCAAATTCCAACTTGACCATTTGCTATATTTGTGACATTGGGAAAGTTATTCAATTTCTCTGTGCCCCAATTTAGTAACATATCAGAGTAGCCTTCATCATTTGGACTGGAGATGAATGATTAATGCTGTCTTCCGAAATCTGCTCTTTTGGGGAACATAGCTAGAGCACCATTTCCCAGCCCCCATTGCATTTAGGTGTACTGATGTGACTCAATTTTAGTCAACAGGACATAAGTGGAATTTACTGTAGCATTCCTGGGTTGGAGCCTTTAAGACGGGGTTGAGACATTTTCCTGTTTTCTTCCTCCTTCTACTGGCTGGAATCACTTCAACTATAGAGATAACACATCACTATAAGAATCGCCTAGGGGATCACAGAAGAGAAGTAAGCCATCCTTAATCTTCAACACCTGCCTGGTATTATTATTGGACCAAGAAATAAACTGCCTTTAAAGTATTGACATTTGGGATCTATTTTTAAAACATATAAAGTAGTTTAACTACCATACTAATACAATGACCTTGGAGTCAGAGTGCAATGACCTTGTCAGCAGATTACAGAAAAAGTATCTAGAATATCTTTTATTTGTGAAAACCAGAGATTGAATTGGGAATGGAGAACACTCAAACCTAGGTTCATTTAGTCCACGAATAGAAATAGGTTGTCACAGCTAGTTGTTATCATTAGAAACATAAGTCTTAAAATGATCATTAGTGGGGTTGTGTCAGGTCTAAGCCCAAATCATATGCATTTCTTTATAAAGGTGATGGGTTGCAGAGGTTTTGTCACCCTGCCATGTGGGGCCCTCACCTTCATGTCAGCGTCACTCTTCCTTGGACATATGCTTATTATGCTTAGGAGTTGTCATGGGGTGATAAGCCCACTTCCTAATATAGTCTTTTTTGGATCCACAATACCTAACTAATGAGATGAGCCAAGGCAAAGATAGCACAAAGGGAAGAAGTACCAATTATGAAATAACTTCAGATAGGAAAAAAAAAAAACAGAGAAACCAGAAATTTCTCACTAAATGAACACTAAATGAACTTTCCTTTGAGGAAAGTATAGAAACTACTGTACAGTGAAGGACTTATAATTTCAAGACATTCTTTTTGCTTATTTCCCCAAGCTGAACTTTGTTCTTTTCACTTACATTACCGTAGCTATGATGTACTTTGGTTTCATTTAGAACTGAGCACAATTTCTCTTCACCCTCTAGAAGAGGTTTGACAGCAGGCAGCCATGTCAAGACTTGTATCAGACTGTGTAACTCCCAATGGTCATTTAGGTCTTTCATCTACATCAACCCAATTCATAGTCAAGGTTAACAAATTGTACATATTAGTATAAGGAAGTAATTTTTAAAAAAACAAAATGCATCATAAGGTAAATAACCAAAACCTCAGGGTCTCTATAGAGAGAGGTATTCTGTGAAGGAGGTGGTAGTTTGACTTCACAGTCTGGACTGTTGTACTCCAATAGTTTTACCTTGGGCATTTCTTACCATGTGATTACCTTCCCCTGATGAACTCCGTGGAAGATTGTCTTATACTCTTTTTTCCATTACGCTTTTGACATTTTGACTATCTAACCTTCTTAGTTATCTTAATCCAAAGAGAATCTAGAGGAATCCTAAGATGTTTATACAAGGTTTTACCAATGTCTTAGGATAACAAAAGGGAGAAGGAAATAAATATAAAAAGTAACCTGGACCCAGATGGTTAAAAGCTGTAAATTATCTGTTGATAAGAACCATGTGTATCTTGGATGCATATCCCCATCTCTTAGTTTGCCAGAGTTGCTATCCCAAATATCCCCACTAGGTTGGCTTACACAATGCAAATTTTACTAATGGTTTTGATTCTAGAAATCCAAAATCAAGGTATCAGCAAGTCTTGCTTCTCTATGAAGACTGTAGCATTCTGGTTCTGGCTGCTGGCAACCCTTGGGGTTCCTTGGCTTGTATTTCTGCGTCCTGTCATGGATTTTGTCATGGCAAAGTCCCCTCCTTTCTCTTCCTCCTGCTGACTTCTGGCTTCTAGCTCCTTCCTGTGGTTATCTCTTTTTATAGCCTCCAGTGATTGAGACTAAGATACACCCTCATTCAACTGGGCCACACCTTAACTAAAATTAACACGATCAAGAGGTCCTATTTATAATAGGATCACAACCACAGGGATGTGGATTAACATGAAGGATGTGTTTGTTGGGGTACATCACTCATTGCCACAACTCTTCGCTTAGTGAGTAACTGAATGAAAGAAGTGGCATATAAAAGACTTACCTGAAGGATAAATGAGAGTTAGGTAGGTAAAGAGTTGAGCGAAGAATAATACAAGAAGAAAGAATAGCATGTGTAACATTCTGAGTCTGAAGGAGACATTTGAGGAAATGGAAGGCCAGTTGGGTTGGATCATATTGAGTGAGGAAAGGGATGTGCAAGAAGGTGCTGGAAAGGTAGAAGGGGCTAGATCATTAGGGCCTAATAGATTTTTTGCCTGAGAACAATGGAAAAATTAAGATTAAAAAGAAACTTTTTATTTTGAGATAATTGTAGATTCACATGTAGTTGTAAGAAACAAGAAGGGTCCCATTACCTTTACCTAGTTACTCCCAATGGCAACATCTTGCGAGCTTATAGTATACCACAACCAGGATGTTGACATTGACACTCAATACATAGAACATTTATATTAACACAAGGATCCCTCATGTTGTGCTTTTATACCCATACCAACTTCCTTCTGCCCCACCCTACTTAACTCCTAGCAACCACTAATTTGTTCTCTATTTCTATAATTTTGTCATTTCAAAAATGCTATATAAATGGAATGATATAGTATGTACTGTTTGGAGACTGGCTTTTCTCATTCAGCATAATTCTCTGGAGATTCGTCCAGGTTGTTCCATATATTAATAGTTTATTATTTTTTATTGCTGAGTAGTATTCCATGGTATGTACCACTATGTTTAACATTCATCCACTTGAAGGCATCTAGGATGGTTATGGTTTGGGATCATTATGAATAAAGCTGCTATAAACATTTGTACAGGTTTTTGTGTGAACACATTTTCATTTCTCTGGTATATATGCTCCAAGAGTGGAATTACTGAGTCATATGCTAGTTGCATGTTTAGTTAAAAAAAAAATACCTGCCAACCCAATAAAGACAGCAGAGTGAGAGATTTCAGGGCTCCATGCCCCCATAGAAGCTTTGAGCAACTAGAAAGAACTGGCAGAAACATCTTTCTGAAAACTCCAGAAAACAGTTGGAAGACTGCAGTAATAGGGCAAATGCTGAATAAAAAAAAAAGGCTACTTAACAGCCACAGGTTCTGAGGAAATACAAATGGCTAAAAAGCACATTAAGAGATGCTCATCTTCATTAAATATAAGGGAAATACAATTCCAAACCAATGAGATATCATTTCACATTTACAAGACTGGCTATTATTAAGCAAACAGAAAACTAGAAATGTTGGAGAGAATGTGGAGTAATCGGAACACTTATTCACTACTTGTGGAAATGTATAATGGTACAGCCCCTATGGAAGACAGTTTGGTGTTTCCTTAGAAAGCTAAATACAGAATTGCCCTATGACTCAGCAATACCAATACTTGGTATATACCCAGAAGAGCTAAAAGAAGTAATACTAACAGACGTTTGTTCACTGATGTTCATGGTGGCACTATTCATGATTGCCAAAAGATGGGAACAATCCAAATGCCCATCAACAGATGAGTAGATAAACAAAATGTGATATATACACATGATGTAATAGTATACAGCAGGACAAATAAAGTTCTGAAGCATATGACAACATGGATGAACCTAAAGGATATAATACTGAGTGAAATAAGCCAGATACAAAAGGATAGATATAGTATGATTTCACTATTGTGACTCTGGTAAAGAGAGCAAACTCCAAATCATTTGGCTCAGGAAGAAAATCTGTACTCATATATAGCAATGAAGTAGGTGTTGCATCTCTGTAGCTAGAGTATGCAAATGATTTCACAAGCGACAGCTTCCATATGTTTCACAGTTTTAACATTGACCATTCAAAATAAAGAAAAGAAGAAAAAAAAAGCCATAGGTTCTCATAGTGTCCTGGTTGGCACCTCCTCACCAGCTTGGTGTGTGTCCATGCTCTCAGTGTACATCCCTGGTCCAGATTCCAGAGCAAGCAGAGTAACCCTTGTGCACATACTGGGAGCACATACATCTGGTCCAATCTGGTGGTAGCCTGAGGGGCTTTTCATTCCAGACCTTGCCCTGGGTAAAGAGGCTCACAGAGCTCTCAAACAGAGTACTGTGGGAGAGTAGTCAAGTGGCTGTCTGGGACAAGGGATTATTGGCTATAAAACATACAGTGTAGTGCTCAGTCTGTGGAGAAATGCTTCCTAAGGAAGAGGGGACATTTTTTCCACACAGGGAAATTACTATGGCCAAATGCACATGTTCAAGATGAGATGCATGTGCAGAATGGACCAAGAAGGCCCCTAGGTTTGGCCTGGATCTATTCTCTAAACTCTTGTTTGGATAATCCCTGAAGGAGAGCATTTGCACAGATCAATCTGGAAAGACTGAGAAAGGTGTTTTCTTTCTTCCCTCCCCCTCCCCCTGCTCCTCCTCCTTCTTTTTTGTTAGCTCCTGGCATTACAGGAAAACTCTGTCATAGCACTAGCTACATATAAGCTTAAGGAATAGATGCCTTAGAGTCTAAATCCCAGCCATAACAGAGTAAGTTATCAAAATGTCCATGTTACAACAAAACATTACAAAACATTCAAAGGAGCAGTTAGCAATGGCCCAGGTAAAGGAGAAGGTTAAAGCATTAGAAACCATCAAAGAGGAGGACCAGACAAGGACTTAAAAAAAAATGGTCCTAAATATGCTCAAAGAGCTCAAGGATACATGGACAAAGAACTAAAGGAAATCAAGAAAACGATATATGAGGACAAAGAGAGTATCAACAGAGAGATGGAAGTTATATAAAGGAACCAAAACAGAGCTGAATACCACAGTAACAGACATTAAAATTCCCTAGAGGGGTTCAACAGCAAGTGGAGCTGTCAGAAGAAAGAATCAGTGAACTTGAAGATGAGGCAATTGAAATAATTCAGTTTAAGAAGCAGAAGGAAGAAGAAAAGTGAACAGAGTCTGAGGAAACTGTGGGACATCAAGTATTCTAATATAGGTATTGTGAGAGTCCCAGAAGGAGAGGAGAGAAAGGGGCAGAGAGAATATTCAAAGAAATAATGGCTGAAAACTTCCAAATTTAGTGAAAAACATGATTATTCACATCCAAGATGCTCAATGAATGCCAAACAAGATAAACCCAAATAGATCTACACCATGGCATGTTATATTCACACTGTCAAATACCAAAGATAAAGAGAGAATTCTGAAAGCCTTAAGAGAGAAGCAGCATGGTATTTACAAGCAAGTCTCTATAAGATTAAAATGCTGACTTCTCATCAGAAACCATGGAGGTAAGGCGACAGTGGGATGACATATTTAACGTGCTGAAGGCAAAAAATTGCCAACCACTGATTTTGTATCGGGCAAAACTGTCTTTCAAAAATGAGGGAGATCAAATGGCAAGCAGTGGTGGCAGCGTGAAGTGCAGCAGATGTTTCCCTGGTTCCAGACTCCAGCGGCCAGATAATGAAACCTTCCCTGCAATGGATCATTAATAGCCACTGCTTTGTCAGAGAGAAAGAGGAAGATAAATCCCATGGTAGCTTTAGCAGCAAGAGTTCCAGTATCTCCCTTAATTGTAGTATAACGTAGGTTCAGGGTCTCTGTGGTGCTCCAGATGTCCCCACCCCTGAAGATCCCAGATGGTAAGTGAATAGAGAGATCACAATCTTTCAGCTAATTTATTTTACTCTGATAATTGGGTGGATGTAACAGAGGAACAAATATCTAATAACAAGATGAGAATTCTTAATGTCCAGTCTGGGATCTCAGATGCCAAACATGCCAACTGGAGAGTGGTACTGAACAGCACCAGCCTCTTCACTGAGATCCCAGGCAGGGCTCTGCCCAAGAGCAGCAAATATAGTTTTGCACCTCTTATCTGTAGTTTGCCAAAACAGCAGCTCTACATTGATCAGGTCTTTGCTTCCACAGAAACCGATATGACAGAGTGCCCTGCTCCACACCTTCAGCTTTTGGAGCTTTGAGATTGTGAGGCCAGGGTGGGGTGGTTTGAAGTTGAATGTACCAGAAAAACAGGTTCTTAAAGTTAATCCATTCTTGTGGGTGTGAACCTGTTGTAAGTAGGAACTTTTAATGATACTACTTCATTTAGGGTGTAATCCACCTCAGTCAGGATGGGTCTTACTCCTATTGCTGGAGTCCTTGTAAGTGGAATGAACTTCACAGCGAGAGAAAAAAGCCACAGAAGCAAAAAGCTGAAATCAACAAAACCCAGAAGAGAAGGGAGAGACCAGCAACCATATTCTTTGCAATGTGACAGAGGAGCGAGAAGGATCACTAGTAGCCAGTCTTCAGGAAGAAAGCAGCACCTTGATATCTTGATTTGGATATTTTTCCAGCTTCAAAATGATGAACAAATAAATTCTCATTATTTAACCTGACCCATTTCATGATATTTACTTTTAGCAGCCTAGGAAACTAAAACACGAGTCAAACTCTTGACCCCGAGAGACCCAACACTTGCTTCATGGCCAACAAGTTTGAGATTCCTCGGCAGAGGAGGAGTATGGGTGACATACATATCCTTAGAGCTTTGCTCTTGTCTTCAAAGGAGTCTAGAGATGGCATCTTCAATGGCATCATTTGAGTGTTGTGCTTTGTTGGAGATGTGACCAGTGGCAATGCTAGTAGGATGTTGACACAGATTTGTTCATCTCTTCTCAGTCTGTCCACTTGCAATTGTGCAAATAAATACACACTCCAAATTAGCAGTGCATTTCTTGACATTCAATATTGTGTTTATGATACTGAAGTATTTACTTTAATTCTAAATAAAATTTTGTATTTTACCTTTTTTTTTTTTGCTGGTTTAAAATGTTTAAGAGGAGTGGGCCATGGTGGCTTAGTAGGCAGAGTTCTTACCTGCCATGCTGGAGACCTGGGTTTGATTCCCAGTGCCTGCCCATGCAAAACAAAAAAATTTAAGAGTGTGGTGCAATGGTGGCACAGTAGCAGAATTTTCACCTGCCATGTCGGAGACCCAGGTTTGATTCCTGGAGCCTGCCCATCCCCCACCTCCAAATGATTATCCTTATACTCCTTATGGAATATAAGGAAAAATTTCTTATTTGCAGTATTTTGGAAACAGTTTTAGGCCTAAGTTCACTTAACTTGGAAAGAGAGGTATTATTCTGCCCTTTATTGCTTTCAAAAGTCAAAATAAAAGTGATCACACATCCAAAAAAAACTAAGGGAGAGATTAAGATATTTACAGATAAACAAAAGCTGAGAGGAGTTCATCACCACTAGACAGGCTCTATAAGCAATGCTAAAGAGAGTTCTTCAGATTGAAAGAAAAGGACAATAGTCAATAGACTGAAGCTGTGGGAAGGAATCTAAGGTGAGGGTAATGACATGGGTAAAAATAAGTGCCATGTTTTTCTATTTTTGGCTTGTAACTCTACTTTTTATTTCCCATAGGATCTAAGAGGTAAATGTATAAAAGGTAATGGTAAATAAATGGCTTGGGACCTATAATATATAACCATGTAATTTGTGATAAGAACTACATAAAGGTGGGGGGATGGAGGGGTATAGGAATATAGTATGCGTATACTATTGAAGTTAAGTTGGTACCAAAAAAAACTATTGTTATAGATTTAGGATGTTAAATTTATACTCCATTGTAAATACAAAGAAAATATATGAGAATATGCAAGCTTATAGAGATATAAATTAGAGTACAGATTGCCAGGACAGGGGCTAGGGGTTGGGGGTCTTAATGTATACTGGGTATAGGGTTTGAAAGAGGGGGGAGTTTTAGTAAAAGAAGGTGGTGAGGGCATTGCAATATTGTTGATTAATCCTGCTGAGTGGTATGCTTGGGAGTGGTTGAGATGGGAAACTTTATGCTGCATATATGTTCACACAATTAAAAAAGAAAGAAAGAAAACAAGGAAGGAAAGGAGGGAGGGAGGAAGGGCAACTAAAGAGACAATAGAAGAAAATGCAATATATGATCCTGGATGGGATCTAACAAGAGAGGAGGAAAAGTTCAAAGGGACATTATTGGGACATAAAAAACTGGAATATAGCCTGTAAATTTTATATCAATGTTAAATTTCTTGAACTTTAAAACTTCACTGAAGGTGGTTACATAAGTGAACATCCTTGTTCTTAGGACAGGTATATGGTGGCATTAAATGTTCAAGGAGCATGATGTATACAACCTACACTCAAGTGTTCAGAAAATGGATTAATAAATAGACAGATAGATAGATAGATGGTGTTCTAGTTTGCTAGCTGCCAGCATGCAATATACCAGAAATGGAACAGTTTTTAAAAAGGAGAATTTAATAAGTTACTAGTCTACAGTTCTAAGGCCATGAAAATGTCCCAAATAAAACAAGTCTATAGAAATATCCAATCTAAGGCACTCAGGGAAAGATACCTTGGTACAAGAAGGCTGATGAAGTTCAGGGTTTCTCTCTGAAGTGGAAAGGCACATGGCAAACACGGTCAGGGATTCGCTCTCATCTGAAAAGGCGCATAGTGAACACAGCATCTGCTAGCTTCCTCTCTAGGCTTCCTGCTTCATGAAGCTCTCCGAGAAGTATTTTCCTTCTTCATCTTCAAAAGTTGCGGGCTGGTGGACTCTGCTTTGTGGTTTTGCGGCGTTCTCCTGCTTTCTCATGCAAAATGAGAAAACAATACAAATACAATATTTACAATTGTATTGTTTTAAAAATAAAAAGTTAAAATACAGCAGCTGCTAAGCTGTTTTCCAGAGTGGCTATATCATTTTGCATGAGAAATAATATTTCTTTTTGTATAGGATTCCAGTAAACTAATCAAGACTCGCCTAGATTGGGTGGAGGCATGTCTCCCTCTAATCAAGTTTAATACCCACAACTGATTGAGTCTCATCTCCGTGGAGATATCTAATCAAGTTTCCAACCTTTAGTACTGCATAGGGATTAGAGGAAACCATTGCTCCCACAAGACTGATTAGGATTAAAACATGGCTTTTCTATGGTATAAATCCTTTCAAACCAGCACAGGTGAATAGATAGAATGATACAGCAAATGTGGCAAATTGTTAAAATTGGTGGATCTGAGGTATCTAGGGTAGGGTAGGTATATATAAGAGTTCCCTGTATGGGTTTTGTATTGTTTTTGTAATTGTCCTGTAAGTTTGAAAGTATTTAAAAATAAAAAGTTAAAATACAGCAACTGCTAAACTGTTTTCCAGAGTGGCTATATCATTTTGCATTCTCACAGCAATGAGCGATCCAGTTTCTTTGCATCCTTGTTAGCATTTGTCATTACGACTGTTTATTTATTTTAGCCATTCTGATAATGCATAGTGGTATCTTGTCATCGTTTTAATTTGTTTTCTGTTAATGGCTAATGATGTTGTACATCTTTTCATGTGCTTACCTGCCATATGTATACCTTTTGTTGGTGAAATGTTTCTATGTTTTTTGCCCATATTCTAATTGGATTGTTGTTTTACTATTTAATTTAAAAAGTATTGTGATAACATATATATAATATACATTTTGCCATTTTAATTCACTATTGAGTTAAAAAATATTTTTATTGAGATCACCAGGCACCATACAATCCATCCAAAATATACAATCAGAGGCTCACAATATCATCACATAGTTGTGTATTCATCACAGTGATCATCTTTAGAACATTTGCATCACTCCAGAAAAAAGAAATAAAAAGAAAAAAGAAAAAACCCATACATCCCGTATCCCTTACCCCTCCCTCTTGTATTATTATTGCAATCTACCCAATTTTTTTTAACCTCTTAACCCCTGTTGTTTATTTATTTTTGTCCTTATATTTTTACTCATCTGTCCATATCCTGGATAAAGGGAGCATGAGCTACAAGGTTTTCACAATCACACAGTCACATTGTGAAAGCTATACAGTTACACAATTGCCTTCAAGAATCAAGGCTACTGGGATACAGTTCAACAGTTTCAGGTACTTCCCTCCAGCCACTCCATACAGCATAACTAAATATGGAGATCTATATAATGCATAAGAATAACCTCCAGGATAACCTCTTGATTCTATTTGAAATATCTCAGCCACTGAAACTTTGTCTCATTTCTCTCTTCTCCGTTTTGGTCAAGAAGACTTTCTCAATCCCATGATGTCAGGTCCCAGCTCATCCCCAGGAGTCATGTCCCATGTTGCCAGGGAGATTTACACCCCTGAGTCATGTCCCAGGAAGGGCATGTGGGGGGAAGGGCAGTGAGTTCACCTGTTGAGTTGGCTTAGAGATAGAGGCCACATCTGAGGTACAAAAGAGGTCTGGGGGTGACACTTTTATGCATAATTATCAGTAGGCTTAGTTTCTCCTTTGCAGAAATAAGTTTCATAGGGGTGAGTCCCAAGAGCAAGGGCTTGGCCTATTAAATTGGTTGTCCCCACTGCTTGCAAGGATATCGAATTCCCCAAGTGGGGAAATTTAATATTTCCTCCTTTCTCCCCAATACCCCCAAGGGGACTTTGCAAATACTTTTTTATTCTCTGCCATAATTACTCTGGGATGTATCAGGGCATCATACTGACCTGTATAAACCAACAAGATCTCACTCCCTATTCAAGATTCCATGTAATTATGGTGTTTGACTAAGCTGATCATACTAGTTAAATTAGAGAGTGCACTACCAAAGATACATTTTTCACCAAATAAACATCTCTTCCTTTGGCCACACACATAAGTTGAAGTTTAAAATATAGACCATATCATCCTTTACTCTGTATTCTGATTTACCTTAGCCCTATACAGATCAACTTCATTCATATCACTAGTGGAATTCTGATCACTTTTTCAACTTTTAAAACATTTGCTGTATGGGGTAATGCTGACTTCCATGGCTTAACAGCTCTAACTCTGAGTCTCAGCTGTCACACAAATTCCTGAAGTTCTAGGGAATGACCAGGTTATACACAAATAGCTCAGCTTCTCAGAATTTAGAGATAACAGTACAACTCTAGAATAGATGTGACTTCCGTAAGAGCTTACAATACAGGATCCTTTACAATCGGCCCAAATATAATAACCCATGCTCTCAACTTCAATTCTCCTTAATGTGTATATTATAGTTAGTCCATATGAATGAGGCATAATAATATTTGTCTTTTTGTTTCTGCAATTTCATTCAACATACTGTCCTCAAGGTTCATTCACCTAGTGCATGTCTCACACTTAATTCCTTTTTGCAGCCATTACAAAAGCCATGTCCTTTGTATATAGACACCGGAGTTTCACTTTCCATTCCTCAGTTGATACACTGTTAGACCACCTCCATCCATTGCAAATTGGGAACATTTCTGCCATAAACACCAGTGTGCAAATGTCCATAGTGTCCCCACTCTCAGGCCCTCCAAGTATATATCTAGCAATGGGGTTGCAGGCTCATATGACAACCCGACCCCTAGCCTTCTGTGGAGCTACCACACTGCCCTCCACAGGGGCTGTACCACTTTGCTTCCCTACCAGTAGTGAATAGATACATCTCTTTCTCTACATTTTCTCCAATACTTGTATCTCTCTGTTCATTTTTTCTTTTTTTGGATTTTATAAAGCGAATTTATTAAGTTACAAGTTTACGGTTCTAAGAACATGGATAAGTCCAAAGTAAGGCACTAAAAAGAGGATACCTTCACTCAAGAAAGGCTGATCTTGTTGGGGGCTTCTCTGTCACATGGGAAGGCACATGGTGATGTCTGCTGTACTGCTCTCCCAGCTTCTGGTTTCAGACACCTCAGTTGCAGTTTGCAATGGCTTTCACTGTAAGCATCTGTTTCCTTACTTAGCTTCTCTGGAGCAGACTCTGCATTTCATCTCTTAGCTTAGCATCTCCAAATATCTGTTTCCTGGTTTCATCCATCTGCTCTCTGTAAGGAGTCTTATGAGGACTCTAGTAAACTAATTAAGGCCCACCTTGAATGAGTGGGATCACATCTCCATGGAAACAATCTAATCAAAAGGTACCACCCACAATTAGGTAGGTCACATCTCCATGGAAACAATCAAATCTAAAGATCCTGCCCAACAATAGGTCTGCCCCAAAAGACTGAATTAAAAGAACATGGTTTTTCTGGGGTACATAACAGTTTCAAACCAGCACAGTTAACACATACAAAAAGCACTTAATGGTGTTAGCAGTATGCTAAACTCAATGAATGCTGGTATTATTTAGTCTTTCTTTAGCCACTGTATTCTTAGTGGTAGCAGAGTTCACACTATTAATACATATATGATCAAACAAGTGAAAAAAACTTCTATTTGTTTTTTCTGAGTCTTATCTCCCAATGATGAGCTGCTCCTAATTAACACACTGGTTCTGATTAAACACTAGATTCTGACTTACAACAGAGCCACATTCAGCATGATTTCTGAAAAGCCTAGTTAAAATTGGTTGTGGGTAGAGGGAAGTACACACCAGTATAATGAAGAGAGAGAATCCACTGGATAAGCTCATCTAGAAATTCAGTTTCAATATTCTGCATTGAATGGATAATCCTCCAAATGAGAGATCTGCTTGTGAGGGAAGATTTTCTGTTGAAGCTTCTGTTGAAGCTGAGTATAGTCCCATCTCCTCATCATCATTCAATATAAAGTCAAAGATCTGAAAGTCCTCAGCAATGCGTTGGGGATTATGACCACATTCCTCTAGATATGGAACTGGATCAGAACCTGGGCTGTGGTTTTTCTGTGCTTTGCAGCAATCTTCTTAATCTTGGGATCTGCCAGTAGTAAAGGTTTCCCTGGCATGGTCAAGGTCTATCTGGAGAACCCAGGGGGCTATAGGCAGTGACTATGATGCTGTTGGAGTGGCAGTACTGGATAAGTTTCTCCTGCATGAGGTATGGGTGGTACTCGATCTGGTTAGTCACTGGTTTATGTTTCAGTCCAGGTTTATTCAAAAGTCTTTCAGTCTGGAAGTGGTTGAAGTTGGAGATCCCAATGGCTTTCACCAGCTCTTGGTCCACCAGCTTTTCTACTACCTCCCAGGCATCCAAGAATGTTGTTTTACTGGGGAGAATATCACCTTTATCATACTTAGGGATTCAATCCTTTCCAGGCTATAATCCCTGTGGAAAGTGAATAAGATAGTGCTCTAGTTTGCTAGTTGCTGGAATGTGACACACCAGAGATGGATTGGCTTTTAATAAAAGGGAATTTATTTCATTAGTTCTTCAGAGGAAAGGCAGCTAACTTTCATCTGAGGTTCTTTCTTATGTGGGAAGGCTCAGGGTAATCTCTGCTGGCCTTCTCTCCAGGCCTCCAGGTTCCAACAAGTTTCCCCAGGGTGATTCCTTTCTGCATCTCCAAAGGCCTGGGCTGAGCTGCGAGTGCTGAGATGAGGTATGCCAAGCAGCTTGGACTGCTATGTTGCACTCTCTCATTTAAGCACCAGCCAATTAAGTCAAACATCATTCATTGCAGCAGGCACACCTCCTAGCCGACTGCAGATGTAATCAGCAACAGATGAGGTTCGTATAACATTGGCTCAATGCCCACAGCAACAGAACTAAGGGCCTTCACCTGACCAAGTTGAAAACTGAATCTAACTACCACAGATAGATTCCAGATAGTCCAGTTTCAGATCCTTGGGGGTCTTCTGGAAGGGTTCCCTCACAAGGGGTCTCTCAAAGAAGATGCACCATAACTTGCTAACGATAAAGATGTCCTCCTACTTAACAACCTTCTCTTGGATTTTGTCTTGGATGGCTTCGCCAATTTCATCCTCATTTAGGTAGACATGGGCATAGTCAATGTGGCGATATCCTATGTTAATTGCTTTCTTCACAATCTCTTTGACTTTGCCGTGAGGAGACTTCCTGGTGCCGAGTCCCACAGGGGGCATCTTGGCTTTGGTACTGAGTTTCACAAAGGTGGGTGCAGAAATAGTTCTGTTTGTTTTTTGGGGGGTGGGGTGCATGGTCTGGGAATCGAACCCGGGTCTTCCACATGAAAGGCGAACATTCTACCACTGAACCACCCGTGCATCCCATCTCTGTTCATTTTTTAACAGTTTTATTTGCACATCATACAGTCCAACCTAAAAAATTAATGGCTCCCAGTATAATCACATATCCATGCCTTCGCCCCCACAATCTACATGAGGACATTTCATTTTCTTCTGCAAGGAATTCCATACCCTTCCCCATATCTTCCATTTATTGACATTTAGTTTTGGCATATTGCTTTTTCTTATGTTCAATGGAAGCATATTAAATTGTTACTGTTAACTGTAAACCGTAGTTTGCATTGATTGTGTTTGTTCCTGCATACCATCCCATTTTCAACAGATTCAATGTTTACATTCATTTTTCTTTCCCATGCAAAAATATTCTTATGTTTGTACATTTAATGACTGCCATTGTCCACTCTAGACATTTCTAAGTCATACCATCTTAGTCTTTATCTTCTATCTTTCTTTCTGGTGTCATACATGCCCCCAACCCTTGTCTCTCAACCATAATCACAATCAGCTCTATTCAGTGTACTTACAATATTGTGCTACAGTAAGATAGTATTTTGCTATTCATTTCTGGATCTTTACAATCAGTCCTGTGGAACATTCTGTACTTCTTCAGCACTGAATTCTGTACCCTCTTTCTATATCTTGATAACCTGTGTTCTTAATTTTAACTCTCAAAGTTCACTCATTAATGTTAGTTCATATTAGTGAGATCATACAGTATTTTTCCTTTTGTTTCTGGCTAATTTCACTTAGCATAACATCCTCAAGTTCATCCACGTTGTTACATTCTTCATGACTTTATTCTGTCTTACAGCTGCATAATATTCCATTTGTATATGTATATATACCACAGCTTGTTTAGACACTTGTTTGTTGGTGGACATTTGGGCTGTTTCTATCTCTTGGCAACCATGAATAACGCTACTTATAAACATTGGTGTGGAAATGTCCATTTGTGTTCTTGCCTTCAGTTCCTCTGAGTATATCCTTAGTAATGGGATTTCTGGATCATATGGCAATTCTATAGTTAGCTTCTTGAGGAAACATCCACCAAATTGCCTTCCTGAGTGGTCTCACCATTCTATATTCCCATCAAATGTGGATAAGTATGTCTCCTTCTCCACATCCTCTCTAGTACTTGTCATTTTCTTTTTTTCTTCTTCTTCTTCTTCTTTTTTTTTTTTGATAATGGCCAATCTAGTGGATGTGATATGATATCTCATTGTGGTTTTGATTTGCATTTCCCTAATAGCCAGTGAATTGAGCATCTTTTCATATGCCTTTTAGCCTTTTGTATTTCCTCTTCTGAAAAATGTCTGTTCATGTCTTTTTACCATTTTTAAATTGGGTTGTTTGTCTTTTTGTTGTTCAGTTGTAGAATCTCTTTGTATATTCTGGATTTTAAACCCTTATTTGATATGTGGTTTCCAAATATTATTTCTCATTGTGTACTTTCTACTTTCCTGACAAAGTTCTTTGATGTAAAAAGTTTAATTCTGAGGAAATCCCATGTATCTATTTCATTGTCATTATTTGTTCTTTGGGTGTAAGATCTAGGAAATCACCTCCTAACACAAGATTTATAAGATGGTTCCTTACATTTTCTTCTAAAAGTTTTATGGTCTTAGTTCTAATGTTTAGATCTTTGATCCATTTTGAGTTAGTTTTGTGTAGGGTGTGAGATACAGGTCCTTTTTCTTTCTTTTGCATATGGGTATCCAGTTCTCCAAACACCATTTATTGAAGAGGTTGCTCTATTCCAGTTCAGTTGGCTTGACTGCTTTATTAAAGAACAATTGTCTATAGATGAGGGTATATTTCTGGACACTCAGTTGATTCCATTGGTCAGTGTATCTATCTTTATGCCAGTACTATGCTGTTTTGACCACTCTAGCTTTGTAATATGCTTTAAAGTCAGGTAGTATGAGACCTACTACTTCATTTTTCTTTCTCAGGATATTTTTAGGTATTCAGGGCACCATACTCTTCCAAATAAATTTAGTATTGGTTTTTCTATTTCTACAAATTAAGTTGTTGGAATTTTAATTGGTGTCACATTGAATCTATAAATTAATTTGGGTAGAATTGACAACTATATTTATTTTTCTAATCCATGAACATGGTATGCTCTTCCATTTACATGGGTCTTCCATGATTTCTTTTAGCAATTTCTTGTTGTTTCTGTGTATAGGTCTTTTGTGTCCTTAGTTAAATTTATTCCTAAATATTTGATTCTTTTGGTTGCTATTGTAAATGGAACTTTTTCTTGATTTCCTCCTCCAATCACTATTGAGTTTTGAGAGTTCTTTATATATTCTAGACACTAGCCCTTGGTTGGGTATATTGTTTGCATATATTTTCTACTGTGCTGTAGCTTGTCTTTTTTGTTTTTTTTGAAATGCAATTTTTCCTAATTTATCTACTTAATTTACATTCACTATTTATGAAGTGTACCATAGTTTTCTGCTGTAGCTTTGAACCAGGTATGAAACAAGAGAAAGGATTTAGCTATAAGCACAACATAATTTTTTATAAATTGCTCTGCTCCAAGTTTTATTTACCTTCCTCAGGATAAACTGGAGGAATGGCAATGCCAAGACTCATCACAGGGCAGTTACTCAAGGAACTTTGATCATTATGCAGTGGGTTTGTGGGGGCAAAAAGTGGGTACAGCGTCTCCAGAGCAGAAGTGTTGGGGAATGTAAAGATGTGGGATCCATTGCTAATGTCACAAAAGGAAATGCTTCCAATATCCATATCCAGGAAAATCCCCACTTGGTGTAATTGAGGGCTCACCCACAGAGGAGTCAAAGGTACAGTGCTGGCTGAGTAGTGGTCTCCATTTATTAAACCCACAGTCCAGAAGCCATGTTCTGAAGACAGTACAATTTCCTGTTGTTGAGGAACAGGGTCTTTGCAAATGCCCAGGTCCCATTCTCTGCTTGTTCCCACGTCCGCCTCCCAGTAATGCAGCCAGAGGTGAACTGAGGAGTGCCTAGCATACAAATTGGGTGGAATCTCTCAGCATACTTTTCCCGATTCTGTCTGAAATTCTCATATTTCATTCTCCTCAGGTCATGAAGATGATGAGATAGTTGCTGCCCATCAACAGACAAGTGGATCAACAAAATATACATATGATGGACTATTATGCAGCAATAAGATGAAATAATATCCTGAAACACATGACAAGATAGATGAACCTTGAGGACATAATGCTGAGTGAAATAATACAGAAACAAAAGGATAGTACTGTATGATTCTACTTTTACGACCAGCATAAAGACAGGGACAATGGCTTAACACTTTAAAGAAGTAAGCAATTGCTGTATCTGCCTGGCTTATCTTGAAAAACCCATGTATTTGAAGTGTGGGTACATCTGTAGCTTGGCATTTTATCCATTTTATAGACTCATTCACAATTTTTTTCTTTCTTCATTATTTAAGATCACTTTGCTGTCTGGAGAATGGACTGAGAGGGGTAAGAATGGATGCAGGAAACTAACTGAGAGGCTTTTGCTCTAGTTTTGATGAGACATGATAGTGGCCTAAACTAGGTGGATGGAGGAAAGATGTAGAGAAATGGGTAAATTCCAGGAAACATTTAAGAAGTAGAATTAGTAGAACTTGGTGAGGGTGAGGGAGAGGGATACATAAAAGCAGTCTCTTAGGTCTTTGGCATGATAGAACTGGATAGATGATGGTGCTGTTTACCAGGACAGAGGATACTGGAGAAGCCCCAAACTAGGCAAAAGGCTGAGTTTAGTTTTTTTTAAAACAAACTCTGGCTGGTTTTATTAGAGGTAATTTTTACATGATTTATTTTTCACGAGTCTGTTCTGGGATGCTTCTAATGATATCAGAATCACCTGGATCAATAATAACCAGTGTGCATACTCAGTAGTATTTTCCACATGCAGTGCCCAATTCAATGTTATTGCCACTGTGACACCAGTTTTGACCAACGTGGCATAGTACTTTATTTCAGATTTCCTCAAAGCTGGGCAGTTGTTGGTGAGGATGACTAGTTTCTCTTTACTTTGCCTGATCATTTTCAGAGTCTGCTTGTATCCCAGCATGTACTTTCCACTTTTCATAACGAGTTGGAGCCTAGAGTTGATCAACTCCTGTGACTTTTTCATCTTCTTTGCAGTCACCATCTTCCTGCCTTAGGTGCAGGATGGCTCCCAACCAAGAGCACCTGCCCTGAGTTTAATTTGAATGCACTGGGCTTGAGGTATCCCTATTAGTTAGCTGTTGCTGTTTAACAAATTGCCCCTATACTCAGTAGCTCAAAACAATAAGCATTTATTATTGCTCATAAGGTCAGCTGATCAGGGCCAGACTTAGCTGATCTTGTGTAAGTTTACTCACGGGTCTGTGAGGGGCTAGCTGGTCAGTGGGAAACTGGCTTGTCTGGGATGGCTTTACTCATGTGGCTGGTGGTTGGCTGGCTGTCAGTGGGACAACAAGGTTGACTGGGCCATGTCTATCTCTTTATAGGGCTGTGCTTATTCACATGCCAGGGGTAGGATTCTGAGAACGAGAGCAAATGCAGGATGTTCTCTTGAAGCCCAAGCTTGGAATTGGCACACTATTATTTCCACTGCATTCTTTTGGCCAAAGCAAATCAAAAGACAAGCCCAGATTCAAAAGGGATGATAGTTTTAAGATGACCCAACTTATCCTGGTTAGCCCATGACTGTCCTAATTCTAGCTTTGAAACTCCTGTGTTCCAGAGAACCCCTCAGTCCTGGGCAAACTAGAATGGTTGTTCACCCTAAGTAGACTCTACCTTTTGAAAGTAGGAGCTGCAAAGTCACACTGCAAAGGGCATGGATATATATAGAGATAAAGAATTGGGACTTTTTTTTTTAACATGGGCAGGCATTGGGAAATAAATCCGGATCTCCAACATGGCAGGCAAGAATTCTGCTGCTGAGTCACCATAGCACCACCCAATTGGGACATTTTTGCAATCTATCTATCACAATGTCTCTGAGATTTCCAAGCAGAGGTAACAGGTAGCATTTGGCTCTTCTAGAAGAGCGGTCTAGTCTGGAGATAAATTTGGCCTATAAGTATAAGTGATTAACATATATTGAACAATTAAATGACAAATATTAATCCTTTAAATCATTCAGTTTTTCAAAAATTTAATTAATTAATTTTTCATCACATGGTTGTATGTTCATCATCATGATCATTTCTTAGAACATTTGCATCAATTCAGAAAAAGAAATAGAAAGAAAACAGAAAAAAAATTATATATACCATACCCCTTATCCCTCCCTCTCATCAATCACTAGCATTTCAATCTACTAAATTTATTTTAACATTTGTTCCCCTATTATTTATTTATTTTTAATCCTTACGTTTTGCTTATCTGCCCATAAGGTAGAAAAAAGAAGCATCGGGCACAAGGTTTTCACAGTCACACGGTCACATTGCGAAAGCTGTATCATTATACAATCATCTTCAAGAAACAGGGCTACTAGAACACAGCTCTACATTTTCAGGCAGTTCCCTCCAACCTCTCTATTACATCTTAACTAAAAAGGTGGTATCTATTTAATGTGTCAGAATAACCTCCAGGATAACCTCTCACCTGTTTGGAATCTCTCAGCCATTGACACTTTATTTTGCCTCATTTCTCTCTTCCCCCTTTTGGTTGAGAAGGTTTTCTCAATCCCTTGATGCTGAGTCCCAGCTCATTCTAGGATTTCTGTCTGACGTTTCCAGGAAGGTCCACACCCCTGGGAGTCATGTCCCACGTAGACAGGGGGAGGGCAGTGAGTTTGCTTGTCTGTGTTGGCTGAGAGAGAGAGGCCACTTCTTAGCAACAAAAGAGGTCCTCTTGGGGGTGACTCTTAGGCCTAATTTTAAGTAGGCTTGACCTATCCTTTGTTGGGTTAAGCTTCATATGAACAAACCCCAAGATCGGGGGCTCAGCGTATTGCTTTGGTTGTCCCCACTGCTTGTGAGAATATCAAGAATTCTCCACTTGGGGAAGTTGAATTTTCCCCTTTTCTCACCATTCCCCCCAAGGGGACCTTGCAAATACTTTTTTATTCAGTATTCAAATCCTTCTGGGATTTATTGAGGCATCGCTCTGGACAAACCTACAAAATCTCATGCCCTACTCAAGGTTCCATGTACTTATGGTATTAATTAAGGTGTCCACATAAGTTATATTAGGAAATGCACTAGTCAAAATATAAATTTTGTACCAAATAAACATTTTTTGCTTTAGTCTCACACATAAGTTAGAGTTTTAAAATATTAATTGCCACCTATTTTCAGCACCCTGCATTATTGACATTCCTTTGTTCTTCCTCATGCAAAATATTTTTAAATTTGTACACTTAGTCACTATCATTGTACACTCTAGGCATTCCCAGATCATACCATCTCAGTCTTTATCATATATCTTTCCTTCTGTAAATCATTCAGTTTTAATCCTCACAAATTACTAGGAAATATATATTATAAACATAATTTTACAAATGGAAATAGGAGTACAAAGTATTGTTTCTCAAGATAAAAGGAAAGCAAGAAATAAAGAAACTGATATTCAGGGTTGGATATAGAAAAACTACCAAAAGGTAATATATGCTTCCACAAACATAGCAGTTTGGGGCTAATTAGCATAGGGGAACTACCCTAACCTACCTTGATTGGGGTCTGACAGATCTGGGTAATTGTTAAAGTTTAGAACAACGATTCTTGAGTAATTCAGGAAAATTTGAAGTATGTTTAGTATGCTGTGCTTAAGATGATAGGGAAGACTCAGAGTTAGAGCCCTGAAGCTATAAAAGTCAGCATTACCCCATACAGCAACTGTTTTTTTGTTTTGTTTTGTTTTTGCATGGGCAGGCATTGGGAATCAAATGCTTCTGGCATAGCAGGGGAGAATTCTGCCACTGAGTTACCACTGTACTGTCCTACAGCAACTGTTTTAAAAGTTGAAAAATTGATCAGACTTTAAATAGAAATATGAATGAAACTGATCTGAGTAGGACTAAGTAAATCAGAATACTGGGTAAGGATGATATGCTCTATATTTAAAAATTTTGACTTCTGTGTGAGACCAAAAGAAGAGATGTTTATTTGGTGCAAAATTTATATTTTTGGTAGCTGTTTTGTTAGTAAGCTGCTGGAATGCAATACCCAGAAACAGAACAGCTTTTAAAAAGGGGCATTTATTAAGTTGCATGTTTACAATTCTAAGGCCATGAAAATGTTCAAATTAAGGCACCAACAAGAGGTTACCTTCACTCAAGAAAGGCTGATGAAGTTCGGGGTTTCTCTGTTTCAGCTAGAAGGGACATCTGCTGGCTTTCTCTCCAGGCTTCTTGTTTGATGAAGCTCCCCCAGGGGTATTTCCTTCTTTCATCTCCAAAGGTTTCTGGCTGCATGGGCTCTGTTTGTTCTGGTGGCTCTGTAGCTTTTTACAAAATGGTTCCTTCTTAAAAGTCTCCAGTAAGCAACTCCACCTTGAATGGGTGGAGACATATCTCCATAGAACCATCTAATCAAAAGTTACCACCCACTATTGGTTGGTTCATATCTCCATGGAAACAATAAAAAGATTCCACCCAGAAATATTGAATGGGGATAAAAGGACATGGCTTGTCTTGGGCACATAATAACTTTAAATTGGCACATTAGCACAATATTAATTTAACTTGTATGGTCAATTTATTTGAACACTGTGATTACATGGAATCTTGAATAGGGAAGGGGATCTTGTGGTTTGTACAGGTCAGTATGAAGCCCTGATACATCCCAGAGTAATTAGGACAAAGAATAAAAAAGAATTTGCAAAGTCCCCTTAGGGGACTGGGAAGAAAGGAGAAAATATTCATCTTCCCCATCTGGGGAATTCCTGGTATTTTCAAAAGCACTGGGAACACCCAATTTAATAGGCTGAACCCTCGATCTTGGGGCTTGCTCCTATGAAACTTATTCCTGCAAAAGAGAAGCTAAGCCTATTGATTATTATGCCCAAGAGTCACCCCCAGAGAACCTATTCTGCTGCTCAGATGTGGCCTCTCTTTCTAAGCCAACCCAACAGGTGAACTCACTACCTTACCCATTATGTGGGACATAACACCTAGGGGTATAAAATCTCCCTCCAATGTGGGACCTGAATCCTAGGGATGAGCTAGGACCTGGCATTATGGGATTGAGAAAGTCTTATTGACCAAAAGGGGGAAGAGAGAAATGAGACAAAATAAATGTCAGTGGCTGAGAGATTTCAGAGTTGAGAGGTTATTCTGGAGGTCATTCTTATGCATTATATAGATATCCCTTTGTAGTTTATGTTGTATTGGAGTGGCTAGAGGAAGTACCTGAGACCGTTGAGCTGTGTTCCAGTAGCCTTGATTCTTGAAGATGACTGTATAACTATATAGCTTTTACAATGTGACTGTGTGATTGTGAAAATCTTGTGGCTCTTGCTCCCTTTATCCAGGGTATGAACAGATGAATAAAAAAATAGGAACAACAAATGAATAAATAATGGTGGGGGTAAGGGGTAAAAGAAAATTGGGTGTATTGCAATACTAATGGTCAGTGAGAGGGAGGGTTAAAGGGTATGGGATGTCTGAGTTTTTTCTTTTTATTTCTTTTTCTGGAGTGGTACAAATATTCTAAAAATGATCATGATAAGCCATTGCTTGTATACTTTGGATGAGCTGCATGCTATGTGAAGATATCTCAATAAAAATATGGGAAAAAAGATGGTAGGAAAGTCTCCTCCAGTTTAAATTGTTAAATGGTTTTCTCAAACTGGGGCCTGTGATTCCCTGAATCTACAGTGATGTTTTTTGCAAGAATTTTTAAATTCTGGGTTTTCATTTCAATAATAACAAATAATTAATTTAACTATGCCCTGGATCATTTAGATGACAACTTAATAACAGAGTTCCACCATGTAATTTTGCATCCATGTTTCTGTTTGTGTTTATGATAAAGTTTGAGCTGGTAAAGTTCATAAGATATTATGGTAGGCAGTAGAAATGAAGATTTGTCAGTAGCTCAAACAGAGGAGAATTTTGCATAGCACAAGATAAATTAGACAGGCTGAACGCAAAAGCCTTTTCCACATAGCAGTAGTGTCATATTCTTTTTGAAAATTGAATTATACTGTATAGATCATGTCTTTGTACCAACTTGCAATAGTTTATTAGCATTAAATTCAGTAGTAAGTACTCAATAAAGAATTTTATCTTCAATTTCAGCAATACTTGGATAGATTATTTACTTAATGCAGAATTTAATAATGATCAATTGCAAATATCAAAGACCTACTTTAAATGTTTGAGCACAACTGGGAATTTATTGTCCAGGGATTCATTTGGCCTCAAGCAAAGATGAGTTCAGAGACTTAAATGATGTCATCAGGATACAGATAAATGATCTCTCTTCTTGGCTTTGGGCCATTTCATTGCAAGTATGCCTCCCTTCCTCCACTTTCAATCACATGATCTTCATTTCCTTTAGAGCACTCAGCAGTGTTCTCAAAGTCTATATTTCTAACAGTCTATTCAAACAATTCAAGCTTTCTTTGTCATGCTTCTCTAAATTCTCTTAGCCTCTGCCTTCTTGCCACATTTGACTATAATCATGTTTTATACTATCTTCTCTTTTAGTATAAACGTATAATGCTATGAATTTGTCTATAAGCCTGTGATTCCCAAACAATATGCCAAAGTGTCCTGGGACATTGCAACAAATCATAGGCATATTTTTAAAATTCTAGCAAAACATAATGATATCTGTTGGACACCACACAAACTGCTTAGCCTGAGGTAGGTCACATTTAGAACACATAACATTCTTTACAGTGACATCATATCTTTGTGAAACGGATGCAATGATAAAAGGCAAGTACCATTAAAAAAATCATGAAATGAGGATGATCGAGTCCAATCTGATTCTAAGGTTTGAGAAGTCATGCAAGGCTCAACAGGTATGCACATCGCATTAGTAAGTAATTGTATTATAATTGTATTATTTAAGAATGAAATATACATAATATCTTTTCTTTCAATGTATTTGTATTCTTTTTTTTCCAAAAGGGCAAGAAGTTGTTAGTCCTTTACATACTTATTAAGTTGTTTGGACCTAATAACGTAATAGACCGCATGTATTTTTTTGGTCCAGGGATAGTGTAAAAGAATTTCTGAGATACTGAAGGCACTGTGAACCAAGAAAGTTTGGAAAGTTTTGCTCTAAGCACTGCTTATCTGCATCCTATGCATTTTGATATGTTGTATTTTTGTTTTCAGTCACTTTGAAATATTTTTAAATTCTCCTTGAATGTTCTTCTTTGACCTATTGATTATTTAGAAGTGTGTTGCTAATTTACAAATATTTGGGGTTTTAATAGATGTCTCACTGTTACTGTTTTATTAAATTATTAATTCTATTCCATTGTGGTCAGAAAATGTGCTCTGTAGGATTCTTTTTTTAAAAAATATTTTTATTAAGAAATATCCACACACATACAGACCAACCATATTAATGGCTCACAATATCACATAGTTGTGTATTCTTTACCATGATCATTTTTAGAACATTTGCATCACTCCAGAAAAAGAAATAAAAAGAAAAAAAAGAACTCATATATTCCATGTCTCTTATGCCTCCCTCTCATTGATTCACAGTATTGCAATTTACCCAATTTTTATCCTTTATCTCCCCCTACAAAAGAAAAAGAAAAAACTCACATACCATACTCCTTACCCCTCCCTTTCATTGATCGCTAGTATTTCAATGTACTCAATTTATTTTAACCTTTATTCTCCCTATTATTTGTTTATTTTTTGTCCATATTTTTCACTTGTATGTCCATACCCTAGATAAAAGGAACATCAGACACAAGATTTTCACAATCACACAGTCACATTGTAAAAGTTATATCATCTTCAAGAAAAATGGGTACTGGAACACAGCTCTACAGTTTCGTATACTTCCCACTAGCCACTCCAATACACCATAAACTGAAAAAGGGCTATCTAAATAATACATAAGAATAACCTCCCGGATAACCTCTTGACTCTGAAATCTCTCAGTCACTGACACTTTAGTTTGTCTCATTTCTTTCTTCCCCTTTTGGTCGAGAAGGTTTTCTCAATCCCTTGATGCCAAGTCCCAGTTTATCCCAGTATTTTTGTCCCACTTTGCCAGGCAGGTTTACACCCCTGGGAGTCATGTCCCATGCAGAGGGGGAGAGCAGTCAACACCTTGAAATGTTAACATTCATTTGTTCTCCCTCATGCAAAAATATTCTTATATATGTAGATTTATTCACCATCTTTGTCCACTCTAGGCATTGCTAAGTATACCAACCCAGTCTTTATCCTCTCTCTTTCCTTCTGGTGTCATACATGCCTCCAGCCTTTCTCCCTCAACCATATTCATACTCGGCTTCCTTCAATGTACTTACAGCATTGTGCTACCATCAGATAGTATTGTGCTGTCCTTTTCTGACAGTCCTGTGGAACGTTCTGTACTCCTTTAGTATCAAATGCCCAGTCTCTACTCTCTTTCGGTCTCTGGATAACTTGTATTCTTAACTTTAACTCTCAAAGTTCACTTATTGAGGTTAGTTCATATTAACAAGATCATACAGAATCTTTCCTTTTCACTCAGCATAAAGTCCTCAAGGTTCATCCACATTGTCACATGCTTCATGACTTTATTCTATCTTACAGCTGCATAATATTCCATTGCATGTATATACCACAGCTTGCTAGCCACTTGTCCATTGATGGACACTTAGGCTGTTTCCATCTCTTAGCAATCATGAATAATGCTACTGTAAACATCAGTGTGTGTGTTGCAAGTGTCCGTTTGTGTCCTTGCCTTCAATTCCTCTGAATATTTACCTACTAATGGGATCACTGGATCATATGGCAATTCTATTCTTAGCTTTCTGAAAACTGCCAAACTGCCTTCCAGAGCAGTGTAACTCATTATTAAGTTGTAAAATGAAATTATTGGGTTGTGCCCCAAATTAAAAGATAAAAATATGCAGAGCGCCAATACTAATGTGTATTGTGAATAAATTAATTTCTGAAAATTTTATTTCATATTCATAGTATCTATAAACACACGTATTCTTAGTTGCCATGTAAAATATATTTCTTGGTAGTGCTTGTGGTAGAAAAGGTTTGAAAGCCATCAGCTAGAAGACAGGTGCGGGGTGGGACCTGGTTCAGAAGAAAGAGCTCAAGTTCTCAGAGCCAGGGCTTTCCTCAGAAAAACAAATATAAGTATGGGTTTGGTGAGCTCTTTGTTTCAAAGGAGTACAGCAGGGGACGAAAATGCTTGATTGCTGTTTGCCACAGCTTGGCTCCCTGCATTAGAATCTGTAAGAGTCCTGTTAAAACTATGGTGCTTCATCACTCAGGGTAGAAATCCTGAGGGCAGAGCAGAGAAAATCTGTATTGCCCCAGGTTATCCTTAGGCAAAGGAAAGTTTGGGAAGAGATTACATCTGAGAAGGAAATGGTGATATCATTGGCCACATAGCTTGGGGTGATGGGACTGAAGACTCCAACTAGGACTTGCTAACACTAAAGCCCTAGCTCTTAACCCCTAAATGGAGCAGGGGTTTAGTGTAACAAGTCCTAGTTTAGCACCCCTAAACCAAGCCTACAGAGAGGCAGGGAAGTGGATTGCACCAAGTAATGCCTTGACTGGGCTGCACCATGGAAATCAGCTGTGTGACCTCAAGTAGATTTTACAACTTCTCTGGGCTTCTATCTTCTCTGTAAAACAAGGATCTGGTAACATTTCTCTCAGGTTTGTGAGGCGTACGGACTGTGAGTTACACATGGTTGGTAAGTGCTATCAGTACCCGTGTTCTGTGCTTTTATCACACTCTGCCCTTTTCCCAAACAGGTACAGTAACTAAGGGGGTGTGGGGGAGACACAGGTCCTTTTGCAGCCAGACTTGGAGGGGAGGACCCCAAGGGCTGGGAGGAGCATAGGCCAGTTCTGAAAATGCAAGGCCAGAAGGCCAAATGGAGAATGCAGAGGGCCTGTTTGGGCTGAGGAAGGGAGGGCCTTGGGACTAAGCTGCAGGAACAACTTCAAAAAAATGTTTAAATAAACCTATTTAACTTCAAACTTATAATACAGTTGCAAAAATAATGCAAAACTAGTGAACCCCAACATACTCCTCATCCAAATGCTCAGATCCATCAACTTTTAACATTTTGCCATATCATTTTTTATACAGTTTTATTGATATAGTCACATACCACAAAATTATCCAAAGTTACAATCCATGGCTCACAGTATTATCGTATAATTGTACATTCATCACCACACTCAATTTTAGAACATTTTCATTATTCCAAGGGAAAAAAAAAATGAAAAAGAACATCCAAAACATCTCAAACTCCTTATTACCCCCTATTATTTAACTATTTATTCATTTATTTTTGTCTTTGTTTACTTACTTATCTGTCCATATTCCGGATAAAGGGAGTGTCAGTCTCAAAGTTGTCACAATCACATGGTCACACCATAAAAACGATATAGTTATACAGTCATCTTCAAGAACAAAGATACAGTTCAACAGTTTCAGGTATTTCCTTCTAGCTATTCTAAAAGACTGGAAACTAAAAAGGTATATCTATATATGCATAAGAATAACCTCCAGAATGATCTCTTGTCTCTATTTGAAATCTCTTAGCCATGGAAACTTTATTTTGCTCCATTTCTTTTCCCTCTTTTGGTCAAGAAGTCTTTCTCAATCCCACGATGCCCAGGGCCAGGCTTATCCCTGGGAGTCATGTCCCACATTGCCAGGGAGA
Source organism: Tamandua tetradactyla (assembly GCF_023851605.1). NCBI lineage: Eukaryota > Metazoa > Chordata > Mammalia > Pilosa > Myrmecophagidae > Tamandua > Tamandua tetradactyla. Next base: position 143,943,070 of record NC_135329.1, read on the forward strand.
TTTACACTCCTGAGAGTCATGTACCGCGTAAGGGGGAGGGTAGGAAGTTTATTTGCAGAATTGGCTTAGAGAGAGAGGCCACATCTGGGTAACAAAAGAGGTTCTCTGAGCATGATTATAAGTAGGCTTAGTTTCTTCTTTGTAGGAATATGTTTCGTAGGGCAAGCTCCATGATTGAGGGCTTGGCTTATTTTAAATTGGGAGTCCCTTAATGCTTGTAAGAATATCAGGGATTCCCCAAGTGGGAGTTTAATATTTCCTAGTTTTTAATTTTTTCCTAGTCCCTCAAGGGGACTTTGCAAATATTTTTTATTTTCTGCCCAAATTACTATGGGATATATTGACGGTATTACATTAACCTGTACACAATAATAAAATCTCATTCTTTATTCATTGTTTCATGCAATTATGTTGTTTGAATAAACTGACCATACAGATTAAATTAGTGTGCTAGAAAAAAATTAAATTTTGTATCAAATAAACATCTCTTCCTTTGGTCTTACACAGAAGTTGGTTTTAACATACAGTCAATACATTCCTTTATCCTGTTTTCTGATTTACCTTAGTCCTAACCAGATCAGCTTCACTCATCTCTAATTGAAGTCTTACTTCTTTTCTACCCTCTTTAACAGTTGCTGTATGGGGTAATGTTTACTTTCAGAGATGTAGAACGCTAACTCTGAGTCTCAGGTGTCACAAAGATACCCAAAGTTCCAGGGAATGAGCAGGTTGTACACAACGAACTCAGCTTCTCAGAATTTAGAAATGAAAGTTAAAACTCAGGAATGGATGTCTCTGCTGCAAGAGTTTACAATATAAGAACCTTTATAATAAACCTTATTGAACATTCACTACACCTGAATCTTCAATTGCCCAATCTGTGCCCATGATCTATCCCCTGATAATCTATGCTCTCAAATTCAAGTCTTAGAGTTTACGCATTATAGTTAGTCCATATTAATGAGGCCTTGAATTATTTGTCTTTTTATTTCTGGCTTATTTCACTCAACATGTCCTCAAGGTTCATTCACCTAGTTGCCTCACAACTTCATCCTTTTTGCAGCAGCTCAATCTTCCATTGTATGTATACACTGCAGTTCCCCACTCTGCCCATCAGTTGATGTACTCTTGAGGCCACTTCCACCCATTGCAAATTGTGAATATTGCCACCATAAACACCAGTGTGCAAAATGTCCAATCACATCCCTGCTTTCAGTTCTTTCAAGCATATACCTAATAACAGGGTTGCAGGATCATATGACAATGATCAATGATTCACAGATCATTAGCCTTCTGTGGAACGACCACCCTGCCCTCCAGAGGGGCTGCACCGTTCTACTTTCCTACCAATAGCGAATAGCTACATCTCTCTCTCCATATTTTCTTCAGCACTTGTACACTTCTGTTTCTTTTTAACATTTTTTAAATGATAAAATATAATAGATATACAAAATGAAGAAAGAAAAAGCAATAATTTTCAAAACATGCTTCAGCAAGTAGTTACAGAACAGGTCCTAGAGTTTGTCATGGGCTACCATTCCAACAGCTCAAATTTTTCCTTCTAGCTGCTCCAGAACACTGGAGGCTTAAAGAATTATAAGTATAATGATTCAGTAGTCATGCTCATTTGTTAAATCCTATTTTCTCTGTTATACCTCCAACTTCTCTTTTAAACATTCTCCCTATCTGTAGGGATCTTTAGGCAATGCCTGTTCTGATTTTTTTGTGTTGAGATGGGGTGTTGACACTAAAGAATAGGGGGTGATGTAGTTAATTGATAATCTTGGAGAGGCTGGTCCTTTTTGGTTTCAGGATTTATCTGATCTAGCAGCCCTCTGGGAATTATAGGTTCCAGGAAAGCAAACTTAGTGCATGAAACCTTTATTGAGTCTCAATTCAAGCTGTAGGTGTTCTTAAGAGTCAACAGGAGGTATGTTGGTTTGGGTTTAGCAAACCATGGCAATTAGCACTATTAAATTGAAGCTTGCGTAAGAGTAGCCTTCAGAATAGTCTCTTGACTATTTATATATATATAATAATATATATTATATTTATATATATATTTTTCCCCCTTTGCACTCTCAAGGGACTCTACCAACACTTTTTTTTTTGGCATGGGCAAGCACAGGGAATCGAACCTGGGTCTCTGGCATGGCAGGCAAGAGTTCTGCCATTGTGCCACCATTGCACCTCCCTCTACAAATACTTTTTAATTGTCAGCACGCCATATTCTGAAATGTATCTTGGTATTACATTAAGCTATACAGAATTACAAGGCCTTGTTCCCATTCTGGGCTCCAGGAGTTTGGGTTGTTTAAATGAGCTATGCAGACAGGTTGATTTAGATTATGTGTTACAGAAAATTTAGGTTCTAGGCATAATAAACTTCCTTATCTTTGGTCACTTGTAGTAGGTGAAGGTCTAGAGTACCTACACTATTATCTTTTCACCTGTATTGTGATTTACCTTAGACCCAGCCATATTGGCTTCATTTTAAACTCTAATTGAAGTCTGATCTCTTTTTTAGTTACTTTATTATTATATATAATAACCGTTATATATAATATGCTAACTTTCAGGGCTGCAGCACTGTATTTCTGGGTCTTAGGTGTCATAGAGTTATTCAAAGTTCCAGGAGAATACCAGCTGATATACATATACCTCAGGGTCTCAGAATCTAGGAATATATTTACAACTTTAAACCAAGTGTGGCTACTATAAAGGCTTATGATCTAGGCTCCAATTCTCTTATAAATATTTTAGCATATTGTTCTTTTGTTTTTGGCTTATTTTGTACCACACATTGTCCCCAAGGTTCATTGTGTGCCTCTAAACGTCCTTCCTTTTTGTAGCTGTAGCAATTCCATCATGTAAATGTTATCGTATTTTGCCATTCTGCTTCTCAATCATTGTACCCTTTCCTTCCATCTATTGGGCATCATGGATGATGCCCAAAATAAACAAACTGTGTCTTATAGTATCCTCACTTGGTTGTACCATCAGCAGTCCTCTCAATTTTAGAGTTTTCATTATTAGTCCATAGGGACAAAAAACTGGTAAACATAGTGTCACCAAATATCAAATAAAAACTCCCCCTTGTCCCTCCCCCATTAGTTGTCCCTGGTAGTGCTGTGGTACTCTTTTTTTTTTTTTTTTTTTTTTTTTTTTAAGAGAGAGGGAGGAAGGGAAGGAAAGACAGAGAGAAGGAAGGAAGGATGGAAGGAAGGAAGGAAGAAAGGGAAACATCTTTAAACATTTTCTTGTTTTATTGTATTTTGTTTGTTTGTTTGTTTTTTTACATGGGCTGGGGCCGGGAATCGAACCGAGGTCCTCCGGCATGGCAGGCAAGCACTTTGCCCGCTGAGCCACCGCGGCCCGCCCGTGCTGTGGTACTCTTGATGTCTTCTTATTAACTACTGGTCGTAGCATGAATATTTAGTTTTCCCTCTATACCTCTCTACTATTGACTCTGTCCGCTATCAAGCCTTTGAAAGTTCATGCAAGAACTTCTTTATAATTGTAGATTTAATCAGTGGGATACATGGCACTATAAATCCCTTTTCAATCATATTCACCTTCAATGTGGCAATGTTATTTACAACCCCACTAAAAATTAGTTACCATCACTTCTATCTGTTCTTTTGTGTTTAGGTTCAACCTTATTGGGTAGTCTTTCCCTATCTCTAGGTCTGCTATTTTCTACACTGTAACCTCTGAGATTACCTTTATGAGAGTCATAGTAGCGAAGTCATACAGTACCTGTCCTTTTGTGTCTGACATTTCACTCAGTATTATGTTCTCAAGTTTAATCCATGTTGTCATAAGTTTTGGAATCTCATTTTATCTTACTGCTGCATAATATTCCATCGTGTGTATATACATTTTGTTTATCCACTCATTTGTTGATGGGCACTTAGATATTTCCATCTTTTAGCAACTGTGAATAGTGCCACTATGAACGTCTGTGTACATATGTCTGTTTGTGTCATGCTTTTAGTGCCTCTGGGTATATACAAGTGTTGGTATTGCCAGGTCATAGGGCAACTCAATATTTCATTTTCTAAGGGATCGCCAAACTGTTTTCCACAGCAGCTGTACTATTATACATTCCCACCAATAGTGAATAAGTGTTCTAATTTATCCACATCCTCTCCAACATTTGTAGTTTTCTGTTTGTTTAATAGAAGCCATTCTTATAGGTGTGAAGTGATATCTCATTGTCATCTTGATTTGCATTTCCCCTATAGCTAATGAAAATGGGCACCTCTTTATGTGCTTTTTAGCTATCTGTATTTACTCTTCAGAAAAATGTCTTTTCATATCCTCTGCCCATTTTATAATCTGGTTGTTTATTATGTTGTTGAGCTGTATAAATCTTTATGTACACAGGATATCAAGCCTTTATTCAACATGTGGTTTCCAAATATTTTCTCCCATTGAGTTGGCTGCCTCTTTACCTTTTTTGACAAAATCCTTTGAGATTTTGCCATATCACTTTTTTTCCCTGCCCGCTTCATATCAATTTTCTCTATCCATCCTCCCTGTCTATTTGTCTCTATTTTCTTAACATTTGAGAGTAAGTTGTATACATTGTTCTCCTGAACACTTAATATTCCATGTACTTTTCCTAGGAACAAGGATATTCACTTATGAAGTCATTTTTCTTTTAGATAAATGTTTTTTAACTTTTTTTTTTTTTTGTCTAGTATAAGCATATACAAAGCAAAGAAAGAAAAAGCAGTAGTTTTCAAAGCACTCTTCAACAAGTAGTTACAGGACAGATCCCACTGTTTGTCATGAGATACCATATGATTCTCTCAGATTTTCCCTTCTCGCTGCTCCAGAATTTAGGGGACTAGAAGGCATAATTTTTTTAATCATCACAATTGACTTTTTTTTCCTTTTTTGTAAAAAATAACATATGTACAAAAAAGCAATGAATTTCAAAGCACAGTACCACAATCGGTTGTAGGACATATTTCAGAATTTGGCATGGGTTACAATTCCACAATTTTAGGTTTTTACTTCTAGCTTCTCTAAGATACTGGAGGCTAAAAGAGATATCAATTTAATGATTCAGCAATCATATTCATTTGTTAAATCCTATCTTCTCTGTATAACTCCACCATCACCTTTGATCTTTCTATCCCTCTCTTTAGGAGTGTTTGGGTTATGGCCATTCTAACTTTTTCATGTTGAGGGGCTGTCAATAATATGGGGTAGGGAGATGGAACTAGCTGATGTTCTGGAGTGGCTGGGCCCTCTAGGTTTCAGGACTTATCTGGTCCAGGGACCCACAGAACCTTGTGGAATCTTATGTTGCCCTAAGTGTTGTCTAGTATTGGTTGGAATGGTCCTGGTTGGGTTTTGGCAGGCTATGATAGGTATTAATGTCTAACTGAAGCTTGAGTAAGAGCAAACTCCAGAGTAGCCTCTCAATTCTATCTGAACTCTCTCGGCCACTGATATTTTATTTGTTACACTTCTTTTCCCACTTTTGGTCAGGATGGAATTGTTATCCCATGGTGCGAGGGCCGGACTCATCCCTGGGAGTCATTTGCCATGCCACCAGGGACACTTTCACCCCGTATGTCATGTCCCACATAGGGGAAGGGCAATGATTTCACTTTCAGAATTGGGCTTAGAGAGAGTGAGGCCACATCTGAACAACAAAAGAGGCCCTCCGGATGTGACTGTCAGGCATACCTATAGGTAGGCTCAGCTTCTCCGCTACATACATAAGCTTCATAAGAGTAAACCTCAAGATCAAGGGCTTGCACTGTGTTTTGTGGATTGAGACGGGAACATAATGTTTGAATCGATTGTAGTATTATCCCACTAAGGACAAGCGCTGTAAACTTCTAGAATTAAAGTATTTTGCTCATGGTAAACTGCATTTAAAGATGTGTGTTGGTTATGAGAATCCGATCAAGGGAAACCAGGTCAAGTTTTTAAGTTCTAAGTTTTATTTCCCTAGAATTCATTTAACTTTGTATAGTGCTGTTATCACTTGTTCTCAATCCTGTTGATTCATTAGAATCACCTGGGAACCTTTTAGGACACTATTGAAGAGTAAATCTCACCCTGCAGATTCTGACTTAATTGGGTTTTTAAAATTTCACAGGTGATTTTAATGTGTAGCCAGGACAGAGAACTCCTGCTGTATCATGACTTCCAGTATCTACAACAGAAACCAACTTTATAGCTGCTCCTCCTCTGATACTATATTTTAGCCTAAGTTACAAATATATGAAATTGAAATAATAAGAAACTTTTTTTCTGTTTAAGATTCTTAGAATATGAAGAATTTGGAGGTCTGTGGTATGTAGTCTGGATGCATGTTTCTAGGAAAGTGTCTTAGAAGTTAACTGAAATATTGCAGGATTTAAAAATCAGCATGAGCATAAACAAAAAATAAATAAAAGGCTAACATATCAATGTCTGAAAAAGAAAAAAAGATCAAGGGCTTGGCCTATTAATTTGGGTGTCCCTAAAGTTTGACACAGTATCAGGGGATTCCCTGATGGTAAAGTTTAATAGTTCTATATATATCCTCCCATCCCTCAAGTGACTTGGCCAATACATTTTGATTATCTGCTTAATATACTCTAGATGTATCCAGGCATCACATTAAGCTATACAGAATTAAAGGCCCTCATTCTTATTCTGGGCTCCCTGTGTTTCAATTGTTCAAATGAGCTATATAGATAGGTTGAGTTAGATTATGTGCTAAGAAAATTTCAGTTCCAGACTAAATAAACCTTTCTTTCTTTAGTCTTAAAGAGTATGTGTGGTTCTGAAATGCATACGATGTCTTTGTTACCCCTGTGTTCTGAATTACTTTAACCCTGTCCTGATCAGCTTTGTTCTTACCTCTACATATAAAACAGCCTCTTGAAATCCAGAAATAATAATCACCGCTCTGGACTAAATGTGTCCGCTATAAAAGCTTACAGCCTAGGCCCCTGTTTTCTCATAAACATTTTCTAAAGGAGACTATACCATATTTGTTTTTTCATTTCTGGGTTATTTTGTCTCACCAAATGTCCCATATGTTCATTCACATTGTAGCATGCATTATGTAGCCATTTTAAGAACAGTTACTAAGTTCAGGAAATTTAACACTGATATAAATATAAAGCTGAAGTCTACATTCTAATGTCTTCATATGTCCCAATAATGTTGTGTCAGAATGGACTTTGTAAGATTTCCTGTCTGCTGTGATCCTCATGAGGTCAAGGCATTCTGCTTTCGACTTTGTCAAAGTGTTATTTCCAGAGGCAAGGGATACATTTCCTCACTGGGATATTTTGAGAACATAAAAAGTGTAGATAGGAGAGCGGAGGATCATTTGATTATGTAATTTTTATGTTTTCCTAGCAGTTGTTTGAAAGTAGTAAGAATCCATATTCCAAATGTGGTTACAAAATAAGCCTCCAATTAAGCTTGTAAAAGGGCATTTTAATGATGCTTAATTTTAAAGAATATATCTGCATATTGAAATTGAAATTTGCCTGAACCAACTTTTAGAGTATGAACCCCAGGGCACTGGTTTTTCTAATGTTTTGAGAATGTGGCAATTTTTCTGAATTGCTTTGCATGGCCTCAAACTTGAGCTCAAAGGTAAATGGTTTACCAAATGGGGAAGACCCAAATCAAGCATTATTTATAACATGGTGCTCTTCCAAGTCATTCTTAGAATGTTCTTGGGATAACATACTTACTCTATGGCTTATCTGTATTTAAATCAACAGGCATGAGAGCTTTAAAATAACATATGAGAATTTGCCAAGCCAAAAACAGATGGCTTCCATTTTCTACTGATAACTTAGAGCAAAAATAAAACTTATCACAAGTCTATCGATATAAAGGGACTTCTACAGTCATATAAAACTGGAGTTGAAGACTTCTAGCAAGATGGCAGAATAGGAGAGGCTGAGTTTACCTTGGTGCCATACAATGAGAGATACAAGAGAAAAATGACTGGGACAGTGGTTCCAGGGTGCAAGTGATTATAGAGTGTCTTCCATTCTACATAGGGATGCCCTTGGAGAAAAACCTGAGACATTGGGATGGAGAGAACAGGGTGAATATACTCGGTCATGACTCTGCCTACCCCCCACCCCCACCCCACACAGCTGGTTTGGTAAGATTTTTCCCTTCGGCTCCAGTTCCTGTAGTAAACTTGGAAGATAACAGATGTGCTTTTCCTGTGCACAAATGCCACTTTGTCAAGGTATAGTGCCTACTCCCTGTCCCTACCCCTGTGACATGCTGCTGTGGGTGCCTGTTTTTTTTTTGTTTTGGTAAAGACTGGGGCCCTTCCCTGGGGAGGAGGAGGAGACACAGAATATTGCAGGTCCAACATCCAACCAGTGAAAGAGACTTGTTTGGGTCCCAGTACCCCTACCCTTCTCCCATGGAGGCCCAAAGACTGCATGTATGTGCAGATGGAGAGGTGAAGCTGAGGAAGCCAGCTGAGTTGAGAGCCATGAATGGCCACTAGACATTGCACCTACAGTTGGGGGCAGGTGGGCCTAAGGGGACAAGAAGACTCAAGAGACTCAATTTGGTGGGGTGAAGTGGAAAGTGCCATCTGACAAACTGCCTGTTTGCCTAGCTCTCAAATAAATTAGCCCTAAGTAGAATTACAATCCCCTCCTGAGATTAGGGACTTGGTTTAAGGGGAAGGACTGACAAACCAAATCCAAAAGGGGAGCTTCAAAGCTAACACAAGTAGGTTCAAAATCTTAGAAGAAAGAAGGAAATAAATCAGCAAAATAACCTTATTAAGATATTAAAAAGCCCCATCTACAACAGAGGATCATAAAGTATATGAAAATCCAGGCAGATATGGCTCAGCTAAATGACCAAATTAAATTACTCAAGGGGATAGAGAATTTGGAACAGCTAATTAAGGTTGTTCATCACGGATAAGGATATCAAGAAGACACTGGAGGGGGCCACGGTGGCTCAGCAGGCAAGAACGCTTGCCTGCCGTGCTAGAGGACCCGGGTTCGTTTCCCGGTGCCTGCCCATGTATATATATATATAAAAAGAAGATACTGGAGGAACATAAAGAAGAATTTGAAAGAATAAATAGAAAAATATCAGATATCACAGAGATTAAAGATACTGTAGACCAAATTAAAAGTATATTGGAGACTTATAACAGTAGACTTCAAGAGGCAGAAGAAAGAATAAGCAAATTAGAAGACAGGACAATTGAACTTAACAATTAAAAGAACAAATGGCAAGGAAAATGAAAAAATGCAACTTGATCTCAGGGAAATGATAGACACCACAAGTGTACAAATATAAGATTTATTGGTGTCCCAGAAGGAGAAGAGAAGATTAAAGGGACAGGAAGACTAGTTGAAGATAAATGGGGGAAAACTTCCCAACCCTTATAAACGACCAAACAAGCCCAAGGAATCTCAAATAAAATATATCCAAATAGGCTTACTCCAAGACATATGCTTATCAGAATGTCAAATCTTAAAGAGAAAAGAAGAAAAAAGTCATGAAAGCAGCAAGAGAAAAGAGATTTATTACGTACAAGGGAAAACATGTAAGACTGAGCTCAGACTACTCAGTAGCACCATGGAGGCGAGAAGGCAAGGTGGGTATGATATATTTAAGATTTTGAATGAAAAAGAGCTCCAGCCAAGAACTGTTTATCCTGCCAAGTTGTCCTGAAAAATTGAGGGAGAGATTAAAATCTGCACAGATAAATAATGGTTGTGAAAATTAGCCAAGAAGAGACCTGTTCTGCAAAAAGGGAGGTCTGGCAACTGAAAAAGAGACAGAGAGGGAGGTCTGGAGAATGGTACAGAATTGAAAACTATTAGCAAGGGTAATTTAAAGGATAAAAAGTGAGAGGGGGAAAATAACATATAGGTCTGATAAATAAAATTATAGGCAGGGCTGGCAATGGTGGCACAGTGGCAGAGTTCTTGCCTGCCATGCTGGAGATCTGGGTTCAATTCCAGATGCCTGCCCAAGCAAAACAACAACAACAACAACAAAAACTATAGCAGCTATAGTAATATTAGTAAAATAGATTCTGAAATAAAAAACTTAAAATATTTGAAAAGCCTATGGATAAGATAACTAAGATATCCATTTAAAAAAATTTATTCATACATATTATATATTCACATATCATGTAATCATCCAAAGTCTACAATCAGTGGTACACAATATCATCATTTAGCTGTGAATTTATCATCACAATCAACCTTTTTCTTTTTTGTGAAAAATAAAATGTATAGATATATATATAAGTAATAAATTTCAAAGCACATTGCAACAATTAGTTGTAGAACAGATTTCAGAGTTTGGTATGAGTTACAATTCCACAATTTTAGGTTTTTACTTCTAGCTACTATAAGATACTAGAGACTGAAAGCTATATCAGTATAATGATTCTGCAAGCATACTCTTTGTTAAATCCTATCTTCTCTGTATAACACCACCATTATCGTTGATCTTTCTCCCATTCTTTGGGGATATTTAGGCTATGCCCATTCTAACTTCTACATGTAGGTAATATGAGATACAGGGATGGAACTAGTTGATGTTCTGGAGAGGCTAGCCCCTTTGGGTTTCAGGACTTATTTGGTCCACAGACCCATCTGGAGGTTGTAAGTCTCTGGAAAGTTACCCTGGTACATGGAAACTTTATAGAATCTTATATAACACCCTAGGTGTTCTTTAGGATTAGCAGGAATGGTTTTGGTTGGGATTTAGCAAGCTATGGTAGGTAGCAATGTTCAACTGAAGCTTGCATTATAATGACCTCCAGAGTAGCCTCTCAACTCTATCTGAACTCTGTCTACCACGGATACTTTATTAATTACACCTCTTTTCCCCCTTTTGGTCAGGATGGAATTGTTGATCCCATGGTGCAGGTCTGGATTCATTTCTGGGAGTCATCTCCCATGCCACAGGGAGACTTTCACCCCTAGATGTCATGTCCCACATAGCCAGGAGGGTAATGGCTTCATTTGCAGAGTTGGGCTTAGAGAGAGAGGCCACATCTGAGCAACAAAAGAGGTCCCCCAGAAGTAACTCTTAGGCATACCTATAGGTAGGCTAAGCTTCTCCACTACATAAATAAACTTCGCAGGAGGATGTCTCAAGATCAAGGGCTTGGCCTATTGATTTGGGTGACCCTAATGTTTGACACAGTATCAGGGGTTTCCTCAGTGATAATGTTTAATAATTCCATATATATTTTTTCCATCCCTCAAAAGACTTTTTTTCTTTTTAAGGCACTTGATGCATAATGAATTTATTATTTTTCAAGAGGGTAGCACTGATTAGGAAAGGAGAAAAAGACTCCATTTGTACCATTCTCAAAGGCCTCTGCCAAAACTTTGTTTTAAAATATTTTTATTATACACAACAAATAAACATACAAACATTCTTGACATACAAACCTTCTATACATGGTGTACAATCAGTGACTCACAAGTTCATCACATAGTTGTGTATTTATCACCATGACCATTATTTTGAACATTTACATCTCTCCAGCAAAAGAAAAAAAAAAGAAAAATATCACATATGCCATACCCCTTACCTCTCCCTCTCATTGACTGCTAGTATTTCAATCTACTCAATTTATTTTAACTTTTGTTTCTCCTATTATTTACTTGTTTTTATCCATATTTTTTATCATCTGTCCATACCCTAGATAAAAGGAGCATCAGACACAAACTTTTCATAATCACACAGTCAAATTGTAAAAGCTATATGATTATACAATCATCTTCAAAACACGTAGCTATTGGAACACAGCTCTACAGTTTCAGGTATTTCCCTCTAGCCACTCTAATTCACCATAAACTAAAAAAAGGCTATCTATATAATGTGTAAGAATAACCTCCAGGATAACCTCTTGACTCTGTTTAAAATCTCTCAGCCACTGACAATTATTATTATTTTTTGTATGCTATATGGCAGGGTCACATTTTATTATTTTTCCGTGAAAGTATCCTGTTATTGCAGCACCATTTGTTGAATTTTTGTTCGTTTGTTTTGGTTGTTTGTTTGTTTTTTTGGGGGTTAAATGCATGGACTGGGAATAGAACCCAGGCCTCCCATATGGCTGGCAAGAATTCTACCACTGAACTACCCTTGCACCCCCGACACTTTATTTTGTCTCATTTTTCTCTTCCCCCTATTGGTCGAGAAGATTTTCTCAATCCCTTGATGCTGAATCTCAGATCATCCTAGGATTTCTGTCCCATCTTGCCAGGGAGGTTTACACCCCTGGGAGTCATGTCCCACATAGAGAGGGGGAGGGCAGTGAGTTTGCTTGCCATTTGCCAAAATGTTTTTTGATAATCTGCTTAATATACTCTGGGATGTATCCAGGCATTACATTTAGCTATACAGGATTAAAGGCCCTCATTTTTATTCTGGGCTCCCTGTGTTTGGATTGTTTAAATGATCTATCCAGACAAGTTGAGTTAGATTATGTGCTACAGAAAATTTAGATTCTGGACAAGGTATACCTTTCTGTCTTTGGGCTCCAAGAGTAGATGAAGTTCTAAAATACAGACAATGTTTTCCTTACCCCTGTATTCTGAATTACCTTAATCCAGACCTGACTGATTTCATTCTTATCTCTAAATACCAGGTTATACATATATAAAACAGCCTCTCAAAATTCAGAAATAATGATTACTGCTTCGGACCAATTGAAGAGCTTACAATCTAGGCCCCTGGTTTTTTTAATAAGTATTTTCTAAATGAGACAATATTTTCTCTTTTGTTTCTGGCTTATTTTGCCTCACCAAATGTCCCACAGGTTCATTTGCAATGTTACATGCCTCATAACTTTGTCCCTTTTTGTAGCAATATTTGCTCATGTGTATCCACCATCGTTCGCCAATCTACTTCTCAGTTAGTGCATCCTTTAACCACCTCCATTCACTGGGCATCATGTATAATGTCCAAAGTCCACAGTCCATCAACACTCAATTTCACTGTTCCCAAGAGAAAGATAATCAATAAACACAACCTCATCAAATAGAAAATCCAAACATCCTCTTCACTCTTTGTTCCTCCACCCATTGTTTACCCCTGGTGTTGCTTTCGTATTGTTGATGTTTTCCTGTTAAACATAGCCCATAGTATGCAATAGTAGTTTCCTCCTGTACCCTTAATGTATGCACTCTTTGTACAAGAGTCATACCTTTGCAGTAGTTCGTACAAGAACTTATTTATATTTCTAGTGTTAACTGGGGGGACACATGGGTCTGTACAACCCCTTTCAATTATGTTTACCTTCAATATGGTAATGTTACTTATAGACCCACTGGTAAACTGCCTTCACCTCTACCTATTCTCTTACAATTAAGTTCAACCTCATTAGCTGACTGTTCACTGTCTCTAGCTTCCTTGTATCTCTAGATCCCCCATATTCTGCATTATAAGCCTCTGATTTTACCTTAACCATGGATCGTAAAACTGGAAGCATACAATAACTATCCTTTTGTGTCTGGCTAATTTCACTCAGCATTATGTTCTCAAGGCTCATCCATCTTGTCATGTGCTTCAGGATGTCATTTTGTCTTATTGCTGCATAATATTCTGTCGTATGTATATACTACATTTTGTTAATCCACTCGTCCATTGATGGGCACTTAGATTGTTTCCATCTTTTAGCGATTGTGAATAATGTTGCTATGAATATTAGTGTGCAAATGTCTCTTTGTGTCACTGCTTTCAGCCCTTTTGGGTATGTATCAAGTAGTGGTATTGCTGGGTCATAGGGCAACTCAATACCTAGTTTTCTGAGGAACTGCCAGACTGTCTGCCATAGTGGTTGTACCATTATACATTCCTATCAGCAGTGCATAAGTGTCCCAGTTTCTCCACATCCTCTCCAACATTTGAAGTTCCTGATTTGTTTAACAGCAGCCATTCTTATAGGTGTGAGGTGATATCTCATTGTAGTCTTTATATGCGTTTCCCTTATAGCTAATGAAAATGAACATCTCTTCATGTGCTCCATGAAGCCATCCATATTTGCTCTTCAGAAAAATGCCTGTTCATATCTTTAGCTCATTTTATAATTGGGGTTGTTTGTTCTTTTATTGTTGAGTTATGATTTCTTTATGTGTTCAAGATATAAAACCTTTATTTGATGCATGATTTCTAAATATTTTCTTCCATTGAGTTGTTCTCCTATTTACCTTTGTGACAAAGTCTTTTGAGACACAAAAGCATTTTATTTTGAGGAGTCCCATGTACCTATTTTTTCTTTTGTTGCTTGTGCTTTGGGTGTAAAGTTTAGAAAGCTACCGCCTATTACATCTTAAAGATGTTTCTCTACATTTTCTTCTAGGAACTCTATGGTACTGGTTATTATATTTAGGTGTTGACCCAATTTGAGTTAATTTTTGCATAGTTTGTAAGGTAAAGTTCCTCTTTCATTCTTTTGGCTATTGATGTCCAGTTCTCCCATGTCCATTTATTGAAAATTTTGTCCCAGTTCAGTGGGAGAGATCCATTTTTGGTGGTTCTAAGTGTACTGTTTGTTTTCTTAAATAGAAAGATTTAAATTAAAAAAAACCTGGAGTTGATTTGGTTATTTATTTTAAACTTTTAAAATGTAAACAGTAACAGAGAAAAGCATATGAAACACTGATGTAAAGAATGATGAGTAATTATAAAATAGATATAATTATTCAAGACCATGAAAAACACCATGCAGATCAAGTAACAGAACAAATCCAGAATCCCTACATGCATGCTGTCCTGATCCCCTAATCTCTTCCCACCACAGGTAACTATTATCCTGACTTTTATGGCTTCCTTTTTTTGTTTTTTCTTATAGTTCTACCATCTATGTATGTATCTCTAAACACTATAGGTTAGTTGTGCCTGTTTTTTGAACTTTATGTACAGATGGAATAATACTGATGAACACCAATTTGACTGCCTAGCCTGCTGACACCAGTGCAAATCTGGCTGGGCAGCATCATTCCCACTGGGGCAAGTCATATGGGCAACAAAGGTAGATAGCCATAATCCCGAATCTGAGCCATAATTTTGTGTATGCGGTGACTTCTGCCTGCCAGCCCAGGCCCAGCTGACAAAACCTGCATATCCATAGTCGATGCTTTGAGACTTTGTTTTTTTAAAATTAGTTGGAGAAGGTTCTCAGTCTTTTTTACTTAAATTATATACCTCATTTTTAATCCTTTCAATGTTACTTTCCAGAGCCTAGACTTTATGCAGGATCAGGTAACCAGTTTGGAGTAATTTTTTTCTACTCAGCCCTCAATCTTTGATCTTAAAAGACTAAGAGGTTAAATTATTTTTTCTTTAACTGTATGGAATATATTCCTTTGAATCTGTCTTATTTTGTATAACTTTATGTTTATAAGACTCATCCATGTTGTGTGTAGCTGCAATTTACTCATGTTTTTCTGCTGTATAATATTCTAATGTGTAAATGAACCACTATTTATTTATCCATTCTATTACTGATGGTCCTTTGGATTGTCTTCATTGCTATTAAGAACATTGTGTATATCCCCTGGTACACATGTATATGCATTTCTCTTGAATATATACCTGGATCATAGGGTATGTGTATTTTACACTTCAGTAAATAATCCCAAACTATTTTCCAAAGTGGGTATGATGCACATTTATGCAACATTTTTTTAAAAAAAAAACATATGGTCAATATAGAGAAATAAAAGGTATAATGTTTCATTCTTCAATATGTGTTGTTCATTTTTCTCATTAAACACTGTCTGTTCTGAGAAGCCAATGTAAGTGGCTCAGGCACAAGTAAAGTGGCCCACATTCATTAGACTTCCTTCTCCAGGGGCTTCCTGCTAACCATGATAACATGGTGGCTCCCCAGTGGACACCAGTGTAGTTTGCTAAGAGACTGATACATACCCAGATGGGTATGTTGGAGCACGTATGGTAACATCTGAAGGCTCTTTTTACAGGCCTTTTGTCCTGCCTAAAGCCAGAGGTTTTGAGAGCTGCCCTTTTTGTATCTTTCTGCTGAAATGTAATTGTTTCTGAGGTATCATTGTTTCTCTGAGTGTGTTCTCTTCTTCCCATCTGATGTTCTGGTTACAAGGGAGAACCCCATTTAAATTCCCTGCTCCCAAATTATATGGCCTGTTGATTTGCAAATAGCTAAATCAAGAACGAACTAGGGAAGTGGTACTCCACTCTTTTGAGCATGAGGACCTATTTATTTTTTATTTCTTAATTATGGACTTTTTCTAAACAGATGCTAAAGTAGAAAGAATGGTACAATGAGGCCCATGGATCCATCTCCAAGCTTTGACAATTATCACCTCATGGCTAATCCTGTTTTATTTTTATCTCTCTCTCCCACCGTGCTCTTTTGAAGCAAATCTTAGACATCAATTGATTTCATCCATAAATACCTCAGCATGTATTTCTAAGATAGAGTTTTTTATTTAAACACAACTGCAATACTATTATCACACATATATAAAATTGACATTAATTCTTTAATATCATCAAATATCTTTTCAGTGTTCAGATTTCCCCATTTGTCTTATAAGTGCTTTTTTATGGTTGGTTGGTTAGAATCAGGGTCTCAATGAAGTGGACACATTACATTCAGTCTATATATCTTTTAAATCTTTTGTTCTCTATTTCTCTTTCTTTCTTTCTTTTCTTGCTATTGATTTGTTGAATAAACTGGGTTATTTGTCCAGTAGAGTTTTTCTAGTCTAGACATTTTATTTCTGTGGTGATGAGGGCCATTTTAAACCATGTGATTATAATTATACTTTTAGTATTCTTTGAATAAGAAAATATATAGGGACAAAGAACTACTATAAATTCAATAACACTTGCAAAGTAATTTATATTTTATGTGAGTCTGACAGCTCAAAAATTCTGTATCAGTGGATCTGCAAATGTTTTGGTCAGGATTCTTTACACCATTAAAATTATGGGGGAATCGCAACAAAATAAAAGTCACTTGTTTATTGAAATTTACTGTATTAGAAATTAAAACTAAAAATTTTAAAAATTTCCTAATTCATTAAAAGTAACAATACAACCATTATGGATTAACATAAGTAATACATTATTTTGAAAAGTAACAATATTTTCCAAAACAAAAAAATAATGAGGGGTGCATGGATAGTTCAGTGGTTAGAAAGCTCGCCTTCCACGCAGATTCCCGGAACAGGCACACCCCCACCAAAAAAAGAGAGTGATATTATTTTACATTTTTAAAAATCTCTTTAATGTCTTGCTTGACAGAAGACAGCTGAATTCTTATATTTGCTTCTGTGTTCAATCTGTTATGATATGACACATCACATAGTCTCTGGAAAATGTCACTGTACACATTTAAAAAAATATTTTCATTGAGAAGTCTTCACATGCATACAGTCCATCCATACTATACAATCAGTGGCTCGCAATATCACCATAGTTGTGTATTCATCAACATGATCATTTTTAGAACATTTACATCACTCCAGAAAAAGAAATAAAAGGAAAAACGAAAAAACGCATATATCCAATACCCCTTATCCAAGAAAAAAAGAAAAAACTCATACATACCATACCCTTTACCCCTCCCTCTCATTGACCACTAGTATTTCAATCTACCCACTTTTTTCACCCTTAATCCTTAAAATTATTTATTTTTTGTACTTATTTTTTTTTATTCATCTAGTCTATAACCTAGGTAAAAGGAGCATCAGACACAAGGTTTTCGCAATCACATAGTCGCATTGTAAAAGTTTTATAGTTATACACCCATCTTCAAGAATCAAGGCTACTGGAACACAGACAATTTCAGGTACTTCCCTCTAACACCATGAACTAAAAAGGGACATCTATATAATACATAAGAATAACCCCCAAGATAATCTCTCGACTCGGAACTCTCTCAGCCACTGACACTTTATTTTGTCTCATTCCTCTCTTCCTCCTTTTGGTCATATAGTTTAGATCTTATGGACCCTCTGAAAGGGTCTTGGGCACTCCTTGAAGGGTTCCTGGATCACACTTTGAGACTTACTGTTGTAGCACATTTATCTGTAGAAGACTTTTTTTCCCCATGACAACTTGGATTTAATGTTTTATTTTTCTTTTAATATATCTTTGATTAATTCTTGAGTTACAAATCCTGGAATTTTTAGGCTGCTAGATAGATCTGTGTGAGGGAAGAGAAACCACCTATACAGAGAATAAACAAAAATACAGAATCATAGCTTCCGGTAGGTCACTTTTGGCCAGCTTCACCGTGTCATAATTTTTTTTCCCCAGAGTAAATCTGTTTTCATAGTTCAGTTGAATTCTCTCGATTCACATTTTAAATAACAGCTTTAAGTACATAGTATTCCAGAGCATAAATACATCATACTGTGTTTAACCAGGCATTTACTGGTGGACATTAGGATATTGAAAATTTCGCAATTTCCTACAACAACAACAATAAGTCAATGATAAGAATACAACCCAAGTTCGCAGTGCAGAACTTGCTCCAGAACTGACTAGGGGCCTGTAAGTCATTTTCTGACTTTCTTGTGCTGTAATTTATATTTTTCTCTAATGCTAGACACTCAGTAGGTCCATTTGGAAAATGGTTGCTGAGATGTCCCTTGGGCAGAGATGGATGTTGGCACCATCTCATGTGCTTACAATTAATTCTACATTAATAGTTATTTGAGCAGAGGCCAGATTCCTGCACAGGTGGGCTGTGGGCTGTGGTGGGGGAGGATTCCTCCATTTCCTTTGACCCAAGTCACCCAATTTAACCACACCTGCATCTGTTCCTATATACCCCTTGCTGACTAGTCAGTCCATCCTTCTATGTACCTTCAAAATTAATACCTGACATTCCATGTGCTGGCCAATTTCTCTTCTCAGTAATCATCTTTCCTCTATTTTCCATTCATTTATACCCTACTTCTTCTCTTTTAAAACCTGACCAGGTGATTCTTCCTCTACTGATATCTGCTTAATCCTCTGATATCTTCCATACAAAAATTCAAACCTTCTCTCTCGTCTCTCAGAGATATTCAGTGAGATGGCCATGCCTTCATTCTGCCTGTCTTTCTTCCCTGGCTCTGGACAAATCCACCTGCTCCTTTCCAGCATCTCTGCTGCTTTAATCTGTTGCCCTGCCTCTGATCAGTGCCTGTTACACCTGCAAGCCCAGCCCGTGGAATATTTTCTTCCTCCTTAAACTTCAGAATCCTCATCTGCTTCCTGAGCAATTCCAGCCTTTATGGCCATAAGCCACTTGGGTAGGTTTCTCTTGGGGAATGGATATTTATTTTTCATGTTCTAACCACCCCCCACCCTTTTAAAAAATTCTCCCAGTTGGCTTATTTAGGGTGTTATGGGATCACACTTTGCTTTCCACAACTGCAGAGAGAACCAGTATATCCCAGGTGGGCTCTCAAGCCTGTTTCTGGCTGAATTCTTTGCCCCCTTAGCTCCTCCATGTTGCCAGTGGGTGAGAGGTCACTATTTCCAGGAGGGAGGAGCAGTTGGAATTGAGGAAATACTGTTAGGGTATGAACTATATTTATTTTTACTATAAGGTAGTTAAAAAAAATTTTTTTTAATGGTGGTGGGATTCTTTGAAAAATATGATGACAGCTATGAGTCCTGTAGTCAGAAAAATACACATACACAAAATTTTGAATAAGGGTCCCAAGAATTCATTGACCCCCTGAAACCTACTAAAGGTTTTATGGCCCCAAGTTAGAAATCACTTCATTAGAGCATGTTTCATGTTTACTCTTTGCTGGTTTTCTATTTTTTTTCCCTATCAGTCCACTGAATATGGCTAGAAAACATGATCTTAATGAGATAATAGACATAAAATGACTCTGATGGCCTAAACTTTTGCTTCTTTCCTTATTTTTAAAAGCAAGTTCTTATTCTTTTTGTAAATGTTCTGTATTGGGATTTAAATAATTAGATAGGGTTCTTTTCTCCACACCATACATAAATTTAGGGCTACAAGTTTCAATCTTGTATCTGAGTTATGTGAATTATAGGGGAGGTTGGCAAGAATTCCCCTTCGAATCATACTGAGGATTCTTTAATTCTGGTTCTTTGCCTCCTGTGCCAGTTTGCAAGGATTTATGTACACTAGAAAAGCCATGTTTTAATCCAAATCCATCTTGTCAGAGCAACCATTTCTTTTAATCCCTATTCAATAATATAGGTTGGAAACTTGATTAGGTTATCTCCACAGAGATGTCACTCAGTCAATTGTGGGTATTAAACGTGATTAGATGGAGATGTGTCTTCACCCATTCCAGGTGAGTCTTGATTATTTTACTGGAGTCCTTTGAAAAAGGAAACATTTTGGAAAAAGTTTGAGATCTGAGAGAGCCTCCAGAATGATGAGAACGACATAGACATGAGAAGCAGAGTGTCTACCAGCCAGTGCCCCATGGAAATGAAGGAGAATGCCCCCGGGGTTGCTCAACGAAGTTAGCAAGTACATAGTTACTATGTATTTACTCATATAGCACCACCAGGGCTTGCAGTGGGGATGCCTGTGTTTATGCCCAGGGAGCTAGCTCTTGGTGTTCTCAGAGCTGTGGGGCATGGTCCTAGCCAGCAGTGCTGTGGATGTATTGGAGCCCTTGAGGCATCAGCATTCACTGTCCTCCACAGCCCCAGAATCCTAGGAATGGGCATGGCTTGGACATGTGTGTGTGTGTGTGTGTGCACGAGTGTGTGTGTGTGAGGGGGTATTTGACAGAGGCAAGAGGAAGCCCTCCCATTGTGGTTTTGGGACAGAAACAAATTCTGAGAGTTAACCAACCTGGTGTTACTAAGACTTACATTATTATATTAGGATTAGTTTAAGTGGTGTGTGATAAGAGTAAAGTGAAAGGCACACGAGAGGCTGCTAGGTTTCTGTTGTGGAAATGAGAATGAGGAAACACCAGGGCATTCTTCTTAGAATCAGGAATGAATTATAGGCTGCCCACTATTGCATTATCATTTGATGTCTTTCCCAGTTGGTAGTCAGCATAATTAAAGATGAAACAGAAATAAGATTTATAGCATCGGAAAGGAAGGGACAAAATTTTATTGTTTGCAGATGATATGATTTTATATTTAGCCTATTGAGAGAATTGAGCAAAATAATCCCTCAACTACTGGATTTAATAATGGAGTTTAGTGTCTTGACTGCATGCAGGATAGAAAAATCAAAAGCTTTCTTATGTCAGTATTGAGAGGTTTAAAATGAAGTCAGAGACAAGATGGGTCCCTGGACCAGATAAGTCCTGAAACCTAGAGGGCCCAGTCTCTCCAGAACATCAGCTAGTTGCATCTCCCCACCCCATATTATTGACAGCCCCTTCCAACATGAAAAAGTTAGAATGGCCATAGCCCAAACACCCCTAAAGAGAGGGATAGAAAGAGCAAAGGTGATGAAGGAGTTATCCAGAGAAGGTAGGGTTTAACAAACAAGTGTGATTGCTGAATCATTGTATTGATATTTCGTTTAGTCTCCAGGATCTTAGAGCAGCTAGGAATAAAAACCTAAAATTGCGGAACAGCAAGTCCTCCTCTTTGAGAACGGACTTCTCTCCAACTGTGAAGTAGTGCCCTCACCTCCTTCTCTTGTGTCAAAACAGAAGCAGTTTTAAAGACCTGACCTACCACTGCACCTGGTCTACGTTTACCTTCCTTATGAAGACAAATGTGCCAGTTGGCAACTTGTGAAGCCTCAAAAGCAAAATTAATTCCATACGTACTGAGCATACTATATAAATAGAGCATCAAAGGAAGACACTGTGTGGAATATGGCTATGAGCTTCCTTTATTCTCTAAAGTTGAATATTGTCTGTTAGACACAGTACCCCTTGGAAACTCCTGCCAGGGCAAAAGGAAAGGAGAAGATGGAAGGTTTGGGCAGAAACTGTAGAGGAAATCAGTAAACTTTCATCTAGGGTGTGACCAGGGTAGGTAAAGATGAAAGATACAGAGATCACTGATAAATGGAAAAGAAAAAGTGTGTTAGAAAATGACAGACTTGCTGTTAGTTTTGCCTTCAGGGTCATGTTGATAGACATGTCCTAGGAAATGGGGACTGGACCAGTAAACACAGATTTAAGAGAACTTTAAAAACATTCATTCCAATCATTGCCTTTAACAAATGAAATAACTAAAGCGCTGAGAGGTGAAATGATTTTCCCAAAGGAGAGTCCCAATTTTTAGTCCGGTGGTATTCTCAACAAAACCTGGGCATCTGTTACGAATTTTGGAGACTACTGCTAGAGTTCAGGGATGATTTGAGTTTAGGACTGTGGGGTTGGCCCCCTGGCTCTACAGTAATAAGGAAGTCAAACCACATTTCCTTTTTCTTTAAAGACTGAGAGAATGATTCATCTTTAAGTCACACAGAGAGAGTGACAGATTCTCGAAACCATGCACATCCATGCGATAATGACAAACGTGAGGTGCTGAAGCAGAAAAATACTCCTAGTGATACAGCTGCGTAGAGGAAAACCTTGTGCACAATGCTTTCCTTGGAACAGGTGTGTGCTCAACCTTAGGTGCTTCAGAAGAGTAAGATTAGAGGCCATTTGAAACACAAAAAAAATCTAAAAAGATATGAGATTGCTTTACCATCTAGGATCATGAAGGGGGGAGAAAACCCAAAATGTCGAGGCCACATTAATTCACTACCCCCTACTTTTCAGTTTGAAAAATTTCAAATCTCCAGGAAAGTTAAAAGGATAATACAATAGACACCTGTGTATCCTTCACCTAGATTTGCCAATTGTCAGCATTTGAAAATTGCAGACATTGTGACCCGAAACTTCAGCATGCATCTTTTCCAGAATAATGATATTCCTTACCTAACCACCTAGATATGATACCACAATCACACCTAAGACAATTAGCAATAATTCTTACATATAATCTGTATGCAATCCCCTCTCACCCCAATTTTTCTCCAAATGTCTTTTTATAACTTTAAAAAATCTAGGATCCAATCAAGATTTGTGCACTATATTTGGTTGTTATGACTTAAGTCTCTTTTAGTATTAGAATAGTTATCCCATTCTTGTTTTATAATTTTTTTTTATGACACTGGCTCTTTTGAAGAGTCCAGGCTAGTTGTCTTGAAGAATGCACCATATTCTGCATTTGTCTGATTGCCTTCTCATAATTACATTTAGGGAAGCATTTCTGGTAAACATACTACATAGGTGAAGTTAGTTTTGCATCAGACCAGGAGGCACGCAATGTGTTACTAAGTATGATCACTCAATTGAAGTGTCTGTCATGTCCCTCGATTGCCCCCTTTGTAATTAGTAAACCCTCTCTGTAGTGATATTTTGAGATTATATGAACATTCTGCTCTTCTTGTGGCTTTAGTGACTATTTATGACCCTTACCTGAATTAATAATTATATCATGGTTTGCAAAATAGATGTTTTCTAAGCCTAACACTCCTTACACATTTAAAAGTTGATGTTCTTCTGTAAAGAAAATCTCTTGCACCTTCTATCTTTTGACTATAACATGGATTTAAAAAAAATTCATTGTGTTAAAATCCATTACCATCATTATTCTGTTATTCCTTTTGCCGCTCAACTTGTTCCATATTGGGTAGCAGGGGCCCTTTTAACCTGGCTCTTGTGACCTTTTGACATGTCCTGGTTGATTCTTGAGCACTTCTTTGCTGTCTGGTCCAACAAGTCCAGGATCACATATATTTTTCCTGTTGCAGACCTGTAATCAGGGTTTCATCACAGGATCCTGTGGGAAATACATTTATAAGCCAAGATCCAGTTGTAGATATGCTCATCGCTACTGGAGCACATTCATTAAACACACACATACATGCACACAACTTACAACAAATTTTGAATATATTTTTTCCAAAATGTATATAAATAGCCCATTTCCCTGATCTGAAAATCAGATAAATCAGGAGTGAATAACACGGTTGAGTATTAAGAATCTTTGAAGAAGCACCAAGATTTTTTTTTTTTAAAACTCAACAGCTTTGAGGGACACTATAATCCAGGAATTAAACATTTAAGGGAACATTTAACTGGAGTATAGAAACATGAATTTTGTAGGAAAATCATTGTTGTAAATTTTGACAAATGAGTTCCTTTGGACTTCAAATTGAATGAAAAGATGCAATAAGTAAGAAATATTTGCAGTATTTATTGTAATCAGTTTTATATATTGGTTAGATAAGGAAAAAAGAGAGAGGGAAAAAAGAGGAATAAATGTTAATGGGAGACATATTGAAAGAAGGAGTGCACTTTAGACAAAAGAAGATAAAAGACTGAAAGACCATGAAAGAAAGAAAGAATAGAGATTTGTAGAAAGAAAGCGAAGATCAGGATGCTTCATTGCTGGATGCAAACTGTGTGACTTGACAGTTTCTTCATACTCTTTACCTAATATATACATTTCACTTGTGTTTCTTGATTAATGATGCGGAATATTATTCTATTTTACTCTTTGATATGGATGGGGTGTCTCCCCCCAGGGGTGAGATACATCTTAACTGAGGGATGGCACCTATGAGTAACACTGAGGGTGGATTTTAGAGTCCAGAGTTGAGCCTAGGTCAGACAAGTGTCTAGTTCACCAAATTCAAGAGTTTGATGTGACCTGAGGAGCCAGTCCAAATGCTAGGTTGCCAAAGGTGATGGGAACCAGAGCTGTAGCCAGGGGTGAGTGAGCAGCTGCTGGATAAGAGTGTGGCAAGAGGGTGAGTTCTAGGGAAGCAACTCCCTGTGGCCAGGGAAGGTATATGACCAGGATGAACACAAGAAGGTTTAAATCTATGCATCTTCCTTTGGGACCTCTCATCTGCCAAGCCCTTAACTTCTCTCTGATGGAAGTTGGTAGATGCCAGAGTGGTGCCTTTACAATGTGCTAGTGTCAAGACCCCACATCTGCAGGGCACAGCTCTTCCCTGTCTCTTTCAGGAGAACCCATGTTCCTCAACCCAAGGACATGACTCTGACCTCTGTGACTACTGAAATCTGGATTACAATGTCCAGACTTCTCAAAGAAGTTCAATAAACATTTATTACCATATACCAGGCACAGTTTGGGGCACTCAAGATATGAGAACAAGACTGACAACAACCTGCTCTCATGGACCTGATTTTTCAGTGCATTTTACTTTCTAAGGCTGGAGCAGCGCCTGCACTGTCATATTAAGGCAAACTTACCATAGGGCTTATTTGGCTTTATTGTTTTGTTTTTACAAACCCAGGACTCTGCCTATCTTAGGGCCTCAATGAAATCAGCATTTGGGTCTGACATCCATCACAGCCAATCTGGTAAATCCCTGATGCTGAATAGCCCATTCCCTGGGGAAGCTTCTGCCCCTTTGTCCACTCTCATCTTGGCTATTAGGGGTGGGGGTGCCTGGACAGCACTTTTACATCTAGACACATGACTCCTGAGAAGAGTCATTTGAATGTTTATTTAGTCAATTGACAAATTTTTGCTGAGCATCTACTCTGTGAAAGGTGCTGTGTTAGGACATTTGGAGGATATGAAGAGACTAAGGCATGATCTTTGTTTGCTAGTGCTTGCTAGCCAGTGATGAAGATAATATCTGCATGCAAAGAACTCTAAAACAAGGTTCTTGACAAATGTCCTGCACCCAATACAGAGGGAAAGAGCCCTTCTGGCTGTGGTATCAAGGGAAACTTTATTTTGGAGGTGTCGCTTGAAACGAACGTAGGCTATTGATAGGTGGAGATGTTGGGGGAAGGCATTTTTCCTGGCGTGGGCAAAAGTATGGCAGTAGGAAATTTAATATGAAGATCAGCTTGACCAGAGCAAAGATTAATATGGGGTAGGAATGGGTGATAAGGCCGATGGGCAGTTCGATTATGAGGATTGGGAGTTTGCACCTCATCTGGAACCAAAATAGAATCTGGTGTGAGACAGTCTAATAAGTGGACATAAATCTTTATTTTGTTTTAAGATTGTATGGCTGTAGTCATCTTTAGCAGTGATGTATGTATGTTTAGAATGGTTACTCTTGTTAAATCTCTGAAGTCTTCAACATTTAATCACTTAGTTGTTTTTTTTCCTGACATTTATTGATATTCTTTCTGAGGACTTGCCCATCAGGTAAATTATGTCTATGTTGGAATGCTTTTAGCAAGTGAAAGACTTTGCAAAATCCTGCAATAAAGAAACTAGTTTAATTTGTTTAGCCCAGCATTTCCTAAATATACTTGTATATAAAACTCTTTTTTTAAAAAAGCTTTTCATGAAACAAATAATATATATACCCAAATATGAGGCAAACTTTATTCTTTCCAAATTCTCCCTCAGAAAAGATGGAGTTTCCTTATATTTGAGGGCTTCCAAGTTCTCATATTTCAGGCTATTTTCTCAATTACTTAATTTTGAACAGCTAAGGTAGTATATGGGGAAAACCTGATCCTGAAACATCTTCAATCTATGCTAGTTTTAGCTGTTTATAAAGGTCATCTGATGGAAGTGATAAAAAAGAGGGAGAGAAATCCAACACAAATCTAGTAATTTTGTTTGGGACTATAAGCAGATAGTGTTGAATGGCTTAGTTGTTATCTCTTCTGAATGTCTTCTAATCTGCCTTCTTGTGTTGAAGAGGCTGAAAAGCTAAAATGGACATTTACTAGACTTCCTTACAGTCAGAATTTCTGATGTACTTTAGGTTCCAACAATTTCAGATGCAGTGGCATGAAATTTGACTATAGGACAAGGCGTTCACTTTTGTTTGTGGATTGTAATAGAGGTGATATGTAGCAGTAGCATCTTGACTGAGCTGACAGTTACCTGATTATAGCAGAGGCAGCACAATTTTGCACTTGGAGGCAGTAGCAGCAGAGCCAGATTTGAAAGCTTGTGGCTTCTTTTTATTTGGCCAGTTTTCTGGTATGGCTTTGGAATTATTCCTGGAAGCTCAGCCTGGAGTCTGTTTCATGCTGCACACTGCCTCTTCCTCTTCTACTTCAATGATTCTGAATGATACAAATTTCCTGTAATAAATCCCCTCTTGCTTAGACTAGCCAGAATGGATTCTGTTCTCTGCAGCTAGATGCTTACTGGATAGGACTCCCCAGTTGCAAATATTGGGTGCTAGTATAAATAAGCAAGGCTTAAAAAGCAATATGGGAAGATGACAGAGTAGGATAGGTTGAGTTCACCCCTGTTCCCTGGAACAACCAGAGAAGTGACAGAAAAACAACTGGGACAGCAGTTTCAGAGTGTGAGTGAGAGAGAGGGTCTTCTATACTATATAGGGAATCCTGGATCAAATTGTGGAGGAATTAGGATGGAGAGAATGGGGTGAGTGTGTTTGGTCGTGACCCTACTGGGGACAAGAGGCTTCAATGCAGGAAATTGTGAGTCCTAAAGGAGTGGAACACCCCTGTACTCCTGCTTGACCCCACAGCTAACTGCGGAGATCTTCCCTTGGAGGAGATCTCCCCTTGAAGAACCTGGAAGCCAGCAGACTTGCTTTCCCTGTGCACAGAAACCATCCAGCTAGTGCACAGTGCCTGCCACTTTCCTTTCATTATGGAGGCCTGGAATTCTCAGGAGTGTACAGACAGAGATGCGGAGATAAGGAAGCAAGATGTGTTGCATGCCGTGATCCATGCTCCATGCTATGCCCAGCATCCCCCAGGCCTCACTCCCTGAATCCCACCCTGTGCCCTGTGCCGTGCCATGAGCCCTGCCCTGCACCATGCACCACATCCTGCACCCTGTGCCTCATCTGTGGGTAGGGGCAGCTGAAATATAATCCTACAGCCCACAGTCATTCCAAGTGGGAGCCTGGAGGTCACCTGACCCATCGGGTCCACAAATGGATTTTCCACCAAGGTACACACTGCTCATCACCCAGCCTCAGTGGTGGTGGCTTTCAGCATGCACTGGGACTAGTGGACCTGCTATAATAGCATCCAGCTCAGCCAGCTGCCATAGTCGGGGAGAGGCAGGCCTGAGAGGAAGAACACTATCTGCTGGGAAGAAGCCAAAAGTGCAGTCTGGCAAACTGCCTATCTGCCTAGCTTTAAACAGATCCTCAAGTAGAGTTGCATCCCTTGAATGAGGTCTGGGCCTTGGCTTGGCCAGAAATTACTGATAATCAAGTGTAAAAGGAGACCTTCAACACAAACCCACGCAAATACAAAACCTTAGATGAGTGAGGGAGATCAACTTTCAAAATAACCCTATCAAGATAATCAAATGCCTTGAAGCCAACAGAAAGTCACGAGGCATATGATGATGCAGGCAGATATGGTCCAGCCAAATGACCAAATTAAAACACCAGGGAAGACACAGACTTTGGAACAACTAATCAAAGATGTTCATACAATTTCCTAAATAAATTCAGTGGGTTGGTAAATGACATAAAGGATATCAAGTAGAGCTTAGAAGAGCATAAAGAAGTATTTAAAAGAATAAATAGAAAAATAGAAGATCTCACCGAGATGAAAGATACTGTAGACCAAATTAAAAATACACTAGAGGCACACAACAGCAGATTTGAAGAGGCAGAAGAAAGAATAAACAAACTAGAGGACAGGACAATTGAATCCAAATGTGCAAAAGAACAAATGACAAAAAAGATGGAAAAATTGGAATTGAATTTCAGGGAAATGATGGTCAACACGAAGTGCACAAATATAAGAATCATCAGCGTCCCAGAAGAAGAGGAGGAGAGCAAAGGGCTAGGAAGATTAGTTGAGCAGATAATGGTGGAAAACTTCTCAATCCTTATAAAAGACATAAATATGCAAATCAAAGAAACCCAATGAACCCCAAATAGAACAAATCCAAATAGGCTTACTCCAAGACACATACAAATCAGAGTGTCAAACGTTGAAGAGAAGCAGCAAGTCCTGAAAGTATCAAGAGAAAAGCAATTCACCATACACAAGGGAAACCACATAAGACTGAGTTTGGACTACTCAACAGGTACCATGGAGGTAAGAAGGCAGCAGTATGATATATTTATGATCCTGAAAGAGAAAGACTTCCAGCCAAGAATTCTTTATTCAGCTAAGTTGACCTTCAAAAGTGAGGGAAAGGCGTGCAAGCGTAGTTCAGTGGTAGAATTCTCACCTGCCGTGCAGGAGATCCAGGTTCGATTACTGGTTCTTGCACTTCCTAAAGCAAACAAACAAGCAAACCAACAAAAATTCAACAAATGGTGCTGCAATAACAGGATACTCACATGGAAAAAGGATGAAACGAGACCTTGCCATATAGCATACAAAAAAAAAAGTGAGGGAAAGCTTAAAATTTTCACAGACAAATAAAGGCTGATAAAATCTGTCAACAAGGGATCTGCCCTACAAGAAATACTAAATGGAATTCTGTCAGCTGGAAAAAAAGACAGGAGAGGGTGATGTGGAGGAGGGCCCATAACTGAAAAGTACCACTAAGGTTAACTTAAAGGATAAAAGAGAGAGAGAGAGAGAAAAGAATATGCAGATCTGAAAAATAAGAACCAATGTATAAGATGGTAGAATCAAAAAATGCCTTTACAGTTACAGTAATGTTAGAACACTGAATGAAGGTGAATGTGAGAATGACAGAAGGAGGAGGGCTGGGGCACAAATGAAATCAGAAGGAAAGATAGAAGATAAAGATTGAGATGGTATAATCTAGGAATGCCTAGAGTGTATAATGATAGTGACTAAGTGTACAAATTAAAAAATGTTTTTGCATGAGGAAGAACAAAAGAATGTCAATACTGCAGGTGTTGAAAATAGTAATTAATATTTTAAAACTTTAAGTTATGTATGAGACTAAAGCAAAAAATATTTATTTGGTACAAAATTTATATTTGACTAGTGCATTTCCTGATATAACTTATGTGGACAGCTTAACTGAACACCATAGTACTTGGAACCTTGAGTAGGGCATGAGATTTTGTAGGTTTGCCAGAGTGATGCCCCAATAAACCCCAGAGTGATTTGAGCAGTGAATTAAAAAGTACTCGCAAAGTCCCCTTGGGGGAATGGTGAGAAAGGGGGAAAATTTAACTTCCCCAAGTGGAGAATTCTTGATATTCTCACAAGCAGTGGGGACAGCCAAAGCAATAGGCTGAGCCCCCAATCTTCTTTTTTTTTTTTTTTAAGTTTATTTTAGTAACATATATTCAACATAAAATTTCCCCTTTTATTATAAATCAGCTGTGTTAATTACATTTAAAATGCTTTTCTACCATTACATTCATCCATTATGAAAACTTTTCCATCATTCCAAGCAGAATCTCTGTACCAATTGAACATTAATTCCCATTTCTATCCCACCTCAGCTCCTGGTAACCTATATTCTAGTTTTCTGACTATAAATTTGCTTATTTAATTATTTCATATCAGTGAGATCATGCAATATTTGTTCCTTTGTGTCTGATTTATTTCACTCAATATGATATCTTCAAAATTCATCCATGCTGTTGCCCATATCATTTTTTGTTTGTTTGTTTTTTAAATTGTGAAATATAACATATGTACAAAAAAGCAATAAATTTCCAAGTACATTTTTACATGTAGTTATAGTGCAGATTTTAAAGTTCGGTATGGGTTACAGTTCCATAATTTTTTGTTTTTTCTTCTAGCTGCTCCAAGACACTGGAGACCAACAGAAATATCAATATAATGATTCAGCAGTCATACTCATTTGTTAGATTCTATCTTCTCTGTTATACTCCTCCTTCTCTTTAAATAACATATATACATAAAAGTAATAAATTTCAAAGTACA
Source organism: Tamandua tetradactyla (assembly GCF_023851605.1). Classification (NCBI taxonomy): domain Eukaryota; kingdom Metazoa; phylum Chordata; class Mammalia; order Pilosa; family Myrmecophagidae; genus Tamandua; species Tamandua tetradactyla. Next base: position 143,973,855 of record NC_135329.1, read on the forward strand.
TTGCAACAATTACTTGTGGAACAGATTTCAGAGTTTGGTATGGGTTACAATTCCATAATTTTAGGTTTTTCTTTCTAGCTGCTCTAAGGTACTGGGGGCTAAAAGAAATATCAGTATAATGATTCAGCACTCATACTTATTTGTTAAACCCAACCTTCTTTGTATAACGCCACCATCAACTTTGGTCTTTCTTCCACTTTTAGGTCTTCATTACTTTAAAAAACTGAATAATATTTCATTGAGGGCATATACCACAGTTTGTTTATCCATTCACCAGTTGATAGACACTTGGTTGCTTTCATCTTTTGGCAATCGTGAACAATACTGCTATGAACATCAGTGTGCAAATCTGTTTGAGTTCCTGCTTTCAATTCTTTGGGATTTATTCCTAGAAGTGGGATTGTTGGGTCATATGGTAATTCTATATTTAACTTTCTGATGAGCCATGAAACTGTCCTCCACAGTGGCCACACTGTTTTACATTGCCTCTAGCAATGAATGAGTGGTCCTATTTCTCTACATCCTCTTCAACACTTTTTATTTTCCATTTTTTTAAAATAGTAGCTATTCTAGTGGGTGTAAAATGGCATCTAATTCTGGCTTTGATTTGCATTTCCCTAATGGGCAATGATGTTGAGCATATATTCTTGTGCTTTTTGGCCACATTCCTTCTTTGGAGAAATGTTTACTCAAGTTTTTTGTCCATTTTGAAATCAGGTTGTCTTTTGTTGTTGAGTTGTAGGATTTCTTTATATAACTTTTGATATTAAACTCTTATTGGATATGTAGTTTCCAAATATTTTTTCTCATTCTGTAAGTTGTCTTTTTACTTTCATGCTAAAGTCCTAACACAAGCCTAACACAATGGTTAGGCTTCCCTATGAAGATGCTTCCCTGTGTTTTCTTGTAGGAGTTCTATAGTGTGGTTCTTATATACAGGTTTTTGATCCATTTTGAGTTGATTTTTGTATATGGTGTGAGTCAAGGATCCAATTTCATTTTTGAACATGAATACCCTGCTTTCCTAGCACTATATGTTGAAAAGACTATTATTTTCCAAATGAGTGAACTTAGCAAACTTGTCAAAAATTAATCGGCCATCTTTGAGAGATTATTTCTGAATTCTCAATTCAATGCCATTGGTCTATATGTCTTCCTTTGTGCCAGTACCATGTTATTTTGACTACTATGGTTTTGTAATAAATTTGAAAATCAGAAAGTGTAAGTCCTCCAGCTTCATTCTGCTTTTTCAAACTTCATTTAGCTTTTTCAGTGAGCCCCCAAACTTGGAATTTGTTCATACGAAACTTAACCCCACAAAGGATAGGTCAAGCCTACTTAAAATTAGACCTAAGAGTCACCCTCAAGAGAACCTCTTCTGTTGCTCAGATGTGGCCTCTCTCTCTCAGCCAACATGGCAAGCAAACTCACTGCCCTCCCCCTCTCTACATGGGACATGACTCCCTGGGGTGTGGACCTTCCTGGCAACATCGGACAGAAATCCTAGAATGAGCTGGAACTCAGCATCAAGGGATTGAGAAAACCTTCTCGACCAAAAGGGGAAAGAGAGAAATGAGACAAAATAAAGTGTCAATAGCTGAGAGATTCCAAACAGAGTCGAGAGGTCATCCTGGAGGTTATTCTTATGCATTTAATAGATATCACCTGTTTATTTAAGGTGTAATGGAGAGGCTGGAGGGAACAGCCTGAAAATGTAGAGCTGTGCTCCAGTAGCCATGTTTCTTAAAGATGATTGTATAATGATATAGCTTTCACAATGTGACTGTGTGTGAAAACCCTGTGTCTGATGCTCCTTTTATCTCCTTTATGGACAGAAGAATAAAATATATGGATTAAAAATAAATGACCAATGGGGGAACAAATGTTAAAGTAAATTTAGTAGATTGAAATGCTTGTGATCAATGAAAGGGAGGGATAAGGGGTATGGTATGTATGAATTTTTTTGTTTTCTTTTTATTTCCTTTTCTGAATTGATGCAAATGTTCTAAGAAATGATCATAATGATAAATATACGACTATGTGATGATATTGTGAGTTACTGATTAATAACAAGAATGGAATGATCATATGGTAAGAATGTTTGTGTTTATATGTGGTTATGTTTCATAAATAAAAAAACAAAAAAATGCCTTTACAGTGATAAACTTTGAATATTAACAGACTAAACTTACCAATTAAAAGACACAGACTGGCAGAATGGAATAAAAATGTAATTCAGTTATATGCTGCTTACAAGAGACTCACCTTAGACCCAAGGATACAAATAGATTGAAAGTGAAAGGATGGAAAAAGATGTTCTGTGTAAGCTGTAACCAAAAGGAAGCAAGAGTAGCAACTTTAGCTAGGCTGACAAAGAAAAAACAATCAGAAATGAGAGAGGGGTCATTACCACGGGTCCTGAAAAAATATACCATGAACAACTATATACCAACAAAGTAGACAACTTGGATGAAATGGACAAATCCCTAGAAACACATGAACAAGTTTCACTGACTAGAGAAGAAATAGAAGATCTCAACAAACCAATCAAGTAAGGAGATTCAATCAGTCACCAAAAATCTTCGTACTGGGTGGGCCACGGTGGCTCAGCAGGCAAGAATGCTTGCCTGCCATGCCAGAGGACCCTTGTTCGATTCCTGGTGCCTGCCCATGTAAAAAAAAAAAAAGAAAAGAAAAAAATCTTCATACAAAGAAAAGCCCAGGGCCAGATGGTTTCACAGGGGAATTTAGCCAGACATTCCAAAAAGAACTAACACCAATCCTGTTTAAACTCTTCAAAAAATTTGAGGAAAAAGGAACACTACCTAACTAATTTTATGAAGTTAGCATCATTCTAATACTAAAACCAGATAAAGATGCTACAAGAAAAGAAAACTACAGGCCAAACTCCCTGAAGAACTTAAATGCAAATGTTCTCAACAAAATATTTGCAAATCAAATCCCATGGTACATTAAAAAAATTATATACCGTCCCAAGTAGGGTTTATACCAGGCATGCAAGGGCAGCTCAACACAAGAAAATGAGTCAATGTTATACAGCACATAAAGAAATCGAAAGGGAAAAATCACATGAGCATCTCAATTGATGCAGAAAAAAGCATTCTACAAAATTCAGCATCCTTTTCTGATAAAAGCACTTTAAAGGTAGGAATTGAAGGAAACTTCCTCAATATCATAAGGGAATATATGAAAAACCCATAGTTAGCAACATACTCAAAGATGAGAGACTAAAAGCCTTCCTCCTAAGATCGGAAACGAGACAAGGATGCCCTCTTTCACCACTATTATTCAACATTGTACGAGAGGTTCTAGCTAGAGCAATCAGGAAGGAAAAAGAAATAAAAGGCACCCACATTGGAAAGGAAGAAGTAAAACTTTCATTATTTGCAGATGACATGATACTGTACTTGGAAATTCCTGAGGAAATCTATGACAAATGTTCTTGAGCTAATAAATTCAGCAAAGTGTGTGGGATACAAGATTAAAGTGCAAAAATCGGTGATGTTTCTATACACAAGTAATAATTTAACTGAAGAGACAATTAAGGAAAAAATTCCATTCAAAATAGCAACTAAAAGAACCAAATGTCTAGGAATAAACTTAACCAGGGATGTTAAGGACCTGTCCACAGAAAACTACAAAACATTGCTAAAAGAATCAAAGAAGAGCAGGTGGAAAGACACTCTGTGCTCATGGATAGGAAGGTTAAATGTAGTTAAGATGATAATCCTAAGCAAAATTGATCTACAGATTCAATGCAATACCAATAAAAATTCTAACAACCTATTTTGAAGACTTGGAAAAGCTAGTTATCAAATTTATTTGGAAGGGAAAGAGACCTCAAATAGCTAAAAGTATCCTTAAAAATAATGAAGTGGGAGGACTAACACTTTCTGATTTTAAAGCTTTTTATAAAGCCACAGTAGTCAAAATAGCATGGTACTGGCACAAAGATAGAAGTATTGACCAGTAGAATAAAATCAAGAGTGTGGAGATAGACCAAATTTATGGTCTACTGATCTTCAACAAATCCACTCAAATCCACTGAACTGGAACAGAATAGTCTTTTCAATAAATGGGCATGGAAGAACTGGAAATCAATAGCCAGAAGAATGAAAGAAGACCAACACCTTACATGCTATACAAAAATTAACTCCAAGTGGATCAAAGGCCCAAATATAAGAGCCAGTACCATAAGATTCCTAGTAGAAAATACAGGGAAACATCTTCAAGAACTAGCAATGTGAGGTAGCTGCTTAAACTTTGTACCCAAAGCACAAGCAATGAAAGAAAAAAAATACATAAATAGGAACTCCTCAAAATCAAATGCTTCTGTGCCTCAAAGGACTTTATCAAAAAGGTGAAGAGGCAACCAACACAATGGGACAAAATATTTGGAAACCACATATCAGATAAAGGTTTGCTATCCTGTATTCATAAAGAAATAATATAACTCAACAACAAAAGAACAAACAACCCAATTATAAAATGGGTTAAAGATATGAATAGACATTTTTCCAAAGAGCAAATGCAAATGGCCGAAAAGCACATGAAGAGATGCTCATCTTCATTAGTTATAAAGGAAATGCAAATCAAGACTGCAATGAAATAACACTTCACACCTATAAGAATAGCTGCTATTAAACAACAGAAAACTAAAAATGTTGGAGAGGATGTGGAGAAATTGGAACATTTATTCACTGCTGGTGAGAATGTCGAATGGCACAGCTGCTGTGGAAGATGGGCAATTTCTTAGAAAATTAAACATCAAGTTGCCCTACAACCCAGCAATACCACTACTTAATATATACCCAGAAGAGCTGAAAGCAATGACACAAACAGGCATTTGCACACTGATGATCGTAGTAGCATTATTCACAATTGCCAAAAGATGGAAATGATCTTTAGTGCCCATCAGTGGAAGAGTGGATAAACAAAATGCGGTTTATACATATGTGCCAGTTTGAAAGGATTATGTACCTTAGAAAAGCCATATTTTAATCCTGATCCATCTCGTGGAGGCAGCTGTTTCTTTTAATCCCTATTTAATACTATAGGTCAAAAACTTGATTAGGTTATCGTTATGGAGATGTGACATGCTCAATTTTGGGTATTAACCTTTGATTAGAGGGAGATGTGACTCCACGCATTCCAGTTGGGTCTCAATTAGTTTACTGGAATCCTTTAAAAGAGGAAACATTTTGGATTAAGCTTGAGAGCCACATGAACCATGAGAACCCAGGCAGCCAAAGACCTTTGGAGATGAAGAAGGAATATGCCCCTGAGGGAGCTTCATGAAACAAGAAGCTTGGAGAGAAAGCTAGCAGACATCACCATGTTTGCCATGTGCCTTTACAGTTGAGAAAGAAACTCTAAACATCATTGGCCTTCTTGAACCAAAGTATCTTTCCTTGGATGTCTTAGATTGGACATTTCTATAGCCTTGCTTTAATTTGGACATTTTCACAGGCTTAAAACTGTAAACTTGCAGCTTAATAAATTCCCCTTTTAAAAAGCCATTCTGTTTCTGGTATAATGCATTCTGGTATCTGGCAAACTAGAACAATATAAATGGAATATTATGCAGCAGTAAGATGAAATGAAGTCCTGAAGCATATGACAATATGGATGAACCTTGAGGACATAATGCTGAGTGAAACAAGCCAGACATGAAAGGGTAGATACTGTAAGATCTCACCATTATGACCTTGGTAAAGGAAAACTCAGAGGCTTGTAGTGTAGAATATAGGGGACCCAGAGATACACAGAAGCTAGAGTTAGGTGAATGGTTAGCTAATGAGGTTGAACTTAAATGTAAGAGAATGGATAGATGTGAAGGTAGTTCATTAGTGGGTCTATAAGTAGTATTTCCATATTGAAAGTGAACATGATTGAAAGGGGTTGTACAGAGTCATGTTTCTCACCAGTGAACACTACAAATATAAATAAGTTCTTGCATGAACTATTTCAAAGGTATAAACCTTGTACAAAGAGTTAATAATAAAGTGGTTTGGGGGAAAACTACTATTGCATGTTATGGCCTACATTTAAAAAGAAGACATCAACAGTAACACAGCAATGCAAGCAGTAAATAATTGGGGAGTTAGGGGGAGAGGGACAAGAGTTAAGGGGAAATTTGGATTTTTTCTTTGGTGAGAGCATGCTTATCTGTTATTTTTCTCTGTGGAGCAATGAAAAATGTCTAAAATTGAGAGTGTTAATGATGTACAACTAAGTGAGGATATGTGAGACATGGATTGTTTACTATGGCCAGTATACATGATACCCAATGGATGGAGGTGACTGAAGGATATATTGACTGAGAAGCAAAAAGGTGAACTGTGGTGTATACATATGATGGAATATTGTGCAGCTACAAAAAGGAACAAAGTTGTGAGGCATGCAATGAGGTGAACGAAACTTGGGGACATTATGTGGTGCAAAATAAGCCAGAAACAAAAGAGCAAATATTGTATGGTCTCTTTTAGAAAATACTTATAAGAAAATTGAGGCCTAGATTATAAGCTCTTATAGCAGTCATATTTAGTCCGGAGCTGTAATTGATAATTCTAGATTTTGAGATGCTGTGCTATATACGGTATTTCCTTGGAACTCTGGTATTTCCCTGGAACTCTGGGTACCTATGTAACACCTAAGACTCAGAGTTGGAGTTCTGCAGCTCTGAAAGTCAGCATTGCTGCATGCAACAACTGTTAAAGAAATTGAAAAAGAGATCAGGCTTCAATTAGAGATAGGAACAAAGCCGATCTAATTTACTAAGGTAAATTAGAATACAGGGTAAAGGATGATATTGTCTGTATTTCAGAACTCCACCTACTACATGAGACCAAAGGAAAAGAGGTTTATTTTGTCCAAACTCTAAGTTTTCTGTAGCACATAATCTAACTCAACTGTCTGGATAGCTCATTTAAACAACTTAAACACATGGAGTCCAGAATGGGAATGAGGGTTTGTAATTCTGTATAACTTAATGTTACGCCTAGATGCATCCCAGAGTATGTTTAATTATCCCGGATAATTAAAAAGTATTGGAAAAGTCCCTTGAGGGACTGGAGAATAAATATGGAACTATTAAACTTTCCAATGGGGAAACCCCTGATACTATCTCAAATGTTAGGGACTCCCAAGTCAATAGGCCAAGCCCCTGATTTTTAGGCCTGTCCTTATGAAACATTTCTGTAGTGGAGAAGCTAAAACTACCTATAATAATGCCTAAGAGCTGCTTCCAGGAAGTTTTGTTGCTCAGATGCGGCTTCCCTTTCTCTCTAAGCCCAACGCTGCAAGTGGAATCAGTACCCTCCCCCGACCCCTACAGAGAAAATGACCTTCAGAGGTGAAAATCTCTCTGACAACATGGGATCTGATTGCCAGGGATGAGCCTGGCCCTGGCACCCTGGGATCAGCAACACCTTTCTGACCAAAAGGGGGAAAGGAAATATAACAAAATAAAGTATCAGTGGGTAGGAGAGTTCAAATAGAATCAAGAGGCTATTCTGGAGGCTCCTCTTATATAACCTTCAGCTAGATATTGCTAATTGCCACGGTTTGCCAACCCCCAACAAACACCATTCCTGTTAACCCTAAAGAACTCAGGTTAGGACTCTGAGATTCTACAAAAGTTTCACATACTATGTTTACTTTCCAGAAACCTACAACCTCCAGATAGTTCCTAGACCAGATAAATTTTGAAACCCCGAGGGACCAGCCTCTCCAAGAACATTAACTAATTCTATCCCACTATCCCATATTGTCTACATCCCCTTCCAACAGGAAGAAGTTAGAAGAGGCTTAGCTCAAATACCTGCAAAGATTGCAACAAGGATCAAAGGTAAAGGAGGAATTATAACACAGAAGACAGGATTTAACAAATGAGTATGACTGCTGAATCATTATATTGATAGTTCTTTAAGTCCCCAATATCTTGGAGCAGCTAGAAGGAAAAACCTAAAATTGTGGAACTGTATCCCATACCAAACTTTGAAATTTGTTCTATAACTGCTTGTTACAATGTAGTTCAAAATTTATTGCTTTTTTTGTTTATTAGTTATATTTCACAATTAAAATGTTAAAAAAGCAATACAGTTATTGTACTTAAGGTGGTTACATAAGTGATTATCCTTGTTCTTAGGAAACATACATGGAAGTATTAAGGATTCAAAGAGTATGATATGTACAACCTATTCTTAAATGTGAGAAAGAGATAGAGAGGGAGAGGGAGAGGAAGAGGGTGGAAGAGAGAGAGCATAAAACAAATGTGGCAACGTGTTAAATATTGGTGGATATGGGTCTCGTTGTGGGAGGTATGTTGGAGTTCTCTTTATAGGTTTTACAATTATTTTTTACTACTGTCCTGTACATTTGAAATCATTTCAAAATAAAACGTTAGAGACAAAAAGCAATATGGTAAGTGAATCTGTTGAAGAGATCATGGATCTAAATCTACAAAACAAGTTAAAAATACCTGAAACTAATGTAATATGTACTCACCGTTTGGGATTAAATGTCCAGTGACAGTGTCGTACATAGATTTAAAATTTTTTGTGTGTAAATAATACAATTGTGTTAGATGCCTCAGCAAGTGCCTCTCGGCATGACTAAAACATTGAAAGACACAAGGTAAGAGTTTAGTAAATTTGCTTCATAAAATCTGAACATGGAAAAAAGCAGTATTTCAAAATCAATAGGTTACTTCACATATGATCCAAACTTTTGTGTGTAACTAAATTAATGAATTAAGTCCTATACACAGACAACTGACTCTCTATGTCCTAAACATTTATATTTTCAAGTTGCCAAGTATTCCAAATCCCCAACCTTGTTTTATAAGGTCTTATCCCTTGCAAAATATGGGATCACCATATATACATATTCAGGGTTGCTGAATATTCAAGTTTACAGTATTAACATGGCCTGAAACTAACGTGCAAGAGGTGTCCTTTGGGAAACGCTGGCCTACTGGCAATTTGATGTTCGAGAAACTACTGAAGTAACAACTCAACTTGGTGAGTAATTGTTGCTGTTTTGGCACAGTGTTTTTCTATTTTCTTTCCTGGTGCGAATGTCTGCAGGGTTTCTCTTTGTCCCCAGACTTCTAACACAGTTGGGTAAGACATGGCCCAAGGGAGTTTGTCCGGTCTGGGGAAGGGGCTGATGGGCACACAGATTCAATTCAAGTATGTCTGGGGTTAAGAGCTGGGGAACAGTATCACAGGCCATTGCAACAAGGGAATGACTTCAGCAAGGACGTGGCATTTCGGGTAGGTCTGCATGCAATCCTATTGTCTATAAATTTTACTAGATCATTAGAGTCATCTTTCAGATAGAAGTTCACAGTTCCTTCCTTGAAATTCATAAAATACCCAGAAGACTGGAATTCTGAATAGAAAACTCCAAGTCTTTCAACCGGAGCTTTCCAAAACATCAGTTTTCACCTACAGTATGATAACTGCCAGATCTGTCAAATTTAGCGAAGTTACCTGGGCATATTGACTCTCCAATTACAAAGGACGAAGGACACTGTTTCGCATACCATTGCCCTGAAGCCTTTAACAGTTTGGGATGGGAGCCGACCGTGTGGCTCGCTCCATCGCCTGGGTGGCTGTCGGGCGCAGTTTCGCCTCGGCCCGCTGGGTCGCACTGTGGCTTTACAAATGCGCGCCCCGGCAGGGCAGGACGCACTGGAGTGGTGGCAGCGTCCACCCGGGCGGAGATGGCCGCGTCGGGTGCCGCAGCAACTGCTGCTGACCCCCGGCCCTGAGAGCCGGGGAGCTGTGGCGGAAGAGGAACTTTTTAAAATTGGAACCAAGTTTGCATACTCGACACCGTATCCCCGGGGCTGGCTTACCCGCCTGCGGTACTGACTGGCGCCACCCTCGGGAAAGGGCGCGAATCCCCGCCCTTCCTGGCCTCCGCCCTTTTCTCACCGGAGGGACCTCTCGATTTGCTGTAGCGCAAACGATTGGTCCTCCAGCCTCAGCCGCTACCACCGCCATATGCTGGTGGAATGTGCCACTCTAATGTCTTTGTTGGATTGCTTTTTCCCCTTTTCTTTATATCTGCACAGATTTTTTTTTTCATTTTCATTTCATTTTATTTTTCTTCGAATTTTCTGCCTTGCTTCTTTTTTCAGCATTTGGCTGTTCGTGGGTTCTCATTGCTTGGGTTTGAGGCAGAATCCCCCTTCTTGGACACCAGTGCTCAGAGTGAAGGAAGTACATAGATTTTTACCCCCTTGTTCATAAATGTTTATTTTAAATAGCTAGAAAGTGAAAAATAATGATTGTATATGGTAGAAAATTCAAACAGTACAGAAGTTCCTTCCCTTTTTAGGGGGCCTGATCTCCCATTTCAGAGGCAAACATTGCTGATAGTTTCTTTTGATTCCTTCCAGAAATTATATTAATAAGGTACAGGAATAAAGAGGTCTCTTTTTAAACGACCTTATAATAAAGCCCTTTATGATGTATCTTGGAGAGGGCCTCACATCTGTACGTGCAAACAGAGGCAAACATTGCTGATAGTTTCTTTTGATTCCTTCCAGAAATTATATTAATAAGGTACAGGAATAAAGAGGTCTCTTTTTAAACGACCTTATAATAAAGCCCTTTATGATGTATCTTGGAGAGGGCCTCACATCTGTACGTGCAAACAGCATTCTTTTAGAAGGGCTGCCTGGTTTTCTATTATACCAGAACACCTTAATTATTTAATTAATTCCTTAATGGAGGATGCTGAGATTATTTCCAGTCTTTTGTTGTTACAAACAACACCACAGTGAACATCCCTGATTACGCGTGCAAGTAAATTGCTATAAGTGTAATTGTCCTGTTGAAAAATACTTGCATTTTAATTCTATAGATCTTGCCAATTACCTTCCAAAGGTAGTAGCAATTCATACTCCTCCATCCTTGTTGACAGTGGGGTTATTAGGTTTAAAAATATTTGTGAATGTCAGCTCATTGTTTTGATTTATGTCTTTTAAATTTTGAGTGAGGTTTCTCCTTTTTCACATGAACATAGGCCATTTGAACTCTATGAGCAGACCGTTGCCTATTTCTATTGCATTGTTGGTCTTTCTTATAGTTGGGAAAATGTGTTTCATATATTTAAAAAATCAGTCCGGCTATCATATCTGAGTCTTTTTACTTCATTTATGGTATTTATCATTCATAAATTGAAATATTTGTGGAGTCAAATGTATCAGTTTTATTTTACAGCTGCTGGATTTTCTGTTTTTTTTTTTTTTAGAACAAACTTTCTCAACCAAATATTGCGTTCAAATGCTCCCAGGTTTTAATCTAGTACTCTCTTGAAAGGCAACTTGAAGAATTTACTCTATGTTAGAACAGGGAAGGGAGGGAATATTATCTTTCCATGTGGAAAGTACATGATTTGAAGTAAATCAAACAGTTCATTTAAAAAAATAACACTTGCCCCCTATCTGCAAAGATTATATAAATTCCTTGTAGGGAAATTTGGAAATATATAATGGTATAAAGAAGAAAATAAAAATTATCCATACTTCTACCACTGAGACATAAACAATGATAATATATATTAATACGTATACTGTTTGTATTTTCAGCCTGCTTTTAAAAAATTTAACAATGTGTTCTGAGAATTTTCTCAGGGTATTACATATTCTTCCAAACATGATTTTTACTATTGAATTTATTTTAGGAATAGCATAATATTTTTAACTAATCCCCTATTGTAGGATATTTAGGGATTTTATGTTTTCACCATTATAAGCAGGTAGTGATAATTATGCAGCTCTCCTTCTTTCTTTCTCGTTTAGTCAATGCTCAGTAAGTGTATAATGTACTGCAAAGGCAGGAAGGGAATATGGATTGAGCTTCAGGATGGAATCTGCCCATCTCTAACAATCCTTTTGTACACGATCAGTTAATCTCTGGTTATAATGTGTTGGGAACTCATATCTCTGTAAATTGTCTTTGTATCTTTTTTGGAAGTATTCATTCCTTTTGCACATGAAGGAAGAAGCAGCAAGGCAGCAGTCCTTACAGTTTTAACATTCTGGTGCTTGCCTACAATTTCCTTTGTGTTTTTAAATGTGTAAAATCTCTGATTTCAGATGAGAAACTATAGACTGTATCATTTGTGTATCTGAAAAGGACCTCAGAGACCATTTAGTCTAATCTCTTAATTTACAGGCGAGGAAATTGAGGCTCAGAGATAGTTAAGTGCCCTGCCCAGGACTCCGGCTTCATCTGTATTAGGGGCACAGGGTTCATGTTGGACTTTTTGTTCCTTAGTTTCTGAATTGCACATTCTTTCTTTAATTCCAACTTTTAAAGGTGAAGTGTCTTTATTAGCTGTGACCAGAATTTCTGAAGAGGATTGCAAGTAGGATACTGGCTGTGCCAAATGCCTGGCTGTGGAGGAAATCTCAACTCCACAAACAAAGTTCTTATCATCCCCTTTTAGCTCTGACATTTGCACTGAAAATATTTCTTAATGAATTTCCTTTCTTGTCTGCCATTTTCCTGCTACAGGAGTTTAACCCATTCTAGGCTGATGAATGCCTCAGACACTCATCAGGTTTTCATTCTAGTTCTCCCTGAGAATAAGCAGAACTTCTTAGGACCTCTCTTATTAAGGACTTTCACGCACATTATAAATAATGTTTTAAACAAACTTCATCAAAGTTTTGGAGTCTTTTACCTAAATTGACTTTATAAGTTAAGTTAAAACACTTGGATTTTAGACACCTTCTACAGACACACAGTTGTTGAGATTCTTTCGGACAAAATAACAGGAAGGTTAGCATGATAGAGCTCGGCTCGCTGGGAATTTGAGAAATTTGAGGTTTGTTTGTTTTGATCCTTAGTGTTTTGGCCTAAGACATTTTTTGATCCTTAGTGTCTTGGCCTAAGACATCATCAAGACAGAATCCATCCTCCCCTCTTCTTCCCCTAGTAGATTATGCAGATAGCTTTCTCCTTTGCTTTAACATAGAATAAAGTATGTTTTTAAGAAGAGGTATAGAAAATTATTTTTACTTTGAACTTGGCTTCTGGTGACTTGTATGACCTTGGGAGAAATTCCATATAAGTTTCTTTTACTTTCTTTTCCTAAAGAATTAATAAGATATCCTATCTCAGAGTGATATTCAGAACATTAGAATATGAACTTTAATTTGGATTTTGAGTTTGTCTGATATTCACAATCATGGAATGGGTCATTAAACCTCTAGTGAGACAATGGTGATATTAATTAGCTAGGACACTTTAGGCTTGCAAGAAAAATAAAACCAACTCAAATCCAGATAAATCCACAAAAGAACATTTACTGTTTCATATAAATGGGATGTCCAAAGGGTGACTGTGACTTCACACATAGTTGAACCCATGATGAGGCCATCAGCTCTGTCCCTTGCCCTCCACATTTCAACTCGGTTTACTTCTGCCTGGCTTGATTCAAGGAAAGCCTTTCTTCCATTAGTGATAAGACTTTCTCTGGCAATCCCAAGCCTTCATGATCTTTGCAGCTTGGATTCCTAAAAGAAAAAAGACAGCCTTTTCCTCCTTATGCTCACACGTCAAATCTTAGGAAAGTTTCTGATTGGTCCAGTTCAGGACACTTGTCTATCCCTGAATAAGTAATTGTGGCTAGGGGAATAGAATATTCTGATGGGCCGGACAGGGTTCTAGGTGCATCTCTTTGGCAAGGGGAGGATTGGGGTACCATGGTGGACAGTCCCACAAGATCTCATGGGTCAGTGTTATGCTATTACCACACCACGAGGGAAAGGATGCTAAGCAGGCTAAACTAATATGTGGCTATTGCAAAAGCTTGTGGATGATATGTAAGTGAACTTATCTATATTTAAGTATTTAGACATGTTTACGTCTCTTTCTGTACATATAATTTGTAGCATATACTCACATTTAGTTTGCTTTAACTTTTATAAAGCTTAAGTTCCATTGAACAGTAGCAGCACCACAGTAAGCCTGGCAAAGATGTGTTACTATAGCGATGTGTAACAGGCTAGTGAGAGCAAAGTAAGAAGATGATGTTTATTTTTGGCCTCAGTTAGCTTAGAGACATTATATTTGCAATATTTTTCCTTGGCTTCATTCATCATTATAATTTAGAAAGAGTTTTACCTTTTTTTAAAATTATAAAAGTAGCACATGGTGAGGCAAATTCTGGCTCAGCAGGTAGAATTCTGGCCTTTCATGATGGAGACCCGGGTTCGATTCCTGGTGCCTGCCCATGGGGGATTGGGAGTTGGGGAAGTAGCACAAAGGGGTATAAAGTAAAAGTGAAACTTCCTCTATCCCTCTCGCCCCCAGAAGTAGAATAGTTCCTTCTATATCATTCCAGAATTTTTCCATGTACCAGAATATGTATTCCTTATATACACATATGGGATCTTTCCATATATCTGGCCAGCAGCTTGCTTTTTTCACCTAGTGTCATATCTTGGAGGCCTTTTCTTATCAGTACAGAGAGAGCTCCTTCATTCTTTTTAACAAGTGCACAATGTTCCATAGTATGGGTATGCCCTAATTTACATAACCCACTATTCATCAGAGGACTTTAGGATGCAATACAAACTAGAGAGAAGGCTACATCCTTGCATTACATCCTTGCATTTTCCACAAAGAAGAATAATACTAATTTAACAGAATGGGGCAGTAAGTTCTGGTCTCCAGCTCCCTGAGCAGGTTCCATGATTTCTTTTACCTGTTGGCAAACATATTCCTGGGTTATGGTGGGATCACAGGTGATTAATACACATCTGATTTGGAAATGCTCATATCAAATGTAATTCCCCCTTAGCATTTGTCTATTTCCTGCCATCTAGATATTAACACTGTCCTAAAAGGGAGACTGGGTTGGAGGGACAGTGACAGGGTAGTCTGAGGGAGCAGCCCTATGGTTAATGAGCAAAGAATCCATCTTCAGTTTAATTATCTGACTAAGAAAAGGCCTACGGTCCTTTTCCTCTCTAACCTCAGCCTCTGGTTATTGCTCCCCCATGCTCTTTATGGCTTCACTCCCTTTGACTTCCTTTATTTAAGATTTCCCCAGCTCCTCCAGTCTTCTGGCCAGGTGAGTGCTTACAGAGTTCATATGGTCATGGTGCCACAATTTTAGATCAGAAAGCATCTCATTTCTAGTGGATTTCCACAGACTTTTCTCTTCTTTAATTGCTCTCACTTATCACTTTGCCTATTGAAAAGAATTCTTGTCCTAGACACAGTTCGGTGGCCACAGTTCAGATGGGTCTCTGAAGGTTCCAGCGTGAAGGATCCTTCACCTGTGCTGCACGTGCCAGCCACTGCTGTACTCTCCATTGAGCCACAGACATTCTTGGAGGTCTTGTCTTGGAGGTGCTAGGGTAGGGAAGCTTTGCATATTCCATACCCACTGTCCCACTTCTCCAGGCAAGCAAGTTCTGGCCCTAGAGGTACCCGATATGTTAGTTGAAAAATGAATCTGACAAGTTCAAGATCTGCTGCAAGGACTTGCACTTAGTTTCACAATTAAATCACTAGCATTTTTTTGGTAGGTCACTGTGTTAGTTCCTTTCGCTGGTGTTTGAATTCTGGTGATGCTTTATCATTTAAAATATATATATTTATTTTTATATAAATATGTATTTTAAAAATCTATGTTTATGTTTTTAAATGGAAGGATTTTTTCCCTTTATGGCCCAGGAAACTTTAAAACTAGCAGATCCTGGGGGCGGGTGGGGAGGTGGGGGAGTGGAACTGCATAAGGATAGGTTATATGGAAGCCTAAATTGTTTTGTAAATTCTGAAGTCAGGTAAAAAAGAAAAATAAAATAAAAAGACCTCAGGAAATAACATCTTGCCATGTAAAGGGTTGGGCACACTCCATAGCCTGCCGTGATATATTTTTGGACTCTGGAAACTCTCCTGAGCTTCTCTCTTCAACAAAAGGAAGAACCTGTAATTACAAGTACAATGGCCTCATTTTACCACCCTAGGATGGCTGGAACACAAAGCACTCGGAGAGACACTGAGGTGGCAGGCAAAGTATAATGTCTGTGGGTGTTGGTTTAGGGTATGGAAATGGGTTCTGGAAAGAAGGGTCTGTGTGTTTATTTGTTGGTATGGATATAAATGGTGGTCCTGAGGCCTTCATTAAAGCAGAGATACACTCTTTGTTGCCTCCTTCCCTTCCCTGGATGATGACAGTTCTGTCTAAACATGCTGCCAAAGCTTCTTAGCTTTTCATTGTTTTCTGAAGACAGTCCTCCTTTTTAAATTGGATTTTCAGGCCCCAGGAGTTGAATTTTGGCTCTGATATATGATTAGGAAGGCAAGTCTACAAACTACAGGAGAATTCATTTCCTATTCTCAAGTGCAAAGTTTCAGGATTTCTCCTATTTTCAAAGGCCTCTAGCAAAATATCTGTGGCTTCTATTTGGTGACCAATTTTTGTGTATCTTAGATAGCTCTTCCTTTAGAGAAGTTCTACTTGACTTTCCTTTCTTTATTTACTGCACAAAGCCCAACATGTGGTTTAGGGCTTTTTCACTCTTTTCATTCTTTTCAAACTTCATAAGTAAAGTAAATCCTATTCCTTCAAATAAAATGTATTTCTCATTAAAGAAAATTAGGAAAACACAAATTTAATTAAAAAAAATTAAATGTAATAGGATAGATGAAAAATAAGTCACCTTTATTTTTTTGTGCTTTATATGTGGGGGTCACATTTCATTCTTTTTCCATGTGAGTATCCCGTTATTGCAGCACCATTTGTTTACTTGTTTGTTTGTTTTTGGGAAGTGCATGGGCTGGGAATCAAAACTGGGTCTCCCACATGGCAGGCAAGAATTCTACCACTGAACTACCCTTGCACCCCCCAAAATAACTCATTTTAAGAATTATCAGTGAGGTTGAATTAATAAAATACTTTTTAGAGTTTGTACTTCCTCTCCTGCAAATTTTGTCCTTATAATGATGATGTTAAAAAATAGAGGAAAAAATCACCCACAGTGCCTAACAATATCGCAATATTTATTTTTGCATATTGTTCTTTTATATACTTACATGTTCTTTTTTTTTGAGGGGGGTGGGTAGGTACATGGGCTAAGAAATGAACCCAGGTCTTCTGAATGGCAGGCAAGAATTCTATCACTGTAACTCCCCTTGCATCGCCCCACTTATGTGTTCTTTTATACACTTAAATGTTGTGCTGGTTTGAATCTATTGTGTTCCCCAGGAAAGTCATATTCTTTAACCCTGATTCAATATTGTTGGGTGGGGTCTTTTCAATTAAGTTGTTCCATGAAGATATGACCTACCCAGCTGTGGGTGGGAACTTTTGATTTAGTGGTTTCCATAGAGATGTGTCTCTGCCTATTCAAAGTAGATCCCTTATTAGATCCTTTAAGAGGGAACCATTTTGGAGAAAGCTTCAGAGTGGACGCAGACAGAGATGTTTAGAGATACAGAAAGTAAATGCCCCAGGGAAGTTGCTTGAACCAGAGGCCAAAGGACCAGCAGATGCCAGCCACATGGGTTCCCAGCTGACAGGTATTCTGGATGCCATTGACCTTTCTTGAGTCAAGAAAGTTGCTCTTCCCTTATCAGATATATGAGTTACATATTTTTCTCCAATTCTGTGGAATATGTTTTTACTTTCTTGATGTGTCTTTTGAAGCACAAAAGGTTTTAATTTTGAAGAAGTCCAGTTTATCTGTTTTTTACTTTTGTTCCTTATGCTTTTGGTGTCACATCTAAGAAACCATTGCCTAAATCAAGGTCATGAAAATTTATACCTATATATTTTTCTAAGGGTTTTATACTTTTAGCATTGGTATTTAGGTTTTTAATCCCTTTTGAGTTAAATTTTGTATATGGTATGAGGAAAGGGAGATCCAACTTCATTCTTTTGCATGTGGATATCCAGTTGCCTTAGCATCATTTATTGAAAATACTGTTTTTTCCCCAAATGAATTGTCATGGCATCATTGTGTAAATTAAAAGTAAAGGAGGGGGTTTATTTCTGGACTTTCAATTCTATTCTGTCTATCCTTATGCTAATACCAATTATCGTGATTAGTGCAGCTTTGTAGTAAGTTTTGAAATAAGGAAGTGTGAATCCTCCAACCTTCTTGTTTTTAAGATTGTTTTGGCTTCTTTGTATTAGTAGATATTTTGCAGTATATCATTTTAATCCCGTTGCCATTTCCTTTACACTATTTTTTTTTTTTTTTTTTTTTTTTTTTTTTTTTAAGTAAAAAAAGAGAGAAGGAAGGAAGGATAGAAGGAAGGAAGGGAGGAAGAAAGGGAAACATCTTTTAAACATTTTCTTGTTTTTATTGTATTTTGTTTCTCCGTTTTTGTTACATGGGCTGGGGCCGGGAATCGAACCGAGGTCCTCCGGCATAGCAGGCAAGCACTTTGCCCGCTGAGCCACCGCGGCCCGCCCCTACACTATTTTTTAAGTTATTTTATTATTGGTTGCCCTAGAAATTAAAATTAACATCTTAATTAACAACAAGCTAGTTTGCTTTAATACCAACTTAATTTCAATGGTTTATAAAACTTTGCTCCTATAGCTTCATTCCCTTTTCCCTCCTGTGTGTCATTATGGTCATACAAATTGCATCTTTATATATTGCATGTCCATTAATCACAGATTTATAATGATAGCTTTATTCAATTGTCTTTTAAATTAGATAGGAGAAAAGAGGAGTTATAAACAAAATAAATTTATATTGAATTTTTAGGTAATTATCTTTGCTGGTACTCTCTATTTCTTTGTGTGGATTTGAGTTATTATCTAGTGTCTTTTCATTTTACTCCAAAGGACAACCTTTAGTATTGCTTGTACATCAGGCCTGCTGACAATGAGAACTCTCTGTTTTTTTTTTTTTTTTTAAGTCTAGAACTGTCTTAATCTCACCTTCATTTTTGATGGATAGTTTTGCTGGATATAGAATTCTTGGTTGATGGTCTCTTTCAGCACTATGAATATGCCATTTCATTACCTTCTTTTATTCATGGTTTCTGATAAGAAATCAGCCATTTGTCTGATTTAGGATTGCTTGGATGTGTTAAGTTGCTTTTCTTTTACTGTTTTTAAGATTTTCTCTTTTTTATTGGCCTTTGATGGTTTGATTATAATGTGTCTCATGTGGACCTCTTTGAGTTTATTCTACTTGAAGTTTGTTGAGCTTCTTAGATGCATAGTTTAATGTTTTCATCAAATATGGGAAGTTTTCAGTCACTACTTATTCAAATATTCTTTCTGCCATTTCTCTCTCTCCTCTTCTTTTGAGATTCTTATCACATACATGTTGGTATGCTTGAGTATCCCACAAGTCCCTGAGGCTCTGTTTATTTTTCTTAATTCTTTTTTTTCCTGTCCTTCAGACTGGATAATATCAGCTGAACTATCTTCAAATTAACTGATTCTTTCTTCTACCTATTCATACCTGCTGCTGAGTCCCTCTAGTGAACTTATGATTTCATTATTGTACTTTTCAACTCCAGAATTTCTATTTGGTTCTTTTTTTTAAAAAATAATTTCTATCTTTTTATTCATACTCCCTATTTGGTGAGACATCATTCTCATACTTTTTTTTTAAGGCATAGTTTCTTTTAGTTCTTTAAACGTATTTAATATAGCTGACTTAAAGGCTTTGTCTAGTAAATTCAATGTCTGGGCATCCTCAGGGACAATTTATATTGAATGATCTTTCCCCCCTGTGTCATACTTTCTTGTTTCTTTGCATATCTTGTGAATGTTATTTGATAATTGGACACTTAAATGATAAAATGGGGCAACTCTGGTAATCATATTGTCCCTCTGCCCCTGGATTTGTTTTTGTTGCTATATATATATTTTTAATGTAATGACTTCTCTGTTAATTCTGTAAAAGTCTGTTTCTTCATGATGTGTGGCTACTGAAGTCTCTTCTCAATTAACTTAGCTAATTATTGGGCACAGATCTCCTTAAATGCCTAGAATCATTAAGTTTCTCAATTTTTGCCAGGAATTTTTTGTATATGTTGGGGCATTTTACAATTCTGCCTTAGCCTTCACTTCCTGCTTGTGCAGAGCCTCAAGGTCAACCAGATGTGACAGCTTAGGGTCTTCTCAGGTCTTTCCTGGACATATACACAGCCTTGGAAATGTGTGCAGCAATCTGTATATGTTTGGCCTCCTACATTCCCAGGAATATATCAGAGCTTTTTAAAGACCCCTGCTTTAGTTTACTAATGTTGCCAGAATGCAATATACCAGAAATGGGTTGACTTTTATAAAGGGGGTTAATTAAATAACAAGTTTACAGCAATAAAAATATCCAAACTAAGGCACCCAGAGAAAGACAATTTGACTCAAGAAAGGATGATGGCATCTGGCACACTTCTGTCCACTGGAAAGGTATGTGGCTGGCATCTGCTTGTCCTTCGGCTTTTGGTTTCAAACAACTTCCTTGGGGGCATTTTATTTCTGCATCTCCAAAGATCTCTGTCTGCGTTGGCTCTCTCTGTCAGCACCCCAAGCATCTCCTTCAGCATTCTAAGCATCAGGGCAGTACCTGGGCTCTCTAACATCTCTGGAGCACATGTTCAAACCCCTTAGGACAGTAGGTTGACAGAGAGGGTCTCCCCAATCCCCAGGCAGTGTGCTCCACCCTCTCTGAGGCCCCAGGTGGCAAAGCTCTTCCTGAGCAATGAAGCAGAAGGCCCACCCTCTGTTTCTTTGGCAAACTCACCCTCTCCATGTGTATGGGTGGGGCCGCTTTCCTGGCCTGAGATGTCCTGGCTCCAGATTTTAGCTTCCATGGTTCTGCCTCTGAAGTCATTTTTCCTTCAATTTGTCCTCTTATATCCCTTTTAGTCCAGACAACGGTGGTTCCATTTATACATCTCTCACAAGAAACTTGTTGGTTTTCCATGCAGTATACATGGATCACATCTATCAGATAATAGGACTTTCCATAAGTCCTTTCCGGAAAACTCCATTTCCAATTCTGTCTTTGTCTGAAATGGCTGATTGGTTTCATGTTTGGTTAAATCTTCACATGGGGCACTATTCTCTGGGATCTCCCTTTCTGGAAGCCCAGAATTTTCCAGCCCATCAATTTCTGGTTTCTTTATACCCAAGAGTTCAGTTCTCAGATTATCCCTTTTCTGTTGCAAGGAGAAACCAGACCACATTTTTCACATTTAATTTGGAAATCTCTTCAGCTAAGTATTCCAGCTTGTGGCTTTTAAATTCTGCCATCTACCCAAATGAGAAGTCAATTTTGTTAAATTTCTGCCACTTTAAAACAAGGTTTGCCTTCCTTCCAGTTTGCAATAACACATGCATTATTTCTGTCTAAGGCCTTATCAGAAGTATCTTTAAAGTCCACATCTCTAAAACAGTCTCTTCAAAGCAAGCCAGGCTTTTCATAGTTATCTCCTCACAATTCTTCCAGGATCTTCCTTTTATCTATTTAAAAAGGCTGTTTAACATGTTTGGTATTTTCAAACTGCAGTAGACTCCTTTGGACATCTCATTTCCAAGTTCTTCCTTTTAATATTTTGGACAGTTTTTTGCTTGGTTATTTACCTAACTGTTATTGCTGCCTCAGGCAACTGTGATGTTAAGCAGTTGCCACTGATTTTGATGAATGTCCCTGGGGAAAGGGCCTTTTGCACTGAGTGAGCTCTGAGTCTGGTCAAATAAAGACAAGCTTGAGAGTAGGATCTTCCAGAGAAGCTATGTAGATCAAATAATGACATTATCTGGGGATTGGTTTTGGAGGATGATTCATTTCATGTGTTAACCTGTCTAGTTTACGGTGTCCAGCTGTTTGGTTAAGCAAATACTGGCCTGATTGTTACTGTGAGGCTATTTCATAGTTGAATTTGCATCTATAATCAAATTGATTGTATCTATGGCTGATTGCACCTAAAATCAACAAGGAGACTGCCTTCAGCATTGGAGAGTCTCCTCATTCAATCAGTTGGAGATCTTAAAAGCCAGAACTGAGGATTTCAGAAAGAAGAATTTCTACCTCAATTTCAGTCAACCAACTACCTGTGGGGAATTTGTACTGAACTTTATCAGAGTTTTGGGTTTTAGCTTGCCCTATGGAGTTTGGATTTTCCAGACTTCAAAATCACCTTTGTCAAAATTTCTAGCTTGTGGCCTAGCATACAGAACTCAGATTTGCCAGCCCCCATAGTCATGTGAGCCAATTCCTTATAACAAATCTCTTTATATATATAGTCTGTCAGTTCTGCTTCCCTGGAGAAACCTGAAAAATACAGATTTTGGTACCAGAAAGTGGGATGCAGTTATTACAAATACTTAAAAATGTGGACAGTTATGGAATTGGGTAATGGGTAGAGACTGGAAGAATGTTGAGGTGCTTCATAGAAAAAGCCTAGCTTGCTGTGAAGAGAGTTGTAGAGAAAGTTTCTGTTATCTTAGAGAGAATATATGTGAACAAATATAAACAAACAAAATGTTAGTAGAAGTATAGATGTTAAAGGTGCTACTGGTGAGGCTTCTGACGGAAAAAACTAATGTGTTATTGAAACACAATCCTCACTATAAAGTAGTAGAGATCGTGGCTGAATTATGTCCTACTGTTGGATTGAAAGTGGAACTTACAAGTGACGAACCTGGATATTTAGTTGAGGAGATTTTCAAGCTAATTGTAAAAGGCACAGCCTGTTTTCTCCTTGCTGCTTATAGTGAAACACAAGTGGAAAGAGATAAATTGAGGGCTAAAATATTGAACACAAAGGGAACAGCACTTGATGATTTGGAAAACTTTCAGCCTATTCAGATAGAGTTCTCTAAGACTAGGCTAGAAGTGGTTGTATCAGAGCCTTCCCTGAGCTCCCAGAAGCTGAATTACCAGTCAACAGGGCTCTGTGCGAGGGTGTGACTGAACAACTCTTTGCTAAAGAGGGTGTGGTTGAACAGCTGTTTGCTATGGAGATTAGGCATATGAGTCATGGATCTAGTCAACCATCTCAGAAGAATTCAGGATCGGAAATGCAGTTGTCCAGGAAGGGACATGGACAATCCTCTTGTCTGGTGACTTGAACTCCCTTAAATTGCACAGAAAGTCAACAAGATTTTTGAGAATTTTATAGTGTAGAAGCACTGCCAACCTGTACTGAAAGAGTAAGAGGTGGAATGAAATGAAAGAAATGATGACTTCAAGGGGAGAAGCACGGAAGCAGAGGTTTCCTGAGGTCAAGAGAGAGGGGCTTCTGCCTTGGGCTTTGGAGAGGGTGGGCCTACTGCCTTGGCATTTGGAGGGGCAGGTCTTCAACTGTGGCATTCTGGGAAAGAGTGGTCACAACCACTAGGCTTGGAGAGGGTGGGGCCTACCTCCTCATGTTTGGGGAGAGCATGGCCACTACCTTGGTGCTTGGAGAAGGTGAAGTTGACACTCCGGCAGGTCCAGAGGACTAAGCATTGATTCAAAGATAACTTTCAGACCTTGGAATCTAATAGAGTTTGCCCTGCTGGTTTTCAGACTTGCTTGGGACACTTGACTCCTGTCTTCCTTCCAATTTCTCCCTTCTTGCATGGGAATTTCCATCCCTTATTTGCCCCACCATTGTATTTTGGAAGCAGATAACTTTTATAGGTTTCTGTTCTCTAGGTTTCTCAGGTCCACAGACAGAGGAATTTTACCTAGGATAGACCACACTCATAATTGGTTTTGATGAGATTTGGTCTTAAAGTTGTTACTGAAATGACTTAAGGCTTTTTGGATATTGGAATGGGGTGGATAATTTTGCATCTGGGAAGAATATGTCATTTGGGGGCCCAGAGGGCGGACGTTGGGGATTGAATCATGTCCCCCACAAAAGACATGGTCCTGTGGGTATGAACCCGTTTGTAAATAGGACCTTTGAAGATGGTATTATTATTAGTTAAGATATGGGCACATTTGTGTCTAGGATATTTGAGGATACTATTTAGATGAGATCATGTTGAATTAGGGTGAGCATTAATCCAATAGCATTGAAATCCTTATAAACAAAGGAAATTGGAAACATCAAAAGAAGCCAGAAGTATGAAAAGCCAGAGAGAAAAGTTGCCGTGTGGTAGAAGATTGCCATGACCAGAACGCCATAGACTTTGGAGAAATCATGGTCTTACTGATGCCTTGGTTTTGGACTCTAGCCTCCCAAACTGTGATCCAATAAATTTCTGTTGTTTAAGCCAACCAGTGTGTGGTATTGTCATAGCAGCCTTGACAAACTAAGACAGAGGAGCTCCAACCCCACTCTGTCCCCGTCAGGGGCTGCTAGGTTGCTGGTTTTTACTTTTATTGTGGGCCTATTTATTTTTAAGGCCATCACAGGGCTGGGGATAGGCAGATGGGAGTAGGCAAAGTTAAAATGAAATGCTTCTTGACTAAATACTCCCCAGATTGTCAATTTCCAGAGTTCTGAAAAAGTTATTTTTGACAATTTTTTTTCCAGTGTTCTCATTGCTTTTATGGAGGAGAGTGTTTTCAAGGCACTTACTCTGCCATTATTCTTGACGTCATCCCCTCCTCTGCTTCTTAAATTTGGTTTTGTCAACAGGAAGTCAGATGTTAATTCGATTCTTGTTAATTTTAGGCACTTTTTTTTTTTTTAGGTATTATGGAATTTCACTGTAATATTGGTTGGCCCTTTCTCTCCAAGGATATGTGCAGTTCCTCAGCTGTGGGAAATTTTCCCTATCATTTCCTTAAAGGGTTCTTCTCTTAGACTTTCTCTGTTCTTTTTGGACCTCCTCATAGATGGACTGGAAATTCTGGATGTACCCTCCATGTCTTTTGTCATATTTTCTCTTTTTATTCTGTTATTCTTTCTGGGAGAATTTCTTTACCCCCACTTGCCAGTGTTCTAAGTCTCTCTTCTGCTGTGTTTATTCTGTAGTCCAGCCCAACTATTGGATTCTTAAGACCTTTTTTTTGAGGGTTAGTTCTACTGTTTGTTGTGTTTGATGTCTCTCTCTCTCTCACATTAAGGGTTTTCCTCAAATATTTGTAGGTTTGTGATTGTGTGTTCATTTCTGATTTCACAGGCCAAGATAGTGTGTATGAGAATGCGTTTTTTTCCTGTGGTAGTAGGGCAGGAGCAGGATGTGGGGCTGGCAGGGTGTGTCAGTAGAATCTTCTGGCCAAGACACTCCCATTCCTCCTGGGTGAGGCCAATTGCCAGAAGAATTATTGCCTTGCTTCTCTCGCCCTAATGCTGGGTGTGGATGCCTCTGGAACTTACTAGTCCTACTGCTTGGTATGTGTGTTTGTGTGTGTGTGTGTGTGTGTGTGTGTGTGTGTGAACCCCAGCCTCACTGCTCCTACTGTGCTGGCTCAACCAATTGCTCTGCTGGCTGCCCAGAACCCTCTCAACCCAACGAGTTCCCAATATCCTCTCCCTCTAACTTAGGGCCCCTTAGAGCCATCCTTACCAAATGTAACTGTCTTCTCCTGTATATGTTTTGGGCTCATTAATCTGATTCCATCTGATTTCTGTCTTTCAGGGATGGCTCACTATTTCTGGTCATGGAGACTGCTTTTCTTCCTTCACCTTCACTGTTTTAGATTTATTTATTTGATAAATGTTCTCTGTCATTTTTAATGATTTGGAAGGGCAGGTAGACTGTAGCATGTATTCAGTCAGCCTTCTTTCTCCTTTCTTCTCAGGTGATATTTTTCAAAGCGATTTGTAGTGTTCCTGTGGAGTAAAATTGAGATTTTTACTCATTGATAATCAGCGGGGGCAATAGCATAATATTTGCTCAGTTAATAGATGCTGGGAATTTAATACCTGAATATAAAGAAAGCATGGTTTTGAACTTAACGGAAACCCAACCTTTCATTATTCATAAACAAGGACCGTGTTCCCTTGGAAGCTCCTCTCTTGATTCCCAGCAGTCTTGTTGCTGGAGAGCTTCGGTGGCCTAACCTGAGACAGTAGCTCCTTGGCTGCAGGGCACTGTTTTAAAGCTTTGCAATTTTAGGGAGCGGTCTAGGTGGGGTCATGTTCTAACTGTACCCCATAAAATTTCCCACATACTGGTTGTGTTGCTAGCTGGCACCATCTGCGGTCCGCTGTTTTGGCCAGTGAAGGCAGGGAAACCGCCTGTGTTGAAAAAGCAATTGACTCACCCGGAAGCCTCTGGCTGTGGTTTACTCACAGGCTTCATAGACCTCAAGGCTGGCATTTCTGCGAATTCTTTCAAGTTCAGTCCTGTTCCCCGGGGCTCACCTTTTTACAAGTGCTTGCTTGCCCTGCACTGCATGCCTGAAATGACGGAAGGACATGGATTCCACAGGATAACTTGTCAGCGATTTTTTTTTTAAAGATTTTCCTGCACTTGTGTGTTAGCCTGTCCATATTTGTTCATCAAAATAAAGATACTTTGTACTTCTCTGGAACCTTTCCCCTGAGCAAATTTTGATATCTAGAGACAATAGTTTCATAATCTCATCATTTTTCAGTCTGAGAAAAATGTTCCTTTGTTAATTTTTAAGGCAATGATTAAGACTTAGAAGATAGCACCTCAGACTTTTAATGTTATCATGAAACAAAAGAACTCTGTGTCCTGAGTCTGTGGAGAAATGAGGCATTTCATATTTATTAGGTGTATGGAGATGTGTATGGGCATCTATCACTTAACGGTGCTTCAGCAAAATTGACTACAGAAATTTGTCATGAACTTTATTCTATTTCCCAAAGACTTTTTGATATGAAATTAGAGATGTATTTCCATGTAGGGAAACAGTCTATGAAAAAATACCCACATTTTGGGAGGCAGGGCTAGGGTGAGAGTTTAGCTCTCTGAAGTCTAAAATGGTAGTTCTTAACCATATCTGCAAACTGGAATTACTTGGGGAGTTTTTAAAAAAACACCGATTCTTAGAATCTGTAGAGACTGGATGCAAACCAGTAGTGCCTGGGCTTGGGGAAGGAACTGGGAATGACTACTAACTGGCACAAGGGAACGTTCTGGGCTGAAGGACGGTTGTAAACAGAATTGTGATGATACTTGCACAACTGTATACATTTCCTAAAAAGTCACTGAACTTAACAATAGCTAAATTTTATGGTATATAAATTATATCTCAATAAAGCTCTTAAAAAAATACCACCACTAGTGTTTGGTACCATTTCAGACTAATTACATCAGAATCATACTTTCAAATGCCCCAGACTTTTTTTCCCTTTGTGAGGGAGTAAAATGTTTAAGAAATGAGCTTTAACATCAAGTTGGTTGATGTTGTGTCCTAGCTCTGTCAAACTTGTTATGTGACTTTGAACAAGCTTTCTGCCTCCATTTCTTCCTCTGTTCTTTTCCCATAGTGATATTAGGGGAGGGTTGAATGAGATAATGTATGTGCAAGGCTTAGCATAATGCCTGACATATAGAAGGCATTCCATTAAAAAAAAGTGTCTGTCAGAATTGTTGGTTTTAAGCAGCAGAAACTTTGGCTACCTTAAGTGAAAAGAAATTATCAGAAGACTATTGAGTAGCTCACAGAAATTAAAGGAAATTTGGAAAGGCAGATGCTGAAAATAGGTAGGTATTTTTCCACTAAAATCAAACTGTCTTGCCTGCCATGTGGGAGGCCTAGGTTCGATTCCTGGTACATGCACTTCCCCCAAAACAAACATACGAAAAACAAACAAAAATTCAACAAATGGTGCTGCAATAATGGGATACTCATAAGGAAAAATAATGAAATGTGACTCTGCCATACAGCATACAAAAACCCCAACAAATCAAACTGTAATGGTCAATTCTCAGGTCATGGAAAATGGACCCATTTTCTCAAATTAAAGCTTGACATCAATAAGTTTTTGTTAATTCTTTCGTACCTATTGCTATATAACTGATAATAAATAGGAACATGAGGTAAATTGCACTTAACAGAAAAATACAGAACAAGCTTATTAGGTTTAATGTACTCATTTTCATCATATGTTTTCAGGATTATAATATTATATTGCTTCTATGGAAAATACTGTTATTTTCTATTTGAAGTACTTTCCTAGAACATGACAGAATTAGATGGATCAATAAAACATGGCATTCTCCAAAGACTTGTGTTGGCCAGGCATGTATTGGTGTTGCCCCAAGAGCACTATTAGACTGAAGTTTCCCAAGGGTAGGCACTACGTCTTTTATATGCCAGTGTATACTCATCCCAGTTCTTGGCACTTATGAGGTACACAGATAGTTCTTAAGTAGAAGAAGTAAGGAAGGAATGAGCATCACAGATTGTAGGTGCAGTACTACCTGGACCATTTGAGAATCCCTGCTGTAATCTGAACAGTCCTTAACCTTGAGGTTTGACTCAGGTACCAGTTTATGGATATAGTCTCTCTCCATTTATTTGTTTGCTTTTCTTTTCCTATGTTTTCAACCAATTTATATTGATTATTTACCATGCACCTGTGCTAGGTTCTGCAGCTATGAGGATTTGTCAGCAAAGTTTCTTGCCCTCATGGATTTAATGGTTGATATTAGGGATAGAAATGCAAAGAGAACTATAAAACAATGAGGTCAGATCCATGTTAGAAATACGCACATAGTTTCAGGGCAATTCAGAAGAAGGACACTTAGCCTAGCCTGGAAGGGTCAAGGATGGTCTTCTGGAGGATAGACGTTTAAATCTTTTTTTTTTAAGAGCACGTAGGTAGAAAATTGATTGAATATACATGCAGAGAAGGAGAAATGTATGCACTCTCACAAGAGGATGGAGACAAGAGGCCTCTAACACTGGGCTTTTATTGCTTTGCTTCACTTACTTCCATCCCCCTTCATTGTTTAAGGTCCTTCTTCCTACCCACCATTCTCTCCAGGGCAATGCCTGGCAGTAGATAGTGCACTTGGGTGGGTCGGTTGGTTTCATCTGTCTCTATAGATGACTCACTCAGGTGAGGGTCGTTTGATTCCACCATTCTCCGTGATGGCTCACTCGGGTGATGGTCATTTGGCTCCAGCTGGCTCGGCTGCCACCAGGTGTTTCCCGTAAGTGGGTAGCCTCTGGGCAGGGTGTCTGTGCCACCAGACATGGGCCCTTCTGACCTTGATTAACTATCCTTGTTCAAGGGCTCCTTCATGTTTTTTTCCTCTCCCCTCTCCCTGTTCTAGCCTGCCTCAAATTCCCCCTTAGAGAATTCTCACCCCTTAATCTTAAGGGGTGCTGAGGGATGAGTGTCTACCTTTTGTAGCTGCTTTTGGCTTATTAGCAGGTGTAGGCCCTGTCTGATAGTGTAGAACTTTCTGGCTATCTTATTCAAGTTAAGAGGAGAGAAATCCAGAAGACAGGTTGGAATGGCTGAAAATTCTCGTTAGCATTGGTTTGGCGTGAAAGGCTTTTAGTCTGGAAGAAATACACTTGAGAAGTTTAAAAATGCAAGGGCTGATTAATAGCAAGGGGAGGGTAGAAGTGAGTGGGCCTAGGAGAGGATACTGGCCAAGAGAGACTGAGGAAGAGGGAAGGGAAGTACTATCCTTCAAGTCTAAGAGTGAATTTTAGCCAGGAGGTTCATTCCTGCTTAAATGGGGAATAAGAGGTCTACGTTAAGAGGTGCAGGAACGAGGCTTAGAAGGGGCTCGATTGATTGGGCTGCAGCCTTGTCTGACATTTTGGCATAGTTATTTCCTTGAGAGATATTTTTATGATGTCTGGGGCAATGAATTTTATGATGACTGGGCTATTTTTTTTTGTTGGTAAGAGTGTTGCACTTAAGAAATTGAGTATTTCTTGGTGGCGTTTAATTGGGAGAAAGCTTTGCTCTTCCTATTGCCGTGTGAGCACGCAGGACTGGGAAAGCACAGCCTTTTCCCTTTCTAGTTCTAGAACTCAGGTGAGGGTAATTAGTTTTGCTCTTTTGCCCTAAAGTTCCTGGGGGCAGGGTAAATTGAATCTTGAAGGGATTCTTCAGTGTCCCACTTGTTCAGAAAATCAATTAATGTACATTTTAATTGATCCTATAGGTTTGAAGTTTTAGACAGCACTATGAGGTGAGGAACCTGGCAGAGTGCCTGGTATGTGGTAGGTGTGCAAAAATAAATAACTGTGGGTTAATTGATCTAGAATATTTGTGCTATCTAGGATGGTGTAATCCATAGTAAACTGCTATATATAGGATTTATTTTCTAGTACCTATAAATTGAAACTCATGGACTTAATTCCCACATCAATTGGTGAGTTAAGCACATAGGAAAAACATCTGTCTCAAGATCATAAATTGAACCTCAAAGCCTACCTGGTCCAGAGAACAGCAGTGGGAGAGTGACAATGGTTCACTACAAATCTATCCTTACCATCAGGAAAAGTTGACAAAAACTGCATCTTATAGCAGATAAGCATCAAAGAGGGCGGGCATGCTTCCCACACATGTCAGGTTCGCAGCCAGGTGGCTGTCAGTCTGGAGGGTGATCCTTCTTTTGAAGGCATATAATGGACCAACAGCTGTGTGTGGAGGCTCAGTTAGAAAATTTATTACTTAATATTGAATTAACTTTATAATCCTTACAATAACAACTTACATCCATCTCCTATAGAAATCCCAAAGAAGTCTTGATTAAAATCTAGATGCATGTGGAAGTGTAGTACCATTTGAGTTTCAGAAACTTATTTCACTGAGGGAAAAAATGTCTTAATTTTTTTCTTTTGAAATAGAAATGTGACTTTTAGTTTGATAACGTTTGTGCCTGTTTTATGTTTTACTTACATAAAACACTAAAGAACCTTGATTAGCTGTCGCTTCTTAGAGGCCAGGTGCCATATTCTTTTGGTAAGGCACCCATCCTTATCCAAGTCATAACATGTTCCTGTTGTCATTAAAGCATGCCCAATATTTGGGTGAAAACAGAATCTAATAAATTATAATCCTTAAGATACATGCCTGTGGACAGATACAACACCTTCCTTTAAATCCCAGTGGTTTGATTGTGAGACCACAAGGAATAGAGGCAGAAGTGATAAAATTGTCAAGTGGACCAAGAAATAAAAGCCAAGAGAATTTCTGAGAAATAAGTCTGAGGATATTCTTAACACAGAATGCATAGTGATCTTTTAAAAACATAAGTCAGGTTACGTCACTCTTCTATTCAAACCCTTCAGAGCCTTTACACTGGTTATTCTCCTTGCCTGGAAAGCTCTGCCTGGGTAGGTAACGAACTCACTTCCTTTAAGTTTTTGCTAAAAAGTTATATTTTCAATGGGCTTGTTTTAAGTTATAGCCCACCACTTTGCTGCAAGCACACCTATCCTGGTCACCTGCTCTACCTTTTCTTTTTTCCATAGCATTCCTACCCTTCTAAACCATATTACAGCATTCATTTATTTAGTGTGCCTTTTGTTTCTTGTCTGCTTTCCCAGCTACATTGTTAGCTCCCCTAGGACATAAATCCTTGTCTCTTGTAGTCATTGATGTATTCCAAGCTCCAAGAATGGTACCTGGCACTTAGTTGATACTCAGTAAGTATGGATTAGTTAAACGAATGAACGAAAGGAACACCACTGAGAGGGAAAAATTAAGAATTAGAAAAACAAGGACATGAAAAGTCAACAGTTTACTTGGCAGTTTTTGCAGTCTTCACGGGTATACTGACAAACGAAAGTTGTGCTCAAAGTTATCTGTGTCCTTCATGATAGAGACTCACCCTAGAGAAACTGTGACTTGAAGTGACTTGATATTCATGACCATTACCAGGTTTAAGAAACCCCAGGAGTTATTCCTCCCGGCTTATGCTGATTTTCCTTTGTTTGTTGGCGCCTGAGCTGTGATAACCTGTGGCAGGGCAGCACCCCTCTCTGCCTGACCTTGGATACCAGCTTTAAAACGTGGCTCTGGATGGCTCTCATTATTCAGCAAACAAGGAACAACAGCTCTTGCCTTAAGTAAGCTCAAAGTTTAGTGGTGGAAGGACAGGAAATAGAAAGCAGGGTTATGAGTACCTCGTATGTTGGGGAAAGTCACAGTGTGTGATAGAACACAACGAGGGATGACACTAACTGACTGGGGTGGGGGTCAGGAGGGCCCCCCACCCCCAGAAGAGGTGATGTCCCAGCTGAGTCTTGGAGAACAAATGTGAATAAGTCAGACAAAGAAGGATGGGATAGGCATACCAGATAAAGGTAATAACACATGGAAAAGCATGAGGTGAAAGACAGCCTGGCAAGTTTGAAGGACCACAAGTACTACAATGGGGAAGTACGAAGGGGAGGGTGTCAGAGGTGAGGCGGAGAGGGAGGAAGAGACCGTGACCTGGAGGGTTGCACATCCCATTCTTAGGAGTCTGAACTTTGAACTGTGGAAAGCATTGAAGAATTTTAAGTGAGGAGAATGACATATTCAGATTTGGTTTTAGAAAGGTCATTTTGGACAGGTTAGTGACTGGTTGGGATGTGATCAATGTCTTTACGATTTAGAATTAAGATAATGGCAGAGGAAACCAAGAGGAGGTATTTTGGAGATATTATACAAGGAGAATTGATAGGAGAATATAATCTGTTGGATATTGTTAGTGAAGGAGAGAGAAGAGTCAAGTATGATCCCCAAGTTTCTGGCTAGGGTTATAGTATAGGCTTCAGAATCTAGGAGGAGAAGGAAAAACTTGAGGGAAATATGCTGAGGTCCATTTGGGATAGGTGGAATTGCTATGTGAAGATGCCCAGCAGGAAGTGGGATATCTGAGAATGGACTGACAGGGACGTGTGGGTTAGAGGAGTAGATGGGCTCCCTCGGGGAGGAGGCAGAGATGAAGAAAGCATTTCAAGGCTTTGGTACTACCAAGTCCCTCTCTCCCCATCATTCCTAGGGCCTGCCTAGAAGGGTAGACAGGGGCCTTCCACCCAAGGTTTGGCCTGCTCTGGCCTCCCTGATGCTGGTTCATTCTGGCCTCTGACCTAGCCTGACCGAGGGCTTGCTAGAAGGGGTTAAATTCCAGAATGTGGGAAAGGGGCCTCCAGCTGTGATCTCTTGGCCTGGCCATTCCCTTTGTCTGAGAAGCTCTTCCTTCAGATATTCCTGTAGCTAGCTTCCTCACTTCCTTCAAGGCTCATGTTTTTAAATAGGCCTAGGTTAGATAAGGTTAGAAAGCTACACACTTGTCAGGAGCCACAAGTGACTTTGTTTATACAGCAACTGTAAATCACTTGACTCTTCTAACCCCAATTAACACACCTTTTCAGCATATGTGGTGTTTTTACAAATAGAGTTCTCTGAGAAGACGTTGCTGGCAGAGGAATTTTGTGTGTTCTTTCCATCTGTTTCATCATAACTCAAGGGGTAAAATTTAGACAACCATATAACAGCTGTGCATTCAGCTGGCATTCAGCTGGCAGCTGACACAGCTGCCTATGTCATCATCACATCCCTCTTCTTGATGGTCCACCTTGATAAACAGTGTGAGTGGTTTGGTACAGCGAGGTTAATAGGTGAGTGAGGAGGTATGGCCTTGTAATCCTGCTCTTCAAGTGAGTTCTGATTCATTTTTACAGCTAATGTTTTACTCCAGAAGTTCTGTAGCTCACTGCCATCTCCTTTTTTGATTCTAGCGGGAAGGAGTCAGATTGTTGGAGACAGTTTGGAACCCTGACTTACAGCCAGATTGCCCTTATCCACTCCTGTCCCTCTGTCTGTTCTCTAATTAGGTGCTTTATAGGGATATCTTAGTTATTTGTTGTTACAGGTGATCCTATAATTGCATCTTTTTATGGGGATAAATTAATAAAAGAGGGGGAAGTCATTTCTTTCACAGTATTCACTGCAGGAATGCACTCCTTAAGTTACAGTCACGTGGAATGTTTCAGTGGCACCCTTTCAGCCATATTTCTTTACCTAACTATCTTTCCAGGGGCAAAATCTGCCCTTCTCCCTCACATGTGTCAAGGACATCTCAGTTTACAGTTATGAGGACCTCAGTGATTTCCTCACCCCCACTTTACCTTGGAAAGGCAAGGATGGGCTCGTCTATCATCTGTTTTCTCTTCCAGGTACCTGGGAAAAGTAACATGGGTTTTCACAGCACTTTCCCTTCGGTGGAGCTCACAAAGAGGGTGGTGGACCAATCCTAGACCCACCATGAGGGATTTTCATTAGAAGAAAAGATACATTTCAGTCAGAGTTGTTAAGCCTGAGGAGTATGTGGATCTTTTTTCTGTAAGCCTTGACAAATGAAACAGCTTATTATTAGTTAGTAATGTGTATTTCTGTCTGAAGGCTGGAAGAAGGCTTAAAGAGCTTCCTTGTGCAGGCTGCTCCCATGTGCCTTTTTATTTTGCTTTGTTTTTAACCAAGGGAGCTGAGGCTGAGCAAAGTCTGAGGTGGTTGAAGAAACTATTTATAGAGTTCATGTTGTGAAAAACAGAATGAGGGAAAGAACAGATTTTCTCTGCTGGGATTGCAGTTTCCAAGGCTATAAATTGTGAAATAGCCTAAAGAAGGAAGTGGCCTTGGTCTGATTCATAACTGACCCTTCTTTTCATGTTCACAGAAGATGGTGAGCCCGGGTCAGGGCTGAAGATGACTTTAATTTGATGGCACAATAATCAAATATCTTGTACAAGACTGAGAGGCTTGCTTGGTGCAGCTCTCAGAGTTTTCTGACTCTCCCAATTTCATTCATCACTTCTTAAAACAGCCCCAGAGAAAACAGTAGAGTATGAAAATGGTAACCCATAGGGAAGCATACACTGCTATGTAGTAAAACATTAATGATAAATAGACCCATGAGCTAGTTAGAGGGATTTTTTTTCTTTCTTTCTTTCTTTTCTTTAGTATTGTCAGAGTGAACTATTTAGCTGTATGAAACTTTGGAAATGATTCTAGCCCCTATCAATCTTTGTAGTGAATTTCTGTTAGCCCTTGTTCAAATATTTTACTTTGTTTTTATATTACACAACTAAGGGCTTGTTGTAAAAAACTTAAACCAACAGAATGACCAGCAAAAGCCCCCCCTTCCTCATTTGTGCTCTATCCTGGCCTAAAGGCTGTTAGATGTGCTGCTGCTCCACGTGATAATCCATTCGGTGGGTGCAGATGGAGGTCAGAACGGGTTAAAATAATATGAGCCTGGGGTAGGTCAGGGGCAGGTGGGGTTTAAGGTGGTCTTTAATTGCATAGGATTTGGTTCAGAAGAAGTGAATGGAGAGGGGTTTTGAGGAAAATGGAATGTCATGAGCAAAAGCACAGAGGTGGGAAAGTACAGGGTTGATTTCAACAATAACGAGTGGAAGAGAACAGTGGAGGATGAAGCTGGAAAAATAAATTGGGTCAAGCAGAGGCTGTGGCTTTGAATTCTAAGAGAGTAAGATGTGCCTTAGCAATTCTCTACATTGGGTTCAAGTCCATTCTAAGGATGCAAAGTGTCTAGGTCACTTTGGTGAGTGGATGGAAGGGAACAACAAAAAAAAAAGTAGACTCCAGAATGGATATGAGAATAGTCAGGGAAAGTAAATAGGAAAAGTTCAGGAAAAAGTGATTTTGTAATGGATGAGAAAAAAATCCATATACTATTAGTTAGGGGCTACATAGGAAAGAGGAATTTTTAAAAAATATTTTTATTGACAAAGCAACATACAAACACAAGCATTCTTAACAAACAAATACTCCATTCATGGTGTAAAATCAATGGCTCACAATATCATCACATAGTTGTATATTCATCACCATGATCATTTTTAAGAATATTTGTATCACTTAAGAAAAAGAAATAAAAAGAAAAAAGAAAAAACTCATTCATACCATACCCTCCTGACCCCTCCCTCTCATTGACTCCTAGTATTTCCATCTACCCAGTATATTTTAACCTTTTTTTACCCCTATTATTTTTTTATCCATATTTTTACTCATCTGTCCATACCCTAGATAAAGGGAACATCAGACACAAGTTTCTCACAATCACACAGTCACATTGTAAACATTATATCTTCATACAATCATCTTTAAGAAACAAGGCTACTGGAGCACAGCTCTACAATTTCAGGTACTTCCCTTTAGTCACTCAAATACACCATAAACTGAAAAGGTATGTCTATATAATGTGCAAGAATAACCTCTAGGATAACCTCTTGACTCTATTTGAAATCTCTCAGCCACTGACACTTTAATTTTTCTCATTTTTTTTTTCCTCTTTTGGTCAAGAAGGTTTTCTCAATCCCTTGATGCCAGGTCCTAGCTCATTCTGGGATTTCTGTCCCACATTGCCAGGGAAATTCACACTGCTAGGAGTTACATCCCACCTAGGAGGGGAGGGCAGTGGGTTCCCTTGCCCTGTCGGCTTAGAGAGAGAGAGGCCACATCTGAGCAACAAAAGAGGTTCTCTGGGGATGACTCTTAGGCCTAATTTTTAGTAGGCCTAGAAGAGGCATTGTTTTTGACTCTGTAACATCCATTCCTCCTTTTCTCGGTATTGACCTTTGCTCGGGTGGCCATACCTCACCATGCAACACATGTGCTTTGGATGAAATTTACTCCACCCCTGGATATAGAATGGGGTATAATATTCAGGCTTATGTTAATTACATAATCCCATTGCCTGGCCACATTGGTTCAGGGGTCAACAAGTCATCCAACTCAGGTGGATTGGTGAATTGTTGCCATGGTCTTCTGTGAAGATGCTTCCTTGCTCTTTGGAGAGAGCTCCCTTCCAATCTACCCATCCTGTCCTTTGCCCTTGCCTCTATTTCTAAGGACTTGGTCAAGGAAGCATATGACCCTGGGAGTGTTGGCAGCCATCTTGCAATCATGAGGGGTGCCAGTTTCAGTCTGACAATGTTTTCTACAGTATCAGAATAGAAAGGACATAGTTAAGCCCCATGACAACACAGTTAAATTACAGAATCAAACCAACCCTGACTTCTAATTATATAAGCCAATGAGTCCATTTTATTGTTTTTAGTCACTTTGAGTTTATTCTTCTGTTTCTTACAACTGAATGCATTCTATAATGGTACAAAAGAGTACTGAATAAGGGCTCAGATGGTCCAAATATTAGTCCCACATGTGCCCCTCTTAACTAGGTGTTTGCGGTTTAATCAACTATGTATTTTCAGGTTTACCTCTGAACTGGTTTCTTTATCTGTGTTATTTTTAAAGACTGCTTTATGTGGCTGGTCTTCAGGTTGCTCTAAAGTATCTTTTTTCTTTTTTTTTGCTTCAGATAAAAGTATTTCTTTCCCCTGGACCTTGTTCCATGTACACTGAAAAGTTTCTCTCCTTGAATCATCAACTGTCTATACAATTTAGAACCACTTCCTTTCTAATTGCTCTATGCTTTAAAACTATCCCAACCTTAATTTTACATGCAATACTATCATAACATTCTCAAATATCTACCTTTTCTCTAAAACCACTCTCACTATAAAACCTCCATATAAGGGAGGGAGGTCCTGGTTAGAAAATGCAAGTAAGTAGTGATGGGAAATGTTTTACCTAGTTTAATTCAATACATTGGTTAAAAAATCAATGTTTGAACAGAATTAATAGTTTCCCTTGGGCCCAATCACCAGTGCTCCAACTGCCTTTTGTGAACTTGTAGCTCTGGGTCCAGCCCCCAAATCTATGGGAAACTGCCATGATGCTACCTAATGAGACCTAAAATTCTCTTAACTTCCTGGATTCTCTATCTCTAGAAATTTTGAAGGAGATGTCAGGTAATTTCTGGAAACAATTTAAAATTATGTATGTGTATCTTCTGAAATAAAATAAATCTCATGTCCAAAAATGTTGGAATCACTATCCTAGAATAAATATCGGGTCAGGGCTCAGAGAAGTTCTGCAATTGCCATTCTTTGTAGTCATATCTGGAGGGCTAGGAACATTCATTTTCTCATTTTCACTGGCATTGTGGAGGCAGAAGCTTGCAAATGTTGGTTAAGAAGCTCTACTTTAGAGATTAAATCTCATAAACACTGAGTTCAGATTGGCAGCTAAATCACATCAACACAGACATGTCTGTCTATCCCATCCTTGATAAAGGAGTTCTTTTCATCCTTCCCTCATGTTCAGAGAATTAGAACTTTACTTCTCCTGGTATTTGACTCCTACAAATATAATCTGTCCAGTCTCAGAACATTTAGAAACAGAAGGTGCGAGTTCTAGGACATTGTTCACTTTATTAGCCCTTTAAACTTGCAAAAGTCTCTTGGCTTAGTTTTCACACATGTAAAATAGCTCCCTCCTCACAAAGATATGGGGATAAAACAAATAAGAGCTGTGAAACAGTGCTCTGAAAATTGTTTGGCACTAGTTTTGTGCATCTCAACCTCTTTGTGTTGTCTGCACTTTTTCAAAATGAGCGTTTTTGGTGGAATGCTTGAAGCCATTAAAGGTGAACAGTTAAGAAAAAAGCTAGATTTGGGGTGGGCCATTATGGCTCAGCAGGCAGAATTCTCACCTGCCATGCCGGAGACCCGAGTTCAATTCCTGGTGTCTACCCATGCATTTAAAAAAAAAAAAGGCTAGATTTGAGACTTTTTGAGGAAAAATTCTTTCTACAAATCATAGGCCTAGGCTGTCTATCTTATTCTATTAGCCTAGGTAACTTTTTAAGGGAAAAGAATGGGAGAATAAATAGTAACATATGGAGGAGGTGCAAGAAGGAGAAGCCCTAGTAGATAGCTCTGCTGCTTTTCTGCATATTATTTGGGGGCTTGGCAATTATTTGGCTAATTTGATGGTTACAGACAGACATAAGATAGTTAGAAAGAGAAAATATTAGCTTTGGGACATAATTTGCCAGATTGGCTGTCTGGAATGATCTAATTACTGAACTAACCAGCAAATCTTCATTTCACTTGTGGCTATAAGAGTTATTACGGGTTTTGTATCACTAGGAGCAATGCTTAGAAATATACAGTATATTTCTGGTTTAGAGTTAGAGAAGATTTTTTTACTGAGGTTTCTTTAGGGAGTTCTATTTAGAGAAAACCCTATATCAGAATTCTAGACCCTCAATGTATTTCCATCTGAAGATGTATATTTTTGATGTTGCCCATGCATGTAGTTATGGATTATTTAACACTACTACATGTTTTAAACTCCCTCCCTTCTTCCCCTTTTTCATCAGCGATAGGAGGAAGATTACAGCCTACAAGCATAGTCTTCATAAAAAAAGAAAAAGAAAATGTGTTGGTTTCTCTTATTTATTCATCTTCTCTGACTTCCTATGTTTCCCAAATTATCTTCTGGGTCATGTGCAGGCCAGGTGGTTGGCATTCTGTTGATGTGGGATTCCCTTTCCTGCTCACTGGGCCTTCTAACCAGAGTGCCACATGGCTTTCTTTAAATTAAACCTAGGGCAGCGCAGCTACATTGCAGTAATAGTACTGATGCATCTTCCGTTCAGTTCAGAGTGACACAACTACAGGTTCTCTGACATTAAAATTGCGACCTATAATTCTAAGGGTGGGAGAAAGCACAGTGGAAAGCAGCCGCATAAGTAACTCTGCAGTGTATTGTTCTTAGAGCAAAAAGTTTCAAATCTTAACAGCCCAACAGAAGAGTGAAGAGAAAGTGCTCTGTCACCCCAGAGAATTCTCTGCCAAAACTCCCCTCTACTTGGAAAGGATGAAGAGCTTTAACAAGGTTGAAAAAAGAGCAAGAAAATATGGCTCCATTACCATGTTGTGACCTGCAATTTCTTCGTGGACACAAAGGGCATATGCACGTGCTCAGTCAGTTGTAGGAAAAAGATTTTACCAGCAAAATGATGGTATTCTTGAAAAGGCCATATAACCTTCCTTTAGCCACAAACATAAAAGGACAGTTTGTTAGAGGGGAATTTGTGCATTTTGACAGTACAGTAGTGGCAGTGTTCTAATTTCCATTGTATTCTTGCTTTAAATGATCTTTCTTTAATAATAAAGTTCTTCCCAGTACAATAAGTACTGAATAAAATAGGCATTAAAAAAAACTGTAGATTTTGGATCATGGGGAGGCCTGAGATATGCATTTAAATTAAGGTCATTAGAAAATAATGTTTTCCATTTATATCAGTCTGTTTTTATAGCACAGTGGTTCTGAAACATTACATACATCGGAATCTTTGGAGGGCTGATTAAAACACAGATTGCAGGGTGCATGGGTGGTTCAATGGTAGAATGCTTGCCTTCATGTGGGAGACCCAGGTTTGAATCCCAGACCATGCACCACAAAACAGAAAACAAACAAACAAAAACACAGATTGCTGGGTTCCACTCCCAGAGTTTCTAAAATAGTAGGGCTTGGTGAGGTCTGAGAATTCACATTTCTAACAAGTTTCCAGGTGATATTGACACTGCTGGTTCAGGGACCATGCTTTGAGACCTGCTGTTAGAGCTGAGCTAGTTAATATGCCTGAAAACTTGCCTTAACTGTATCAAATCTGGCATAGAGTAAAAAGTTGACTTCTGGGTCAGCTGTTTGCTAGTTGGATTTCATAAGAGAACTGGAAAGTGTTTGTCAAGCTGATGAACTTATTTCATGTCTGGGTTGCAATTGTTAAAGACAATGTCAGAGGAATATTCTTTTATATATCCTGGGAAAGAGATAATGAAGGAAAAATGTATTTAGGACAGGAATTTTGATAATGGTAAAGATATTACATATCATCACAAAAGTTTCACATAGACCCTATGTTATAGAATAATTTTTCTTCCCTTGACTTTCCCTTCCTAATTCTGAATTATTTGAATCTACAAATAATTTATTTAGAAGAAGAGTTGGATTTGAGACTATTAATATTCTTGTTGCTGCTCCTTGGATAAGCCTTCGGGTCTTTTGTTCCTAACATGCCTCTTCAGTTAACAGAAAAGCCCTTTAGACTAGGTCTCAAGAATTTTGAGACTTTTATCTCTGGCTAAATGTTACACAAGCAGGTGGTGAATATGTCTGGAATCCAGCCCTACTCAAATGTTAACCGTACTAGTTTCATAGGATGGTAGAGGGG
This sequence comes from Tamandua tetradactyla, assembly GCF_023851605.1. Lineage (NCBI taxonomy): Eukaryota > Metazoa > Chordata > Mammalia > Pilosa > Myrmecophagidae > Tamandua > Tamandua tetradactyla. Next base: position 144,014,820 of record NC_135329.1, read on the forward strand.
AAGAGGGCTTGGAGGTCATCTTTTTCAATTAATTCCTTTCATAAATAAGTAAATGCAGCCAAGAATGTTCGAAGGAGGTGAATTTGGCAAGCCTCACAGTCTAATATGGCCAATTGGTGATGGGGTCTGGGTTGGAGGAAGAACCATGGGATCAAGCCAAGCACTTCCTGTTGCATTGCTCGTGTTGGTGCCACACTTGACACAGCCATGCCTTTGCCACCTTGTGTGTGGAGGCAGGAGATTCAGGTTCAGAGAAGAGGAGGACATTGTGGGATCTGGCAGCTGAAATGTGAAACCACCATCCCTCGTATTTTATCGGGACGCCAGCCAACTTGCTGTCTGCTGTTGAGTGTGGGCGAGGAAGTAGGAGGAAAGAACTGGGTGACAAGAGAGTAGGAGGACAAAGAGAAACCGTAAGGAGTGGAAAATTTCTTGAAGGGGAAGAAGAAAAGACAGTGAGATGCAAGAGACCCAATTTAAAATACACAATTGAAAGAACCCTGCCATCTATAGGGGCCGGGTACTTTGCTTGCGTTGCCGTTTAATCTTGGCAATCCTGCACTGGTCCTTGGTCTGTTGACCCTCTGACTTGTACTGCAGAGGAGTCAACCTGCATGGTGTATTTCCTATGCTGCTTCCATATGTTTCTTTTTTCCAGTGGAAGGCACAGGTAGGATTGAAAGGTGAGGGGAATGTAGAAGCCAGAATATTTCCAGAAGCAACTACCAGACAAATTATTGTGTGCAGCTCCATCAGGTGTCCTTGGACTTCCATATTTCCACCTCCTCCCATGGTTTTCCACCCCAGGGACAGAAGTGGCTTCCTGGCTGCTAAACTCAGTGCCTCCTTTACCTGCCGGAGTAATTCCCTGCATTAAGTTCTTTTCATTGTCAATACTTAAAAAAGGAGTGTTCTAGTTTGCTAGCTGCCAGAATGCATATGCCAGATACGGCATGGCTTTTAAAAAGAAGAATTTAATAAGTTGCTAGTTTACAGTTCTAAGGCCAAGAAAATGTCCCAATTAAAGCAAGCCTATAAAAATGTCCAAATTAAGGCACCAACAAGAGGTTACTTTACTCAAGAAAGGCTGATGAAGTTCAGGGTTTCTCTCTCAATTGGAAGGGCACATGGCGAACATGGTGACATCTTCTAGCTTCCTCTCCAGGCCTCTTGCTCCATGAAGCTCCCCCAGGGGCATTTTTCTTCATCTCCAAAGGTCGCTGGCTAGTGGATTCTGTAGTTCTTTTGTCTCTGCTGCTTTCATCATTCTCTACTCTTTCAGAATCTCAAGTCTTTTCCAAAATGCTTCCTCTTTTAAAGGATTCCAGTGAAGTAATCAAGACCCACCTGAGATGGGCAGAGTCACGTCTCTCTCTAGAGTCACGTCTCTCTCTATTCAAAAGTTCATACCCACAATTGAATGAGTCACATCTCCTAATCAAATTTCCAATCTACATTATTGAATAGGGATTAAAAGAAACAGTTGCTCCCACAAGATTCCTTACCCATAATTCTTTCAAATGAGCACAAGGAGTTTCTGTTTTATTGGATAGATCCTGATTGATACAGGCTAGAATTATTATTTCTGCTGAACTGATGAATAAACTGAGGCTTATATAGGTTAAGTAATGTGTCCAAGGTCATTACAACTATCTAATAACGAAATTGGTTTTCAAAATCTAAGACTGCAAAGTTTATACTCAGCACAATATGTTATGGCCTCCCAGAATGAGTTTGTGGGAATTTAAAAGAAGAAAGAAAAGAAATATTTTCATGCATGAAACAGTGGTTATGGTGTGAAAATATTGTGTTGACCTTGATTCTGCAGTCAGAAGGTTCATCTCTATGTCAGAGTAAGGGTGCGTGCTGGTGTTCCATGGTCCTAAATCATGGTGAATTAATTCTACTCAGGCACTGGTGCTAGTCTTTTATTATTCCTTATTTTCTTGGGTGATCACAAGGGGTTACTTATTTCCACTCCTCTAGCTGCAGTTTGTGAAAATGTGGTCTGGGCCCTGCTTTGTAATTCAGGTTGCTATAGAAACCTTTGACTGGAAGTGGATGGATCATAGAAGTTTATTAGTGAGAATTTACCCTTTCTACCTCTGGGCTCAATCTGTGTAAGAATCCAAGAAAGGCTCATTAGTTTTCATTACTGAAGGCTAACTCTTCAGCCTAGTTGTTTGCTGATCTCTTTTCAATCAACCCTACAAAATAGCTGATCTTTAGGCAGTAGAAGAATCTATTACTAGATGCCTATTTTCATGGAATCTTATTGGGCCCTATCCCAGACCTACCATATCAGAAGGTGGGTAGGTCTGGGATAGGGCTAGGGATAGGGTGGGCTCAGCAGTCTGTGTTTTAACAAGCCTTCCAGGAGATCTGATGCACACTCAAATGCATCTGATGAACACTCAAATGTGTAGGGCAGTGTTTTTCAAACTGGCATCTGTGGATCCTTTATGCATTAGCACATATTCTTGGGGACATGAGATTTTGCTAAGAAAATAAAAGATGACTTGATGAATTGGTTTATTTGGGCAAAAGTCCAAAAAAATTAATAAAAATATGTTATAGACAGGTACTACCGTATTATTCCAGTGTTCATAATTTGTATGTATACTTTTTATTCTGTTGGTATGGAGTAGAGTTATTTGCCCCAGGTTAATGAGAGGCAGATTTCATAGATAAATGATGCGTTTGTGCTAAGGGAAGACTGGGTGAATTATGTTGAAGGTGACTGAACCTAGAAAGGTGATGGAGAATGGGGGCATCACATGATACGACCCTACATGCATGCCAGACACAAGGGATGCTAAATAGTAGCCAATGCCTTATTGAAGAATGATTCAATTTCAGTGAAACAGCATCATCTCCTACATTGACTTAATATTAACTTGAATTTTATTGATTTTGTAGTTAAGGTTTTAAAACTTGTTTTGGCTTTCTAGTTGCAGGTATATAGAACCCCAAGGACCTTAAACCAAGAATTATATTTCAATAACATTATAATGAAAATAATTTAATTCTGGAGTCCATAAAAATGTGTTTCTTTTTTAAGGAGTCTTTTTTTTTCTGTATCAGTAGGGGTTGGCCAATTTATGTGGCAAAATAAAAAAAAGGACGGGATTTTGCTAATCAAGATCATTCAGAAACCCAGGCTGACTGTGGCTTCATTTCAATTTGACCCTCCTTTTTAAAAAAAAAATTATTGAGCTATAATTCACATACCACAAAATTTACCATTTAAAAACGTACAATTCAATGTTTTTAGTATACCCACAAAGTTGTGCAACCATCACCTCAATCTAATTCTAGAACATTTTCATCACCTGGAAAGACCCCACACCCATTAGTAATCACTCCCCTGTTTCCCTAGTCTCTGGCAACCACTAATGTCCTTTCCATCTCTATGAATTTGCTTATTCTGGGTATGTTATATAAATGGAATCATACAAAATGTGACCCTTTTTGTCTTATTTCTTTCACTTAGCATACTGCATTCAAGGTTCATCCATTTTGTAGCATGCATCCGTACCTAATTTCTTTTTATTGCCAAATAATATTCTATTGAGTGGATATACCACATCTTGTTTAGTCATTCATCAGTTGTTGGTCATTTGGGTTGTTTCCACATTTTGGCTATTATGAATAATGCTGCTATAAACATTCGTGCATGACTTTTTGTGTAGATGTGACTTTTCAGTTCTCTTGGGTGTATACCTTAAAGTAAAATTGCTGGTCATATGATAAACTCTGTGTTTAACTTTTGAGGAACTGGCAAAATGTGTTCCACAGTAGGTATACTATTTTACATTCCCATCAGCGATGTATAAGTGTTTCAATTTATCTACAACCTCACCAATGCTTGTTATCTGGCTTTTTGATTATGGTGCCCTACTAGGTGTGCAGTGGTTTTGATTTGCATTCCCCTAATGGCTGATGATGCTGAACACCTTTTCATGTGCTTATTACCATCTGCATATGTTTTTTGTGGAAATGTCTATTCAAATGATCTGTTCTTTTAAAAATTGTGTTATTTGTCTTTTTATTATTACATTCTAGGAGCTCTTTTCATATTTTGGATCCTGGATCCTTATCACAAACATGATTTGCAAGTATTTTTTCCCATTCTGTTGTTTTTTCACTTTCTTGATAGTGTCCTTTGATGCGCAAAAGTTTTTAATTTTGAAGAAGTCCAGTTTATCTATTCTTTCTTTGGTTGCTTGTGATTTTGGTGTCACATCTAAGAAACTGTTGTAGAATATCCTTGATAACCACAGCAGTGTAAGAATTGTGGCAAACTGTGGCCTTGCTGTTAAACTTCCACCTGGAAGTTACACACATCGTTTATACTCAGGTTTTATTAGCTATGGAATGGCACATGGTTTTCTCTAGTTTAAGGAGCAGAGGAGTGTAATCTCATCATGTGTCTAGACATTTGGGAAAACCAGAAATACTTTTAAACAGTACTAATGACCACCACAATTTTATTTACATTTGAGAAACACTAAACTTGGGTTCACCATAAAACAACATATCTGGTGTTATGTTAGAATCAAAAGAAGTACAACCAGAGGTTATGTCCTTGTCTTATCTCAAATGTCTATATGAGAAATGGTCATATGAGAAAGTTTTACATCTTCAGCAGCTTTGGGCCAAAATATACTGTCATGCTACTTGGTAGTTTTTAACATAAGGAAATTCATGGTTTTCTTCTTAGAATTTAGTAACAGGAAAACTTTTATTTCTAGATAAACATGTGCTTCCCTTTTATTAAGAGTGGGAAATATGTTTCTATTTTTACTTTTGTTGCTAGGAAGCTCAGAGCTGAAATTAATAACCATCTTAAATCCTGTTACAGTATAGCTTATATACCCTTTTTCAAATACTAAAAATTTTTTTCTAAACCTTTATTTTAACTGTCCTGGGCCATGTTTTTATTCAAACTACCTCTTTTTATTTCAAAGCAGTTAGGATGTAAATAATTACAAATTTTATTCTATTTTTCAAGTATTTTACTGAGGGAACTATGCTTAATTTTCAAATTTTCCAGATTATTTTACCATGTTCATGCACCAAAACTATAATAATGAACTTAAGACATAAAATTGCTGCAATGTGGTAAGGGCTTGGGAAAATGGGTGAAGGCTCATTTTACTCTTAAAACAGACACTTTAACAATTGCATGATACTGTCAATTTATCCTTTGGATGGGGGAGGGTGTTTGGTGATTATATCACAAGCCTTAAAAAAAGCCTTTTAAGCTGTTAGATTTAAAATTCAACTTCTGGGAATTTATCCTAAGAAAATAATTTTGGATGTGGGCAAAGATTAATAGTAACATATCAGCTGTCACTTTTAAAGCCCCTGCTTAGTGCTTGTGGGCATTAATTCATTTAAAAAGTAGGTATCACTGTTGACTCATTTAACTGATGAGGAACCTGATGCCCAGAGAGGTTAGTGACTTGCCAGAGATCACTCACAGCTAAAGAGTGGTAGTGTCTGGGACTCAAACCAAAGCAATCCCTCTCCAGAGCCCAGAATATTAACTGTTATTCCAAGTGCAGATGTGAGAGCAAAATCTGGAAACAATAAAAATGTCCAAGGATGGTAAATGTTAAATGAATGAAGTCATACATTGGAATACTATGTCACCATTTAAAGTGTTGCAGAATTGATTTCTTGACCTGGGAGCCATTCACAATATATAATGTTGAGTGATAAAAGCAGAATGTAAAATAGTATTCCAGTTATAAGTATGTGTGCACGTGTATGTTTTTGTGTGTGCATTTGTGTTTGTGTAGGGAGTATTCAAACATTGAAATAAGCCTAAAGAAGTGAATGGTTTCCAACATTCCCTGAGGATTAGAACTAAGAAAACACTGTTGCTAGTCCCTTCCGCATTGCATAGCGATTTAATCACAATCTTTGTGGGTATGTCCCAGAGTTCGGTGTTTTTAAAAAGCTTCCCGAATTAGAGTAACAATGCCATCCTGACCAAAAGGGAAAAAGAAGTGTAACAAATAAGTTATCAGTGGCTGAGAGACTTCAAATAGAGTCAAAAGGCTACTCTGGAGGTCACTGTTATGCAAGATTCAGTTAGACATTGCTACCGATCATAACTTGCCAAACCCCAACCAAAACCATTCCTGTCAATCCTAAAGAATACCTGGGGTGTTATATAAGATTCTACAAAGGTACCATGCACTAGGGTAACTTTCCAGAAACTTACAACTTCCAGATGAGTCCCTGGTCCAGGTAAGTCCTGAAATGCAGAGAGGGCACCCTCTCCAGAACATCAAGGAGTCCCATCCCCCTATGGCATATTTTAGATAGCCCCTTCCAATATGAAAAATTTAGATTGGACATAGCCCCCAAACCCCTAAAGAGTGGGAGAAAGATTAAAGTTGATGGTGGAGTTTTACAGACAATGTAGGGTTTAACAAGTGAGTATGAGTGTTGAATCATTATATTGATATTTCTTTTAGTCTCTAATGTCTTAGAGCAGCTAGAAATAAAAACCTCAAATTGTGTAATCATAGCCCATACCAAACTCTGAAATCTGTTATGCAGCTAATTGTTGTGATGCGCTTTGAAATTTATTGCTTTTTTGTATATATGCTATTTTTCACAAAAAAGAAAAAAGTTGATTGGGTTGATAAATGCACAGTTAGTTGATGATATTGTGAACCATTGATTGTACACTTTGGATGACTGTATACTATGTGAATATATAATATATATCTATAAAAATAAATAATTAAAAACAAGCTTCCTGAATTACTGTAATGTGCTGCCACGATTGAGAAACATGGGCATGTACCCCTAGATATTAAGAGTGCTCATCTCTGGGTAGAATGTGAATATGCTTGTTTTTTTCTTTTTTGAATACTTTTTTTCTATCTTGAGAATACTTTTTCTTTTTTTTACATGGGCAGGCACCAGGAATCGAACCCGGGTCTCCAGCATGGCAGGCGAGAACTCTGCCTGCTGAGCCACCATGGCCCACCCGAGAATACTTTTTAGTAATTAGAAAAAAAATATTTTAAATCAAAGCAGATACAGTTGATTCAGAGTTTAGGAAAAGAAATGTTTTGCTTCTTTTATGTTCCCTTACTTATGTATATCCTATAACTCACTCTCTTATTTTCTATCATATAAATATATTTATAGCAAGGAGAAACAATGTGTATGTGTGTGTGTGTATGTGCATGCATGGGGTAACTGGTACTACAAGGGAAGTAAGGGTAGGCGTTGAATTGATAGACTCAGGGAGCCAAACTATGGCACAGGTGCCTTGTGGATGAAGCCACACACAAAACTACTGATTCTTCAGACAGGTTGGGGTGTTAAATCTTTGACCTCCTCAGTTCCCCCAGGAGCGGCTCATCCAGGCTGTTACATGCCTGCTAGGTTGGCCAACCATTTCAGCTTACTTAAGACTCTTAGAGTTTTAGCACCGAAAACCCCAAGTCCTGGGCTAACCAGGGCATTTGGCCAGCGTGTTCCTGCTTTGGTGGGACATTGTCACCCCATGTCCCCCCTCAGTCTCTCTGAGCTGTAGCACTGCCATCCCCTCCAGGTGAGCTCTGCTCTTCATAACCACCCAACCCAACATAGAGAGCCAAACCCTATCAATATTTGTGCCAGAGCTAAAGTATGAATGGGAAATATGTTTTTCTTTTTTCATTTGTCTTTGCTTGGAAGGAGGAGGATAGCTCTAAGCCCAACAGTACCAGGATTTATGCTCTTTTATTTTGCTCTTTTAATGGGCTTTAACATTCTCAGTTTTCCAATCTATGGCACAGCTATGGATATTCTTGCTGAGCGGTACATTTCTTTAATATTCCTGAATCATAATATATTTCTCCAGGGTATGTTAGAGGCCTGCCAGCCTGCCCTTGTTTGTGACATTAACTTAGGTAGGGCTTTGTAAAAGCTGGTCTGGACTTTGTGAATAACTCTGGGAATGGAAGCCGTCAATACAATCTATTTCTCTATCTCTCTCAATTATGTTTGATCTTTTCATGCTCTTCTAAATCTTGGCAACTGTTTCAAATTGAACAGCATTCTTTTTACATGTTTTGACTTATAAAACAAACCTTTATTTCAAAGACAGTGTACATCAAACCCTATTTGTTACTCATAATATCTGCAGTGTAACATAATTGCACATACATCACTCTTGTATAAAAATTTCTCCATTCATTTGGACAAATATCATCTTTACACTTCAGTTCCGACTGTACTGTGGCACACAGTTGATCCAATGCCATTAAAAAGAAGTTAAAAAATTGTAAGAATGAAAGCTCCATTCCCAAGCACAGTAAGATGTGGTTTGTCACAGAAAACTGAAGGTTCAAGGTCAAGGTTTGTGTTAGGGATGGCAGGCTTATATGTTTCCTTTCAAATGGGCATGGGACATCATTACTAGCCAGAATTCTAAGATGATCCCAATGACCTACATCCTTGTATAATCTCTTCTCTTTGAGTGTGGGCAGAGCCTGTGACTATGATGAGATATCACTACCATGATTATGGTATTTGGTATGGCAAAGGGAAATGACCTGCCATGGACCTGACCTAATCAGGCAGTTTTCTAAACGCAGATTGTTTTCTCTGGCTGGCTGCAGAGGAGGTACTCAGAAATTAGAAGCAAAAGGATTGAAGGTGAAAAGAGAGCACGTGGCAAAGACGATGGGAGGCCTCCAGGAACTGATAGCCAGGGAGGAAACAGGGATCTCAGGCACTTTACACGCACAAATAAATGAATTCTTGCAGCAACCAGTGAGCTTGGAAGAGAACACTGAGTCCTAGATGAGAATGCAGACCCAGATGACACTCTGATTTCAGCGCGGTGAGACCCAGAGCAGAGAATTGAGCCATTCCATGTCCTTTTGACCCACAGAAAAATGAGATGTGCTTTTTTAGTTTGGTTTAAGCCACTAAGTTTGTTGTGATTGTTTGTCTTAGAAAGTATATTAATTTCCCCAGTAAACTGTGATGGTCTTGATTATAAGATTTGTATCTGCTTCATTTTGTTGTCCAACACCATGCTGAGGACAAGGCCTTGCTGTGGCAGGCAGGGCTCAATTAATGCCTATCTAGTGAATAAATATTATTTTAGGGTTCATCTGAAGTGGAGGACAGGGAGAAAGAAATAAACAGACATTCTCTATGAAGTTATCCCAATTCAACTGAACATTTCTTTAGACCCGCTTCATTCTAATTACTAATTACTAATTAATTCTCAGTTACTAATCTAATGCTTTCACATATCGATTTCTGCAGATTTTTTGATTAAACAATTTTTCCTGGACTTCCTTGGAATGTTTCCTTCCTTGGCAAGTATTTAACAAGAAAGAATCATGTCAGCAAATCATTTTATTACTGTTTTGTTATCAAAATCTGTGCAACATGTACATAAGTTACCAGATTGTTGGAAATGGGCAGGTAACAGCTATGATTTTATAAGTTTTTCCTAATTCTTAGTATAGTCTTAGGTCCTTGCACCAAGACAAAAAGCCAGTGGTGTCTAAGGCAATGGCCAAACACAAGCAGAGCCATCCTGTGCTATTCACCTTGGACGTGGTGTGGAGTGGGGGTTAGGGTTTGACTTTGTAGTGAGAATGTTTGGATTCACCCTGCAGCTCTCCCATGAAAGTGGATGTGCCTCTGTCTCCCTGTCTCATGGGACAGCTGAGTATTAAGTGAAATAATATACGTGAAGTGCTTAGTACAGTGCCTGGTTAGGTAGCTCTCAAATACTAGCTATTGTTGTTACAACAAAGAGATTGATTCCCGTGAATTCCAAGAAATGTTCGAACTTTCCTTCTGTAGGTAGTATTGCAAAAACAACAGGCACCTCGTTTTCCAAAATAAAAAATTAATTATGCTTTTTAAATAGAATATCTGTCTGGATGTTTTGGTTCGTGTTTCTCTTGGGGGACAGTCTCCTCCTCTTGAGAATCACCAAGGTCCTCTACTGGGACAAGAGTAATGGGAGTAATTGTAACTGCCCCAGAGTCACCCAAGATCACACATCACCAGAATCTTTTCCCAGCTCTGGAGCTCAGACTAAGTAGATCAAGCTATCAGGAAACTGAAGATGTGGTTAGCCTGGAATTTTTTGGCTTGTCCAGAAGAAGCTGAGTTCAAACTTTTAGTTCTAGGTTCTTGCAAAACCTGGTGCTGCCTTTTGTGGGTGTGTAGTATGGGTGACTTAGAGATAAGAATCAGGTAGGGGAGGCAAAACAGAACTTCAGTTCTTTCACAGCTATATCAGGAACTTGGGGAGGCTGTTCTACTAATGAGTTGGGTCCTGGATTTCTCAGGGAGGGTGGAGGCTCCCTGCAGAGGGTGAGGTGGAAACATTGTGTGGTTTGTTCCTCTGTAAAGCAAAAAAGAAGCAGGAAAAGAATTGCCCAGTCTGTGCTAGTGAGACCCATTCGCTGCTCTTTCAGATTCTTGTTTAGAAACTGGATCTAGATTTCAACAACATGCTTGCACTTGAAAAATGAAAACATTGGACAGAACTGGTGTTTACGAGTGTGAACTTGCTCTGGCATCCCACGTAATTTTTTTGGCTATGAAACTTCCATTCTTCCCTCAGCTCTTCTAAGCAAATCTTTGAAAAAGAGGAGTTCCAGCTGGGGAGATTTTAGTTTGCTTTGTTCAAAATGTGCTGTGGATGGGAAAGAGAAGGTATTTCCCTGTCCCCAGCAATGGATGGTGAACAAGAACTGAGGAGAAAGGAATTGTGGATTTGCAGCCAAAGACAGCAATATAATGTGGATGCATTTGACTTTCTTTGGGTAGTCAGGGAATGGGAAGCTCAGGCCTCTTCTGGTAGGAAGATATTTTCACCAAGCCCCAAGGAATGGCTCTTGGTTGAGTGCAATGAGGATTCTCTGGGGCTTAATTCAGGACCTAGATGGCTTGGTAAATCTCAACCACCATCTGCGCAGTAGTTTCTGACCTTTATAAGCATGCTTGCTTTTGAAGACACCAGGGCCATAATTGATGGCTGAATAAAATATACAACTCCAAGGAGTACATATATTTTTACTAAAAATTTATTCATGACTTATCTGAAATTAAAATTTAAATGGGATCCTCTTTTTCTTTTCTCCTTCCTTCCTTCCTTCTTCCTCCCTCCCTTTCCTTCTTCCTCTCTTCCTTCCTTCCTTCTTTCTTTCTCTCATTCATTCTTTTTCTCTTTATCTCTTTCCTTCCTTTGTTCCTTTCTTTCACCTCCCTCCCTCCCTTCCTTCTTTCCTTCTCCTTCCCTCTCTTTCCTTTTCCCTCTTTTCCTTCCTTCTTTTTCTTTCTTTCTCTCTTTCCTTCCTTTATTCCTTTCTTTCTTTCTCCCCCCTTCCTGCCGGCTTCCTCTCTCCCTCTCTCTCTTTCTCTCCTAAATCTTAAATCTTAGCCCTGTGAAGTCTGGTGACCTGAGCTGCAACAAGGTAGCAAACCATAGGAAGGTAGTGGGGTTAATTTCCTGGCAGTTTGTCCCAAGGGCTTGAGGAGACAGAGTAACACTGAGGAGCTCCTTCCTTGAGAAATTTGCTAAGTGACAGAAAGCTTCTTGGAACCAGAGAGGGGGTGATAACCTGGTTAGGAATACCACTGCGTTTCTTCCTCATCTGGCAATGAAAATAAACAGGGTAGTTGCATTCTGTCCCCTTTTCAAAATCAGAGGACTGCCTCTACTGGCTTTGACCAGTTGTCAGATGCCCTGGCCTGAGGTCATCTCTTGGTGCAGTGAGCTATTCATCCTACATTCCTGACCTGGGAAATGACTCTCATGCTCCTCCTGAGGGGTGGCACCCAAATGCCTGGTTGTTGTTCTGACGGCGGAAATCCAGTATGAAGGGGTAATGTAATTGTGAGAGAAGGCAGAGTGTAGTGACAAGGGAAACTTTATGGTCAGCCTGGATTCAAAAACTGGACCCACTGCTTATTGTCTTTTTGATCTTGGGACTGAGCTCAGTTTCCCCACTTCTAAGATGGGATTGATAGTGATATTTATCTCACAATGTTGCTGTGAGGGTTAAATGAGATAGTATGTGCAAGGTTTTTAGAACAACATGCATTATATGATAAGTGCTAAATTAATGGCAATGCTTATTGCCCAATCAACACATGTTAGTTCAATACACCCTGTGCCCCTACACTCCCATCTTTGTCAGAACATTCTTCTCACTCAAATCCTGTGGCGTGTTCATGGATAAGGAATGTCTTAGGTGCCTCCTTTCTGGCAGCAGAGAGCTGGCTGGGGGTTTTCAATGTTCCTTGGCACCACAGTCAGTGGCTCATGGGCTCATCAGCGGCTGCTTTGAGAGAGTGGGCTGCTTAATTTCATGAGCTCCTATTCTAAACTTCTCCACGTAAACATCACAACTAAGTAAATTCAGTGTGCTCACACTACTTACCCCGCTTCATGCAGGTCCCTATTCCCCCAACCAGACTGCGGCCCTGACCCCTGACTTTGCCTTGGGAGCCACCACTGGGCTGGATGATGAAAAGTGTCCCAGAGACCACGTTTAACTAGCACCTCTCTCTGACTCCTTAGTAAGAACACAAATAAACCAAATACACAAGACATTCTCACATTTTCTGAGTTTGGAAGAAGTTTCTCTATAAATATTATATAGCTAGCTGTGTATCTATAGGAATGTGCTGATGTATGTGTTGCAAGGAAACAAGAGAAGATTAAAGAGTAGCTATTTATTTATTTATTAATCCATATTTTTTACTCATCTGTCAATATTGTAGATAAAAGGAGCATCAGACACAATGTTTTCACAATCACACAGTCACATTGCAAAAGCTATATAATTATACATTCATCTTCAAGAAACATGGCTACTGGAACACAGCTCTACAGTTTCAGGCACTCCCTCTAGCTTCTCTAATACACCTTAAACTAAAAAGGGGATATCGATAAAATACGTAAGGATAACCTCTTGACTCTGTAATCTCTCAGCCACTGACAATTTATTTTGTCTCATTTCTCTCTTCCCCCTTTCGGTTGAGAAGGTTTTCTCAATCTCTTGATGCTGAGTCCCAGCTCATTCTAGGATTTCTGTCCCATGTTGCCGGGGAGGTTTAAACCGCTGGGAGTCATGTCCCACAAAAGTAGTCTTAATGGAACTGATAGGTATTTAGAAAGGACATTTTCTTGTAATTGATTAAACACAAGGATGGGGAAATTTTGCTTCCAGGGTTAGAGCATGGACTGTGGGCCACAGAGGCTGGGGCTGCCTGCAAATTCAAACCCCGGGAGAGGACAGAGCACAAGCAGTAACTCTCCAGCTTCGCCACAGGTATTCTCCGCTCTCTGGTAGCTGGAGCCAGCCTCACTGCTCAGCCTGCTGCTGCCCCCAAAGAGTCAGCTGGCTGGTGGGTTGGCTCTGACAAGGGAACTATGTGTCGAATTCTTTTTCCAGGAGGAGGAGGAGATGCCAACTATTGCATACATCATCCTGTGCCACCTGCCAAGGAGGCAAGATTCTACTGTGGAGAAAACAGCTTTTACTCATTCCTTTGTATTTGGGCTTGAATAAGAGCCAGAAGCAATGGGGTTTAGTTAATAAGTTGGTTGCACATTGTGCTAATGGAAGTGTTGCAGTCTGGAACATTGAAGCTGGGGAACGTGTGATTGAGTGTTGAGAATCTTAGGCTGTTTTCCTCCTTAATGTTCCACTTTTGCAGCTGAACTAGTGTAAATACATCATCATGTCTGTGAGCAGCCAGCTGTGACAGGGAGTGACAGGCAAGGGTTAGGTTGAGAAATACTTTGATGTCTTTTTAAGAGGTGATTATTGTGGTATTAGCAGGGAACAAGCTGTTGTCCTTGTCTTTGAGTAGTGAAGATGGAGTTCAGAGACATTTTGTCATTTGCAAAAAGGCAAGGAAGAGTAGAAGAGTTAAAAATGCCACCCCTCAACTCAATCAGATGGTAGTAGGTTGGGTCTCCTTTGGATCTCTGCCATCTCTCTCAAGATGGCCAAATTAGATCATCATATTCAGAGAATAGATTCACCATATTTAGGGCAAATTCTTTTAGTGCTGGAGACACTGGGGTTGGGCATTGTTTTTCTTCTACTTGACCTTGGTGTATCCTGGCATTTAGCTCTGGTTGTTGGTTTAGACTTGAGTTTCGTGCTGCTGCTCCCAAGTTCTCTTTCTTTTAGAGATCCCTTTTCACTCCAAGATGCTGGTGAATCTTCCCCTGGTAGGAAGTGGTGCTAATGGGACTGTGTTTCATCAGTAACATGGTGGCTTTAGTGAATGCAGAAAAGTTTCCCACAGCAGAATGGCTGTGGAGAAGTGCCCAGAGGTTACTAGAGTTACCTGGTTTATACGAAGCCATCTTCATGGAAATAAGGACTATGATTTTCCCACTAACTACTGTCCGAATGCTTCTAGCCCTGGCCCTCTTCCCCTCTCCCCAGGTGACTTTAAGTTTATGAGTTAAAAATACTTGAAAAGCCTCAGTATTTTTTAAGCCACAGTGGTAAACGAGCTTCTCCTCCCTGCCTCCCTTACTGAGTCATTGCCCTGTCCAGCTTCCAGCATAAATTGGGAGGAGGAAAGGGTGACTAATTACCAGGAAGAATCTTCAGCCTGGGGAGCCATTTCCTTGCTTTCCTTGCACCATCATTGTGCGGAATGTGTTTGTGTGTGTGGGTATATATTCTGGAGCCTTTCCCAAAAGTCATTGCTTTCTCAGCATCACCTTGGATGCTTGCCTTTTAGAAAATTCTCTAAGGTTATGCTCTTTTCCTTCTTGTAGTCAGACATTATTTTACTTATTCCAGCCAGATGAAGGAAGAGACACTTTGGAAGTCATTTTTCATCATGTTCAGTTGTGACACTGAAGTGAGCTCTATCCTTCACAAAGACCTTTTTCCCTTCTTTCAAATTTGTTTTTCCAAAAATGAGTATATATCTCTATATCTATCTATCATCTATCTAATCTTTCCATTTCAAAATGGAAGCCCTTTCACAAATGACTCTATTTAAATAGAAAATAAAATCCTTCAGCAAACTTCATGCTTTCTGGATTCTCAAAAAAGGGATCAGTTTGGGAGACCGGGATCATGTATCCAAACACTACACCTCCATCCACCCTGAAAAGAGAATCTGTGCCTTTTTTAATACTGTATTTACACAGCTCGATGGCCATTGAAGAAGTCTGTTTAATTAAATGCTGTACTTGTATTTAGATGGGCCTGTTGGAAATCATTATGAGTAAACACGGGTAGAGATTTATTTTCCTTCCCCCAGAGGTCCCTTGGAGGTCCCTGAAGATAAATATTTACACTGTTTGCAGTTCGCATTTTGCCAGCCTAATGTGGCAAGTGGTTTTTCTCTTTCCACGGAGCTTGTTAACATGCACAGAGCTGCCCTCCTCCCTTCAGGGGCTTCCATGTTCTAACCCTGTAGCGGTGAGGCACTTACCCACCATTTAGTGCAGGCGTGGGCTTGTTGCCTTACAAACTACCATGCTGTGGAGTGGAGGGAAACTGAGTCAAATGAACTTTGCCTTGTGTTCAAGAAGAAGAAATCTCTTCTGTGTGAGTCTGCGTTGCAGCCCTGGGTGTTATGGAATGCGGGGGCGGGGGGCAGTCCACAAAATTCTCAAGAGTCCTGAGAAACTGATGAGAGATAATTTGAATTCTTACTGCTTTTTCTGGGAAGCTGATTTGAACTTTATTTTAAATCATTTATTTTTTCTTCAAGACCATACTAATATTCCAAAAACAAACCAGCAGATGTTAGACAAGACCAGGAGTAAAAAAAAAAAAAAAAGGAAAAGTGAAAGAAGAAGGAATTGTAGAGTATATTAAGATTTTAATATATACATTTTATTTATTTAACTACAAATTAGGAAAGGAGACTTAAGGTTACTCCATAAATGACTAGGCTGGCCATTTTTAAATGGCTTATCATTAGCATAAATGGATCAAGAAGAGATCTGGGACTATTCAACTCATTTTATGGCTCTGTACTTGAGGATGACAGAGATGTCTTAGAATTTGGTGTCTGAATAACATTTTCAACCTTTATGAAATATTTTCAGCTCAGACTCGAAAGGTTCTTTACTGTAACACATTTACAGTACTATAAATTGAGAAAAACTATCTGCTGAGGTCTATAATCTTGAAATGGGCACACAAAAGCATTGGCAGGCTTGAGGAAGACTGAAATCACCTGTCATGGAGGTGGGAAAGGCTGTGGCAGTTTGAATTCAGCCTGTATAAAAATGTCAATCTAAGGATACATTGTCTAGCAAGCATGACTGTTACATCCTGTAAGATTCAGCTATTTATGTTTTTAAGATGGTTGTTGGAAATTCAGGGTTGAAAGCTACCATGAAATTCTGCCCCTTGGGCAGCTCACCATGAATTTGTCCCCATATGAAAAAAAACAAAAACAAAAAAACAGCGTGTAGGAGGCCACTGAACATTTTGAAAAACTGGCAGCCCAGCAGACGTGCTGGCGCCAGCAGGACACCAGCGCCAACTGAAGGTCCTTGTACCAGGAAGAAAACAGTGCTTCTTCCTGGAAGGAGAGTGAGTGCTGGCATTTCGAAGGCCCTTGGTAGGAACTGGGTAGGGAAGCTTGGGGATAGTGTGTAACTGGGGGAGAGGAATCTGGAGTCCTCCAAGGCGAAACATCGG
This sequence comes from Tamandua tetradactyla, assembly GCF_023851605.1. Taxonomy (NCBI): domain Eukaryota; kingdom Metazoa; phylum Chordata; class Mammalia; order Pilosa; family Myrmecophagidae; genus Tamandua; species Tamandua tetradactyla. The sequence goes on from NC_135329.1 coordinate 144,031,514, forward strand.
CGATGCAGAGGTGGGAAGGGGGTGGGGAGAACAGATGAAAGCAGTGTGGGTAGAGATGTATCGCCTAGCGGTGGAACCCCCCTCCTTGTTTTCAGTTAAATCTCTCAAGAACTGCTTCAGGCCAGCAGCTTTATTTTGGGAACAGTGAAAGGGCTGGATTTTGCATTAGGGTTGGTTGGGGGATGCTAAACGGGGAATTCCATGCAGATGCAGGGGGACCGGAGGACAGAAAATCCCCTGGGAATTAGCAGGCTTCTTGTAGGTCTTTGGAGCTTTATAGACTAGAATTGGTGGGTTCAGACAATTTCACCCACATATCACGGGGAAAGGAGATCTCCAACTGGCATCTGAGTCACATCTATAAAATAGCGTGCATACTAATAGTTGTTTTTTAAGCTCCTATCCCATTAGGCTTTCTGACAATTCCGTCTATTCTGTTTTCATGCCCCACTGAATATGGAATGAGCAGGGAGGAACCTCAGGAGCGAGCTTTTGAAATTCTGCCAGCAGACCCGAGGAACGCCTAGATCAAGGGCACTCTGCCCTGTGAGCTGGTGTGGTGGGTGGAGGGGGCAGTGGAGATCTCAGGGCTCACCCAGGGTATTTTCCGCGGGCGCGCAGGGCAGTGGTGGGCAGCTGAGCCCAGGGCCCCTCCTCAATGTCAGCGGTGGGCGGTGCCTGGCGAACAGTGCTCCGGGACAGCTGGCTGCCGCGTTCGGAACTGTGACAGGTTCTGCAAATAACAGCTGCGGAGCAATCTTTATGTTTGGACAACGTGGAGAGGGCCATTGTTCACAAATTGGGCTCTTCAACAACACCTGCGTGCACAGATAATAATCCATTGTCGGTCTCCGATTTACAAAGACAAAAGATAGCCGGGGAGGGAGGAATTAGCAGTTACTGGAGATAGCAGAACAACTTTTGAGCGGAGGAGAGTCAAATGAGGACTCCAGGTTCTGTTCCTGGATCGAACAGGGATCGTATTTCACTGTGGGTTTCTCTTGCATTTGTAGATAGTGAGCATTACCTATTTTATCCTTGAGGGCCACCAGCACCACCGCTGTTAACATCATTTCCTATGCAGTTGCAAACCGAGCTCCTTGCAGTGCAGCGATCAATACTAGTAATGTGGCCCCCAGGATAAGAAAGGTCACACGTGTGCATGTAGATAGAAAGGCTTATGAGGTTCAGATGGTTTTTACTTCATGGAGGTGGCAACATTAGCACGTCAAAACCAAAATGGAAGCAACATCTAAACGCACTGGGGAAGAGCCAAATCATAATCCTCTTTATCCTTCTGTTTAAAATCATGCGGTAGCACCAGAGGCAACCTTGTCTCTACTGCCAGTATCTTCCATTCTATAATACCGGTGTCTTCCATTCCTACAACACTCTGTAGTATAAGGTTAGTCTTCTTACTTGCATTCTCTCACTTGAGCTTCAAAGGGACAGTGTGAAGTTGGTAGAGAGTAGTAATTCCATTTTAACAGAAGAGGGACTTGAATCTTGGGTCTGCTCACTGCTTGTTAGGTGCTCTGTCCCCTGTGCTGCTGGATGCAACTTCGATGTTGAGTTATTTGGAGTTTTGGGTTATTTGGAGTTTCTTTTTTCTCTGTTCAGCCTGTATAGAAAGAACAACTACTACCAGGCACAAGGTAGGTAATAGGCACACAGAATAGGAGATACATTCCCTGCTCTTCCTTGCTGCACTGTCTAATGCAGTATCACTAGCCACATGTAGCTATGTACATTTAAATTCAAATTAATTAAAACTAAATAAAATAAAAAATTCAGTTCCTCAGTCACACTAGCCACATTTCAAGTTCTTATTAACCACATGTGCCTAAGGGCTTCTGTATTGGGCAGGACAGGTAAAGAACATTTTTATTTTCATGTAAAACTCTATTGGACAGAATTGCCTTTAGAGGCTAACAATCTAGTGAAGTTTAAGAAAATCTCACTTCTTTTTTGCCCCAAATATTTGCTTTGTTCTTCAGTTCAGTTGTTCTTGGTCTTTTCAAAAGATAGTCCAAACACTAGTTGGATGTAAGTGTGAGGAACAGATGCCTCAAATTCTACATTCCAGTGATAACACACTAAAATATCCAGATTTCAACAAGAGATAACAACACATTCAAAGAAACAGAAGTGATGGCCTAGTAAAGGAGAAGATTAAAGCATTAGAAACCACAAATGAAGAGGATCAGACTTGGGACATGCCAGACAAAGACTTTAAAACAATTGTCCTAAATATACTCAGAGACCTAAAGGAAAACATGGAATAAGAACAAAAGGAAATAAGGAAAACAATAGATGAACGCAGAAGGAATATCAAGAGAGAATGAAATTATGAAAAGGAACCAAACAGAGTTGAAGATCACAGTACAGAAATAAAAAATTCCCTAGAGGAATTCAACTGCAAGTAGGAGGTTGCAGAAGAAAAAATCAGTTAATTTGAAGATAAGACAATTGAATTATCGAGTCTGAGGAGCAGAAAGAATGAAGAAAAGTGAACAAAGCCTGAAGACCCTATGGAAAATCATCAAAAATACCAATATACACATCATGGAAATTCCTGAAAGAAAGGAAAGAGAGAAAGGACCTGAGAGAATATTCAAAGAAATAATGGCTGAAAATTTACCAAGTTTAATGAAAGACATGAATATACAAATCCAACATGTGCAACAAACTCCAAATAGGATGAACCTGAATAGATCCCCATGGATCTGTAGATCTATAGATCTATAGATCCAGGGTGCCATGTTATAATCAAACAGCTGAATGTCAAATATAAAGAAAATTCTCAAAGTTTCAAGATAGAAGCATCATGTCACAGATAAGGGAACCTCAATAAGAAGGCAGTGGGAAGACATAGTTAAAGTGCTGAAAGTGAAAAATCGCCAACCAAGAATTCTGTATCCAGCAAAACTGTCTTTCAAAAATAAGAAAGGAATGAAGACATTTTCAGAGATGCAAAAGCTGAGAGACTTCATCACCACCAGACTGGCTCTACCAGACATGCTAAAGGGAATTCTGCAGGTTGAAAGGGAAGGATGTTAGACAATAGGATGAAGGTGTGTGAAGAAATAATGATCTCTGGTAAGAATAACAACTGGTAAATATAAACACTAGTACTATTATATTTTTTATTTGTAACCCTTTTTTTACTTCCTACAGGATCTAAAAGGCAAATGCATAAAATATAAGGATAAATCAGTGGTTTAGGGCTCATAATGTATAAATATGCAATTTGTGACAAGAGCTACATAAAGGTAGGTGGATGGAGGTGGATCAGAACATAGTTTATATATACAATTGAAGTTAAGTTTGGTATCAAAGCAAACGTGATTGTTATAGATTTAAAATGTTAAATTTAAGCCCCATGGTGACCAAAAAAGAAAATATCAGAGAATATGCAAATTCACAGATAGAATGTGGGGTACAGGTAACCAGAGTGGGAGCAGGGGCAATAGGAAGTTAATGCGAAATAAGTGCAGGGTTTCTCTTTGGATCGAAGAGAAAGTTTTAGCAATGGATGGTGATGAGGCAACTGCAACATTGTGAATGTGATTAATCCCACTGAATGATATGGGTCAGGATAGGAAGATTTTTGTTGTATACATGTTTCCACAATTAAAAAAGAAAGAAAAAAACTAAAGAGCTAATGGCAATTAAATGCAATACATAATACTGGATGACGTCTAAGAATGGAGGAGAAAAGGCTCGAAGGACATTATTGGGACAAAAGAAAAAAATTGAAATGTAGAATGTAGGCTTTTTATCATCATTAAATTTCTTGAACTTAAGTGTACTTAAGGTGATTATGTAAGTGAATGTCCTTGTTCATAAGAATTGTACATGGAAGTATTATGTGTTCAAGATGTATGATTGTGTAACCTGCTCTCAAATGTTTGGAAAATGGATAAATAGGTGGATAGATAGGTAATAGAATGATATGGCAAAGATGGCAAAATGCTAAAATTGGTGTATCTGGGTATCTGGATGGGGGTGGGTGGATTTGGGTATAGCTGTATGGGGTAGTAGTATTTTTGCAACAGTCCTGTAAAGTTTGAAATTATTTCAAAATAAGAAGTTACAACACAATAACAAAAGATAGTCATGTAGTTTTTCAGTGTTAATGAGATAAAATTTGATGCACAATTAATGAGTTTTGCCTAATGTAAGCAACCATGCAACCACCACCACAATCAAGACATGGAATGTTTATATCATCCCAAAATGTTCCCTTGTGCCTCTTCCTATCCCCTGCTATTTTTCTTCCTATCCCCTGTTCCAGGCAACTACTGATGTACTTACTGTTATTATATATTAAATATGTAGTTCTTGAGTTTGTATAAATGGAATCATATAAAATGCACTCTTTTGTCTGGAGATTCATTCATGTTGTATGTATCAGTGGCTAGTTTCTTTTTATTGCTGAGTAGTATTCTTCTGTATGGATGTATTACAGTGTTTATCCATGTACCTGTTGATGGTCATTTGGGTTGTTTTCGGTTTTGGTTATTATGACTAAAGCTGCTATGAACATTTTCATAGTAGTCTTTGTAAGGACATATGTCTCCTTCCATTTCCTAAAAGTGGAATTGCTAAATCATATGCTAAGTAAACATTTAACTTTAGAAGAAAGTGCCATCCCGCTAAGCAAAGTCATAGGATACAAGGTCGGCACATAAACATCAATTGTATTTCTATATAATAGCTGTGAGCAATCAGAAATTAAAATGAAAAAAGAATGCCATTTATAATAGTACAAACATAATAAATACTTAGGGTTGCATGTGACAAAATTTGTGCATGACCTGAACATAGAAAACTATAAAATATTGCTGAAAGAAAATTTAAAAGACCTGAATAAGTGGAGAGAAATACACCATGCTATTGGATTGGAAAACTCAATATTGTTAAAATGTCAATTCTCCCCAGATTTTTTTTTTTTTTTGGTAGCAATTGAAAAACTGATTTTAAAATTTATATGGAAATTGAAAGAATATAGAGGAGTGAAAATAATATTGAAAAAGATGAACAAAGTTGAAAGATTCTATACTACTTTACTCTGTGAAGCTGCATTGTTAATTAGAACTCCCAAAAGTAATTTTCTTTTTACCTTCAATCTTCCCTAATTTGGGGAATCAGGAAAAAAAAAAAGAAAGGCAATCTCTTATTCACAGTTTGGATTGAGCTGCATGTGTAGTTCTATTCTACCTAGGTTTCGGTTTCATGATTCTAACCATTTACAAAGTCCTCTCCATTTGGATATTCCAAATAATTAGGCACAGCCAAAGCAGAAAGTAAAGCACCTTTACTGCTTTTCCAACGTCCAACATCCATTCCCCTTCTTTATTTGTGGTAACCTGATGTTCCTCTGAGGAGTCACTCTCTCCCTTATTCTGGGTAGAACTGACTCTTCTCCCAGTGCTCGGCTGGAGCATGCGACCCAGCCCAAAGGGCATCACATTACCTGGCTTTTCTGATTGGTTCCCAGGTCAGTATATGTATTAGTTTACAAGCTGCTGAAATGCGATATACCAGAACTAGAACAGCATTTACAAAGAGGAATTTTATAAGTTACAAGTTTACAGTTCTAAGGAAGTGAAAGTGTCTAAATTAAGGCATCAACCCTTCACTCAAGAAGGGCCTGTGTGTCTGGAACACCTCTGTCAGCTGGGTAGTCAGGTGGGTGGCATCAGGCCCCTTGCTCCTGGGCTCTGTTGCTTTCAGCCTCTGTTCCTGTGGGCGTTCCTCACTTTACTTCTCCAGGGCTGGTTTTCATCTCTTGGCTTCCCTTGGCTCTCTCCAGGTTCTAGCTTGCTTAACATCTCATGGCAATGTCTGCTAGGCTCCAAGCATGTCTGCTAGGCTCCAAGCATGTCCAAACATCCATGTCCCTGTTCTCTATGTTTACGCATCTGTGTCAGCTCTGCTGTGAAGTTCCTGTAGGCTCTGAGACTTCTGTCGTTTCTGACTGTCTCCAAAATGTTTCCTCTTTTAAAGGATTCCAGTAAACTAATCCAGACCCACCTTGAATGGGTGGAGTCAAATCTCCAGCTAATCAAGCATCACTCCCACAACTGGGCGTGCCACATCTCTATGGAGATAATCTAATCAGAAATTTCCAAACTACAGTATTGGGTTAGGATTAAAAGAAACACCTGCCTCCACAAGATTTGATCGAGATTAAAACTGGGGTACATGATACTTTCAAACTGGCACAGTATACAACCCACATTGGATCAGAGGCAAACTCAGAATTTTGTGGAAAAGCTTTCTTTCTAAAACATGCCTAAATCCATAAGCATTGCCAATAATTCTTTAATCCCCCTTAAAGTTAGAATACGTCAGGTTTTACATAAACTCAAAACAAAATGAAACTCCGAACTTTTTAATCTCATCTTCTAAATCCATCTCAACGTCCCTTTATTTTTGCTAAAGTGACATAACTATTCTCTCAAGTCTCAAGGTAACTTAACTGCTATTATGTCAGTAGTTTACCATAAAAAATAGTTTATTTCTTGTCCATGTAAAGACCAAGTAGTGCTCCTACTTGGCAGTCAGCCTTCCATGCAGTCATTCAGTGGCCCAGGCTCCTTTCATCTGTGAATCTGGCCTTCTTAACAGCTTCAGAGTCCTCTTCATCTATCAGGAGGATGGAGGTTAGAGCACAGAAGCAAATGTGTAAGGCTTTTATGGACCAGGCCTAGACGGGGAATGCATTACTTCTGTCCACAATTTCTGTCCAGAACTCAATTATCTGAAACCCCAAATTGCATAGGAGACTAGGGAAAGTGTTCTAGTTGTGGCCTCAAGAGGAAGAGGAAGCTACATTTGTGTTCCTTGCTTAAAATATTTGGTCATTTGTTGTTTATCCCTCTATTTGAGTTAGTTTATTTAGGTAGCCACCAAGTCCTATTAGTTATTTTGCAATGTCTCACTCATCTCTCCTTCTCCTCCATTCTCTCTGCCGCTTTCTTAATCTGGCCCCAATTCTTACTCTCTCCCTGTACCAACCCATTCTGCATTCCCCTCCACCAGACTTCTCAAGGGCAGCAACTGCCTTTTTTGGCTCTGTTTTCTCAGAGCCTACCGTGTACCTCAAAAGCATCAAAAAATGTTTGCTTTTTGAAAACATGACAGGCTAATCTTCCTTAAGCACCAATTTCAGCATGTCATTCCGTTGCTGAGAAATCTTTAGGAGATCTTGTAGCTTACCCTGTCAACCCCACATTTGTCTGTGTGTTTTTAAGTGCTCGGGCCCTTATTTCCATCCTGTTCCACAACCTTCTCCACTGCTCTCAAGGCCAGTTCCAGCACAGTGGCTCCTGTCTTCTTGGCAAAAATAGGCTGAGGCGCACCAGTTCTGACTGCAGGGAAAGTGGGCGGAGGTCAGCCCTTCAGCCTCATAACTCCTGCCACCTGCATCCCCTTACAGCCCTTTGAGGGGTAGTGTTTAACAATTACTGATCAAGTCTAATCCTTTTATTTTACAGATGAGGAAACAAGGACTTGCTTAAGATTATACACAATTAGTGATAGGAAATTGGAACCATTGGTTCTGGACTCCAGCACCAGTGTTCCTTCCTAGCACCTGCCTCATCTTTATTCTATTTTCTTTGGTGTCTCGTATACCTGTGTAAGAGATAAACTCTACAGGGAAAATTTGATATCAGAGGGTTTGAAGTCTAGTGAAATTAGCTATGATCTATGATTGAAACTATGAACAAATATACTTATACATATGGGCAAAGATTAGAAGGGAACGCAGAAAAAACAAAGTAATTAAATTTGATGGGTGGAAGGACTATGAGTAACTTTTCTTTATTTGTGCCAGATGTGATGATGACTATCTAACAAAATTAACTGAGTCCAAAGATCTTCTATATGCTTTTAATACAACCAAGGACAGACTTTCCTCTTGCTCAAATTTCAAAATGTACTGATTCCGATGCTCTGTATTCTTTGAAGTTCCTCTATAATCTTTCTCTTTTCCATTCTAAACCTCTTCAGGCATTTGAGAGTCCAATTCACACCTGAAATTTATTATTAATAATATCATTGAAATGAATCAAACCTGTGATTTTCCACTGTAATTTCGAACATTGTGGGGGACATTTGCAGAAGCATGAATGTAGCCTGAAGGGTTATGATATTTATGTTTCGTATCGATATGCAGCATGAAAAATCCTTTCAGATAGGATGGCTGTGAGATCTCAAAGGCAGATAATTCTTCAGTTATGTTCAATAATATAAAAATCAATTTTTAAAAAAGATACCATCCCCAAGTGACAGAGAACAAAGACAAGAAGGAGGCTGCTTTGAAGAAAGGCTTGAAAGAGAACTGTGGGGTGGAGGGGGTACTCATAGCATGTGATTGGGAGTAGACCAAGCTGAAGCCATGGGGAATGGAGACGCTGGCATCTCAGAGCAGCCATCCTGTGAAAGCGAGGATACTGTAGTCTTTGTTCACTACACTCGGGGACAAGGACCTGAAACTGGATGTTTGTGAGATTTAGCTGACATTTTTGTTCCTAAGCTCTTAAGAGCTAGCGGTCAGGTTTAAAGAGCCATCATTGAGAAAACTTGCCAGATCACAGTCTGGGCAAAGAAAGAAAATGAAATGCTGCTTTTGAAAATTTTAAATCACAAGGAAACTGTCATCTCAAAGTACTTATTATAAGCCCTGTTTGGGACTTGTTGGATTTTGTTGGATGGGGCCCTTAGCTGCCCCACAGGGTTTAGTAGTTTGTGTGTTGCATAAAGTCCACAGTTGGAACAGTAAGTGGTGACTGAATCCAGCCTGGCTCTACTCATTGGGTTCTGCAGTGTTGTGAGATTGCCTCAGTCCAAAGGAAGGGAACCTTTTTCTAATTTATTCAAAGTTGATTTGCCAAGCCAAGTGCTCAAATGGCATGCCCTTTTCTAATTTTCACAAAAACACAGAATAAGCTTATAGTGGCCCTGAATTGGGGAAGGGGAGTTTCAGAAAAGTGAGGGGTTAATAATAGAACTAGAAGATAACATGGAGAATTTAATTGAGATGGAAATAGAAACATTCAAAATGTTACAAGATATCATATAATCCATTGCTGGATTACCACCAGAATTCCATTCTTTTCATCTGTTCTTCATGCCCCGAACCCCTACCCATCTCCTTTCACTATCATGTCCTTCATGCTCATGGCTTTAACCTTTATTTGGATGCATGGGTCTCCCAAATTTCTATCTCCAGCTCGACTTCTCTCCTTAATGCTAGGATCATCTGTTTACAACATATATTGGAAATATAGGCCACCTGGGTGGCTTTGATGCATCTTAAACTCAACATGTTCCCAGTTATATTCATTATCTTCCCTAGACCCAAACCTGTTTTCTATATTCCCAATCTTCCAAATCCATTGTGGCCTCTTTATTTCCCTTGCCAATGTCTTGGTTTAAATCTAATAGTATCATAACTGATTTGCTTCCCTCTTCTCTCCTCAATTTAATGTGTCCTCCCACTTCTGCCATGTAATTTTTCTGAAAAGAAAATCTTTTTATACTGCTCTCCTCCTGTGCTCATTTGAAATTGTCCCCTAGAAAAGCCATGTTTTAATCAAAATCCCATTTCATAAAGGTAGAATAATCCCTATTCAATATGGTATGTTTGAAACTGTAATCATATCATCTCCCTGGATGATGTGATTTAGTCAAGAGCGTTGTTAAACTGGATTAGGTGGCGACATGTCTACACCCATTTGGGTGGGTCTTGAGAAGTTTCTGGAGTCCTATAAAAGGGGAAACATTTTGGAGAAAGAAGGAGATTCAGAGAGTTCGGAGAATGCTGTAGTACCACAAAGCAGAGAGTCCACGAGCCAGCGACCTTTGGAGATGAAGAAGGAAAACGCCTCCCGGGGAGCTTCATGAGACAAGAAGCCAGGAGAGAAAGCTAGCAGATGATGCCATGTTTGCCATGTGCCCTTCCAGCTGAGAGAGGAACCCTGACTGTGTTCACCATGTGCCCTTCCACTTGTGAGAGAAACCTTGAACTTCATTGACCTATTTGAACCACGGTATCTTTCCCTGGATACCTTTGATTAGATATTTCTATTGACTTGTTTTAATTGGGACATTTTCTAGGCCAACTACTGTAAACTAGCAATTTATTAAATTCCCCTTTTAAAAGGCCATTCCATTTCTGGTATATTGCATTCTGGCAGCCAGCAAACTAGAACACCTCCTTAAAACTCTATTGTCCTTTTTTGAGGTATAAGGTCTTCATGATCCGGTCCCCATATATCTCTCTCCAATCCTAATTCCTATTTCTTCCCCCTTCATATTTTGCACTCCAACAACTCTGACCTTGATTATACCATACCTTCACTTCTCCATAACTTTCTCCTTGTTGATCCCTCTGCCTGGGATATCTTGGCTGTTCTTGTCTACCTGTTCAATTCCTTATTCATAACTTTCTTTTCATGGGGAAGCCCTTGCTGCATACCACCCACCTAGGATTAATCTTTCTCTCTTGTATGATACCTTTATATTTTGCACATCTATTGAATGCTTACTGCACTATTTAGAATGTATTTCTTCATGTGTTAATCTTCCCCTCTAGTTTGAGCTCCATGACATTAAGGATGAAGTCTCAGTCATCCATGTGTAATCCATGCCTGTAAGTTTCTGGTCTCATCAGCCTGAGCCTATTACAAAAAGTCATCCAGTGTATGTCCTATTTATATCCAAGTGGTAATGGCACAAGTCCCTTCCGGTTCACTTGCCAGAAATGGGCTTTCTTTCAAATGTCCCTCTAGATATTTTTTTGAGAAACTTTAAGGGGACTGCTCTACTCTTGTTCCCATTCTGGCTTTGAAGTAAAGACCCATGCAGATCCTAGCCTACAACTGCCACCATAAATGCTGCGAGAGCTCACAAGCTAGTGATGGACCAGGGATCGATATTGACCTCAAATCAACCAAACCTTGGTTGGCTATGACTTATATGGCCTGGCCTTAAAAGTTTAACAGGCCAATCAGGTGTTTTTACTTGGGAATTTGACATTCAAACCACTTAAAGGAGTTGCCTGTTGGTAGCAGGATAACAAGCTGACAGAATGCTTGATGGTAGTTCTAGGACCCTAGCCAACCAAACCAGGGAAAAATCTCTGGAGTTAGAAGCCAAGGAAACTATGTATGAGTAAGCAGGGTGGCCAGCTGGTAGAAATGGGGAAAGAAGTAGACATGTAGCTCTTTAGTAGTGGGGCACCAGACAGAGGGAAAGTTGTGCACCTCTGCTGCTGAAGACAGAAAATCCAGAGTACCAGGAAGCATTAGTCCCACGAAAACTCGTTGTACCATAGTTCTTGTGACAGATTTTGTGACATCCCTGCCTCCCCTACCTCTTATTTATTCTTACAGAAACTCTCCTCCCTCCCCAGGAACCCGCTTGTATAGGTCTCTTTTCTTTCCACCTCAATTAAACAATACAGTCCATAATAGTGGATCAATTAATGCCTGTTGAATTAAACTGCAGTAAAATCAGTAAACTCATTAGGGATTTTAAAAAGGGAAGGAGCAATATAAGCTTTTTGTGGTCAAGGTTTAATGAAAGAACTAGTAACTTGAAGAGTGATGGAAGGGCAGAGATTCTGAGTCTGAGGTAAAGCATAATAAATAAACAAGGGTCATGCCAAGGAAAGGCTGGTTAGAGAGCAGTAATATGAGACTGTGTAGGTAACACTGAAGGCAGGAGTGTCCTCTCATGATTTTTCAGGCTGCCCCCTACCCTGCCGCTTCCCTTTGCCCAAGTCATCATTTGGATTAGTCTGATTCCAAGTCTTGGGAAAGACAAAAATGACTCCTAAAGAAATCAAAGAAGATGGAAAGGTAAAATTGTGCTGTAATAATCCCACAGACAGAATAAGTGTTGTAGTGGATTATTATGTTGTCTAAAAGCTGTCTTTGTGAATGGCGAATGACACTTGTGAAATTTTCAGCTATTTACTTTGCAGTGCTTCCATTTCCATTCTGTTTGGAGTGATGGTTTCTCCCTTCCAACACCTCCTCTTTTTCCTTCATCTTGGCAATGGGAAATAACCTGACAAGGTGCACTCAGGAACTCTCTCAAGGTATAACCACTCAAGAATTCTGGAAAGTTCCACTTCTTCAGTTGTGTTTGACTGTATGAGAGAGAGAGAGGAGAGAGAATTATTTGACTGTATGAACTAAAGAGAGAAAGAGAGAGAAGAGAGAGAGAGGAGAGAGAGAGGAGAGAGAGCAGCAACTGAATGGGAGCTACAGAGAGAAAATGGCCAGCACTGGCCAGCTGCCAGGGAGACAGAAGAGCATTGGTGAAGAAACAGCCCAAGGATGGAGGAAATACTTGAGGATAAAGCAAAACCTTTAACATGCTTCAGTTTTGCAGAACAAATGTAAATGTGTCTATGTATTCCTCTAAAATTTAGACTTTTGCAGCATTTAAAATTCAACATTTAATATTTCACTTACTTTAAAAATAGATAATACTCCCATGGCATGGCATTTACTATTTGCACAAATGTTTATAGTGAAAATTAAATAACTGTCTCACTCATATCACTTATGATCCCTCTTTGGAGACAACTTTTTTTTTTCTAAGTTGTTTTCCAAGGACAATCCATGCATTAACTGGTATATGGATCCTTTCCCTTTTCCTTTTCAACATAAATGGCAGCATACTGTATCTACCATTCCCTACTCAAATTTTTCATTGCTTAATATATATCTTCATTTCATTCAAGGACTTATAAAGTTGCCTTATTTTTTAATGCCTGCATGATATTCCATAGTATGAATGTAACATCATTTATTTAACAAGTTTTCTTACTGGTGGGTATCAAGGGTGTGTTCAATCTTTTGCTTTTACAAGCTATGCATTAATAAATAACATTATTTATATATCATTTCACATGTATGAATTTATCTATAGGAAAAATTCTAGAAGCAGAGCTCTTAGCCAGAGCAAATCATGTATGGAATTATCTAAAGGGAATTAAGAAAGTAGTTCAGTTTTGATGTGTTGGCTGAAGCAATCCAACCCAATGCAGCACAACATAACACCACACAATACACACGATATAATACTATATAATACTTAGGGGCCCAGGTCCCTTGATATCCTGTTAGCATTATTTTTCATTACACTTCAATAAATAAATAATCTAATATTCATTTGGGGAACATAAAGGATGATTTTACTGTATGCAGCTGATTAAGGTAGTTCTTCAGAAGCAAGATAAAATTAAGTAATGAGACCTCTTTTCCAACAGGATATTTATAGGTTTGAATTTCTAGCAGCAATATTTGAAATATGAAATACCGTTCATCAGGATCAAAACCAAATTTCTGGGGCAAATATAATAGTTCATCACTTTGACAGCAAGTGTAATGTGACAACCATTTATCAAGCATCTTCTATATGCCAAAAATCACCAGGTCCTAAAATATATTCTTCCTTGATCTAGTTGCCACCAAAGCTCTCAGCCTTGATGTCCACATCTCTAAGTCAGAGACAAGAGTGCTTACCTCATGCATAGGGTTGTTGTAAGAATTAAATGAGATAATCCATACAGTAGTTAGCAATATGCCTGGCAACAGCTGGTGCTTCACAAGTGTTAGCTATTTAAAAATTTTTTTTCTTTATTTGAGAAGTTGTGGGTTTACAGAAAAATCGTGCTTAAAATACAGATTCCCATGTATCACCCCACCACTCAAATTTCTCTTGAGTGAAGCTTTAATGCAAAAATCTTGTAGGTGCACCTATGGACTTCATCTGCCTTTATAGGAACAGGTTGTGAGGCTGCATCTGTCCAGATTGCCAAGAATGTCTGTGTATACCTGAGAGATGCTTTCATTGAAACATATTGCTGAGGGGCAGGTTATTGGGGGAAGACATGAAGTTCCCACCTATCTCTAAGGGTGGAAGGCCACTGATATCCAGAGGGGGAATTGTTGAATGGCCTAATCGCTTTAGGTCTTTTGGTTGTTTTGCATCACTTACTGGAGTCACAGGGTGTGTGGCAGAATTATAATTTGAAATTCAGCCTCTTGGCTCCAAAATAAGTGTTCTCATATACTTCATTTTACTACCTGAGAATAAAAATGACTGAGGACCTCTAATTATTCAGCCCAAGGTATTGCCATGTGAAATGGAGGAAAAAAAAATGTCTTGTAAAAGATTGATAATTTCCCTGACACAGGAAATTCTTTACCTCATGGATCCTAAGGGACCCATGATAAGATTCTGGGATGTAGGAGTCCCTGAAAATTGCATGCAGCATTTTTTGTATATATGTAGAGCAGCTTTTTCATACTAAGAGAGTCCATAACTTTCTACAGAGTCTTGAAAGGGTTAGTCTATGTTTCCACTGCCCTAGAAATATTTAGTTCTGTTTTAGAAAGCCAGTTATAGACCTTTTTATTTGCCCTCTAAAGACTTTTCCACATACTAGCACATGAATTTTCTCAAAAAAATTACTGTTGGGGGTAAGTGGAAAGTACCATTTTCTTCATTTTGCTTAACAAGGAATCGCGATGCAGAAAAGCTAAGATGATTCAGCACCAGGAAATGTGACCTTAAGTGTCCTGCTTCTGAAGCTGGTCTGGAGGAAGCCCTTTGCCCAGGGTCCATTGTCTGTGATTTGTAGTTCCTTGGCTATAAGGACTGATTGACTGGTCTGGCCTCTAATTCTTCTACAATTGCATCAAATGTTCCTGCCTCTGTGCTTTCTACTCAAGCCATTTGCTTTGCCCTGAAGCTTTCCAATTCTACTTAGCCTGCAAGGCCCTGCCTGTGCTTACCTTCTCTAAGCAGCTTCCCTCACTACTCCATCTCTTCCTTACCATAACAGGGCTTTTCCCTTACTGTAACAATGCTGTACTTAAATCTAGATAATTTGGCAAAACATTATCTATCTACTGCCTTGACTCATTTCTCTTATTCTTATCTCAAACTGTTACCTGTGTCTTGCTTTTTTTTTAACCTACATTTACCTGGCCACAACCATCTGGGGCTTTCATGGGAAGGGAACAAACAGTACTGTAATTCTCAGGCTCTGTCTCCATCTCGAGAAAACCCTCATTATTTTGGGCATCCCTACGAGAGTCTTCATGTAACCTGAACATGGTCCCCTTGCTCCTGTGCTGACTTGGACCAACAGTGAGGGCTCCTGCCGAGGCCTCCTGTGCTCCCAGAGCTCTGATGAGGCAGCTATAGAGGTGGTTGCTCCTACTGCTGATACCTGCTAAAGCCCAGGAGCATGAAGGCCACACTGAGCCAGAGACCGCTCTGCCTACTCTGCTCACACAGCTGGAGTCCCACCATAGGCTGACTCCAAGTTGGCCTCTGTGTTGAGTGACTAGGCGTCCCTAATCTTCGCCTCTGTATGCTTCTTTATTTCTTGAGTCCAGACTGATGGGTCTCAGCTCTGAAGGGCCTAGATAATATTTAACTCCATAGTTCTTCCCATTTTATTTGCTGCCCCCTCCTCATAGAAGGCAGCTATGAATTCATGGGAATTGTAGTGGATTGAGTAGTTGCTACCTCCCCACCCCATCATGCTCACCTGCAACCTCAGAATGTGGCCTTATCCAGAAATAGGGTCTTTGCAGTGGTAATTAAGGTTAGGATCCCAAGATGAATTTGGGTGGGCTCTAAATCCAATGACTGGCATCTTATAAAAAGAGGACACACAGGGAAGAAGGCCATGTGAAGCTGGAGGAGAAAATAGGGTGATGCACCAAGGATTGTCAACAACCATGAGAAGTTAGGAGGAAGGCGTGGGGCAGTTTCTCACTTGGAGCTTCCAGAAGGAACCAACCCTACTGATACCTTATTTTCAGACTTCTAGCCTCCTGAACTGTGAAAAAAGAAATTTTGTTTTAAGCCACTCAAGTATGTGGTAGTTTGTTCTGGCAGCCACAGGAGACTAATACAGGGATGGTACTCTCTTGAGCCCAAAGGTATAATCACTGGTCCAGGTTTGCTTGACTCTCTTTCTCTTAGGGTGAGCTCTTTCCTAGGAGCCCCCCTCTCAGTGTTGATACACTACAGGTAGCCCTGGGGTCACAGGTTTTGTCCCTAATATACTATAAAACCCTTGCAATAACCTTACAGAATTCGTCCTTCTCCTGTCTCCAGAGAGGAAGTCCAGAAGATGACATAGCAAAGCTGCCCAAAATATTAGTGGCAGAACCAGGCTTCTTGACTCCCAGTCTTGGGCTTTCTTTACACACCAATGACTTTCCAGCTCTTTTCTTTTTTTTAGTTAAAACCCAAGTATATCCCTTTCTTCAAATAAGATGTTCCAAGAAATCCATTATGCAAAATAAATTCAGCTGCTCTAGAGGAAAAACTGAGTGAACATAGGGGTTCCCATAGCTCAGCTACATTTTCCCTAAAGGCAGCTGGGCCCTGAGTTTTGTCAAGGAGGCATACACCAAAACACGGCTTCCAGAGGACCCAGACTCAGCCACTTACATCATAAAGGGACATTTCCAACCCAGAAAGTTCGTTTCACACAGGGCAGAAAGAAGCCCGGTTTTTATCTTGTGGTGATTTTTTCTTCCTCTCTCTCTCCCATTGCTTCTCTTGAGTTATGTCTCCAACCCTCTGTGTGTTTTCTCACTCATCCCTCCCTTCTAACTGGCTCCTTGAAGTGGAGACCCTTTCATCCTGGTAGGTGATCACCAAAAGTCTTTTAAGGAGCAGTAAAATGAGATGGAGAAATAATCAGAAGCCCCAAGGCTGTTTTAGGTGGTATTTTGGGTCTCACCAACACTCCCTCTGAGCTTCAGGTTTTCCATTTGTGTTTAATAATGCCACACCCGGGCATTCCAGCCGAGCTCTGTAACTGAGCCAGGGTTTGTAGACAGCTGGAGGGAAAATGTGCTGAGAGGCAAGACCTCCATGCCCTCATCCTATCTGGACTCACCCAAATAGCCTCAGTCAGGCTCAGCACCAGCAGGGGCTGAGATGGTCCACCTGTGTGGTGGAAAATGTGAGGTGAGCCACAATAAAGCCTGTATTCTCTCTCTTACTCCCTCCCATGGAAAGGGATGACTGCAGAATGAGTAATAATCAAGGATACAGAATTGACTTGCAAGAGAGGGGTGGCCATTCAGAATGACTCATGAGATTGTATCTGATTAATGAATATCTCAGTCCTTCCTGGATATGCTTTAGGAGAAACTAAACTCTAGAAATTCCTTCCCTCATGCCACAACCACAAACTCCAGACTGTTCATGCTTTCCAGGTAGGGAAAAATGAGGTTAAGGGAGGGGAGCTGGATTACAAAATGACACTTCCATGTTTTAGATGCATGTTCTGGATTAAAATGGCCATTAACTCAAGAGACTATTCCAAAACTGTGACCATTTGTCTGCTCTTCCAGGAACTGCATATGCCATGGCTGATGGTTATTTCCCTGGCCCCTCTCTTGATGCAGCTCTGGGGCCTTGATGGGTAATCATAGCTCATAGCACTTTATAATTCCAGAAGTAACTTCCCATGTGTATCAGTCAAGGTTCAGTGTAGGTGACAGAAATTGCTTTAATAGTTTAAGCAGAAAGGGATTTAATATGGAGAATTAGATGCTTACCATATGGTAGGGAGGACTGGAGGAGCAGGCTTCAGGCTGGGTCCAGGGACCAGTCCTGGAGCTGTATCCCAGAATTGACCTGCAAGAGAGCATCTACCATTGCCACATCAGAAAGTTACTGCCAGAAATGTTGGCTCTAAGAATATTCTACCTTCATTGTAATTTGGGGGTCAGAACTGTTAGCTCCAGAGTCATGTGACTCCAGCTTTGAACTGCACCAGCAAAATGCACACCTTATGTCTGCCTCTCTCCTTTCTTAACTTTCTAAATTCAAGCCCTATGCAAGGACATCTAATTGACCAATCCCAAATCACATCTGGAAACATAGCTGCAAGGGAATCAGAAAACTAGGTTTTAGTTTTCCCAGCCTCTGCAGTACAGGAAGGCACCCTAGAAAATTGGAATAGGCATCTTTTCTATACCTGTCATCCATATAATATCTCACTTAATATTCACAGGAAACCTGAAAAGGGACAGGAGAGGTATTAATCTCATTTTAACATATCATCCCCCTAGGAAAGGGGGGATGATGGTGGAAATAGAGAGAAAATGGCAGGGAGACTGGGAAGTCAAGGACTGGTGGGCTGAGCAAGTGACATTTGTGTTGAGGTCTGAAGAATGCTAGAAGTTAAACTAGATGAAGGGCTGAGCAGGAACAGAATTCTAGGCAGGACGACTAGCTTGTGCAAAGGTCCTAGGACTGGAGGGTATGCTACAACAGAAAGGAAAAGGGGATGTGACTGGGGCAAGGGAGGAAAAATGTGAATTGAGGCTGCAGAGGCACAGGGTCAAAGAGACAAGCACTTGAGGCCCCATTAAGGAATTTGGCCTTTGTCCTAAGAGCCATGGGAAGCCATTCAAAGGATTTATGGAGGGTGGTGGTGGGAGAGGTGTGTTTGGCACCTGATCATATTTACATTTTATAAAGGTCACTGCCTGTATTTGCTCACCACAGTCCACAATTTGCCACCAAATGATCACTCTCTGTATTATCATAGGAGTTTTATTTTTGCATCATTCCCATACTTTACCCTAAGCAGCAGGAGGGAAAAAAACAAAACAAATAAGAAGTAATCTATAAATCTTAAAAAGTATTAATAGGGGCTTTTGCCTTTGTGTAAATAAAAGCCTCTGGGTGAAACGATTAATTTCCTTTGTAGCTGCTTTTGGATGTTAGCGAGGGCATTTGTGTGCGCTGTTTGAAATGCTTCTGTATATTGTTCTGTGGGTGGAGATCAACAAGGTGTGGAAATGAATCACAGGCAGGACCTCTGACTGCATTTCTGGTCCTGTAGGAATTTGCTGGTTGCTCATTGCCTGGTTCCCTTTATGAGTGTGTGTGTGTGTGTGTGTGTGTGTGTGTGCGCGTTTGCGTTTGTAATCTCTGTTTCCAGTTGGGGGAGGGTGGGTCTCCTCACACTAATCAGCAACCTGGGGCTTGGGATCATATGGTTGAGGCCAACTTTAAGGAAATAAAAAAATCAGAAATTAAAAAAAACTGCTAGATATGTTACTGTACTCTAAAGAGTGCCAACGTTTTTAAAAAAGCCAGTCCCTGGGAGTCAGGATTAAACTTCCTTCTGAAGGATTCTTCCCTGAAGAATCCCCTAGCAAGTATGAATGTGGTCTCCTGCATGTCATCTCACCCAGCTGGAGACCTGGTCTGAGTCCTAGCTTCCTTACCATATTGTGGGCTCCCTGATGATTGCATCTTTACTATGTCTTTGTATTCCTTATAGCACATCTTGGTTGGTTGATGGTCTGAGTGCAATATATTCACAAGTCCCAAGATTCTTAATTTTCTGTGTGTCATGGATGCCGTGGGATGGGGTGTCCATGGACCCCAAGTTAAGAACCCCTGCTTAGGCTAAACCTCCCACAGGACTTCTCCTTAGTGAACCTCTTTCTGATTTTTCCAGGCCAATACATTGGGGCATTGTCCACACTGGCCCTGAGACCTGTGGCTAGGAGAAGGAAGTGCACTCTGGGATGTTACCCCTGGGACAGCAAGTGGAAGCACCTGCCCTCGTGGGCAGTTGGACTTCCCCTTCCTGCAGAGGTGTGCAGAGCCAGGTCTGCAGATGCACTCTGGGATAAGGTACCAACAACACTTTCAATGTGTGGGCCAAAGACAATATCCATTGCTTTCCCTTGTCTCTTTTTCATTGGTTCTCCAGAAAAGCTACTAATGGACACAATTTGGCTTATGTGCTGGCAGCCTTTCAAAGTCACCATTACCTATCTGGAGAGAACACTGGACTGGAAAACTGATGCTTGTTTGTATGAGCCACCAAGGTGTATTGGGTTTGGTGCTCTGAAGTTAATTTCTTTGCTTAACTGGAACAACCTCTGGCACTCTGTTTCTCTATCAATAGCTACCAAACAGGAACAGAGACTTCAGAGAATCATTTGTATTTCTATTTAGAAGGTTCGGAAAGAAGTATATACCAAGAAAAGAAGGTATTGCCCATTTTTTTTTCCTTAAAAAGACAGAGCTACAGTAATAAAACAAATGATTAATGAGGTAAAATATGAACGGAACATTGTCTCAATGAGGAGACATTAAACTTGCTGATTTTTAGCTCAGGCACTGTGTATGTGTGTGTGTATTTATATTAAAAGCAACCGGTTTCCTGAAAACATATAACATAGTCCTGGCCAAGAGGCTCTTTTCCTGTGCTTTTGTGCATCCTGAAGCTGTCTCCTCAGGAAGAGGGTGACTCACAGAGACTTTATGACGGATTTCTGAGTCACAAACACACACACACACACACACACACACACACACACACACACAGAGCACCCCACCCCCACCCCCCACACATGGAAATATCCCCCACAGGCTTCTACGACAGGCAATGATTTGGATGCCAGAGAGTGAGGTGCACAGCAGCAGTCACCTTGGCCCCTTGCCAGGCGCATTCCTGCGCAGCCCCTCCAGTGGCCTAAACGAAACTGAAGTTGTGGCCACAGCGCCCAACTCCAGGCCCAACTTCACCTATCTCTCTGGGGTTCTGTTTAAGGGATAACACAGAGCACCTGGTGCCCACTGGGCTGCCTGAGGGAGGCTTCTGTTTCAAGTTTCTGGTGTGAGTGATGCTGGATGTGGGAATATGAAATGGTGCATGTGGTGGCACAGTCAGGTCAATACAGGGCTTGTCTTACATCTTAATCATAGCTGCGAGTTGGTTTGGGATCCATTTATTTATATTTACATGTGGAGGACTGACCTAGACGTTAGATTTGCTCTGCGGCTAGCTAGATTTGTTACCATTGTAAACCACATAAACACTCTGGCCTCAGTTTCTTCATCTTTAAAATGAAGGAGTTAGGTTAGATCACTCTACCCATCTCTGTGCCTGCAGCAGAGACCTCTTCTGAGCACAGATGTGAGCTCATGGTCATGTGAGCTCATGTCCTTCTCAGAACCCACTCAGGTACCACTATGAGGGATTGGAGTTAGCATATGAAATAAGAACTATTTTCCACGCTAAAGACTACATTAAAAGGCAGTGGTTCTCAACTCTGTCTTTACATTAGGATCACGAAAGAGCTTTTATGAAATTCAGATGTTTGAACCCTGCCCCCTAGGGATTCTGATTTAGTAGACCTGGGGTGAAGCTTCAACATTTGTATATCTTAAAAGCTCTCCTGGTGATTCCATTGTGCAGCTGAATTGAGGACCACTGAGTTAGATGCTCACTAAGGCCCTATCTGAAGCTAATATGCAATGACCCTACGACCACCAGTTGTTATTAAGTTGGCAAAATGTTGGGTCAGATGGGCCAACGTCTGGTGGCAAGAACATCAGATTGAGAATGAAGTGACTTGCTTCTTGTTCTAGTTTTGGATGAGTTATTTATTCTTTTTGACCTTTAGTTTCCACATGTACAAGCTGGGAGTAATAATCTCTTGAGCTTCCTACTTCACCATATGTTTAGAAAGAAGAAATGGTAATACATATATAAGAGAAAAGTGTTACATAAAGTGCTACATAGGTTATTGCACGCACACACACACACACAAATTTTTTTAACAGAAATAGGACCATGCAATTTGCATAACAGTGTGTTTTAGAGATTTCTCCATGACCTTCAGCAAATTACTTAACTTCTTTATGCCTTAGTTTCCTCATATATTATTCCAAATGGGGATAATATAAGGTCATTATAAGGATTAAATTAATTAATATTTGTAAAGTGCTTAAAAAATGCCTAGCATTTTTCCATGGTTAAGCTCATACTAAATCGTTTAGACTTTTTTTCACTAAATAAATGTTTTATTAATAGTAATTAAAAAATTCTTTATCTTCATTTGTGCTGAATGACTGATTGTAAAAAATACTCCCCACCCCCCCATTTGAAATTCTGTAAAGAGGCTGTTTTGAAAGCATGTAGATCCTTTGCTGGACTTTCATATTCATACAATTATTTTATCTTAATAGATATTCTGATTTCAGCCTTTTCACTCCACTTGTTCACCTCAGTTTCTCCACTGGAAAGCTTAGGCACAATATCTTCTAGACAAGTGGTGCTGAGAGGAACTGGACTTGGTGTTACCAACCCATGGATGTAGGTTATGACATCCCAAAGGATTTGCTTGCCCAGCTGATAGGCATTAGGTCATGACCTTGCCTCTAATTTCTCTCTCGGTTTATTAGGGAAGGTACAAGAGAGGTGAAGGTATTGGCATTTTGCCTCTAGGAAGAATTTTGATTAAGGATAAACATATTCCAAGATGCCTTGAAGTTGAAGTCACATGAATGCTAAGTGACTTCTTGGCATCAAAAATCAGTCTCTTTACTGTCAGTCCTCAAAAAATAAACACTTTTACCTTCTTCGGTACCGGGAATAGCCAGGGAGGCTTCAGCTACAACAGCAAAAGCTTTTAAAATAATTACTTCTGGAATACGATAATATTAATGATTAGCTTTATGTGAAAATTGAAAAGATAAGTAGTTAAATACTAGGAATAATAAACCTTGGAAGTGTCATTGTGTAATAAGTTTGCCCTTTTAAAGTATCAGTTTTCAATGATTTTGCTCACAGTGAATTATTCAAAGAAAAAAAAATCCCTAAATAATCCTTTTTTGTAAGAAGGTGACTTCTTAAAATGATCTTTGATTTTCATACATTACAGTCAGATCCCTTCAAAACAACAGATTTTATTTTATCAAAAAAGTAATTACACTCTCATTTATGGAGTACTTTCTATGTATGGGCACTACACGTGCACAATCTTGTTAACTCTAAATAGCTGTGTAGAGTGAGTAACTAGTACAGTTATTATCACCCCATTTAAGCAATGAAGAAACTGAGGCTTAAAGAGAGTTAAAGACAGGTCTGCATGACCTGGGAACCCAAGTTTCTAACTGGTTGTTGCGTGAGCCAGAGAATTCTGTTATAATAAGACTAGTTACTGCAGGGTCTGGATATACTGCCGGCCAAATGAACTCCTGAAACATCAGAAGTGGGGGTAGTAAAAAATGTATATGAGTGTGTGAGTATGTATAGGGATGTATGTGTGTATGTGCGTGTAAAAGCAAAGGATAAGCAGGGCGAGGCTTTGGTAGACCTCATAAAATCTGACTCTAGCAAGAAATTGCCCCTGCCTGGGGACAGACTGGCCTATGGAGGGTGGAAACAGCCGGCAGCTCCCCTTGGCAGACAGGCAGAGATGGCTACAGGGGGGCACCCCCGAGAAGAGCAAACCCCTGTCGGTTTTGTAATTAAATTAAGGATTCGGGAAGCTGTATTGAAAATTCTGCTTGGTAGCTCAGAATTTAAAATCACATCACTGCTTCTTTGATCATTGCTGGAACTAATATAATAGAAATCAGAATTTCGTTTTCTATTTTCTTTTCAGAACATTTAGTAGACTAAAGACTCAAAGAAGTTCAGAGAATTCCAGTTGATATTCTTATCTTTAAAAACTTTGCCACGTTTTTTTTCTCTCTCTACATATAGGACAGTTATTGTAGACATGCTAAAACTTCACCCGTAAATGCTTCAGCAGGTATCTCCTAAAAACAAAGTCCTTCTGCAAAACAAAGTCCTTCACATACAATGATTGAATCTAGGAAATTTAACATTCATCATTGACATAAAGCCATTATCCAATATACCGTCCATATTGAAATTTCTCAATTGTCCTAAAAATGTCCTTTATAATTACTTTTGTTTTAACTTTCTGACCCAGAATCCAATTTAAAAAACCAGGCGTTGCATTTATTGTCAGGTTTCTTTAGTTTCCTTTCATTTGGAACAGTTCTTCAGCATTTTTCCCCTTCTGGTCTTTATGTCAGTGACATTTCAAAGGGTCCAAGTGAGTTGATTTGCACAAGGTCTTTCAAGGTGGGTTCAATTGATTGTTTTCTCATGATTAAATTCATGAGACCCAGTTGACAGAATCAAGTGACCCAGCTGGTATTTTGAATATTATGTTGATTTTATTATTTATATTTACATATAAATATAGTCTGTGTATTATAAAAATGATAACAATATGTGATTAGACAATTTACATAGCTTTAAAATGTAGAAAATACCACATGGAAGTCCCATGCATTTGTTCCTTTCTCCAAGGTAACATTATTGACCATTTTTTGTGTTTCTATTCTGAAAAGCATTTATGCATATACCAGCATAGCTATCTCCATATTTATACGTGTCTTTTTATTTACACAAAAAGGACTCATACAATGAAAGGCACAGATGTTTGAGCCACCTTTATGGTTCAGGGAAGGAAAAATCCCAGACTGAAATGGATCTCACAGTTGTTCCCTGGTTTAAAGACAATCTCCAGGGGACTGCTTTCCATCCCTTTCCATCCCTGTCTCGATGCAAGCGCCTTGGTGGGCTTGCATCGAGACAGCCGCATTTTGATGATTAATGCAGACCAAGGTCAGCGCACATGGTAGTTTCTGGCATTGGCTCACGTAATCAAATATTTCCCTTATGGGGTTGATTGGGAGAAACTGGCGCTTGATTAACTCAGGGAAGTTTTTAACAAGGCACAAATTCTTAGGCTGAATGCTGGAACAAAGGCGTCTTCTAAAGATGCTGTTTTGCATTTTCCTTTTTCAAAAAAATTTTTTTTAATTATTATTTTTAACCCATCAGACTCCCTTTTAAAAAAAAATTTAATAATTGTGAAAGTATTCATGTAACATAAATTTACCATAAGTGACATTTAGTACATACACCATGCTATGCAACCATCATCATTGTCCAGTTTCAGAACATTTTCATCACCCCAAAGGGAAACCCCTTATCCATTAGCAGTCACTCCCCATTTTCCCTTCTCCAGCCCCTGGCAACCACTAATCTGTTGTCTGCCGCTATGGGTTTACCTATTCTGGATATTTCAAATGTATGGAACCATGTAACGCGTGGTCCTTTGTGAGAGGCTTCTTTCACTTTGCATAATGTTTTCAAGGTTCATCCATGTTGTATGTATCATGTATCAGTGCTTTTTATGGCTGAAAAAGATTTCGTTGTATGGATATGCCACATTTTGCTTATCTATTCATCACTCAGTGACCCATTTTTAAGTATGGCTACAAATTGTGGGTTGAAGATATCCTCCTGGATGGGACTTTTTAATTGAAATCTTTTTTTTTTTTTTGCAAGGGCAAGCACCAGGAAGCGAACCTGAGTTTCCGGCATGATAGGCAAGAACTCTGCCTGCTGAGCCACTGTGGCCCGCCCCTGCATGGGACTTTTTAAATTGCAAAAACCATGAACAGTGTTAGTGATCTGCTTAGGTCACGTGTTTAGCATGCCAAATAAATTGTTTTAAAATCTACAGGTCCCTGGCAACTAACAGCTGATAGCGTTCTAAAAGGTAGAAGAAAGAATGACCTCTTGACCAGAAAACAGAACCCCTAAGTTCCCTGAGGACAGTGGTCTTTCTTCCTGCCCCACTAATCCTTGAATTGCTCCCCCTCTGGGTGATAGGACCTGAGGCCTCCACTGAGTCATGAGTGAGATGAAGCAGAACAGTCATCCCTCACAGGAAAACTTAGGCATGGGGTAGCCACGAGCATCACAGGGGAATGCTGGCTGCCTAGTCATCATCCAGAGCCTCATCCCCTTGGTTTCTTGTCTGCTTATCACTGAAAGACCCCCCAGGAAATGTCTTCCTCTTTGACAAAGGTTTCTGAATTTTTGCTGCCAATGAAGAACTGCCAGCTGTTTATTTCGACTTGAACCTATAATATGGTTAACTGTGTGTGTGTGTATGTGTGTATATCTAGAATCAACTAGATATGGATTACTAATAAACTCTTGAAGAATTCATTTTGCATTTTAATGATGGAAAATCCCAGGGTTTAAAAAGACCATGGGGGAAAAAGTGCCTGACAGAGGCAAAATCTTCAGCTTCCCTATAATTAAAGTCTTGCTCCCTACTGTGGGGTGGAGGAGCGAAGGAAGTACTGACCCTGAGAGCAGGAAGATAATGTCAAATTGCTGATCCCTTGGTGGCACCAAGCATTGTTTAAGAGATGAAATCGGATGAGGAGTAACTGATTTTCCATGTTGCGCTTCTCTCAGACTTTTCCATACTTAGCATTTTAAAGACGTCAAGAGGAAAGGGCAGCCTTCACCGATCTGAAATCAGTATAGCTAACAAGGAAAACACATCGTGAAGGTGGAAACCAAGGCCTGCCTTCCATATTCTATATGGCTTATATCCTGACCCTCCATGGTGATGGCTTTTCATCACCCAGGCATCTGAACCCTTCTTACCCACTCCTACTTTTCCCTCTCTTCATTTATCTTTTCTTTTCAAGTCCCTCTCAGAATCTTGACAGTCACATCCCTCCGTGGCTAAGGCCTCTTCATGGACCCTGCTGCGAGGCCAGCCCCCTAGGTGATAATTCAGCTGAGGCTGAAGCATCAGCCCAGTGAGGTGTCCTCTCAAGATCTTTATGCCAGTACATAGGAGGTTTTGCTGATCACCTGGCTTTGGCTTTGAAGGTTCTGATACATTAAAAACAACCAGAACAGGCTTTCCTACAGCATGTTTTTGAGATCTGCTTCAGAATTTGGGTGGGAATTGAAGGACTCAAGTGTCTGGACTATTCCAGGGGATATTAGTCACCCAAATTATGTCTCAGGATTTAAACAAATTAAACAAGTTCATACGTGGTAGTAACTGTCAGGCTGGCCCCTCCCTGTTGAAGCTTGAGTTTTTGAATTCTGATCTGTCTTCTCAAAGAATGCTTTTTTTCGCCCCAAAGAGTAAAAAGACCAAATGGAAGAGGATTCTAGGTATGTTGGGGAATATAATTTCCTTACCAAGGTGTAACAATAGTTAAAAAAAGATGGGGGAGAAAAAGCAAGGCATGATTAGAATTGGTATTAACCCCAAATATAATCTTCATATTAAATTGTGTGCCACCTATACCTGGACTATTGCGTGGGACCCTTGTCCCAGTAGGTCAGGAGAGACCAAGGAAGAGAAAGGCAACTACAGGAATCAAGGGGGTGAAGGGGCTTCTGTGTGGAACAACTGAATGTCTTGGATTCTTGAAAGGTTGGGTCATGTATTAGTCAGAGTTCTCCAGAGAAACTGAACTGAAGTATATAAATAAATAAATATATTTATGTTTATATTTGTGAAAACATTAAGAGGGCCACGGTGGCTCAGCAGGCAAGAACGCTTGCCTGCCATGCCAGAGGACCTGGGTTTGATTCCCGGTGCCTGCCCATGTTAAAAATAACAAAACAAAAAACATTAAGAGACTTATTATAGAAACTGGATCATGTGTCTGAATTCTATAGGGCAGGCCACAAGTTGGGAACTCTGATGAAAGTTTCAATGATTTCCCCAGGAGAAGCTGGCTGGCTGAAGTAGAGATGGAATTTCTTTTTTCGAACTACTGAATCATCAGTTCTCCCTTTAAGGCCTTCAACTGATTGGAGGAGACTTCTCTCATTGCTAAAGGCAATCTGCTTTGTTGATTGTAGATGTAATCAGCCACAGATGCAATCACCTGACTGATGATTTAAGTCCATGAAATAGCCTCACAATAACCGTCTGGCCAGTGCCTCCTTGACCAACAACTGGACACCATAACCTGGCTAAGTTGACATATGAACTTAACCATCTCGGGACTCTCATGGGACAGTTAGAAGGCTTCAATGGAAGGCCGTTGCAGAAGGCAAAAATGCCCCAACAACCCAGGAAGGGTCAACAGGCTCTAATTCACTAAATTCCTGAAGACAAGAACAAAGAAGCCTTTGAATCCTGATGGGAGTAGCTTTAGCCAATTAAAAAAAAATGTTTCTGCATACAGAGCTACTACAATGTGAAAGGAATTATTCCAGATAATTGCACAGGCTGAAAAAGAAGACATTCAAGTCATGGGTGACAGACTCCTGTTCTATAAGGATGAGACTATAAGGGAAAGTGGCTTTTCTATAAATCACTCAATGTTACATGCTCCAAAGTTAGCATTGAGAGAGGACTTAAAGTATTAATTCCTACTCTGCAGCTCATCTTCAACTTCCTGTGGAGTTGTGCTACCAGGTACTGAAGACACTCGCCACATGTGGCCACTGGCCACATGAAATGTGGCTGATTTAAACTGAGATGTGCTGTAAGCATAAAATACAGGCCAGATTTTGAAAACTTAGTATGAAAAAAGAATATAAAATCTCTCGATACTTTTTCATATTGATATATGAAAATGAAAATAATTTGGATAGATTGGTTTAAATGAAATGTACTATTGAGATTAATTTCTCTTTGTTTCTTATTTTTTTGATGCGGTTACTAGAAAATTTAAAATTAGGTCTGTGGTTTGCACTATATTTTTTACTGGACAGCATTGCTTTTGTGTCTCTTGCTAATATTCACTGCTACCGTCATGCATAAAGGGCTGCTCTTCTTTTCTTAACATCCCAAGCATATGCATTGCTGACCTTTGGCATGGCTGGAATGTCTAAAAGTCAATTTACTGAAGGTGGGTGCTCACCACCAGGGCAGAAACACAGAGAATCTTGTAGATGCAAACATGGTTTTTTAAAACCTGACTTTCTAGAAGTGCTTGAATTGAGATCCAGCTCCCTTTCCCTGCTCTACCCATTCCTTAGAGTCATTTGAGGGATTCCTATGGCTTCTTCAGCCCAGTCTGAAAACCACCCTTCTAGGTAGTCTGGTGTAGCAGTGTGGCTTGCTTTCTGGGCTCATAAGGTTAACCCTGGGTAAACGAGGTCACCCTCTGTCTTGCCTTCACTACTCACAGTTGCTTCCACATGGCAGACATCAGCTTCAACCCTCACACACCAGGAGTACTCTCTGAGATGCATGCCCCCTCAGTGAGGCCAGGACTGCTTTTCTGACTTCATGCTCATAGTTTTGGCTGCCTGCCTAGGACAGGCTTTCCTGAGTGAATGACCCCAGGAATAACCTGCCTTCAGGCTCTACTCTTACTTACAGGGCTATTATCTTCCCTTTGCAGTTCCCAACAGAATAACCAAACTATGCAAAGACCCCAATGTTCATTCTAATAAGAGAAGACACTTATCAACTTTTGAACACACAGAATGACACCATCCCAGGTTCCAGGATGCCTTGGAATACTGCTGGAAGTAGAGTACTTACTTGCAAAGGCAATTACTATGAATTTTAGGGCCTCTTACTATAGTTTGTTTAGGTATCCTGCTACTTGAAGTATGGTTGAGTGGAGACTCTAGACCCTGGAGTCAGATTGCTTGGATTCATATCTTGCTTCTATCACTTACTAGCTGACTTTGGCAATTTACTTAACTTCCTTGAGCTGCAGTTTCCTTACCTGCAAATTGTGCCTTCTCACTGATAGTAGGTTCTGTTAATATTGTTGGATTAATTCATTTAAAGCACATAGTGCCCATTATAAATGCTTTATAAACACTTCCTATTATTCACGCTTTTGTTATGTTAAATTGAACCTTGTTATATAAATGAATTTTCCTGACACTAATGACCTTTCCCTAAGTGTTTTTGCCCAAGATTTTCTTGTGGGGAATGTTGGCCCATACTATGACTATCTTTCAACTATTAAAGCATTGACTGAACTGACACAACTGGTACTTGAACCGCTGGTAGCACATAGATCACCCTTTTTGTGAGCAAGGCTTGGATATGTTCTGTGGTTCCCTGAGCCACTGCCTGGGTGTCTGAGATGGATTTCACTTCTGCAGCATCTGCTTAAGCATTTGGTATAGTTTCTCTGTCTTATGTCTCTTATGTTCTGCTTAGACCCCATGTCCTTTTCTGCCTAGGCATCTCGGTCACGTTCTCTGCCATGCCTTAGATCACTTGTTAGCTGAAAGTGCCCCACCCACTACCTAGCTCCTGCCCTTTAGATGTGAAGCTTTTCTCCCTGTCTGCAATGAGCATTTAAGGTGGTGGGGATCCTAGACGCTTGACTGGTGGCAGTTGGAGCCTGGAGTGTGATCGCTGTTGGCCCTAGTGTGATTTTAAAGATATCTGTTTTTCAGCCAGCTACTAGTAACCAAGAAATGTGGCTCTCACCACTTCAACTACTGTTACGCTCTGTGGTTCTGAACAATGGCTAGTGAGCATTTTCAAAGGATATATATTTAGGGCCCATTCTCAGAAATTCTGGGGTGGGGCTTTGGCAACTGGACTTTCAAAAAACCTCAAGGTGATTCAGCTGCGTACCCTTGACTGAGAACCATTAGCTAGACGATGATAGGAATAGATATTTTCCTACTATCATTTTGGGTGTTAGCCAATTATTCTTTTATATCAAGATTAGATGGATAATGTTTTGTTTGAATTCCACAGGATACCCATTTGCAGATTTACTATGTGTGTATATTTTTTCACATTGTATGTGCAATTTGCATAGTGCCTGGAGCGAAGCAAGCACTAACCCAACAACTGATGATTTGATAATTATTGGATACATTTTGGTAGAGAAAATATCTTTAAAATGTATTGAAGATTCTCATGAAATTTTATGTGTTTTAAATAAAATGAGAAATACACCTTAAGAGTCTGAGGTGGCCTTGTGAAGAAGGCAGACTCCGAGGAGTTATCTCCTCATAGAAGTCTAAGAAGTGGTGGCTTGTTTCAGAAGACACAGGAGGAGCGCAGGGCGGGAGTGACCTTTATCTGCCCCACCCCTACTCATGGCAGTTAATTGTACTTCCTGTGTGAAAAGTGCAACACGATAGATGAAGACTGTCTTCTCCCCCTCTGCAATGGCATTGTTGAGGGTGGTGAGGCTCCTAGAAGCATTGCCGGTGGCATTTGTAGCCTGGTTGCCGTGTTCACTTCTGGTATGATCTGATTTACACCAATCTGGCCGGGCAGGGGCCGTGACCCCATGGGCCTGTGGGCCCTGCCGGTAAAAGGCCGCCCTGTGTCTGTAAATACAGCTGTTTGAGTCTTCATGCGGTTCAGTTCCCCTGACCTGTAGACCTCCAACCCTGGATGTTCCTTGGTGGTTTGGTCTGATGTTTCAGCCCCAGCTTTCCATTTCGTAGATTCTTAAAGTAGAAACAACCCACAAACCTATCTAAAAACAGTTCAGTTGATGTGAAACTTTAAAAATAAGTTTTTTAAAATGAAGAATGTTTATGGGGTATGAGCCTGTCTTTTAAAGAATGCTTTCAAGGGCCCTGTGGGAAACTCATGTCCATGTGGCTGTCTAGTTGCATCTCTTCACCCACGTTAGATAGTGATTTTAATTTGTTTCAAATTTAATAAGAATTCATTCAGTGAATTTCCACTTTCACCACCTCCATTGTCAGAGAAGAAAGAAGACTCATGCTGACAAACTGAGGGTCCTCTTCACTCTTGGATAAAAGTCCTGTTGTCCTGTTCCCTTTCTCCCCTGCTCACACCCTGTTGGTCAACCCCCACCATCCACCCTTCATAAACTTCTATAAACTCAGAGAAAGGGGATGCTCAAACTAGTTTGTGTGGGAGCTTGCAGAGACAGAAAGAGAGAGGAAAATCCTGTGCAAAGTTTCCACAGCCCCTTAACTTTGCATGTCTTTGACCTACCTGTTGTACCACCATACCCCCACCCATGCTTCACTCTAGATGATAGCTGGTCAGCACAAAATCATTTGAGAAACCAGAGGCTACACTAGAAGGCCACCCACATTGCTTGCTCAACTGAAAATTATTCTCTGCAGGGAATGGATCATCTACAAAATTTGCAAGCATGTTTGAAAGCAGCTTGTCTCAGATTTAGAATTTGAGAAGGAGCAAGAAGGCGAAGCTTCACAGATACAAAAATATTGGGAACTTGAACTTATATCTGGGAAATTAGAGCTTTTCTCCCTCAGTGCCAGGTGTCACTGTCAAGGGGGACACTATTCAGTCACAAATATTTATTGGGTACCTACTCTGCATCAGGCTATGACCTAGCTGCTAGGGATACACTAGTGAATGATATGGATGGTACCCAGAGACCCGAATAGTAGTCTCTAAGCTTTTGTCATGGCACGTACCATAGGAAAAAAATGAGCCTGTCTACCCAATTTTTAATTTATTTATGCAATATATAATGTACTGTACATTATGAACATTATATAAAACATATGCACATTATAAAATGCACATGCAAAAATAAATTAATAAAGATGAGATAAAAAAATATGGCAATAGAATTTCTAATACTTTATTCCCACTCCCCCGTGGCTTATTATTATTATTATTATTTTTTACATGGGCAGGCACCGGGAATTGAACCTGGGTTTCTGGCATGGCAGGCGAGAACTCTGAGACATATTTACTTTTTCTTTTTTTTTTTTTTGTGCCCCATGGCTTATTTTGCACAACATCCCCAAAGGGTACAGGCACTCGGTATGGAGACTACAGATGGAATAAAGAGGGTGATTTAGAGTTACATTTCCTGGGTTCAAATCTTGTCTCCAGCAACAACTTTTTGTGTGACCTAAATTAGTTATTTAATTTCACCAAGCCTTGGTTTCAACATCTGTGAAATGGGTATTATTATAACACCTTCCCCAGCATGACAGTGATGATTAAATGAGATTAATCCATATAAAGTGAGTAGAGGGTTCCCTATTATTTGCAAAGAACTCAGTGTTAGTTATTTTTATACTTATTTTAGTCTCTTTAGTGGAAGAAAACATTAATCACTCAACTAGGGTATTTAATTACAATTGTGATAAGTACCATGAAGGGCAAGAATAAGATGTCAGGAGGATGCATACCAGGGGGCTGCTTAACCTAGTCAGTTTGACCTGTTTTGAATTTAGAAGGGAGCCAGGGTTAGAACAGGGACAAAGCATTCCCCCAGCCGAGGAACAATCCTTGATGGATACAACACTTGTGAATGGATCTTAGTGCACTGGAGAAGGGGAAGAAGGTTCTGTGAGAAAGGAGCACGCTGCCAGGGGCCATTGCAGAAGCAGGCTGCCTGAGGTCATGCAGGATCAAGGATCATAGTTACAGCAGAACCCATTCACATCCTTTAAACAGAAAAAGACTCTATTGAATTACAGTCAGGCATGCTCAATGCCTCCAGGAGGGCCAGAGATTCAGGCTTGGAGGCCAAGAAGCCAGAACGAGGCTCAAACCAGCTACAATATAGCAGTGAGTCAGCAAAGGCCCACCAAGTCTAGACCTCACAGCTCACCCTGCATTGCCCCTGAAAGCTAGGCACCACCTCTACCACCTTTTCTAGAAAATGGATTCTGTGCAGTAGGCTATGTTATGTGACACTTCCTAATGAAGCCTTGTGAAAGAGCATCTGATTGGCAGAGTAGGGAAGCAGGAAAAATGAGTTTTTCCATCTTCTACCTTGAGGAGGTGAGCATTCCTATTGTGAGAAGTTTCCCCAAACCAGGAATGGTGTCCAACAGATGGATTAAGGATTTTGGTCTTCACTGTTCTCACATCATCAGATGGTCTGCTTAGCCGTGGGATATTCAACATTCATCTTTGTGGAAACAAAAGAAGAAACAACCCTCAAATAATCCAAACCCTAAACCCAATCATTTAAGCAATGGAAAAACTGCTTCCTCCTGAAAACTTTGTCCCTTTGTTTGCAGTAAATTCAATGAACCCTTTTCAGGGGATGTCTGAAAAGAGTGAATGCAGTGGAAAGGCCTATATGTGCAACCAATGCTGAATCAACATGTGTCCTTCCAAGTTACAGTTTCTCTCCAGCCAAGTGTAGGTCTTATCAATCAAAGTTGCAAACTGGAAAGTCCTGACTCAGATGTCAAAACTAGGTTTGTCTGTGTGGTGGTAGGTCAAGAACTGGAGGGATCTGAACGGACAGATATAGGAGATGATGTGTGCGAAGTGCCAGTTTGAGAGGACGTATGGACCCTAGAAAAACCATGTTTTAATCCTAATCCCATTTTGTAAAGGCAGCCGTTTCTTTTAATCTCTATTCAGTATTGTATGTTTGAAACTTTAATTAGATCATCTTCCTGGAGACATGACTCAATCAAGAGTGGTTGTTAAACTGGATTAGGTAGAGATGTATCTCTACCCACTCTTGATTAGTTTACTGGAATCCTATAAAAAAGGAAACAGTTTGGAGAATTTGAGAGATTCTGAGAGAGCAGAACTATATAGCATCAGAAGCAGAGAGTCCACCAGCCAGTGACCTTTGGAGATGAAGAAGGAAAATGTGCCCAGGGAGCTTTAAGAAACAGGAAGCCAGGAGAGAAAGCTAAAAGATGATGCTGTGTTCGCCATGTGTCTTTCCAGATGAGAGAGAAACCCTGACAGTATTCATCATGTGCCTTTCCACTTGAGAGAGAAACCCTGAACTTCATTGGCCTTCCTGAATTAAGGTATCTTTCCCTGGATGCCTTAGATTGGACATTTCTATAGACTTGCTTTAATTGGAACATTTCCATGGCCTAAAAACTGTTAACTTGAAACTTATTAAATTCCCCTTTTTAAAAACCATTGAGTTTCTAGTATATTGCATTCCGGCAGCTAGCAAACTAGAACAACATGTCAGAGGAAGATGGATTAAGGAAGCAAGATGAAGGTCCGACAAAGAAGTCACTTTCTTAAGAAAAACCTGCTTTTTTTTTTTTTTTTAAAGTAGCTCCTAATGATGCTGGGATTTTTGTTGATTCAGGAGGCTGGTTGCATTGGCAGAGCTTTTATGTATGAACAGAAACAAATTACTGCTTTAGTTCAAGTAATAAATAATGCACTTCTAAACACAGAGCAAATATATAAAAAGTAGCTGGGAATAGAAGGTCAAAATGAAACTGGGTTAAGATGATTTCTATGCAGCTCAATATTTTCTGTTTAGAAGTCTGATTTAGGGCCAAAAATAGGATTTCCACTCAACTACATTATTCAAAATAATGTAGTTGGTCCTGTACTTTTAAAAATGGAAGATTGATGAATTTTCTAATTTATATAATATAGCAATTTTAGGGAAGTAATTCTTTAATCATCATTTTAATGATTTAATGATATTCATTCCTACCTGATTATATAACAAGTTAAAAATGTTGCAGACCAGTTAAACAGGGAATGAATATTTTCTTAAACACACACACATCTGACATCATTGGACTATGTTTTTGGTATCAGCATCTCACTTCAGGCTTGTACTAACTTTTGTTTCAGTGCTTTCACCCTAAAATGGTGGTTCTTAACTTATTGGGGGAGCTCACAGGTCACTTTGATGAAAGTTATAACTCTCTCCTATAAATAAAGCAGACTTACCATAGTGCTCCAACAAATTGATATATAATTTCAGGAGGTTTAAGGACCCTGAGTTAAGAGCCTGTCCTAAACCATGACTTCCATTCCATAAGTCCTGGGGAAGAGAGCCAGGAAGCTCAGGCTGGTGGTCAGAGGTGTATCTGGGATTATTGGCTGCCCCAACTCTGACAGTGGCAGAGGCAGTAGGCCTGCTCTTACCTAGGCCCCTGAAATACTGGCTTTTGTGGTACTGGCTTAATGGCCAAGGGGAAGCTCCCCACAGGAACGAATCAATCTGCTTTAATAACTGCAATGTGCTGGGTAGAATGAAAGGGAAAACGCCACAGCACTGTCCTTCCGAAGCACTTGCACACTGAAAACCTTCCAGAAGGATAATGCTTACAACTAACTAGATTCATACCATTTCCTGCTGCCTTCCCACTCAGCCCCACCCCTATCCCTACCCCATCCCCCCCCAAAAAAGAAGAAGAAAACCAAACACACAGAACAGCCATCAGGCTTATGCTGAGGGTTCCTGGGTCCCATTATATTTGGGACAATTGTGAGAAGGGAAAGGAAGGGAATTTGTGTTGGATGTGACCGCAGCAGGTGGGGGTGGGGAGGATGTCTCCTACTTTGTGTTAGGATGTGACCAAAGGGCATCTTGTGAAGAAGGGGCCTCCTCCAGCCAGTTCTTTCTTCTCCCTTTGTTTCCCATGTTTGTCCACTGCCTGCCACACAAGGGGCCTCATGCTGGCCTCTGGCTACCCAGGACCTTCTGTTTTGTTGCTCCAGCTCCACAAGTAATACAATCTCTGTCATTACCAATAACATGCTCCTCCCCAGGAATTCTGCGTAATAGTGCTTTTAGATAATAAGGTCTTGTTAAGTTTTTTACTGATGACGAATAGCTTCCTTATTGAGTTTCCACTTCCAGGTAGACATGTGCATTTGGAAAGGAAGGGGACTTTATTGTCTTATTCTAAGGGTGTCTAAGAAAGTCTGGTGGTGGACAAGGATGGGAGCAGAGTTTGGGATGGGTGCTTTGTCAAATTCCTAAACAGAAGACAAAGTGCTTTAATTACAAAACTGCATAAAAGATTGAAAGTGAAGTACAGCTTAACGGGTCATATAGCAAGTCAACAGGAACTAGACATTATACAAGGAGGAAGAGGCTGTTAACAGTTCTTTTCCAAGGAAACTTTGGTAGAGTGCAGTGGCAGGATTCAGAGCTTAGAGTCAAAAACCTGGATTCTGATCCTAAGTGTGCATCTTACTGACTGAGCAGGGATAAGGGGAGCTTTGAAGATCCTCAAAGAAGGATTCCACTCAAACATAGAATAGGCCTCATTTTAGGGCTTCAAGTTTTGAATGTTGCCGATGAAGCCATGTCAACAATATTGGCCCTGAAGTATTAATTTTGGGCAAATATCTTGACTTTTCTCATCTGTAAAATGAGTATGCTAATACCTACCTTATACTCTTGTTATGTGGAATTAAATGAAATAATACACACTATGTATTTTATCAACTCTAAGATACACATCTCCTGTCCCCATGTTAAAAAATTCTCTGAACTTGTGATGGCATTAAGGAGCGTGAATAGGATTTTTAGGGCCTGAAGCTTATACTTATTTGGGACCATTTTAAAAAAGAGAATATAAAATAACAAATGCAAAATTAGATAAGAATGTGAATATTCTTTAGATGAGAAGAGAAATCACAACAAATTATGAATTTTAAAAGATAGCATAAATCATAGATATCAAAAAATCCATAAAAATACCATAATATTTTTATTAATTAACTACTTGACACACTTCTGTAATATCTTTTTGCCCTACTTATTTTGCCTCTATGGTAATGATTTTGTTACCTCATTTTCTGTAGCAAGAATAGACTATTCAGATACAGTCTTTCTTCTTTGGGGTTGATAGGAATTTTTAAAAATTTTTTACTACTGATAATTTAGAAAAATGTTTCCCAGTTTTAAAACTTATTTTTGGTGATCTTGTAAAAATGTTTAGGTTTGCTCTCAAATTTGGGAATGATGCAAAATTTCTTTCATATGTGAGCTGTGGAATTTGGAAGAACTTTCCATTGACTAATTCTGGCTTGGTAAATTTCAAACCTTGTTTCTTTTCCCACTACCCCTTATACTATACTTCTGGTGACTTCTATGGGACATGCTTATAATGGATATAGCCTTTTGTCCTTCACTAAGTTCTCAATGCCAGGAGTGTTGGCATTGGTTAGAAATGGTGGAAGCCAGGATAACTAGCAATAACTTAACTGCGTGGAAAAGACTGTGAACCACATAAATAGATCTCACTATACCCAGACCAAATGTATACCCAACTCAACTTCTCCTTTACTAGGCTCTCAAATTGCCCCGAGCCACTCCATTGCCACCCAACACCAGGGAAAGAGGGGAAGTGTGGTGACAGACGGAAGTCAGAATGAAAGAGACAGTGGTCTAACTGACTGCAGCTAAAATATCTTAGTGTTGCAAATTTTACGAAGACATGTGGTCATGTGAACACATCACTCGGGTGCCTTCCAGGGTCTTGGAAGAACTCATGCCAGTGAGAGGCCTTGAAGCTTAAGCTTTCTTAGCTTCACAGTAAATACACCCTTAGAGAGCATCTCTCAATTAATCAATCGGTAATGTTTTTATTTTTGTTTTTTCCTTTCCTAGTGGTACACAATTTAACAGGTGTGTTACAGTTGATAGCAACTTACATTTGATGTGATTCAGGTAAAGCATCCTGTACAGTGCCTGGCACATACTACAGGCTCAGAAATGCTGCTTCCTTCCTCTTGTTAATAAAAAGCCAAAACAGAATTTCATCAGTGATAGGGGACTATGCCCTTCCAGTGCATTATTGAAGAATCAGCTTTGTATAAGTGGATATACCATTAGTTTGCCCATAAAAATTTTAAATTGCAGTTTTTGAATTCACAGATCTTAGTTCAAGGTCAATAAAAAGTGATTGATGGTTAGCCAGCATGTGCCCAGGGAACCAAGAGATCCTGTTTCTTTGTCAGTGGTCGATGATGATGATGATATGCTCATTTCCAGCCAATCACTAACAAGGTCAGTTCATCCCTATGGAGGAGAAAAAAAGAACAAAACTGACTAAGATGTATTGAAGATTTTCTCCAGAATCAGCCTGGGATGCCCGATCATCTGGGGGGGCAGGTGTGGAGGACAGTCTGAGCTCCCATGCAGAGTCAGGACATGAGAAAAGTCACCACATTTATTTTCCTTTCCACTCCCTCTTCTTCCTGTTCATGCTTTTCTTTCCTCCATTTTGACCACATTTTCTAGATTGCTTACTGGCTGTCACTTCTTGCAAAAATAAAAATGATTCCACTCCTTATTGCTTGGTAACACTCTTGAGAATGCTTGAACTATTTGTATATGTAAGGGATTAGGCATGGATGGCTGAAATACAAGGGGTCTGGGAAGCCCATTTTCAAGTCCATTAAAGGGATGTGTAATTTATTTTTTTCTTACTCTGACACCAATTTAAATTTGCCATAACTCTGAGGCTGCCTCCATGTTTCTTTTGAGACTGTATATTAATGCTGCTGTTAAAGTTTAACAGCCTTATATATCTCACACTAGGGATCAAGCTGTATTTTAGGGTAGGTTTAATTATGATGGTGTTATTTCATGCACAACTACAGGAATTGTAAATAGTTAAGATTCATTCTAGAATGAGCATGGAATTTATAGGAATAAAGAGGTGTAATGAAAAGCAGCCTTTTTCAAATTCTAATGGGGAGCTTGGTGTGTCTGTAATCTGATTTTATAAGAACTGTTTTCTCTGAAGTAATTTGGACACTACATTAATTTTGATTATTATGATTTTCTGCTTAGAACCCAGTACCTTCTTGATTTGTCCAGAGTAGTATATTTCTGGAAATTACTTCCACCAATTACATTTGCACTTATTCGCTTGGTTTCTGTGTGGGTCACCAAACAGGAACAGGTTGCCTGAGTGGGCACCCCAGATAGCACGAGGCAGTAGGAAGAAAGAGTTAAAAATTATCCTAAAATCCTGTGTGGTCTGAATGGTAAACCTAAGTGAAGGAACGTGATGCAGCTGAGGATTCTGAGGGGGGCTTGTTTTCCATGTCTGAAGTGACTTGGCCACCCTGCCTTTCAGGGATGATTTGATGACTGGGTTTCATCTGGTGCCAAGTCTATGTCTGTCTGAGGTTTGACTAATGAAGACAGCAGTGATAACAGTGATGATGAAAATTGTCTTTAAAAACATTTCCCCTTAAATGTAGTAGATATAGCAACCCTGGGACAAATCTGGGAAAAGTCCTTACAGTCTTCTTGACGTTACCACTATTGTGAATAATAATGCTTTATCATTGACAAAGCCCTTGCCTTATACATTAAATTCATGTTGAATTCTGACATTGACCTGCTGTGGTGTTATTATTATTTCCATTTTGCAGATACATCTATATTTTTAAACAGCTTTATGCAAATGCCATACAATCCATCCTAAGTGTACAATCAATGGCCCTTGGTATCACCACAAGTTATGCATTCACCACCACAATCAATATGAGAACATTCTCATTTCTTCTGAAAAAAAAATCCCGTATCCCTCATATTCACCTATTATTGACATTTACCTTTGGCTAATGTCTTTGTTATAATTAATACAAGAATATTACAATGTTACTGTTAACTAAGACCTTAGTTTGCATTAATTGTATTTTTTCCCATATACCACCCTATTATTAACACCTTTTAATAGTGACATACATTTGTTCTAGTTCATGTAAGGACTTACTTACATTTGTTCAATTTACCACCATAGCCATCGACTTTAGGTTTTCCTAAGTTATTAGTCCCAGGTTTTATCCTCTAGCTTTCCTGCTGATGACATACATGTCTCTTTTAAACATACTCACACTTAACTTTGTTAATTACATTTATGATATTGTGCTACTATTACACAGTTTTGTGCTATCTATTTCTGAACATTTACAATCAATCTTATTAAACATTCTGTCCTCCTTAAACATCAATTGCCCAACCTCTACCCTTTTTCTATCTCCTGCTAACCTACGATCTCAAATT
Source organism: Tamandua tetradactyla (assembly GCF_023851605.1). Classification (NCBI taxonomy): domain Eukaryota; kingdom Metazoa; phylum Chordata; class Mammalia; order Pilosa; family Myrmecophagidae; genus Tamandua; species Tamandua tetradactyla. The sequence continues at coordinate 144,071,933 of NC_135329.1, forward strand.
GAACTCCCAGAGTTTGCTCATTATAGTTAGTTCATATTAGTGAGACCTAAGCATATTTGTCCTTTTGTTTCTGGCTTATTTTGCTCAGTATAATACCCAAGGTTCATCCATGATGTTGGATGCATCATGACTTTATTCCTTGTTACAGCTGCATAATATGTCATCATATGTATACCTCAGTTTGTGTATCCACTCATCAGTTGATGGACACTTGGTCTGTTTCCATATATGGACAATTGTGAATAATGCCACTATAAGCATCAGTGTGCAAATGTCTATTTGTGTCCCCACTTTCAGTTCTTCTGAGTATTTACCTATTTTACAGATACATAAACCAAGTCACAGAGATGTTCAGTCACGTATTTAATGCTGTAAGTAGGGGAGTAGTATAGGGTAAGCAGTGGAGACAGGATTTGAACCAGATTCCAAATTATCCTGTTCCCATTATGCCTCCAGGGATGTAATACCTTGTGCATCAGTGGTGGCAGGGAGTTCATGGGAGAAAAAGAGAGCTATCAGCTTCCACCATTCTATGAATTTTCCAGGGAATGACACAATCCCAGACTATCCTTAAGGGGTATATGCCCTTCTCCATGTACACATCCTTGCTGTCAGAGGATTGAGGAATCTGCAGGAGAGGGATTTTTACAAATTCCACATTGACCCTTTTAAAGAATACAGAAGGGCGGGCAATGGTGGCTCAGTGGCAGAGTTCTCACCTGCCATGCCAGAGATCCAGGCTCAATGTCTGATGCCTGCCCATGCAAAAAAAAAAAAAAAATGATACAGAAGCATTGTCCATTATACCGGGTTAGAGGGGATTTAATACGTTTAGCATGGAGAAAACACTCTTTTCCAGAGTCAATATCATTTGTTTCATTAAAGTGGTCTCAAGTTACATGCTTTCATAGGACTAAGGGGGAAATTAAATCCCTCTGTCTCTTACCTACATTGCAAATAAACACTGCATGAAATTTCTCTCAGCTCCCTTGTCCCTCTACTGAATAAGGGTGAGGGAAAGTAGCTAAAGAATTGGTTTTGCCCCAGGAAGTTTAAATCGTCCCTGCTCTATGAGTATTTTGGCCCCCATCACTCTGCACTCTGGTTGGATGAATTATTTTGTCTTTCTGTTTCTTCTGTGTATTTGGAGGATAAGACACCATAAGAATGAATTCTGCTTTCATTTTCTATCGTGATCCGATGGCCAGTCACCAAATATACTACTAAATTTGGTTTAAGAAGGGGGAAAATGACACACGCACACACACAAACACCTTAATTTGACTCAAGGTAAGTTTGCCCTCTTTTCCATCCCTTTTAAAAACTAAGGTGCACTGAATAATCACCTGCTCGGCTGGTTAAAGTTAGCTGGGAAAAGCTCTATAGAAATCTGTGTTGGGGGAAGTTGGGGGGCAGAGAGTCAATCTCATATTTCTTCATCACCTCAATTCAGTTCATCTGACATAAATTGTCTATTATGCCAGATACTGAGGATCCAGAAATGAATAAGGCAGAGCCCTGCCCTTAGTGAAAGCAACTTCTGGTACAGCAGCTTTCAAACATTTGACTTCAATCCTTGGTAAGAAATATCACAAAACAGTATACATTTACACACACAATATTTATACAAAATCTCAAATAAAAGTTTTTTTGAGACAATAGTGGCTGAAGCAGAGATGGAAATTCTTCCTTTATGGCCTTCAACTGACTGAATAAGACCTCTCTCATTGCAGAAGGAATAGTCCTTTGTTGATTGTAGATCAGCCATAGATGCAGTCAACTTACTGATGATTGAAATCCACAAAATACCCTCACAGTAACAATCAGGGTATGAGTTGCTTGAACAACAACTAGACACCATAACCTAGCCAAGCTGACACATGAACTTAAACCATCATACAATCTATTTTATTTTCTACTATATTTCATTAAAAGAATGCTGGTGGTGACCCACTAAGTTGATTTCATAGCTGTTTATGGATCACAACCTTTGATTTGAAAAATATTAAACCTGACCTGCTATGTCCAGTGCTGTCATGGGCATTCTCCTGTTTTGGGAGTACAGAGTCCCACCCTTGGAGGAGGCAGCAGTGAGCCTGGATCTTGTAAGCATGTCCTGAACTCTATCCCCCTTACCTTTGATTGGTTTAGGGGTGAACATGTGACACAATTCTGCCCAATGAAACAAGAAAGGACATCTTCAGTGGGGCTTCTGGGAATAGTTTTCCCTGCTCTAAAAGGGGGCATGAGGAAGAGGCATTTCTTCTTCTGACTCTGGACACTGTTGTCTATATGTGATGCTTGGATATAGAGTGGCCATCTTGGGATTGTAATTAAATATGGTAACAGGTAATATGCTCAGTTCCAAACCTGGCTAACACAGAGTGTGATGGAGAGGAAGAGCCTGGGTTCCTGATGACATTATAGAGCCACTGAATTATCCTACCTTGAAAATGCTCTACTTCTGGGCTAGTTACATGAGATAATATATTTTTCTTATTGTTTAAGCTTCTTTTATATGGGAGCTCCATTATTTATATCCCAAATGATAGACTGGTTTAACTGTCTCTTGCATCTGGGCATGTGCTATGAATTTTTAACTTCGAGTCATCTGGGAACTGGAAGAATCAAATCAAGGCACTTAATTGCCCTCTTTAAGAAAGAGTTTAACTGTGTTCATATCATGTAAATGGGACTACTTCTAGTTATTTCTTAACTGTGGAATGTGAATTGATCTTTAAGTTTTGGTTAATGAATGCAACAAGTAATTCAGCTGTGAAACTATGGGCAAGTCACTTAATTTTCATTGTCTCAGTTTCCTCATCTATCAAGGATATAATACTAGAAATTATTTTCATACCTAACTTTTTCTTTTTTTTTTTTTTTTTTTACATGGGCAGGCACTGGGAATCAAACCTGGGTCCTCTGGCATGGCAGGCAAGCATTCTTGCCTGCTGAGCCACCGTGGCCCGCCCTCATAGCTAACATTTTGTGATGCTTTAAAATAATGTCTGGGTGAAATTTTACAGTGGAAAGACTTTGCCTTTAAGTGGCTGTCAAGGCTATTAGTATGCGCTTTTGTTTGAATAGAAACTTTCATTTGGGAAGATGGAGAGTGGTAGTGGTGAAATTCTGTAGTATAAAGAACAGATCTAGCGATCAGCGGACTTGGATTTAGGCTCTGACTCCAATATTTGATGACCATAAAAATCTCCTAGTCTACATTACATCCTGGGCATAATGGGGACTAGCTCTATGAGTGTCTCTTTCCCCATCCATAAAATAGAGATAACAATCAGAATCATATCTATCGACTTTTTTTTACCACACATTTTAATGTTAAGTGCTAAATTATATTTTACATTCATGTAGTGTGAATAGTTTTCCTCATGTGGGAATAATGATTATAAAAAGATGACATGCCATGTGGGTTAAATGTCCTTTTCAATGGAAAAACTGCAAACTGCCTAGTGACATTTCGCCGAAAAAACCTAATTGGTTAGTAAAAGAACTTCTAGCCAACATATACAAAGCTGAGAGGATTAAAAATATAAACACAAATCCTCAGATCCAATTAAGGGAGTTCTCTTTACAGACTAATCAATACCAGTGGTACTCTTTGACTCTAGGGAACTGGAAGACATTCTAATAACCTGATTCAGAACATTTACTTTGTATAGCCTTTTTCCAGTTTTCAACTCATGAGTAAAGATAATACCTTGTTAATTCTATTTCAGAAAATGTTTTCCAAGTTGTTTTTATTTACAATGCCAACATTTAAAAGGTCACTGAAGTTAACTGAACAGTAAACTAGGCAGAAATTGTTTTGCATAAGGAGGGAAAGCTCAAAAGGCCACTGTCTATATATAGAGAGAACCCACAGTTCAGTATTATTCAAAGCAAAGAAAAAAAGAAATTTTTGATCATACTATTGACTTTTTAAAGTAGTGTGAGAATCAAATGAAATGGCGTAGCTAAGAGCACTTGTTCAGTTAATGTGCTATGAAAAAGATTATGCTATGGTGACATGCATCATAAGTGTCCACTCAGCTTGTGAAATTCTGTGTTGGGGTTCTGACAAACTCAGAAACTACATAAATCCCGATTGTGTGCTGGAGAAATATGCCTGGTATTGATTCATATCCCTTGGCTGTGCTGTTTAACTCTCCCTTTCCTCCACACCCTCCTAGTTTCTGAAGGACTGTTTATGGCTGAATAGCAGGCTCAGACCACTTATTTTGTTCCAGGGTTTTTCTCTCTTGTTAATAAATAACTTCCTTTGTTTCTAAAACAAGAGAACTGAGCAAATGGCTTGAGGGGTGCAGAGGTGAGCTTTGGGTTGGGTATAGACCCGTGTGGAGTTGTTGCTTTTTTTCTTAACAAAACCTGAATTTTTATTCACAATACAGTATTGGCTCAGAAATTAGAACACCTAGTAATCCTCATTAGGCAAGTCAATGAATTAGGTATAAATAAATAAACATGTTATTTGTTGTTTTCTGACAATGTGGCCTAGTTTTAAAATAAAAGGGGAATAATTAGTATTCCAAACTCAAGGTGCAGAGTCAGGCTCTTCCTGATTTTTTTTTTCCAATATGAAACTCTACCGGTCTTATTCATTCTCTAATGGTGATCTAATGTGAAGTACCAAGAGATTAAATGATTTCCTTAAACTGGCAAACCCGCTGGATCCCTGGACTCTGCTGCTAATGACCATCACATATGCCCCCTATAAATAGACCATTATCGAATGCTTTTCATCAAGCTAGGATTGTACAATAAGCATGACTCTCAACTTCACTTCCTTCCTTCTCATCTCATTTTAAATTATCTCTGATAGTCAGGATGTGGTGGGTCTCCTGTGTTCAGAGTTCAGAATTCTGTACACAATTTTCCAACATAAGGCCGACTAGAAATACAAATTTCAAACAAAACATGGAAATCCTACCGATTGGTGGTAAATTCCCTTTGAGTTTCTCTCTCTCCTTTCAGGAAAAGTGCCTTGGGTCTCCTGTCCTTGTTGGCACCAGTTTCCCCTGGTCTGTCTCCAAATCATCACCTTGGCAACGCCACTTCCCACGGTCCACAAAACTTTAGACAGCCAGGCTCTAGTTGGCCTTTGTCCTCCATACATTGACCAGTAGGGTATAGAAGCCTGTGACCCTGCTTATCCCAGCTTTGTTTTGTTCAATCTATTTTTGTGCAAAGAGAAAAACTAGGATTTTAGGAGCCTGCTCTGGACTGTGTTGGCACCGTGCACTTCCTAATAAATCACAATTCCTCAGTTTTAGAGCAGCTGGAAATAAGCTCTTTTAATGGACAAGTAGTCTGGACAAAACAGGACTGGGATGAGACAGGGTCTTCCTTTCTGAATCTGGATTTTGGGGGGTGTGAGAGCCCTTCCCTTACAGGCAACTGCCAATTTGAAGGTGTTTCTGTGGCATGCATCCTACTCAAACCAGTGTGCTGACTACACAGAACGGGCAAAGCTTATAAATCTTTCCAATCTACATGTGCACACGCCTGATTTGTTATTAACTCTGCAAAAGCCAAAGAAAGGAGGCTTAATTTGATCAAATGAATTAAATTTAACTCCCAAATACAAATTTATAACTAAGAGTTTCCATTTGCATTAAGCAAGCCTCTACCAACTGGCTACAAAAGGGAAAAGGAGCAGTACTTACTGAGGGGCCCTGATGTGCCAGAATCAATTGTCTCAGCTCAGTGAGGCAGATGCTATTATGTCCTACTCCCTCCTCCTTGGGGAGTAGTGCCAGGTGGTAGTGGTGGCTGTCAACCCTAGTAAGCAGGCAGAAAGGGGTTCAGAGACAGTGCCTGGACTGCAAATCACTTAATATTCCTGGGGATCGTCCCTGGATAAGTGGGTGTAACCTACACACTGTGAAAGCCAAGGGAGTCAGCATGAGTTCCATAAGTACTTGTGATAACACACCTGAATACCCCCATCAACTTATGTTGAACTAAGATACACACGGAGGTTGGCAGTTAAGGTTAGTTCAATTACCCATGCTTTGCAGTGATATCACATTTTTTTTTTTAAACCTGGTTTCAGTGTCTCTAAAGATATCGGATTCACCTAAGGGTGAATCGGTATTTGAATATGGATGTACCCATGTGACCTGAAATGTAACTTCCCATTTTGCCTGGTGGGGGTCTCAGAAGTTGGGGGTGGGGGAGGAAATCTTTCCCTGAAGAGAAGTTCTACACTTTAGAGATGGTAGGGTATAATGCTTATACACACAGATTCTGGGTCCAGACTTTCTCAGTTCATAATCCAAATTCCCCTACTTATTTCATGTGTGATGTTAGGCAAGTTACGTAACCTCTTGATGTCTCAGTTCTTTCATTTATGAAGTGGGAATGACAAATGTAGTACCTACCTCCCAGAACAGTTGGTGGATTAAGTGGGTTAATCTATAGAAAGCATTTAAATCAACGTTCAACAAACTCTTCAAAGCATTTGCTGCTATTGTTGCTATGAGGGTAGTGAGGCTCTTGGTAAAACTTCCTTTCTGTAGAATTTCATTCTAGCAGAGTTACCAGTTTTTTTTTCCTTTTTTGAGCAACCAGTGTAAATTGTCTTCCTTTTTCATGTTATCTTGACCATAGATTATAGATTTTTTAAAGCTTTTTTTTGTGTTAATTTTTTTTTTATTATTAGGGAAGTTGTGGGGATACAGAACAATCAGGCCTAAAAGACCGGGTTCCCATCTATCACCCTACCACCAACACCTTGTATTGGTGTGGAACGTTAGTTATAATTAACTATAGCATTTTTTAATTGTACTTTTTTTTTTTAACAGTAGTTAGCTTTGTTGCAATTGATGAAAAATTATTAAAGTGGCACTATTAACTATTGTCCATGGTTTTCACTGGGTACCTTTTTTCCCCATATATTGTCTGTACTGGTTTGAAAGGATTTATGTGCCCTAGAAAAGCCATGTTTTAATCCTAATCAATCTTGTGGGAGCAATGGCTTCTTCTAATCCCTATTCAGCACTGTAGGTTGGAAACTTGATTAGGTTATCTCCACGGAGATGTGACTCAATCAAGTGTGGGTATTAAACTTGATTAGATGAAGATGTGTCTCCTATAAAAGAAGAAGTATTTTGGAGAAAGCTTCAGAATGCCGCAGAACCATAAAGCAGAGAGTCCACCAGCAAGCGACTTTTGGAGACGAGGAAGAAAAACACCTCCAGGGGAGCTTCATGAAGCTATGGCCATTCTAACTTTTTCATGTTGGGAAGGAGTATTGATAATATGGAATAGTGGGATGGAACTAGTTGACGTTCTTAGAGAGAGTGGCCCCTCTGGGTTTCAGGACTTATCTGGCCTAGGAACCTCCTGGAGGCTGTAGACTTCTGGAAATCAATCTTAGTGCATGAAACTTATGTAGAGTCTCAGATAGAGCCCTAGGTATTCTTCAAGGCTGACACAAATGGTTTTGGTTGGGGTTTGGCAAACCATGGTAAACAGCAATATGTAGTGGAAGCTAGCATAAGAGTAGCCTCCAGAATAGCCTCTTATCTCTATTTGAACTCTCCTAGCCTCTGATACTCTATTTTGTTACATTTCTTCCCCCCTTTTAGTTGGGAAGGCATTGTTAATCCCACTGTGCCAAGGTCAGATTCATCCTTGGGAGTCGTGTCCCACGTTGCCAGGGAGACTGTTGGCCACTGTTATGACCCTAAGGAATGTTTAAGTAAAAACGAGAGAGAGACTGAGATCAGGGGGTCTGAAGCTTTAGTAGTAAAGACAGCAGACCCCCTGATCCCGTCTTTCTTTCTTTCTTTCTCATCATTCCTTAATACCGTTCAAGTTCCATTTCATAGGAAGCAACAGGAGACTTTCACCCCTGGATGTCATGCCCCATGTAGAGGGGTGGGTAATGATTTTATTTGCAAAGTTGGGCTTAAGAAGAGAGAGGCCACATCTGAGCAACAAAAGAGGTTTTCTGGAAGTAACTCTTGGACATACTATAGGTAGGCTTAGCTTCTCTGCTACAGAAATAAGCTTTATAAGTATAAGCCTCAAGATCAAGGGCATAGCCTATTGACTTGGGAGTCCCTAAGTTTGAGAGAGTATCAGAGGTTTTCCCCACGATAAAAACTAATTGTTCCATATATTTTCTCCCATCCCTCAAGGGACTTTGCCAATACTTTTTAATTATCTGCTCAATATACTCTGGGGTATATCTGGGTATTACATTAAGCTATGCAGAATTACAAGCCCTTGTTCCCATTCTGAGCTCCATGTGTTTGGGTTGTTTAAATGAGCTATCCAGATGGGTTAAGTTAGATTTTGTGCGATAGAAAATTAGGATTTTGCACAAAATCACAAAAATAAACCTCTCTTTCTTTGGCCTCATATAGTAGGTGAAGTTCTAAAATACAACATCCTCTTTACCCCATATTCTGCTTTACCTTAGTCCTGACCTGATTTGTTTTGTTATCTCTAATTGAAGCCTGATCTCTTTTCAGTTTCTTTAACAGTTATTGTATGTAGCAATGCTGACTTTCAGAGCTGCAGAACTGTAATTCTGAATCTTAGATGTCACACAGGTAGCCAAAGTTCCAGGGAGATACCAGGTTATATGTACAGGTTTTTATATGGACAAAACTTTGCGTTTCCTTAGGGTGAATACCAAGGAGCATGACTGCTGGATTGTAGGGCAAATTTATGTTTAGTTTTGTAAGAATCTGCCAGACTGTCTTCCAAAGAGGCTGTACACTTTTTCATTCCCATCAGTAATGAATGAGAGTTCCTGTTATACCATAACCTTGTCAGTATTTGGTGTTGTCATTGTTTTGGATTTTAGCCATTCCAGTAGGTGTTTAGTGGTATCATTGCTTCATCATAGCTTTATTGCATTAATTTTTATTTTAAAAAATACTGCATTAAAATGTTGTTTATCTTGATTATTAATTTTTTTTTGGTGCCCTCTTACATTTTGCACCTGAGGTGAGTGCCTCACTGGCCTTACTCTATTCCCAGTCCTGCATTACACTTTTGTAAATTGTCTCTTTATAAAACTCTTCTCTTGGAGCAAGTGATTTGTTTCATGATATTTCCTGAAAATTGTTTACAGACTGATACAGATACCCTCTCTCAAAAGCAGAAGTTGTAAACCACTGACTCTCAGACAGTATTTTTCCAAAGAGATGATTTATTTTGCCTGATAAGTTTTGAAATTTAGTTGATGGAAATTGGACATTCACACAAAAATCTAGATTTCTGGCTTCTGTTGGAAAAAAAATCAAACAATCTGGCAACACTGGGCCCCATTCCTGTATGGTAACAATTGGCTAGAGTCCCTACTACTCCCTATTACCCCCAATACTTTCACCTAGTGTTTTGCTGTCATTTATTATCACAGCTGCACTGTTGTTTTCCCCCCACTTTGTAAAATTAGAGCAGTTGTATGTTTATAGAAAAATCATTCAGAAAGTACAGTGGTTGCATGTACCCCCTAAAACACATATTTTCCCTGCTATTGACATTTTGCATTAGTTATTATTATTATAACTATACTATTAACTTAGCCCGTAGTTTACATTAGGTCACTCTTCGTGTTGTTCAGTTCTATGACTTGTTACAACCTAAAACAAACAATTTTAACCACTTTCAAGCATACAATCCAGTATTAAATACATTCACAATGTTGTGCTATCATCACCACCAGCCATTACCTAAACTTTTCCATCACCCCTACACTGATGTTTCACTTCACTGGGCCTTCTTGCCCAGTAACCCTTGCAAGGTGCTGGGCTTGAAACACCTGTACCAGCTCTCTGCTGTCACAAGATTTCATTCTTAACTTCCAGTCTTTGTGACTCCCGGTTCAAGTTCTCCTTCCCCAGGAGAGTAGGTCACGTTAGCTCAAATTGAAATAGGTATCCATCTCAGCACCAAGCCACTATATTAAGCATTTTGCAGTTGAACCCCTACTGGGAACTCACTCCTGAAGAAAGAGACAGGGGAGTTTCTAAAGAAGTACCTGTTACACTGCATTGCTGGCTCTAGAATCAAAGTAATATTGTATGCATTTTCTGGTTTACTTAATCTTTTAGCTGTTCAGAGTAAACACCTGAAAATGTCCCATTTAGTGGATTCAGCAGAAGAAATGCTTCTGAGAGCAAAATGGCAAAAAGTAAACACAATTTCAAGTTTATTCTTTATGTAAACAGCATCACTGAGTAGCAAGTGAGGGTGTGTTCATCATCCACAGTCTGGTGTTAAAAAATCCCATGTAAGGCAGGCCTGTTGTGGTATAGGTTGAGGCTGAGGGTTTGACCCAGTCTCTGCACAGCTGAGGTCCCTGACAAGCAGATAGCAAATGTGTGGCTCCACGATTCACCCCTGCCTGGCCCATGGTAGACACTGCTAATTGCTGCAGCACTCCTTATGAGCTTTGTAGGTGTTCAGAGTCCTTCTCAGCACAGCTCTCACGGCAGCTGGCACCAATTGAGCATGTGGCACATGAAATGAAATCCATTTGCCACTCCTGCCTGAGGGGCTTCCTGGCGACTCCAGGTGGGCCTCCTGGAGCTATTGGAGCCAACACTTTATTGACACTTATGAAAGTTTGGATGGAGGCTATTGTGAAAAGCAGATTAGAGGCAAGATCCTCTCAAGTCATCAAGGTAACTCACAAACCTGAGGAATCCAGTCTAAGCCCTTTCCTCACAAAGTCTCAAAACAGACAAAGTGCTACTTCTTATTCAGTTGCAGGAAAGATAAGTGACTCTATTGGGTCACTGTTGGGATTGTGGATAGATGAGCAGTCACAGGCTCTGGAATCAGAACGCCCCTGAGAAGACTCTCCAGATGATCCAGGAGGCATTCCTTCCTGAGTCCTGGAAGAGGGACCATCTGAGGAAGAACCTCCAGAGAAGACTGCTTCCTTCCTTCCCAGTTTCTCAGGCCTAAACCATGGCAGTGTGGCCCCTGGCTGACCTGGTAAGCTTCCAGACAAACCCTGCACAGTCGTTTTTGAAACCAAAGCTGATCTCCTTCTGCACTTCTTCCTCTCCCCTCCCTGCTTTCGGATGGTTAATTAAATTATCAAATTTATATTGATTTTGTTTGAATGAAAGCCCTGGGATTAAATGCTTAGTCCTCCTCAGGGTGTGTCTGTCCTATTATTTAGGGGCCACCACTTGACTTCTTTGATCCTCTTTCTGTCAGCCACTCCCCATTCTCTAGGTTTAGGAACGTTCAGGAACAGCTATCCAGAGACTGGGCTGTCTCTGTCAAGCTGAGTGACTAGTTCAATTTTCTTTGCCTCTCTGGGCTTCTGAGATCATATCTTTAAAATACGGGGGTTGGGATAGGTGATGACCAAAGTCCCCCTTAGCTCTCATAGCTAACATTCTGAGCTCTGACCCTCTCAAACACTTCAGGGTAACACTGAACAATTATCGACGCTTACTCTGAACTTGGAATGGTACTAAGAGTTTTATATACATTCTCTTACTATAGTTCTTACAAAAACAGGTTGAAGAAGTTACAAGTATTACCTCCTTGTATTAGTTAGTATTCAACACAGCTGCTTATATGGAAATGCCCTAAATAGCGACTTCAGTAAGATTGGAGTTTATTTTTCTCTCATGTTAAAAACAAAGCAAAACAAAGCACCGGGAGTTAGCAAGGCCCCTGTGGAGGGTGGCCCCATGGTGTCATCGAGATGTCCATCTCTTTGCTCCATCATCCTCAGCATATGGCTTCAAGTTCACTTCAAGATCCACGGTGGCTGCCAGGGCTCTAGCAATCACATCTCTGCTTCAGACAGGAAAAAGGATGAAAGGGCCACCTTTTTCAATTCCTTGAAATCCCAAAATACTTCTGGCAGAAGTTAATGACATCTTCGTACCTAGCTGCAAGGGAGGCTGATGAGGCAGGGAACAGTCCAAGTGTAGCTTGCCTCCTTCTCCTGGGACACACAAACAAATCCTGTGCTGGAGCCAGAAGTGTGGGCTTTCTGCCTGGGTTGGATGGTGACAGTGGGCTGAGTCCTCTCTGGGAAGCACCTAGAGATGAATCACATTTCCTAGCAGATAGTGGACTATAGGCACATTCCTCCCCCCTTTGCCCCAGCACATATAAACATTCACTGGAGACAGTCTGGCTAAAGTAGGCATGCTTTATGGCATCTGGCTCACTTCGTGGACAGTATATCTGTTCCTAGTGTGGAGGGAGTGGACTTTTTCCACTGTGACACAAAAAGGGACCAGCTCCCTGCGTCTGCCACAGATTGAGACCTGCTTGCCTTAGGGAGCCAAAGTCTACTCCTGAAACTGAACTTGCTTGGGCTTTTCTCTATGGGTAAAATATTGTTCCATCAGTGCCAATGTGAGTTGTGCTTTCGTTGGTGACCTCAACACCTGTAAAGCATGGAGGGGTTGGATCCCTAGGACTGCTGTTCCTGGTGGCAGGCATTTCTATGCTCTTGCTACCCTCTGTGTGGTGAGACTCCTCTGGAGGTAAGAATAGGTGCCTCTCCTTTCTGACCTACAAGTTGGCACTGTGGACAGGATGCTGGCACTCCTGACAAGTAGGAAATGTTGTTTACCAGTCAGAAATGTAGCAGTTAAATATTTGGGCTTTGTCACAAGGAATAAGGTAAGAATTGGTATTAAACCATATTCTAGCAGTCTCTTCACATCACACTTGACAAATGGGAGGAAGCAGGGCACAGAGCGGTTAAACAAATTGCCCCTTAGACATACAGTTGTCTGGTGGCATCCAGCCAATCTAAACCCTTTCTGCCTTCACTAGGGTTCCCTTGATGCTTCTTTTCCCCTCTTATCAAAGGCTCTTCTTATCAAAGACTTCGTGCAGTCTCTCTGGCTCTAAGGCTCAGTTCTCTTCCTGTTTTAGGAGAGCTTCTTATGGAGGCTTCACATTCAATTGCCTCCAAAATGCAAGATGTTGGGCTGAGCTGGGAGGCTGAAGCTGGACTGCAGGAACAGGTCCTCCCATCACTGGGGGAAGGCCCAGTATCCCCCTCTAGAATGTCCTCTGGTCCCCAGGCCCACGCCCCTCTCCACAGACATCCCCTTTCCCATTTCTGCACTCCTCAGCTCCCTCCATGGTGTTCCCAAACCCTTCAACGTGCCCTCAATTCCTGTCCTTGCCAAGCCTGGTATAAATTATAAATTGGTGCATCTCTACTTGCAGTGTTCATATTTGAAAAGATGAAGGAATAAGTTTGTTACTGTAAAATTTATGTAGATTTTTTCCCTTCTTTTTCATAATAGGATGCCCTTCCCAAGCAAAGCCCTTAAAATCATGCCATCAAGGCAGGACCTCCTTTGACTCCTAGACCAGTCGGTTTATTACTAAAGTCATTCCCAGAAGCTGCCACCTCCTCCTTGCCTCTTCTTGTCTGTTCAGTGTGGCCTAAGACCTCTGTGCACAGCAGCCTTGGTGTCACCTGGGAGTTTTTAGAAATGCAGGATCTCAGGCCCCACCCCAGACCTACTAAGTCAGAATCTGCATTTTTAACGGGTCCGCAGGTGATTCTCATCACACACAGGTTTGTGAAGCACTGACTTAGGAAACCTGGGACGTAAGATTCCTAACTAATTGTGAATTGAAGAAATTAACCTATATAAGTGTTTGCTTATTAAATACATTGCTTGTTTTAGAAGGAACCAAACCAAAGAAAAGAGAACAAATGAAAATCAGCTACAGAAAAAAATAATTACCTTTTGTGGCATAGTTATGACCTTATTCTATCCAGTACATCATGAAAATACCGATAGTTCATTGACTGATAGTAGATAAAAATTCTCATGCTTAAATTTTCTCTTAAGATTCCTTTGAAATTTATCCAGATCAGTGCATTTTAAGTCTCCAAATGGCTTTTGCAAATCAGATTAGCATGGCATTTTGGTTCATATACTTGCTCGGTTTTGCTAGGAGATTGCCAAATGCACTGGTCTCTAAACATATACTTTATTTTAAAGATACAATCTAGGTTTAAAAGCTTTAAAATCACAGGAAAGAGGGTTGTTTTACTCTCTATCTCTTTATTTTTATATCATACAGAAGTTCAGAAAGCTGAAAAAATAACAGAGCTATTTATTTCTATGAGCCATGCTTAAATTGGAGTGAGCTGAAAAGAAATTCACATTTGGCACTTTTAAAATATTGGTCCCTCCCCTCATTCGCCACCCCTCACTCAAAGTTATTTTCACCTTTTCACCTCTGGTCAGGTAGTACAGCCTGGGATGTTGATGTAAACCAGCTGGCGTGTGACATCTGAGAGATGCTGCTACTTTGGCTGCCGTGAACAGCAGAGCAGCTTTAAGTGACTAAACTCAAAGCTACCCCTTCCCCAGGGTTTTGATAATTCCTCCTGCCAATTATAGCACTTTACTGAGATTAACTAATTAATTCTCACCAAACACCCAAGAGACAGAATTACAGATAATTCATTCACACGTGTAAAGCACCTTTTATCTAAGGATTCCTGACACCGATGAATGCTCTCCCTTGACAACACTGCACATTTCAAAGATGACAAGGAAAGTCTTAATTACCATTTCAAAAACTGGGAACAAAGAAAAACCCCACTCCAGGACACAGAGGGGGAGATAGGGGAAACTGAACAGGTAGGTGGTTGGCAAGCTTACCACCAAAATACACCTGGGATCCTGGGCGCTGCATGGGGACTTCAATGACCTGTCCCTACTGGTCAGCTCTCTCCCTGCTCACAGTTCCCAGGGCCATGTCTGCAATAAGGAACAAGAGATAGTTTCACAGAGATATTCAAGCATATGTTTGGTTTCCTATGGAACCTCCTATTTCTACTCTCCTGCCTGTCTTCATAACACTGATTCCTCCTCACCTTTACTGGGAGAAGTTCCATTTGTGATTGAGATGAAACCTCTGACCCTTGAAATGGAGCCATTGGCCAAATACTATGAGGGGTTGGGGGAGAGAATTTGAAAAAAACTTGACGAACTGAGAATGCTTCAAGTGGAAAGGAAGGGAGGAAGGGGGAAGTGTGGGAAAAAGGAAGAGAGAGAAGTCAGTCCACCAAAAGCTCTGGAATCAATATTTAGGGAAAAGAAGAGAAAACAGTGATCCACACTACATAGGCTGTTGATTGGTTTACTATCATTTCTTTGTGAATCTCTTGGCAGTAGATTAATTTTGCTCCACTTGGCAGCACAGGGAGCTGACACTGAGCTGCAGTGGGAACTGGAATGACATTGTCATGTGATAGTATCAGGGGTGCTTCATGTACGGGTCTGTCATAAGGGAGACCCACGTGGTCCATTTGGAGATGCTTCTTAATAATGGATGAGCATTCACATAATGTATTTCTTCTAAGCTCAGATTATCAGTGCATCCCACACTCCTGGAGACTGCAAAGATGTGCTGGTTTCCCTTCTGACCAACAGCTGTGGTTCTGGAGCTCAGAGCCCTGGGTCTGCACAATCTGGTGCTTTGGAGTTTGCCTCAGCTGACAAGTAGGTTAGCAGAAACTTCTAGGCCTCTCAGGAGAAGGGGACTCAGAAGGAAAAGCTTTTGCTCAACAACACATTCAAGAAAGAGAGGTTGAGTAAGAACTTCACATTTTATAAGGCTTTACAAGGAATTTCCTAGGTGTATGATCTCACTTAAGCTTCCTGACTAACATATGAGGTATGAAAGTGAAGGGACACCTTTAATTTTGCATATTCAGCATTCTTTTCCTTGGGAAACCGACTTTTCTCCAACCACTGCATTCTGATGGGGCTGCCAGCCACGGGACTGTTCACGCCCCTCCTCCCCACTCCCTTCCCTCTCCCACCTCTCAAAGTTGGGCATATGACTTGAGCTGGGCTACCAGATTCTTTATCCCAAGAATTTGAATGTTGTGGAAGATACTTGGGGAAGATACATATTGGAGCTGTATAAAGAGAATGTCTGTGGGCCTTATCACCAAGACTCCCAGAACCATTCAAAGCCTGCCGCCTCAGCTCTTCCTTCCACTCTGTGAGACCAACGCATCCGTGTGACGGATCCTTAGCTAAAATGGGCTTCCCATATGTGAAATAATTACCTGTAATTCTATCCCTTGAGTATATGGAGAGTCAGGTTGTTTACAGTATTTTGTTATTAAATAGAATATTGCTATGAGCATTCTTGTATAGCCTCTGTGTGCCCAGGGGCAGGAGTTTTCCCAAACTATAAATCTAGAGGTTGAATGGATAGGTCATGCAACAGGCACATCTGCAATTTTACTGAGTATTATCAAATTGTTCACCAAAGCAGTTGCACCAGTTTATACCACTATCACTAGTAACTGAGTACCCATTGCTCTACATTCTGACACTTGGTACTGTCCAGTTAAAATTTCCTTGCCAGGTTAATGGTTATGAAATAGTATCTATTTATAGTTTTAATTTGCCTTTCCCTGACTACTAATGAGGTTGAGATTTCTTTCACAGTGCACTGACTTTGTTTTTTTTTCTGAGCATTGCTTTTTGCATCCTTTGCCAATTTTTCTATTAAGTTATTTCCCTTTTTCTTATTAATTTGAAAGTATTCTTCATATTACTAAATACTAATTTTTGTTGATTATATGTGTTTTTTGATTATATGTGTTGCCAAAATTGTTTTCCTGTCTGATGATTGTCTTTTTTTACATTCCTGTTGTCTTTGTTGAATACAATTTTTAAATGTTAATGTAATTAAATGCATCAATCTTTTTCTTTATGATTTGTTTAATATCAAGCTACCAGCTAGACTCTGTCTTTCTTTCTTTTATAGTAATGGAGTTGCAGCTGGGTTATGATCATTGCATGAGTCTAGAAGTGATGTGTGCAATATCTTTTTTTAAGAAGTCCACCCTTCAGCAGTCTGGTACAGCAATTACTACAGAGAACCCAGGAAGTCTCACATTGAAGTCATCAGAGCTGCCATCAGGTTGGGTCTTCCTACCTATAATCACTGGCCTGGAACCTCTTCCTGGACTATTGCATGAGAAGGACTTCTTTGTTTTTTCTTTAGCTAGTGAATCTGGGGGAAGTCTCTGAGATACAGCAGCTTCACCTACTGAGGTTATAAAGATATTTTTTTGTGTTGTCTTCTAAAACTTTTAAAGATTTCTCTTTTTTTTCACATTTAGATCTTTAATATGCCTGGAGTTTACTCCTACGTATGGTGTAGTACAAATTTTTTTCCATAAGGGTACCCATCTGTTCCAATACCCAGAATTATTATTTTTTTCCTTTAGGAGAGAGAAACCAAGAAAGGTTGAGAGACTTTATCAAGATCACATAGCTTGTTAGTGATTATAGCCCTTATGAAGAGCTAACATTTATAATATCTTCCCCAAAGCTCTATGAAGTAGGAACTGCCATTATCCCAATTTTACATATTAGAAAACCAATGCAGGAGGAGTTACATTGTTAACAAGATAAGCAAATCATCTTATGCCCTGACGCCTATTTACTGGTGTTACTATGCCGAGAGAAGCCTAATTAAATCCAATAAATATTATTAAGCACCTCCCATATTAAGCACCTCTGTGATAAGTGCCACAGGGTACACCGAGCTGAGACCCACCTCTGATATAAGAACCTTACAGTCTGGTCAGGGGTCAAGGCAGAATCACAAGTGTCATGAAAAGGGAAAGTGAGTTATAGGGGATTAGGGGGTAGAAGGAGGGGGAACACCTTCTACTCTGGCAATCAGGAAAGTCTTCATGATATTTGGGATCCCACCAGGCAGCCTGGAGAAAGGGTTTTCTATGGGTAATGGTTTAAACAAAAGTTCACAGGCTGGAAAGAACAAGGCATCTTAAGGACATGGCCAGAGATTGAATTCAACTCGAATGAGGTTGGGTAGAAAGATGGAAAAGAAGCTGGACAGGTCCAGTCTGGAGTCACCACCCAGCTATTTTCTATGAACAAACAATAGTGGTAACCAGGCCTATGGGAGCTGTTTCTTATAGCAACTGCAATGGAAAACTGGGTGGAGCCAGCTGTTAGTCATTCTTGCCTTGAATATCTTTTAAAATGTTGATGTAAAGTCTAAACCACTGTGTTCTCTCACAGCTTTTGAACTTTATAGAAACTCATCATCAGCAAGGCTATCAAGAACATTGCAAAAAATATTATCATCTTAGGATTTCTTTTCCAGGGCCATCTCCACCCTTTGTGGAACCAAGAGAGTGTGTATCCCTCTGAGACATGGCTGTAGATCTCTAACTTGATATCTGCTATTTTCAGCAGAATTTCTCAGTTTTCTCAGAATTCTATCACCAGCTCATGCTTATAAACTTCTTAACTTGACCAATCTTCTCCAAACAAATATCAGCGGCAGAGGCCCTGCCTTATTCATTGTTATGTCCCCACAGCCTGGCCCTGTGCCTGACACAGGGCAGGTGTTCCATACACATTTGGTGCTTGAGTAAGCAGATGTTGGGAGGGAATGAAAGAATGAATTCAGCAATGCTGCATGCAGCGGCTGCTGCAGCAGGCAACTGTGTTCAAGACAGCTAAGACAGGATGCCCAAGTCCTGCCTCATGCCAACTTCAAGGGTGGCCATAAACAGTCCCTGAAACTTTGTGTGAACTAAGATATAGATGCAGCTGCTATAGCAGAGATCCTGGCTTACACAAAATAAAGATTTATTTCTCTTTCATGTAAAAATCAAGCCAGTGTGAGGCTCTAGTTGGCAGAGATCCAGGCCTCTTCTACTCTGTTGTTCCACTAGCCCTAAAGTGTCGCCTTATCCACAGATCTTCCATGTCTTCATTTGCCCAGAGCTGCTATAATAAATACCACACAATGATTGGTTTAATGACAGGAATCTATTGTCTCACAGTTTTGGAGGCTGGAAGTCCAAAATCAAAGTACTGACAGACTTCTCTCTGAATCTGTAGCATCTGATGCTGGCTTGCTGCAATCCCTGGAGTACCTTATCTTGTCTCTGCCTCCATCACATGGCAATCTCTCTCTTTCTCTTCTCTGGTGTCTACTGACTTTTGGCTTCTGACTATGTCCAAATTTCTTCTCTTTATGAGGCCTCCAGTCATATGGATTAAAACTTACCGTGATTCAATTTGGCCACATCTTAACAAATAATCTTCAAAGATCCCATTTACAATAGGTCCATGCCCACAGGAACGTGGATCAAGATTTGCACATGTCTTTTGTGGGAGGTCTGATTCAATTCCCATAAAGAAGAGGGAGAAAGGAAGGAAAGGGCATGCTCTTTCTATCTAAGGGCACAACTTGGAAGTTGCACATATCCCTTCTGCTCACATGCCATTAGCCGGAGCTTAGTCATGTGGCCACACCCAACTGCAAAGGAAGGTGGGAACGGAGTAGTTTTATTCTTGGTGGCCAGTGCCAAGTTGATTACCATCTTATTCAAAAGCAAGGGAGACGAAATAATGGCGAACAACTTACCATTTCTGCCGCAAACTGATTTCACACTCTGTAGCACAGATCAGAGTGCCTAAGAAGGCACAGTGGCAGGCAGAGGAGCCTGGCGATCTACAAACAGAAAGGATGTACTTTGAATAAATTCATCAGTGTTGGTGCTAAAAATCACAGCCTGCAATTATGTGAGCACAGTATCAAAAGTAGAGCTGTCTTCACATACAGAGAACAGTGGCATACCCTCATTAATTTGGACTAGTCAACACGAATCTTCCGTCTGCTTCCAGAAGGTGGTCAATCTAATATGTTGCTGCATCACAATCTGAAGAGCATCAGTGATGAGAAGGGGGGAGACGTTTTGCACCAGAACTTGTATAATTGGCCGAGAAAAGATATCTCTTTTTCAGTAATCGCCCCTCTCCTGTCCCAGATTCTATTTGAGAGGACACACCATGGCTATTATTTTCATTGTCCTCCAGCTCAGTTCTCCCCTTTTTTCTGGGTACATGACTAGACTGTATTTCCCTACGCCCCTCGCAATTAAGTGTGGCGATGTGATCAAGTCCTTCAGAAGGATGTAAGTCTTCTCTGACCCAGGCCTAAAGACTGTGCTATTCTCTCCACGTTCTTACCCTTTCGTGTAATGGGCGACATTGATGTGGACCCGATTTAGCTTTGACCATGTAGACAGAAAAAAATGCCCTAGAGGCTGGTGGGGGGATAACCTGGAAGGAATCTGGTTCCTGATTGACCTCATAGACCAGAGCTGCTCACCAGCCTGTTATGCTCCCTTCTCACTGTACGTAAGAGAGAAACTGTGCTGTTTAATCCACTGTATCTTTGTCTTTTTGTTCATAGCAGCATAAACTTTTAGTGCAACTAATATGTCCATGGTCTTTTTAAATTCTGAACGTGGTACTGTGGACAGGAAGTTGCCCATCAGGTCTGCATGCTTTAACACCGGGAGCACTAGAATGAGGCAGTTTTTCATGCTATATGTCACAGAATTATTTCTTCTGCTGCTCACCTTTTACCATTGCATTCTTATAAAGAATCTACAAAAAAAGAACTCACATAGCAATAAAATGTAAAATACTTTAGATAAAACATTAAAAGAAATGTATAGAATCGACATGAGGAAAACTATAATACTTTCTGAGGTACATAAAGGAGATGAATAAATTTAGAGACATGAAAGATTCAATTGTAAAGACGTACATCCTCTCTAAAATCACTTGTCAGTATTAAATAATTCTAAAAAATTACTATAGGAGAGCTTATGGATCATGATAACAATGATGTAAAGTTATTTTGAATACTAAATGGGAGAGAATAACCAAAAAACAGAAAAATAAGAATAATTGGGAAAGCTTTCCCTACCAGATGTCAAAATTATTACAATGCTGCAATTTGCAAATAAATCTGATAGTGTTTCAGGAACAGACTTACAAATTGATGAATATAAGCTAGGAAACCCTGCTAATTGTGTACATACACAAATATATACGCATCCTTACTATTACTAGGGAAAGGTTACACTACTCAATAAATGATTGCAGGATAATTGGTTAGCTAAGTAGAAAAAAGTAAGTTATATATTTATCCCTTAAACAAAAGGACTGATTTTTTTTTAAAGAAATTTTGTGGAGATAGATTCATATATCATAAAATTCATCCAAGGTGTACAATCAATGGCTTTTAGTATAATCACAGAGTTGTGCATTCATTACCACAATCAATTTTAGAACATTTTCATTATTCCAAAAAGAAAAACCCCATACCCCTTAGCATACCCCTCTATCCTTCCCCAGCCCCACATAACCACTGATCTAATTCTGACTCAATAGATTTTTTAATATTTAAAGAATACTACTTATTACTGTTTACTATAATCTATAGTTTGCATTAGATGATTTTCCCCTATTAGTAACACCTTGTAATATTGACATACATTTGTTATAGTTCATGAAAGAATAGTCTTTATTTATGCTATTCACAATAGAGATTGTCAACCACAGGGTTCACTATGATATGCAGCCTCATATTTTAACCTCTACCTTTCCTTTTAGTAACATACATGACCTAAAACTACCCCTTTCATCCATATTTACATACATGAGTCAACACTGTTAATTATACTCACAGCAACATGCTACTATCATCTCTATCAATTTCCAAACATTTACAATCAACCTAAATAGAAATCTTGCCCACATTAAACATCAGCTCCCCATTCTCTACCTCCATTCTATGGTCTGGTAACCTACAATCTAGATTCTAACTTTATGAGTTGGCTTATTATACTTAGTTCATATTAGTGAGATCATACAATATTTATCCTTTTATGTATGACTCATTTCACGCAACATAATGTCCTCCAGGCTCATCCATGTTGTTGCATGCTTCGAGACTTTATTCCTTCTTGCTGCAGAATAATATTTATTGTATGTAGCACTTTTTGCTTATTTGCTCATTGGTTGATGGACATTTGGGTTATTTCCATCTTTTGACAATTGTGAATAATGCTTCTATGAACATTGGTGTGCAAATGTTTGTTCATGTCTTTGCTTTCAGTTCTTCTGGCTATATATATATATATATATATATAATATATATGTATATATAATAGTGGGGTTGCCAGATAATAGCAGTTGTATACTTAGTTTCTTGAGGAAACGCCAAACTGTCTTCCACAGTGGTTGCACCATTTTACATTCCTGCCAGCAGTGATTGAGTATTCCTCTTTCTCCACATCCTCTTCAACACTTGTAGCTTTCTGTTTTTAAAAAATACTGGCCATTCTAATAGATAGGAAATGATATCTAGACTGTGGTCTTGATTTGCATTTCCTTAATAGTTAGTGATGTTGAACAATTTTTCATGTACTTTTGGCCATTTGTACTTCCTCTTTGGAAAAATGTCTATTCAAGTCCTTTGCCCATTTTAAAATTGGGCTTTGTCTTTTTATTGTTGAGTCATAGGATTTTTTTTAACGTACTCTGGATGTTAAATCCTAATCAGACACATGGTTTCTAAATATTTTCTCTCATTGCACAGGGTTTTCACTTTTTTGACAAGGTCCTTTGAAACACAGAAGTTTTTAATTTTGAGACGGTCCATTTATCTATTTTTCATTGCATTGCTTGTGCTTTGGGTATAATGTCTAAGAAATCATTGCCTAATACAAGATCTTGAAGATGCTCCCTTGTGTTTTTCTCTAGCAGTTTTATGGTCCTGGTTCTTATAGTTAGGTCTGTGATTCATTTTGAGCTAATTTTTGTAAAAGGTGTGAGGTAGGGTGTCATGGTCAGGTTCATGTGTCAGCTTGGTCAGGTGGTGTTGCCCATTTGTCTGGTTGGGTAAGTGCTGGCCTGTCTGTTGCTATGAGGACATTTCATAGAATTAAATCATGATCACATCAGCTGCATCCACAGCTGATTGCATTTGTAATCAGCCAAGGGGAGTGTCTTCTGCAATGAGTGACATTTAATCTAATCACTGGAAGGCTTTTCAGGAGGATTCAGAAGAGATAGTCTCTCTTCCTGCTTTAGCTGGTGAGCCTCTCCTGTGGAGTTCATCCAGACCCTTCATCAGAGTCGTTAGCTTCACAGAATCAACAGGAAACACTCACAGATATAAAATTTATAAAAGTGTCTCACATAACTGTGGGAATGCAGAGTCCAAAATCTGCAGGACAGGCTGTGAAGCTAATAACTCTACATTCCCATGGTTATGTGAGACACTTTTATAAATTTTTTATCTACAGATATTTTCTGCTGATTCTGTTTCTCTACAGAACCCTAGCTAATACATAGGCATCCTCTTTCATTCTTTTAGATATGGATATCCAGTTCTCCCAGCACCATTTGTTGAAGAGATTATTCTATCCCATTTGGGTGGATGTGGGAGTCTTGTGAAATATCAATTGCCATAGATGTGAGAGTCTGATTCTGAACACTCAGTTTGATTCCATTTGTTAGTATAGCTGTTTTTATGTCATTACTGTGCTGTTTTGACCACACTAGCTTTGTAGCAGCCTTTAAAATCAGGAATTGTCAGTCTTCCAAAATTGTTCTTTTCTTTCATGGTAATGTTGACTATTTGGGGCCCCTTACCCTTTCCAAATAAATTTGATAATTGGCTTTTCTAATTCTGCAAAGTAGCCTGTTAGAATTTTGATTGAGATCACATTGAACCTGTAAAGCAATTTGGGCAGAATTGATAACTTAATGATATTTAAGAATATGGAATGCCCTTCCATTTATTAAGCTCTTTGATTTCTTTAAGAAATGTTTGGTAGTTTTCTGGGTATGGTTACTTTACAGCCTTGGTTAAATTTATTCCTTGATATTTGATTCTTTTAGTTGCTATTGTAAATGGAATTTTTTTTTCTTTCCTCCTCAGACTGCTCATTACTAATTATAAAACACTACTGACTTTTGCATCTTTAGCTTGTGTCACACTACTTTGCTGAACTTGTTTATTAGCCAGGTAACTTTGTCATAGATTTTTCAGGTTATTCTAAATATAGGATCATATCGTCTGTAAATAGTGAAAGTTTTACTTTTTCCTTTCTGATTTGGATGCCTTTTATTTCTTTTTCTTGCCTTATTGTGCTAGCTAGAATTTCTAGCATACTGTCGAATAACAGTGATGACACCCTTGTCCTGCTCCTGATCTTAGAGGGAAAACTTTCAGTCTCACACCTTTGAATACAATGTTAGCTGTGGGGTTTTCATACATGCCTTTTATTGAATAGAAGTTTCCTTCTATTCCTATTCTTGAAGGATTTTTATCAAGAATGAGTGATGGATTTTGTCAAATGCCTTTTCTGTGTCAATTGAGATGATCATGTGGTTTTCTCCCTCTGATTTTTTTAATGTGACATATTACATTAATTGATTTTCTTGTGTTGAACCACCCTTGCAAACTTGAAATAAAACCCATTTGATCCTGGTGTGTAATTCTTTTAATGTGCTGTTGGATTTGATTTGCAAGTATTTTGTTGAGAATTTTTGTATCTATATTCATTAGAGAGAGAGGTGTCTGTAATTTTCTTTTCTTGTAGTATCTTTATCTGGCTTTGGTAGTAGGTTGACGTTGGCTTCACAAAATAAGTTAGTTTGTTCCCACCTCTTCAATTTTTTTGGAAGAGTTTGAGTAGGATTGGTATTCATTCTTCTTGGAATGATTGGTAGAATCCCCTGTGAAGACTTCTGGCCCTAGGCCTTTCTTTGTTGGGAGGTTTTTGATGACTGAATCAATCTTTTTACTTGTAACTGGTCTGTTGAAGTCTTCTGTTTCTTCTAGTGTCAGTGTGGATTGTTTATATGTTTCTAGGAATTTGTCCATTTCATCTAACTTTTCTAATTTTATACTCTTATGATACTTTTTATTTCTGTGGGGTCAGTAGTGAGGTCTCCTTCTCATTTCTGATTTTATTTATTCATCTCTCGTTTTTCTTTGTCTAGTTAAGGCTTGTCAATTTTATTGATCTTCTCAAAGAACTAACTTTTGGTTTTGTTTATTCTCTCTATTGTTTTAATGTTCTCAATATCATTTATTTCTGCTCTAATCTTTATGTCTTTCATTCTGCTTGCATTAGGATGCTTGTTTTTCTTTTTCTAGCTCCTCCAGGTGTGCAGTTAGTTCTTTGATTTTTAGCTCTTTATTCTTTTTTAATGTTGTGGTTAGGGCTATAAATTTCCCTCAGAACAGCCTTCACTACATCCCATAAATTTTGATGTGTTATGGTGTTCTCATTTTCATTCATTTGGAGATATTTACTGATTTCTCTTGCAGTTTCTTTTTTGACTCACTGATTTTTAAAAGCATATTGTTTAATCTGCTTAACATTAAGCGGATTTTCCAGTTTTCTGCTTGTTATTGATTTCAAGCTCATTTCATTATGATCAGAGAAAGTGCTTTGTATAATTTCAATCTATTAAAATTTGTTGAGACTGTTTTGTGACCAACATGTGGTCTATCCTGAAGAATGATGCATGAGCACTTGAGAAGAATGTATATTCTGCTATTCCGAGGCACAACGCTCTATATATTCTGTTAGGTCTAGTTCATTATCATTTTATTCAAGTTCTCGGTTTCCTTATTAAGACTCTGCCTAGATGTTCTATTCATTGATGAGAGTATTGTGTTGAAGTCTTCAACTATTACTGTAGAGATGTCTACTTCTCCCTTCAGTTTTGCCAGTGTTTGCATCATGTATTGTGGGGCATCCTGGTTAGGTGCATAAAGATTTATGATTGTTATGTCTTCTTGATGGATTGTCCCTTTTATTAATAAATAATGCCCTTCTTTGTTTCTTTTAACAGTTTGGCACTTAAATTCTACTTTGGCTGATATTAATACACTTTCCCAGCTCTTTTTTTGGTTATTGTTTTTTGGAATATCTTTTTCCAGCCTTTCACTTTCAACCTATTTGTGTCCTTGAGCCTAAAGTGAGTCTCTTGTAGACAGCATATAGACATATCATAATTTTTAATCCAGTATACCAGTTTGTGTCTTTTGATTGGGGAGTTTAATCTATTAGCATTCAGTGTTATTACTGTAAATGCAGTACTTACTTCAACTACTTTATCCTTTGGCCTTTATATTTGATATCTTATTTTTGTCTCTCTTTTTATCCTTTCAGTTAACCTTACTGATAATCTTCATTTCTACACTCTCCTCCAAACCTCTTTCCTGTCTTTTCCTTTCAGCCTGCAGAACTCCCCTTAGTATTTCTTGTAGGGCTGGTCTCTTGTTGGCAAACTCTGTTTCTGTTTCTCTGGGAATGTTTTAAATTCTCTGTCATTTTAGAAGGACAGCTTTTCTGGATAAAGATTTCTTGGTTGACAGTTTTTCCCTTTCAGTACCTTAAATATATTATACATTGCCTTCTCACCTCCATGGTTTTTGATGAAAAATCAGCACTTAGTCTTATTGAGTATCCCTTGTATGTAATGAATCACTTTTGCTGCTTTCAGAATTCTCTCTTTTTATTTGGCATTTGATATTCTGATTAGTATGTGTCTTGCAGTAGGTCTGTTAGGGTTTATTCTGTTTGGAGTACGCCGTGCTTCCTGACTATGCATATTGAAGTTTTTCATAAGAGTTGGGAAATTTTTGGCCATTATTACTTCAAATATTCTTTCTGCCCCCTCTCTCTTCTCTTCCCCTTCTGGGACGCCCATGGCATGTATGTTCATGTGCTTTGTGCTGTCGTCTGATTCCCTGACACTTTGCTCAATTTTTCTCTATCTGTTCTGTCTGTACAATTTCAGATGTTCTGTCTTCTAGTTCTCTGATCCTTTCTTTTTCCTGTTCAAATCTGCTGTTGTATGCCTCTAGTGTGTTTTTATCTCTTCTATTGTGCCTTTCATTCCCATAAATTTTGTTAGTTTTCTTTGCATGCTTTCAAATTCTTCTTTATTCTCACCCAGTATCTTCTTAGTATCCTTTATCTCTTTAGCTATATTTGCCTTCATCTCCTTGAATTGATTTAGGAGATTTGTTTGAACATTTTTGATTAGTTGTTCCAAATTCTGTCTCCTCCACTTTTTAAATTTGTCCCTTGTCTGGGCCATATCTTTCTGTTTCTTAGTTTGGCTTGTAACTTTTTCCTAATGTCTAGGCATCTGATTATCTAGATCAGTTTGCTTTGATGGTCTGTTTCTTTCTTTTACTTGGGATTTTATTGTTGATTAGGCTTGCAGTAAGGTTCTTTTTTGACTCTTGGTTCAACTTATTTTATCAATTTTTCTTTTTTCTTTTTGCATGGGCAGCACCAGGAATCGAACCTGGGCCTCCCGCATGGCAGGCGAAAACTCTGCCTGCTGAGCCATAATGGCCCACTCTCAACTTATTTTAGATCATTAGAATTGCCTGTGTTTAACTGACCAAAACAGGACCAGGGGCCCGTGAAGTGTGTACAGACCAGTTCCAAAGGCCCTGGGGAGAGGGTCAGGAAAGACACCCCAAATCTTTTTTTTTTTTCCTCTTCTTTTCAGCTCCCCAAAACTGCACTTTCCAGACCTGTCCAGCAGATGGCACTCTTCAGCAAACTACTCCCTGCAGCCCTAAGCAGTGAGTGTGTTTTTCAACCACTACAGCCTCCACCCTTGATGGAGTCTGCATTGAAGCAATATCCATGGGGAACCCTTTCCCAGGCAGGTTAGAACTGAGATTCAGACCTGGAACCCAGCTTTCCAAACTTGCCAATCAGAAGTCACCCTAGGTACTTGGCTGTGCCCCTCCTTGTTCCCAGGAAGGAAGGCCCCCATATCCATCTCTGTCTGCAGCACCTAGCCACAAGCCATACTGAGGCTGCTTCCATTGATGTTGAGGGATAGGCGCTGGCCACCACTGTGGCATGATTCACTCACTGTTTTTTTGTTGCAGCTTCTCAGTCTCCCTGTTCCACTCTGTCCTGGATGCTATACAGTGTTTCCCTGATTGCCACAGCCCCAGAGCCATTGTTTTAGACGGTTTCAGCCTGTCCACTGGCTGTTTTTATAGGTGTGTGTTCTGCATCTCCCTACCCCTTTATCTTCCCTGGAAGTCCTCTAACTAGGACTGATTTGCTTTAAAGGAAACCATTTTAAAATAAAGAAAATATGGGTAAAGATATTGTTTGAATACATTATGGCTGATAGAATTTTATGCAGCAGTGAAAAATCATCTTTTTGAAGAAAATGTAATGAACTAGGGAAATGTTCAAAATATGATTATAAGTGAAAGAAAACAGACTACTCTGTGGTATATAGGCCTCCATTGGCCCATCTCCTACCACCCTGCCCCTCACTCACTCTGCCCTGAACACTCTGGCCTCCAGATGTCTTTCTAATACGCCCAGCAGTTGATGTCTGCATGACTTTACACTTGCTATTCCCTCTGCCTAAAACCTTCTGCCTTGAGGTATCTGCACAACTACATTTTCTTCAGCCTTTCGTCAATTCGCATCTTATCAATGAGACTGTCCCTGGCTACTCTATATAAAAACAGTAAGACCCCTCAGCCACTACTGCCATCCCATACTCCCTGTCCCCTTACCCTGCCTTGTTTTTTTCAGTAGCACTTACAATTGACTGGCACAAGACGTATTTTCATGATTATTTATTTATTGTCTATCTCCCCATCTAGAGTATCAGCTCCATAACATCAGGGAACTTGTCTGTTTTGTTTATTACTAAATCCACAACACATAGCAGGCCACCACTTAATATTTGCTAGATAAATGAATAAAATGTATCCCTATAAACAATATTATATGACTTTCATAAAACAAATTTAGGTGACAGATAGATATAGCAAAATGGTAAGGAGGTGGTACACCAAATGTTAACCTTTATGATGGGATTGCTGCTGATTTTGATTTTTTTCTTTATGCATTTCTGTACTTTAAAAATTTTTTATAAAGAATATGTGTTCTAATGAGAGAGAAACCAACATGGTGTTATTTCAAAATTTTATACTGAAAGCAAATCACCTAAAACCTGAGCCGGCCAGATATTCTAATTTGTAGACCAATTCTGTTTTTTGAGAAGTTCCCACCAGTTTCCTCTTTATTTGCACTTTTCCATTTTATGAATCTGGCTACACTTCCACAGGGTTATATTTTATCAGCTACTCCCTCCTGGCATTTCCTTCCTCTGCCTTTCCCACTTCAACAAGCACCTCTATGTCGTGGAATTTCTTTTGGGGGACACTCACTTAAGGCATTCCTCATTGTCCACATTCAGCGTCCTCGGCCCAGTGCCAGCTCGGAATTTGCAGAGACTTCCTCCTCCTTTTCTCCAACCAGGCTTCTGGAGTTCCTTCCCAGGACCTGCATTTCTGGGTGCTTGAAGGGATGATGGGATTGGCCCATTCCAGGCTCACTGGTCTTGACGCAGAGGGGTAGGTTACTTGAGGGAAATTACTTAAGATTAGAGGAGACTGGGATGGGGCACAGCTGGTATTAATCCCCTTAAGAATCTTCATTTAGGGGCTACCTACCCCGCAAAGGGTCCCACTGCATGTAGAACTAATCCAGTGAGGAAGACATGTCACAGCAGCTACGTTTACCTAAAGGGTCCTGGGCCGTAAGCTTCTTTCCTCAGAAAGGAGGTAGATCTTGGTATAAAATCCCAAGTCTCCCTTTATTTGACTCACATTCCTCCTTCTACTCTGGAATATCCAGCTGCACAAGGTGAATGAAAGGTTATCATCCGCAAACAGACACTATTGTTTCCCCTTGCCGTAGCACCTCATATATTAAAAAATAATTATCCAAGTACAAAGAGTAGCCATAATTATCCAAGTACAAAGAGTAGTCGTCCCCCTGAAAATCTGAAGCCCGCCAGCAATGATCAGCGGTGCACAGGCCTGGGCTTGAAGGAAGGGAGTCATCAGAAATACCAGGTCAGTGCTTCTCCCCCAGGGCATTGCTGGTGGCCCGCGTGTTCAAGGTGAGGTGGACGACGACAGTCAGCTATTATTTATAGACCCAGTGGGGAGGGCTTGTGGGCTGCTGGGAAGCCTGTGGCAGTCAGGGACAGCGCTGGCTTTGTTTGAGCAAAGATGACTACGTGCTGGGTGACCAGGGCGTGCCTCAGTCCAGCGGCCCAGCGGCCCCAGCCGAGCAGCAGGGCTTCCTCTTGCTCGCCTCTTAAACATGGGCTACCATAACGGCAGTCGCTGCTTAGAATGTGCCGCATTGGGCTTAGCAGCCCTTGGTATTTCTGAACCCCAGCTGTCCAGGGAAGAACCTCAAAATGAATCGCTGTCTTAGGTCGGTCTCTACCACCATATTTAAATCCTTAACTCCCCAATTGGGCTACTCCTTTGCAACCTCTGAGCAAGCTGGGCACGCCTCTGTTTACCACTCACCATATTTTATGTGAATTATCTGTTCATGGGACTGCTTCCTCTCCTAAATGACAAACTCCTCAAATTCAGGGACCGTGTCTTAACTCATATTTATAGGCCTAGTGCCTGGAACACAGCTGCACTCAACTAATATTTCACAAACCAGTTCTCAGATTCTGGTTTTCTTTTCTTTTCTTTTTTTTTAAATGTTTTTTATAGCTAAATATAACATATATATAAAGAAAAGAAAGAAAAAGCAGTGATTTTCAAAGTACACGTCAACAAGTAGTTGCAGAACAGATTTGAATTTGTTATGGGTTACCATTCTACTATTTTAGATTTTTGCTTCTAGCTGCTCCAAAACCCTGGAGGCTAGAAGAACTTCTTAAAATCTTTTTTTGTGAAAAATGTCATATATACAAAAAAGCAATAAATTTCAAAGAACATTGCAACAATTAGTTGTTAAAGAGATTCAGAGTTTGGTATGGGTTACAATTCCACAATTTTAGGTTTTTACTTCTAACTGCTCTAAGATACTGGAAACTAAAAGAAGTACCAATACAATAATTTAGCAATCATGCTCATTTGTTAAAACCATCATTGACTTTGATCATTTCCCACTCTTTAGGGGTATTTGGGCTATGACCCTTCTTTTTCATGTTGGAAGGGGCTGTCGATAATATGGAATAGGGGAATGGAAATAGTTGATGCTCTGGAGAGGCTGGTACCTCTGGGTTTTGGGACTGTAATTAGTCCAGGGAGCCATCTGGAGGCTGTAGGTTTCTGGAAAGTTACCCTAGTGCATGAAACCTTTGTAGAATCTTATATAACAACCAAGGTGTTCTTTAGAATTGGCAGGAATGGTTTTGGTTGGGGTTTGGCAAGTTATGATAGGTAGCAATGTCCAACTGAAGCTTGTGTGAGAGTGACCTCCAGAGTAGCCTCTCAACTGTATTTGAACTCTCTCAGCCACTGATACTTCAGAGTCTGTTTTAAAAAGTTCAGTTGAAAACATTTCAGACAATTGTGATTCCTTAGCAGATTTTTTATTTAGGGCAAAGTTCATGGGAATATTTCTTGAGAATTGCCTATATCTGGGTCTTAAAATGCCCATGGTGAGGGGTTTCTAGGGTGTCAGGGCCAATCAGTCCCCTAAGTGGGATTTGATATTATTATTTGATATAACAGTTGTCACAGTGAAAATCTCTCATGTGTCTGACACTTCACAATTTAAAGCCCTTTGATTAGATTATCACACATTACTATGCTTACTTCTGATCTTCAAGGCATAAAGTGTGGAGGGGACATATTTTAAAATCTTATAAAATAAAAATCATTTACCCTCTGTGATTTATCTGAGAATCTTATTTTTATAATTAAGCATCTTTTCACCTTCATTCAGCAGTTATTACATTCCTATTCTGTGTGCCAGGCACTGTGCAATGCACTGGAGAAACAAAGATGAAAAGTCACAATTTCTGCTCACATTAGGAAACCAATACAAAGTGATAAGGGCTATAGTAAAATTGTTCCTAAAGGCTACCAGAGCAGTGGGCAGGAGTGTTTGAGTCTGCCTGAAGGGAAGTGTCAGATCAAGATGATGGTAATGATGATGATGGTGGTGATGGTGGTGATGGTGGTGGTGATGGTGGTGATGGCGGTGATGGAGGGGGTGGTGATGATGGTGGTGATAGTGGTGATGGAGGTGGTGGTGGTGGTGGTGGTGGTGGTGGTGATGGCGGTGATGGTGGTGGCGATGGTGGTGGTGATGGTGGTGGTGATGGCGGTGATGGTGGTGGTGGTGGTGGTGGTGATGGTGGTGGTGATAGTGGTGATGGTGGTGGTGGTGGTGGTGGTGGTGATGGTGATGGTGGTGATAGTGGCGGTGATGGTGGTGGCGATGGTGGTGGTGATAGTGGTGATGGAGGTGGTGGTGATGGTGATGGTGGTGATGGTGGTGGTGACGGTGGTGGTGGTGGTGATGGTGGTGATAGTGGTGATGGTGATGGTGGTGGTGATGGTGGTGATAGTGGTGATGGAGGTGGTGATGGAGGTGGTGATGGTGGTGGTGGTGATGGTGGTGATAGTGGTGGTGATGGTGGTGATGATGGTGGTGATAGTGGTGATGGAGGTGGTGGTGGTGGTGGTGATGATGGTGGTGATAGTGGTGATGATGGAGGTAATGCTGGTGCTGGCAATGATGCCAGCAACATGCAGTGCTTACCATGTATCAAACATTTTCTGAGTGCTTTGCATATATTAACTCACTGAATCTTCATAATCACTTTTATTATTTCCATTTAACAAATGAGAAAATTGAGGCATGTAAAAATTAGGTAAATTGTTCAAGATCGCATAACAGGTAAGTGGTGGAGACAGTCTACCTCCTCTTCGGTCGCTGAACCAAAACAACAATAAAATTGACAAAGAACAGGGCCTTCTGTTATTGCCTAACGTACCTTCCTTGGTCCCCTCTGGATGTTCAGCCCACTTATTTCTTGAGCCAGCCCTTTATCTTGGCACTACTCAAGGGTCCTTCCTGTCCAGATGGTGAGTCTGGCTTGTGATTCTGGCCCCATGTGCCTAAACAGCCCATCATGAATAGAAAGTGAAGGTTAAATTTGGGATACCAAGTCAGACAAATCTGGGCTAGAATTCTGATCGTCACTTCTTAGCTATGTGACCTGTTTGCCTCAGCTTTTCCATCTGTAAAATGGGATAATTGCCGCATGTATGCCTCTTTGGCCTTACATGTCAACTACTTTTTGCTCATCCCACACCCTTCACACAAGATTAGGCCCCTGAACCACACGGCTGCTGAAACTGAGCCAACTTGGAAGCTCTTGGAGTTCCCCTGCATGACTGGAGACATTGTTCTGTTGCAGAGGAGAGCCCTCTGTCAGGGAGGGACTGAGGGCTTCAGCGCCTTCAGGAGACAACGGCTCAGAGATTCCTCTGCCTTGCATTTGGAGACAAGCTTTTCCTTCAGAGACTGAAGTAAATGTGATAGAAAGAAATGACTTCATGGAAACCGCAGTTGGTGACTAGCAGAAGGCTGGCGAGAGGACTGGAAGTGGGGTTATGTGCCCGGGGTACACCTCAGAGGAACCTTGGGGCCAACAGCACGCTCTCTGTTTATTCAGGGGTTTCCTCCCTGAACTCGCCGAGGAAACAGCTTTTTAAGGAAAGGGAAAACATATGAGTTCAACAAGGCAAGATGTATTCGGGGGGGCAGCAGAGCCCAAGTAGCGGGCTACAAATGGCCTCCTCTTTCAGTCCAAGGGGGGCCACAGAGCAGAGAGTACAGTGCACTTCCTGCTGTGTGGGGGCTCAGCACCAGTGGTGCACTCCAGGCGCTGCAGAGGGGCTGGCCCGCGGTCACCACCTCCTGGGCGCATCTGGTGCCTTTTGGGGAGAAGCAGCAAATCTTTCGGGGCACCTGGCATCCTTCAGTAATTTCTGAGATGAAGAAATTAGTTGTGGCAGGACTCTCTTTTTCTTTACCCATTTTACCTTCACTCTTGGTGGGAAGAGACTTTTTAAAAAGCATAATAATATATTAAAATTATGCTGTGAAAGGTATAGTATTAGCAAAAGAGAGGGCTTTACTTGGGAAAAAGAATTCATTCTGCTCTCTCAGTTTGGGTGAGGATGGGCTTCAGAGGCCTCCTTGCTGAGTGGTGGCGATGGGAGTGGAGGGTGGAGTGCAGGGCAGGTGGTGAAGGACAGAGGGAGGGAGACTGAGGGAGCAGGAGCTTTTCTCCATTCATCAAATTCTAACAACCATAAGATGACTTGATTGGGAGTAAATGAATGGTTTTACCATCCTCTGGACTCTTAGCTTCCTGTGATCAGCTTCTTTCTGGAAACATATTCTTTTTGGAAATGGACTGTGAATTTTAGATGTTGGGCAAAACAGCCTGATCCACCTCAGCCCGATGGCACTGAGCACCAGCACCGTGCATCAGGTGGAATAGAGATGGAAGGTGCTGGTGGGTCCTGAGGAACTTGGGCTTTTGCGGAGGAGACAACCAATAACAATGACAGATGTCAGCACAAGGGCAAGTGAGAGCCTCTTATGGGTGGTATGGACAAAAGAGACTTCACAGAGAATGGACAGGACAGAAACAGTGAATGGGACTTGGGGCTGTGCCAGGGAGAAGGAGACCAGCTTTCCAGACATGGCTTTCCAATCCTTTGAACTTGACTGTATAGACGCCTTTTTTTTTAAAAAAAAAAAATTTTTAATTGAGAAATCCTCACACACATACTTTCTATAAATGGTGCACAATAAATGGCTCACAATATCATCACATAGTTGTGTATTCATTACCATGACCATTTTTCAGAACATTTGCATCACTCCAGAAAAAAAAGAAAAAGAAAAAAGAAAACTCATACATACCATACACCTTACTCCTTCCCTCTCATCGGCTACTAGTGCTTCCTTCCACCCAATTTATTTTACCCTTTGTCCTCCCCATTATTTATCTATTTATTTATATACATTTTTTTTACTCATCTGTTCATACCCTGGATATAAGGAGCATCAGACACAAGGTTCTCACAATCACACAGTCACATTTTAAACATTATATCTTTGTACAATTGTCTTCAAGAATCTAGGCTACTGGAACACATTTCAACAGTTTCAGCTACTTCCCTTCACCCACTCCAATACAAGAAGTCTCTCTTGGCCATACCACCCACATAAACTAAAAAGGGATGTCTATATAATGCAAAAGAATAACCTCCAGGATAACCTCTTGACTCTTTGAAATCTCTCAGACACTGAAACTTTATTTTGTCTCATTTCTCTCTTCCTCCTTTTGGTCAAGAAGGCTTTCTCAATCTCTTGATGCCAGGTCCTTGCTTATCCCAGGTTTTCTGTCCTACATTGCCAGGGAGATTTATACCCCTGGGAGTCATGTCCCATGTAGGAGGGAAGGCAGTCAGTTCACATGCTGCGTTGGCTTAGAGAGAGAGGCCACATCTGAGCAACAAAAGATGTTCTCTGGGGGTGACTCTTAGGCCTAATTTTAAGTAGGCTTAGCCTATCCTTTGTAGGGATAAGTTTCATTGGGGTGAACCCCAAGATTGAGGGCTTGGCCTATTGATTTGGTTGTCCCCACTGCTGGAGAGAGTATTAGAAATTCTCCAAATGGGAAAGTTGAATATTTCCTCCTTTCTCCCCATTTCCCCAAGAGGACTTTGCAAATACTTCTTTATTCACTGCCCGAATTGCTCTGGGATTTATTGGGACATCACATTAACCTGGACAAACCAACAAAATCTCATGCCCTATTCAAGATTGCATGTACTTATGGTGTTTAACTAAACGGACAATACTTAAGTTAAATTAGGAAATGCACTACCCAAAATATAAATTTTGCACAACTAAACATCTCTCGATTTTGTCTCACCCAGAAGTTGAGGTTTTAAAATGTGAACGATATCATCATTTGCCCAGTCTTCTAGTATACCTTAGTCCTATCCAGATTAGCTTCATTTATATCTCCAGTTGAAGTCTGATCCCTTTTTCACCTGAAGTCTGATCCCTTTTTCATCTTTTAAATAGTTTCTGTTAAAAAGCTGACTTTCATAGCTTCAGAGCTCTGACTCTGCGTCTCAGGTGTCACATAAGTACCTAAAGTTTCTGGGAAAGACCATGTTATATATAAACAGCCCAGTATCTCAGAATTAGAATTAACAGTTACACCCCATGAATATATATAACTGCTGTAAGAGCTTACAAACTAGAACCCTTTGCAATAAGCCCCAACCTGATAACCCATGCTCCTCAACTTTAGTTCACTGATTTTTTTATTTGAGTTAGTCCATGTGATTGAGGTATGATAATATTTGTATTTTTTTCCTGACATTTCATTCAAAATACAGCTCTTAAGTTTTATTCACCTAGTTGCATGCCTCACAACTTCATTCCTTCTCATGGCCGCTCAGTAGTTCATTGTATTACATAAGCACCATAGTTCCCCTTTCCATTCCTCAGTCGTTGTTCCCTTAGGCCACCTCCATTCACTATGGGTCAGGAACACTGCGACCAGAAACACCAGTGTGCAAATATCCATTGAGTCTCCACACTTAGTTCCTCCAGGTGTGTACTGAGCAAAGGGGTTTTAGAATCATATGGCAACCCCACCCCGAGCCTCCTGTGGAACTACTCTGCCCTCCAAGAGCTGCACCTCTCAGTTTCCCTAATGACAGTGAACAGGAACATCTCTTTCTCCGTATTTTCTCCAGCACTTCTCTCAGTTCATTTTTAAACAGTTTTATTCACATGCTATACAAGCCAAACTAAGTGTATAGACATGCCTTCACCACCGTACTCTATCTGAAGACATTTCCTTTTCTCCCACAAAGAATCCATACCCCTTTCCAAATCCCCCTGACTGTTGACATTTAGTTTTGGCATAATGCCTTTGTTACCTTCAGTGGAAGCATATTACAATGTTACTGTTGACTTGTATAGAGGCCTTTGATAGAGAATTTTACTCTGCCTTGATATCTTGCCATGGATTACTGGCCCCTGGTTGGGCAATGTACAAACCTGGAAACCAGGACTCAAATGCCAAACTGAAAGCCTTGAGCCAGTCTGGGTTTGAGGGCTCACGGAATTCTCTCTGGACCCTGCGTTCTCTGGAATCCTGGCAAAGAAGCATCAAATATAATATATATATAGGGAAATAAGGGAAACAAAAGGAGACATTGATGCCCTCAACAGATCTCAGGAAGATTTTTTTGTGAGCAGGGGAAATAAGGGCTACATACACTGCAAGTGTAAAGGCGCCTGTCCTTACCCTTTGCTGGAGAAAGTACAGCTGAGCAGAGAGCAGGTGGCTGTAGGCTGGGCTGGGTTGGACACAAGTATGTGGCGGGGCTGTTAGAATCTAGGTTCTGTGGGTGCAGATGGCTTCGGAATGCCTGGTTAAAAACTTCTCCTGCCCTGGTGTTTCAGGTCTGCAAACCTCCTGGGGTCCTCTTCAAGGACTTCTCCCGAGCACAGGATAATATAACCCGGGCTGCTCTACCCCGGCTCTGCCCCCGCCTCACCCCATCTTGCTCATCTGACCCACCTTCCCATGAAAAACAAACCTCCTCGAAATGTGTTTGATTTTCTTTCTCCCTTTGTAACTATTTTAAAAATGTTCTCCTTTTTGTTTTCTCCTCCAAGAATTTTACAGGAAAGGAGGATCTAAGAATGATTGGTGCAGATAATGAGAAAAGCAGGATTGGGTGGGTAGTTACAATGTCAGGGCGTTTGAAAGAAGAATACTTTTTCCCCCTTCATTGCACCCAGTGGAGAAATTGTTGCAAACCATTCCCAGAAATGTTAGCAATGCAGAGAGATTTATGAACTTCATAGCAAAGGTCATATATAGTACCTAATATTCACAGGAAAATTTTACAGACAATCAAGAATAACATTTTGAAACCAGGGCAATGTGTCAGAGATTGATCTTGGGTTATTTCAGCTATTATTTCCCAAAATGCTACAGTGTATATGTCAAATTTGGTATCAGAGCTAAGTAAGCTTGAGCCTATAGAATCCAAGAAGAAGGATCCGGAAAGGAAAGATTTTTCACTAGGTAGTTTCAGTAATAGCGGTCCTTAGATATACTAAGATCATTATTGTCACATTCTCTTACACTGTAGACTATTTAGAATTTACAAAGTGCTCTTTTAGAATATCATTTAATAGCACACTGTCCCATTTCTAGGCTTTTCTTTTCTTTTTTTTTTTTTTTGTATGCCATATGGCGGGGCAAACACAAAATGTTTGCTTGTTTGTTGTTTTTTTGGCGGGGGGGGGGTAAAGCTCATGGACCAGTAATCAAACCCGTCTGCCACGCGGCAGGTGAGAATTCTACCACTGAGCTACACTTGCACCACCTAGGTTTGCCTGTGTTTGAGATCTGAGCATGTTTAAGTCAAATTCTCTATGAAGGGTCTGTGTTAAGGACTTGTACAAGTGTTTATTTTCTACCTCCAACTGGAGTAGTCTTAATAACAGGATCTTCCCTTCCTCCCTTTCTCCCTTCTTTTCTTTTTAAAAAATGAAGCCCTCTCAGTGCAAAATTTTCAGCAAAATAGCTACATTTTCCATTGCTGTGTTATGCTGAGAATATACCTCTTGACCCTGCCTCTACTTTTTAAACACAGCAGCTGCTGGAGTTAAGTCCTTATCATTTCTTCCTTTTATTATTGTAATTACATAGTTATATCTCTACCTTAATTCCCCTCTCCTATCCATCACCCTCACTGCTGTCAAACTGAACTTTGACAAACTCGAGGCAAGGATGTGTGGAAGCAAGCAATCTCATAGATGTGTCTTGGTACAGCCCTTTCTAAGGGCTGTATGGTAATGTCTATCAAAGTTACAAATGCAGATACCCTTTGTCTTAAAGTTATTCTTCCAGTAACTTGTCCTAAGATATCCTTGTACATGCTAAAAATGTACGTGTGAGGATGTTAATTAAAGCATTGTATATAATTGCTAAATACTGGGAGCAAACTGAATAATCATCAGCGGGGGCACTGAAATGAATTATGGTAAATTGGATGATGGAGTGTTTAAGGATCTTTTTGTTTGTTTTTGTCCTAGCATCTGCTTGCTTTTCAACCCTCCTCATGGTCTGTTGTTGTTGATTTTCTCCAGGGGTGGGTCTAACTGGTGTAGCCAATTAGTCCATCATATTTCCCTGGCAACAATAACTGTTTCTTGTAAAATGGAAGTTTGTCCAATAAGAATGAACTCAAGATTTTGCTGGGAATACTGGGCTACTGACTCCTTCTTTTCTGTCGGTCTTGGAGGTGTGAGACATGAAGTTTGGAAGAGCTGCAGCCATGAGGGGAAAGCCTAGAGCTTCCAGGAGACCTAATGTGGGAACATGAGGAAGGAACCAAGCCAGGAAAGTGTGCTAAGGGATGGAGCCTACTGCCGTTGAGCCATGGGCAGGCACTGGGAATCGAACCTGGGTTTCCAGTATGGCAGGCAAGAATTCTGCCACTGAGCCACCTTTGCATTGCCCTGGGTGAATTCCCTTTTGATTTTGTTTTTGTTTAAGCTACTCTGAGGTGAGTTGTCTTTCATTTGCAAACGAAAGGATCTTGGGTGCTAAAGAATGCATATTAGCCATGAAAAGGTATGAGGGCCATCTACTTGTGCCCAAGTGGAATGATGTTGGTGATATTTCATAAAATGAAGGTGTTACATAATAAATATAGAATATATTCCCTCTATATAAATAAAATGTCATGTACGTGAGTGCATGCCTGTGTAATGCGTGCGTAATGTGTGTAAATGGCCTCAGCTAACCCATACAGTACCTTTGAAAACGTTAGAAAAAGATGTCCTCTTTGGACACTGCAGCCCCGTGCCAGGGA
This sequence comes from Tamandua tetradactyla, assembly GCF_023851605.1. Classification (NCBI taxonomy): domain Eukaryota; kingdom Metazoa; phylum Chordata; class Mammalia; order Pilosa; family Myrmecophagidae; genus Tamandua; species Tamandua tetradactyla. Next base: position 144,111,596 of record NC_135329.1, read on the forward strand.
GAAACTTGGCAAGCAAGGGTGCAATGGATTTGAATCCTCTCTTACTCCTTTGGCCAGGCAATTTTGTGCAGTGCACAACCTGAGCAACAATATGCTGTGCCCCTTTATGTATCCATATACTTCTGGTAGGATTTACATGACAGTAGAAAGAAAGGTTGATTTGGGGAAGGGAAGACTGGGAATTTGTCGTCGAGGGTGTAAAGAAGGCTTAAAGCTTTGTACTACATTAGGGGAATGCTTGAATTTTCTTACCACAGACAAATATTATTTGTAAAAAACTAATTAGTTTAAATAAACAAGCAAGAAAGCAAACAGAAACAGAGGTTTGAGCTCAGTCACTCTCTGGCTTTTAAAAACCTTCAATGATTCCTAATGGAGAAATTCCAGATACTTGAGTATGTTGCTCAAAGGTCCTTCACAAACTGGCCTCAGCCTGTCTTCCCAACCTTATCTCTGGCCACTCCCTTCTTTCCCACCTTGCAAGGCAGGATTGCTTGTGATTCATCTCACAGATCATGTTTGTTGGTCTCTCTGGCCTTCCTCGAGCTCCACCCCCAGAGAAATACCCATCATCCTCCAGGGCCTTCCCTACCTGGGTGCTCCCGCAGTCTTGGGTGCTCCTGCAGTCCTGGGTGCTCCCACAGTCCTGGGTGCCTTTCTTTTTCTTGTTATTTTCACATTTTATTGTAATTATTTGTTTTATCTCAGCCACTCCTCCTATTTTGTAAATTCTTTGAGCCCCCCCCCCCATCTCCCTGGACCTAAGAGAGTCAGTGCTTGTGACATAGCTCATAGCTATTCTGTGAGTGAATGGAGGTAGGTTCAGATTCCATCTCTTTACTAAGCTGCTCTATCCCTTTCACATTTCTTTTCTTTTAGAGATGCAAATTCTTATCTATTCTTTGCTTCTCTGCAGAGCAGCAATTATCTAGGAGGTAGCAGAGCTAGAGTTTCCAGCCCAAACCAGATTGCATTTCCTCATGCTTAGCAGCTCTGGGGAGTCCTTTTTCACTTTGTGATAAATGCATCTGAGATTCATAGGTCAAATGACCTGTTTATTAGCTATTTGTGTGCCCCGACACGCACAGTCTGTCATGAAGTGCTCATACAGTTTAGAATCTGGAAAAAGAGATGGGGAAGAGAAGAGGGGTAAGAATTTGTGAAAATGTAGGCAGTTACATGGGCCTTTGCCCCATCAGGCAGTCAGTCTCCCCGGTAAGCCTTTAACCTGGAAACTTGTACAGCTGCTATTCCCAGGAGCCATCACTCTGGTTAAATAATTACCAAGACCAGGAGAAATCTGCCATCTGCACATAAAAATCTGTGAGGCAGATTCTTTCCAGGAAAGAGACAGGTGAGGCAATAGTTCTCTCCTCATGCATTCATTCATACAATGGAGCTGACAGCTTACACAGGGAGGAGCTGAATCCCTCGGGGACAGCACTGTGGGTGCATCATCATAGGTGCTCAGGAAAGACCTGGATGGCTGTTGAGTGGCTAATGATGAATGAGGAAAATGCTGAGCCGTTAGACCCACTCCTCAGTCAGGGGCAAGGAGGGTGCTAGCTGATGAGATCTGGAGAAGATGTGGTGTCCCAAGTCTTAGACAAAGGATTCAGGGCTGGTGCCAATCAATAGAGGGTCTTTGTGAGAATCAGAGAAGAGGTGACAGCCTCGCACCAGACTGTTGCAATCTAGGCTTGCAAGTGGATGGTGTCTCTGGCCAGAGAAAGCATGTTCATCACTTTGGGAGGACACAGCCCCAGGTCAGGCATCTCGACCTCAATGGCCACATGATTCTCTCTGGGGTGGGGTGGGGGGTGGGGTGAATTGATAAATTAGTTTTCTACAGATGTTCAATGTTATCTTTCCAAAATCACCTAAGGTTCTACTGAACCAGAATTGCTGAAGGGGTGGGGGTGGGGTCCTGAAATCTGGATTTTTAATCAGTTTCTAGGGGATTCTAATGCCCACTAAGGCTTAAGAACTGCTGGGTTAGCAGTTGTTCTATCAGGAGTCCTTGGGATCTGAATATCTGGGACTCCAGAACCATCTGACTGGACAGAAGCAAAAATAGACCATCAGTTCCTTGAGCTCTGCTGTGTCATCTCCTTACCTGTCCTTGCAGCTGCTTCTCTGGGGCTTAGGGCTGATGTCATTATTTTTCCTGGCACCACTGCTTTGCTGTTGCTAAAAAGCACTTTCATTTTTCTTTAAAAATATGGAGCGCTTCACGAATTTGCACGTCATCCTTGCACAGGGACCATGCTAATCTTCTCTGCATCATTTCAATTTTAGTATATGTGCTGCCAAAGCAAGCACTAAATAGCACTTTTAAAAGTAGCAGTTTTTAGGATAGAAACTCTGGGACTCTTGATAAAAAGAGTGGGTACCACTCAGGTATTTCACACTTGTTCTTTTTCGTTTTCTCCTAGGCCTCAGGCACCTTTCCTGTCCCCTGGTCATGTGGTAGAGAAGATCCAGGCTGATCCATTTCAATAAGGTCTCCTGGACATTTCATTTCCATTTTGGTTTCCATCCTATCTGAAGGTTGAATTAATCACATCATTCTAAATTCAAAAGATCTATAGAGTTTGCATTACTGAGCTGGCAACATTTTGATTATGCATGAAATATGAGCATGATTATCCCAGCAATGCTTCTTTAATATTGAGATTTTCACTGGAATAGATTTGTTGCTGAACCCACATGTGCTCACTTCTCGTTTTATGGCAGGTGTCAGACTCGGGTACCCACTCTGCTGGGCCACAAGGCCCTCCCTTGGGCCCTGAGCCATTCAAAAGGTGCATTGTTAGGATTTGTGCCAGGTACTAGCTGCACACCCTTCCTTCCGGGAGTGTAAATCCAGACCCACTCTGTCCCAAGATGGTAGCCACCAACCACATGTTTGAGCATTTGAAATGTGACTAATCCAAATGGAGATATGCCACCAAGTATAAGATAGACAACACATTTCAAAGACAGTGCAAAAACAAACTTAAAAAAAATCTTGAAAAATTGTTTTATATAGATGACATGATGAAATCATAATATTTTATATATATATATGGGCTACCTAAAATATATTATTAAAATTAATTTTACCTGTTTCATTTTACTTTTCAAATGAGGCTACTAGGAAATTTAACATTACATATATGGCTCATATTTTATTTCTCTTGGAAAGCATAGCTCTGAGTAAATGAGGATTGTAGAACAGGGTAATAAGGGCTGGGATAAGGAAGAAGAGAGCACTATAGGTACAGTTCGAAGGAGCCCTAAATCAGTCGTGGGAGACAGGGAAAGGCTTCAGGGAGGCAGTGACATCCAATTGAGACCCCAAAGATGAATAAGAATGAGGAGAAGAGCTGGCATAGGGTGTTCAAGATGAGAGAATATGGTGTATCTGGGGACTTGTAAGCAGTCCAGTAGCTGAGTGTGAGGGGAAGGGGGCAAAAACAGGCTGGAGAGGAAGGGAGGAGTCAGAATGCAGGGAGGGCCTGACTCGACTTCTTTCTACGAGAAAGAGCTCAGTTCTCCTTTTCCTGGAACTGGAATTGGAGGTGTTAGAGATGAATGCACACTGATTTCCTTTCTACCTTTCTACCTAGATGTTAGAGATGGGGGTGCAGTGCTCAGCAGCAGCCTGAGGGCGAGAAAAGCATTGAAATTTTTGCCCCTTTTGCCAGATGTAGAGCTGATAATTAGAACAGTTCTTCCCAACGAGATTATATAGATGAAGGTGCATTGTAAATGTAACACCCTATATAAACATTAGTTAATTAATTATGTTTACTTGTACTTTGACCTTACTATAATAATACTGGAATTGTAAATTCTATCCATGGGAAAGTTGTTGCGCTTGCTTCAGACTAGCCTGTTTTCTTTTAGAAGAGGGAATTTTCAATAACTATTGTAATAAGGATGACAGCAATGATAATCCTTTTTTAAAGCAGAAGAATCTGAAGACACTAACAGTTCTGACCTTGAAGTCTCAGAATTTTATAGGAACAGTGCCCCCCAGGTCATAAATCAAGGATATTACCCCATTTTACCTTCTTCTAGGGTGCAATGCATCCGGAAGTTAAAAGCTCAAAGATTTATACATGAAAGAACCATCAGAATCTCTCTGATCTTGCACAGCACAAGATGGATATTATCACCAAAATTCTAAAAGAAAGCAATAAACTAAATGCTTGGCTTGGAATTTTCAGGAAGTTTCACTTCTGTGTGTGGTTTTGCTTTGCTCTTAACACACTGTAAAATTGCTAGCATCTGAGGCTTTACTTATCTGGAAGCAGTTCGTTTGCACATTGCTTTCTTTGCCTTTGGGGTTTCTCTACGATTGGAGGAATGGCAGGAGTTGTCCAGAGCAAACGTTTTTCCACAGATAAATGTCCTTTGACTCCTAAAGTCTTCCACCTACAATAAGGGAGACTCTCCAAGGAAGGTGGAGTTTTTGGACACTTGTTCATTCACTCCTATTATGGTGCCAGGGACTACTAGTTCAGAGAATATTATAATGAAGGATAAAGAAGGAGTCCATACTTGGGTTGAGCTCTTAATCAGGTCAGGGAGAGGGATATATAAGCAAATAAGTCTGCCAAAATGTAGTTTAGTGTTACCGTAAAAGTATGTACACAGAGAGCCCAAGGCCCAGGGGAGGAAGACATTAATTTCGTCTTGATGAGGAGGGAAAAGGCAGGAGAGCTTTTACTAAGAGGTGACATATGAGATAGGTCTGGACCACAGGCAGAAGGCGAAGTAGGTAAGAAAGATATTCTGAGTGGTGTGAAAGCACATGGCCTGTGGGTTGGCATGGGAGGTATGAAAGTGATGAGACTGGACAGGGAGGCATTGGAAGAGCTGGGAGGGAGTTTGTGCTTCTTCCAGGAGAGACAAGATCTTGCCTGCTTTATGAAGAACCCAGCAGTGGTGAAGCCTTCATTGGTGGGGGAAGGTCTATTCAATAGCCCCAGAGTCCAGGTGAATTGGAAATCTACAACTCTGCAATTTCTTTCTCTCCTGTCTGGAAAAATGTCCAGTCAGCCTCTGGGACCACCAGGTAAAGGTGGAACTATCTTAGAGAAGAATAAACCTGTAGCTCCTTCCTCAGGGAGCCATGAGGCTTCTGCAAACCAACGGCCTGCTAAGGATGAATTTCTCCTCTTGTCCACACTCCTGATTTAGAAAGAGCTTTTGTCACCATGTGGAGATGGCTCATGGAGTCTCAGCACCCGGCCCGTGGGGCAGGGTTGCCTGGCTGGCGGTGTGAGAGCCCCAGCCCTTGCCTCGCACCTGTGCTTTGGGGGCTGGGTGGGAGGCCGAACCCTCTGCTTGGTGCTGCCTTCAGGACCACTGCAGAGTGGCATGAATCTTGGTGAAATGTGAAGTTTCCGTTGGCCACCTGCCACTATTCCCACTGCACACTGATGCCCCACCCTGAGGCAGGATGCTCCGCCCTGCAGAGCGGTTGGGAGTGATAAATGCATTTGTTTTTGAATTAAAACCTTTCCTAGCCCTGGGAGAACATGCATCTGCAGCCCGCCTGGCCTGGCAGCTCTCCCCTGCTCTGGTTTCCACATAACACAGAGCTCTGGATAATGATTACACTGGCCTGCTGGAGCCCAATCTCCCAAGGGCGAAGGCGCTAAGATGAAGGGCCCTCAGGCTGGCGTGTCATCATCAAAGGTACCCTAATTACACCACCCTAGGTAATCAAAACTCCAGCCCTACCCTGCCCCTCATTCCCTTATTGTGGCAATATGCTTTGCTTACCTTAGCACTGTGTGTGGCTGTGGGTCAGGTCACCCTGGGGTGTACCTAGGATGGAGGCTGGGCACTTACTTACTCAGGCAGTAAAGCAACATGTGTCTCACTCTTTACCTGCTTAGCAAAGTTGAGCAATCCGGGACCTTTATAAAGGCTCCAGAGGCTTCTGTGAACTCCAAACTCAGAAGCAGTCCTGATTGTAGGATTGCCCCTGGCTGGAACAGGTTTGCCTAGAGAGGTCAGCCAGAAGCATAGGGGCTGGGGCTTGCACTATAAACATCCTTGTGCAACAGGTCCATAGACAGATACTTGAGAATCAAACTGCCTGGGCTGAGTGCTCTACTTATGGGAGCAGCAGGAGACTATCGTTTTATTTTAAACTACATTGCATGGTCATGACCAATACCAAAATTGTCTTTGGTTGATACATTTTGGCTAGTTTCTGGAGAGAAATGAAGTTATTGACAATCATTTTGCTAGTCATTGTATCAAGCTGGAAATATATATTTGCCTTCCATTAAAAATAAAACCAAAAAGTCTACCCCCTTGGTTTTCTAAGTCAGGGTTGTTCTGTTTAAGTATGATATCTTAAGGAGGGCCTGAGGGCCACGAATTTACTGAATCAACAAACAGGATAACACTGCAGTTGAGAAAGTTCACACTGACTAGATCTAGATCCTGCCAAAGCTGTGTGACCTCGGGCAGTTACCTTACCTCCTCTGCCTTCAGTTTCCTCATCTGTATAAAAGAGACTCAAATATGACTTACTTCCTAATGTCATTGTGCAGATTTAAAGTAAACCCGGAAGTGCTGATACCAGAGAAAACATGGATGCATCTTGAAGACATGTTGAGTGAAATAAACCAGACACAAAAGAACACATACTGTGTGCGCTCACTCATATGAAGTAATTAGAAAAAGTAAACTCATGGAGTCAGAATCTGGGCTATAGGGCGGGATGGATGTAGTGAATGGAGAGTTGAGGCTTAAAATGTACAGTTTCTATTTGGGGTGATGGACATGTTTTCGTGATGGAAGCACAGCTTTGTGAATTGTAATTAAACCATAGAATTATATATTTGAATATGGTCAAAAGGGGGAGATTACGTATGTTACTAGAATAAAAAATTAAAAAGAAATTCTACAGGACTGAGCAGCACAAATTGTGAACCTTAATGTAAAGTAAGGACTATGGTTAATAGTTTTTACAATGATATTGTTCATCAGTTGTAACAAAGGTGCTACATGAATGCAAAGTGCTAGTAATAGGGAAAAAAGCGTGCATAAGGGGGGAAATATGAGAACTCTTTGTATTTCCTGCATGGTTTTTCTATAATTCTACAACTTCTCTAATTTCAAAAAAAAAAAAAGTAAACGCAGGTAAAAATATTGAATATATATTTATTAATATTGTTAAGTAACTACTCAGGAGCAGATGAGTAAAATATGGCCCTTATCTATAGGAGTTCCAAATCTAGTGGGGGAAGCAAATATCGACACAAGACTCTAAGCACCTAAACACAGGCATGTATAAGATACGATCAAACTCAAAAGAATCTGATTTCATGGGCTGATCAGGGGAGACTCCACAAAGGAGGCAAGCTTGTTGAGCAGGGCTCTGAGAACCACAGAAGTTGTTAAAAGATAAATTTTTTAAAAGTAAAAAATCATGACTCTCACAGTAGTATAAATTGAGTATCTGTCAAAGATTTTATTTACCTCCCTCAATAATGAGGAAACCAGTAAGATGTTACAAACAGTTCAAAGGAGAATTCAAATAAACACAAATTTATAGGTGATCAGAGATACTGAAAAATATTTATAAATAGATGCAAAACTGGCCAGTACCCACAGGCAATAATCATTTCCGTCACTTTCAGTAGTCTACAGCCTACAGAGTTCTAAAAGAGTTCAAAGACAAGGAAACACAGAGATAACCCAGAAGGGAGCACAAGACAGGACGCCCTGTAATCTTTGTGTATGTATGTGCCCATTTCAATGTTTTTCACAATTTTCCATGACAGAGCAGGTTATTTTATGGGAGAACAAAGGGGAGAGTGGAAGTAGATGAAATGAAGATGGGGCCTGAAACAAAGGCAGGAACCTGATGACCAAGAACCTGGAACACTGCTGGGGAGTCTGAGTTTTATTCTGCAGCCCACAAGTGTGAAGGGATGGGTGGTGCGAGGCTGAAGCTGGAAACTGGACCCAGAGGAAAAGGGAAGAGGCCCTGAGCCAAGGTAATGAGAATGGAGATGAGAGTGAAGAGCACATCTGGATAAGTCAAGTTTCAGGAGGGTGTAGCTATGTGACAAAGTAATCTGAAGAGGCTCTGATTTTCGTTATGCACACTCAAGGGTGTTGTTTTCTGGGAGACCTTCACCGCATCCATTGGAAATGGGGACTACGACTCCTACCCTACTTCTCCGCCAAAGAGGAGGACATTTTGTAGAGATGGCTTTTTTGAGGGAGAATGCACATCTTGATTTTTCTCTCTTGGTTTTCAATATACTCCGGTTCCCAAGGTATACTATGGAAGTGTCTTACTAATCAACTTCGGTCCCTAATCCGGTTGTATCCCTTGATTCTGTGCAGTGTCAGTGGATGTTCATTTTGCTCGTTTTTCTTTGTTTGCCCCTATGTCTTGCCTTCCTTCCCGCCCTCTCCCCCAAGATGCATTCTTCTCCCTCCTCTGCCCTGTGCTAGGAGAAGGCTCACTTCTCCAAATTTTATCGTGACTCCCCTGTCCTCTGTCTTCTGGATGGGTTTGGCACCTGGAATGTGGAAAAAGAGCGGTGGCAGTATTTATATCTCCAGCTCCCTCCCTGCTTTGGTGAGGTTGCAGCTTCACAGTGGCCCTTGGTGACTATAGCCATGGCTGGGCCCAGATCTCAGCCAGGCTCCACAGCATTTTCTCTGCTCTTTGCCTATTCAGGTCCAGAGGTCGTAACAGCTTTTGGCTGGTGCTAAACCATGGGAGACTCACCGTCCTCTTGGTTCCTTAACCCTGCCCACACTTATGAAAAACCCTGCCCATTGCCAAAAGTCTCTTCAAAACTCCCAGCTGAGTGTGCTGTTCATTTGCTGCCAGGACCATGCCTGATACACTATTGTGAAATAGGTGTTTCCCTTGTCCCCTTCCCTTTTCATCTCTCCTTACGACAGTGTTATCTTCCTGGCCTTTACATGCTCTTCCGAGTTGTTTCGTATTGGAACTGCTACTCATGGTAAACTTGGGAGTATGTTTTGTGGAGAGAAGTTTGCATTTTCTCAGCCCATGACTTCTGTAACAGGCAGCACACCAGAGAAAAGGTGGTAGCCGTAAACATACACACATGGTCACATGCTTGAATGGTAATGTCTGTAGTCTGGTGACTTTCCTGGCATTTTGGGCCCTCATTCTTCCATAGACACGTGGGATTCACATCCATGTAGACGTCATCAGCAGGATCTTCAGTTTTGGTGCTAAGTAGACCCACTTGTTTGTGCCAAGCCATAGTTTACTAGAAGGGCTTCCTGCATGCTGAGGAGTGTCACAACCTGACTGCCCCTGCAAGTTGGAAACACAAATATCTCTTTATCCCAGCAGCCCTGTCCTCTCCTCTTCATGTAAGTCTCTGAACAAAGGTTAGCCTGTATTCTTTGGCTGGGTTTCCAAATATCTCCTCTTACCAACACAATGAAAAGATCTCTTCTTAGCTCTGTAGTCTTATTTATTTTCTCCAGTCAAGACAAGACACATCACCAGTTATCATTAGGGGTGATAAAGTGACACTTCAGCAAGGTCATACAGATGGCAGATGTCTATACTGTTAATTTCCTCAGAGTTGAAATTCCAGCATCTGTTCTTTGAAATGGAAGGACACATGTTTTTAAAAAGCCTCTTCGATGTGTACCCCATTCCGGAACTGCTTCTTCACAAACTGTTGCATCATTCGGGTAGATCTGTGGTGGTATGAGAAATCCCACAGCAGTACATTAACGGAGCAAACAATAATAAACTTCTTTTATGCTGTTTGTGTTAAAACAGCTTTTCTAATAGTTTTCAGAAGTAGTTCTAAAACCTCTCTGGTCTATCATAGTTACATTGATCTTGCCTCTATTTACCAGATATATTTTCACTGGCCAGGGCACTCCCCGACCCAAAGTTTACAAAAATATGAGTCAAATACTGAGAAGATAGCACTGGTTACACATGGAATAATTATATATAATTAGTACTAATTAAACATAATTACTAATTACTATAGTTAGTACGAAGGCAGATAGTTTTTATTTTCATATTTTTACTTTCTATTCATGGCAGATGATTCTGACTTTCCATTTTAGTGTTATAAAATCTCCTTGTAAAAAGCAGGGATCGAACGTAAATTTCACAAATACCTTAAAGGTGAAATGACTGAAGCCTGGAAAACCCTGGTCTTTGGAAACACAAATAATTCCGCTCCCCCCGGCCCCCTGCCCCCCGCCACCACCATTAGCAAATAGATCCAACACCCTCTCTCAAATAAAAATTTCAGTGCTATATGAATAAAAGAGGAATAGGAAGAAAAACAGGAGGCTTTTCCCTTTGTCCCGCCGTAATGGGTCTTGAGCCTTAAACGTGGGTCAGCCCTCCCTCGGGCTGAACTCGGCATGGTGCAGGTGCCCTTAGAAGTCCCAGCGCACTCTGCTCCGAGCCTCGCCAGGACTCGGTGGCAGGATTCCCTCGCCAGACTCCAGCAGGCCCCTGGTGAAGGCAGCCCCTCCTCCGGGAGCCGCCGCGCCCCTCACCTGGCCGCTCCTGCGGCCTACGCAGCCGGAGCAGGCAGCCCGGGTGGAGGGGGCGGGAGGCTCTTTTGCAGTCCAGACATGGCCTGGAGTCCAGTCCTGGGCTCAGTCACACTTAATCTCTCTTTCTCTGAGGATATTCTCTGACGGTCATAACTGCTTTCGCCATGAGTTCGTGTGAGGATTAAATAAAATAATTCATGTGAGACACACTGCCTGACACCTAGCAAGCCCCCATAAATGCCATGTTATCTTTTAATAACCTCTGTGTATGTCCACTAAGTGCCATACACGATCCTTGACAATGAAAAAATGGCACTTTCGTGTTGATCTGGAAAACAGAACTAAGCTTTTGGGATCAAGGGTAAATGCATATATACGGTTACATCTTCATTTGAAAAATAATCTTTTTGATGGTTATACAACTCTGTGGTTTTTTGTATAAACTGTCAGAATAATACCTTATATTTGAACAAGTTTTCTGTTTTCATTTGTACTCACAGAAACCCTGAGAAACTGGCAGGGTGGGTATTGATAATCCGTATAGATAAGGAAAGGGAGAGTGAGAGTTTAAGAGGTCTGCTTTAGATCAGCTGGTGCAACAAGAGCTGCTGACTGCTCACCCAGCTTGTCTTCTCTCCTTCTTCCTTGGTAACAGGACGTCTCTTTAAATTGGATAGTAGGAGGTCCAGATAAAAAAGAACATTCCCCAGCCCCTTTTGCTGACAGAGCTGGCCACTATAAGCAGAAGATAGGGGATGATGAGGTTTCCAAGAATGCCCTCTAAAGGAGGTCGATTTATCTGGTAGGTGTGTGCATGTGGGCTTGTGTGTGTGTTAGTTTTCTAGTTATCTAAGCCCTTGTTCGTTTTAAAACAGCCCACTGGGGAATCTGTACTCTGCTGGATGGTCAGGAGTCCACTTTCCAAAAGTGGTTAAAGACCACTGAAATCCTGAATTTCAACTACAGTATTTATTCATTAGCATAAGGGATACTAGAAAGGATTTTCATTTATGAAGTGTTGAGTGGCCAGAAATACTGTAAAGGTACTTCTCCTTTGCATTAATGTGATATTGGAGCCAGCCCCCAGGCCTAACCTCCTTTGGACAAGGGGCTTTGTTGAATTCTGACCCATGCATACCCTTAGACTTAGCCACTGGTGCAACTGGGAGTTTACTGGATTCTGCTCCTGGAGTATATATTGCCACTTCTAATCTACTCAAATGAACTTTTCATTAGAGGTTTGTCAGCTGCTACTTCTCTGAGCTCATGCAAACAGGTGATAGGGCAGCTTATTAATAAATGTTTGTATATGCTGTAGAATTCTAAATGAAATCTGCCTTCATTTTCACACCCTGCCTTGCAGTGAGTTAGTTGGGGAAGAGAATATAGCTTGCACGCCTCTAATCGTTGGGGAACTACCGAAAAATAGCCTGATAACTGTGAATGGCCAAATAGACATTGGTCCACTGTCAACAGATTTGAACAATGTACCTGCTCCACTGGCTGTAAAGGTAGACACTGGCCCAAGCAGAGCCAATAATCAAGTACTTTCTCTTGTGAGTTTGGAATTGAGACTGAAAAATATTAGTTTCAACCTCTGCTTATTGTCAAAACTGAGGTGATGATGTAAATCTGGAAATGGTGGGGAAGCCGTGCGGATGGACAAGGAAGAAAGGCGAGCCGCTGAGAGAGAAGGTGGAGGCACACATGCAGAGGCAGGCGTAAGAGGCCACATGGCCGCGGAAAGAGAGGATGCGAGAGAGCGCACATCTGCAGGGCTGCTTCCTTGGCTCCCACTGACTTTCTAATTCTGGGTGTCAGTTTCTTGGGAACATTTGATCTTTCTGCCCCTGGGGTTCCATGATATACCCCTGTATTCTTATAAATTACTCCTGGTTATTGCTTAAGTGAACTTGGAGTGGTTTCTATCATTTTAAAGAAACTTGAGACAATCTACCGTTACACTGGTATGTATAAATACCATCTAAAAATGTTTGTATATCTATAGGCTCCATTAATATTCCTTCTTCCCAAACTCATTAAAATAACACATGCACACATTGTGCTCACATGCTTAGTTAATTACCACATTGGAACTCCCCACATTCCTAAATGTCTTGTCGGCACTTTTATTTCTTAGGCTCCATAAAAAGAACCATTTTCTAGGTTTTAAGTGGACTTAATAGGAAAAGGTATTGGTAAACTTTCTTTGAGGTGAATTCCCCTTCTTATAACTAAATCAAATTCAAGGAAAAGTTTGCAGCAGATTTCACAAACTGCTCTTGGGCTTATTTCACTCGTTTATCACCCAAAGTGTCAAAAAAAGTGGGGCATTAAGAACAGTTCTATTCACTTCGTCCTTTCTTTATTCAGTAGACATTTCTTGACTGTCCACCATGTGGTATGCTCTGTGTCAGATGCTGTGACTCCACAAGTGAGAGATTCAGTCTCTGTGTTAAATCATATCTCTAGAGGTTCCTTAAATCTAAAGTGCCACTCTCATTCCTCAGTTACATTTTCTGGTTTCCCAGTTTTCCCACACAACCCTCACATCACTCTTACAGGTTCTGTGCTTCCACGTACTCACTCTTTCTTTCTAGACGTTTCAAACTTTTTTTTTTTTTTTGTCTATCTAGAGTCAGGGAATGGTAACCCTCTCTGATTTGGGATTCTTTCTCCAAACATGCCACCCACCAGGAAGTGGTGTTACTTTGGACAGACTAAACACACTTTCACCTTGGCCTCTTCACCCTGGCTCTTCTCTCTGCCAGGAAAGTTCTAGCCGGGTATCTTCACCTTCATCATCCCCTCAGCCCCTTCACATCTTTGCTCAATTGTCAGTTTCTTCTGAGGCCTACCCCTCTCCTAGGTCATCTGTACAATTAGGGGATTGGATTAGATCCTCTTTAAGGTCTCTCGCAGTTCCTAGGGGTTGTGGTGTGGGATGTACTGGGCATCCGGCTATATATTCTGTGGCCAACAGGAAAAATAAGGCAGCCCGGTGCCTCACACAGGTTACTGCTCAATAATGCATGGTCTTCTATTAGTCTACTGAGAGGCAAAACACTACAGGAAAACATTTCACTTCTTTGAATAGTTACTGACTTAAAATGGCATCAGGAAGCTTGAGGCCATTTCAGATTGGAAACTGAGTCAATCATCTAAGTATAAAGAAAGCAAGGGCAGAGATGAGCAAGAATAGCTCCTCCTGAGTTGTGGACTTCAGTTTTCTTTCCTTCTATATTCCTAAAAATAACCAAGCAGAATATATTTTTTTGGTCAGTCTTTTCCTGTTTTGTTCCCTCTCTCCCAAATCATTGCATTTAATTTTTGAGGTTTTTTTTTTTTTTTTTTTTTCACATGGTCCGGCTTTGGGAATCGAACCCGGGTCTCTGGCATGGCAGCTGAGAACTCTGCCTGCTGAGGCTCCATTGCATCGCCCTTGCATTTAACTTTTAATGCTAAAGAATTGACCTTTAATAGAAAATCTGGATTTCACCTGGAACATGGAACATAATCAGAGAAGAATTAGGTCATGCGGCACCAGAACGATAACCTCCTAGCGCATCAAAGCAGCCGTTTTGTGGAACTCAGCTGAAAGGGGGCGGGAGGGGGCGGTGCTGTGTATCTATCCCACTTAGTTATTGTGAAGAATTCTACTTTAACATAGTCAATAAGTTAATTTAATTCTGTTAATGATGACAGTTTACCAAAAAATTAATATGCAGAAGCTTAACCACAATTTTTTTATTAATGTTTTTTTGTTGGTGAAATAAAACGTATATACAGAAAAGCATTAAATTTGTAGGTATGTTTTAACAAGTAATCATAGAGCAGATTTTAAACTTTGGTATGGGTTACACTTTCATGATTTTTCATTTTTTTCTTCTAGCTGTTCCAAGACACTGGAGACACGCAGGAATATCAATGTAATGATTCAGCAGTCATACTCATTCGTTAAATCCCATCTTCTCTGTTATATTCCTTTTTCTCTTTAAATAACATATATACATAAAAGCAATAAATTTCAAAGTACATCACAACAATTAGCTATAGAACAGATTTCAGAGTTTGATATGAATTACAATTCCACAATTTTAGGTTTTTATTTCTAGCTGCTCTAAAGTGTTGGAGGCTAAAAGAAGTATCAGTATCATGATTCAGTACTCATACTCATTTGTTAAACCTGCTTTCTCTGTATAACTCCACCATCACCTTTCATCTTTCTCTCACTCTTTAGGGGTATTTGGGCTATATCCATTCTAACCTTTTCATGTTGGAAGAGGCTATCAATAACATGGGATAGGGGGATGGAACCAGGTGATGTTTTAGAGAGGCTGACCCCTCTGCATTTCAGGACTTATCTAGTCCAGGGACCCATCTGGAGATTTAGATTTTGAAAAGTTACTCTAGCGCATGGAAACTTTGTAGAATCTTATGTAATACCCTAGGTATTCTTTAGTCTTGGCTGGAATGGTCCTGGTTGGGGCTTGGCAAGTTATGATAGGTAGTAATGTCTAACTGAAGCTTGCATAAGAGTGAACTCCAGAGTATCCTCTGAACTCTATTTGAAATCTCTCTGCCACTGATATCTTATTTGTTACACTTCTTTCCCCCCTTTATGTCAGGATGGCATTGTGGATCCCATGGTGCCAGGGCCAGGCTCATCTCTGGGAGTCATCTATCCTCAATTTTTAAATGAGAAAATGAGGCACAGGAAGGTGGGTCTGTTCACCCAAAGCCTCCAGGCCTGGCAGATTGCATGAGTTGAAACTTCCACCTTCAAAGCCCAGGAAACCCTAATGGACTCCATGAGGCAGGCAAATGTCTGCAGAACAAATGTGAAATCTAAAGGGTGGGAGAGAACTTTTGGTTAAACATGGCAGACTGAAGCCACGCTCTTCCAAGACCCACTAAAAATTTCTGTAAAGGAATAAAAAACAGATTCATAGGGAGAGGAGCTACACAGATTTTGAAGTGGCTACAGTTTTGGAAGATGGAAAACAGGAGAGGTGGTGACTGACTTAGCCAATCCGGGTGTGTGTGTGTGTGTGTGTGTGTGTGTGTGTGTGTGTGTGTGTGTGAGAAACCCAAATTCCTACAGAGGGGTATTCTAAGGGGTTGGCTGGTTTCACTCCCCCAATTCCACCCCCAAACAAACAAACAAACGAAAACATAGAAGGCTTGGGTCCTGTGGCAGCAGGATGAATTGAGAAGCTGAGTAGGGGGATTGCTCGGAAGTTCAAACCCCCAAGTGGATCACCTCCCCCCCCCCCATGTAACCAAGCAATTACTCCTCCACCTCCCTTCTTCTGCACCACCTTGCTGGAGGTTTTTCTTCCAGGGATGCTGAGCCAAAAAGACACAAAAGCTCAGGGGACGGGCAGGAGTGACGTTTGGGATGATGGGAGGAGAGTGAGTTAGCGCACTGAATGATGGTTTCCCTTCAATGAGATTCACCAGCCCTGCTCACGTATGTCCAGGCAAATCATCCAATTAAGTTTTTGGACCTTAGTCTTACATTTGAACGCACATCTGGGGACATCTAACTCTGGAGGACAGCTCCCGGCATGAAAAATAGAGACTAAAATCATTCAAGCAGCAAAAAAGATTTAGGAAGAAACAGAAACAAATGCGGGGAACAGAATAAAACCTTGCAACCAGCCCCCTCACACTCAAAAAATTTAATATTCTTAGGGAGATAAGAGATAGTGCTACATCCATTAATCAGAAACTGGATGATTTAATTTAAGAACAATTAAAGAATAAGGAAGATGAGCTCTTAGAAATTAAAAATAGAAGAGCTAAAAAAAAAAATTGGAAGATTTAGAAGATAAAGTGGGAAAATCTCCCAGAAAGACTAACAAAGAGAGAGAGAGTGGATGGGAAAGAAAGGATGAGAAAATTAACGGATTGAGCCAGGAGACCCAACATTCACCTAATAGGAATTCCAGAAAGAGACAGCAGAGAAAATGAAAATGAAAGAATTGGCAAAGAAGTAATATCAGGAAATTTCCCTGTGAATTTGAAAAGACACAAGCCAGGTCATACCACTTTGGAATTTTAGAAACTAAATAAAGAGAAACATTTCCACAGAGGGGTAAAAAACAGGTTCTTTGCAAAGGAACAGAAATTGTAATGGCCCAGTATTTCTCAGTAGCAACCCTGATACCAGAAGACAGAGGAAATAAAATTAGAGTTCATTCTGGCCTCAGAGATGAACAATAGCTAATAATGTAAAACACGGACTGTTGATTCAAACAAAAACAATAATTTAACTATATTGGGAGAATAAAGGTGTGGGTGGGTATATGCAAAACAGGGAGGGGATGTAAGAGTCTTCTACATCATGGCATGTCCATAAACGTTAACCCCAATGGATAAATCAATAACAGTGCAAGCATATTATTTAGAAACCTAGGACAAAGTGTAAAAACAACAGCTAAAAAAGTATTTTTTTTCTTTCCTTTAGAGGGTAGGTCAAGGAAGGGAACAGGGGGCCATCTTTTTCATTACAGGATTTGTATTATTGGACTTTCTAAGCCATGTGCTTGTACTGTATGATAAAACCCAGAGGGGAACCTTGAAAAAGGTCTCATAGCCTTTTTTCAATTCCCTTATCCGATTGCTTTGCCTTCTCCAAGGAGGCAGCCTGACCTAGCTATCTCCTAAACCCTTTATTTTTAGGGGATCTATCGGGGTTTCCCTTGCTTGGAGGTCTGGGCGCTGGTCTCACAGAACAATGCGGTTTACATAACGTAAGGGAAAAGTAAGTCTCTAATATGCCTTTGTGCAGATAAAATACATGAACATTGTTCTTTGTTTACACGGTGCTATTTACACAAAGTTCTTTTCCCTCTGGTGTTTATCTCTTGGCAGGGCTTGTGAGGGGAACGGACTCAGGGGGTGAGGAATGAGTCCCGTTGTTTCCACCCTGGGTGAGGACACCCTGAGCAGGTCTACTGTCCAGTGGAAGCAGGGCCAGCCTGGCCTTTGACGTCCTACTCATTTGTAAGAATGTCATCTTTTTCTTGACATTAACATCAATTTGGATTTGTAAAAATCAATGCAGGATATAAGAAGGAATGAAGTCCTGAAGCAGGGGACAACATGGATGAAGCTTGAGGACATCATACGTTAAATGAAATAAGTCAGACACAAAAGGACGAATATTTTATGATCTCACTGATGTGAACTAACGATTATATAGACATATATTATAGGCATTTTATAGACATAAAATATGGAAGAATATAGGCTACCAGGATATAAAATGAGGCTCAAGAATGGGGAGTGGTTGCTTAGTATGTGCAGAATGGTTAAGTAGGGTGATTTTTTTTTTTTTTTGGTGCATGGTCGGGAATAACTAGGGCGAATTTAAATGTTTGGAAATGGACAGAAGTAACGTTGGCACCTTATTGTGAAAATAATTAATAGTGCTGAATAGTGTTTGAGTGTGGTGGAAAGGGGAAGTTTAGATTCATGTATGTCACCAGAAGAAAAGCTGGAGGTTAAAACAGAGATGTATAACACAGTGGAACTTATGCTGGACAATGTCCATGATTAACTGTACAACACAAAGAAGTTCTTTCATGAACTAGAGCAGCTGTATGACACTATTATAAGGAGTTAATAATAGTGTGGTATATAGGAAAAATATACTTATCACAAACTATGAACTATATCGACCAGTAATATTTTAATATTCTTTCTTCAACAGTAGCAAATGTATTACACCAATATTACAGGTCCAATATTATAATGCGGGAGGAATAAGGAGTATGGGAGGATTAGGGTTTTCTTTTTTATTTTTATTTCTTTTCTGGAGAAAATGTTCTGCCTGTGATTATGGGGCTGTATGCAGAACTATATGATGATACTGTGGGCCAGTGATTGCATACTTTGGGTGGTTTCTATGCTGTGTGAATATATCTCAATAAAATTGCATTAAAAAATCAAAGCAGGGAAGCGCTGCAGGGCGGTGAGAGCGGAGTTCCTCCGGGTGAGCAGCCGCGTGGCTGACCTGGTGCCCTCCGCGGGGTGCGGGGTTCCCTCGCCAGTCCTGGTGGTGTTACTCTTGGGGGCTCCCTCGACCCACAGGCGGCAGAGCGACGTCTGCCTCGTCACAGACGTGACCTGGAAGGAGCTGCTGGAAGGAGATTGGATGATAGAATTTTATGCTCCCTGGTGCTCTGCTTGCGAGAATCTTCAACCAGAATGGAAAGTTCTGCTGAATGGGAGAAGATCTTGAGATCAATGTTGCAAAAGTGCATGTCACAGAGCAGCCAGGGCTGAGTGGACGATTTCTCATAACTGCTTTTCCTACTATTTATCATTATATAAAATGGTGAATTTAGGCGCTATCAGGGCCCAAGAACTAAAAGGACTTCATACGCTTTATAAGTGAAAAAGAGTGGAAGAGCATTGAACCTGTTTCATCCTGGCTTCAGGATCTATTCTGATGAGTAGCATGTCAGCACTCTTTCAGCTATCTCTGTGGATCAGGACTTGCCAGAACTACTTTACTGAAGACCTTGCATTACCAGCTTGGGGATCATGTGCAGTTTTGCTTTAGCAACTCTGCTTTCAAGATTATTTTTAGGACTTTGTGTGGTATTTGTGGCAGATTGCCTTTGTCTTTCAAAAAGGCTCTGACCACAACCATACCCTTCAAAAAAATTATTACCAGAATCTCCACTATTGACAAATGTGGAGGAGCAAAGGCCGATGAAGATGCTTCAGAAGAGGAAGGTGAAAGTAAAGAGAGAGCAAACAACAAAGACTTTCCGCAGAATGCCATGAGACGACGTTTTGTAGGTCCTTCGTTGCCCACAGACAAATACTAATTAATTTTTATAAGTATCTTAATATTATGATTTTGACGAAAACAGAAGATTGATCACTTGTTTTGGAGCAAACTGTGACTTACATTGCAAGGGTCATGCTAGATTGTCATTAGATTGAACAGTCTACTTTCAGAAAATAAAAGTGGCACTAAGTATACAAGTTCGAAATATGATTTAAGAACAGTTTGGTGGTAAAAGTCTGGTACTGAGTAATGAAGTTGGAATATGTTTATTTAACAATAACCTGGTTCAAGTCTGAGTTGAGAATTTATACTACCTAAGTATTGCATTATTGAGATATTTAAAAGATGTACTAACGGATTTATGTTAGGGAAAAATATTTAATTTGATATAATTTTTCTCAGTTTCACTGTGTGAAAAAAAGAGCACGTTTCCCTTTAATGGGAATTTCCCCCATAATCTCAAGAAATGTATATTTCACTGAAAACTCTGTGGTCTTTTAGAGATACAGTCCAAAATTTCTTCATATTTTCAGATTATGCATTAATAAAAACTTTAAATTTATAGTTTTCTATGCATAATGATTAATACAGGATATGATACTGATTTAGGGAGTTTTTATAACTCCATGGTTATTGTCTTAATTCCCATAAAGATTGATGATTGCCTTTTTTGTCCTCTCTGTTCAGTGTATTGTTTTTATTTTCCAAATTAGATGATATTTTCCAGGAAATTTTCATTTTTTAGTAAATAGTGCTTTTTTGTTGGTAAAAATTGATAAAGTTTAGTAAGGGATCCTTAAAACTGAAGAACTGGCTACAGACAACTTTAAATTTGGCAAATTGTGGTAGAATGCTCGCCTTCTCTGCAGGAGACTTCTATGCATGCATCTAAAAAATAAAGAGGTAAGTTTGGCAACTCATCTCAGATTTTTATACTTTTCTTTCCATTATTATTATTATTATTATAAGGTGAACATTCCTGATTTTTTACTTGGTATTATGGAAAAGCTTTGATATTTTACATTTCAAAAATTCACAGAAGCTTAAATTAATATAAAATGAAGTTTGCATTCTGTTCAGGAAAATGCATCTTATAGTGGATGTTTTCAATGGATTTTTGTCTCCATGTACGGAAAATTCTTACTGATTCTATGTAGTCAATGTATGCTTGATGTTTTAAAAGTAAAACATTGTCATGTTTTTGAAAAGACAGACTCCACCTTCTGTACTTTATTTTGTGGTATTTCACATATACTTATCAGCAAGATGGAACATTAATGTATTTTCACACCATAAAGAGTTAGAAGACAGTTTTTCAACTTTACAGGAAAGAAGGGGGTGGGGTGATAGGCAAGTACATTAGCCACAAAAAGAGGAAAGGCCATAAATATTTAGAATGAATCACCTATCCTTTATGTACTAGACATTTTCTGTAATGTCTCCTGACTTGTAGGTTTTGCTGCTGTGAATCATACTTATAGTATCATAATGTACAACAGTCTTCTTTAAAGGTTTCTCCTTTAGAATGTTATTTTCCCATTGAAGAATCTGAATATGTAATAATTTTGTGATGCCTTAGAAAAATATTTTAAGCATGAAATAAGTTTTTTAAGCACTTCAAAAAAAAAATCAAAGCAGGACAATTATATCATGATGAACTGGAGTTTAAAGGTTAAATGCAATGGAGATAAGTCCTTGTTCTCCACAGCTGTTTTCTTTGATCCTAAGCTCTGAGAGTCCCCAATTTAGATTTTAATAGGCTGACCCCATTGCAAGTGCTATATAGCTCAGGAAAAGAAATGCTGTAAATCCTTATCTCTTCCTGGTGTTGCTCTCACACCGTGGTTTCCTTCTATATATAAATCACAAATTCCTAGAGGGTCTTAGGAAAGGGGCAGCCTCCTTGCACCTCTGATTTGGTGGGAAGCGCTGTAGGGCAGCAGCGTGCGCCACTTCAGGGAGCAGAGGAGGTGGTGGCAGCAGTTGCTGCCAAACATCAGTGACCCTCTGCAGCAAGCACTGAACCTCCGACTTGCCGCGGTAATGGGAGGGCCTTGTGGCCAGTCTTAGTGCTCGCTCCCCTCTACCTCAGGCATCCTGCCCCTGGTGCTGCCTTACTTCCCTCTTCCAGGCTTGATGTCCATTTTCACTTTTGCAGGGGAAAGAGCCAGTACAAGGGAATGCTCCAGGCGGCACCCCCTAAAACGGCCTTCTCTTCACTCCACTCCACTCCATTTCCCATCCTCTCTATCTCTGGCTGACTCTCTGTCTCTATCTCTTTTTCTTATATGATTGTATAAGGGCTAAGAGCTGGGTCTTTTTGGCACAAAACATGTGTGCCTTAATCGGTTAGGTGAAGCTGGGGGAGATGGGGGAATTTAGATTTCCTAAATTTGTTTTATTCACAGTCTTCCTGGTGATTTAAAAGAAAAACACGAGGAGTGCCCTTGGATAAGCTCCTAGCTGAGTTTAATGAACTGGGCCAGTCTCGCTCAGCCTTATACTAGGGTCTGTGGGAGTTGAACTTCTGGTGAAAGTCCAGTTTATCTGATTGAGTGCATTCATTAACATTTGAAAAGCAAATGCGTGCTTGGTTATGCTTCTACTTGTCTGATTTTGAGATGCTTGATCAGGTCCCGATTTTCTCTTCTAGAAGATTCCTTTCATGGCTTTGTTTCTGCACCTGTCAATGAAATCAATCACTTTCATCTCTCGTACAATCAAGTGTCTTGAAGGGTCTAGAAGATGCTGGCGTTTCTGTAAAATCTACCACAAGCAAAAGGGTGATGAAGTTTTCAGCAGCTTCAACAGACAGAGGAAGTCGTGGGGAAGGTTTCAACATAACTATCCTGAGTTAAGGACCACTGTCCCTGTTTGGGGCTTCCATGTCTCCTTAGCTGTTAGCTTCAGATGTCAGGGACGGCATTTTACTGGCCCCCTTCCAAATAGTAAATTCGCTTCCTGAAGGAAAAAGGAGAAAACTATGTGGCACTTTCTTACCTAAGGGAAAAAGAAACATTCAGTTTGCAGTTTGGGTAAAATGTTGAGGTATTTGAAAGTAATTTTATGTAGTTTTATGCTGCATTCTTCAGTATTGCCTACAGAATGCAAAAAATTTCACTGTCCTTACTGTATACAAAGGAGAGAAATTTACCTCTATTCAGTTCCTACAACAGTATTTCTTAAGCATAATTGGCAGCAGGATTACCTAGAGAACCTGATACAAATTCAGTTTACCAGGCACCCAGGTATCCTGACTCTATAGAACCAGATTTTGAGAAACCCTGACCCTTAGATGTTAAATGGCCAGAACTGGACAGTGTCTTAATGCTCATAAATGATGACTCCTCATTTTACAGAGAGAAGAGGGGTTCAGTAACTCAAAGAGATTTTGTAGGCTCCTACAGCTCACATAGCTGTCTCCTTTGAGAAAAAATCAGGCCCATATCCTGGTCTCGGGCTCTCAGGGGGCCCTGCCCTCATCCAGCAGCCTTGACTCTCCTGTGACCTCATTTGTTTTTGCTCTCTTCCTTTTCCAGCCTCACCAATTCCTGCTTCCTCTCTTGTCTCTGCTCTTACTCTAACCAGAGTCCTTAACTTGGGTCTTCCTTCTGTCTGATTTTATTCTCCCTGGCCCTGCCCCCTTTACCATCCTTCCTTACCTTCTACAAAGTTACACAGCACTGAAGCAATGGAAATAGCCTTGGCCTGCCCCCTTTCCTCTACCTGGTGAAGTCCTACTCATCCTTCAAGACATAATTCAACTGTCCGTTCTTCTAAGCCTACTGATGCCTCCTCAAACTGACTTAATTTCTCCAGTCCCTTAAATTTTTTATATAAAAATGGTATTTAAGTAGAGAGCACCCATTACACTGTGTTAATTAATTTTGTTGGCTTGCCTACCTCCTCTACTAGACTATGAGCTCATGGAGGGCAGGCATCTTGTCTTTACAGAGCTCTCTATCTTTGTGTCCTCTTTGCCTAGCTATTCTAGTTGACTGTTGTGAATAAAGCCACCCCAATATGCAGTGGCCCAAAACAACAACAATTATTTAATTTGCTCATGAATCTGTGACTTGGACGGAGCTTGGCAAGGACAGTTTGTCTCTGCTTCATTCACTGTCAGCTGGGAAAGATCCCCTGGGTCTAGAGTATCTCCTTCCAATATGGTGCACTCATGGGCTAGCAAGTTGGTGTGAATTGTCTGTTCCTCTCTACATGGACTTCTTCACAAGAAGGCTTGACTCATTCACAGAATGGTATCTGGGATTCAAAAGCCACCATCCCGGGAGAGCCAGACGGAAGCTGTATTTATCTTGATCTAACCTTGTGTATTAGTCAGGGTTCTTTAAGGAAACAGAACTAACAGAATAATATCTGTAAATAGCATGAGGTTTTACAAAAGTGTCTTATGCAACTGTGGGGATGTATGAGTCCAAATTCCACAGGACAGGCTGCAAGCTGGCAGCTCCAGTAATGTTTTTGCTGAATTCTGCAAGAGAGGCTAGCTGGCTGAAGTAGAGTTGAAAGTTCTCTCTTCTAACTGCTGAAGTCATCGCCTCTCCCTTAAAAGCCTTCAACTGATTGGATTAAACATAGCTCATTGCTGGAGGCATTCCCGTAGTTGACTGTAGATGCTATCAGCCACAGATGCAATCAACTCACTGAAGATTCAAGTCATGAAATGTCCTCATAGCCACAGTTCAAGCCAGTGCTTGCTTGACCAGATGAGAGGGCACCATCACCTGACCAAGTTGACACATGAACCCAATCATCACAACTTGGAAGTCAATAGCATCCCTGCTGTTACGGGTCACAAGTCCACCCGGATTCCAGGGGAGGGAACATAGATCCTACCTGTCAATGGGAGGAGTGGGAGAGTCACATTTTAAGAAGAGTATGCGGGATGGGATATGTTGTTGGGATAATTTTTGTAAAATACAATTTGCCATACTAGGACAGGGTCTAGTACTTAATAACAGATTGATAAATGAATGAAGAAATATGTGAATATATAAATGGCTAAGTGAAGACACAGTCCCAAACCTTTGCAGCATTAGAAATTGCAGTGACATCTGCAGTGTTCAAATACATTT
Organism: Tamandua tetradactyla; assembly: GCF_023851605.1. Taxonomy (NCBI): domain Eukaryota; kingdom Metazoa; phylum Chordata; class Mammalia; order Pilosa; family Myrmecophagidae; genus Tamandua; species Tamandua tetradactyla. Next base: position 144,136,046 of record NC_135329.1, read on the forward strand.
TAGGTCTCTTGAATTCTCTCTTTTAGGTAAATATTCATAACTTTCTCAATTGTTTTGAATGTACAGAAGCTTTCATATATTGGGTAAGAAAATTGATTCAGAGAGTCTCAAGTTACAATTTTTTTGTATTCTCATACATTCTGAAATTCAAAGTGTCCAGGACACAGATGGGGGAAGACTTATTTTTAACTTTATTCCTTTGTGTGCCCTCTGGATTTTGCACCATGTACACGTATCTGTTTTGAGGGTTTAAATTGTAGAATAAAATTTAAAATTAAATTATATCATAATGGGCAAGATTGATGCAACTTATTCTGAAATGATTCAGAGAAAAATATATTATGGATACAAAGATGGAGAGAAAGAGAGAGAAAAGATGAAACAAATGGGACAAGATGTCAACAATCGGTGAATCTGGGTAAACGGTATTTGGGTGTCCTTGGTATTATTGTTCTTTGTAGCTGCAACTTTTACATAAGTTTGACATTATTTCCAGATAAAAATTTTGTTTATTTTTATAAATATATTTAAAAATATATATGTATATTTTATATGAAAGGGTAGCTACTGGGCTACCAGCATAATGGTTTATTTTTTGGTGGGGGGAGGGACAGAGAGGAAGAGTCTTCTTAGACTTTGTTGCTCTCCTGGCAGAAATTTAGTTTTTTTTATTCACAGATCATCTTTTAATCATTTCCCAGAATAAGTTCTTTGATAAGTTTAATAAAAACAAAAGCCAAAGAGAAAAACACGGTTAATGGAATAATCAATTCTCTCAAAGTTGGTGGTATCAAGCTTACTAGGAAACATAACTGACAGTTCTATCAGCTATGCATGTGTTGAACCTTGTCTCCCTAATATTTAAATTGAAGATAGCATAAGAGGGAAATGGGGGGCGGGAAGGGAACTCACATTTACCTAGCACTTCCTCTAAGATAGGCACGGTCCAAGGAGTTCTCAATGCGTTATCTAATTTATTGCCTTCAAATTCCAATGAGACTGATTTTATCATCCCTGTTCTTTAGTTGAGGAAGTTAAGATTCATTCAATCATTGAGTCAATTCTGAAGTCTGTAAGAAAACCTCCAGTGGACTGGTTTAAACAGCAAAGAAGTTTATTATCTCATATGATGAGCAAGAAAAAAGGACCAAGATATTTGGGATTCTGCTCGCCCTGACAATATGAAGATGAGTAAGACTTAGCTCTTGCATGTAGGAACTCAGAGTAGTTGTAGCTCTAGAAATGGTATTTTAATAGGCCATGTGATTGTTATTAAATGAACACATAGCTAACAGATAGCTATTAAGTGAGTATGCTTTTTAAGAGAAGTATTTATTTGTGCTTCAAACCAATGAAGTATTTTCTTACCCAAATAAATATTATTTCTGCATATCTACATATGATTTTATTGACTTACATTTTGTGTGATCTTACATCATTTTGCTTCTTGGCCTTATTTGCAAATAGAGTAATTTTCTGGTCATAAGAATCACTTGCGGGTGGACCACAGTGGCTCAGCAGGCAAGAACGCTTGCCTGCCGTGCCAGAGGACCCGGGTTCGATTTCTGGTGCCTGCCCATGTATTAAAAAAAAAAGAATCACTTGCATGACAGGTCAAGAACATTTTGAGTCATTTTAGTATTTTCATTATTAAAAATATAAAAATGAGAATTTCACCAATTTTCTTATAGATAATTGTTTACTTTGCATGAAAACATCATTGGTCTTATAAAAAATACGTTTAGAGATAACGCCACAACACATCACTGATATTCTTCAGAAGTATACATTTGATGTCCCGTTCAGATCCCTTATTTTTTTTCATGGTCTGCTGCAACCTCTTTTTATTAGATTCTATCTTCACTTTCTCTCCATTCCAATTTTCTTGAACTTGTTGTGTTGGGGAAAGCACATTGTACTGGTAATAGGAGACCTCAGCTTCATTTTTGCTATTAATTTGCCGTACTCTTGAGACTCAAGTTTTATAAAATGAGGCAATTGACCTGGGTCACAGGTGACAAATGGATCTCAAGATCTAACTCTAATTGAGCATGACTACCAGGATCCCTTTGTGTCTGATTGGCAATGTTTGCCAAAGGCTGGGAGGATCAGGGTACACTTACCATGTGCTTCCTTCCTCAGGCTAGGTAATTTGTGTGTTTGTTTGCTTGTCCTTTTTGAAAAATGGTTTTGTTCAGTTTATAATTGACATAACTAAACTAAACATATTTGAAGTATATAATTTGATAATTTTTCCATATATATGTATATATATACATACATACATATCTGTATATACATATATATGGGAAAATTTATATACATATATATATATGAAATTATTACCTTGTGAAGGTAATGCACATGTCCACATTCCTCAAAAGTTTCCTCATGCCACTTTGAAATCCCTTCCTCTTGTCCATTCCTACCCCCCTACTACTGATCTGCTTTCTGGCAATACAGATTCTTAGCTTTTTCTGAAATCTTGTATAAAATGAAACACTCATTGAATCTCTTTGGTCTAACTTCTTTCACTCAGTGTAATTATTTTGAATTCATCTAGGTTGTTGCATGTATCGATGGTTCATTCTTCATTGCTGAGTAGAATTCCATTGTCTGGATATACCACAATTTGTTTGTCCATCCACAGTTGTTGATGGCCATTTGGGTTGTTTCTAGTTTTTGGTTAATGCATATAAAGCTGCTATGAATATTTGAGCACATATCTTTCTATCAACATAGCTTTCGTTCATCCTGGGTAAATACTTAGGAATAGAATGGCTGGCTCATAAAGTAGATACATGATTAACATTTTAAGAAACTACCAATCTGTTTTCCAGAAGAATTGGACCATTTTACATTCCCACCAGCAGTATGTGAGAAATCATTTGTCTACAACCATTAGCCAACATGTGGTATGGTCAGCATGGTCAGTATTTCTAACAGTAGATATTTTAATAGGCATGTACTCATTGTGGGTTTTAAAAAAATACAATTTTATTGAGATATATTCAAATACCATATGATCATCCAAAATATACAATCAGTGGCTCATGATATCATCATATAACTGTGCATTTATCATTACCATTGATTTTTGAACTTTTTCATTACTCAACAACAATAAAAATGAAAGTGAAAAAGAACATCCAAAACGTCCCATACCCTCTATGCCCCTATTATTTATTTATTTTTTTCCTTCGTTTCTCTTCCCCTTTTTGGTCAAGAAACCTTTCTCAATCCCATGATGCCAAGGTCAGGCTTATCCCTGGAAGTCATGTCCCACATTACCAGGGAGATGTACACTTCTGATTTACACGTAGGAGGGAAGGCAGCAAGTTCACCTGCAGTGTTGGCTTAGAGTGGCCACATCTGAGCAACAAAAGAGTTTCTCTGGAGGTGACTCTTAAGCATAATTAGAAGTAATCTTAGTTTCTTCTTTGTATAAATGTTTCATAAGGGCAAGCCTCAAGATCAAGGGCTTGGCCTATTAAATTGGTAGTCCCCAATGCTTGTGAGAATATTAGGTCTTCCCCAGGTGGGAAGTTTAATATTTCCACATTTTCCCCTACTCCCTCAAAGGAACTTTGCAAATACTTCTTTTATCATCTGTCCAGATTACTCTGGGATATAGCGGGACATGTACAAACCAGCAAGATTGCACTCCCTATTCAAGATTCCATATGATTAACGGTGTTCAAATAAACTGACCATACAAGTTAAAATAGATGTTGTGCTAATGAAAATATAAATTTTGTACCAAATAAACATCTTTTCCTTTGGTCTCACACAGAAGTTGAAGTTTTAAAATATAGTCAATATCATCCTTTACCCTTTGTTTTGATTTACCTTAGTCCTAACCAGATGGGCTTCAAACACATCTCTAATTGAAGTCTGATCTCTTCTTCAATTTTTTAAATAGTTGCTGTATAAGGTAATGCTGACTTTCATAGCTACAGAACTTGAGCTCTGAGTCTCAGGTGTCACACAGACACCCGAAGTTCCAGGGGACAACCAGGTTATATGCAAAGAGTTCAGCATCTCAGAATTTAGAAATAACAGTTACAACTCAGAATAGATGTAATCACTGTAAGAGTTTACAATCTGGGAACCTTTACAATATACCTTCCCCTGATAACCTATGTTCTCAAATTCAATTCTCAAAGTTTGCACATTATAGTTAGTCCATATTAGGGAGGCATCATAATATCTGTCTTTTTGTTTCTGGCTTATTTCACTCAACATACTGTCCTCAAGGTTCATTTGCCCATTTGCATGCCTCATAACTTCCTTCATTCTTGCAAATGCTCAATATTCTATTGTATGTATACACCACAGTTTCATTGTAGTTTTAATTTGTATTTCTCTAATACTAATCATGTTGAACATATTATCATGTTCAATATGAACATGGCAAATAAGCCATCTTCTTTGGTGAAGTATCTGTCCAAATCTTCTGCCCGTTTTTTTGAATTGGATTGTTTATATTTCGTACCATTGAGTTTAGGGAGCTTTTTTTAAATCAAAACAAGTCTTTTATCAAATACGTAATTTGCAAATATTTTCTCCCAGTCTCTGGTTTGTCTTTTCCATTTTCTTGCTAGTATCTTTCAAAAGGCAGTTATTTTTAATTTTGATGAAGTCCAATATTACTATTTTTCTTTTATGGATTATGATTTTGGTGTTTCATCTAAGTCAGTGTAAGTCTGCTGTTTTGACTACTCTGTGTTTGCATTTCCATATTAATTTTAGAATTGGATTTTAATTTTATACCAAAAAAAAAAAAAAAAAAGCTTGCTGACACTCTGGCATTGCAGCTTTGAATCTATAGATCATTTGGGAGAGAATTAATATCTTAATAATTTTGAGACTTTCTGATCCATGATTACAGTATCTTTCTATTTATTTTTGGTCTTCTTTAGTTTCTGTTAGGTACATCTTGTGTTTTTCAGTGCACAGGCTTCACACCTCTTTGTCAGATTTATCCCCAAGTATTTAATATTTTGTGCTCTTATAAATAGTATTTTTAAAATTTCAATATCCAAATGTTCCTTGCTGGTATATAGAAATAAAATTGATTTTTGTATATTAATCTTGTATCCTATAGTCTTACTAAATTCACTTTTTAATTCTAGTAACTTTTTTGTAGATTTTATAGGATTTCCTACATAAACGAACTTGTCACCTGTCAATAAAGAGAAGTTGACTTCTTCCATTCCAATACTGATGACTTTTAATATTTTTTTGCCTAATAGCACTGGCTGGAACATTTAGTACACTATTAAATTGAAATGATGAGAGTGGGGATTCTTATCTTTTTCCTGATATTGGGGAAGCAGCATTTGGTCTTTCACCATTAATTATGATGTTAGCTGTAAATACCCTTTAATGAGTTTAAAACGTTTACTTCAACTCCTAGTTTGCTGAGAGATCTATCAGGAATGGTTGTTGGATTTTGTGAAATGCTTTTTTCTGTATCTACTGAGATGATCTTATGGTTTTTCTCGTTTAGTCTATTATATGGTGCTTTTAGCCTATTAATGCGGTGACTAACAGTGACTGATTTTTGAATGCTGAATGAGCCTGGTATTCCTAGGATAAAACTCACTTGGTCACACTGTATTATGCTTTTTACATATAGTTCGATTCAATTTGCTAAAATTTTGTTAAGAATTTTTGCATCTCTGTTCATGAAAGATACAGATCTCTAGCTTTCTTCTCCTGAATAGCTTTGCCTGCTTTTGGTACAAGAATAATGCTAGCCTGAAGAGTGGTTGCTCCTCATTGATTTTCAGGAAGAGTTTGTGTAAAATGGTATTATTTCTTCCTGAAATATTTGGTAAAATTCCCTAAGGAAGGCATCTTAACCTGCAGTTTTCTTTTTAGGAAGGCTTTAAACTACAAATCTGATTTCTTGAAAAAAAAAAAAAAAACGGGGCTATTCAAGTTATCTGTTTCTTCTTGAGTAAGCTTGGTGAGGTGAGATCAGAGAAGGTTTAATCTAGGGTTAATTTTTTTCTACTACAAACTCTGGATCCTTCTGAGTACTCTACCCAGTACCCTATGAATCATGAGTTTTTTCTCCCTATCTGGTGGGAGGAGGCATTTTTTCCAGCCCTAATATGAGTTCTTCCTATCCCTTGTTCCTTCTAATCCTTTCAGGTGGTTCTTTCCCTAATCTCAGGTAGTTTCCTATAATGCATACACTGAACAGCACTCAACTTGAGGGGACCTTCTGCAGAGCTCTCTCAGTTTTCTCCATTCAGTCCTCTGCACTGTGAACTCTGGCTACTTTGGCCTCCCAAATTTCCTTAATCCAGGAGTAGCCAGCCCCCCTCTAGGCTCCCCCTCTCTAGCACTGTGACCAGAAACTCTTTCAATGCAGTTAGCCAGGGCCATCTTAGGGCTCATCTCATTTGTTCCCTGTCTTTCAGGTATCAGTGCCTTTCATTGCCTGATGTCCAGTGTCTTGAGACTTTTTGATTCCTGTAATTTGTCAGGTTTTTTAGTTGTTTTGGGTGGGAGAGTAAATCTGGTTCATGTTACTCCATCTTGTCCCAAAGTGGAAATCTCCAGGTTGGATAATTTTTACAGTTTTATTTAGTACTGTGATTCAAAATTTCCAAAGTCACATTCTTAGGGTGATTTGGGAACAGAGTTTGGTTGTTTCCATTTATTTTAGGGTTGACAGGTTTTTCATTCTAATATAGTCTATCTTGTAGACAGCTTTTGGCATTCTGCTTGAACAGAATAAGTGTATATTTAAAGAAACTTCAGAAGGTTCCCCATTACACTGATGCCTAAAATTTCACATTAGCCAAACATTTCTTTGGGTGAACCAATCCTTTTCTAAGCTTCACTTCTATAATCTGAAAATCATATGATAAGACTTTAACATTCTAAGGTTAATCATATATTAGATTTTCTCTTGTGAATCACAGAATGAGCAAGAGCCCTAATGCCATTGTATGATCAGTTTATTCAAACACCATAATTACATGGAATCTTGAATAGGGTGTGAAATCTTGTTGGTTTGTCCAGGTTAGTATGGTGCCTTAATATATCCCAGAATAACTGGGGCAGAGAAAGTATTTGTAAAGTCCCCTTAGAGGACTTAGGAGAAAGGAGGAAGTATTAAACTTTCACATCTGGGGAATTCCTGTTATTCTTGCAGGCAGTGGGGACAACCATTTTAATAGGCTGAGACCTCGATCTTGGGTTTTTACCCCTATGAAACTTATTCCCACAAAGAAGAAGCTAAGCCTACTTATAATTATACTTAAGAGTCAGTCACCTCCAGGGAGCCTCTTTTTTTGCTCAGATATGGTTTTCTCTCTAATCCAACTCATCAGGTAAACTCACTGCCCTCCCTGCTATGTAGAACATGACTCCCAGGATGGAAATCTCCCTGGTAACGTGGGACATGACTCCTGAGATGAGCCGGGACTCAGCATCATGGGATTGAGAAAGACATCTTGACCAAAAGGGAGAGAAATGAGACAAAATAAAGTTTCAGTGGCTGAGAGATTTCAAACAGCATCAAGAGTTTATACTGGAGGCTATCTTATGCATTACATAGCTATCTGTTTTTAGTTTATAGTGTATTGGCATGGCAACAGGAAAGTACCTGAATCTGTTGAACTTTGTTCCAATAGCCTTGATTCTTTTTTTTTTTAATTTAATTTATTTTTTTTACATGGGCAGGCACTGGGAATCGAACTCGGGTCCTCTAGCATGGCAGGCAAGCATTCTTGCCTGCTGAGCCACTGTGGCCCGCCCAATAGCCTTGATTCTTGAAGATGATTGCATAACTATATAGCTTTTACAATGTGACTATGTTATTGTGAAAATCTTGTGCCTGATGCATCTTTTATCCAGGGTATAAAAAATATGGATATGTAAAAAAAAAATAAGGATAAAACAATAAATAAATAAATAGGGTTAGATAAGGGGTAAAAAATGGGTAGATTGAAATATTAGTGGTCGATGAGAGCGGGGGTAAGGGGTATGGGATGTATGAGTTTTTTTGTTTTCATTTCTTTTTCTGGAATGATGCCTATGTTCTAAAAATGATCATAATGATGAAAACACAACTATGTGATGATATTGTGAGCCATTGATTGTATACTTCGGATGAACTGTATGAGTGTGAAGATATCTCAATAAAAATACTTTTTTATAAAAGCATCCTAATATCAGTAGTAGGCAGAGTGTAAAAGGTGGGGAAAGGATACATGGATGAAGTTACCTATAGGTCAGTTTTATTTGCAGACTGAATGCCAACAAGATAAAATAATCCGGGGTATCCATAGAGACAACTTAATGCAAAAAAAAAAAAAAAGATTCAGCTCCCTGACTCAAGGATCAAGTCATTTTATCAATTTCTAGAACTCTGTGGCTATTGAAGTGCTCTGCCTTGGACTAATCATGTATCTCCCTGGCCTTAGCAGGGTCATTAAAGAAACCATGAAAATATCTGCCTTCCTCCATGACAGAGGACACACAAAGGATATGTGGAAGTGCCTTGGATTCTTCAGAGGTAAGATGCAGACACAAAATTAGTGTAAAATGTATTGTCAGCTTTTTGTTCATGTTTGGAGTAAAGCTACAGACCTAAAATGGACTTTTCCCCCTTGTCAATGGATGAAGAGTTATCTTGGGCCACCAAATAAGATCTCTTGTTAGTTATTTTGGTATTGTGGATGGTATTTAGTTTTTTAAGGGAGTGGTGCCTTCTGCATTCCTGTGGGCTTCTTTCTGAAAGTCAAGTTCAAATGAGTTCTCAGAATCTTCATGCTTTCTTGATTTTTAAAGCTGTAAAATAGAAATCAGTGATTCCAGAGACATTTCCTACACAGAAAGAAACACCCCAGATTTGTGCCCTCAAAGTGGTCACTAAACTTTGAAATGCATCTCTCAGGACTGGAGGGGGATGTTGGACTAAAGGGTCAAATAGTCTATGTGGAAAAGGGGTAGAAGGTGGTCTACAAGCCCCTGGTCTCAGGAATCCTCCATGGACCATTATCCTGACCACCCTTGAGATGATGGGGCAAGGTCAGGGAGGGAGAAATGGACCCCTGCCTCCAAGAAATAATATTAGTCTTTAAATTGGCATTTTCAAAGTTCTTGAAGTACTTTTTCCCACAGAGATATCAAAGAGAAGACCCAGAGGACCTAGACTATGCAACTACCCCACACTACCAGTTGGAATTTAGTCAGACTTATATTGGGGTCCTACAACTTCAGTGCACATCACACTCACCTGTAGTAGTTATTTAAAAGATCAGCTTTCCAGCCCCCATTGTAAGAGATTCTGATTCAGGATGGTTGGGATGCGGACCGGTGTTTCGGCTGTGGGCCTTACTTTTAGAAACATTGACCCAGATCTTTTAAGCTAGAGTCCATGAGTTTACTGTATGGCTCAAATGTTTCCCAGAAAAGAAGCTTTTCAGGACATGAGAGAACTGTAATAATGAGGTACAAAAGAATAATTGAAAAGAGCCAACTGGCAGAGAAATGCAGGAGGCTGGTTCTGGAAGGAGAAACCTGGCACAGTGACTCTGTGGTGTCTGACAGCTTCCTCTTTTCCCATGGTCGCTTGTGTCCAAGTCTTAGGCATGGTCATCTGAGGCCCTAAAGTGACACAGTCAGGGTCAAGGCAGCACGAGCTTCATGGAGAAACAGGTGCAAGCATGCTTTGTGTCTTAGCAGTTAGGTTTGGAACCTAACCGTGCTGATCAACCAAGCAAAGCAGGACCTGAGACTGAAAGCGCCAACAGCCAAGCTGGTACAGCTGCCCTCAGGAGGGCCAGCCAGAAAATCATGGGAGAACCCTGCCTGCAGATAAGGAACCAGGGTCTGCTCTGGACTTGGCAAGTTCTCTGCTGGACTTTTGTGGAGGCCTGTTGGCAAAACCTTGCATCCTTAGACTGGGAGCTTGGCCAGACTGGCCTGTCCTATTTGATTGGGAGACAAAAAAAAATCTGGCCAAAGCTAGGAGGTCCTGCCCATGGAATAGGATCATCTTTTTGATAACCACAGTAGGCCTTGGTTTCACCTGGAAACTGAGGGAGTAGTATTGGAAAGGGGTGCCCTAAAGTCCCTCCAAGCTTTCATGTTTTGTGATTGAATGACAAACTGCACAAGAATGTCCTTGATAAACCTGAAGCAGGTGCTCACGGGCACATTTCTAAGCTACCAGGCCTGATCCTAAGTCACTGTGGTATTTCACAGGCCCATAAGGAACTTAGGATGTGAGTATTTGGTGGCAGTGAGGGAAATTCTAAAAACATGCAGTACAGTGTGGTATTGTGTGTATGTTTATTTCTAACCTAATTTTACTTGTGGTGAGCTGCCAAGAGGAAGAGGAAAGGGTGATTTTGCCATGAGGAAATCTTGAGTTATAGAAAGAAATTTCTTTTTAATGCAATTTCTGGCTTCTGTTTCCAGGGATAGGGGCCCTACCCAGCCCTAATAACTACTGCTCCAATGTCCCCCTCCCCACCCACCCGCCACTTGCTATATGTGCTCTCCTTGCCTGGACAAATGTAATTGTCTGACAGCTCCGAAATAGCCTCTTCCCTCTTGTTCCTGCAACAGTTTTTGATTTTGGGGGGATCCTTATGCCAGATGAATCATGCTCAAATTCCTCATTGGCCAGGAAGTCACCCAAGTGCCTTCTCTTGCTTCCCTGGTAAACACTTTTTAAAAGAATCCTATGGTTTTCTTGCCTCCTCTATTGATTATTTTCTGAGACCCTTGTCTCACTCTTTACAGCCAGGAAGGAACTTTACAAAAACTACCTCTGAAGAAAGATGTGATGGGCTAAGCTGGATGTCAGTGGAACAGCTGTGGCATCCTGGGAAGATGAGGCAGAGAGGAGAGGGAACGAGAGGATGGCCGGAGCCCTGGGCAGCCCAACCAGTAGGGAAGAGCAGAGCCAGGCAGGAAATGGACTGGCTTTGCAAGTTCATTTTGCAGGTTCACGGCATTGAGGGTTTGTACTTTCTTTGGGGTGTTTAAGCAATGCTTAATGATTTATGCAATTTAAACATTCTCATTTCACAGTGTCCTCCATAGACAAAAATGGCCTTTGGATTATCAGCTATTTTAGATTATCCATATCTATTTTATGTGAGCAAGGAGCATCTGAGTGCTCAAGCTCTTGTCAAAACTGTTTTGAATACAAGTAACACAACATACCTGAGCTAACTTAAGAACAAATTCTCATAGGATACAGGGCTGTTTCATGAAGACAGGAATGTCACAGAGCCCCATGATGGCCTGACACCAGAAAGGGCAAAGCTGTTAAGGACCAGTTAAAGCACCTCTCAGTCTCTGGGTTTCAGGCACACAGAACCTGGTGGCTACTTCTCCCAGTTCTCGTTTGTCCTCCACTCTAAAATGTCTGATATTATAAGTGCTCTGAATCACAGTTCCAAATTCTCAGGAGAGAGAATTTGGCTCAGCTTGGTCAGGTATTTACTCCTGGTCCAACCAGCTGTGGCTGAGGTAGGGACTGTGTATGGTGTGCAAACACAGCTGCTGGAAAGAAGTAGTTTTCAGAGAAAGCGGGTCGTGTGGGTTGGACAATGTTCCAGTTTGAAAATATTATGTCCCAGAAAAACTGTGTTTTAATCCTGATCTTATCTTGTGGGGGCAGCTGTTTCTTTTAATCCTGGTTCAAAATTGTAGATGGAAACTTTTGATTAGATCACCTCCATGGAGGTGTGGTGCGCCCAATTGTGGGTGCAACCTTTTGATTAGATGGAGATGTGACTCCACCCATTCTAGGTGAATCTTGATTAGTTTACTGGAGTCCTTTAAAAAGGAAACATTTTGGAGTGAGCCAGAGCTGACAGAGAGAGCAGATGTGGATGCTTGGAGAACAGTCACGTCACAGAACAGAGACACGGGTGTTTGGAGATGCTTGGAACCCAGCAGACATTGCCATGGGCTTTCCCATGAGATGATAAGCAAGCCAGAACCTAGAAATAGGCAAGAGAAGGCAGGAGATGAAAGCCAGCCCTGGAGAAGCAAAGTGAGGAACACCTGCAGAAACAGAGGCTGAAAGCAACAGAGCCCAGGAACAAGAGACCAGCAGATGCCAGCCACATGACTACTTAGCTGACAGAGGTATTCCAGACCCATCAGCCTTCCTTGAATTAAGGTATCTTTACCTGGATGCCTTAGTTTGGACATTTCTATAGGCTTAGAACTATAAACTTGCAACTTAATAAATTTCCTTTTTAAAAGCTGTTCTGTTCCATTTCTGGTATATCACATTCTGGCAACTTAACAAACTACTACAGATAGATACCCCAGATGTATCCACTACATCTGCTCATATATTATGCACAAGCTGTGCATCCCCTTTCCTTTTTCATTTATTGTCTATATTAATCATTTATTCAGCTGGTTTCTCTGCCACATTGAATGTTTCTGGAGACCATGGACATGACCTGCCCTACTCTATAAACTGACAGGTTGTCTCATGCAATGATCTGCATCTGGTGAGGATTGCTACAGATGGTATAATCAGGATATTAAACGTCTTCTCAGATGTGTGCTTTAGCAACATTACACCCACTATGTTCTGTTCTAAAATTTGAAATCTATAGAATTTTAACTGATTTTGTGATTAACAGAATCCAAAGGTAAAATAATATTATAAGAGGTTTTCTTTGATATTGACCTAGGAAAAAAGAGCAGCTGTTGGTAGAGAAGACTTTTCAAGATTCTTTCTGGTGGCCAGATTCATAGGCCCCATATGAGAACCTATACTTGGGGGAAATTAAGTTATAGAGAAATTAAGAGATTTGCATGCAGGGGATTGTTGGCAGAGCTGAGACATAAATGAATTCCTCTGTTCAGATTCTCTGTTGCCTTGGTCTGTATATTATGAGCCATTGGTACAGCTATAATTGTGTTGTGTTAGGCTCCTGGCAGACACAATACCCTCATAGTCGAGAAAATTATGTTTGGGGCTCTGACACTTGCAAATTGTATGATCTTTCCAATTTCATATGACTACCAGGCATTTATGGCTCCATTTTAAGAAAAAAGACCAAATCATTGCAACTTTATTTATGCAGTTATTTTGTGCTTGGTATTAGCAATATTGCATTACTAAAATTTACCAAAGTTGTTTGACCTTTAAATAGTTGTTCTCTATAACCACTGAAAAGAAAAAGATACTAGAGGAATGAATTGAGTTCCACATGTCTGAGCCTAAACTGATGAAGTCGATTATGGCTAATTTTTTTTTGTCATCGTGTGGTCATCACGGGCTTCTTGGATCTAAATACTTCATTCTGAACTCAAGTTTTTGAATTATAGTCTTGGCATATAGAATCTATTCAAGAGAATGAATACTTTAATCAGTTCTATGGAAGGAAAATTTAGACACAGACAGACTTAGGTCAGATCACATGCCTTAACATTATATATAGCAAAATGCAGATATCAAACTTCACTGACAAGGCAGGTGTCTGTGCTGTCCCCCAACGCTCTCCTGCATCTGCGACCAGCTGACACACTAACCTATGGAACAATGACACTTCTTACTCCTTCCATTACCTCGCCCACCTAAGTGACTTTAGGGTGTCTGCTTAGCCTGGAAGTGGACAGTCATAATGAAGATAACTGCCCCTCTTTTTCTGGTGGCATCTGGAAAGCCACAGATAGGCCTTCTTCACAGCAAAAGGCAGCAGAGAGCATCACTGGCATGTTGTCATCAGCTCTTGGTGTCTTATGCTCTCTCCATCCTCTGCTCCTCTGGTCGAGGCTGGGGCCTTCATGCTGACTGCCAAGTTCGGCCCCATTGACAAGAGCCAGAGACATCGCTGTCTTCATTTGGGCAAATGTAAGTCATGTTAAAAGCAGTTCAGGCTGTTCCTGTTAACAGGAAATAGTGAGAGAGCCAGTGTGACAGGTGCTGTGGGGTGCTGACGTTGGGGGTGCCTGGGGAAGGAATGTCATGCAATCTGTTGGGTTAGGCAGCGGAAAGGGGAAGATGAAGCAGATATGGAGATTGTTTGAGGGCACAGTGATCCTCCTCTCAGACCACAACTCCCTCTCAGTTTCCACCTATCATCAGTATCTTAAGATGGAAAAGGATCTAAAATGTCACACAGATCAATGGCCTAACCAGTGCTTGTGTCTCATCTGTTCCATCTCTGCCCAATACCTGCCCAACCTGTAATGGAATACTTCTCTAGGTGGGCAACTCATTACCTTCCAAGGCACACCATTCTATCTCTGCAGACAACAGCTACACATTTCTTCAATCGAACTAGAAATAACCTATATATCCAAGGGGAGGGGGATGTTGAATGCAGAATACTATGTGGGATACTATGCAGCTGTTTAAAATTATATTCTCAAAGAGTTTCAAAATGATGTGGGATTATATTCAAAATGTTAAGTGAGAAAGTGATTTATAATTCACTTTTTCGCTTTTGTGACAATTACGTGGGCATATTTATATAAGCATATATATATATATATATATATATATTTTTTTTTTTTTTCCCCATTAAAAGGGCTGAGAGAATCTCTTGGTAGTTAAATCACAGGCAGATATTGTTGGAAGCTACTAAAAAGCCACTCCTAGTTCCCTTTTCTTTTGCCAGTCTCCTACCATATAGGCCAGAAAAGGCAAATATTCCTTTTTCAATCTCATTTGCAGCTAGGGTTGGCCACATACCCTAGTAGGACAGATGAGATATACATGAAAATCTGAGAAATCCTTTCTTTTTCTGAAAAAAGGATAGCACCATTAAGGAAAAGGCAACTACATTGGCTCCCTCCTCACCTCTGCTCTCTCACAGTGAATATAGATCTGTGTTATTAGAGCATCTGCAGCCATCTTGTGACCACAAGGCAACAGATAGGAGGACAGAAATAACACTCTGATGATGTGGAGACGAAGACTGGGCCTTAATGACAAGCCACTTGTAGACTTCTTTTTAAGTAACAGATTTTTTGTTTATTTGTTTAAGCCACTATTAATCAGGTTTTCTGTTGCAGTTAAATAAATCTTAATGGTGACATTTGTTTTCTTCATTATATTTTACTCTAGTTTCTTCCTGAACCATCCAGCCACCATCCTGATTCCATTTTGCAGAGCCATGCATTACAAGTCTAATCCATCTTTGACTTGGCAGAATTTTAGATATTTGCAGAGAACTCTTATGACTCCCAGATGCTCCTCTTCTCTAGCTAACCAGCACCATTCTCGTATAATGTGGTTTGGAGTTCCATAATCACACAAGTTATTCAATCACTGAATGCTCTTTGGTTTGCATTCTCCTTAGTACACAGTGGACAGGCCTGAAAATGATACTCCAGGGCTGTAATGAGAAAGAATGAAACTGACTCCCTCCTCTCTTCTTTGGATCCTGTTTGTCTATTAGAACAGCATCAGATCCCATCTTCCTTTGGAGTGCCCTTATTTGATTCAAATCTCTAACTCTTTTCCTGTGTTTTGCCCAGAGAATTTATTTTATTTTGTTTTTATCTCAAGTGTGGAACATTCCCTTCATCCTTATTAAGTTTCTCCTTATTCAATTCAAGCATTCTAGTTTTTGTGGATTCTAATTATGTATTTGCTGTTCCTTTTAGCCTCCTGTCCTCCACAAATTTGATAAGCATGTCTCCTGTGTCTTCAACTCCTTGATAACAAGTGTGACCCAGATGTTAGTTGACGTCACCATGCCTTTTGAGCTTTCAATAAAATTAGCCTATGCCCTCACATAACATCCTGTAGGAAATCAGAAACTCCCCCAGAGGTCTTATGCTCTTAGGCCACTTGTGGTTCCATGTTTCTTCTCCTGCTGGCTCTGGGTTCAAGCATATCCACCTCTGTGGCTGGTGTCTCCTTTCAAGTTCATGTCAACTGGGCCCTTTCCCTGATTTATTCAAAGAAACCACTGGTGCAAGACATCTGGGTGTGTGACAGACTTCCCTTAAGACTTGAAGAGGTGATATGGGGGGGGGGGGGGTTGGTAGGACATAACACACAGGTACTCAATAACAATTATAATTAACAGGTATCCTTATTCTGTCCTCGAAAGTCCCTCAGTAACATTACCACTAGGACTTTCTTCTGGTCTCCTTTCCCTATGTACTCCATAAGACGACCCAGAGAACCAAGTTCCTAGAACTACCCATTAGCAGCTTTTGTCTTGGCTACTGTTGGAGAAAGGAACTCAGGGAAGGGAGACTTGAGGGCAGACCTTGAGCCAATCTGTGAAGAGTCAAAGTATGTTTAAGATACTTCCACTCTTGTTTTTTTAATGCAATTTTATTGATATATACTATATATTCACATACCATTTAATTATCTAAATTGTATAATTAATGGTTCACAGTTACATCATATAGTTTCATCACATAGATTTTAGAACACTTTCATTACTCAAAAAAAATACAATAAAAATAAATATAAAAGCAAAAAAGAATACCCAAAACACCCCATCCCACCATCCCAAGAATACCCAAAACACCCCATCTCTGGGGGTGACTCAAGAATAATTAGAAGTAGGCTGAACTTCTCCTTTACATGAAGAAGTTTCATAAGGGCAAGCTCCAAGATCAAGGGCCTGGCCTAGCAACTTGATAGTCCCCAATGATTGCAAGAATATCAGATATTCTCCAAATGAGGAAGTTTACTATTTCTCCACATTTTCCCCCAGTCCCTCAAAGGGACTTTGCAAATATTTTTTTATTTTGTGCCCAGATCTTGGAGCTTGCCCTTATGAAACTTCTTCATGTAGAGGAGAAGGTCAGCCTACTTCTAATTAATCTGTTCTATGCATTTCTGAATCTTTACAATCAGTCCTGCTGAATTACTCCTTCAGCACTGAATGCCCAACCTCTACCCTCTTTTTATTTCCTGACAACCTGTGTTCTTCTCTCAGAGTTCACTCATTAATGTTAGTTCCTATTAGTGAGACTGTACATTACTTGTCCTTTTGTTTCTGGCTAATTCAACTCAGCATAATGTCCTCAAGTTTCATCCACACTGTTATATGCTTCATGACTTTATTCTGTCTTACGGCTGTGTAATATTCTATCACATGTATATACCACAGCTTGTTTACCCACTCATCCATTGATGAACATTTGGCCTGTTTCCATCTCATGGCAATCGTGAATAATGCTACTATAAGCATCAGTGTGCAAATGTCTGTTTGTGTCCTTGCCTTCAGTTCCTCCGAATGTATACATAGTAACAGGATTGCTGGATCATATGGCAATTCTATACTTAGCTTCCTGAGGAGCCTCCAAACTGCCTTCCAGAGTGGTTGCACCATTTGACACTCCCACCAACAGTGGATAAGTGTGCCTCTTTCTCCACACCCTCTCCAGCACTTGCTGTTTTCTGTTTTATTGAAAATGGTCATTCTGGTGGGTGTGAAATGATATCTCATTGTGGTTTTGATTTGCATTTCCCTACTAGCCAGGAAAGTTGAGCATCTTTTCATGTGCCTTTTGGCCATTTGTATTTCCTCTTCTGAGAAGTGTCTGTTCAAGTCTTTTGCCCATTGTGTAATTGGGTTGTCTGTCTTTTTGTTGTTGAGTTGAACAATCTCTTTATATATTCTGGATCTAGTGAGCTTTATCTGATATATCATTTCTAAATATTGTCTCCCATTGTGTAGGCTGTCTTTTTACTTTCTGGATGAAGTTCTTTGATGCACAAAAGTGTTTAATTTTGAGGAGTTCCCACTTCTTTCTTTCTTTCTTCAATGCTCGTGCTTTGGGTGTAAGGTCTAGGAAACCACCTCCTATTATAAGATTTATAAGACATTTCCCTACATTTTCTTCCAACAGTTTTATGGTCTTAGATCTAATGTTTAGGTTTTTGATCCATTTTGAGTTAATTTTTGAATAGGGTGTGAGATATGGATCCTCTTTCATTCGTTTGCATGTGGATATCCAGTTCTCTAGGCACCATTTATTGAAGAGACTGTTCTGTTCCAGGTGAGTTGGCTTGTCTGCCTTATCAAAGATCAATTGTCCATAGATGAGAAGGTCTATATCTGAACATTCTATTCTATTCCATTGGTCAGTATATCTATCTTTATACCAGTACCATGCTGTTTTGACCACTGTAGCATCATAATATGACTTAAGGTCAGGTAGCGTGAGATCTCCAGCTTCATTTTTCTTTCTCAGGGTACTTTTAGCTATTCAGGGCACCCTGCCCTTCCAGATAAATTTGGTTATTGGTTTTTCTATTTCTGAAAAGTAAGTTCTTGGGATTTTAATTGGTATTGCATTGAATCTATAAATAAATTTAGGTAGAATTGACATCTTAACTATATTTAGTCTTCCAATCCATGAACATGGTGTGCCCTTCCATTAATTTAGGTCTTTTGTGATTTGTTTTTAACAATTTCTTATACTTTTCTCTGTATAGGTCTTTTGTCTCTTTAGTTAAATTTATTCCTAAATATTTTATTCTTTTGGTTGCGATTGTAAATGGATTTTTTTTCTTGATTTTCCCCCAGATTGTTCATTACAGGTGTATAGAGACACTACAGATTTTTGAGTGTTGATTTTGTAACCTGCCACTTTGCTATACTCATTTATTAGCTCTAGCAGTTTTCCTGTGGATTTTTTTGGGTTTTTGACATATAGTATCATACCACCTACAAACAGTGAGAGTTTTACTTCTTCCTTTCCAATTTTGATGCTATACTTGTCTTGTTCTTGATTTTAGGGGGAAAGTTTTCAGTTTTTCCCCATTGAGGATGATGTTAGCTATTCATTTTCATATATTCCCTTTATCATGTTGAGGAAGTTCCCTTCTTTTCCTATCCTTTGAAGTGTTTTCAATAGGAAAGGATGTTGAATTTTGTCAAATTCAAATTCAAGCTTCTTAATGACTGATTCAATTTCTTTACTTGTGATTGGTTTCTTGAGGTCATCTATTTCTTCTTGAATCGATGTTGGTTGTTCGTGTCTTTCTAGTAAGTGGTCCATTTCATCTACATTGCCGAGTTTATTAGCATAATGTTGTTCATAGTATCCTCTCATTACTTCCTTTATTTCTGTGGGGTCAGTGGTTATGTCTCCTCTTCCGTTTCTGATTTTATTTATTTGCATCCTCTCTCTTCTTCTTTTTATCAGCCTCTCTAAGGGTTCATCAATCTTATTGATTTTCTCATAGAACCAAGTTCTGGTTTTGTTGATTTTCTTGATTGTTTTCATGTTCTCAATTCATTATTTCTTTCTTTTTCCTTGCTTTGGTGTTAGTTTGCTGTTCTTTCTCTAGTTCTTCCAAGTGGACAGTTAATTTCTTGATTTTTGCTCTTTTTTCTTTTTATAATATAGGCATTTAGGGCAATAAATTTCCCTCAGCACTGCCTTGCTGCATCCCATAAATTTTGACATGTTGTGTTTTCATTTTCATTTGCCTCAAGATATTTACTGATTTCTCTTGTAATTTCTTCCTTAACCCACTGGTTGTTTAAGAGTGTGCTGTTGAGCCTCTATATATTTGTGAATTTTCTGGCACTCTGCCTATTATTGATTTCCAACTCCATTCTTTTATGTTCTGAGAAAGTGTTTTGCATGATTTCAATCTTTTAAAATTTATTGAGACTTGCTTTGTGACCCAGCATATGGTCTATCTTTGAGAATGATCCATGAGTACTTGAGAAAAAGATATATCTTGCTGTTGTGGGGTGTAATGTTCTATAAATGTCTGTTAAGTCTAGCTCATTTGTTGCATTATTCAAATTCTCTGTTGCTTTACTGATCCTCTGTTTAGATGTTCTGTCCACTGATGAGAGTGGAGAATTGAAGTCTCCAACTATTATGGTAGATGTGTCTAGTTCTCTTTTCAGTGTTTGCCTTGTATTTTGGAGCATTCTGGGTCAGTGCATAAATATTTATGATTGTTATGCTTCTTGTTGAGTTGTTCCTTTTATTAATACATAGTGTCCTTCTTTGTCTCTTTTAACTGTTTAACATTTGAAGTCTAATTTGTTGGATATTAGTATAGCTACTCCTGCTTTATTCTTATTGTTATTTGCATGAAATATCTTTTCCCAACCTTTCACTTTCAACCTATGTTTATCCTTGGGCCTAAGATGTGTTTCCAGTACACAGCATATAAATGGGTCCTGTTTTTTCATCCAGTCTGCCAGTCTATGTCTTTTGATTGGGGATTTTAATCCATTAACATTTAGTGTTATTAATGTACAAGCAGTACTTTCTTCTACCATTTTGCCTTTTGGATTTTATATGTCATAGCTATTTTTCCTTCTTTTTACCTTAACTGACAGTCTTCATTTCGACACTCTTCTCCACACCTCTCTCTCGCCTGTCTTTTTGTATCTGTCTCTAGTGCTTCCTTTCATATTTCTTGCAGAGCCAGTCTCTTGGGCACAAATTCTCTCAGTGATTTTTTGTCTGAAAATGTTTTACTGTCTCCCTCAGTTTTGAAGGACAGTTTTGCTGGATATAGAATTCCTGGTTGGCAGTTTTTCTCTTTTAGTAATTTAAGTATATCATTCCACTGTCTTTTTGCCTCCATGGTTTCTGCTGAGAAATCTATGTATGGTCTTATTGGGCTTCCCTTGCATGTAATGGATTGCTTTTCTCTTGCTGCTTTCAAGATTCTCTCTTTTTCTTTGACATCTGACATTCTGCTTAGTAAGTGTCTTGGAGTATGCCTATTTGGATCTACTCTGTTTGGGTACACTGCACTTCTTGGATCTGTAATTTTAAATCTTTCATACGAGTTGGGAAATTTTCAGTGATAATTTCCTACATTAGTTTTTCTCCTCCTTTTCCCTTCTTTTCTCCTTCTGGGACACCCACAACACGAATATTCATGCGCTTCATGTTGTCATTCAATTCCCTGAATCCCTGCTCATATTTTTCCATTCTTTTCCTTATATTTTCTTTTGCTTGTCGGGTTTCAGATGTCCCATTCTCCAGTTCACTAATCCTATCTTCTGCCTCTTAAAATCTGACATTGTAGGTTTCCATTGTTTTTCAATCTCTCCTACTGTACCTTTAATTCCCATAAGTTCTCTATTTGTTTTTACAAACTTTCCATTTCTTCTTTTTGTTCATTTCTTGCCTTCTTTATATCCTCCCTCAATTCACTGATTTGATTATTGATGAGGTTTTCCATGTCTGTTCAAACATTATGAATTAATTGTCTCAAATTCCTGTATCTCATTTGAATTGTAGGTTTGTTCCTTTGACTGGGCAATATCTTCAATTTTCCTAGTACAAATCATTATTTTTTGTTGATGTCTAGGCATTTAATTACCTTAATTAGTTTATTCTGGGGATTGTTTTCACTTTTTTTTAACCTAGGGTTTTCTAGCTGGATGACTTTGTTGTCTATCTGTCCTTTGACATTCAGTTCAGCTGATTCTGGACCTCTAGCTTAGGTTTTGTTTAATAGATCAGGATTTTTCTGTTCTTGTTTTCTTGTTTCTTGCCCTGCCTGTATGATGCCACCCCACTCCCCCACCTCCCCACCCTCACCTCCATCCCCCACATTAGGAAGGTCTACTTAGGTATTATAGACCCCAGCCTGATTTTCTCAGACCAAACTTGCCTCCTGTCAGGAGGAAAGAGTCACCTGCATCAGTTTTCCCTGAGGGTGAGACCCAGCAGATTGAAAGGCTTTTCTCTGAAGTCTCTGGGCTCTGTTTTTCCTATCCTGCCCAGTATGTGGCACTTGTCTGCCTGCAGGTCCCACCAGCATAAGGTGATGTGGTACCTTTAACTTCAGCAGACTTTCCCTGCTGGGGGTGTGGTGGAGACAGAGGAGAGGCTGTAGTTTGGTTTTAATTGCTTCACTTTTCCAGACCCTGAGGTCTGAATTCCTTGAGGGAGGGATTCCACCTGAGTTGGGCCCTACCCCTCTCCTGGGGAAGGCACAGGTTCCAGACAAACACTCAAACAGGCTTAATTCTGCCTATGCCTGGGGCAGTGAGCCTGAGAAGTCTTGCAGCTGTATCCAAAGAGCAGTCAAGTTGTAGAAACACAGCCACCAAAATGAAAGAAAAAAGTCCTTTTTAGAGCAGGACCCCCATTCCTTGGGTTTGCCACTCAAGAGCTTAAGTAGGTAGGTTGCTCTGTGTATCTCCAGGTCCTATGTGCCCCTCCTTTCCTTCAGGGTCCAGACCTTTTCAAATCCAAAAAAACTCTGTTTTTTTTTTTTTTTTCTTTTTCTGTCAGCCCTGCCCCCTCTGCACCTGGGCAAAAACCAGTGACCTCTGCTTTTATTCGAGGTTCAGCTGAGCTGGGGGCCTATTTTTAGCAGTCAGAACTTGTTAATTAATTTCTCAATTGGAGTTTGTTTGTCCTCAGCCCCTGCTGCTGGTAAAGTCTCTTTCCTTTCCCCTCTGGGAAGCAGCTTGTGGGGGAGAGGCGCTGGCCACCACAGCTTGGGGAACTCACAGTTCTGGGGGCGCTTGCAGCTGGTCCAGCTGGTCCAGACTTGGGTACGCTGTGTGTCCAGTCCCTGATGTGCCCCAGCAGTTGTTCTGTACTGTTCCTGGCTACTTATTAGCTGCTCTGGAGGATGAACTAAATCCCCTACCTCACTAAGCTGCCGTCTTGGCCCCCTTGTCCATTTTTTTGTAAATGTAATAGTTTATGTCTGGAAAAGTCAACATATTAATACCCTTCAAAAATACCTTGAGATTTTTATGTTACATGTGGTTAGGTTTTAGGGTAAGATGAGTATAAACAATTTTATTTGTTTGTTTTAACATTTTTTATTGTAAATATAACATATATACAAAAAAGCCAATATGTTTGAAATTACATTGTAACAAGTAGTTATAGAACAGATTTCAGAGTTTGGTATGGGATACAGTTCCACAGTTTTAGGTCTTTCCTTCTAGCTGCTCCAAGACACTAGAGACTGGAAGGAATATTAAGATAATGATTCAGAGTTCATACTCATTTGTTAAATCTCATCTCTGTTATAACTCTTCCTTCTCTTTTGATCCTTCTCCCAATCTTTAGGAGTAGTTGGGCTATGCCCATTCTAACTTTTTCATGTTAGAAAGGGGTGTCGATAATATGAGATAGGAACTAGTTGATGTTCTTGGAGAGGCTGGCCCCTCTGGATTTCAGGACTTATCTGGCTGAGGAATCCATCTGGAAATTGTAGGTTTCTGGAAAGTAATCTTGAGGCGTGAAACTTTTGTAGAATCTCAGATAGAGCCCTAAGTACTCTTTAGGGTTTGCAGAAATGATTTTGGTTGGGGTTTGGCAAACCCCAACTAAAACCAATTACCAGATATTGCTGGTAATTAGCAATATCTGTCTGAAGTTTGCATAAGAGTAGCCTCCAGAATAGCCTCTCAATTCTGTTTGAACTCTCTCAACCACTCATTCCTTATTTTGTAACATTCCTTTTTCCCCTTTTGGTCAGGAAGGTGTTATTAATCCTATGGTGCCAGGGCCAGGTTCAGCCTTGCCACCCTTACTCTTTAAAAACTTATAATACTTCATTTTATTTAACCCATTACATCCAAAATATTTTTTCACAATGTAATCAACATAAAACATCATTAGGGAGTGTAGTGGGTTGAATGGTGGCCTCCGAAAAGATATGTCCACGTCTTAATCCCTGAAACCTGCCATAAATGTGACTATATACGGACAAAGGGTCTTTGCAGATGTGATTAAGGATCTTGAGATGAGGTCATCCTGGATTATCTGGGTGTGTCCTAACTCTGGTGACAAGTATCCCTATAAGAGAGAAGAGAAGAAAGAAGACACAGAGACACAGAGCAGAAGGCCATGTGAAGGTGGAGGCAGAGATTGGAGTGATGCAGCCACAAGCCAAGGTGCACTTGGAGCCTTCAAAGGGAGCACAGTCCTTCTGACACCTTGATTTTGGACTTCTGGACTCCAGAACTATGAGAGAATAAGTGTTGGCTGTTTTAAGCCACCAAGCTTGTGGTAATTTGGTACAGCAGCCCTTGGAAACTAGTACAAAGGAGCTTTTCACATTCTTTTTTTCTTAGCTGAAGTCTTTGAAATCTGGTGCATAATTTGTATTTCCAGCACAACCCAATTCACACTAGCCAAATTTCATGCCAATTTATTTGGGAAGTGATTCCAGGCAGTTGGCGTGAGGAAAAGAGTAGAGTAACTGGGAAGGGGGCCAAGGTACGTTATCTAGCTGGCCACCACTGCACCGCCCTTCCTTTTACATCTCACGTTTGTGTTCTGTGCCCATGATGGCCAGCACTTTCCAGCACAAGCTGGCTCCCCAACTCCCACTCATTCTGATCTCCCTTCCAGGGCAGTGACTATTTCACCACGTGGAAACTCAACACTACTCGTCTAGTCTGTTTCTTGGTGCTGGTGATGAAAACTGAGCCAAGTGACGAGTATAGTGAGATATTTCTTTAGTGATAGTCCTATGCTGACCCTTCCTATCAGTAAGGAATCCGTGTCCACACCTCCCCTTAATTCTTTCCCTCCTTTTGGGGTTTCACTTCCTTATAGGACTCAGCAACCCAGGAGTTTACCTGGTGTTCATGGGTCATTTTAGTTCTCCAAACAAAGTTTCCTCATTTGTAAAATGGTGATGATAACATGTATTTTACAGTGTTGTAAGGATTAGATGTGATGAAATATGGGAACATACTGTACAACGTGAGCTGACATTATTATTACCCCTATCACCATCCCCTCCCTCCATACGCCCTGACCAAGGGGTGGAAAAATGCCACCAGTCCTGGAATCTGTTACCAGCTATGACAGAGCCAAAGACAAGCACATGACATGCATTTGAAACAAAACTGGAATTTTTCAAAAGGAACTTTACTGTGAAAAACAGAAAACACACCCTCACACAAACATAAAACCATTGAAGCAGCTGAGTGTGTAAAATATCTGTAATGATTTTAATACAGGAAGACTGACAGCAGACTGGCTTGGCTGAAGAGTAGCACATGGGCAGCCCTTTCCTTTGCCTCAGTCTTCCTTTCCTCCCCGTACCCACCACCACGTCAGGTATCCTTGGCTGATGGTCCAAGTTAAGTCCAGTTCTCCAAAATCCTGTGACGCGGTTGAGGGCTTCCTTTCTGGAAGGAGTCACCTTAGTGGAGGTTGGTGTCCCAGCTCAACCCACTCCTCACTTCCTCCTCTGCCTCCCCTGAACTGTGGCAAACCCCTTAGAAGCCTCATGGAAAAGCCCGAGAGGGTCTTGAGAGCTTCTACTCTGCCTAGGATCTTTTCTTGAGTGGATGAGGGAAGTAAAATTTTATTTTCTTAATAACAGAATTTCATATTCCTCAACTGTTTTGTTGAGAAAATATTTTTACAGGCCCTTGAGGAGGAGAGTAACCCCCCAAGGGACATGGTTGGGAACTAATAGATGTTTGCCCAACTGTTTTCCAACGAAAGTGGTGGGAGGAGCTTACTGCCATACTTTTATTTTGCTGAGTGGGAAATGCAAGCTGCCCTCTAGAACTGATTTCCTCTGGAATTTGAGAAGCTGGGGTGGGGGAAGGGTGGTCAGGGAGAGAAGGGAAAGTGAAGTGGTAACCCAGAGAGGAAAATTTTGAGGGAAAATTTATCATCCTGTGACATTTTCATTAATGATCAGGGCTACAACTGAGGCTGCCAATGTCAGCCCCATATCATCCAGTTAGCTGGAATTCAGCAGATTGGAATAGAACACACTTCCCTCTAGAAGGTGACAGAGGGTTTGCTTCTCAGTGGGATGGGTATAGATGATGATTCTGCCACAAGTTGCACCCAGCTTGATTAAGAGCTAAGTGCAGCTTTGACATATCAAGAAATAACTTGGCTGCAAAAAAAAAAAAGAAAAAGAAAAATGCAAAAACGCAATGAGTCAGCTGGCCTTTCAATGAAATTTTAATCCTTTGTAACTGAGCTTTTCTCCAAAAGACCAGGGGCTGAGGGGACATGTGATGGAGCCTTGTGTGAGGAAGGATCTTCTCTTAAAGCTCTACCCTCTTCATTGGGATGGGGTGGAGTGGGGTGGACAGAACTTTCTTATTTAGACTAGATCATGGGGAAACTCACTGTAGCCCCAAAGCATAAACCTTTGGTCAATGTGATGATTCTCTTGATCTGATTAGGTGCCTGGCATTCAGAATCATTTAGTGCCATTGTAAAAAATTCATAAAAATGTGCTGAACATTCAGCTGCTTAATAGAACAAATACAATTATTATGTACTAGACTAATGCATCACAAGGAATGAGCTTGTTTCCCTGGAGGAATCTGGAGACCTGTGACTTGATGTGCTGAGCCTGTAGACACATTCGAATGCTGAACCCATAACAATGGATAGCAAATGGGCCAGGATCCAGAAAAGGGCAGCACACCCTTCTCCTCCTCTGCTCTGGTGTTTACCACATCTGGAACACAAAAATTTGATGATGTTTTTATGGGATTGACTTGAAGGGCAATTACCTTACAACATTTGACTTTTAGTATCCAAACAATTCCATCTAGAATATATGAAAAGGTAGGGAAACCACATGCAGCCCCACCTTCCCAACCCTAATTTCCTTCCTCTCTATTTAGTTAATAGGTCTCAAGAGGTTGTTTAAGACAGTATGTTCAGAGGTTCTCAAATTTACTCATTGTGTTTGAGACATTGTTTTCCTCTGCTGACCCATAACATCTCTATTCTGACCCATAACATCTCTATTCTCTCAAAAAAGCAGTGTTAAAATGTGACTACAATGTGGGCCACAGAGGCTCAGCAGGCAGAGTTCTCGCCTGCCATGCCAGAAACCTGGGTTCGATTCCCGGTGCCTGCCCATGTGGAAAAGAAAAAAAAAAACGACTGCAGATTTTCTTTGAAATAGAACGAATGGGGCAGGGTGAGTGTGGAGTGGAGAGGGGCAGATGGACTTGAAACAAGTGAAGAACGTGTGGCTAATGCAGACTCCCAGAGATGCCAGGTGGAATACACCTGACAGGATCAAGTCTCTCCTATTCCACACCATCAAGAGGCATGGCACCTGAAAACCACACCTATTGGGACATCCTTGATGGGGTTATGAGAATGGAGTCTTGATGGTGATTTTACAGAGTCATTCTTTGGAGAAGGAACACAAATGAGCCCAAGGTTGTAAATGGATTTGAGCTTTGAGCACAAGGTCGCTGAACACTGCATGCATCATTCTCAAAGATACCCAGACAAGGGCACCACATGCCATTTCAACAGTATGGATTTCATAACCAAGGACAGCTACTGGAACCCGTCATTTGGACATTTATTGATTAAATAGGCTATAAGGATGCCCAAATTGTCAAATCTGGTTGGACTTTTGCTGCCTTCTTCAGTAAATCCAATTATCTAAGGACATTTTCTACTACTTTTTCTTATGTGTGCCTTGGCACCCTTGCTGTTCTTGAACATACCTGGGATGTCCCCCCCTTGGGGCCTATATACATGCCATTCCTTCTATCCAGAAGATTTTTTCCTGGACCGCTACATAATTTTCTCTATCACTATCTTAGGTCCTTGTTCAAATGTCACTTCCGTGGTAAGTTCCATCCCCCTGACTTCTTATATTGCTATTCCCTCTGCTTTATCTTTTACTTGTTTATTTATTTATTTATTTATCATCTCTCTATCTCCCATAGAATGTAAGCTCCATGAGGGCAGGGTTTTTTTCCATTTTTGTTCACTGCTGTATCCTTATCACCTAGATTGGTGTCTGGCATATAGGGAGCACTAAGTAGGTAGTTGCTCAACAACTAGATAAATGAATGCACGTCCTCCTAAAGCCACTTGGCTTAAGAGGAATGACACTTCTTTGTATTGTCAGAACATTTTGAGAAGTTTATCAGCCAGGCCCTGTAAATGTGACTTTATTATTTCCATAACACCCCAGACAATGCTTTTAAAAAATATTTATTTTCCAGGTGAAAGTAAGAGAAATACTGAAAAGTCATTTTGACCATTTCTTACTTACTAAATGATTGTGCACTCACTCTGTGATAGATCCTGTAATGGGTATGAGGGATTAAAAATTTAATTAAGACATAATTGTGGATTTCAAGAAGCTTCTAATGGGAAAAGAGAAACAAATAAAGAAAAAGAAAAACTAAATAATATGTGAGTGCTAGGGTGGAATGTGTGCTATTTTAGTTGGGGAAAAAAGGCTAAACAGATGTAACAAAGAAACCTGATAATTCTGTGGCTTAAAGAAAAGATAAATTTATTTATCTCATGTAACAGTGAGAGTAGGGAAGCAGATGCCCTCTTTTATGTGTTCATCGAGGAATCCAGGTTCCTTTCATATTACCTCTTTACCATCCTAGGACATTGTTCTCGTCTGAATGGTTGAGGTAGATTAGATTATAGCTCACAGATTGTTACTTTCTCTCCAAACCTCTATGAGAGCTGTATTCTCCCCCTTTTCTTGAATTTGGACCCGGCCATGTGAGTTGCTTTGGTCAAGATTGGGGTGTTAGCAGGTGTGGCTCAAGCAGAGTCTTGAAATGTGCTTGCGTGGTTAGGCTTGCCCTCTTGTGCCTCTACCATCATAATGAGAAGAGTTTCTCCTATTGAAGAGTTTCTTCAGCCTAGGATCCAAAATGAGTACTCGTGCAGGAGAGTAAAGCTCATTTCCAGCAAGGAGTTAGGCACTTCCAGGCCCACAACTCAAAGTAGAGCCACTGAGCGAGGCCTCTGAAAGAGCATGATTATTTTTTTAAACCACTGAGTTTGGGGTGATTTGTTACACAGCAACAGCTTACTGATTCAATGGTTCAAGCTGAGCTGCAGTACATCCATGTTCTGGCTTACAACAAGGGAAAAGAACAGAGAGGAGCAATGTATTAAGGCCAGGGAGGCACAGATCACATCTGTTCATATTCTCCATGTGCTCATACCTAGTTGCCAGCTAGCAAATGTAGTCTCTAGCAAGGTGGCTATATGTCCAGCCACAATTCTATTCCTATGGAAGAAATGCAGAATTCATTTTAGGGTCAGCTAGCAGTCTCTGCCGCATATAAAGAAAGACAGAAGTGCCTTACTCTGGGGAAAGGAATGGATTGTCATAAGAGATTCCTCAGAAAAACAAAATAGTTGAGCTCAGGCCTGAGGGGACAAGAGGAAATTTACCAGGCAGAAGAAACAGTGCATACAAAAGGGAAAGCTGTATATAGGGAAATGTGGCTTGATCAGAGGATGGTAAAGACATTGGAAGGGTTAAACTGTCAGATATGCTGCTGGAAGGAGGGCAGAAGCAGGCAGAGGCATAACATAGTGAAAATATTTGGGTAGCAGAGAGAACACATGGCTTGTTTGATTTTACTTTCTATCCTGATAAGCAATTTATGATTCTTACACTGTTACGGACCCCCCCAAAATAGAACTGAAGTGTATATTTCACGATTTTAGAGCTGATAGTTTGTACCTTTTCAGTTCTGATTCTTTCCTCTAGGGAATTGGGAGATGAGCATGTGCTCCCACCTGCTGACCCCGTGACCTTGACCTGGTCCTTCAAGGAAGCTCAACATCCCTTTTTTAAATCTCTGCATTCCAAGTTCAAATTTTCTATCACCCCTTTTCCAGATGCTATCTGAGAAGCACAATATTTTCCTCCCCACCAGTTCTTTACTTCCATTCAGAAACTAAATAAAGTTGAACGGTAATTTCTGAATCAACTTGGGGCTTACACTTTCAATACCTTAATGCTTGAACAGTAGAAACATGTTA
This sequence comes from Tamandua tetradactyla, assembly GCF_023851605.1. Lineage (NCBI taxonomy): Eukaryota > Metazoa > Chordata > Mammalia > Pilosa > Myrmecophagidae > Tamandua > Tamandua tetradactyla. The sequence goes on from NC_135329.1 coordinate 144,165,764, forward strand.
TAATGCAGCTTGTTACATGGGATTCATTATATGGGAATTATGCCTCAGATGGCTGAAGGGACTAACTCTTTAGTCCATTAACTGGACATTAGTCTCATCTCCCAATCTGTCCATTTTAATGGGATTCCACTGTTTTGGCAGGCGAGAATTCGACCACTGAACTATCCGTGTACTCCTGCCTCCACTGTTTTGGACTCTCTGTTTCTTCTTATTCCCTCACTTAAGCCTGGCTAACAGAAATGGGAGCCCACATTTTATATTGCTTCCTGATCTTTATTCCTTTTAAGTGCTCAGCAGGGGAGAGAACTTCATAGGGAAATGAATTTATGTGGTGTCAGCAGAACCCAGCCCCAGATGTCGTAACCCTGAAAGAATTCTACCAAGCAGGTGCTGCTATGTGTCTACTTCACTTAGGGACTGATAAATCGCAGATGTCTTAACATCTGCAACAGGCACCACGAAGCCCAGATACAATCTTCACTCAGGATTACTGAGTACATCTTCTCAACACTCACATGAAACTGCCAAACCTTCAGTACACTAAGTAAGCAAATTAAGAAAATGATGAAAATAAAAACTCCTTTTAAACACATTATTTTCTACATAAAAGCTCACTCCCAGCATGAACTTTTTGGACATTTCCCCCATGACATAATGTTCCCACAGCTACACCAGGAAGGGAAGGTAGAGAAACATCCCTACTGTTGGCATGTTCTGTTTTGGAAAAAACCCTTGGAATCCAGCTGTCAGACAACACTATTGGTTGGCTCCAAATGACTACGCAGGGCAGCACCTGAGCTGGAACAGAGCGGGTCAGCTTCTGGGCTGATGGTGTTGCACTGGGGACACTGGACCCCATGTGTCCCAAAAGGTCCTAGCTGCCTGCCGATCCTGGCTGGTGAGGAGGGAGCCAGCTCACAGTGGTTCTCTGCCCAGAGCTGACCATGCTGTGTACCAGCTCTCACTGCTCACTGGATCTGAGGGCTGCTAATGAATAAGCTGACCTGTCAAGAGAGCTTTACCCAGTAGGGATAATGATGGAGACTGAGTGGACCAATCAATGTCTTCTTCTCCCAGGAGAGAAATTTAAGACATAGCCAGAGATTAAGGACCTGTTAAAGCAAACAAATCTGTAGAAAAGTAGAGACAGACTAATTGGCTGAATCTCATGACCGCTGGAGCCTCGGAGTAGGGACCAATGACTTTCCATAACTGAACCGACAAAGGAACCACCCAATTGCCGAAACTGTGTTGCATTTGAGTCCAGGGATCCATCCACGAAAACAAGAAGAAGAGCAAATGCTTGCACAATACTAGCTGTGCCAGGCACCATTTGGAGTACCTCTGAAGCTACTGCTATCAGGACTGAATAGTCAGCTCCTTCAGGATACTGCCACACTGGGGCACTCCCTTTTGCTGGGGAGAGCAGGGTACCTCCAAGATAACACATAGTCTGGGGACAGAGGTTCCCCAAAAGGAAATCAGGGAGATTCCCTTTGATGCTGAGTAGACAAAAATAAAATGTGTCCACCTCAGTATGAAGAAACTTAGAATTAAGGAGATGAAAATCCTTTGAAATCCCACCATCCAGAGAAATTGGTTTGTGACATTTTTTACAGAAATGCTCATCACTCATTTGCCCCCCAGGCCCCAACCTCTGCCACTCATCAGCTCTAGGACCTCACAAATGCTGGTCTCTCCTGAGTTTCCCCTTCCTACTGCCTTGTGCTCAGTGGTACCCAAAGATCTATGATGAAGAATTGGTTGTTTTTCTTTTAGTTTCTAATCTATGCCAGGCTAATGCTTTTGCAAAATATGGCAAAATTAATTACCAGGGAAAATAAAATTTTAACAGCAGGCATATGAAGTATATCTCAAAATTTTTATTATTAGATTTAAGAGATATACAATTACTTTTTCCAATTGTTATAAAAATTTCTAAATGCTTATTCTCCATGTCTGTACTTACCTCAGAGAATACAGGTCACAGACTTGGCAGACACACTGAGCAGCATTGTTCTAGATAACGCCCACCCTTTCAGCCTCAAGTCCTCTGGGAAACCTTCCTGACAACCCTCCTCCAAGCTGTGTCTGTGCTAGGTGGTCTCAGAGAATCCTGTGTGTTCCCCTACTAGAGAACTAATGAGGGTGTACTTGAAATGAATCTGTCTTATTGGGCTGGGGGTGCTGTCAGTTACTTCGAAGTGCGGGTTGGAACACCTACCCCTTGCACAATTTCAGGGCTCTAAAGTTAGGGCTCTCAAAGTCATCACAACCACTTCTGCAAACCATTTGGTCAAAGGTGCTAAGTCTGGGTAGACATATTTTGTTCTACCTTGCCAGCTGCTGGAATGTAATATACCAGAAATGGAATGGCTTCTAAAAAGGGAAATTTAATAAGTTGCTAGTTTACAGTTCTAAGGCTGAAAAAATGTCCCAGTTAAAGCAAGTTTATAGAAGTGTCCAATCTAAGGCATCCAGGAAAAGATACCTTGATTCAAGAAGGCTGATAAAGTTCATGGTCTCTCTCTCTCAAATGAGAAGACACATGGTGAACACACTCAGGGTTTCTCTCTCATCTGGAAAGCCACATGGCAAACATGGTGTCATCTGCTAGCTTCCTCTCCTGGCTTCCTGTTTCATGAAGCTCCCCAGGAGGCATTTTCCTTCATCTCCAAAGGTCGCTGGCTGGTAGACTCTGCTTCTCGTGGCTATGTCGTTCTGCTCTGCTCTCTCTGAATCTCTGTCATTCTCCAAAATGTTTCCTCTTTTATAGGACTCCAGAAACTTCTTAAGACCCACCCAAATGGGTGGGGACACGCCTCCAGCTAATCCAGTTTAACAACCAATCTTGATTAAATCGCATCTCCAGGGAGATGATCTGATTACAGTTTCAAACATACAGTATTAAATAGGGATTATTCTGCCTTTATGAAATGGGATTTAGATTAAAACATGGCTTTTCTAGGGGACATATATCCTTTCAAACAAGCACATATTTGTACAAGTGAAAAAAGAAATGCCATATTTCCTTATGTATATAATGCCATGAGATGTATCTCTAGCTCAGAGATGTGAAAATAAGTATTTTAAAGCATTCAAATTTCAGAGATGGCAAAATGAGAGAATATGTGTGCCTTAGAACTGATAAAATGTGGTTGGTAAAAACTCCCAATCAGCTTTGTCTTTTGAGTTAGTTAAAATCTCTAAAGTCATGTCGGGAGTACATTATTCATAGAAAGGAAGAATATACATGGTAAATCATATTTACATTTCTGGTTGTGAGGTATTCCTGCCAAAAAAAAGAGGTTATTTGTGACTTCTTGTAATCCTTTGCAGTTATTGCCCCTAATATCTTTTTATTCCTTCAGATTATACATGTACTTGGCATTCTTATTTCCTCCTCTTGATCTTATCCCTCAAATAAGTAAAACACTGAGTAGTTAAGACAGTTACCCAAGCTATTGCAGTGTGTGACTCAGTGGGGAATGGAATTTCTGCTCTCCTTACCCTCAGGTAACATGGCCTAAAGCTATGCTGGGAAGAGCACACTGTGAAAAATCCAGGAAACTCCACTAACCAGACAGGTTTGGTCCTGACTCTACTGTTTTTCATCTCCCTATAGATGACTGAAGAGCAGCACTGACTTAGCCATCCCTATTGTCTGGTCTGGGAACCAATTTCTTTGAAAAGCTCATAAATTGATTTATAAGAATGACTATCAATGTTCCAGGAATATTATCAATGTTTCATAAACAAGAAACACAGTTGCAGACTCCAGTGATTTATGAACATAAACCTATGTGAACTGGAATGTCGAAGTGCCCAGGACCACATTTACGGGGCCAACATCAGAACTTGCATATATATTTTGGGAGACACAGTTTAATTCAAAGCAGTCTTAGGCCCTCTCCTTGACTAGAGGGTGGCAGGACTTCTTGGTTGATGTCCTGACCAGGGTTGGTCCTGACCAGGGGGAGAAATGTAGTTCTGTAGGTAAAATCAAGGAACTGTTTCAGAAGAGTAAATGGACACCATTTAGAAGCTCTACTACCAGTCAAGTGCCCCATCCTCCCCCACTCCTTGATGCCTTGAGTGTGCTGCTGGGCCTATCCCTCCACACTCTGCTTCACAGTTTCTACCCGTTCTTATTTTAGAACCCACAGCTTTCTGAAAGATCCAAATAGGTTTACAATAGCTTCCTTCTACCCAGAGTCTTTATATGTAGGGGCCATTTGAAGGGCTAACAGGTCTACCCGTGAGCTCAGTGGGATGGGCTGAATTGGTATCCAGGTGTAGCACTTTTCAGTTTGGTCTTCCAGACAGTGCTCTGGTTGGAGTCCTTAATCAGTGACTGCAGAGCATTTGGCCTCTTAGAATGTGGAGAAACCCTCTTGCTTAGCTTGAGGTAGCCTTTCTGGCTGGTGACACTCAGAATTATTTATTTAAACAAAGTTTAATTAAAGCCCAATGGAAGGAACAGTGCAAGAGATTAATATTTAGCCTGTGGAAAGGGGTAACTGCGTGTTTGGGGTTTGGTAACATTCTGCAGCACAGGTTGACCTAGACTCCACCTCGGCAAAACTCCTTGGGCCTCCCTGGTCCCAAGAATGTTTTCTTCCCTTGCCTTCATTCCCCACCCACTCCATCTGAAGAACTTGGGAGGAAATGGAAGGCAGAGCCTCGAGCCGTGACTTGCTAACCAAAGGCCTAATTGAACTTAAGTTTAAATGTAGTCAGGAAATGCGCTAATGAAGACAAGTTCTTTAAATCCTAAAGCTCCACCCTGGATGAACAGAATTGAGCTCTCCCAAAGGGCTTTGTCCTGGGGGTGAGTAATCCTTCTCTGCTCTACACCCAGAAGTCTCAGGCATAACTTGTTCCTTCTAAGCTCAAATAAGAGCATTTCAAGGATTCTGGATTGAACTTTTATGGGGTACCCACATGGCTTCCAGAACAAGGGAATACTGTGTAGACCCCAAATACTTGATGGCAAAAAGGAATATCTGAATATTTGTGGTAGAAAGGACATTTCTACTTTATGGAGGCAGCTTAGCGTAGGAGTTAAGAACAGACTCCAGAGTCAGATGTCCCAGGTCAAATTCTGGTTCACCACTGTTTCCTGTGTAGCCTTTGGGAATGACTTAATTCTCTAAGCCGTGGATAAATTGCAGTAATAGTAGCTACCTCATGGGATTCTGGAGAGGATCAAACAAAATAGTTCATGTAAAGTTCTTAGTACATACTAAGTGCTTGAATATCTGCTATTATTCATTCACTCATTCATTCAAATAATGTGCCAAATGCACAAAATGTACCAAATAATCCACTAGGTGATAGTAATACATGAAATGTTCCTTTCTGGATAGTCTGATCCCAAGATCAAAACTTAGTTCAGATGCAAATATATAAATTATTTTTTCCACGTTGTTGTAATTGCAGCAATAAAGATATTTTCTAGAAGTGTACCAATGCACAGAGAGGGAGTTCTTTCCATGGGAAATTTCAGGAAGGCTCCATGCTGTCTTGAAGGAAATTTAGGACTTTTTCAGGCAAAGAAAAGAACATTATCCAAGTAAGAAGGAATATCACAGCAATGAGAAAAAGCCCAGTGTGTTTGAGAAACTGCAGGAAATCCGGCTGGAGTGCCAAAGTGTAGATGGGTGGTGGGTGGTAAGATTAGAAAACCAGAGTCCAGGATGTCATGCAACATATCAAGGTGTTTAGATTTTGTTTTGCATGACCAGTTTTCAATTTAGGAACATAATTCAGACAGTAATATTAAAACTGGATTGAAAGAGAAGAGATTAGAACCCAGAAAAACAGAGAGCCTAACTACAGTCTAGGCAAGAGATAAGGAGAGCGCAACTCAGGGTCACGGCAGGATAATAAGAAAGGCAAAGAGGGAGAGAAAGATATTTAGATGGAATGCTTTTGCCCAGTCTCTTCTGTTACTATGAACAAATCACTGCTCTTTCTGCTGTTTATGGTCTAAAACTATGTTAGGAGGTTGTGGAGAAAATATCTGAAAAGTGTTGAGTGTTTCAGAATATTAGTGTTCTAGTCTACCAAAACTGCCAGAAATGCAATCCACCAGAGATGGGTCAGTTTTTAATAAAAGGGGATTTATTTAGTTAAAAACCTATAGTTCTTCAGAGGAAAAGCACCTAACTTTCATCTGAGGTTCTCTGTTACATGGGAAGGAACATGGCAACGTCATCTGGCTTCTCTCCTCTCTTCTGGGTTCTAAGGGCTTTCCCCAGGGCGATTCCTTTCTGCAGCTCCAAACTTCTTGGCTGAGCTGCAAATACTGAGATGAGGTATGCTGAGCTGCTTGGGCTGTGCCGCACTGAGCTCTCTCTTTTAAGCCTCCAGCTAATTAAATTAAACAGCATTTATTGCAAAGGCACTCCCTTTAGCCCACAGCAGATGTAATCAGCCACAGATGAGTTTCACATGCTACTGATTCAAGTCTACAGCAACAGAACTAGGCACCATCACCTCGCCAAGTTGACACCTGAACTTAACTATCACAATTAGTAATGATTTTTTGTAATGATTCATAAAAATTTACTGCCAAATAACCAAGAAACTGTAATCCTCACCCAACCACCTCCCACACATGAATTTATAGCTTAAACTTGCTCTTCCCTTATTGATCCTTCTGTTTTTAAAACTTTTAAGTCTGTCATTTTTATTGCAAGTTTCTATCGTTTTTGTTAATATAATATATTCATATCACATTAATTGAAACAATGACAGGAAACACTTAGCATGGTGCTTGACTTGATATCTATACCCAATAATGGTTAGCTATTACTACAATTACACCATTTTGCATCTATTAATGGTTTTTTTTGGTTATTTTTGTTGTTTTGCATGGGCAGGCACCGGGAATCAAACCTGGGTCTCCGGCATGGCAGGTGAGACTCAGTCTGCTGAGTTACCTGGCCCACCCTATTAATGGATTTTTAAGAGAAAAGAAAAGTGGTGGTGGAAATGTTAATAAGTTGGGTTTCTCCATCCATTTATTTTCTCTCTCAAGGAGATTTTAGCTGGTTCAAATCAACTAATGGAAACTGATATCATAGTATAATTGTGAATTGATTGTATGTCCCCTTTTAAAAATCATCAAAATTGACTTTGTTTTCCTTTTTGAGAAAAATAACATATTCAAAAAAACAATAAATTTCAAAGCACATCACAACAATCAGTTGTAGAACTGATTTCAGAGTTTGGTATGGGTTACAATTCCACAATTTTAGGTTTTTACTTCTAGCTGCTCATAGTGAACACAGCATCATCTGCTAGCTTCCTCTCTAGCTCCCCAGGAGGCATTTTCCTTCTTCATCTCCAAAAGCTGCTGACTGGTGGACTCTCTCCTTTGTAGTTCTGCGACGTTCTGTCATTCGTCTCTGCTCTCTTGGAATCTCCAAAAATTGCTGGCTGATGGACTCTGTGTCTGTGATTCTACAGTGTTCTGAAGCTTTCTCCAAAATGCTACTTCTTTGAAAGGATTCCAGTAAACTAATTAAGACCCACCTGGAATAGCTGTAGACACATCTCCATCTAATCAAGTTTAATACCCACATTTGATTGAGTTTGAGCTCCATGAAGATAATCTCATTAAAGTTTCCAACATACAGTACTGAATAGGAATTAGAAGAAATGGCTGTCTTTACAAAATGGGATTAGGATTAAAACATGGCTTTTCTAAGGTACATAAATCCTTTCAAGCCACTACAGTAAATTTAGTCCATTAGCATTCAAAGTTATTATTGTAAAGGCATTTCTTGAATCCACCATCTTATCCTTTGGATTTTATTTGTCATGTCTACATATGCTTTTCCCTTTTTCTCTTTTTATCCTTTAAGTTACTCTTACTAGTACTCTTCAATTCTGTGCTCTCCTCCAGACCTCCCTCTCTTATCTTTTTTTTTTCAGCTGGCAGAATTCCTCTTAGTATTTCTTGTAGGGCCAGTCTTGTTGACAAATTCCCTCAGCCTTTATTTTTCTGTGAAAATTTTAATCTCTCCTTCAGTTTTGAAGGACAGTTTAGCTAGGTACAGAATTCTTGGCTGGAAGTCTTTCTCTTTCAGGATCTTAAACATATCATACCACTGTCATTTCATCCCCATAGTGCCAGTTGAGTAGTCTGAATTAGTCCTATGTGGTTCCACTTGTTTGTAGTGGATTGTTTTTCTCTTGCAGCTTTCAGGATTTTCCACTTCCCTTCAACATTTGACGGACTGATTAGTATGTGTCCTTGGGGAGTTCTATATGGATTTATTCTATTTGGAGTTCATTGGGCTTCTTTGGTTTGCATATTTATGTCTTGTATAAGGATTGGACAATTTTTTTCCCCATTGTATCCTCAACTAATCTTCCTAGCCCTTTACTCATCTCTTCTCCTTCTGGGACACTGGTGATTCTTATATTTGGTCATTAGGCTGGGCTATATCTGTCTGCATCTTGATGTGCTTAGTGATCTTCTGTTACCTTCGAGGCAAGTAAATATCTTGATGGGGTTACTTTGGAAGTTGATTCCCTTCAATAGTCTAAAGCTTTGTATCTTCAGGATGGATGTGGAGCAGGATGCAGGGTGTGGTGCAGGTCACAACAATTTGGTGATGGGTTGTGGCAGGTATAGGCATGGATTGGGGATGTTATGCTGGTGCCTGTGAGTGTAGTGTCGGGGTTGTGGTCGTGGGAGGCAAGGGGTTGTGCAGGTGTGGTGTGGGGCCTCTGGAAGTGGGGTGCAGCTCAGGCAGGCCTTGGCGCATAGGAGCAGGGTACAGCATGGGAGACACAGAGAGAGGGCATGGTGGGAGACAGATGGGAGGGGCTGTGCAGATGCACGGGAGCTGGTGCACAGGCGGGATGTGGGTGGGTGTGTGGAGCTTGGGGATCATGGGTATCAGGGTGTGGAGTACAGGGCACAGAGGTTGGGGCACAGTGAGGGTAGGGTGCAGGTGTGTCCTTGTATGGGGGAAGGATCCAGGTGGACCAGGATGCAGATACACAAGTGTGTTGGGGAGGGGCACAGGTCATGGAGATTGTGGGATGTGGGTCAGGTGCAGTGATCCATGTGTGCTGATGTGGGGGTTCAGGCAAGGATGCATGCATGTGCAGGGTAGGGGTTCTGTAGCACAGATGTGCACATGAGCCCTGTCAGGTGTGGGAGCAGGACACTTGTGCTGGGGGGTGAGGCAAAGGTGTGCACATGTACAGTTCAGGGTTTGAGAGGTTGGTGCACAGATGCATGGGCACCTGGCTGGGAGAGATGTGGCTCTGTGTATATGCAGGTCTCGGGGTGGGGTGAGGCCCTTGTTGTGCACTTGCACAGAGCTCAGGGCAGTGTGAGGTGGTAGGGTGTCTGCGTGGGCTGGATGTGAGTGTGGCTCGGATGCGCAGGTGAGTGCTTGCCCAGAGCTAGGGGACGTGAAGGTGTGGGGGTTTGCCTCTGGGCTCTTGAATCTGGGGGTCTAGACAGTGATGTATGAGTGCGCAGAACTGGGTGGGGTTGCACAACTGTATAGGCTTGGGGCAGGTGTGGCCCATGTATGAAAGTATGTGTCTGCAGCCCAGATGTGCAAGAGACTGCCTCCAGGGGACAGGGAAGGGGAGGTGGGTCGGGCTAGGGTGGTTGGGGTGGGGGTGCATGGAGCTCGGGGAGGCAGGTGATGGGGTTCAAGTGCATGGGGTGAGGGGAGTTGCGGTTCTCGGGGCAGGTTTAGCACATGTGAGGGTAGCATGTTCAAGGAACTCAGCTAGGCTTACTTCCCTGTTCCAGTTTTCCTCTTTGTGCACTCCTGAGGGCTCTGGGCTTCCATTTGGAAAGGGACACCAGCTGGATGGTTTCTGGTTCTCTGCATTTCAATTCTTCACTTTTGTAACCAGGGCCTCCCTATGTGGTGTAGAAGACCCTCCAAATCACTTACACCCTGGAATCGCTGTCCCAGTCACCTTCCTATCCCTTCTCTAGCTGTTCTTTCTGTCCTCTCCCTGGAACTCTCCATTCCTTCTTATGACTGAATAGTATTCCATTGTATGTATATAACACATTTTGTTTATCCATTCATCTGTCGATGGGCTTGGGTTGGTTCCATGTTTTGGACATTTTGAATAATGCTGCTATAAATATTGGCATACAACTGAGTCCATGCTTTCAGTTCTTTTGGATATATATCTAGTAGTGAAAGTCCTGGGTCATATGGTAATAATATGTTTAACTTTTTGATAAACTGCCGAACTGTTTTCTACAGAGCCTGCACTATTTTACATTCTGATCAGAAATGGACAGCATTCTAATTTCACTACATCCTTGTCAGCACTTGTTATTTTCCATTTAAAAAATAATTCTGCTTGGTGTGAAATGTATCTCGTTGTGGTTTTTTATCTGCATTTCTCTAATGACAAATGATGTTGAGTATTTTTTTACTTGATCATTGGCCCTTTGTATATCTTCTTTGAGAAATGGATTGTTTGTCTTTCTGCTGTAGGAGTTCTTCAGATATTCTGGCATTAACTCCACATTTTTTTAATACTGTTGTCACCACCTTTACTATATGCCCCAACACAATATGTCAAGGATGACCTTGCCATGTATCAAAGCATTACGGTATACATATCATTTACAATTAGTTTCTTTCCAAAATATTCATCTACCTGCCAATTGAGGTAAGTAGATAAACATTGCGAAACTTCAGAATGCTTAGATTTCTCCCGGAACTCCCTTTAAGGAGTTCCTTATTGTAAAGGACCCTCCCCAAATAAGAAACTGGTACTACTTTCTTAGGTGTGGAATTTTCCCTATTATAAGACCACATTTAAGAATACTGCTGGCAAAGAACCAGAAGCTTTGCCAATTTTCCAAGTGCTTGAAAGAGTAATTACTCAGTAGCCAAGGATAAATTTACATTGGAGGTTCCTTTGACGTTTCCCTCCAACAGAAATGTATTTATGAATTCAGGGGCTTCACTGTAATAATATTTCATTACTTGGTACAATTAAGCCAGACAAAATAAAAGACAAAATAAAACCAAATCCTGAATAAATACTATAGTTGGGCTGATGTAATTTCTTGCTTTTTGCAAGCTGCAATTGAACATATATGTCTAACAGACTAGCTGTGCAGAGGGCCAGCCAATGCCTCAGAGTTTTAATCTACTTAATGGGATAATGGCTAGACTTAATTAAATATCTTTGAACTTGGATCTCTAAGTATAATAAGTAAATCCATCCAGGGAATATAATGAAAACATTTATCAAGGTAGTTATTTTGAAGGAGTAAACTCTCCTTCCAGTTAAACTTAAAATGGCTTGGAACTTTGGCTGAATGCCTGAAAACTATGTATCAGCTTTAGCATGTTCTTAGTAATGGCTGTCATGGAGAGAGTGGATGGAACGATGAATTCCTCTCATCTCAATCTTTCCTGAGACCCAGGATTTTCCTTTTGTTTTTTTTGGTTGTCCTATAAACTTGCTAAAAGTGTGAAAGTAGCAAATGACTTGCAGCAGCAAAGATCAGGCATTTTAACTCCGACACACTGAAGATTTTCTTACAACAAGTAGTTAAAAGGCAGCATTAAGGACAGGCAAAGACTTTGCCTCAAGAAAACGATCTGTTCCTCTAAGAAGATAGTGCTTGGCATTATGAGAATGAGAATTATGAGGCATTCTCATGGCCAGTGGAGCAGAATTCCAGTAAGGCACTCCCTAGCATGATATCCTGCTGCCTGAAGTCCTGTCTAGAGCTACTGTCCTGAGACCCTGGTTCCAGTTCAGTGTAGAATTCCGCATGTTGCTGATAGCTGGTCATAGTCACTTCTCTCTGCTGCTTTACCTGAGAAGACTGCTGTCTGAATTGCTGCCTGTGCAGACAGCCTTGTATTCAGGCTTAACGCTGTTCCCTCTTCCCTATTGACATCTACCTGCTCTCCAATAAAATAAACTAGGTAGACAGGATTCCTTATTATGTCTTCAGAGAGACATGCACAGCTCTGAGCAATGATAGGAAGACTAGAGGAAGGCAATGAGGGGAAGAGGACTGGGTAGCCAGGGCTCTTTGTAAAGGCAAAGCACAGGGTGACATGTAAAAGGAAAAAACTTCCCTTTAGCCGCTCTGCTCTCTGATGCCCTCTTTGCTGATGTCCACAAAGTGTCCTTTAACTGAAAATGTTGACGTTAAGGGCTAATTCTTTGCTTCTTAGAATTAGGGAATAGGGAAGGGAATGATGGCGAGGAGATCTTTCCCCCCTCACCTCTCTTTACACCCACACCCACACACACAATTGCACACGTACACACTATCTTACACCCTTGTGTATGTGTAAGTCTTGATGTCAGAGCTTGTTTCTGATCATTTATTGCATTTTTTAACTTTTTATTTTGAAATACCTTCATACTTACAGCATTTAGAAAAATAATATAGGGTGGACAACACTGGCTCTGGCAGAGTTCTCACCTGCTATGCCGGAGACCTGGGTTCGATTCCCGGTGCCTGCCCATGCAAAAAAATAAATAATAATGATAATAATAATATAAACCTCAAAAAGAGAATTTCAAATATTCCTGTCCACTCAGATAGCCAGATACACTAATTTTAACATTTTTCCTGCCACATTTTTCCTACCATTCCATATATCTATTTATCAATCCATTTATCTATCAATCCATCTATCTCTATCAGTTCATATTCTGAACACTTGAGTGTAGGTTTTAGACATCATGTTCTTTGAATACTTAATACTGTCATGTGCATTTCCTAAGATCAAGGATATTCACGTATTAACCACCTTAAGTGCAGACATTTAACATTTAACATTGATATAAGTATTATAGTCTTTATTCCAATTTTTTCATATGGCCCAATAAGGTCTCTTTTTTTTTTTGTGCATGACCCAGGAATCAAAGCCAGGTCTCCCACATCAATAATGTCTTTCTGAGACTTTTCTCCTCCCTTGTTAGATCTGGCCCAGGAGCACATGTTGCCTTTAATTGTCATTGATCTTTAGTTGTTTTTTTTTTAATTGTGGGAACATGTATATCATAAACTTTCCATTTCAACCACTCTCAAACATAACCATTCAATATTGCAGTACTCTCACCACCTTCCATTACTAAAACTTTCCCATCTCCTCAAACAGAAACTCTATACCCATTTTGTATTAACTCCTCATTCCCCCGTCTCCTGTCCTTGGCAACCCATACTCTAATATCTTTCTCTATGAGCTTGCATATTCTCTGACATTTTCTTTGTAGGTTCCACAGGGGTTTAATTTAACATCATAAATCCATAAATCATATTGTTTGCTTAGATGCTAATTTAACTTCAATAGTATATACAAAATATATTCCTAGACTCCCTGTAGTCCTGTCACAAATTGCGTAGTTATAAAGTATGAATCCCAAGCCACTGATTTATCATTATATTTTATGCATTTGCTTTCTAGATCCTATAGGAAGTAAAAAGTGGAATTACAAAAAAACTACAATAGTGTTGGTATTTATATTAATCCATGTCATTGCTATTACCAGAAATCTTTATTTCTTCATATGGCTTTGATCTATTGTCTAGTGTCCTTTCCTTTCAACCTTCAGAACCCTCTTTAGAGTATACTATAGGAATCATCTAGTGATGACAAACTCCCTCTGCCTTTGTTTACTTAGGAATGTCAATCTCTCCCAAGTTTTTGAAGGATAGTTTTACCAGATATGGAATGTTGGTAATTTTTTGCTTCCAATACTATAAGTATGTCACCCCACTTCCTACTTGCCTTCATGGTTTCCAGTGAAAAACAGGCACTTAATCTTACTGAAGCTTCTTTGTATGTAATACATTGCTGCTCTTTTGAGGCTTTCAGAATTCTCTCTTTACATTTGGCATTCAACTGATTGATTTTAATAGGTGATGGTGTGGATCTATTTGGGTTTATCCTGTCTGGAGTTTATTAAGTGTCTTAGATCTACATATTCCTGGCTTCCATTTAACTTGGGAAGTTTTCAGCCATTATTTCTTTCAATATTTTCCCTACCTTTTTCTCACTTCACCTTCTGGAATTTCCACAATGCATATATTGGTACATTTGATTTTACCCCACAGGCTCCTCAGGCTCTGTTCACTTTTTTTCTTCTTCTTCTTTTGCTTTTACTTTCTGCTTCTCAGATCAGATGATTTCCATTTTTCAGGATTTAAAAATTTATGTTGCTTTGATTTCCAGCTTTGTTTTGTTCCTTTTCATATTTTCTATCTCTCTGTTGACAGTCTCATGGCATTTATTTATCATTTTCCTGATTTCCTTTAGTTGTTTGTTCATGTTTTCCTTGAGGATATTTAGAATCATATTTTAAAATATTTTGTTTGATATGTCCCAGGTTTGTTCCTCTTCCTTGACAGTCTCAGATGCTTTAATTTTTTCCTTTGCTTGGGGTTTCATTTCCTATTTCCTTTTGTGTTTTGTAATCTTTTTTTTTTTGAGACGTGAACATTTTGGATATTTGAATGTGTTATTGCTGGAATTTAGACTCTGAGTTGTCTATTCCTTAAGCTTCTTTCCAGTTAATTCATGACAGAGTTTTCCTTCAATGCCAGAAGTGAACAAAATAAAAAGAAAACACCTTCCCAGTTTTGTAAATTGACCTGTACAAATGCTCTCCTTCAGGGCTTATCCATAGAGTTAATTTAGAGAATAGCTCCTGGCCAAAGCTTAGGTGCCTTCCTGATCCTTTGTGTACATGAGTCTTGAATTGGACATACACAGGTAGCCATAAGAATCCCCCCATTTACATAGACAGGAATGCCCCTTCTTCCCTAGGACACAGTTTCCTCACAGTCTGGGGCACTGCAGTATACGTTCTATAGCCAGGAATCCCTTCCCCTAGGACTGCTTTCCTACAACATTCTGGAGAACAGCTCTGTAAGCCACCTTCTTCATGCAGGACGAGTTCCGACATAGGGAGACTGCAACAAGTGTCCTGGTTCAGTCCCTCTGGCTGCCTCCAGAGGGTTGCTCCCAGTATGAGGAGTACTCTGCTCTTTTTAGAACCCGGACCAGGGATCTTCACTGGGAGCATGGGCTGGCTCTACTTTGAGCTGGTGATGGGGAAAGGGAGGGACTCGCCAGGACGCCATGAGATCCCACCACTTTAAAAAAAAACTTTTTTTTAAATTAGAGAAGTTATGAGTTTGCAGAAAAATCATGCATAAAACACAAGATTCCCATATTCCACCCTACTATTAACACCTTGCATTGGTGTGATACATTTGTCACTATTAATGAAAGCACTTTTTTATAATTGAACTATTAACGTTAGCCCATCGTTTAACAGAAGATTCACTGTTTCGTGGATTTTTAAAACATTTATTATTTTGCTGTATATACAACTTTTATCATTTCCCCTACCACTTTTAAGGTGCCTTTTTCTGGATTGGACACTTACCCTGTTATTTCAGTCCTCTAAGTGTTTTCTGGAGCTTTGAGAAAGATGATTCTGTCATTTCTTTGCTGTTTGTTCAAAGCCTCTGTGGGTAGATGGAGCCCTGAAATATCTCAATCTTGGTCAGGTGCACTAGACTTCTTGTTTTGCAGTCTAACAGATGTTTTCTTGGATCTCTGCTCTAAGAACAACTGTATTGTACTTTCTAATTTTGATCTGTGTTCTGTAATATTTATTTTGAGCCACAGATCCTTGGCCCTAGGTTTTAAAATTCTATCGGTGAGATTAGTATAACCGGATTTATTTGGGCCTAAAACCCATAAAGGGAGTGTTTGCTTAATGACAGAGAACATTTTTGTGGACTCACTTCCAGCATTAGAGAGTGGAATGCCTTTCCCCTCACAAGTTCCCTGATAGCCATCAGCATTGCCTCCTTTGGCTGGGGGGATGGGAAGTAGAAGGAAGAGAATATGATATTCAAGCTATGAATATCAAGCCCTTCTCTAAGCTCAAACTATATGAGACAATTCTCCCTCTTCATCAACTCTTTCACCACTCTGGCCAGATACACTTAATATCAGGAAGAAGTGCAGGGATATAAATTTTCCATGAGATCTAGAGAAACAGGAGACAAATTCATGAAGGCACTTACTGGGGAGGGACAGACAGATTACAGTCTGAATTAGTTGGGCCCAAGTCTAGGGTTTTCCAGGTGGGAGTCAAAGGATGCCCCCGTTGCTTTCCCTTAATTAGTGTTGCTTTCACCTAATTAGGAGAGCTTAATGACACTACTTTTTGACCATTCTTGGATCAAGTACTTCCTGTGGCCAGCACTCTGTGATGGCATGTCTTTATTTTCCGAGGCTGCTCTTAACAAAGTACCACAAACTGGGTGGCTTAAACCAACAGAAATGTATTGTCTCAGCTCTGGAGGTTAGAAGCCTGAAATCAAGGTGTTGGTAGATCCATGCTCCCTCTGAAATCTGTACAGGAGAATCCTCTTCTCTTCCTAGCTTCCAGTGGGTGGTTGGCAATCCTTGGTGGTGCTTGGCTTGCTGCGACAGCACTTCATTCTCTGCCTCCATCACCAGCTGGTTGTCTTCTCTCTCGTTTGTCTCCTTTCTTCTAGTATGGGCACCAATCTTATTGGGTTAGGGCCTCCCCTACTCCAGTATGACCTCATCTTTATAAAAACAAATTCCATCTGCACGGACCCTATTTCCAAATAAGCTCATCCAGAACTTAGACCCTAGGAATTGAACCAGGGTCTCTGGCATGGCACACGAGAACTCTCCCTGTTGAGCCACTGTGGCCCGCCCTCTACATATCTTTTGAAGGGACATAATTCAACCCATAGCACAGCACCATCATTGAATTCCTGGAATGTCTGCCCACTTTCCTATGGCCTTGAGCATTTCCTTACCTATTTTGAAGAGTAACCCAGCCCAGTCATCTCTTATACTTTTTCAGATGTAGTTTTTTTTCAAGGCAAAGGAGATGGAATTAGGAAATGTTTTTGGCTGGCATGGTGCCAGAGTGTCTCCACAGCCATGGTGCTTTTGACCAGATAACTGGGTACTGCTACTCTCCCTTGAGGCCCAAATGCTCATAAAGACTGTCATGGGTGAGACCCCTAAGAGAGGCCAGTGACAGGCCCTGGGTCTGGACTGCTGTGATAGTTTGCTAGGCTGCCAGAATGCGATATACCAGAACTGGAATGGCTTTTAAAAAGGAGAATCAATAAGTTACAAGTTTACAGTTCTAAGGCAATGATAATGCCCAAACTAAAGCGCCAACAAGAGGTTACCTTAATTCAAGGTCCATGGGTTAGGAACACCTTTGTCAGCTGGGTAGTAACTGGGTAGTAACATGGCTGGCAGCTGCTGCTGCAAGTTCCGGCTTGCTTAACATCTCATGGTGATGTCTACTGGGCCCCCAACATCTTCAAACATCTGTGTCTCTGTTCATGTGTGCGCATCTGTGTCAGCTCTGCTGTGAAGTTTCTGTTAGCTCTGAGACTTCTGTCATTTCTCTAGGCTCTGTCATTTCTGAGGTTCCTCCAAAATGTTTCCTCTTTTAAAGGATTCCAGTAAAGTAACAAAGCCTCACCTGGAATGGGTGGAGTCATGTCTCCACCTAATCAAAAGTTAATACCCACAATTGGGTGTGTCACATTCCCATGGAGATAATCTAATCAAGTCTCCAATTTACAGTGCTGAATAAGAATTAAAAGAAACGCTGCTTCCACAAATTGGATTAGGGTTAAAGCATGGCTTTTCTGGGGTACATAATACTTTCAAACTGGCACAGCTGCATATGAGAATTCAGATACAGGGACAGGCTAAGACCCGTTAATTTACTAAAAAGCCAGTGAAATAAAGGCTGCTCACTGCTAGTCATACTTTGACACACCCACTCAGTTCTTTTAAAAACAGCAGATGAAATTCCCACGGCAGGGCTCTTTCCCGCAAAACCCTTCGGTGCAATTCTCTCTACTGGGTGGATTTTGGGCATGGAGGAGATGCTCCCGAACCTGCACTGCCAGCGATTTCTATTGAAAGGCAAACCCCAGCAGAGAAATATTTGCTGTAAATTGTTACAGCAATGTGACGCGTGCCTTTTCTGCTTCTAAGGTCACACTGCCAAAGACCTCTCATTTCCTCCTCAATTGCTTGTTCATTCCACGAGGCTTCCTTAGTTTCAGCAATTCTTGTGTGGAGCCGCCTACCCAGCCATTTATCACTGATGTAAAGTTGTGATCTTTTACATCACCACACAATGATCTGAGTGTTGGAAGGCGTCCCAAACTCCCTGGTCTTCTCTGCCTGGACCAGTGCTTCTTTTGCTTTCTAAGTGTGATATCTCAGGAGTTCAGATGCAGGGCTCTCCCGCTGTGTAGGAGCTTGTAGGTCACAGCAGAGAGTCCAACAGATTAATTAACATAGCAATTGCTGGAGAGAAAGGAAGGCTGGGCGGATTCTGGTGAATGCTGGGCCTTGTTTTAAATCTTTATGTGTAGAATCTCCCCAAGGAGAGATTTGAGACACTGTTTTGCAAAAGAATATCAGAAAGCCAAAGGGGCTCAGTTGGAGCCAGCAGGATAGAAGGCCAGCTCAGCTCTGGGGAGAGATCTAAATTAAAATAACAACACACAGTAGTCAACAAGCTCCCTAGCTCCTGACTTCATTCCAACAGATGAATGAATTTTTTAAATGTGGTTACATATCTATAGCATATTTGCCATTTTAACCATGTTTTAGTGTACTAAAAATTAATACCACTAATTCAGTGGTATTAATTACTTTTACAATGCTTTGCTATTATCACCACCTTCCATTATTAAAACTTTATCGCCCTAATACTGAAACTTAACCTTCTAAATAAGGTTAAGTTATTTAAGTTATTTAACCTTATTTATTTATTTCTAAATAACTCCCCAATCTCTCTTCCTCCAGCCACTGGCAACCTCTAATCTACTTTCTGTTTCTAAAAATTTACTTATTCTAAGTATTTCATGTGAGTGGAATCATGTAATATTTGTCTTTTTGTATCTGGCTTATTTCACTGAACATAACGTTTTCTGGTTTCATTCATACTGCCCCATGTATGAGAACTTCATTCCTTTCTACGACTGACTAATATTCCGTTGTATGTTTACCCATTCGTCTCTCGATGGGCACTTGGGTTTTGTGAATACAGTAATGCTTTTGGCTATTGTGAATAATACCGCTCTGGACATTGGTGTATAAGAATCTGATGTATGAATGTACTTTAAATTTTTGAATGAAGGGCAGGGTGAAACCCAGGCGAGGCAGGAATCCTCCCAGCCCTACCTAGTCTGTGGTCCCTTGGTTCCCTAACCTTTCGAAAGAAGTATGTGTTTTCCAGCCCTGTTTTTCAGAACCAGAGAACTTCTTGCAGCTTGCAGGCAATTCCACAGTGTTTGGTGGTCCCGCTGACTTTGAGGCTTGGAAGGAAGGTATGTCAATTAAATATAGATTCTCAGGAGATGAATTTCTTCTGGAAGCAGGCCTGAGTGTGTCTACACCCATCTCAGTTCTTCCCTCGGATGTGTGCTGCCTGTGGGGGGTCTGTGAGTTTTTGCCTGCCAGGACCCAAGATGCCAAATAATCACTCCAACAGAGAGTATCAGCACATAGGGGCTGAACATTGGGCATCTTGAGCTCATAGCCACACTTCCGGAACAAAAACTGTATAGAGTATTCAGCATTCACATAAATGACAATAACAAGAACAATGCTACAATGGGTTTTGGGGGTGGGGGGAGGGTGGTGGCAATGCCCTGAGTCCTACACAGTCTTTTGGCCACAAATCCCAGAAAGCTTCTGTAATTATATATTCTAAAAGCCTCAATATTTTCTAAATTTTGAGAAACATTTTCTCAATATTATGTACCTTGGCTAGCCAATTTTTAATAAAAAAGTATACTTTACAAGTACAAAATTTGGAACTTAAGCAAAGAATCTGTTTTCCCTACTTTGTGATCACATTGCCCGAATAAGTTGCATTTTGTTTTTGAAGTTACCATTTTTCTTTCTCTTTACAGTTTATTTTGGTGATGAATTGTTACAATGAAACTTTTATAATCTGTGTGGTTGCTCTTTCCTGGTCTTCCTTCCTTAGCTCCTCCTGCTTCTTTTGATCAAAGAACCAACCCGAATAGCTGCCCTGCCCCGCCTTAGGGGAACCCACATCACATGCACCTTACTCAGAAGCAGGAAAAGTTTCTATTTTTCAGTGGCCAGAAGTCATGTTCAGCTCATGCTATTGAGCTGGATCCCTCTTGTGTCACAGCAAAGGGGGTAGTCGCAGCTTTAAGGGAAAGGGGGCAGAGTAGGATGATTTGGGTGTTTGAAAAGTGATCAAGTTGTGGGTTTCTCTCGCTAGCCTCCAGCAAGGATGGCACAGGTTGGAGACACCAGAAGTGAACAGTTTGCAGGCTGGGCTTGGGGCGGGACAGGCTCAGTTGGGGGCATGCAGCTGCTGAAGAAACACGTTTTCCTGCCACTCAGACCTCTAAAGGGCCTCTGTGTTGTACAACTCCAGGGCCCATTCCCCCAAGAAGTTTGTAATGGTTTAGAATGGGGTCTGTGGGTTCCCAGCCTTGCTGCCTGAGGGGAAGAGGGAACTGGACTGGGAAAGCCAGTGCCAACCTGCTTCCAGTCAGGGTCACACACAGACTGTGTGACAAGCGAGTGGCCGAGATGTGCCCCATGTGGGAAAGAGCCTCTTCTTGGTTTTGCTACATAAAAACCTCAGGCAATGAAAATGTAGAGCTGTGCTCCAGTAGCTGTGTTTCTTGAAGATGATTGTATAATGGTAAAGCTTTTGCAATGTGACTGTGATTATGAAAATCTTATGTCTGATGCTCCTTTTACCTTTACAACAGATGAGTAAAACGTACGGATTAAAAATAGATAATAAGGGGAACAAATGTTAAAATAAATTCAGTAGGTGGAAATGCTAGTGATCAATGAAAGGCAGGGGTAAGGGGTACAGTATGTATGAATTTTTTTGTTTTCTTTTTATTTCTTTTTCTGAATAGATGCAAATATTCTAAGAAATTATCATGATGATGAATATACAACTATGTGATGATATTGTGAATTACTGATTATATAGAGAGAATGGAATGATCATATGGTAAGAATGCTTGTGTTTGTTGTTATGCTTTAAAAAAATTTAAAAATTTATTAAAAAAAGAGCATAAAAAAAAAACCTCAGGCAAATTATTCTAATCCCCCAATAGAGGCCAATGACCAAAAGAAGGCTTGTGAATGAGGTTTTGGAATCTGACCTTCTAAGTTTTACTTCATCCCCTATTGATTTTCTACCAGAACTTCTGTTTCTACTCTTGGCGGCTCCCTGTTCATCCCAGATCCGCTAGTGCGACGTCCAGTTCCGGCTCTGGTGTAAGGGTAGTTGGTCAGGCTCTGGGTTGGAGAGTCTCTCAGGCTGCTTCAGGTAATGGGGGCTCTTGTAAGGATGGATGTGGCAAAGCAAGAGAGGAGGATCCCACCAGATCCCAGAACAGAGTACAGATGGTCCTCACAAAAGGAAGTTGTGTTCAGGAAATGGAAAGATCTAAAACTTCTCTGGGGATTTATTTTGTCATTCCCTCAAGACTGGGTTTTTAATAATATCACTAATACGGTAGTTGAGCTCTTCTCACCTTTCCTTGCATTTTCCCAGCATCTACCCACCACATGCATCCTGTATGTACATCTTTTTTCCTCTGTCAGGGATTTTTGCTAGCCCATAGCTCAGAGATGGTCATGAATTCTGCTTACTCCTCGCTTAGTTTACTTGTGAACTCTGTTCACTGCCCATCAGTGGTCTTGTAGTTTATACTCAAGATCTATAAGAGAATCTGATAGGCCCAGTTTTGTAACTCACAAGCTTTTGGACAGAGGCTTTCAGGCGGGGCCACTCACCAGTCTATGGATTGACTAATTGGCCTGGCTCTCAGCAGGGTCTCTGAGCCTTTCCCTTAGAAAAACACTGTGGGCTTGGCAGCACTGATGGGACTCTCTAGTATGTCAGGCAAAGCGTGAAAAGAGAGAAAAAATTTTCTATTACTCCACAATAACCTGAAAGCACTCCTGATGCCTGACGGTGTTAGCCACATGGCCTTTGTGAGGTCCCTCTTTCATTTACAGCATGCCTACCAACAGCAGAGCCTGTGGGTCACTGCCCTGAAAGCAACAGCCAACCTTTATCTGCCTGCCATTTCATCAAAAGAAAAAAAAAACCCACAAAATCTTTACTCGAGACTTTGAATACTAAAATTTGCCAGAGGAAGTAGTGGAAGCTGCATTACTTAAATCATTTCAAACTTGCCCAAATAGAGCACTTCACTCAGACACACAGAGAATAGACCAGCACTAACCCTGCAGGGCTTCCCTAAGATGACCTCAGAGTTTTTTTCCCTATGTCTAGTTTCTATGAAGGAGAAAGCCTGGAGCTGAACCAATGAAACAAAGAAGTTCATACCCTTTCCACCCCCTAATCCTTTAATCTTTAGTTGTGTCCAGATTCCAAACTGCCTCCACTAAAAAAAAAAAAAGGTTTAAAAGCATCCACACATGATGTCATCATCAACTCTACTTTAAAAAGACTTTCGTGTTTCCATTTCTTCCATAATTACTGCCAATGTCATCATGAGTGGACTCTGAATAATTCTCCCAATTCCCTCTGGTGCCTTAAAGTGCCCTCCACCTTACAGCAGTCAGAGTAAAATGTTCCCTTGCATGGCTATTGCGGCATCGGTTGTTACATGAGTTTGATTGTTTGCGATCCAAACAATCACATGGCAACTTCTTAGGCTACAGATAGAATACAGGAAAGTAAAAGGAGAAGGAAATATGCATCTTTTGCAGGAGTTGTAGCATTGCTTTCTCTTCTTCTTATTTCATTCATTCATTCTTTAGAAAGCAGATAAGGAGGTATTATTTATTGAGAAGGAAGTGTGTGCATTAGCTACCATGGTAACTCATGTTACTATCGGCACTGTCCAGGCCAATTAAGACCCTTTCATAATGTTCATTTTCTTTCTAGGGCCTGGGTAAAGCCACTCAAGTCAGACACAGATAAGGATCCTACATGCACCGAGCATCAGGCTTTGTAAGCCCCCTGCTGACTTTCCTAGAAATCTTACTACTGTGCACAATGGAGTTTCGTTTACTCCCAAGCCCCTGGGAAGAACCTGGGTCCTGGACTGTGCCCAGCCCTAGTGCTAGACAGGGAGAACTCCTTTAGCAGGAGTCAGTTTTGCCACTGTGTACTCTTTTGCACCTGCTTCCCACTTGCTGTGCAGTTAGCTTCTGAGTCTCTCTTGTTCAGTTGTGTGGGTCTTCCTTCCTGGGGTTTCTTACCCAGATCCATTGAGCCTGCTGTCATATTTCTTTGGTGCTAGAACTGTTTGTCTGGGGAGATCTATCTATTTATCCATTTGTCCATCTCCCCATTACTTTATCTATCTATCCATTTAACTTTCTACTACACACTAGGTGCTATATTTGGGGCTGAGGATACCAAAATGAATAGGTTGTGGCTTTGCCCTCAAGGAATATATAGTCTAATGGAAACAAATAAATAAGCCAGTGATTTCATATATGGACAAAATTCAGATCATGTGAAAGGTTTACAGGATAACATTGCACTTCCACTCCTGTTGTGCAGCTTCCTATTTCCTTTCTCCTGCAACTTTTACCAATTGGCGGAGATCCTTCCAAGGATATGCATGTGCACACCCTGCATATCTGGGGCTGGGTGAGCACACAGGGATGCCTTCTGGACCTGGGAACTCTGATGAAGTGGTGAGTTCACAGAGTCACTCCAGCAGGGTCCCTGTGGAACTGTGTTCCATGCTAGGCAAATGCATTTTAATTCTTTTAAATTTCCATTCATCCAACTGTGGATTAATCCTCCTAGACTACTGTGATATCTTTGATGGTCTCCCCTAATTGTTAACTGATGGCTAATTGGCTGCTGACTTCCAGACTTACTGTTTCTTCAGGCACTTCCTTGGAGGTGACTTGAGGCACTCTAAAACTTGCGTTTCAGACTCGACATGAATCACTTCCATTGCTTCTTCCGGCAGACCAAATGCCATGACTTCATACTTCATCTGCAGTCGTGGGTGTTCATCATAACATAAAATAATGGGCAGGAAGAAAGGCCACGTTAGAGCTCACATGCATTGCTGGTGGAAATAGAAAATGATGCAGCCTCTGTGGAAGGCAGTTTGGTTGCTCCTCAAAATAGTAAATATAGAATTATCATATAACCCAGCAGTTCCACTCTTAGGTCTGAAAGAACCTAAGAACCCCAAAGAACTGAAAGCAGGGCCTCAGACACTTGTCTGCCTATGTTCACAACAGCACTATTCAAAATGGTCAGAAGGTGGAAACAACCCAAATGTTCATTGACAAATGAATGGATAAACAAAATGTGGTGTATACATACACACACACACACACACACACACACACACACACACACACACAATGGAATAGTATTCAGTCATAATAAGGAATGAAGTGTTGCCATATGCTATAAAATGGGTGAACCTTGCAAATATTATGTTAATTGTGGTAAATCAGACACAAAAGGACAAATATTGTATGATTTTTCTTATGTGAAATATCTAGTATAAGTGTATTCATAGAGGCAGAAAGTAGATTAGACATTACCAGGGGCTGGAGGGAGGCGGGTGGAGAGTTACTGCTTAGAAGGTAAAGAGTTTCTTCTTTCAGTGATGAAAACATTCTGGTAATGGGCACAGGTAATGATAGCACAATATTGCAAATGTAATTAATGCCATTGAATTGTACACTTAAATATGGTTAAAATGGAAAATATATGTTACTATAATTAAAACGAAACAAAACAAAAGACAGGCCACCAGGTTAAAAATGTGGTTATCCAACTTAGGGGAGTGTGGCTGAGTGCTAATAGCTCACAGCATGGGGAAAATACACACTGTGCTGGTTTGAAAGGATTCATGTCCCCTAGAAAAGCCATGTTTTAATCTAAATCCCATTTTGTAAAGGCAAAATAACCCCTATTCAATACTGTACGTTTGAATCTGTAATTAGATCATCTCCCTGGAGATGTAACCCAATCAAGAGTGGTTGTTAAGCTGGAAATGTGTCTCCACCCATTTGCGTGGGTCTTGATTAGTTTCTGGAGTCCTATAAAAGAGGGAACATTTTGGAGAATGAAGGAGATTCAGAGAGAGCCAGAGCAGAACAACATAGCCATGAGAAGCAGAGAGCCAACTAGCCAGTGACCTTCGGAGATGAAAAAGGAAAACACCTCCCGGGGAGCTTCATGAAACAGGAAGCCAGGAGAAGAAGCCGAGTTCACCGTGTGCCTTTCCAGCTGCCATTCAATGCAGCTATAATCTTCAATTGAGAGAGAAACTCTATGTTTGCCATGTGCCCTTCCACTTGAGAGAGAAACCCTGAACTTCATATGCCTTCTTGAACCAAGGTATCTTTACCTGGATGACTGACTGGGCATTTCTATAGCTTGCTTTAATTGGGACATTATCTTGGCCTTAGAACTATAAACTAGCAACTTATTAAATTCCCCTTTTTAAAAGCCATTCTGTTTCTGTTATATTGCATTCCGGCAGCTAGCAAACTAGAACACCCACTAACAGAGTATTGTAGTGGATAAAACTTAGGTAGGTGGAACACTTATATTCATTATATAAATGACTAGTGGACTTCTGATTAGTCAATGGTGTCCATACCATACAGATTGGGAATTATTTTAGTGTTCAATAATGGTAATGTTCACGGGAGAGAGTTAAATGAAGAGTCCCTGTGTTTTGTGTGCAATCAAGCATATATATATATTAACTCTGAGATTTTAAGGGCTATTTCTGAACACGCTTAACCTTTCCTTGGAATTTTCTCAGGGGGAACCTCCTGAGTAAGCAGCAGAGCCAAGCAGGCAGGATCTTGGGGTATCTCTCCTTCTCCCACCTACTCTTCCTCAGAGGATCACCTATTTTGCATTGGGTTCTGAGTAAGATTTCTTTTGAAGAAAGCATTCCATTAATTAGAAAGAAGGTGGAAAGCCTATGAAATATACAATTACAATCCTCTGTGGTATTTCCATGAGGGATTTAGTGATGCATGTGGAAGACACACATAATCCAGACTTGGGGGTGAGGGATTGCTTAGGCAAGGCTTTCTATAAAAAGTGATTCCTGACTGTGTATAGGTGGGGTGGTGATTGTGTGCCTTCCAGGCAGGGTAGGAGCATGTAGAAAGCCTCAAAATCAAAAAAAGAAAGTTTAGCTCCCTAAGGAAAGTTGCAAGTCATTCAATGCAGCTATAGTCTTCAATTTAAGAGGAGAGCAGTCAAAGCAGCCAAAGAGGAGTCTGAAATGATGAACTGAGGTCAAATCTCTGCTCCTGTCTACTCCGTGTTGTCAGTTTCACATCCTGCAACCAACGCTCTGAATTTGGGCAGTGTCTCCCAAACTCTTGAACTTCAAACCCAGAAAATGCATCATTTCTTTCTTTCTGTTCTTTTGTCACCATTGAACTTTGATCTCAACCACATTCTCAGAACATGCTTCCCATCTGGCCATCACATGAAAGACTGGAATTGAATCCCATCAATTCATCCATACATTGTGACTTTCTTTTTTGCAGTCTGCTTATACCTATCGGCTTCCCAAATTCCTGAGCCCTATCAAACTTGAAGCCTGATTTGTCTAAATCAAGTGCTGAACTTCCACCAGCCATGACTTAGTTTTCTGGATCTCATGTTTTCTTAGTCAAGTCTTTGAGCAAGATCCTGCAATGGAGTCGTAGAATGACCTCCCCAATGCTCAGTGCACGAAAGCAAGCAGGTGGTGCACCTTTAAAAAGCCAGCCTTTGTTTACCTGTTATTTCAGTCTGGCAAATTTTCAGTGATTACTTTGATCTTCCTCTAGCTTACTCAGATATCGTTTTTTCCTTTCCTCAATTAACAGATGAATTTTATTGCATCTTTAAAATATCACATCTTGCTTCTATAGTTGAACAATTCCTAGATTTTATTCATTGGCTTGCTGAAGTGTTCTTTTTTCAAAACCATAAATACCATCCCCTAATTTTCTATTGTCCTTGTTTTAACTGTTGTGACTTGCTGAATCAAAGCTGGTGAATTTGATACAAGTTCAATGTCATTTCTTTCATGAATTAACTCATCTTTCTGGGCTTGAGGTACTGAATAAGCAACATGTGGCCTCATCCAAACCCTGTGGATATATTTTTCACCCCCAAAATTTCAGATTTCAACAGAAGATGCACTCCTAAATAACAATGTTGATGGGGAAGTGAGCACACACACACCTCACCTTGAGACAGAAGTCCAGTGTCCTACCCTTGATCATGTTCTGTACATGACTACAGATAATGTGAACTGTCACCTGTTCCTTTCTATTTCCCCACCCTTTGTTAACCTGAAACCTCTTTGTTTTCTTTCCAAGGAGACTAAGTTCTATATTGATGAGATTTGAAGTCTCTCTGCAGGGTCTCTCTTGGGCGCATCACAATTGCTATGAGTCCTTTCTGTGGGAGGTCAATAATTTCTGGAATGTCAACAGTTTGGTTGCTGAGAATGGCCTTCACACTGGCAAAGAGAGCTCACTCAGTTATCTTTTCTACCAAATTGCTATGCCATCTTTTTTTGTGTGTGAGAAATGCTCCATCGCCTTTTCTCCACACTCAGTCAAAGGAAATCCCCAAGTACTGAGGATTGAAAATGCCAGAAAATTCACCCCCCTGTACACTGTTGAGTACATGATGGCTGCCAGCAAAAGAGCTTCAGGCTTGTCAAAATCCAGGAGCTCAGTTCAAAGTCTTTAAGGAGCAGTCCTTGCTGATGGAAAAACCATCATGTCCTATACTGCTTTTGATGGTGTCCAAATTATTGATGTGACAAAGCAAATTTTGTACACAGGAAACAACCACTTCCCCTCTTCCTTTGGAGAACCTAAAAAAAATTTGATCTTAGATAAGAAGCCATAAATAATTACACAAACAATTACTCAGCCTTTGCCTTTTTTCTTTTAATTCTATAATGGTACTTTAGCAAGAACACCAAATACTTCTAGTTCTCTTTAGTTTTCACAATGAATAAAAATAAGAAAATTCAAATATTACACATTCTTGGTTTTTATGGCCTTCATTAGTTGTGAGAAGACACAATTTCTGATGTATTGCTGGCTCCTAATTTGATAACTATACATGACCACACAACTGAATGCAAGCTTTTTTTTTCTCCCAAGCAAAAAACAAGGCCATTTTTATGCATGTCATTTGGAACCTGTTTTCAACTTTCTCAGTTACATGAAGTCCCTGGACTTAAACTGTGCTTTTAGATGTGAACTGAGCACTAATATTTAGTTTGCAATATCTAAACTTTAACTTCTCCCAAGCCATTAAGAAGTTAAAAGCCAGGTCACTCTCCAAACAGAGATTGAACTTTCCAACATACTGTTATCTTTTATGGGACAAAAAGTGATGGCAATGTTCCACAAATGTTACTCTGGCTTATCCTATCTAGCTTTTCTGTGGAAAGCTTGGAATCCAGAGGATAAAATGTTACCCACCATTGTGCATAGTAAATATTGCTCATTTGCCATGAACTTTGTGATAGATTAGAGAACCACTAGTTGGAATGTTCTGGAAAAAAATAAAAGAGTCATTTTACCATGAAGAATAACACTACCCGTTAATGTGAGAAAAGAATTTCCTGGGCTTGAGTGTGACCTGAAATGGTTGATTTAGTATTTAATACTAAATTATTATAAACATTTAAAATATTTTATAACCACAACAATGTATATTTATAATTTGAATATTATAATGTAAGTTAATATGCTGTGGCTAGTGAAGATTATTTCATGAAAATTATCAAAGTGGGAGCTTCATTTGACACTCCAAAGTAGCTGTAAAATTGTGTCTTTTATTCAGTTAAGCCTGTTTGCTTCCTAGTAGAACTGATAGTATAAAAACCCTTCTTTATGCCTCCCCATGATGCTTTTGTCATTCAATTATTTACTTGTTCATTATACATTCATTCAATTTAGTTGCTGGGTACCTACTAAGGGCCAACCCCTCTGTGAGGCACTAGGCATCTAAGATGATTAAGACATGGGCTTTGTCCTCCAGGAGTAATAAGCAAGTGGGATGGAGGGTTTGAGATGCTGAGATCCAAGTGGGAACAGGCTGCAGAGGAGAGCCATGGAGGGAGTGGTCGGATCTAGACCAGGGGTCTGTTCTACGTAGGATTGACCTATGAAATTTGAGAAGGTGTTATGAAAAGAGCCCTGCACAGAATCAGAAGACTTGGTTGAGCTCCTTGTTCTGCTACTTACTAGATTTGTGACCTTAGGCAATTTGCTTCAACTCCCTGAGTTTTCTCATCTACAAAATAGAAAAAATAATATCTGCCCCACCCATCTCACAGAATTGTCGTTTTAAGGCTCAAATGACCTGGTGCATATGAAAATCTTGTTTAAAACCATAAAGAGCTCATAAATATATATAGACAGATAATTAGATAGATAGATAGATAGATAGATAGATAGATAGATAGATAGATAGATAAAGTAGATAGAGAGATGACAGATGACATTGTGGGCACTGATATCCATTTCCAGGTATTGTGACTACTTCTTGACTTCATAATGAGAAAGGGAGATGAAGATTTTGGAGAGGACTCAGAGGAGATGGGTAAGAAGGTAAACAGAATAAAGTGAGAAACCTGAGACAACATGTTCAATAAACACAGGAAGGGCTCCAGGTGTTTCCTATCTCTATCAAGTACCAAACAAGAAGAATGGACTTAAATGACAGCATGAATCCAAGCATAAGGGATTCAAATTAGGAATAAGGATGATTTTTTTCATAGTTGTTAAAACATTAAATGGCAGGTAGAGAAAGTTTCTGGGTCCACCTGCCCTCACCAAAGTCTTTAAAATAGGGAAAATTAGGCATCTTACAGTGAGTCATTGTTCAGTGCTGAGCATATAAAACAGAATTTAAACACAAGAAGGCCCAGATGATGTTTGGCACTTACACAACTTTATGTCATTTCTTTGGGGAAGAACCAAGGTCCTAAAAGTCACATCAGGGCCCTACTCACCTTTTAGCACGCAGTGGATGAAGATACACCTTCTTTTCTGCAGGCCTCTGTTATTCCTTATACCTTGCTTTGTGTAACCTCCAATGTTATTTGGCATTTCTTTATAGCCTGAGAGTCATGAAAGGCATTTGCTTTAGGACCAAAAAAGCATACAACTGTTTTCTCTGAAGTACTTGGGCTGATTCCCATCTTGGTGGAATTCTATATTTCCATCCCAGTGCCATATGCAGGGCTATGCAGGCCTCATGTACACTGGACTAACCCAGGCCTTTAACCCTTTACCTCAAGGGGGTGTATCTCAGAGATGCCTGGTACATGGCTGGCAGGAAATTGAGGGCACTGGGACCTAAAGACCTTATTTAACTTGCCAGGTTATTTTCCAGTCTCCCTAAAGTGAATAAAGTGAACGAAAATCTTTAAAGCGGGCAAGTATACACCTAGTCCAGGGAGAAGGCAAAGAATAGTCTGTATAACAAGTTTAAACATATTTCAAAGGAACTGTGTGCCCTGTTGAAGTTGTTCTGGAATACTCTTGACCTGATACCATGATTAAACCTGGCTTCCATTCCCAAAAGAGATGAGAGCCCACAAATGAGCTGAGTCCTATGATGAGTGTGCCACGTTGACAGTGTGCTGGGCCCTCCATTACTCCTTTGCCGTGGGAGAGGGAATCCAGGTCCAGAGGTTGCACTGATGCATCCACTACTCTCCTGTTGTGATATTTGTGTCAGATTAATTCCTGTTCTTTCTTAAACTTATTTCTCATCTGATTATACCTTATCTTGAAGCTCCTTTTTCCTACCCTTCATGGTTGAGTTTTGCCTCTGTATTTGCTTAGCCAGCAGGGGAAATGGAAGAAGTAGGAAGGAGTTTCTGTTGTAACTGTCTATTTTTAGTGGCTTATAAACTTTTCAATATTCCTTTGGCCTGAAGCTACACATGCTTGGCCAAGGTGAAGCTATTTTGGAAAGTGTGAGCAAAATCCTCTCCATTGCTGCTTTGGTTGGATAAGGGAGACAGACAAAAAAAATAGGCTTTTGGAACAGCAGGTCTGTAACTTTGGGGATGGTGTGGAACTGGCTGCTGGAATCCCACCTGGGTGTTCCATGCCCCAGTTGGGTAATGGCTGGATATATAGGGGCAACTGGACTAAATACTTGGAAAGTCCTTTAATAGGTTGGCTATTTTCCATTCCCTGGAAAGTAGCAGTACTATGGTCCCAGAGTTGAGAGCTGATAGCAGGGTAGTCAACAGGCTACACTGGTTTGAAGGAAAAAGAACTGAATCTGAACTCAGGCAACATGTGGGTTAGCCATTCAGAATACTGTCTCTTCTTGTTGTGTGGCCTTGGATAGGTCTGGTCCCTTCTCTGGGGTTCAGCTGCCTCCTCTATAAAATGAAGGGATTAGACCAGCCCTCCAATGACACTTAGTTCTAATGCTCATCTGGAATAAGGAGATAGATACCTACTTCTTGGGACCAAAGTACTTAATAACTGGGGGGGGAAATTATCTTCATTCTTTAGTGATAGTGCTGGTAAGAGGTCACTGATATCAAAAGACAGACTTTTCCTTTAGCCTGTTTTAAAGACAGTAAAAAAAAAATGAGACTCTAGAGTACAAATATGGAGAGAATTTCTTGGTTGTGGTGGGTGAAGATACAGAAGATATAAACAGAAATGAAGTGATGATTTCTATTGATTCCATGCAGTTTCCCAGAATTGAAACTATTTATCCATCAAAACAAATGAAAATCAAGCCCAACTCCTTTTTTTCCAAAAGTGGAGAACATTTCATTTATTCATTTATTCATCCATCCACTTCTTCGACTAATATTTATTGAATGCCCCCTAATTTTCACCTTTCCTCTTGGAGTTGGAAGGGAAATGAACTGGGGAGAGGAAGGTAAGGGAAAAAACTGATAAGCTGTCTTGACAGAAGGTGGGGGCTTGGGCCATGGGAAGCACAGTGAACTTGAAAATAGTCATCCTCCAGGAAGCACTAGAGCATGACTGAGTAAACAGCATGATCAGACCCTCTGATTATATTTGTGCTTCCCACCTGCTTCCAGGTTTTAGCAGCAAATACCCCCAACAGTCTAGTAGAGATAACAGGGGTCTGTACTCAGAGGCCACAGGCAGAACACCATCACACCTACATCAACCTTCTCGCTTCCTTGCTCTGTCATTCACTCCCATGGGAAGCTCTGAATTCCCACATGTCTCAGCCAGGAAGGTCAGCAAGGACACATCTGTCAGTATAACAGGGTGTGGCTGATAAGCACCAGCTGCTGGACCTTACTTGGCCTGGAATGCCATATCCTCTTCCATATCAGCCACTGCAGCAGAACCACAGATCCCATCCAAGAAGCCTGATGAGGGCCAGCTTCTGAGAGAGGGAAAAAGAAATAGTGTGGGAAGCTTGATTAGGTTCCATGCCAACCAGACGAGATCTGGTGTTGGTACTGCTGCTGTCAGAAGCGGTGGGTGGCAGCCTCCTCCTTCTGAGGCTTTGACAAGAAAACATGAGACAGGAATATCTGTAATCTCTTCAACCTGAGAAAAGGAGACCAGAGTATTAGAGCAGTCGCTTTCAGTTTGATACTAATCACATGGATTTGGGGATCTTGTTAAACTGCAGGTTCTGATCAGCAGGTCTGTGATGGGGCCTGAGAATTTCCATTTCAGAAAAGCTCCTAGATGATGCCTACACAGCTGGCCCCTAGACCACACCTTGAACAGTAAGTCTCTAGTGGACAAACATTTTATTCTCCCCAATACTAGCACGAAGAGGGTGGAATTCAATGTGGATCTAGGAAGAGGAGACCTCTCTTCTCTTCAGTTGCTGAAGTATGAGCTAAATTCCCAACTGACTAGTTTGCTAGCTGCCAGAATGCAATATACCAGAAACAGAATGGCTGTTAAAAGGGGGAATTTATTAAGTTGCAAGTTTACATTTCTAAGGCCATGAAAATGTCCCAATTAAAGCAAGTCTACAAAAATATTCAAATTAAGGCACCAACAAGAGGTTAGCTTCACTCAAGAAAGGCTGATGAAGTTCAGGGTTTCTCTCTCTCAACTGGAAAGGCACATGGCGAACATGGTGATGTCTGCTAGCTTTCTTTCCAGGCTTCTTGTTTCATGAAGCTCTCCTGGAGGTGTTTTCCTTCTTCATCTCCAAAGGTCTCTGACTGCATGGGCTCTCAGCTCTCGTGGATCTCGTGGCTCTTAAGCTTTTTCCAAAAGGTTTTCTTTTTTAAAGGATTCCAGTAAAGAAATCAAGACCCAGATGGAATGGGTGGAGTCACATCTCCCTCTAATCAACTGTTAATACCCACAGTTGGGTGTGTCACATCTCTGTAAAGATAATCTAATCACTTTGCAGCCTACAGTACTGAATAGGGATTAAAATAAAGGGTTGCCTTCACAAGATGAATCAGGATTAAAACATGGCTTTTCTAGGGTACATAATCTTTTCAAAGTGGCACACCAACTCACAGGGGAATTGGTCTGAGAAGATGCAGTAGATCCATGGGATGAGGCAGAGCAGAACAACAGAGAAGAAAGGAAAAGAGAGGATCTTCACTGTATTAAATGTCCTCGTTCCAGTTTCCCCTAAGGGCAGATCCACATGTTCCTTTCAGTGGTTGTCCTCTGTAAATCCATGAATTACCCTTTATTTCTTAAACCAGTGCTTCTCAACCATATTGCCTATTCAATTCTGCTGCCAGGGCCACTTCACTTGAAGACTCTGATTCAATTAGTCTGGGATAGGACTTGTACGTAAGCTTTCTTTGCTACTCTCCATATGATGCTAATGTGCTAACATGGAGAGTACTTATAGGCTCATTCAAATTGGGTGTTCATCTGCGGCAACTGAGAGAGTCCTAAAATGAGTTCTCAGGAACCCATCAATATGGAGAAGAGGCAGACAAAGCCAGAGGAGCTGGAGGGATTTCTGAGAGGACAACTCCTACAGGGGGACTGGAGAAAGAGGGGCTGGAAAACAACACTCCAGCCCTCAATGACCTCCCCACCCCCAATTTCTATTTGTGCCATAGATCCCATCTCTGAATTATGTGGGTGCTCACTCTTGTTTTGGTCTCTGTTTTCAAAGGGTTAGTTCTCGCTACAGATTGTATACTCATGAAGGGCAGTGATGGTATCTGATGCATCTTGCATTTCTTCCAAAGCACCAGCCAGTGTACATGCACATACTGGAGTTCCCAAATACAGAGTAATGAATGGGTATCCTAGCATGTGTCATAATGGTTGGCCTCATCTTTCAAACCTAAGTCTCCCCAACGTCCTTCTCATATTTGAGGAATTCCTAAGGCTGTTCATTATCTGCTCTTGACACGTGTTTTGGAGGAGCCGAGGGGAAGCATCAAATGCTTATTTTATTGTCCAGACCCACAGCTTAATCCAGAGTGGACGGAACATGTCAGAAGTGAGAGATCAAGGGGGTTGTAAATTCTCCTGCCACTTCAAGTTCAACAACTTGTTCTCTTGAAATAGAATAGTTGCCAGTGGTGTTTTTTTTTTCTTTTCTTTTTTTCTTTTTTTTCACTCTCCCCAAGGTCAGGCCCTTTTCTCAAAAATGCATTTGCCTGTGGAAAACTGACACTCCCCAATGAGTCCTTAGCAGCTGTCAGCTCCACAGCAATAGTAATTATTCTGCAGCCTTCTTGCTAAATTCCAGGGATGGTCTCTGAGGGCCCCTGGGACCACATGCGGGTTGGCGGGAGCCTCTCGGCTCTTTGGGTGGTATCCTCTCCCCGTCTCTCAGGAGTACTTGCCCTAGGCTTCCAGACCAACCTTCCACAGCTGGTGTGAGGAGACCCCGGGTGTGGGTGTAGAATTCTCAGGCTGAGCCTTGGGGCGTTCTCCCTGAATTCAAAGAATCTTGAGCACAATTAAAGACTGAGCTGAAGGCTAAGGAGTGATGTCAGCCTTGCCAGTTATAGGCAAGAAAAAGATCACAAGGAAAAGAGTGTGCATGAAAGCTCATTAGAATCCTTTACAAATGTAAACACAATCATTCTTTACTTTCCAGAATTATTGTATGGTGGAGAGAAATAGCATATACAGAACACTTCCCATCATAGCCCTGCGGTAAGGAGTCTAGAGCTTGCTGTGCTCTAGACTTGATTCTGCCACTAAGTTGCTGTGCGACCCAAGAGAATCCATTTTTACAATTCTGTAAATTTTTATTACTTAAGTTCAAAGGCCATTAGCCTTCAAATAACACATGTGGGGAACAAATCAATTATTGGCAAGAATGGTAGGGGGCTATTTCCAAGTGACTTGAATCCACATGGATGTCGATTTTTTTATTTTGTGGAGACTTGGTCCAAATAAAAACTTAACTGGTAAGAAATTGAAGTCCCTAGTTGTAGGCCCAAGATAGTAAATGGGTCTCTTTGGCTGAGTCAGGTAGAGAATTCATTTTTCTAGCTCACTTGAGAACTCCTGTTATGCTCAACTTCTCCTTTCTTCTTCCCCCACATGCAGTGACACCCAGAGGTGTTTTCTTCCAGCACACCCAGGACAGGCATGGGGGCAGGAGTGTCTGGTCAAGTCAGTGGCTGGATTAGCATACCTTAGGAGGGCGTTAGGCAAATAGTGAGGTTGCCTTCCTAGAGAGCTGCCTGTCCCAGGCCATTCCGTAGAGATGGAATCCAGCCAGCTCTTCCCAGCTGGCTTGGAAAGCCAATGCCCCAGTGATTGATTTCACCATCTGACTCCAAAGACATACACGCAGGGGTTAGGGAGCCTCTCTCAAGAGTGTGATAATCCATGCTTCTGGATGAAGTTTTCTGAGCCAACGCTCATTCTAGTTTTCCTTCTCACTCAGTAGTAGATCTTCCTACTGATAGCCTGAAAACACTCCTCAATATGGTCATGAAACTGGTTTCCACTTTTTTGTTCCGAGAGTGGAAAGGCCCTAGAATCTGTGCTTTTTATCCACGTCTCCCACAACACCTTGTATATCCCTGTTGCCACGTAGCATGTTTATTTAATTATTTAATTTAATTAATTATTATTTAATTAAACAACGATCTCCTCTGGGATCATTTGATTCATTCTTGCAGATTCAGCAAGTAATAGCACGAAGTTCTTAGCACATAGTAGGTGTTAAATGTTATCTGAAGGAATGCTTTGCATGAACTACATTAGGAAATTTTGGTGATTTTTCCAGGAAAAGTGAGACCTGCAAGAGTCAAAAGATAAAGAACTCCACAATTTTAAGACATCAGTTAAGAAATACATATGTACGAATGTTGATCTGAGCCTGTTTTAAGAGTCGGAGGCAACTTTTGGTGTCTATATAACCAAATTCTTTGTTAAATCAGTTTTCTGTTTTATAGACTCCAAAGTCTCATATGATCTCATGAAACAATCTTATGATAAAATAAACATACAGAAGTAAAAACACCTATATGTTTTTATCCACTTATAAATGTGTCAAATGAAAAAAGTGTATTTTAATAAACAAATAGAAATTATATAAATTCCATTTAAACTTCTTTGAACTCCATTATTAAAAATATATATACCTTTAAGTGAGATAACGTACATAAATCTGGTATGGGACGTGGCATCTAAATCAATTTAAGCTAGTTTTATTTTAATGTAGATAATGAAGTGGCTTGATTCTCCATTCAGTACAAATCACAGTCAATGCCAGCAATTTCCTACTTTCTGTTAAATTAAAAGCAAGTAAAAGGTAGCCCTAGAAAAAATCAGTAGCTAAATATACAGAATAATTTCTTGTATCTGAAGCACTTTTTGTTTAGTAGTCTTTATTCATCATCAGCACCTTTACATAAAGCAAGGCAAATTGTAGATGAAAAAAATGATAAGTACCAGAATTTGGTTAGATCTTGCCCGATCTCTTTTCAGTGACCTACGTCTAAATTTGGTAGCTCATTAGTTCTCCTTTTTACTTCTACCTCGTTGCCTTTGCTTTGACGGAGCTTACTGTAGATGATTCTTTCACTGTAATACTGAATCCCAAAGCTTCTTATAGTATGGACTGGATTAAAGAACAGAGAAGAAAGGGAGAATAGTGTGCTTTTTATTACTTACTAGTGTCTTCAGAACTCCAGAGGGGAATTTGCAGAGATTTGGCTAATTCTATCAGGGATGGAAGGATTTGATGTTATTTTTAGTCATCCTTGTTGGTGAGGGTTTTTTTCTGCAGGGTAGGCAGTCCCTCAGCCCCTGCTTAATGCTTCTCTCTATGTCAACAGAAGATAGGGTTCCATCATCCAAGCAGATCTAGTATGGGGTGGATCCCCCTCCCTCCCTCCATTGGGATTAGGCATAATTTCTGGCTTCGCATTACTCTGGTAGCCCACAGGATGGGCCCATGAGTCACACCCATTTTAAAGATTGCTTCCCTATTTGCTACAGGAAGACTGCCAGGAGATAGTAAACCTTGTCAAGTGCATAGGGTCATCACCCTGACACAGCAACGTTAGGACAGGAGTTAGGGTGATGAAAGTGAGGACAGGTCAGGGAAGTGCTGAGTTGGATCCTGTCTTTATTTAAATTTTTAATATTTTGTTTATTATGGATTTTTGCATTAACTTTTATTTTTCAAAAGTGCTGCAAAAAATATCACATATCTTGATTACCGAGTTTTTTGGTACCCCCTTATATTTTGACTGACTCAACAGTGTTTCAATCACCAGTACTGTCAGACTGGTATAGCTGCTGGATTATTTCCTATTTCTCAGACTTTGTCAAGTCCCTGGCGTTTCCTGAATGGGAGGGTGCAGTATCTTTTCCAAATGAACACAGATGGCATGTCCTACAGAGGAGAGGAACTCAATAAGTGTAGGGTCCCTTTCTTCCATAGTCCAGTGTGGAAACTTCTCAAAGCTTGAGAGAATCTTCTCTACCATAATTAATATGTTTAAGTTGAATGTGGTAGTGGGCATGTCTGTGGATATATGCTCTCCTCTGAAATAGAAGGATCGTTTTTACTTCCGATCAGAGGAGGCTGTGTGCTTCCTCCTTCGGGCTCCTACAGCACTTTGTCCCGGATCACAGCATTCCTCTGCTAATCCATCTGTTCACATGTCTGTCTCCCGAGGACTGTCAGTATCTCTATGCAGGAGCTCTGTCTCACTCTGTTTCCGCCTCTTGTCAAGCACTGTGTCGGCCCTGGACCTGCTAATAAATGCTTCTGGAGTAAATGAATATAATTAGGCAGCGTCTCTGACTCCTGCAAAATATTTTTGGGAGACAATTTATTAAAGTGCTTTTTGTTGGCAAGAGCTTTTTGTACCAGAAATTCTTCAATAAGTGAGAAGTGAGTACTTTTTGTGAACGCTGTCTCCTCTGATATTTCCATTCATGATGTTCAATGCATATAGGGTCTAGCCATGTAGGGAAGTCCTGAGCAAGCGGCCAGAATGTCACTTGAAACCATTATTTTAGTGACTGAAAGTTGTCTTGAATTAATCAGGACCTTTTGAGTTGCAGGCAAGGGACAGAATCCAAATTAGCTCAGGGTAAAATGGGAATTAGCTCAAATAGCAGAGAAGTCCAGGAGCAGACAGAACACAGCTCCAGGGACTGAGATGATGTCATTGGGACCCCATCTCTCAAGTGGGGTGAAGCTGGTTGTGGGCATCCCAAGGCTCACAGGAGACCTGACTCACCCATGCCTGTACAGAAGCGCCTCTTCATGCTACTTCAGAAAAGTCCTGGGGAAGACTCTGGGAACACCCGAAATCATGTGTCCACCTGTGCACTGATCACTGGGGCCAGAGATAATGGGGTTCTTTGGATAGATGTGGGGCATATTTCCACAGCTGTGGTGGAGGAGGGACAAGGGTGGGTCAGACCTACCTGAACTGCACAGCCTGGGACTCTCACAGGAAAGAGAGGTTCCTTCATGGAAGAATGGGGGTGAGTTCTGGGCAGGCGGAAACAACCCATGCCCACATACTTGTTCCACCGGATTTACTTATTTCCCATTTAGTTTCTATTTTTTCATCATCTTATTAACTTGCTTTCCCCTAAATCATGAATAAGATTATTATTGGGGCAGTTTTATGGTTTGATCTTAATCTGTTCCTTTTTTTTGCTTTGAGAAATCTTTTCAGGCCTTTCCCAAGGTTATCTCTTTTCTTACTTCCCCTCTCTACCTTTTGGTCTGTTTGTATTAGTTTCCTGTGACTCTGTAGCAGATTATCACAAACTTGGATGCTTAAAGCCACAACAATTTATTTGCTAACCATTCTGGAGGTCAGAAGTCCAAAAGCAAGGTATTGGCATGGCTGTGCTCCATCAGAAGGCTCTAGGGGAGAACATTTCCTTATATTTCCAGCTTCTGGTGGCTCCAGCTGTTCTTTTGGCTGTGGCTATAAACTCCAATCTCTGCCACCATCTTATCTGGCCTTTTCTTCTCTCTGTGTACCTCTTATAAAGACATTTGTCATTGGATTTAGGACGTACCTAGATGATCTAGGATGGTCTCATCTCAAGGTCCTTAGTTATATCTACAAGGACTCTTTCCCTAAGTAAGACCACATCCACAGGTTCTGAAAGCTTAGGGGTAGACCTATCTTTTGGAGGGGGCTACCGTTCAATCTGCTACAGTATGCTTCCCTTTATGTACCAGTCTGTCCTTTTTGTCCTTGGCTTAGTGGTTGGTCTTCATCATCCAGAGTGTATCCCTGTCTTCTGGTTAGTATCAGCAGGGTCTTGCATGTGGGGGTGTGTGTTTTGAGTCTTGACTATCTTCAAATGTCACTTCTGATGACTTTTAGATGGTTTCACCAAGCAGGATGCTTCATTTCACAGGGCCTGCCTCTGAGAAGGCCCACTGGGAGCCTGTGGTCTGGTGCTCACTTTGGTGAGGAAGGCTGATTCTCCTGCAAATGCACCGTCCTCTCACCCCTACAAACCTTTGCATGGTGCTGTTATCTCTGTCTGAAATTTGCCTGGTCAATTTCCACTTGTCCTTCAAGAGTCTAATCAGGCCTCGCTTTCTTTAGGAAGCTCCCTGTCTGTGTAGACTGGGATAGGGACAGGGTTCTTTCATAATCAGCCAGTACAGCCATTTATGGAGCCAATTGTTTACTACCAGAGTCAGTTCTGACTGGCCAGTTAAATATTTTGAGTATCGCCCCTGTGGTCAGAGCCCCTTCTCAGAGCTCCCCACTGCATCCGATGTAAATTCCCATTATGCTGCATATTGCATTTTTAGTATTTACCTGTTGGCTTATCTTACTATTCTAGTGGATCCTGAAAATACAGACTGTGTCTGTTCACGCTATCCCTAGTGTCTGGAATATAGTAAGTCCTCAACAAACGCGTGGGGAATGACCCATCCCTTCCACATGGAGTCTCTTCTGCTCTGCGCACGTCCCTGCACGTATTTAGCGTGCTCATCACAGGGTATTTGTTTGTGGGTCTCATTTCCCCTATTACACCGTAAAGTTCCTTGCGGTAACCAACTATGCCTTTATCCATTTCGTTATCTGGTGCCTAGTTCAATGCCTAGCATATATAGTAAGTACTAAATACATGTGAATAAATATTTTAAATATATTTCTTTAATTTTGAAGTCTCAAAGGGGCAAATTATTTTGTGTATACTTTTGTTTGTATCCACTGAAGTGCCTGGCTGGTTTAATTTGAATTAAAACCACGTGACTTCATCAACACTTTGGATAGTTCATAAAGATCCTCAATTTCAGGACTTTCAAGTAGCACCACTCAACTTTCTGTTTATTCTTGACATTAAGGTGAGAACAAACTCTGAGAGACAATGAGCATAATCTGGGCATTCCATGCCTCCCATGGCCCTATTCATGTCTCAGGATATACCTTTATATCCTTGCAGAAATGGCCCAAGACTTTTATTGATCTGGATTCCCAGATTCCAGACTGGAAGTGACTGGAGCTGGAGTTTGAGTCCAAGAATGAGGGTAGGGCTGGCATCAAGTCCACCCTGGTAGGCAGGGAGCAAGAATTGCCTTTTAAGCGGAGATGAGGCTAGAGAGGGTCTGAGTATTTGAAAGGAGATACTGGAAAGACTCCCAGAGGCAAAAGGATGCTGGAAGAAGGAACTTGTCATTTAAACCTGGGTGGATTCTGAAATAGACAGGAAGCTGTCGGCTTCTTGGCTATATGCGGCATTAAGCTGGAGGGTCACCACAAACACACTTTGAGCGTCACGAATTAGAGGACCCAGGGTAGACAGTACGTCACAGCCGAGCGTCACTGGACCTATCTCAGCCAGACTGCCCTGGAACCTGATGATGGATGCTACATATGGACAGACAAGCTGCAAGAGGGGGTTGTTGCTTCCTTCAGTGTGCCAGGCAGCCCAGATTCTGAGAGCAGAAGCTCCTCTTCATCCCAGGAGGAGGTGGAATTAGTTTAAATAAATATGATTAATAATATGTCAGATGCAGCCCAGTTAGTGATTAGAGACCCACCCTGGTTTTCCAACCCGTCATTAAGACTAACTTCAGTGCCAGTGGGCTCACAACCTATGCTGGGTAAATAACCGAACATCAGCTTTGGGGAAGATGGGAATGAAACTTCAGTGAAAAGAAAATGGGAAAGCTCTCTTCTACTTTTTTTTTTTAATTTTTAAATTAATTCGAATCAAGATTAGCAGGATTTTTAGGTATGGAGTAAAACAGAGTCAAATCACTTTTCTTTCTCAGAAGGAGAGAGGCTTTCTTTAGCAGACAGTTTACATCAGAGTAAAAGTTGAAGCTTTGATAAAACAATGTCTTTATTTCCTATGTATATTTCTTTGTTCTGAAAAGAGCTCTAATGTGTTTTCATGTTGGGTTCAAAGAAAAGATTGTCCTGGAAAAATCACAGCTTCTTTGGAACATCAACCAAGATATGAAATCCCTTCCTCTAAATCTTCACCCTGCTAGGCTGGGTAGCCACTTCCAAGCTGAGAATTGAATTTCCTGAGCAAGGGTGAGCTTTCTGGCTCAGGTGGTTTTTGATTAAAGAAATTTATATTCAAAGTATGTGACACATGCAGGCTCACAGAAATCAATGAAATCGAAAGAGGACACAGGGTAAAAAAAAATGAATGTAATTGAGAAGTGCTTAATGTGGGAAAGCCAACAAATTTTTTTATTTAAGATATTGGTAAACATAGTCTCATTTCAGCCAAAATTCTAAATATGCTGTACACTATTTACTCTTCTCCTCCTCCCTTCCTGCCCTTCCCCCCCAAAATAAGGCTGCATTGACCCAGATTAGGCATTGCTCCTTATTTTTCTTACATTTAAACAAGCACACAGTTTGAATGCTTAATAGATCACACAGAAGAACTTGCTGTCACCTCCCCTCAAAGAACTCAATGGGAATGAGGTATTAAAAAGTGTGTCCCCTTAAACAAGCTCTGAAGTTTTGTCATTTCCATGAAGTTCGCTGGCCTATAAATATAACCCCACATTCTTTTATGAAATACATAAATTCAATAAAATAGTTGCTTTGGTTCTCTTCTGGAGGCAGAAGGAGAAAAATGTCAAACTCACATTGTTCACTGTTTCTAACAGACCCCTTTTGTGCAATTAGTATGACTTTCCAGCACAAAGTTCCAAAGTGCAGATAATAGCTTAAGAGGCCATCTGAACCCATTCTGTTATGTAGATGAAAGGAAGTCTTTAAAATTAATCTATGGCATCTTTGAATAGAAAAGAACACTCATCCAGCTCATTTCTTTGGGCCAAAGCAGTGAGCAAGCAGAACAAAAATGCCGAGATTCTATTCCTCAAAAACCAGAGTTTGACACGGCACGAGTGCAGGCCATTAGCAACCACATTTTTGCTTCTGACATGTCACTGTTTAGAAATATGAAGCAGTGGCTTATTAGTCAATGTTATCACTAAATTAAAAGTTAATGTAGGGCATCTTACAAAATAAAGCATACTGTAAATATTACGAACCTGTTACATTGCTGCTTTGAAACAAAATATTATTTTACAAAATGGAAATATTTGAAAGGAGATAAAATGACCATTATTGAGATAGTAGAAGACTGTCTATTCAGGAAAACTGAGAGAAACAGCTGAAATACTAACCATCCTTGTCAAAGTGGGGTAAACATATCGGGAAATATGCATGATACATCATCCTGGAGAATAAATTTTATTAATAAATTTGTCTGTCGGTTTATGTTACAACAGATATTATATTAAGCAATAGAATGTAAAATCCAACACAATAAGAGGTTTAAAGAAATTTTGAGTCAACTGGATCAGTTAAAATGGTATGTAAAAGGGGATTTGAATAAGTGGAAAAACATATACTATATTCCTACTAGTAAAGACACAATATTACCAATGAGTCAATCTCTCCATATTCAGCTTTAATTTTAAATACATTCCTAATTATTTTAAGAATAATAATTCCAATGGAATTTAAGGGGAACTTGTTCTAATGTTCATCTAAAAAAATTTTTAAGAATATCTAAGAAAACCCTGAAAAAGTAGAACAATGAAGCAGGATTTGGCCAGGTTTTAAAATGTATCATAAAGTTGTTTTGATCAAAACAGTATAGTAGGAATAGATAAATAGGACCAAATAACATTATTTGGTCACACCCACTAATTTGCCAGACATGCTTAGTAGTGAACACATATCCTTGGACTTTTCTACCTAAAGAGGCT
This sequence comes from Tamandua tetradactyla, assembly GCF_023851605.1. Taxonomy (NCBI): domain Eukaryota; kingdom Metazoa; phylum Chordata; class Mammalia; order Pilosa; family Myrmecophagidae; genus Tamandua; species Tamandua tetradactyla. Next base: position 144,209,549 of record NC_135329.1, read on the forward strand.
TCTCACCTCTAAGCAAATGATTTCTGCTGAGCATTTCTTCACTTTGTCAGTGATGCCCAGATATACCCAGACAGGCCTGAATTTGCAATAATGGATGCAGTCTAGGCTTAAGCTTAGAAATACCTATGGCATGTAAAACTATACTTATCACTCTATGGTTAAATCCTGATAGTCCTAAGAGATTCTGTGTGTGGACTTCCCTGGTGGCCACTGTTGGTTCAGAGGTGAGCACGTGGTCTAAGATGACCCAGCCAAGCCAAAGGAAGGACTTGTGTTTCATGGTTGGGGGAGACAACCTCTCATTTTATAGCACTCTCTTTTTTGTTGTAAAAACAAAGATACCCAAAGCTCTGATTACTTCTGGGAGCCATTTTGCAACAACTGGAGAAAGCAGACTTAGATGCTACAGACGACAGAACAGAGAAGATAATCTGAGTTCTGGATGGGACTGTTGAATGTCTTAATTTAACCAGCCCTGAAGCTGATCTACCTTAGGTAACTGTTCCTTGAGATGATAATTTTCCCTTTAGTTTAAACCAGTTAGAATTGGGGTTTCTTGTTACTTGCAGTCACAAACATCATAATTAAAACAATACCCAAATTTTAAGTTACCATCTGACGTGACTTCTTGACATATGCTGACACTTTTGACAACTCCTTCTTGAAATACTTTCCTTCTTTGTCTTCTGTAATGCCACTTTCTCCTGGCTCTCCTTCTACCTCTGATCCTACTTCAATCTCACCCACTACCTCTCTCTCTCTGCCACCCTACATGGTGGTAATGGCCAGGGTCATTCTCCTTACATTCTCACTCTCTCTTGGACCATTCACAGCCGTTCCCATGGCTTCGGCCATGCTCTGGAAATGATGCGTTTGCCCAGCATGAGACTGCTGGTGCTTTAACAGTAACCTCAATTCTAGAATTCAGATCTATATTTCCAATTCCATTCTACTTGGATGGCCCCCAGGCTTCTCAAATTCAATATTTTCTAACACTCACCTCATACTAATAATAATAATTATTATCACTTTTTTTTGCAAGTGCAGGGTCTGGTAATTGAACCCAAGTCTCCCGCATGGCAGGCGAGAATTCCACCACTGAGCTACCCTGGCACTGCCCATAAGTGACCATTAGAATGCTTTTGTCAGCAAAACACAGAAAACCCCTACTCAGACTGGCTATAACAATAGGGACATTTGTGATCTCGCACAATTGGCAGGCCAAGGAAAAGACAGGGTCCAGAAAGAATATGCTCGGCAACTCCCTGATGTCATCCAGAATCCAGGTTCTTTCTATCTCTATTCTCTACCGTCCTCGGTGTTTGTTTCATGCTTAAGTCAAATTCAACCACAATGGCTTTCACATGCCTTCTAACCCCCATTTCTCCCTGACAGGGGAAAAACAGAGACCCACTTCTATTACCGAATTCTATTCCTCAGTTAATGACCTTATCATCTAACTAAACATTCAAGTTGGCAAAATTAGCATTTTTTTTTATTCTTTATCTCATTGGCAATGCCCTTATCCATTCAGCCACTACAGTCTATTTTGTCTCCATCTCTGTTCTACTACTTAGTTCAGACCCGCATTATCTTCTGTCGTAACTATTATTGCAAAGGACGCCTACTGATTTCTTTGCGTCCAGTCCATCTTATTTCTGCTGCCAGAACACAGATCTCAACATTAACCTATCCTGCTTGAGGATTTTCCAACGTTCACCATTGCCTCATTACAGGATAAACTCTAGGTCTCCTGACCTGACATACAAAGGCTTCACTGGACATCAGCTTAGCTCCAGAGACTCAGTGGGAGCCCCTGCACCTGTTGCCAGCATTTCTTATACTCTAGCCCAGTGATCCTCAACCAGGGACATCTTTGAGCACATGTGCGTGCACAGACACACACACACACACACACACACACAACCCCTCCTCAGAGACATTTGGCAATGCCTGGAGACATTTGTGGTTGTCAACTGGGTGGGAGGAGCGGAGGTACGGCTGGCAGTTAGTGGGTACAGAGCAGGGATGCTGCAAAATACCCTACAATGCACAGGTCAGGCCCCCCCACTCCCACCCACACCCCCACACAAACAATTATCTTGCCCCAAATGTCAATAATGTGAATTTGAGAAACTCTGTTCAAGCCCTAATGAAATACTCCTTCCTTGAGGAGGGCCAAATACTCATACCTTTGAGGCCTGCTGTTCCTTTCGTATGGCAAGTCTTTTCCTTTCCTCCATCCTCTTTTCTTCCTGGCAAACTTACACACATATTTCAAAATTATGTTAGTCAGAGCTGGAAACAGAAGTCACTCTGTTTTCAAGCAGAGAAATATTTAACGCAAGGAATCAGGTGCTTACAAATTTATTGGAAGGGCTGCAGGAACAAAAGATGATAAAGGTCATTTTTGTCCCATCCAAACTTATGATTCCCTTGAATTTCATTCAGTTCTCGGATTAGGAACCCTGCCTTTCAACCCAGCACAAAGGCCCCCCCAGCCGTGGTGATATACCGTGACCCTTCAGTTCAGAAACCACCAGAAACTGGCAGTATCTGGCTCTCTTCACTTAGGTACTTGAGAAAATAGATTTTGATGGGTCGGCTTACCTCTATTTGAAAGCAGCCCTTGGCACCAGGCTGTCCCACTGGCCACTGGCCGGTTTCTGGAGCAGTTGCCCCCCAGGTCAGGTGATTTCCCCCGGACCAATCAGGGTGGAAACAGGCTTTCTTGACACCAGAGCATGGGGTGGTCCTCTAGAAAGGAGATGGAAGGAAGGGGTGGAAAGAGAAACATGTTTAATGAATCTGTGTGTTTCTCTTGCTAGGCTGTGAACTGTGAGGGCGAGAATGTGGTCATTTTCCTCATTCATCTCTAAACCTGGCTGGAAAATTGTAGGTGTTCAATGTTTGATGACTGAGTAAATGCATGTATGAATCAACATGCATTTAAAATGAAACTTTGAATAATAACAGGAAGATCCACTAACCTTAGATCTCTGCTTGAAAGTTCCTGACAAAATTCCTTCATAATACCTAACATTAAAATGAGATTTTCTGTCTAATAAGACCACCAAGCCCCAATCAATGCCTTAGTTTGCCATTTCTCAAGTTTCATTAATTTGTAGGCCACCAGAAGTGGAAATAATTTCTCCTTACAATGATTCAAATTTTTTTTATTAATTAAAAAAAATTACAGGAAAGAAACACAAACATTCCCAATATGTGATCATTCCATTCTACATATATAATTAGTAATTCACAATATCATCACATAGCTACAGATTCATCATCATGATCATTTCTTAGAATGTTTGCATCAATTCAGAAAAAGAAACAAAAAGGCAACAGAAAAATAAAACGAAAACAGAAAAAAAAACCATACACACCATACCCCTTACTCCTCCCTTTCATTGATCACTAGCATTTCAAACTAAATTTATTTTAACATTTGTTCCTCCTATTATTTATTTTTATTCCATATGTTCTACTCATCTATTGACAAGGTAGATAAAAGGAGCATCAGACACAAGGTTTTCACTATCACACAGTCACATTGCGAAAGCTATATCATTATATAATCATCTTCAAGAAACATGGCTACTGGAACACAGCTCTACATTTTCAGGCAGTTCCCTCCAACCTCTCTGTTATGCCTTAACTAAAAAGGTGATATCTATGTAATGTGTAAAGAATAATTTCCAGGATAACCTCTCAGCTCTGTTTGGAATCTCTCAGCCATTGACACTTTATTTTGTCTCATTTCTCTCTTCCATCTTTCTGTTGAGAAGGTTTTCTCAATCCCTTGGTGCTGGGTCTCAGCTCATTCTACGGTTTTTCTCAATCCCTTGATGGTGAGTCCGAGTTCATTCTCGGATTTCCGTCCCATGTTGCCAGGAAGGTCCACAGCCCTGGGAGTCATGTCCCACATAGACAAATTATTTTTTAAGTAACATTTAAATATAAACAAACACAACTAGGTAAGTACAATGCCAAAAAACATTTATCAGTTAAAACCCCATAACTATAAAACCGATAACATTCAAATGACTAACACTTAAAAACTGCCCTAGATAGTGTTTTAGGGAAACTAAATTGCTGATGTTGGGTTTAATAACAGGAAGACATGTTTGACTGTTCTATGTTTCACTAGTTGACATGATTCTCTTGATCTTGAATATGATGGACTGTCATTTGAGGCATCATCATTTTCATTGCTGTTATTTTTAGTTTTTGTAGTTTCTATCTTTATACAATGATCCATTAGGTTGATTGGCCGAATAGTTTAATATATTGTTTTATCTAAGTTAAAATACAACCCTAAAGACTGAACACCAGCTCTCTTGGAGAGACAAACACAGATGCAGAACTCCAGGCAGTATTTGGTTACAAAGTTGTCATCCTGTGGTTCCAAACATTCACATTACTTTTCTTAGATTATAATTCAAAGGAAAACCCCAAATTAAAAAATTCTTGCAGACCTTGTACAACTTTTTTGAGAAACACTGTCATGGCTTATTTCAAGGGCTAATTGATTTTTTTTTTTAAATTCCAGAATAATAGAAGAGTTGGGGCAATCTTTTGGGATTATTGTAAAAGAGACTTTATGACATTGATCTCTATTTTCAACACCCATCTCGGGCCTGGAAAACTGCCCTCCTTTGGAGATAGGCACTGCTAACCCTGTTTGCAAACTGAAGCAGAGGATAGTTCACCCCAGGCATGGAGAAAGAAGGTTGTGGTGAAATTTAGAGTAAAGGTAAAAGTTGATCCTAATTGAGGAGGCAAGTGGGGGGACAATCACAAAAATTGGTCAGCTTTTGGCTTGCTCTGACAATCATTTAGGGTTTACCTTTTTATTTCTTCCCTTCTGGCTAAATAGGATTCCTTGGAATTTCAGGCAATGCACAGATGCTCATTCAGCACTTGCACTAAATATGTACTCCCTGGACCACCTCACCCCCAAGTGTCCTTATTCAGCTACAAGGGTCTAAGTGGAAACTAATGACTTATCTGAGACTGAGGGCCAGCACTCCACTTCTAATAATAGGTTTGCGGTCTGCAAGATGTGAATGTTTACCTGGGGGAACTGCTAGTCTTTCCCAAGTACAGTTGTCCCTTCTTCTTGAGCAGCTGCTGGGTGCTCGGCAGCCTTGGGAACCCTTCAGATAAATAAGACCTGAGGTTACATTGCCTCAACTGTGGCATGTGGAGGCACAAACCTCAGGTATCTGGGTGTGGGCCTGCCTTAGTCATAGTGAGCCTGGAGAGAATGTTCCTTCACATTACACCAAGACATAACCACCTCATCCAAATATCAGAGGAAACTCACACTAGCCCTAGACACTACTGTCATTATGCCAGAGTCACTAGTGTAACTAAACAAAATCACCAGGAAACAGAGCACCAGACAGATTGGGCCAAGTGCACTCATAATTAGTGTTAAATTAAATAACTTACTATTAAATAGAGTTTGAGACATTTCTGCAACTCAGCAGAATAATAATAGAAAATAATTTCAGTTCCAACATTTTTATTATTAATTCCAGTAAGAACTGTAATCCTGTTTTTAAATTACTAGATTGGATTTATTTGCATGTTTGGAGTAACCAGGCAAACTAGTCACAGCAAGCCAAGTTACCCTCAACCTCTACTTGTGTTATTTTAGTTGTTGTTTTCTGGATCCTTAAAGTAGGTCTTAATACTTCAAGAGGGAGTTTGACCTATGACTTTTAATAAGGAGTTCCTTAACATTAGTCAAGATTTGAAAGCCAAATATTTATAAACATGTTCTTACATGCATAAAAGGGAGGATGTAAACCAAACTGTTAACAATGATTATCTTAGGGGAGTGGTGTAAGACAGATGGAAAATGTCTCTGTATGTTTTATACATGTCTAGTGTCTAAGTTTCTTTTCTTCATAATAAGCATGTGATTCATATTTTAACTCTTTAAAAATGTGGTTTTATTTAGGATAGTTGTATTAACTTGTGAAAAATTAAATGGGATTCACACTTGTGCTGTGAGCAAGTATGATTCAAGGTACATTAGAATAGTTGATCTGAACTGATAGACTTTAGAAGGAACTAGTGGAGACAGGCCAACACCATGGAGGGTAGCGCTTCATCCTATAGGCAGCAAGAAACTTTCTCTTCTTTTCTTTGCATGGAAGCCCTGGACTGAAAAGTAATATGAAACCAAGAAGACTGCAAGCCACTGGGTAGTGGTGCCTGGCACTCATCATGCCCTCTGAAAGCAGAAGGATCTGGTCATAGCAGAATAATAATGCCAAGATGCCATCATAGGATCACCTCAGCCTCTACTAAGTGTTTGCTCCACAACTTTGTGATTTCTGGGCTTATAGAATTTCAATGTTGTGTGCCACTGAGGAGCCCTGTGCATTCTAATATATTGAGTTGAGGAAAAGAACATGCTACTTCTTTTCTAATCTGGTTTGCTGGGGGGAAAACTTGGTAAGATTAAGGAGATTGATGATCTGTTTCCAATTCTGTCTTTTCTCCCTTATGTGCCACAGTTTCCTCAACTCTATATACATGAAAAGATTGAACCTTACATCATCTCTAAGGTCTTAGTGGGCAAGTGTTATGACTTCTAAGGTGGTCCATAAACCAGGAATTTTGAGTTGTGAATACTGTCTATTTCCTTTCTCATAATTTTTTTTTAAAGCGCAACTTTAATTAAACATAGCCACTCAGTAAGATATGTAGAGAAAAATTAGCCTAACCCATTTTATAGGGAAGGAAATGGGAGAACTGAGAGATATGGTGTGTTCAATGTTTCTCAAGAAACAAATATGAACTCGGGATTGGGATTTACTTCTCCATGCTCTGACATGGAGACAAGGCTGCCTTCAAGTCTCTCTTGATGAGCTCAGTATCTTGGAAATAAGGTCCACACTGCCCATTTTCCTTCAAATTACAGCAAATACAGAGCTGTGTATGGTGTGGGCAGGGGCGGCATGGTGCCATCATTCAGATTCTTCTGGCCAAGACATTCCCACTTGGGTGGGGGCCACTGTGGAGCCACGTCCAGATGGATTCCTGAAGGGAGCTGCTGAATGGGTCGCATTCTGATCCCCTCAGGTGTTTCAGCCGCCACCAAGGAGGTCCTGTGGGATGTGGCAAAGGCGAATGGCACGCAAAGTACCTTAACTCTTGGCCACTAACTTGGTCATGCACAAGTCTGGTCACTTGTAAGCCAGGGTTCCTTGATGACCATCCTGTTATATACTTTATTGCACAAAATAAGAGAACTCAGAGACCTATGGAGATCACCTGAAAGATGAATGCTAATTTGACCACTTCCTACAACGTATTTCCATTCCTTGTTTCTTCTTCTTTTTCCTCCATATTCTTTTTCTTTCTTCTTTCTCATCTGACTCCTGGTTTCCTATGGCAGTCACAAATAGGCTTTGTATATTTATGCCAGTGGTACAGGTCCAAAGACACTCCTGAGCCCTATCACCAACTGCACAAGACTGTCAGGTGTCTTCTAGGTTTCTTCTTGAATGTCTCTAGGACTAGACACTCCTTGGCCTTCTTCTGTAGCCTGTCAGATTCCTCCTTTCATCTGCCAAAAAAGCTTAGGCCAAAGCTCATTCCTATCTCAATGAATGCAAGATATAATATGATTAACAACTTTCCATATTTGTGAAGATAATAAAGAAGTCACCCCTTAGCTTTCTTCTCTTTAGACCAAATAGCACCAATTCCTTGTAACATTACTTGTAAGGCATATTGTAATAATTCTGATTACTTTTGGAATCCTTGCCAGGAGCTCAAGCACTTCTGAGCTGGGTAGCCTGGGGAACTTCTGTGACTCTGTTTTTTTCTTATTCCTCACATATGAAATGAAAACACTCAGAATACTTATTATGCAGGATATGGTGAAGATTGAGTGAATATAAAATGTTTTGAACAGTACTTACAGCAAAATAAATAAAATAACATTTACTCCATAAAAGTTAGCTGTTGTCACAATTCCATATACTTTGGTTGAATACCCATGATATAGCTTAAGCTGGTTTCTGGTGGGATTCTGTGAATTTTACAAACACAGTGGTCTTAACCAAAAAAATGCTGATGCATTTTCTATGTCACTTTCTACCAGTTTACGTGGTGACAACTTTCGTTTAGAATGAAGTTAGATTGGCTTTTTATGTCCGGCTCTTTACAGAATCACACTGGTAATTTTTAATCATCTTCATATAGATTTTTTTCATGGATTTCCTGAAATGACTATTTTGACTGCTTAAGATCAGTTTGTGAGCAGTTATACTTTTTTCTTCCAGAATATTAGATATTTAATTTAATTTTCTCCAATTAAAGTTTCCTTCATTAAATATGAAATATTTTACAAAGGTAATTCCTTGAATCTTATTGTGACGTTGTTCCTTACATTTTTTGCCTGTATTAATTCTGGATGTAGTGATTTGAAGCTATAAATGTATTGGTGTGAGAGTCTACACTGAAATAGACACAACACGCACTCGTGACTCCAAGAACACGATCCGCCAAACGCCTAATAAACAACGAAATGTGTTGTTACTAGTGGTCATTTTGAACTGAACTGAAAATTCTGCTCGATGGGTCTGTCACACTAAATATGTCTCTCATTCTAATAATACATATCAGGTTTACTGCTCTAAGCAGACAGCCTCTTGTAACCTTATAATGCTTATAGTGAAAAGCGTTTCCACATCTGCTTATTTCAAGTATAAGTGCTTTTCTTCTCACTGAAAAACTGAGAGAAGGCAAATATCACCAGCCCCATACATTTCTACTTGAAGTTTCAGCCAAGAGGTAAATTTAAGGCTCCGAGGGCCAGAAAATGTCTTAAATTTGCACACTATTATAACTGCATTGTCCACGGCTAGGGAATGATGGGAAATTGGCATTCCTGATGGAGCTGTGGTGAAGATTCATTTTTCCATCTGGAAGCTAAGCATGTGCGATTTAGGAGATGAAAACTGGTGTGACTTCAGTACTGTAATTAAATGAACTTTACGATCTTGAGAGTAAAATTCACATTCAAAAACGTATTGCTGTAAAAGTATATAACAGAGAAGAGAATGGAATTAGTTGCTGAAACTAATTAAGTCCATTTTCCAGAGATAATCTGAGGCACAATGACGTTAAAAAGAATCTTCGCAGGTGGGGATCCAGGGGCACACTTTGATGGCTATTAAGTGGGGCTATTAAGAAGCAGGAGAAGTTTTCTGTTCCTGTCAACACGGGATTCCAATTTCATCAAGAGTTGCCAGGATCTCCTTAGAAATACAAAATATTGGATAAATGGAAGGAAATTGAATAAGTTAAAGACACACTTTATGCCATTAAAAAAAAAAGATCCTGCAGTTTAGTTCTTGGATTAAAATCCTCAGAGGGATCGACAGCTTTTTCCTCTGTAGGAATCGCTCTTTGGAAATTAATGGGCCTGGCTTTGTATCTCCGACCCTCCTGCATGAATAAACCAAACTGGGAATCAGTTGGAGTCACCGAAGCTTAACACAACTTCAGCTATTGTTTGCGTGGCTCCCATGAAACCCATGAGCCAAACGGATTAGATTTACGGTTCATTCTATAAGCTCATCTGCTCATGGCACCTAAGGCAGTGACCCTTTTCACAGGATGAAACTAGAGCTGGAGAAGGGCGGGGAACCCTTTAATGAAGAGGGAGGCTGAGAGACTTTGCAGGTGGGGGGGGGGGGGGGGGCGGTGACTTGTAAGTTTTTAGGAAGCCTCCCTTGTGCTGGGATTTTAATGCTCAATTTTGGAACTACACTTTGGGATTTGCTCTCTTGCAAACTGCAGGGAGATTTAAAAATTCTTTGTGATCATGGAAACGATAATAGTAATGACAAGTAGGTCCTATAAAAGAATCTTAAAAATAAATAAAGATTAAGTGGACAAGGGAGCATTGGGTATCAAAGTAAACTATCCCCAACCACATGATGCCAGACAGATGAGCTTTAGTCTCAGTCCCCTAACCACCGCCCCACTCCACCATGCCAAAGCCGGGGAAACTGTATAAAACCTACCCCCATTCCCACAGACTTGGGACCTATTATTGGACAGTTAGGAATTACCCTTAAAATTCTTTCAACTCACCTGTAAAAAAGGATCTCATTTCTTAAAAAGCATGTCTCAATAGCTTTGCCATTTATGGCCTAGGTTTGTGGACTTGCTCTCATGGAGGAAGATGGTAGAGGAGGTGGTCAGCTGAATAGAAACCCACCATCAGAGTCTCACATGAGTACTTTATAGCATATCTGTTTTGGTTATATAGTGCTTTATCACAAATCACCCTAAAACTTAGTGTTTTGAGACAACAACTATTTTATTATTTTTCAAAATTCTGTGGGTCGGGAATTCAGGTAGGGCTTGGCCAGGTGATTCCTCTGCTCCACATAGCACCGGCGGGGACGACTCTGGTATTCAGCTGATGGTGGCAGGTGTGTAAGGTCCATCTCTCATGTCTGGCACATTGGCACAGGTGGCTGAAAGGCTGAGCTCAGCTAGATCTTCCTTCAGAGTTATTTTTCTCTCCTCCTGGCATATGCAGTTGGGATGGGGCGAGGGCAGAAGGCAGAGACTGGCCTTAACTATACGTAGGTTGAGGCAGGGTGGGAGAGTCTATTACCTGAACTATTCCCTTCCTCCTTCATGTCACCATGTCTTCTCTTTGCCTATTTGGTGTTCTGAAGCATGAGACATGATGAAGGTGGCAGCATTGTGAGTGCCTAGTGATGGAAGACGAAAGCGTGAAACAAGCACGTGTCCCAATTAGGGAACTCTAGCTTCCCAGGACCCTGTTGTTGGGCTCATAGGACTTCCACATTTGCAGCCATCATGCCCCCTTCTCCAATTGATCTTCCTTTTCTCCACTTCTCCAAACTCTACCAAATGCTATGCTAAGAACTCCCATTCCAGATTACTGCAGTTTGCTTTCACTTTTTCTCAGCTAGATTGAATTTTGGGTAGGATTATAGCATTAGAGACCTTGGGTCCAAATCGGTGCCTTGTTAACCCACCAATTTGATGTGAGGATTTTCCATTTCCATGAGAATTACTGCTTTGTAGGAGAATCTGGATAGGGAGGACATGCACCTTGAACAAAGTATATTCCTAGGTATGCTCCATTTTAAGCAAGTAATACAAGGGGTGGCACATTTTCTAACAAAAATAACATTTCTAAAGAAGTCATTGGCACAGAAGCCATAAAAAAATCACATAGTCATTTTTTTAGGACCTTCTATGTTCTAGGCTCTGTATTTGGTGCTGTGGATACAAAGATGAATAAAGCATGGTCCCTACTCTGAAAAAACTCAGAGTACTGGAGGCAGAAAGTTTAAGCAGATAAATCCAAGTATAACTCAGTATCTAAGATACACAGTGTTGACTGATAAGGGGACCCTTGGGCAGAGAGGGTGTCTACGTGACACTTATTCTCTTCTCTGAAATTTTATCTTAAGTGACTGCTGATTAGAATATACCTATCCTTTTAGTTAACCTTTGAAAACATTTCAACTTTAGAATATATTAAAATATATATATAATATGAATTTTTCTCCTGCATTTAAATTATTTTAAAAAATACTATTGGAACTATTTATAACCACTAAAGACATTAAGAGCTCCTGCAGTCCACACATGAGAAAGTCTCAGAGAAATAGATGTATTTTGGTTATTTACAGAGTGCAAATTAGGAAATTCTAAAAGCCCTTCAAAATCAAAGAGCTGACTGTCTCCCATACTTTCCTACCTCCTTTTCAACCAATGTGGCATTTACCCAACCGTTTCTGTAACTAACAGCAACCGATGGTGGGCTGGCTACTTTGGGGAAAGTAAACTTCATCAGGAGCGATGGGGTGGAGGTTCTATTTCCTAGCACTGCTGTCCAAGGCTGAAATAATTCATTCTGGTTCATTGGATTCGGTAGAGGCAGAAATCCCCCTAGTTAGCCACTCTGTCCTTTCCATCCTCTCTAAGCAGGAAGAACAAGCAGCATGTGTTTTTCTATGAACAACCTAACCGACAAAATGTTACTGGTGTTTTTTTTTTTCCTGCCGGGAACCCACTGGATCAAGATCACACTTTGTGAATTGCTACAATTCCTTGTTTGGGAGGCAGGAAATCTGGTCTCCATGGACTAGTCCTCTGCGAAGGCTGGAGAAGGGACTGAAGGTGTGGTCTGGTTTATGAAATCAGAATTTGGGAAATCCTGGATCTTAATTTGGTTAGAGACGCAGACATTCTTTCCTAAAAGAAGTCCCTGCATCGGTGTCTCCATGAATATAAAATTTGGACCGCTGCTTTCGCCTTGTGGAGATATACTGACTTTAGTGTTTCTAAAGATTTTTGAAAATGGAATTGACGTAACATCAGTGAGTGCATTTTTCCCCCTTCTCACCAGGGAATGTTCAGAGAAATACATTGTGTAATGCTGGAATGTTTAGCCTGTTCTTTTGGTCTTGGGACACCAAATCCATTATTACAAGAACATTCTCAGCTTTTCGGTGGTCCACATTTCTGCATTCTTTTTCTCCTTTCTTTGTTATTTGTTCTGTATAGTGCTATGTTCACAGGGCAAATTTTATTACATCACCTTCAAATGTCTTTTTAATATGTCAACAGGAGTGACCTGTTAGAGTGAGGGCTTAATTTTTCATGTGCAAATGACTTGCTTTCTAGATTCTGTAAAGAAAATTTGAAGTTCAACTTCTCATTTCCCTACTAATAGCATATTTGTCTAACTGCCCTGTCAATTTACTCTAAGTAGGATAAACTGCTTTAATGTTAGCAGCAAGATGTATTCAATAAGATAAAACAAAAATAAGGATGATCTTTACATTGGCCACGATTTTGGTTAATTCGTAACATTAACCAAAGATAGGATGGAAATGTCCTTCTGTTTCATCTCTTTCTCACTTCAGATCTCCTGGCAAGTCCTCTGAAGAGTTTTTTCTTCTAAGGTCAAAATATTCAGTTTGGGATCCATTATTGGTAGCTTCTACAAAAACGGCAAGAGATGAAAGTGGTCCAGAGCCAGAAGTGAGGCACAAAACTGCTTCTACCCAAACCTTAGGCAACTATTAAAAAGCACGGGCATTATTTGCCGGTCTATAACCAGAAGGAGCGGTTTATCCTGGCCATTGAGAGGAAGTGAAGGTGGAGCATAGGGGACCTCGTCTGGTATAGTCGTGCTTAATGCCAGTCACCTGAAGCCATTCACTGTTTTTGTTTTTTCCCTGGGATACTTTCTTCTTCATTTTCACAGCTACCATTTTATTCAGCACATTTAATAGTAGGCATGCTACATACCTCATGTTGATAATCTCATTTAGTCCTCATAACAACCTGGTGAGGTAAGAATTCTGGCCATTTTACAGATTAGAAAACTGAGTCCTAGAGAGGTAGGGTAATTTGCTCCAAGTCCTCAGCTCAGAAGTGGGGGAGGCTAACCTGCCTTCCCTGAGCACTTGTCTTCATCTGAATTGACATACTTCTGGGATCACTGGTTTAAGCCCTGACTCAGAATCAGCTTGCCTTTTATTTTTTTTCACTGAAAAAAAAATTGTAATTGAAAGCAAGAACATTTTTTCTTTAAAGATATTAAGGAAAAAAGTTTACTTTATTTTATTGTGTGGCATGATATACATATAGCTTTATGTTTGTTCCAATGGTGAGGCTAGAACCCTGAGTTTGCCAATTAGGGATTTCACCCCAGCCTTGAGAGCTCAGTTTTAAATTCACCTTTGCTGGTTTAAGGTCTTGTTTGGCTGACAAAATGTAACTTCCTGGCTTAGAAAAACTCCCTCAAAAGAAACTTCGGAAAGAAAAAAATCAAATATAAACGAGCTCATTGTAGGTGAATTAGAAACATTCACATAAAATTTACTTTAAAATAGATATGGGTGTTCAAATAAAATACAATTGTCTGTTTGTATACTCCTGATCCCAAGCAAAGGCAGGTTTGCCCCTATAAAATGGGTTGTGATTTAGAGTAAATAAAATGCCGCTTGAAAAAAAAGGTTTAATATGGAAGAGAAAATTAATAAAAATAAAAATAAAAAAATAAAGGAAAACTCTATTTCCTTCCCTTAAAAAACCAAAATCTACCATTGAATAATAGAACTTGAACCTCTATTTAAAACATATGTATATAAATGTGTATACATATATATATAAAAATGTGTATACATATATATATATATATAAATGTGTATACATATATATATGTATATGTTTCCAACACTGTAGCTATGTTGTGGGCGTAGCTCCTCAAAATCATATTTTGAAAGCAAATACAGAGATGATAGTTCTGGTTTGACACAGCCATCTAACTGCTTCAGATCCTATACACTCTGTCAATCCTTAAGGCAAAGCCACTCTGGAGGTAGATGCTATTATTATCCCCACTTTAGAGATGGAGAAACTGAAACGCAGAGAGATTAAGTGACTTGCCTGAGGTCACATGGCAGGCGTCTTGAACGAAGGAATTTGGGAAAATGTGTACAATGGCCTCTCACTAAAGAGCTCTAGGAAATTGTATAAGGCAACCACAGAAGGGGAATAAAGAGATGTTTTCAATATCTAGTTTCTATATTTCATAAAATCAGTAGTCATTGGGGGTACATGGGTAGTTCAGTGGTAGAATTCTCACTTGCCAAGCAAGAGACCCGGGCTCAATTCCCAGTCCGTGCACTTCTAAAAAAAAATGTTTTTTTCAACAAATGATGCTGCAATAATGGGATACTCACATGGAAATAGAATGAAATGTGACCTCCACCATACAGTATACAAAAAAAAAAAGGCAGTATCCATGATGTTTTCTGCTGTTGGTGATGATGAAGTCAATATAAGTGAACCTGATAGAAAAATCATTCAAGTAGGTCCCACGAAATGGAAAACTATCAGGCACACCGTGGGCTCCTCAGACTTTTCCATGGATGATCAATATTTTAAAATTATTTGAAAGCTCCCCTTCCAAAAGTCGATATAGAAGAAATTATTTTCTATTGAAGAGTGTACTGGTAAAATATAAGAATTCAAAAGCTCTCACCTGAGTGAATGCCTCAGTACACAGCTTTCACTTAGAGGGGAAGTGCCTTCTTACTTAAAATTTTTAGTATTTAAGAGTTTCTTCTGTGAGACAGTCATTCTGTTGTTTTAGACCAATACACAGTTTTGTCAATTTGATTTGTAGAACCCTTTTTGCAATGTGCACATCTTGTTTACATATATGTGTACATGCGTGTGCTCCCCCCCCCCCCCCCACGCTCAATGCCTTCTACGGCCAGCATACCTTTATCTTCAAGCTCTCACTCTCCTTTGGTTCCAGAAAAGTGTCTTTCTTCCTGCAGATCTTTATTTCATAGTTTGTAGGGTCCCAAGTCTTTCATTCCTTTGACACCAGAGACTGACATTGTCCTTGCCAGATCCTGAAGGAATTCTAAAACTCCCTGTAGTAAAACACTTCTCTCTCATGTTGGCCCAGCTCCTTTTTACCATGGAAATGACAGCCAGGTCACACAACTTGATTGTTATAATCAACCAGGGGGTGTTGCCAACCTTAAAATCGAGTACTAAGAGTGAGTCAAGTTTGACTGTATGTCAGTATGTTTGGCATCCCAGGCAGGAAACAGGTGGTAGCTAAGAGAGTGGCAGATATGATTTTCATCTGTGATGGGCATTTGGGCATACACCAGAACAAATCTAACTCTTAGCATTGTTTTTCTTTATCCCATCCTCCTCCAGTGAAGCATTATTTAATTCAGTAATGCTATATATGATGTATTAGTTGCAATATTAACCTGTTAGTTAAATTTTCGATTTGGGCACAATCAATATTTCAGATCAAGTAGATGACTAGGCATTCTATTTTTTTTTTATTAACGGAAAAAAAAAAGAAATTAACACAACATTTAGAAATCATACCGTTCTACATATGCAATCAGTAATTCTTAACATCATCACATAGATGCATGATCATCGTTTCTTAGTACATTTGCATCGGTTTAGAGGAACTAGCAACACAACAGAAAAAGATATAGAATGTTAATATAGAGAAAAAAAATAAAAGTAGTAATAATAGTAAAAAAAAAAAACAAAAAAAACCCTATAGCTCAGATGCAACTTCATTCAGTGTTTTAACATGATTACTTTACACTTAGGTATTATTGTGCTGTCCATTTTTGAGTTTTTGTATCTAGTCCTGTTGCACAGTCTGTATCCCTTCAGCTCCAATTTCCCATTATCTTACCCTGTTTCTAACTCCTGCTGGACTCTGTTAACAATGACATATTTCAAGTTTATTCTCGAATGTCCGTTCACATCAGTGGGACCATACAGTATTTGTCCTTTAGTTTTTGGCTAGACTCACTCAGCATAATATTCTCTAGGTCCATCCATGTTATTACATGCTTCATAAGTTTATCTTGTCTTAAAGCTGCATAATATTCCATCGTGTGTATATACCACAGTTTGTTTAGCCATTCTTCTGTTGATGGACATTTTGGCTGTTTCCATCTCTTTGCAATTGTAAATAACGCTGCTATAAACATTGGTGTGCAAATGTCCATTTGTGTCTTTGCCCTTAAGTCCTTTGAGTAGATACCTAGCAATGGTATTGCTGGGTCGTATGGCAATTCTATATTCAGCTTTTTGAGGAACCGCCAAACTGCCTTCCACAGTGGTTGCACCCTTTGACATTCCCACCAACAGTGGATAAGTGTGCCTCTTTCTCCGCATCCTCTCCAGCACTTGTCATTTTCTGTTTTGTTGATAATGGCCATTCTGGTGGGTGTGAGATGATATCTCATTGTGGTTTTGATTTGCATTTCTCTAATGGCCAGGGACATTGAGCATCTCTTCATGTGCCTCTTGGCCATCCGTATTTCCTCTTCTGGTAGGTGTCTGTTCAAGTCTTTTTCCCATTTTGTAATTGGGTTGGCTGTCTTTTTGTTGTTGAGTTGAACAATCTCTTTATAAATTCTGGATACTAGACCTTTATCTGATATGTCATTTCCAAATATTGTCTCCCATTGTGTAGGCTGTCTTTCTACTTTCTTGATGAAGTTCTTTGATGCACAAAAGTGTTTAATTTTGAGGAACTCCCATTTATTTCTTTCTTTCTTCAGTGCTCTTGCTTTAGGTTTAAGGTCCATAAAACCGCCTCCAGTTGTAAGATTCATAAGATATCTCCCTACATTTTCCTCTAACTGTTTTATGGTCTTAGACCTAATGTTTAGATCTTTGATCCATTTTGAGTTAACTTTTGTATAAGGTGTGAGATACGGGTCTTCTTTCATTCTTTTACCTATGGATATCCAGTTCTCTAGGCACCATTTATTGAAGAGACTGTTCTGTCCCAGGTGAGTTGGCTTGACTGCCTTATCAAAGATCAAATGTCCATAGATGAGAGGGTCTATATTTGAGCACTCTATTCGATTCCATTGGTCGATATATCTATCTTTATGCCAATACCATGCTGTTTTGACCACTGTGGCTTCATAATATGCCTTAAAGTCCAGCATCGCGAGACCTCCAGCTTCGTTTTTTTTCCTCAAGATGTTTTTAGCAATTCGGGGCACCCTGCCCTTCCAGATAAATTTGCTTATTGGTTTTTCTAATTCTGAAAAATAAGTTGTTGGGATTTTGATTGGTATTGCATTGAATCTGTAGATCAGTTTAGGTAGGATTGACATCTTAATTATATTTAGTCTTCCAATCCATGAACACGGTATGCCCTTCCATCTATTTAGGTCTTCTGTGATTTCTTTTAGCAGTTTTTTGTAGTTTTCTTTATATAGGTTTTTTGTCTCTTTAGTTAAATTTATTCCTAGGTTTTTTATTCTTTTAGTTGCGATTGTAAATGGGATTCGTTTCTTGATTTCCCCCTCAGCTTGTTCATTACTAGTGTATAGAAATGCTACAGATTTTTGAATGTTGATCTTATAACCTGCTACTTTGCTGTACTCATTTATTAGCTCTAGTAATTTTGTTGTGGATTTTTCCGGGTTTTCGACGTATAGTATCATATCGTCTGCAAACAGTGATAGTTTTACTTCTTCCTTTCCAATTTTGATGCCTTGTATTTCTTTTTCTTGTCTAATTGCTTTGGCTAGAACTTCCAACACAATGTTGAATAATAGTGGTGATAGTGGACATCCTTGTCTTGTTCCTGATCTTAGGGGGAAAGTTTTCAATTTTTCCCTATTGAGGATGATATTAGCTGTGGGTTTTTCATATATTCCCTCTATCATTTTAAGGAAGTTCCCTTGTATTCCTATCTTTTGAAGTGTTTTCAACAGGAAAGGATGTTGAATCTTGTCAAATGCCTTCTCTGCATCAATTGAGATGATCATGTGATTTTTCTGCTTTGATTTGTTGATATGGTGTATTACATTAATTGATTTTCTTATGTTGAACCATCCTTGCATACCTGGGATGAATCCTACTTGGTCATGATGTATAATTCTTTTAATGTGTTGTTGGATACGATTTGCTAGAATTTTATTGAGGATTTTTGCATCTATATTCATTAGAGAGATTGGTCTGTAGTTTTCTTTTTTTGTAATATCTTTGCCTGGTTTTGGTATGAGGGTGATGTTGGCTTCATAGAATGAATTAGGTAGTTTTCCCTCCACTTCGATTATTTTGAAGAGTTTGAGGAGAGTTGGTAGTAATTCTTTCTGGAATGTTTGATAGAATTCACATGTGAAGCCGTCTGGTCCTGGACTTTTCTTTTTAGGGAGCTTTTGAATGACTAATTCAATCTCTTTACTTGTGATTGGTTTGTTGAGGTCATCTATTTCTTCTTGAGTCAAAGTTGGTTGTTCATGTCTTTCCAGGAACCCGTCCATTTCCTCTAAATTGTTGTATTTATTAGTGTAAAGTTGTTCATAGTATCCTGTTATTACCTCCTTTATTTCTGTGAGGTCAGTAGTTATGTCTCCTCTTCCATTTCTGATCTTATTTATTTGCATCCTCTCTCTTCTTCTTTTTGTCAATCTTGCTAAGGGCCCATCAATCTTATTGATTTTCTCATAGAACCAACTTCTGGTCTTATTGATTTTCTCTATTGTTTTCATGTTTTCAATTTCATTTATTTCTGCTCTAATCTTTGTTATGTCTTTCCTTTGCTTGCTTTGGGGTTAGTTTGCTGTTCTTTCTCCAGTTCTTCCAAGTGGACAGTTAATTCCTGCATTTTTGCCTTTTCTGATGACTAGGCATTCTAACAACATATAATAAATATATATGGGAAGGAAGCAATGAATGGTCTACAAAATTACTCTTATAAGCAAGGGGTGATGTTCAAAATAGTACCATGGGATGACATGGGCGCAGCCAATCAGGGGGATCCCTTTCAGCACCAGGGTTTAAGGGTTTAAACCTTTAGTTGCTGGATTGTGGAGAAGTTGGTAGCTTCTGGAAAGTGGCTGGGGTGGGACAGATGTACTTGGCGAGCCCAAGACAGCAGATTTTATCAACCAGTTCAGAAATATTTCAGTATTTCAGCAACCATTACAACCATATCAGTGGACCCTGGCTGAGTACTAACCTATGGTGAGGCTCATAATTGCTTTAATAGCTTGCACCCGTCTGTCTGGAACAGTATGCGTTTAACATAAAGAAGAAAGCTTAACTTGCAACTAATTTGCACGAAAATTCATACTGCAGATATTCCTTAGCTTATCATATTACAGTTTCCAAAATTTTCTCAAACTTATCAAAACACACACGCTGAAACAGTGTAATCTCCATGATCATCTACTGAATGTAAATCTGCTGCATCCCAGTTTTGGACTAATTTTACTTGAGTTACTGATTGGTAGAAAAGGAGTTCCCATCCCAGATATGCTCAGAGTCTCATTCTGGCAGCTACTTCCTCCTGTGGTAGCTGTAGATGACATTCAGGTGGCTTTTCTGTGTGGCACTGGCTGCTTCCTTGGCACAAATATCACTGGAAGTGAAGAGACCCCTACCCTCAGCTCCCATAGGTCCAGCTCTTAACTGGAACTACATCCTGTCTCTATTTCCAATGTAGGGATGTCAGATGCCAAGGAGGCATTCCAGGAGCATCTGGCTTGTACTTCTTAACCTTTTTCATGCCATGGGAGCCCTTCTCAGAATAAAGTCTGTTAATGCATTAAGTAACACACATGGAATTACAAAGGAAACCAATTTTATTAACATATAGTTATTCAAATATTACAAACAAATGTGTGAGATATATATATATATGCTTATTTATCAGCATGTAACAAAGCAAAACCTAGTTGAGGGTCTAATACCTACTATAATTCTGAGGTAGTGATGAGTATAAATGATATTTTGAGAAATCTGCAACAGCAGTGATGTAATGTGAAAAAAAAAACTTTTTGATTTTCACTGACGTCTTAATCACAGATACTTATCCTAATGCCACCATGGTTTGTTGCCTAGATTCACAATGGAAGGAAATGCTAAATGGTAGAGATAGGTGCAAATAAAATGCAAACTTTATTCCCTCTCCCCCTAGTTAAAAATCTCTGTAGGATAAGTTTTCCCAAGGGTCAGTGCTTCACTTGAGGCCCCACACCATGCCCTGGAGACAGGAGCCTTCCTACCACTCACAGGGAACTCCCAGTACCTCCTGACTGGGGAGTTCTTTTCCCCAGCCAGTCTTGGAAACTTTGGGCTAGGAAAGAAGGGAAACACTAGAGATCCTGGGTGCCACTGTAAACAACCCATCTTTACTGCTGAGAGTCTTTGTCCTAGTCTCGGATCATCTGGAAACCAAGTTTCGAATTTCTGATACCACTGTGATTTCTCCACAAACTTTGCTTTTCACTTGGGCATATACCCCGGGGTAATCTGGGACAAGGCTGAGCTTCAGGTTGCTCATCTGCAAATGCAAATATCTACCTCATGGGACTGTTAGGAGGATTAAATGAGATAATAGCTGTGTTCTGCAAATTACACAGCACTATCAAAGGGTGTGCCATTGTCATTTTCGACAGTAAGATCTTTGAGAACCCAGAACTGTCTCCACTTCTCGTTGTACTGAGCGCATGTTAAATGCTCAATAAACACTTGTAGAACGAATGAATGAGATACGCATTTGCACATGTAGCCGCGTCTGAGAGCACAGGCTGCTTCAGGAGATAAGGCTCGGCCCACCATCAGCACCTTTCTTTACTAATAGGTGGTAAACGCTTTTCTCCCTCTGCCTGTAACAGCAACAACTGAAGTGCTTCCTTCCAGTGGGGTTCCCAGGGTGGTGCTACTGACCCGAAGCTTGTCTCCGGGTTCCGGACCAGTCTGGTCTCCCACGCCGCTGCTTCCCCGCTAGGTAAGAGCCGCAGCAGGACAGGCGAGGGGCTGGGCCCAGGCAGGGCAGCCCCCGGATCCTCGGGCAACCGGGGCTGGCCGGGAAGGTGCAGGAGGACGGAAGGGCGGTTGGGAGGGGGGGGGCGAGGAGGGGCGAGAGGGGTGGGGAGGGGCGGGGCCGGGCCGACGTCCCCGTCACTTGATAAAACGCCTGAGAGTCTCCAGAGAACAACGGGCTCATTCAGCGCTCAGGAGCTGCCCGCAAGGGGGAGCGGCTGGAGTGAGAGCGCGCCTGGTCCGGGGGTGGGGCCGGGCGCAACGGAGAGAAGAGGGGAAGGTGGCCGCGGCGGCGGCAGCAGCAGCAGCAGCAGCGCGGCAGAGTCGGACTCCGACCAGGACCCCGACCCGGCCCCGGCCCCAGACCCGGCCCGAAACACAGGGCGGTCGCCGCAGGTCCCCGCTCTCCTCCTGGTGAGACCGCCCATGGCGGCCGCTCGGCAGCTCCGGCTGCTCTACCTGTCGGCGGGGCTCCTGCTCCGGCTCGGCGCTGCCTTCAACTTGGACACCCGCGAGGATTATGTGATCCGGAAATTTGGGGACCCTGGGAGCCTCTTCGGCTTCTCGTTGGCAATGCACTGGCAGCTGCAGCCCGAGGAGAAGCGGCTGTGAGTTTCTCCGACTCTTCCTACTCCCACCAGGGCGCCGGCCGGTGCGCGAGGAGGGGCGAGGGCGCGCCCTGTTCCCGCTCGCCCGGCGCGCGCCGGAGCCCGCCGGCCGGCCCGCCCTCCCTATCCCGGCCCCGCCTGGGATCCGCCGGCCGGCTTGCCGCGGCGGGAGCAGGGCGAGTCGCCCTCCCCGCCCCGCGCAGCGCCTCCCCCATCTAGCTCCGGAAGGGGGAGAACCCGAGGGCCGACCCCCAGTGGGCCGCGCGGCCGGGGTCCCCGTGCCGGGTGGCGCCGTCCTCGGCCTCGGGAGAGTTTACTTTTTGTCTCTCCCTTTAAACAAAGTGCTTTCGGCCGGTCCTTCCCTCCGGGCACGTTTGCTGGGAACCCGGCAGGTGGCACGCTTTGCTGAGCTTCACGTGTGTGCATCCGGCGGGGGTGGGGTAGGGTATTAGCGTCACTGTATCGCTGCTACGGGGTCGCCGGGGGTGTCGATGCAGCAAGATCCAGGCCTTACCCAAACTTACCGAACGCCCCTCAGAAGTTCGAAAAACACTTCATCGTGTCCCGCGGGGCTTTCCTAGCCGGGCAGGTGCGCTTATCGGGTGTACTTTTGCACGCCTTAAAAAAAATTTTTTTTAAAGATGGAATTAACCAAGCACCTGTTCGCAGGACTAGGTCAGCTGAGAAAACAAATCCCTCTGAGTGGTGTACCGAGTCCCCTCTTCCGCCGCCCCCGCAGCGCTTCGCGCATCCGAGACTCTTTGGGACCCTACTTTGGGCGGACCCAGCCGAAAGTTTAAAGCGAAAGGTCCGTTCTGAGCTGGAGCTTTGCAAACAAAATTTGAAAATGACAACCCCCACCATAGCTGTGCTCTTTCCAGGAGAAAGTGGAGGCAGGCACTCTTGGCCTCTCTCTTTTTTAAACAACTTAAAGTATTTGATTTCCACAGATCGAACTATGAAGGCTGGAGAGGGGATTTTGGAACTTATTTGCCTAGTCGCTGTGGGACTTAAACAGGCTCTAACAACAAACGGGTCCCGTGTGCCGCCCCCCCCCCAACCCCGCACCCCTCCTTGACCCCCCACGCCTGCTTCCATTCCCATCCCCAGGAAGGCGTGTAGTTTGAACCATGGCCCTTCCAGGACCAACAGACTGGAGAAAGCAAAGTGCAGGCATTTTGCGTTTAGGAGAGGCAAGTGGGATCTTGGAGTTGGAGGAAACTTTTTGATTTCAACGATTAAGAGCTCTGGAATTTGTGAATGTCGTGAGCTCCTGAATCTTAAGAATCTGAAGTCAGATTTCTCTGGTAGCACCTGCTAGCGAGGCAAAAAAAAATGAAATTGGGAGTGGGGGTAGGCTGGGCCCATCTGCTGGCCTGGCCAGCTGCTTGTACCCTGCTTTCCCTTGGTAGACATGAGTAAACTGTAAATCTGAAATGAAAGGTGGTTTCTGTTAACTCAGTTAATGGATGAGGTTTAGTGTCTCTGAATATTTAGGAGTGGGTAGATGCACACGCACCCACAGGGAGAATTTGAGTGCCTTAGCGTAGAAAATGTTAGTGGGCCTGCAGAAGGAATACATTCTCCTTGGTCTTCTCTGCACCAAATGCCTCTTTGTTGGCTCTCTGACATTCTGATTTGAGCAAAAACTGTGAACTTCACAGTGGAAATATGGGGGCAAGAAAATATACATGGGATGGAGATTTACAAAACATGACTTTAGCCTGGAACCTGTTGTCTCTGAGGTCAGCAGCATGCTTGCTAAAACTTGTTACTGCCGCTGGGTTTCTCTGGTAATAGAACTGCTGGCTTCAAATCTTCCAGGAGGTAAAGATAGCTTTGTGGTAGGAGTCTGATGCCTTCTAGAAATGCTGTTCTTAGGAGCCAATAGAGGAAAGTAGCCAACCAGATGGATGGATGAGGAAAGGCCTATCCAGAAGGACTGTACTTTTCCCTAAAACCACGTTGGGGGGCTGTGGTTTGTGTCAAGTGTTGCCCTCCTTCCTCCTTTCATAAAGTCCTCCAGCTTCAGAAGGAGCATCGGTTCTCTCAGGAGAACCAGGGCACCAGGTAATAACCACATGGGTTCTTACCTTTGAAAGTAAAGAACCGTGGGTGAAAATAACAGGGCCAGTGAGAGGGAGACCCAGGATCCAGTTTCCTAAACTCTGTCCTCTATGGGAAGATTAGGTGGCAGGATTTTAGAGAGCTGGTGGGAGAGATACCTAAACTCAAATTCCTTCTCAGCCGCTTGGCAGCTGTTAATTTATTTATTTTTATATTTTTGCCTGGGCAGGCACCGGAAATCAAAGCCGGGTCTCCTGCATGGCAGGTGAGAATTCTGCCACTGAGCCACCGTTGCACCATCCTGTTGAATTACTTTAATCTCCTTGAGCCTTGGTTTTTTTTGTCTGTAAAATGGAGATAATAGCCTCTGCTTAATAGGGTTGTCCTTGAGGATTCAGAGATAACCTGCAAAGCACCTGATGGGTGCCTGGCATAGGGACTTTCTTGGCTAAATGGTAGCCGTTACTTAAATGATGATAATACATTTAAAAGTGGTGCTTGAGTTACTGCTGTGTGCCAGGTACCGAGCAAGGCATTAAATGCTCTGAGATTCTTAGACTGCCTGAGAGTAATCTTTGTAGCTACAGGTTATTGTAGTTTGAATTATTGATATTTTAAACTCTTGGTCACATGTATGAACCCTTGTTCACATCAACCCAACTTTAATTACACTTATAACAAAAGTACATTTACTGAAAAGGGGACTTTCTTGAGACAAGAGAAGTAAAATATCAAAGCTGTGCAGGAATATCAGAGAAATGCACTATTCTAGAAAATCTGTTGTAGATTTTCCTGGGTTAAATTTTTTACAATACCATTTAAATATTTAGCAGCATCTTAAATTCTAGTTTAAGATTTTAAAACGGAATAATATTGTATCTGAAAGCCTCCAAATATGCTGGATGTTCCTAAAACTTCAGGGACTGTGAAACTGAACTGGAGACTGTAAAACTTCATTCAGGTTTTTAGACTGTGTATTAAAGAAGTTTTAGAATCCAAGATTATTAGATGATTGGCTTGGTTACAGAGGTCAGACTCTGAGTGCCTTGGAACCTTTAATTTCTCTTAGGTACTTAAGGTTGATTCATCCCCAGGGGCAGAAGGGATATGATGACATCTACAGGTATGTCCGTCCTATGATTCATCACTCTTAGTTCCTCTTCGAAGGATGGACGTATGACTGTAGGACAAACAACCTAGAAGAAGGAGACCTCTAAATGACAGTCTCATGGAGCAAGTCTGGGTTTCTCCCAATCCCAGTTTTCGTTTTGGGGGGACCATCACCTTCCACATGGCTCTCCAGGCCCACCATCACTTCTGCCCTTGAGTTTTCTCAGACTTACAAAGCGCCAGCTTATTAAAATCACGTTCTGAACTTGAGATCGAATAGTCTAGCTGGCTCCCTTTACAGATGAAGAAACTGAAACCTAAAGTTGAAGTGTCTTGTCCAGAGTCTCACAGCTACTGAAGCAGAATCTTGATGGAATCTGAATTTGAACTTGGTATTTCTGACTTGTGCTCATACCGTCTCTAAAAGGAATAGTCAGAAATGTCCTTCAGATCTGGAGAAGTCGGCCAGCATTTGAGGTTTGGAAATGTACTGTACTTCATTGATTTATTAAACCACTTTGCATCTGGGTCAGGGCCATTATTTAACTATCTGTGCCTGGATTCTCTCCCTGTTGACCCTTATTCCAACTGGTGTTGGGTCAGTTTCTGGGTCTTTCCTTCATTGCCAGGCAGGTGTGTCTGTAGCTGGCCGTGGACCAAGTCTTACCCAGGGTGTGTATCTAAGTAGCTGCTTTCAGCCTCTCGGAGTGACAGGTGGCCCAGGGCCATCTTTTGGGGACTGCGTGATCAGCTTGAGTCCTGAGATGGGAGAAAGAGCCATAGAGGAGTCTTAGAATTCAGCAAGAAAGCAAAAAAAAAAAAAGTGACCAGTTTAACTTTAATACTGTAAGACCATCCGTGTAATGGCTTTGGGTTGAAAAAAGGTGTCAAAGTATTTATATGGTATGAATATTTTCTTTGACAGGAAAATTAGGTCATATAATAAGATTCACCACTCTACTACAAAGAAACAGTTATTCTGTGTTCTTACAAGTTTACACTATCTTAGTATAACAGTAAGATTTAATTTAGGCTTTTGTAATCAAATAGTACTGAGACTATGGCACAAGGTTCCCCAAGGACCTTGGCTCAACATATGAATGTGGGCAGAGTGGCCAATGAATTATTAGGCATTTTCTAGAGAGACAACGGAAGCAAAACAGAAAATACTATTGCACTCTTAGATGACAGGGCTAATTATGCCTGAAACACTGATTATTTCTGGGTTGGCCCATTTTAAGAAAGCACATAATCATATCTCAAGAACCGGATTAAATTTTTCCATGAAACCCTTTGAGCTTATCCTATACCACAGCAATTTCTTCTTCCTTCAGATGTGTGTAGCACTTGGTATCATGTGTTTAGCAGTTCCGGTGGTGGTGTGTTTTAGCAGTTATCCACTATTTTCTGGGATGATCTAATTTCTCCCAACTGGATTATAGGTTTTGTGAGGGTGGGGGTGTCATACTCATTTCTTTGCCTGATAGTACCCAGCATATGGCATGCCAGTACAATGGAGTCTTATCATTCACTCAGTTTAACTTATGAAATCACCTGTCTCAGCTCAAAGTAAAGAGAAGAAATCCCTTTATTTAACCGCTTGCCCTTCCTTCCCTGTTCAAAGTAGCCTTGGCCTTTGCTATCTCCAGGGAAGGGGAAGTATAGCCATAATGTAAAGAAAGACACACACAAGAAGTTAATTCTTGGTTTTTGAGTTTTTGAGGGCCTGATTCCAGTGAAGAGATTTTCACGAGTGATTTTTAATTATACTTGACTTTTGTCTTCAGAGAAGACTTTAGAACTTAACCCCAGAAGTACAAGCTGACCCTCCGCTGCAGTGGGTACTCAGAATTTGCTGGTTAATTATTGCCGTAAGGATGGATAGACAGAGAAGGACTGCTTAGAAGAGAGTCATGAAAGCAACTTACCAGGGTGTGGCATTCAAATGAGAGAAAATATGTGAGGGCACTTTGTGAACTGATGGCTGAAGGTTTAGTTATTTAAGGATAGTAAGAGAATCTTGGGTGTATTTAACTTGTCGGGGATGTAGGGGAGCTGCCCCAGTGTTCCAGTGGAGATCCCGACGGCCATAGAATTGGGGGTCAGGGTGGACCACATCTCTGAACCAGGGTTTCGATGTTCTGTATAATGCCCTCATTGGCCTGTTGCGGAGAAGGTAGCAGTCGAGCACAGCAGTAATGGGCCCTGGGGGCAGAGCCAGTCTGCACTGCACATCTTCCCTCTGTGCTCGGATGCTACAAATTGAGAATCAAGTAACTTTACGTCTGGAAGGAACCTTAGGGGTCCTTAAACCCATCCAGTCATTAGGGTAACTCGGGGAATCTTTTTATGAAAAAATAGAATTCTAGGCTCAGCCCAGGAACTACTGTGTCTGTGTGTATGGGTGTGCTCCTGGGATCCTAAAATTTTCTAGATTTGGAAACAGTCAAGCTGGACATGTCTTCCTTTTTTCCATAGAAGGCAGCATAAGGTTGTGGTTCAGAAAGACTCTGGAGCTCAATTACTGGGATGAAATCTCTCTGTGACATTGTGCAGGATTCCTAACCTCTCTATGCCTTGATTTCCTCAGCTGTAAGGAAGGGTAACAATATCTTGGACTAGTACCTGGCACAGAGCAGGCACTTTGTGTTGGTTCAATGAATGCCGAAGCCAAGCTTGTAAGAGGTGATGTACCCACAGCATGTCAGGGAAGAGTTGGTCTTAAATCCATATTTTTCTACACCTCCTGGCCAGTACAGAGTATGTACTTTTCTCCTTTTGGGTTTGATTTTGTGGTTTGAGTGAATGTTCTCCCATTCTTCCTTTCTGTTTTACAGTTACCATATGCTGGAAAGTCTATCTCTGAAGAACCGTGCCTTGTAGCCTTTCAGTAGTTGCCAAGTGGTTGATAAGTACCAGCCGGGTTTCAGTGCTCAGAGGAGACGAATGCACAGACTGGTGGTGGGACCGCGAGGTTCCCGGACAGCAGGGGCTTTGTGTGTGAGACACGCATGGAGGGTGGATTGTGCAGATGCAGCTGGAGTTACTTGTGAGGAATACCAACTGTTTGGGTCCCGTGTGTTCCCAGACCTCCATGAGGGAGCACCCTTACGCCCCGCTGCAGGGGGGCTGGATAATCTACACACACCCAGGGCAGGGTCAAAGGCAGGGGCAGTGGCGGTGCGTTTTCTCAGTCCCGCAGTGGACACCACTCCTGTGTGGTAGGAAGGGACTTGTGCAGAGCTGGACCCGATTGTCGGCAGTGAGATGCGCGGACCAACTGTGGAAATAGTGTTTTCACAGCAGATTCTTGTTTGTTAAGTTGGCGTTTAGAATTGCCAACAGTGCTCTCTTGGGACTAAATTAGGAGACTAATTGTTTATTAGCCCTGAACTGGGACAGGTAGATGGGCTCCTTCCCAGCATGGGTCCCTGTCAGACTAAAAACAGGGAAGCAACAGGATCTCATTTGCTCCTGTCTGGCTTTTCTGTTTAGATAAACAAGGCAGAACCATTCCAGATCATTTTACTAATTCTGAGGTTGGCATGTCTGCAGAACGATACCTTCCACAGGCCTCAGTGTGGCAGCAGACACCCCCTCCCCCATGCTGGATTCCAGGGTTGGCTGCTACAGTCACTTTAATCCAAAATGGACAAAAAGGCTGTTTTTAGAAAAAGCTTTTAATTAAGTCTCTGAAACCAGTTAAATGGTGAAGATGGTTCTGAATGAAGGGAAATGGGCTAAGTGCAGCTACAAGCAAGTACAGAGGGTTCAAACAAGTGACACGGAATTATGCATGTCAGCTTGCGTGTTTATTTGCTAACCGATGAGATAAATTTTACATGTCATAGAATCTGAGGCGTACTTTTTTTCAGGCTTACTTTCTTTGAGAAGCCATTTCAGAAATAGTATAAGAAAAACCTTTTAGAGGAATATGCTTTTTAAGCCTGGGAATATAGAAATAAACTTTGGAATCATTCAAAAAGGACTCGTCCGTTAATGATATGAGGAACAGACAAAGCCTGTGGTAATGGCTGTTTACCCGAGATCTGTGTTTGTTTCATTGGTAATATCAGTGTTGCTCAAGTTCATTTGAAAAGGATTTGTACCGGTTATTTTAATTGATTGTGCCTGTATGTGCCTCATACAAATGACAGGCATTTCAGAGCCTAAGGGTAGGATGAACCATGATTCTCCTGAACAGAATAATGTCTGAGTTCCCATAGAATCGGGGTCCTTCTCTTTGTGATAGCCTGCCTTTGATCAGTGATGAGACTTGGGTGGCCATGATAAAGGAGCGTGACACAGGGTAAGCTGGAAGATGCCCATCAAAGTGAGGACAGCCTCACAGGGCATAGCTGTCCCCTGGCGTGGATAAAGCATTTAGTGGCGCTGGGAGTTTGGAGTTGTCCTATGTTCTCCTGGCTGAGGAGAGTGAAAACCTCTTCCTGGGCTCCTTTCCCACTGTCACATCCTTTCAGATGAACCTGAGCCTCCTCCTGCTGGCAGTGAGGCTCTGTCTGTCCCCTTAGGAAAAAAGGTATTTTGATGTAGTAATATTTAAGTGGTTAGAATTCTGGAAGCTTTGGAAAGATATCGAAATACCTGGGAGAGTGTGAGGTGCTGAAAACCTATAGATTGGGCTTAAGGAATCCAGCTTGGCTGCGGCACAAATAAACCTAAGAGTTTTCCAAACAAGAAAAAGCTCAGAAAGGCTCAGGCAGTTTTAGTTAGACATGCAGACGTACCTCTGGGAACATGGTATTTGCCATTGAGGCCACATGGCTGCTAATGAGGCTAGGCCCAGGTGCCCACTTACGATGATACGAAAAAGATGAGAGCTGGCTTTATGATCAGGAGCCTGAACAGGCCTCGTGTGAACCCATAAGCACAAAGAGGGAAAGGTCTGGACCTATTGGTCCTTCCAGAGGCTCAAGGACAGAGGACTTGGGAAGGCTGAAGGAAGTGCCTGCTAAATTGGATAGCCCAAAGCTCAAGGGAGGGCTTTGGGAGCCAGGTGGAGAAATGCTTTCTTTACAGCCATTTCAGATACAGATGCATTTAGGGGGAGAAATTACCTTCTGAGCCTTGATGGCATTTAGAAAGGGCTCAGGCTGCTGCAGAGCTGAACTGAGTTAGGGTTGTGGGTGTGTAGAGGGGCACCCTGGTCCCTCCCTCAGGATGACCCCAGGAAGTAGGCTGTGTGGGATAGGGACACCCACCCAGGCCTAGCAGCAGTGTCAGCCAGAAGCAGTCGATGAGGTTTTTAAATTATCTTAGCATAGGAAACTGGTCTTCTGTAAGCTCATGTATCCCCCTGCATGTGCGTATACATATTGACATATTTGTTTTCTATTTCAGCCTAAAAGAGATAGGGATTTTTATCCTTGTTTGAATATGAGGAAGAAGTAAAAACTTGGAGGAGAATGAGCTTTAAACCTGCCAGAGAAAACAGCTAGATAAAAGGGTGTATTGTGTTAGAGGGTAATAAATGATACCAAGGAAAATAAAATGGAGAAAATGAATAGGGAGTTGGGGTGGGTGTGGAGTGGCTGGCAGTAGAAGAGCCAGGTAAACCTTCACTGAGAAGCGGAAACTGCACGCCCTGCCAGTTTTGGGGGAGCAGAGCTTTCCTGGCAGGGAATGGCAGGTGCAAAGGCCCTGAGACGGAAGCATGCCTGGCATGTTTGGGAACAGCATGGAGTCCAGCAGTCTCCTTGGAAGAAGATTGGATAGGGTCTTACGGTTTATTTGAAAGAGTTTGGCTTTTATTCTCGAATGAGATTAGAGGCTATCGAAGGTGGTGGTGGTGGTTTTTTTCTTAGGATTTTTTATTGTCAAACATATATATACAAAGAAAAAGAAAGAAATGATTTTAAAGTACACATTGAGGATTTTGAGATTCTAGTTCTGACCTAGATTTTAGCAGTTCTTTGGCTGCTTTATTGAGAATAGATCGCATGAGGGCAGGAACGGAAGTAGTGATGCTAATTAGAAGGCATCCATTGTACCAGGCGAGAGATGATGGTTTGGGCAAAGAGGACAGTGAAGGTAGTGAGAAGTGGTTGGAATTTGTATACATTTTGAAAATAAAATCAACAGTATTTCCCATGGCTTGGATACTGGGGTTGGGGGCGGGGGGGGGCGGAGAGAGAGAGAGGGAGAGGGAGAGGGAGGAGATGAATACAGCTGGAAGGTTAAAGTTGTCGTATAGTCATTGGGGGCAGACTATTTAGGTGTTGGTGTTACAGGAAGAGCAGGAGTTCGGTTGTGGACAGTTTTGAGATATCTAGACATCCATGTGGAGTTACTGAGTAGGAAGTAAGAGTCTGAGGTTCAGGTGGGGAGGTTTGGGTTGCGGTTACAGTTTGGGAGGCATCAGCTTATCTAAGCAGTGTTCAGGGTGATGGGCTGGACAGCATCACCAAGGGAATGAGAACAGAGGACTGACTTAGCTCTGGGGCACTCCAGCTTGTAGAGGCTCAGGCCATGAGGGGACGCCAGCAGAGGAGACGATGGGCGAGCAGTTGTGCTGTCCCGGGAGCCACACGGTGAAAGTGTTCCAAAGGAGCGATCAGTGGTGTCAGATGGCGCTTACGGAGACTCGACCCCTAGATTCCCCGTGCGGGCCTTGGCGAGCTCATCACACCACTTGCGGAGGAGGAGCCGGAGCAGTGCCCAGCTGGGGTGGCCTTGAGAGCAGAGGAGAGGAATTAGAGACAAGGAGAGGAATTAGAGACAAGGAATAGAAATTCTGGTGAGGAGTCTTCCTGTATGAGGGAGCAGAATGATGGGGCACTAGCTGGAGAAGAAACGGGGTCAACAGCGATTTTTATTTTTAAAAGGGAGAAAATTATAATGAGTGTTTTTTGCTGAAGGGGATGGGTCAGCAGAGAAGGAAGAGGTACTTCAGCATCTGGGCGAATTGCTGGGGCGAGGTCTGGAGCAGGTGAGAGGCACGTGTAGAGGAGGGGTCAGCCTCCTCACTAGAGCGTGGGTAGCTCAGGAGAGATGTGGGGAAGGAAGGGGAATGAAAGGGGCACAGGGCCAAGCACGTGGGTAGTTGTCCTGGTGGGAGGTTGAGGTTTTCTCTGAGATTGCTTCTGTTTCTTAGTGAAATAGGAAGCAAGGTCATTAGCCCTAAGTTACTGGGTACTTGTCTAAAAGTTTGCCTTGAAAGAATTCCTTTCCGTAGGCAGATGGTTATGGGTTTGAATCCCAGCTCCTTCACTTTCTCTCGATTTGCCCTTGATCAAGTTCCTTGTTTCATCAGTCAAATGGGGGGACTAATAGCACCTCCCTTGTAGCGTTAATGAAGATGAAATGTGGTAAAAGAGTCCAAAGCATGGCAACGTGTCAGAAAAACTTTGAGGGTCTCCAGTTCCTTGTGCTATATGCTGTAGAGAACCTAAGCTTTGAGCTTTGTTACATTCCTGTGGGGCTCATCTTAGGTATGCTGTGAGCTGCTTCTGTGGGGGAGTATCTGCAGCTCTGGAATCTGGTACACTTTGGATGGAACAGTCTTTTGTGTCATCCAGATTGGTGTGCGTATGACCTGCAGGGTGGAAGCGAGCACGGGGAACACAGGAGAACTGAGGCCTCCTTTCCTGCTCCTGCTGGCCTGGCTGGTTGTCTTTGTCATCCTGGTCAACACTGACAGCTTATCACTGCATTTATTGAATGTAGTTGACAAGTGGCCTTGTTGAATTGTCAGGAGTTTGGAAAACATGGCTAAACCAGCCCCCTCTGGGTTTTGAAATCCTGTCAGTGTTCCCAGTTTCTTCTTTTGAGATAAGTGGTATAGGCTAAGAAGGTAGCTTGTGCTACATCTAAATGAAAAGGAAATGGACTATCTTGGACATTATGCAGATGTATGAATCATCAGGACACTGATGTCCATTCCCATGGGGTGTGCCACAGATGACACAGTGTATCTTCCTGAATGGCATGGTGGTGAGTTTTGTTTTGTTTTTTTTATTCTGCATCATTATAGAGCAGAATGAAATATGTGCAAAGTTTTAATATAAAACATGAAGTTCTAAAGACATTTCAAGCTTTTGGTGGCAGCTTTGGGTTATACCTCCATGCGTACTCACCATCCTCCATCATTCCAGCTTTTGTGAAGATGGTTGAGAAGCACTGACCAGTCCAGCATTTTCTCTACAGAGTGAAGACTGAGACACAGAAAAGTTAAGTGACAGCTAGTTAGTGTCATCTGTGGGCCCTAGAACCCAGTTGTCAGGGTGTCTAGTCTACCTAATACTATGCTATATATGTCTACCTTTTGGTAAAATTCTTGAAATTAAACTGGTGCCACATAATCCTGCCCATCATAGTGCAATATCTTAGGTTTTAAAATGTCTCCTGACATAATGGCCTGGGATGAAAATAACAAATATACAACACTGTCCCTCCACTAATGGGGGGCATCCAAATGACCATTGCTATTTTTTCAGCTGAGTCTCAGAATTCTTCAGGCCAGCTTATTTAGCCTTTACTGATGTATGGATATTTGTACATAAGACAACTCCTGCTTATCTCTTGGTCTAGTTAAATCCCAAGCCAAATGATGGCTGCTGGATGTTACCTCTGTTGGTTTGTAAGCTTCTTAATAGCAAGGCTGACATCTTGCCCATTTTGGGTTGAAGTCTCCTACACAGAGATGGGTACCCAATAGGTATTGTGGGAGTTCTTAGAGTTGATTAATTTCCCCAATACATCAAAGGCTTGTAGAGAATAGAAACCGGGTTGATGATTTCTTTCTAATGATCCTTCACCCATCCTAGCACTTCTTAAACTTGTTTTGGAGGTGGAATGCTTTGGAAGTCATGATGTCTGTATTATGAGAGCATAAAATATTGTTTTAAAACTTAAAACAACGAAATATAGATCTGTGCTTACTCATTTACCATCCAATATTCTAATGTAGATTAGTAACAGTGCAATTAAACTGAGTTAAAGAGAAAATTGCCATGAATAAAAAGCCTGGTTGTATTAGTTTTTTTCTCACTTATGTCTTGCAGCTGCTCCTACCTAACTCTGAAACTGAGAGCAGGTTTGAAATGATAATGGCACATTTACAGGTCGAAGTTCAAAAGGAAGTGTGTGTCTGTGTGTGTGTGTGTGTGTGTGTGTGTTCAGGGAACACCAGATTAGACTAACTTCTGATCCTTGTAGCAAGGCCATCTTTGACCTCTCTTGCAAATACTTTCCTTAGTCACTATCCCTTCAACCCCCCGACCTTCGGTTTCCTTTAGAGCCTACTTAATCTGTTTCCTGGGAGCAGTTTCATTTTCCTTTTCTGTCCCTCACTCTTTTATTTTCTAATGATTAATTACTCTATTGCCCGGATCCTGTTTGAGTCTAGTTTAATAAGCTCTCTTTATTCTTCTGATGTTTTCATTATAAAAATTTTAATATGCTATGTGGGTGCTATCAGAATAGAAGCTTACTGACAGTTCTGAATTATGGACCCTCTGAAAGAGGCAGGGAGTTGCTTCTGATTTATCTTTGTTTGCCCGGAGGTTTCACGTGGAGCCTGATACATCATTCCTCAAAACCATGCTTTGAGAAATAAACTCAATGCACAAGATGTAGGTGTTTCCATTTGCACAAAGATGGTATTTATTACCCATTATTACCCATAATGTATATTACCAAATACTTAACCCTACTTCTCTGGCATGTCCAGAGTTCTTTCTACCACATTGCCCCTCGTCCTGCAGGGCTCTACCTAGCCAATGCATCTGTTTGTTTGTTTTTTTTTCAACCTGTTTTTGTAAGATGACATTCTTACATAAGTCTTTTATAAGACTTCTTCAGCAGCTGTCTTCAGTGCAACCGAACTTGTCTAACTCTTTTTCTCAGTGTGGAGAGGTGTCAT
This sequence comes from Tamandua tetradactyla, assembly GCF_023851605.1. NCBI lineage: Eukaryota > Metazoa > Chordata > Mammalia > Pilosa > Myrmecophagidae > Tamandua > Tamandua tetradactyla. The sequence continues at coordinate 144,244,610 of NC_135329.1, forward strand.
TCTGAGTTCCTTAGACAGTAAACTTTTCTCCTTTGTCAGCTAGGCCTGGACTTGCCTTTGGCCACAAATCCAGCCGCAGCTGTGTGTTCCCATATTGAGCCTCATGCTCTCTCTTATGTTTCTGAACAAGAAGTCCCCATTCCCTCCACACCTCTCATTCAGTGCTTTAGATTAGATGAAAGGTGAAGTCCTGACTCAGTGCCTGGGTAAACCTGGCTCTTCCCGGAGGAAGTGGTTGCTGTAGGCAAGTTTGGTGGAGGCATCTGAGACTAAGGCTTTTGGACCGTGCAGTTATTTATAAATGGTACTGTGGCTCTGAATATTGGGATGCCCCTGAACTGGACTGATTCATTCCCTTCTAGAAGGAAGATTTTGAGTGGAGAGGATTTTTCCATAGCTCTGAAATGTTTCCCTGAATTAGAGTGCCTCTCTCTGAGGAACCCTGAGGTCATTCCATTTTATCCTGTACTCTACTTGACCATGGGGCTCTGGTGGAAAGCTTGTCTGCCTTTCCAGCTGTTTGGACTTCCTCTCCTCAGCATTCAGCTCCTGCCTTTCGTCTGCCCTTTATCGTAATGCTCAGACTCCTGGCACAGTGCTCATGTGCGCAGGTACCGTCTGTATGCCTCCTTTATTGAGGTGCGTCATACTTCTGGAATAGGCCGTTCAAAAACAATCTTTGAAGTCTTTTGCCTGCAACTGCCTACGGAAAACGGCATGTGTGAGCTTGTTTTATGCACTTGTGAGGTTTGCTTTCTTCATGACTTCTAGGCACTGCTTTTGATCTTCATGATCATGTATGGCATTTTTCTCTAATGGCCCTATGTCCACTGACTGACATCATTTGTAAAATTTTAAAAAGTGTTTCTGAATAGGCAGTACAGTCACATAGTACAAAATTAAAAATCTGACAAACTACGGGGGGCACTCATTTTCACTTGTTGTTCCACCATGTGTAGCATCAGCTTCATCATTCAAGATGGCAGCAGCATCTGCATTCTAGGTGAGATGAAAAAGGGCCAAGGGAGAGAGCAAAGGACACATGTGCACCATCTTTCAGGAAGATGCCTGCAAGCAGCAAACTGACACCCTGTCGTACATCCTGTTCAGCAGGACTGAGTGGCATGGGCCACTAGCTGAAAAGACAGGCGAGGATGAGTGGTCTTTATTCAGGGTGGCCCTATGCCCAGCTAAAATACGCTTACTAGGAAGAAGCGGGGAGAACTGATGTTGGGTGATGGCCAGCAATCTCCGGCTCAGCTACTAAGCCTCTTGTTTCATTTATCCCATTTAGAAAATAAACTAAGCAATCATATTAATTTCCTTTTCCAAACATTGAAAAATTTGGATTTCACAGCTCTTGGAATAATAAAATAGGTATGCTGATCTACCAGGTGTGAGTTCTTTAAATATACCTTTTTTCTTCCTGGTTTTTAATTAAATATATTTTACTGGGAAGTGATAGAACTTGAAAAGTCATTTTTTCCCTTACAAATAAGCTATCTGAATGCAGTTTTTAACAAATGAATCTTTTTTTTTCTCTAAGTGGGAAACACTGATAATATTGATTCTTGGTACACTGCACATATAAAAACTTGGTTGGTAACTACATATTCAAATGCATTAATTATTAAAAATGAGAAATTCATTATAAAATAACTTCATTAATTTACAGAAATTTACTAAGCATCTGCATGGTGCCAAGCACTGTGGGAAGGTCAAGGATGAGAGGGTGGGCTCACAGTTAAGTTTAAGCAGGTTCTTTTTCTGGTTTCTTGAAGGGAAAATTAACTAGAGGTTGGGCTTTTATGAAGGTCAAATGAGATAAGGCAACTGTAAAGACAGATATCTGATAAGCAATTGAATGCCACATTTGGCAAGCTCTGTTGCTTTGTGCAATAAAGTGTTGCTTGGAGGAAATCATCAGAATTTGGACTTTCATTCTTCCTTTTGTTACAGCAGTAGGGTTTTTGTTTTTTTTTTTTTGGCATAGGCAAGCTTGGGAATCAAACCTGGGTCTCTGGCATGGCAGGTGAGAACTCTGCTGCTGAGCCACCATTGCCCTGCCCTGCAGTAGGGTTTTTATTGTAGTGGTTTGAGGGGTGTCTTACTGGATTGAGTTTCTTGGTCAGCTTAAAAACCCTTTTCAGTTGATAACTTTCTTTTTTTCAAATGAGATGGTTATATATTTAAACCTCTACTTTATAGGCTTTTGTTGAACTCATGGCTTTTTAAAATTTTATGAATTTATATTGTCAAATATAATGGTATTTGCTTTCTTTGAGAGATTATTTATGATAGTCCTTATTGTCAGGAGAACCAAGGTGATACTAAAAACTGATGCCAGGAATTCCTTCCCACCCCCCCATATTTTGCTGATCTGAGCACCCTGGTTGGCATTGCATTTAAATAGCTTAAATCGATGGTTGTCATTTTACGTTTTGTCCCTTGTAGATGGTAGAGAAGGAGCTGATGTGATGAGTAATAAAAACCTGTTCTTCTTTGGGTGTTCACTTTACTGCCGGAGCTGATCCCTGGTCCTTAGAGACAGGCTTGTGTTAAAGTGCACCCAGTCACGTAAGAGTTAGGCCCTTGGGCTCAGATGTCGGAAGAGTTTCACAGTCACTGGAAACTGGATTTAGTTCTAGCATGCTCCTCTAAGGAGACAGGGAAAAAAATCTCTTATGAAATTTGCATAATTGGTGAAGTGAATTCTATGTGAAGGCTGGGGCAAAATTATCAGTCTTGTGATGCAGTTAAAGGTAACAGGCGTGCCTTGGGTCCTTGTGTACAGATGTCGAGGCACTTTATGGACCTTGATTATTACCTGCCATGCTCTTGGACAAATACTCTTTAAAAAAGAAAAAGGATAAATCGGGGTGTGATACTGATATTTATCATCAAAACAGACAGAAAAGAGATTGTGAGTATTGTGATTGAAAATAAGATCTGGGAACCAAGGAGTGCTCCTGGTGTTGCCATTTACCAGCTGTGTGACCTTTGGCAAGTTACTTGGCCTCTCTGAACATGCATCCATATTTGTAAAATGGGGTAGTAATTGTATCTATTTCTTAATGAACTCCTAGCAGAGTACCTAATATGTTATAAGTGCAGAAGAGATGATAGCTATTATTGTAAATAATACACAGGCAACTATTTTTCCTAATTATGCAGGCAGAATGTGCATCTCTTGGGAGATTATTAGAAATCTGGTCTTTTGAAAGTGAGAGTGTAATTTACAGAGAAATGGGAAGCTCTGCTTTTTAATCAGTTTTTTAATGTAAATGTGAAAACCCGGGCTAGGAGGTGAGCAGATTTGTTTGACTGTGAATTTGAGCTTATGCTTGTCCAACTGGATCAGCCAGTTAGTAGAGTTAAATAGGGTTTTGAATTTTCCTGGCAGGCACCCTTAAGGTTACCAAAAAAAAAAAAAAAAAGTAGGCTCAGCTCCTGCCCTCAACAAGTTTATAACCTAATTCAGTGGAGTGGGGATATGTCCTTGCCCAGGGAGGTTTACTTTGGAAGGCGTGAAACTCAGTCTGTTCTTGAAGTTAAATTCACTTGTGAAGCCCAGAGCTGGTGGGAGAGCATTTGGTGGATGTTGGGTGGTGGCAGGAAGCACTTAACGCTTTTGTGTGCCTTTGTGTGCCAGGGAAGTGAGGGAAGTAGGGGTGGCTGAGGGCTGGCAGCCAGGGCGTGGCCAGAAGGTGAGGGCTGGCTCCCATTCCCGGTGGGGAAAGCATGCATGGCGGGGAAAGCACTAGGCTTAAAGCCCTACACACGTCAGGTAATGTCTGAGCCTTGGTTTCTTTATCTCTAAATGGAGATGCCTAAGTTCTTGGGTGGTGAGGCATATTTAAAGATAAACAACATAAAAGACTTTGCAATTATAGAGTGCCCTACAAATGTGAGTAGGATTTACTTGCCCCCCCCCTTGCCAATAATAATATTGGGATGCACGAGTAGTATCTTTCTAGGGTTGCAGGCGTCCCATTCTTGAAGTCCAAAGATATCCAGACACTCCTTTGGGTTTTGTGCTTGGGGAACAAGAGAAGAAGAACTCCCATGTCTGTGGAGCTAATAACATCCTAGTGTGGAAAAAAAGATGGGTGATTGACATGTAAACAAGCAAAACAATTTCAGGTACTGATAAGGGCTATGAAGTATATTAACTGGGGTGTATGATGTAGGGCAAGACCTTGGGAGAGCTTTAGGATGCTCAGGGAAGGACTTCTCTGAGGAGGTGATGCTTGAGTTGAGGCCTGAAGGATGCAGCCTGCAAGGATTTGAGGCAAGGATGTTCCAAGTCTAAGGAAGAGCAATTGCAAATCCCAACATGGAAGCAAGATTGTTGGGTTAAAGGATGACGGCCTGTGCCACAGTGCATGTCTGATGGGGAGGAGGCTAGAGAGGCAGATGAAGGGCAGTTCACTTAGGGCCTTAGAGTATAATGGGAATTTTACTTTCCTCCTAGAGAGGATAGGAAGTCCTTGGAGGGCTGTAAGCAGGGGAGTGATGTGATCTGACTTAAAATCTAGGAAAAACAATTGTTCTGTGGTGGACAGACAAGGGGCAGGATAAAAATGGAAGCAGGTAGACCAGAATGCTACTTACTGTCGTTGTCCAGGTGGGGCGTGGTGGAGGCTTGGACCTTCATGACAGCGAAAGAACCTCCGAGAAGTGGTCAGATTCAGAGTGAAATGCTCAGGTAGAGCCCATTGAATTTACTGAGGCACTGGATTTGGGCTATGAGGGAGAGCAAGGAATCAAGGATGACTCCTAAGTTTGTGGCCTGTTGGGAGCACAGCTAGGGGGAAAAGGGAGTTTCGTTTTGGATTTAAGTGTGAGACACTAAGTGGAGCTGTCCAGTAGGCAGTCGGGTGTCTGAGGGTGGAGCTCAGAGTAAGGTCTAGACTAGAGAGAGATGTCTGAAAGTCAGCAGGGTTTCTCGTCACAGGGTGAGAGTATAGCTAAGACTGGGAGTGGGTCTCTTCTGATGGAGGCGGAGAAGCTGGTGACAGGGGCTGTGAGATGGGAGGATAAATCTGGAAAATCTGGAAAATATGCTAACTTGCACGTAGACTGTCCCACTGCCCTTTCTCCAGCTGCTCAGTCTAGTTCCCAATTAAGCAGAATGAGAGTCAAAATTGAACCAGATATGAGAAGTCACAGAGACCCTTAGGCCCTTTTCTCTTAAATAAGGGAAGTGAGCCCATAGTTTAGAGCTCTTCTGGTGGGGCAAGATAGAAATGATCACAGAGGACATGGTTTCTAATCATGAACCAAGTATTTGATTGACCCATTAAATCTTGTGGCTTGGACTCCCTCCACTGTCTGCCCCGAACTGCACTGAACTCCAAATGGTCAGAGGGAAGGAGGGGGAGCCGGGTGTCACTGTTCTGGTGCCTGTTTTTTGATTCAAAAACCTGTTATTTTTTTAAATAATGTGGTACTTAAAGAGATGTGTGTTAGTTTCTCCTTAGTTCCCCGCCCCCCTCCATTTTTTACCTTGGCAATCTTAGGTGTTAAGATTGAGAAGATACTTAACATCGGGGGTTTCTTCAGCGATGGAATGAAATGTGATTTTAAAATTTGGTTCAGAAAGAGGTAGAATATAGTCAGTTTCCTCGTCCAGCTTCCCTCAACCTTTTAGTCCCTCTTTCCAAGTGGTTAATTGTTTGGCTCTCAGAGGTTTTGTATGCAGGCTGCATAATTTACTATGTGACCTTGGTCCTCTTTGAAACTTCATTCCTGTTTACATAAACTTAGAGGTTTAAAGTAGACCAAGGGGGACTCCTTGAGCTCCTCCAGGGAATGAGGGCCAGGTAGGGGTAGATGGCTAGCAGGTCCTCATGGAGGAATTCCCGGGCTCAGGTACAGAAGATGTGGTATCCAGCACCGAAGGGGAGGGTGGTGCAGCTGAGGTGGAGGCGGCAGGAAAGAGCAGGCTTCCTAGATAGGTGATACTTAAGTTGAGTGGAGATATAGAGAGGAGGTAAGGGTGTGGCAGGCACTCCGTGGAGAACAGATAGTCCTTGCAGAGCCAAGGACCTGCAAAGAGTCTGGTGAAAAGGTCATAGTCCTGCGGTTGGTCCCAGTGAAGGCTGGGTGGAGCACCCAGGTTGGAGTACTGGTGATGTGATTGCAATGTCTGGGTGGAGAGCCCAGATGTCTTTTCTCATCTATAAGTAACCATGTGGAGGATCCAAAGGACATTCAAAACCATTAGGCGCTTAGTTCTGTTGGAATAAAATCAGAAACAAATTTCAACCTTCGTCTGAAAAGCAATCAAGACACGAGTCGGAAGCTTTCTCACAAAACCCATCTAGTGGGCTCATTTTGGTGTTTATTGTTTTAGCTGGTGTGTTCCAGGTAACAGCATTTGCTTTACTTAGAGCCAACTTCGCAGCCCTTCCTTTGGTTTTCTAAACAGGGTGGGAGCATTTGAGGCCAGCTGTTGTGTATCTGAAGCATGGCTAAGCATTTGATTTTGCCAGACTTGTTGCCTCTGCATCTCTTATAAATGCATTAATCAGTAGGAATTGCTGGAGATGAGAACTATTGACTCCTCTGTTAGGACCAATTAAGCCAGGAAGGCAGGGCAGTGGGCCCAGTCACAGCGAGGGGCAGAGCGGCCATTTAGGAAGGAGCTTTGAAAATATTTGCTGACTGAATGAATGAACAAAGAATTGAAAAATTGTGCTCTTAAACTAGCAGCCAGCATTTCAGAGTTACTTTGGCTCAAAAGATTTGGAGGCAAACCATTTTTTGTTATCACTTTAAAACACAATGCTACATTATTAATTATAATCTTTTATAATTATAATTACATTAAATTAAAAAAACAGTACAAATGGAATATTAATTAATTTATTTAAGGAACAAACTGGAGCCTTCAGAGCAATGTCTGGCATCTGGTATTGGGCAGAGGCACAAGGAGCAGGGGCGTCCGTGGGTGTACTTACCGTTTTACTCTGCCGGTAGAAGGCTACTTATAGGAACAGTTGAAGGTCTCTCAAAGTCTAAAATGCTGTGTTGAAACGATTAAAACCGAACTTTGCCTCAATTATGTAAATTACTCATTTCGTTCATTAGAAATGAGTGTCCTTTAAGTGTTAGGCAGTGAGCTGGACACTAGGCACACAGTGAACAGAGCACACAGAGACCCGACTCTCCTGCCCGCTGAGCTTCCTGGAATGAGATGGGCAGTAAGCAAGTAAACTCATGGCTAGCCGTGTAATTACGAACTGCCATCACTGCTGGAGAGGAAAGGTAAATGAGAAACTACAAGAGGGAGGAAGTGATCTAGCCTGAATGTTATGGGAGGACTTGGGTGGACCCCTGAAGAGCAGTAGAGGTTAGTTATGGGAAGATTGGGCATAGGAAATTCCAGGGAGAGAAGAACATGTGCAAAGGTCCTGAGCCAGGAAACAGGGTGTGGCTTGAAGAGTTTGAAAGAAGACCTATGTAGTTAGCGGGTAAAGATTGAAGGAGAAGGTTAACCCAGAGTGTGCCCTTTGGAAATAATTAACCCAATATGTTTTTCCTGAGGCCATCACCAAAATTCAAGTTCTAGGTATCCGAGCACCATTTAATATGGATTTCCTGCTGTGGTAGGTAGGATGCTGCCCCCCCAAAGATGTCCTCATCTTAATCCTCAAAGCCTGTGAATATATTAGGTTTTACCAACAAAGGGAAATTAAGGTTGTTAATCAGTTGACCTAAAAATAGGAATTGAACTCCACCCTGGATTATTATCTGGGTGGACTCAGTATAATCTCAAGGATCTTTCTAATGTAGAAGAAGAGGCAGAAGAGAAAGATTTGAAGATGGAAGAAGAGGCCCTGAGTCAAGGAATGCAGGCAACCTTATAAGTGGAAAGGGCGAGGAAACAGATTCTCCCCTGCAGTCTTCAGAAAGGAACACAGCCTGCCGATCCCTTGATTTTAGCCCAGTGAGACCCATTTTGGACTTCTGAACTACAGAGCTGTAAGATAATAATTTATATTGTTTTAAGCCACTAAATTTGTGATAGTGTTACAGCAGCAATGGGAAGCTAATACACCTGCCCAGCTCCAGGTCTCAATACAGCAGAAGGCCATGACTAAATCACTCAGTAGAAACAACCTCTGATACGCTCTGCTGTTCACAGACAGCAGGGAGCAAGTGGCTCTCACAAATCACAACCACGAGATTGTTGAGCTGTGATCATTCTTCAGCAGAGTTTGTAGAGGGTCTGTAATATTCCAGACCTGCCTTAAGTGCGTGGAATAAGTCTGTGGGTAAAAACAGAGCAAGATCTGAGCCCTTGAGCATGTCTAGCATGTCATACAGTCCTAACCCACGTAGAGGGCCAGGCCTAGGGGGTGCCACAGCAGCACAGACATTCCCTGTTGACCACCGGTCCTCAGAAAGCAGGCCCTTTCCCCTCCAGCCAGAGGAGGGACAGCACATGGGTCAGTGACCTGGTGGGCCTAGGGATTGAAAGACTGTTTCAGGCTCTCCTGGAGTATGGGCCCTAGGGGATACCCTTATGAGGCCAGCAGAGATTGAGTGGCCAAGCCAGCTGCCCTCCTGTAGGGAGGAGGAGGGTCATGTGGAGACTGACCTTAGGGGTTCACAGGCTAAAGTAACTCGCTAGTCCCCATAAAACCACAGCCGAATCTAACCAGACAGTCTAAATTCTCAAGCATTACATTATAGCCTAAATCCAAGCTTCTGCATTGTAGTCAAGTTCTGTTGCCAGCTTTATTTCTGAGGCTGGGGTAACTGACCTTGTAATTTATCTTTCAAACTGGGACACTTTTGAGAGTGAGAGGGACTAGGATAAATGTTAAGTCTTCAGGGCACAGGGACCGCAGGTGTGAACCAGGGTTTTCCTGGGGAAACTGAGATGCATGGATATTCTAATAAGTCCTGGAAGTTTTAACCACTTTATGGGATGGTCTGACCAAAACGTCTCAGTACAATGTGCCCATTGGTACAGTGGCCATCCAGAAAGAGAGAGGGGAGGTCTCAGGGCCCTTCCTACGATAACTGTCCATAGCATAGAGAGCTTTCCACTTAGGGGTCTTGAAGAGGTGTTTTCTATATACCCCTGAATATCAGGCAACACTTATTTTTTCCTCCAAATTATTCTACCTTATATTTGAGCCCTTATAAAATTTTTCTCATGAGAGCTGCCCTCTTAAACACTTTATTTTAAATAACAAAGCTCTATTTTTCATGAACACATTAACCTAAAAGAACCTCAACCAGTTTTAATTGTCAATGCTGATAGAAGTTAAAATTTGATTTTAAAGGATTTTAATAAAGTAACTTAAAATCGATTTAAAGGAGGAGTCGGAGAAATTAAACTCACATTTGGTAGTTAATTTCTCAGGATATGACATCATGACAAGTGTTGGACGAACTCACAAGGGATACAATGGACCGTTAAGACATGGGGACCGGGAACGTACATGAAAACGAGAGCCTAAGGTGCTCTGGAAAACTGGGAGACACTGCTCTTAAGTAACGCCAAAGAAAAGAAAAGTGAAGTTTGAATTTGCTTTGTGAGACATGCACTATTTTAAAATGAATGTTTGGGTATAACATCTGAGTTTAAATATCTGGGTAAATCCAGTGGTCCAATATTAATTGACAGAAACAAAACAAAACAAAAAAAGTCAATTGATTATTTCATATATGTTAATAAAAGTTAAAATATTCAAGTTTCCCAAAAAGGTTTTTGAGATTTTTTTTTCCCCTGGCAGTCTTCTCATATTTAGGCACACATGTGCACGGTGTGATGAGAGCGATGTGAGTGAGCTGGGGCAGTAGTGGTGAGATGTTCACTGCAGCTACAGGCAGTTGTCAGGTCAGGTAGGGACCCAGAGTGTGGAGCTGAAGTGAAGGTCCGCGCAGGGGCAGAGACGCTGACGGCAGCACCGTCCCCGTCTTCATACAGAGTTCAGGCTGCTGGCTTTTAACATTCTGGGGCAGGTGGTGGTGGGGGGCTGGGGTGGGGAAGCCATGGTCCTGTTTGTTTAGGGAGAACGTTGACATATACATGTTTTATAATGTTTAGATTGATTACAACTCACAAATTTAAAAAATGATTGCTTGTAGAGGTGGGCAAGGCAGCTATGACATTTTTCTTAAAAAACAAAGTAAAACAAACCTGAAAGCTGAGGCCTCTAGCTGGCACATGGAGAATTGAGCCTTCCTCACTTTGGCATTTGAAGAGTTTACGGTCTGCCAGCTTGAATCCTATCCACTCAGCCTAAAGCAAATCCCGGCAGTCAGCAGGTCTCAACGGGGGCTAACTGTTGCAGAATTCCTTCTCAGAATGAGACCTAGCTAGAAATGGACCTTTTTACGTAACAGCAAACATACCAAAGAGAAGTAAGGATTAGCAGGCATGTGAGAGAGGCAGCAGCATGAAAGAGAACCGCTAAAGTAAACCCCAAAGAAAAACTGGAAGAAGTAGATAATTCAGGAACAGAAAGAGAACTTTAAGGAGAAAAACATCTAGTTAATTTGAAAACATGTTTAATCCACAAAGTAAGAATAGGATATGTTGTTAACTACAAGGCACAATCAGAATAAGAAAGAGCTTTCAGAGATTATAAATAGAGATGCTAACATATTAAAAATTCTGTAGAAATACTAGAAAATAAAGTTGAAAAAAATCTCAAAACCACAGAAAGGGAAGGAAAACGAGAAAAAAGAGAATTTAATCCAGGAGGTCCAACATCTAATTTCTAGAGGTTCCAGAAAGTGAACTGAGAAAATGCGACAGATAAGTTATTGATGTACAATTAGAAGAGGTTCCTAGAAATGAATGCCCCAAATCAATAGATTGAGAGAGGCCCCGCAGAGCACAGTGAGTGAATAAAGACTCACCCAGATACACTGTCGTGATGGTCAGAATGCCTCGGGTAAATTGGAGCACGTACATGTTACCCCTGAAGGGCAAATCAGACTAACATCAGCATTTTCATTAGCAATACTGGATATTAGCATAATCTAGAGGCAGAAAGAGGACTTAATTCTTGGAATACCACCGACATTCACCCTAGAAGCCCTAGGACCCCTGAGCTTTTTTTTTTTAAGGAAAAGGTGTCGTGACTGCCTTGTCCACCTCTACAACAATCCATTCTTATTTTTCTGATTTGTAATCATTTTAAACTGTGTAAGCTTCAGCGTTCTGAAGAAAATGTTTTGCAACCTAGAGTCCTACCCCCAATTGAACTGTCAGCCTAGGGTGAGAGCAGCATAAAGGCATTTGCACCCATGCAGGGACTCAGTTTAGCTATCATGCACTCTTCCTTAGGATACTTGAGGAAATCATTTAAATAAGAGGAAAACGTGGGCCCCCAGAAGAAAGCAGATCCAACTCAGGGTAGTGGAAGTCCCAGGATGACCCTGTGTGTGCATCAGGCCTGGAGAGCAGCTGGTCTTTGTAGTACCAGGAGGGCCAAGGGCTCTAAAAAGGCAAAGAAGAAATCCTGGTTGAATACACAGGGTGATTGGATGCTTAGAAGTGATTGAGGCCAGAATAAAGGCAAACAATAAAGTAAAAAGAAAGGCAGTTAGAAATGCCAAGAAAAGCAAGTCATGCTCCAAATGTGAAATCAACCAAACAATTGCTAGAATGTAAGAAAAGCAAATGTATTTGACCTTGATGCTTAGGAATGGTTTCCTCTGAGCCAAGGGCTTCGATATTGGTCCCAGGTAGAAAGAAGATGATCTGAGTACCATTTATGTCAATACTGAATAATATTTACTTAGTTATGTAAAACCACAGGTGACTGAGTTGTGGTTACAAAACAAAATGTGACAAAGCGCGGATATATAATATAAAAGTATAACTGATGGATGGCAGGGCTTAGGGAAACCAAGAAGTAAGTCCAGCAGGAAAGGGTCAGAGTGCTAAAGCTTTGTTTCAACCACTGGGACATTGAGAGGGTCTGTCAAAATTTGATGATGGGAAAGTAGAGGTTCAAATGTATTATTTAAAACAATGTTTCATTGGTACAGCGTTTCTGTTTGGGGTGATAGAAAAGTTTTGGCAATGGATAGTGGTGATAGTAGCACAACATTTACACCAGTGAATTGTATATTTAAATGGGTTTAAAGGGGCAATTTTAGATTGTGTATGCCCAAATAAAAGTTAAAAAAAAAATCACCACCACCACCAAAAAACTATACAATACAAACAGCAAGCCCTAATGTAAACAATGGACTATAGTTTTTGTTTAATTATAATATTGTTTTATCAGTTGTATCATAGGTACCACATGAATCAAAATGTTAATAATAGGGAACACTGTTGTGAGGGGAGGTATATGGGAAGTCTGTACTTTTATGCATGATTTTGCTGTAAACCTGCAACTTCTCTAATAAAAAAAAACAACTTAAAAGGATAGCAAGTAGGAAACTAAAGTAATATAGTTGTTAAATAGGGAAAGTGGCAAGTAGTTTCAGTTCTTCCTTTTCATAGTGTTGGATCAACAATTATTATGTACCCCGATAAATCAAGAAAGAAAGGTAGAAGTGTAATATCTAGAGTATAGAGAAGTAAATAGCAGAATTTAAAAGAAAAAAGAAAAAAGAGGTTTTACCCAGAGAGTAGGTCTTGGGATGAGCTTGGAATCTGTTGCTTTCTGCCGTAAGGTCTTTTTTACTTTTGATTTCTTGTTATTTGCATTTAATTATTTAATACAAATTTAAAAATTGACTTTGAAGATGGGTTAAATGTATCTGTGGCACAATTGCCATAGATTTACCGTCTTCTGGTTTGTCTTAATATGGACAATTTTAAGGAGGCTGTGTTATAAAGGAAGGGATAATAGTGTCCTTGTTCTAATGAAGCAATAGTTCACTTTTCCTGGGACACAGTTACTTTGCTAGAGGCAGACTCATTAATCCTTAAGGAAATGAATTATTGCCAAAGACAATGAAGCAAAGCTGCTATTGTCTTTAGAGTTTTAAACAGTGCTCCCGAGTTTAGAACTTTTGATTGCAAGAGTTATACAGAAGCATGCCAGTTCTTCTTGGGGGGAAACTTGAGCACATGAATGACAAGTGTGGATTACTTGAAGAATTTCTAAATAACCTTGTAGTTAATAACATGATGGTGCATCTAGCATGATCTAGACGCCAAAGACTGAATTTATATCATATCCTCAGTTAGTCGCACATTTGGGGAGTTAGCCTTTTATATTGTTTTTTACTATTACAAATTTTATTTCTTAGCTTTAAAGACAGTGTTGTAGTTTTACAAGTTTTGAGTATTGTCTTGTATTTCAAATGTGGGTTTCCAATAAATTAGAATCCCAGAGCAGTTTTTATAGCAGTGTAGCTTTCGTACTTGTGGAGATGATTGTCCACCGGCTCTGTGGAAAGCAATTTGGAAAGTAATTTTCGTTTTTCCATTTGGTATCTAATACAATGTTAGGTTGAACCCAGATTCTTGCCCTTTGTTTTTTGTTTTTTGACCATCTGATATGGGAATAAATTTCTCAGACCCTGTTCTGTTTAATTTCTGCCCCCTCCTTGTGGGGGCCATAACTCCTCTCCCTTGGTCCCTGTCCCTCTGAATGTAGTTATTACTGTGGGTCCACCTTCTTCCATATTTACTGGGCGGGTGGGTAGTGAGAGAGTGTCTCTGCTGCTGCTTCTTAAGAGAGAATGAACCAGATGGCTTTGCAGCTGCTGCCTTGGTCCTAGGAGTTCCTATCGGCATCCTGGCAGTGCCCATCGCTGACCCCGATGCCCACACTGAGCCATCCCCACAGACTGGCGCTGCAAAGGGCATTGGTGGGAAAAGGAAGAGAGCTGAGATTTGAATGGAAACTGGATCTTGACATGGACTCAAGGTGTCCCCAAGTGCTGTCCATCCCTCTTGGAGCTGTACCCACTTCCAGCCCTGGAGGTGGATGTGTTCTGAACAGTTTAGAGCAGCCCCCTTATCCTAAAGGACTTACCTTACGAAACGGGTGATGATTATTAGTGACTTTGACTGGACACAAATCTTCTTTGATTTATTTGTTTGTGCCAGACCTAGCCTCAGCTAATGGGCTGCATCCTTCCTACATTAAGGCTGGTTCCAAGCAGAATTGAGAGTCTGCTTGTTTCCTGAACCAGAGAAGGCAGCTTTACCTTCAGGATGTAAGTACCTGCCAGTTGGTGAGTTTGGTTAGGGTTACCGTGTTATCTCATCAGGGTCCTTCCTTACCTTATTTTTCTATGACTCCATGTCCACTGACCTAACTCCTACTCCCTTTACCCCCTGCCCCCTGCCAGGTTTTTCCTGCAAGTGTGGTCCCAGGAAAGGGGTACAGCCAGCGCAGAGGTGCCCTCTGCTGTTCAGTGTCTGCTTTTTCTCCCCCAGCTGCCCCTGGGGCCTAAGTCTGCAGGTGGAAAGGGATGTTGGCTGAAGGGCGGTATTTGGGGGTTGGCTGGCTGTGCCCACTGTCCCGGAGCCTGGGGGAAAGGATGGTGCTGGGAACACATGCAGGCACAGCCCCCAGGGAGGCAGTTTGATAGCTAATATTCTCTATAGGTTCATTTCTCTAATTTTGTATAGTTCTCTTTTTTCTCAAAATCTTCCCTCTCAAAACCATCCTTCCTTGTGTCCTGCTTTAAGCTGCAGTAACCTGGGAGTGCCTCCTCTGTAAGAGCTTAGCATTTCAAGCATGTGAAATTGTGCTTACACAGCTCCTGTAACCAGCCTGCAAGCTCTAGTTAAATGTCTGCTGTTTGTCATGTTCAAGGCCCCTGCAGCCCCAGAGGGGTACAGTAGAAAGATGGAGGCACCAAAGAGATCCTACAGTAGGGCAACACAGCTGCAAATCAGGGGGGCTGAAGGAGGTGCTCAGCCTCTGGGGACTGTCTGTGTTCCTCGAACAAACCTCCAGCTTTTTAAACAACAGGAAACCCAGAGCACCCGCCCCCTGCGTGGCACAATAGTCAGCGGAAGCATCGGGGCTCCGTCGGGTGCGCAATGCTCGCCGCGCCAATGGCGTGACCCTGCGACCGACCATTTGCTTATGTACACAGACCTCTGCGCCCCAGCGATCCCCAACCCCGCCTCGTTGCATCGCTGATTCCCTCTCGGCCACTTTCTCTGCTTCCTTCTGTCTCGGCCTTTGCACGCGCTGTGCTGCTCGCCAGCCCCATCGTGGCACCCTTTCTCCCAGGCGGACCTTCCTCACCACTCTGTCACTCCCTCTCACTGCCTCTACCTCCGTATAATTTAAGAACGCATTTATGGATCTGACTACCCTAAGAGCCGCAGTTTGAGGCAGGGACACGTTCTTTATTCATCCTAGGAGGCTGTTGCCAAATGACTGTTGAGTGAATAAGTGAAGAGCAAGTGCGGGAGATAATGAGCCTGGGTGGTCTCTGCGTTAGGCAGCGCCTGCCTCGGTGGTGGGGGCGAGAAGAGGGAGTGGGTAGAGAGTGCGAGGTAATGAGAATGGGACTCAGGGGCTGCTCTCTAGAGCCGTACCCTGGCCTTCCACGTTGGTTCCCTTGACGGGAGGCCTGAACCTCACCCCGCCCAGCTACAATTGTGCTTTGACTTCCTTTCCTCAACCTCTCCGTGTTTACTCTGAAGTCTGTCTGCATACCGAGCTATTCTTGTTTCAGTGTTTGGTTTGTGTAGGCATTGCCCTTTCAACTAGGTTGGAAGGGTCTTAAAATCGTGAGTTTTATTTCTAGGAACCAGTGCAGAGAGTAGAAACAATACTTCCCCAGGTAGTTTTTGTCCTGGCCACCAGCTAGCTGTGAGAGCTCAGGGGCAGGGTGATTAACCTCCCTCATCTGTAAAATTAGAAGGTGGGTTTCTCAGGTGCTTTCTAGCGCTGACCTCTTGAGATTCAGGGCTTCTGGCCCCTGCACTTGCTTTTCCTCCCAGTGTCCAGGACGTGGTTTCCGTTCCATCCTAGCATCTGCCGAGAAATTGAATTTGCTCACCTCTCATCTGAGCCAGGTGCCAGGTATTTGCTGGGCTCCTGGGCAGCATTGCGGGAAGAGGTGTGGGCTGGACCACGGAGGCCTCTGTGGCTGCTGGCCTTACCTCTGCCCTCTGCTGAGACGTTCCAGGCTGCCCTGGTGCTTGAAGGCTCCACTTGTTTGCTTTTCATGATTCGGCGTGCGCTGTTTTTGTTCCTGCGGGAGTGGAAAGATTCGGTGCTGGAGGCCCACTGTGCCAGGTGTTCAGGGACCTGGAAGGAGGATGGTGCTGGGGACAGTGAGCCCCCCTGCCCTGCTCTGTAAGGCCTGGCTTGACTGCCCCCGCAACACCCCCATGTCCACTTTCCACCTGGTATACCAGCTGCATTGCACTGTTTTGTTTTTTAAACAAAACAGTTTCTTTATTTGGCATATCAGCAGAGATAGAGGAGATTGGAAATTTTTCTGGTTTGTTGGATTTTCTTTTGATCTTTGCATCTGAGATTTATGAGTTTCTTGAAGGCCAGGAATGGTTTGTTTTCTCTTGAGAGGATTTTGTTTGTTTATTTTTTCACGTTTGTGTTCTCAGCCCCTTTCCCTGGCTCCATCCTCGTTTCTCTTTCAGTTCTTTGTTCCCCTCTGTCCGGCAGGTCTGTTCTTTCCCTTTGTTTTTTCTCCTGGTGTTCCTTTAGTCAGCCTCTCTGTCCCTGAAGATTTGTAAGGATGACAGTGAGTAAAGAGTGTTCTCAAAAGGAGTCTGAGGGGAAGGTAACTGAGCTCTCAAGAGCCCTTTGGCTGTGAAGTGGCGTGATTTTAAGATTTGTGGTTTTGGTTTAGGGACCGCTCTCACAGGAGATGGCAGGAGCGCCTGGCTGGGAGGGAGGGAGGAAGGAACACTGCGACGCCGAGAGCATGAGTGGCGCTGCACAGATCTGTGACTCCTCTGTGCGGGACTGACCTGCTGAGAGGTAGAGGGGCAGGTCTGAGCTGACAGGAGCCTCAGGAGGCAGGAACTGACTCACAAAAAGGCCAAGGATGCAAAAGAAAGTAGCTCAGTCGACTTGTATCTTAAGCAAAGTTTAGGTTTTACATCAGCATGTAAACTGAAAATCTAGGTTATGGTCAATTTACCTTTGAAAAATACCTTAGGAAGGTCCAGTGTTAGCTGTTAACATACTGTCGCTTAGGGTTCAGTGAACGTTTTCTCCTCTCCAGTGTGGGAAGCATTTGCAGTTTTACCTGCCGAGTTCCATGTGATGCCCTTGGCTTAGATTTAGGGTCATGTTGTATGAAAAGTGTGTGTTTTCACACTTTCACAGTCATACCCAGCCCACAGCTGCTGATCCTATGAAACTCCCCCCTGCCCCCCATCTCTGCTCTACTGGCCCTGTGTGGGTTGCAGGAGACAGTCATGGGACCCCACCTTTGTTCTCCCTTGGTGCCTCGGCTTCTGAAGGATTAGTGGGCTCCTTGACAAGAATAATCCAATATCTCTTAGTTCTAACTTCCACGTTAAATTTGTGTTAAACTCAAGTATCCACGTTCTCTCTGTTTTGTCCACAGGTTGCTAGTGGGGGCCCCTCGGGCAGAAGCCCTTCCGCTGCAGAGAGCCAACAGGACGGGAGGCTTGTACAGCTGTGACATCACCTCCCGTGGGCCGTGCACACGCATCGAATTTGATAATGATGGTGCGTTCCTCTGACCTCACTCGCGGTCGCTTGGGCAACTTTGCCTTCTCCCTAAGAACCTGGTACCCCATATTGCCTTCTCTATGAGAACGAAAAGAGGGTACAAGCATTCAGTCCTAGAGAGAGGACCTCTTTTTTTTTTTAACGTTTCTTTTTATTGTGAAAAATAACATATATACAAAAAAAAGCAATAAATTTCCAAATACATTTTAACAAGTAGTTATATCACAGATTTTAAAGTTTAGTTTGGGTTATAGTTCCACGATCTTTCATTTTTTCTTCTAGCTATTCCAAGGTACTGGAGACCAAAAGAAATATCAATATATTAATTCAGCAGTCACATTCATTAATTAAATCCTTTCTTTTCTATTATATTCTTCTTTCTCTCTTTTTTCTTTTTTGTGAAAAATAGCATATATACAAAAAACAATAAATTTCAAGGCACAGCACAACAATTAGCTGTGGAACTGATTTCAGAGTTCGGTATGGGTTACAATTCCATAATTTTAGGTTTTTACTTCTAGTTGCTTTTAAGGTACTGGAGACTAAAGGAAATACCAATATAATGATTCAGAAGTTATACTCATTTGTTAAACTCTGCCTTCTCTGTATAACTCCACCGTGGTCACCTTTGATCTTTCTCCCAGTCTTTAGGAGTATTTGGGCTATGCCCATTCTAACTTTTTCATGTTGAAAGGGGCTGTCGATAATACCGGATAGGGGGATGGAACTAGTTGATACTCTGGAGAGGCTGCATTTCAGGACTTTTTAGCTGGTCCGGGGACTCATCTGGAGGTTGTAAGTTTCTAGAAAGTTACCCTAGTGCATGGAACCTTTGTAGAATCGTATATATTCTTTAGGGCTGGCAGAAATGGTTTTGGTTGAGGTTTGGCAAGTTATGATAGAAACAATGTCCAACGAAGCTTGCACAAGAGTGACCTCCTCAGTAGCCTCTCCACTCTATTTGAACTCTCTCAGCCCCTGGAGGGGACCTTTTTTCAACTACATCAGTGTTGACTGATTTTGTCCATTAGTTTGCACTGAAAACAGGTTCTAAATCTCTGGGATGGAGAAACCCTAGTGTTGCTGCGCTTAACTCTGGTTTCTAAACTAATATGATGTATCAATGTTGCCACCTAGTGATGCATCGAGGTTCTACAGGAAGCTGGTGATTAAAAACCGAATCCATAGCAGTGAAGGAAATTGAATGTGCATATCTTCTACTCAGCAGCCTGACGTTTTCATTTGCTGTTAAAATATTTGGGGGAAAGACATTTAAATGTCAGATATCTCTGAAGTGAGAGCTGATTGATATGGATAAAATTTGCCCAACTCTCTCAGGCCAAGAATTGTTTTGTGAGGACCTGAGCAGCTGGAAGATGCCATGCCACGGTCCAGTTAACATCCAGTTTCTGAAGGTTGGCAAGTAATTAGTGTCCTGAGCGCCAAGCCTCACCTGACATGCTGGGGTCTAAGTAGATTTGCGAATTCATGTTTATGTTCTTCTCTTTTTTAACTTAAAAAAAGTACATTTATTACTTTTTATTGATTAGAAGATCATGCATGTTAATTGTAGGAAACTTAAAATGTACATAGACCTACAGAGAAAAAGACAAAAGCCACTGCTAATCCTAGTATCTAACAAAATCACGCTTTATTCAATAGTTTAGCATTTTTCTTCCTGTCTACTTAAGGTTGTTTGTTTTCTCATTTTTGTAATGATTTAAGACTGAAGATCATGCTTGTCTTCTCATCGAGGAAATGGTTGCTTTCTTTTTTCAAAGAGAAATGAGGATGTCGCTTGTATTTGTTTCCTAGGGCTGCTATGACAAATCACTATAAATTGGGTGACTTAAAATAACAGACGGAGTGCAAGGGTAGTTCAGTGGTAGAATTCTCTCCTGCCATGCAGGAGACCCGGGTTTGATTCCAAGTCCGTGCACTTCCCAAAAAACAAAAACAAACAACAAAAATTCAACAAATGGTGCTGCAGTAATGGGATACTCATGGGAAAATAATGAAATGTGACCCCACCATACAGCATACAAAAAAAAAGTCTTAAAATAATAGAAATGTATTCACTCACAGTTCTGGAGGCCAGGAGTGTGGGATCAAGGTGTTGGTAGGGCCATACTCCCTCCAACGCCTCTACGGGAGAACCCTCCCTCTCCTCTCCCAGCCTCTGGTTCCTGCCAGTTCTTGGTGCCTTGGCTGTGTGGCAGCACAATTCCAGTCTCTCCCTCCATCTTCGCCACTCTGCGTGTTTGTCTTAGCATGTTATCTCTTACTTGTAAGGACACCAGTCATTGGATTTGGGGCCACCTTAATCCAATGTGACCTCATCTCAACTTGATTACGTCTGCAAAGACCCTATTTCCAAATAAGGTCACATTTACAAGTACCAGGGGTTAGGACTTCAACATATCTTTTTGGAGCACATAAGTCACATAATGCCACTTAATGATAGATGCAGTAGGTTTTTGTGATTTCTCATTTTTTCCTTAAAAAAATAAATATATGACTCTCCGGTTTGGCACTAGTAAAAGATGTACCTAGTCAGGTATGAGACCTAAAGTGCATTTGGGGCTTTATCTTGCCATCTCAAGGAAAGAACAGTTCATGCTGTTATGTAGCAAATATGAGAGTATTTAGAGAGGTACCCACTTTATTAGTTTGGATGATTATTGGATTGTGGAAACAATTGCTTTAAGGGACTTACGTCAGAGGGCCACCCTGTAGTCTTACATTTTCTATTACCCTTCCGTATTCAGGACCCAGGGTGCCTGAGTGGGCAAAGGGGATTGTTGTACAAGATGGGCTACCATATAGAGCTGTGCATTTGCATAGAGGATTTTATGAAAGACCCTTATAGATAACAACTTAAACACTTTCTTGAGATAAGCAATACTTTTTCTGGGTTGAGTAATTAAAATTCCTAACTGGTTAGACTTGGAGTCAAGGAGATTTAGTAAGTTGCTTCTACTTTTGTTCATCTCTTGGTTCATAGGCGTTTGAAGTTCTCACCATGTGCATGTAATCTATGCTACTTTCCACAGCTGACCCTTCATCAGAAAGCAAGGAAGATCAGTGGATGGGAGTCACTGTCCAGAGCCAGGGTCCGGGGGGCAAAGTGGTGGTAAGTGTGGGAAACACGTTCACTCCACAGACATTTGAGCACATATTATGTGCCGGTACTAGGCTTATAGCAATGAACAAAACAGACAGAACCTCGGCCCAAAGGAAGGGTACATTCTAGCAAACTTACTACTTTAAAACAGGAATTGATGTCAAGGAGAAATTAAAACACTGTTTTCCCTGTGATTCCTGATATGCTTTTACACAGCCTTACAACCTGTTTTCTTTAGAACTTCTTGATGCAGAGAACTTATGATTAAACCTTTATTGATGTTCCCTAAGACTGGAATTGGTCTTAGAACAAAGGTAGACAGGATTTCTGTCACAGAAACTGTGTAGGACTTATAGATAAGTTACTTAAAAAAAAATGAAATGGTCCCAGAAAGTAACATCAGATAATTTTAGACTCTTGTTATTTATTCTGAGCTTCCTCAAATGATTGATAGAAGTCACAGCAAGAAAAGAGACAATTGGTTAAATAGGAAGTGCTTTCCATTGGAAAATGAGGATTTTTTAAATCTGTCTTTCAAAAGCTCGTTGCTGTGACAAATTTATATAGAATTTTGTGAAAAGTGAATGCTGAATTTTCATATTTAAGGAATGCATCATGGGAAAATGACTCTGATGGTGTAAAGTATTTTCAGCCTTTTGCATGGAGGAAATATATCCTGTAAAAACAAGATTATTTTACCTTTCTGGGAGTGCAGTTATCTCTCCTGTTAAAACTAAGCATATTCAGGGAAACAATTTTAGAATTTAGAATGTACATTAGAATTAATTACAAAGGAAATAGTTTGGTTTAAAATGAAGTGTCTTTTTTTTTTAGCTGTTTTTTTGTTTGGTTCATATGGAAAATATGTCCATGGTTTCTCTCCTCCAGAACATAATTACTTATTTTCACACACATGCCGATATAAAGGTTTATACAGCCATTGAAAGGTAATTAAATTAAGAAAATGAAATAGGAAAGTGTTTCCCCCTGTCTATATGGCAGTAAAATTATAGGTAAATTGCCTGTGAATTACAGATTGACGTTTCATAGTTGGATCAGAACATTATTCTCTGGGTGAGAATATGATGGAAGTTCTAGTTTCTAGATACTGGATCATTGAGACAATTACCTCCTTAGTGGCACTTTGAGTAAGAACTACTGGTATGAGATCCAAATCCAGAATGAGAACACATTTAATCACTCTATTTCAAATGAACCTTTGTTTTATTGACACTTTTATTAATTTGTAATAAAAAAAAAGAGGCTTCTATGAACACGGACTGCCGTATTCCATCTGTATGCAGACATGTGCCCATCGATACGAGAAAAGGCAGCATGTTAACACGAAGCAGGAATCCCGAGACATCTTCGGGAGGTGTTACGTCCTGAGTCAGAATCTCAGGATCGAAGACGATATGGATGGAGGAGACTGGAGTTTCTGTGACGGCCGTTTGCGGGGCCATGAGAAATTTGGTTCTTGCCAGCAGGGCGTAGCAGCTACTTTTACTAAGGACTTTCATTATATTGTGTTTGGAGCCCCGGGTACCTATAACTGGAAAGGTATGACATTTTGATTTATAAAAAGAGATAAGAATGTCTAATTTCTATAAAATGCATCCTGATGTGCAACATTCTGAGTTAAAGCAAAATGTATTATAAGGCATTTGTATATTACAAAGGGGGTGGAGTAAATGAAATTCTCTAAATTATATGATTTTTAAAAAACATATTGGTGAGTTTGTTTTAATGCTAAGAGGTTTTGTGTTGTTGTTGTTGTTTTTTCCTACTGATTATTTACATTGATGCAACTAGTTATTTTTATGTAGGAATATAATAACTAACATTAATAATTTTTACTTTCTGGTATGTGCCTGGTTCACGAAACTGGAAGTTTTAGTTTTGTTAGCATTTTGAACACCTAGAAGAATTGAATGGTGGTGTCAACAAATAACACTCTGTATTACAGACATTCCTTTCATTTTACATTATCCTGGAAAGCCATGTCTTGCTGATAAAGCAGTAAAATCACAAGGGCAAATTAAGGATTTTTGAGATGATAATTTCAAATAACTGGAGGAAGAGTTTTTTATTGGTATTTGTTAAATACCAGTCAGTTCCTCTTATAAAAGGTTAACTTCTCTGAAGAAACTAGGCACGTATAGAAAACCCACTATATCATAAAGGTGACTAACCTAGCTATAATCCACGATGGGGAGAAATGCACCTGAGTTGGAAATAAGACTTTTTTTGAGAAATGTATTAAAGTAAATCATATGTTGTAACATTTTTACTAGTCAGGAAAAACTTAAGAAAATTTTTTCCTTTTCTATCCAAGAATTTTCAAGTTTTAACTCCTCTTAGAAATTATTTGGGTTCACTTTCCTCTGTTTTATCAACCTGTGGAAGCAGTTTTCTTTTGTCTCCTCACTGTGTCCCCATCCCCAGGTCCCCAACAGAATCTTTTATGTAACTGTATTTTTGGTGTAATTGAAATATGTTGAATTTAGAAAAACTTTATTTTAGCAAGAATAGTTGCCATATATGGTAAAACAAAACAGAAAACAACAAAAACACCTACCAATGTATGTTTTGATTTTGGGGAAATACTTCTTACCTGTTTTGGAAACTCTGATCATAAATTATTGCCACTTAAAAAAAAAGTTCTATAATAACTTGGGCTTACTGTCTGAAGTCTTATCTTTTTAATTAAATATGAGAATTTTAAAAAGATCAAATCTTGAGTCCAGTGATTTAAAGAGAAGATTAAAGCATCATTTTCATTTCACACTCTATAAATAAGCTAAATTGATTCTGGAATATGGAGAATGTAAAAATCGTATTTATTAAGTTCATGTCAATTTTAAAAATATTAGGTTTTGTTAACTAAGTAAACATATGCATTCCACTTTCCATCTATTTTCATGTCACTAGAGACAATTCATGAGAAACCATGGGCCTTTTTTTTTTTTTAACTAGAACAGATTTCTTTGGAGTAAAATTTTACATAAGCATGATTTTTTAATTTTAATAACCTTAAAAGTCATCTTTTTCCTCTGCCTTTAGTTCCTTCAAGCTTTTCTTCCTGTACTCAGTGATAACATGAGGTATGTTTAGTTGGAACCATTTCTTTTATTTGTTTCATCTTCATTTTTTGTTGTTTTTTTTTTACCATTTCATTCCTTTAGGGATTGTTCGCGTAGAACAAAAGAATAACACTTTTTTTGACATGAACATATTTGAAGACGGGCCTTATGAAGTTGGTGGCGAGACTGACCATGATGAAAGCCTAGTTCCTGTTCCTGCTAACAGTTACTTAGGTAGGAATGAGCGTAGGTGGCACAACAGCCCTGTGGGACTCTCCCCCCCAGGGCCTGCAGGACCCTGCACTGCTCAGGCTGCAAATGAGCCGGGTGGAGCCAGGGGTCTCCCGCATCCTCTGCAGGGATTTGATTTAAACTTGGTGATACCCAGGTAACCTGACTGATACTCGGGATCCTTCCCTTCTAACCTGGGATCCCTCAAGGGGAGAAAAAACATATAATCTACTATACTCCTCCATCCTCCTGCTTGGACATCTGTCTCCTGAGCTGACGGTCGACCCTGTGGCCTGAAATAGGCCACTCATGCGGCAGTGAAAAAAATGCATGGATGTTCACAGTAAGCAGAACTGCCTTCCCTTCACTGCCTCCTTTGAGAGGTCTCTTAAGAGCTACCTTCATAAAGTAGCTCTGCAGTGGCAGGTCAGGACCTCTGGGTCCTTTCTCTGTGGTTGCCCTTCTCCAAGGCTTGGCCCTGTCTCTGCAATGGGCCCTTCAAGTCACAGGCCCCCGGCAGGCCGCAGGCTGAGCAGGACTGGGGAAGCAGATTTCAGGACACTCAGATTGTATCTAAATGCCAATTCCTTAACTCCTAAGGCTTGTTTGCATTACTAATGGGCATCCTAAATTATTCATGTGCATTATGGTAATTACACAAAGGCTTTTAAAGGCTTTAATTCTTGGTGTGAATTGACATAAAGAATAATTACTATGCATTTCTTGGAAAAAAATGTAAAAAAATCTGAGCCTAACTAGTAACCTATTTTTTAAAAAGATACCCCATAGTTTTAAAGATATTGCTGCCACAATGGAAGGTTAGAAAAAAAAGGAGAAAAAAGCTATGATATGAATAATTCTAAACAATTGCATTAGTAAACATTCTCTAAGCAATTGTTCTAATTGTAGCCATAGTATCAACAGTACTGTCAAAAACAAAACAAAACACAAAACTTTTCACACCCCACTCCCCCAAAATAAAAACTTAGTGTGAAGATATAGAAGAAGGAAAAGAAAAACTGTACTTATTATTTATTAGCATATACTGTATGAGTCAGGTACTGTACAGAGTGCTTTACCTTATCTCATTTAATCTTCACCAAAAGACTATAAAATAAGTATTATTTGTCCCTCTTTTGCTGATGAGAAAAACTGTGACTCAGAGAAATTAATTTCCTAGTCCTTGGTCACACAATTAATCCCCTAGCCATGGAAAGAAACACTCCAGGAAAGGAGAGGAGCAGGGTGTGGGAAGCAGCAGGGTGTGGGAAGGAGCAGGGTGTGGGAATGGGAGGTCAGGGGACTCAAAGGAGGGGGAAAGAGCCCTCAGGAGAGCAGTTCAGGTTTGCTGTCCCTACTATGAGACATGGTTTTTCAGGGTAAAAATTCTTTTCAAGGTAAATAATATCAACAATCCAACATTTTACTTGAATATATACTAACAGATATCCTTTCTCTTCAAATACATTGTTTAGAGATGATTTCTGATGAGGCATATTTAATTTCAGTTACTCTGGTCCAGATCCAGTACTTCGCGTTTGAGTTGGACGCCCGTGGGCCTTGTAACCATAGCTGCTGTTTAAACATTTTCATCAAATACATTTGCCACTTTCAGAATGGATTACCTCCAAAGTGGCTGCCTTAAAAAAAAATACTAATCACGTTCTGCTGATTACAATTTTGCTGTCTGTGAATCTGTCATTTCAAAAGATCAGTGGGTCTTAGTATTAACGTGATGCGCTTGAGGTTTCAAAAGCCGGCGGAGAGTGCAGCGTGCTGGGTGCGGGGGTGGACTCACCGCCCAGCGAGAACTGCAGCCGCTGACCCGCCTCTCACCGAGCATGACTATTTTTTCTTCAATCTCTTCTATCCCGTGCATGTGTCCAGGCCTGCTGTTTTTGACCAGCGTTTCCTATACAGATCCCGATCAGTTTGTTTATAAAACACAGTCTCCCAGGGAGCGGCCTGGCACATCCCCTGACGTGATGACAAATAGCTACCTAGGTTTGTGACCTCAGAGATGGCAAATTGTCTTGGTCATGGTCGTTTAAAACATTTTTTTTTTTTGATCCATACAGAGCTTAAATCTTTTTATTTTCTTTTTCATTTCAGTTGTAGCACACAAGCACAAAAGCATGCCGTGGTCAAGGCTTTGCTACCCGGGGGCTTTCAGAACTGGATTGGATGATATCATTCTGTTCTAAACTGGTGGCTCTTTATGTGTTTTCAACTCACTTCACAATTTGAGAACTGTAGCAGTACTGGTGAAACTTCTCATAAACAAAACCCAATAAAAAGGATGAGTTTATATAATTCTGCGATCGCCTCTCCTTT
The DNA here is from genome assembly GCF_023851605.1 of Tamandua tetradactyla. Lineage (NCBI taxonomy): Eukaryota > Metazoa > Chordata > Mammalia > Pilosa > Myrmecophagidae > Tamandua > Tamandua tetradactyla. The sequence goes on from NC_135329.1 coordinate 144,271,018, forward strand.
ATATGGAAAGATATGCTCAATTTGAATGGTTTGATGTGGGCATTTATATTTGATCTCCAGCAAATCTTATTAACTGTAATCTGACATTCTGCCTGATGTTTTATATTGAGGTGAATTGATGGGTTTTCCCTCTGAACAATGATGTAATTTACATTAGTGACAAATTACTCACCTCTATTGCTTATACTGAGTTCTCAAATACTGTGTATCATCATCCATGGTTTTGTTTGCATGTGTGTGCCTGAGAAAAAAGAGAGTCCAAAATATTGGTGTTATTTATAGTATAGTAACATTGTTAGCGTTTGATCTTCCCTAATTACTAGGGATATGGATAAACTTGGAAGTATTCATGTATCAAATATTAATCATTATATTATAGCAGAACCTTAGAACATGGACTTAATTATGCTGCAAGTTGGATTGTGTTCTCTATGTGTATGATATAACGTTCCCTAGATAATTCAGTGTCTAGCTTGATTTTATCATTTCACCAGAATTCTAATATTAAAATGGGATTCAAACTGACTCTTAAGATGCATGAATGCTTCATGATTCAAGTTACACAAATGCTAAATAGCATAGATGCATTTTTAATTCTTAATGTCCATAGGAAGCCGTGAAATAGCCCTACAACTTTGTACCTGTATCCTACCTTTTAGCTCTGTAACTCTTTCATATAAAGATGAGAGCTGGTGGGAGGCCCTGGAGAGGGGTGGGAAACAATAGGAAAAGATGATGGTGTTACCAATGTCAGAAAACAGAATTGATATGAGAAGCTGTATTTTGTCTTTCTAGGGTTTTCTTTGGATTCAGGGAAAGGTATTGTTTCTAAAGATGACATCACTTTTGTGTCTGGTGCTCCGAGAGCCAATCACAGTGGAGCTGTGGTTTTGCTAAAAAGAGACTTGAAGTCCGCACATCTTCTGCCTGAGTACATATTTGACGGGGAAGGTCTGGCCTCTTCATTTGGCTATGATGTGGCCGTGGTGGACCTCAACAAAGACGGGTAAGAGCACCCTGACTTATTTTGTACTGCAGTTCATTGCTTCTTTGACAGGCTTCTGTAGGTATTGAGAAGAGTGTTTTTACAAGTTGGTTGATTCAAAGAACATTTTTTGCTGCCCCATTTTTACCATCCTACCACATCTTCATGATTTTCTTACCAAAGAATAGGGTTTACATTTTCACTTTTCTGTTTTTACTCATGTTTTAAAATCTTGGGTCCATGAGAATTAAAATTTGGAAAAAGAATTAACCCAAAACAGTGATTCCTACATGGTTCTGTTCTGTGGTTTCTTAAGGATGCCACAGCACCCAAAATGTCCTGTTGGAAGTAGAGATTGGAGACAAGGTCAGCACACATATCTGTGGCTATTGGTGGCGGGTTGTGTGGGGTGAGGTAGTAGGTCTTGACTGGAAGTCCTGCTGCAGTGTGATTCTAACTGGGGAAATGGCTTTGAATTCTTACACTGAATATTTTTCTTTGGGCATTTATTATAGGCTACCTTGTTTTTTTCAGGTTTTAATTGATGAGACATAAGTCTTAGATTGGAAGTCCTTTCCGTCATCTCTCTCTGTGTCCTTCACAGCTGGGCTGATGCTATTTTCCCTACGTGGCTGGTGTTTAGCTGATGATTCACATTTATTCCCCTGACTATGTCTTCAGGTGGCAAGATATAGTTATTGGCGCTCCACAGTATTTTGACAGAGATGGAGAAGTTGGAGGTGCAGTGTATGTCTACATTAACCAGCAAGGCAGATGGAAAAATGTCAAGCCAATTCGTCTTAATGGAACCAAAGATTCTATGTTTGGTATCGCAGTAAAAAACATTGGCGATATTAATCAGGACGGCTTCCCAGGTAGATAATAGAAGTAAAATGGTAATGATTTATAGACATTTGATTCTTTAAAAGAATGATGCTTTATAGCAACTTAAATGATGTTGTATTAGGATGTCTTAAAAATGTAGTGTTTGTCAAAATGCAATGTTGTCAACAGATATTGCCGTTGGAGCTCCCTATGATGATTTAGGAAAAGTTTTTATCTATCATGGATCTGCAAATGGAATAAATACCAAACCAACACAGGTAATTACATAACTTGGATTTCTACAGTAAAGGTCTCAGCCTTTTGCTTTGTAGTAGGATATTTAGGTTTAAGTGACTTTTCACACTAATTATATTTTATGTACGAATCTACAATAGTATGAATTTTGTTTGTTTTAATGTAATATTAGAAGATACCTTAGAAATAGACACAAATAGAATGACTTGCTTATTTTAGTTGTAAAATTTCTTATATATGTTAGAAATCAAAGTAATCCAAAGCAGAAGACTGTTCTACTCTGACAGCATAAAGAGCTGGAAACGTAGCATACTAAAAAGAGTTGAAACTGGACAAATGAATAGATGATCCTAATTATGTGAAGAATTCAGGCACCAAGAATTAAAATTCATTTTTGAGAAAAAAAAGATTTTTGGAGGGCAGGTAGGGAGGTTTGGTTTGAAATATCCCAGTTGACTTAAAATAGGAAACGGGCTCATCAAAGATTGTCTCTTTTGTCTTTTGAGATACTAGGTAAATCAATTTATTTGTATGAAATAAAATGCAGCACATGTTGGATCATATGCATGTATTTATTTTTAATTCTAATTGATAAGTGAACTCAAATTTCAAGGGAAACTGGTGTGTCTTTTTCAAAATAAAGATAAGCTTGTTTTGGTGGCCCAGTGTCCATTTTATGCCTTATTCATTTCAGGTTCTCGAGGGTACCTCACCTTATTTTGGATATTCAATTGCTGGAAATATGGACCTTGATAGAAATTCCTACCCTGATGTTGCTGTTGGTTCCCTCTCCGATTCAGTGACTATTTTCAGGTATGTTATTTCTGACTTGAGTTAAGCATGTTTAATAATCAGGTTACACTAAAATTTTGACATTTTGGGTTGAAATAACCGAAATACAATGCCTGTACTTCAAAGACAAAGACTTGTATGAATTTTGAAGATTTTTCTTTTGAGGACAGTGTAACAACTTAGTAAAACCCTGTTTTGTCAAACCTTGCTAATTTAACTAATTAAGAGAGTGGTCAGAATTAGTGAAAATCATTACCTTAGAAATGTATCTTAATGCTAAAAAACAAAACATGTCTACATATAAAAATTTGACAGCATAAAGAACATAAAGAAGAAAATTAAAGTCCTCTCTAATTCACCATCCTTTATTAAACTTCAAAATTTTGATTTATGTCTTTTTAGTCCTATTTTCTGTGAATGTACATGTATATTTAACAAAATTGATATTGTAATGTTCATATTGTTTTATAATCTGCTTTTGCCCATTTATTCTGCGTATGGGCTTTTCCCCAGGTCTCGAGTGCTTTTCTACAATAAACACACCTCACATGGCTGTAACATAGTTTATTTAACCAATTGCCCCACTTTTATTGGACCTTTTATGTTACTTTTCAGGGTTTTTTTTGCCATGATTTGCAAAGCTGTGGTAAACATTGTTACTTTTGTTCATGCCCTTAGTTATTTCCTTACAGTAAATCCCTGAGAGTGAAATTGCTGATCTGAAGGGGGTGTGCATTTTAAGACTTCTGAGTCAGGTTCAGAAAGGCTACAGCAGTTGGTATTCCCGTCAGCTATGTTTGTGTCCCCTTTTCCCAGAGATTTCGTAACTGCTAAAATCCTCCATTAAAAAATAGTTTTTGTAAGTAGCACATCCTTGTAAAAAAGTTAATAATACAGAATTGTAATAAGTGCTAGAGTCTCAGTATTCCCATATTCCATATAACAATTTTAACAGTTTTGAATCTCTGGACATTTTGGGTATCATTAAAAAAAGCTATACTAGAACCTGCTATTCTCTAAATCTGGATTTTTAAAAATTTAATCTCTTCTGTACCTTTCCCTGTCAATGAAAGATACATCAGTCTTATACTTTTTAACATCTTAATATTATCCCATTGAACGCATTTAATCGATCTTCAATTGATGGACATTTTAGGTTGTCTCTGATCTGTAGCAATTATAAAACAGTATGCTATATTGCGTAATGACCTTTTCGTTTAAGAAAAATTTCTAGAAATGTAAATTCCTGAGATAAAGGTTAGCACAATTCCTGTCAGAAAAGCTGTAACAATTTCTGCTCATGGCAACAATTTCTGAGAGGGTCTAGTTTTCTCATACCCTCACTAGCATTGATCATGATTAATTTATTTGGTTTTTGCCAATGTGAAATGTGATCTCATCTTTTTTTTTTTACATGGGCAGGCACCGGGAATTGAACCCAGGTCCTCTGGCATGGCAGGCAAGCGTTCTTGCTGCTGAGCCACCGTGGCCCACCTGTGATCTCATCTTTTGATTTTAGTTTGCATTTCTTTGATTGCTAGTGAAAATGAACTTGACTTTATGGTCATTTTTATTTGTTAAGGAATTTTGTAAAAGAAAAGGGTAATAATGTACAGTGAGGCCGTCAGTATACAAAGCTGTATGTCAGGTTTGTTCTTGGCACCATCGCTGCAGCACAGACTTCCAGCAGGGTATGGGACATAGCCATAATATCTGAAATATAATCCCAAAGAAAAGCCTGGGCATAAGGAACCAACCTCAAAGCATATATTAAGAGAATGCTTTTTAATATTATTCCAGTCATGCTAGAAATGCATATGAGAAAAATAACTTTCTGGTTAAATGGGGTGCTCTATGAAAACTAAGACTCACAGGAGGTTACAGATGGCAAAAGTGAGGGAAGTGAAATTAAGTAGGAAAGAATGTGCCTGAGCTATTCGTGAGGCCAAAGGAGAAAGAAAAAAACCCAGCTCAACTAATCAAATACATGAACGAGTGAAGTGATTTGGAAAAAGTGTGCTCAGGAAAATGTTAATGATCATCATTGGCTTGAGTTCTTAATGATCTCTGCCATTCTTGACTTCAGAGCTGTCCCACGGGGTGGGGAGGGGGCATGGCCCTCTGTGCCCTCCTAGCGTAGAGCCTTCAGGCTCCACCAGCTGGTGTTCTCAAACACAGCTTTTAATGTGTGCTTCTCTTTGTTCATATAGGAATTACCATTAAAATAATTGAGCATTTTTAAAAAGTAAAAGAGTGTATGACATTCAGGTATTTTCGCAAGGTTTCTCTTGACATTCTAGTTCCGGTTGGAGGAATAACCCATAAGTGTCAAGAAAACTTGACTACCTGTGCTAAAATTTGGCTACCAGGTTTTTCCCAAGAGATGACCTAACTTTAAATCAGTTAACTCTTTGCCTTTAGGTGTACTTGATCCTTACTTTAATGTCCTCATAAGTTGACTGACAATGAATCCTGTACACTTCTTCCTTCTTTCTTCATGGATAGGTCAAAAGTAAATTTCCAAATCTTTAAAATGTAGTATAACAACAACAGGGGAACCAACTCTTTTATTTTTCAAATGAGGAAACTGAGGCCCAGTTTGTTATAGTGACTTGTTCCTGAGAGAATAGGGCCTGGTACTCAAATCTTCCCAACTCCAGTGCTGGTCGTTTTCTCCTCTAAATCATACCGGTACTTCAGGTTGGTTAGTAAATAAATGTCCGTTAAACATGAGGCAGCTGAACCAGTAGTAATACCAGACTATTATTTATTTGGGTTGATGAAAAAGTTTTGGTGCTGGGTAATGGCGATGGCAGCACAACATTGTGAATGTATTAACAATACTGAATTAGATATTTGAATGTGGTGAAAGAGAAAATTTTAGGTTCCATATATGTCGGTAGAATAAAAATAAAAAATAATAGCATAAGACTGTACAACACAAACAGTGAACCTTATCATAAACCCTGGACTATGGCTTATAGTACAGTTATGAAAACTTTCTCTCATGAGTTGTAATAAAAGTACCACACTAATGCAAGGTGTTAATAATAGGGTGGTTTATGGGAACTGCATATTATACATGATTTTTCCATAAACCTACAGAATGGTTTAGATAAGAAAAAGAAAAAAACACATAGTTTAAAATTACAAAGAGTTTAATAATGTTTAAGTTTTTTATTGGTTTTAAGTTTTAAAATAAATATTGTATAATTAGGCTGTTAATGATTATATCTATTCACAGTTATTTTCTTCAGCAATGGGGAAAATAATTACATGTGCCAACATTTTTTTCCTGTAGTTTTTAAGATAGATGGTCTAGGCAGTTAAGGATATCACCGCAAGTCTGAGCTTTTCCCTGGTCTTTTTTTTCCTAACTTCTTTGTCTTCAGATCCCGGCCTGTGATCAATATTCAGAAAACCATCACAGTAACACCCAAAAAGATTGATCTCCGCCAGAAAATGTCCTGTGGGGCGCCTAGTGGGATATGGTGAGTTTCTCAGTTTCATACCTCTGTTTTATGGAAACGCTTTTGTCCTGAGAAGCCATAGAGAAGGGAAAAAACAGAGCTGGCAAAGGAAGAGCTGTCTGTCAAGTGAATACATCACGTTTTACTCATCAGTGGGCCGGGGGGATTTGAGACCTGGGAAATGTGTTGTTGTTTTTCTTTCACAATGATGCATTTGTTAAGAAATAACGCGCTTGATATTTTACAGCCTAAAGGTTAAGGCCTGTTTTGAATATCCTGCCAAATCCACTGGTTTTAACCCTCCAATATGTAAGTACTTTTAAAAATATACATTTTCTTCTTTAACATTGAAAATTCTCCATAAATAGTAGAAAAACAGAACTGGATTGGCCAAAATGGTCCATAAAGTCTTTTTTACAGAATTAAGTGTATCTGTTGCCTCCCCTTTAATCAGGAGATTATAATACAGCGGCAGGAAAATTCTTCTTTGGGAGAATTTTCTTCTTCTCCTTTGGGAGATTTTTTCCATACCAGACGAGGTGGGACAGAATGCTAGAAAATTACTCATTTGCTACAACAACCCCTTTCTCAAATTTCTGTCTGAGAATCAGTGTGGAAAATCGGCTGTAGTTGCGAGATGGCCGGTGGTGGTTGTAGAAGAGTGACTGCAGGACCCTGAGTCCAGCGGAGGATCCCTGCCACTGTATGTTCTCTCCACTCTGCGGTCCCCTCGCTAAATCGCCTCTGGCCTGGAACATGGGCTGTATTCCCAAGCACGCAGCCTGGTGTGGATTGTGATGCTGACCTTGAGAGATCAAGGACTCAGGCTCTGCCTCTGTTTCCAGCTTTGAGGCCAACTGGCCCTACAACCCAGGGCAAATCCCTTAACATTAAGTTTTTAATTTCCCATCAGTTAAAAATAAAAGTCTAGGGTGCAAGAAACGATGATCATGCAACTATGTGATGATGTTAAGAATTACTGATTGCATATGTAGAATGGTATGATTTCTAAATGTTGGGTTAATTTCTTTTTTTTTTTCCGTTAATTAATAAAAAAAAAAAAAGACTGGCAACAGGCAAAGAGTTGAACAAACTTTGACACCTACAAACCATTGAGTACGGCTGACTCAATCAAAGGAACGAGCCATTGACACAGCAAGCAACCCAGATGAAGCGCCTGAGAATTATGTTGAGCTAAAAATAAATCAGTCCCTAAAAGTCAAAAAAAAAAAAAAAAGTCTAGGGCGGGCCACAGTGGCTCAGCAGGCAGAGTTCTCGCCTGCCATGCCGGAGACCCGGGTTCGATTCCCGGTGCTGCCCATGCAAAAAAGAAAAAGTCTAACAGTAGTTACTGCAGAGGATGGTAGTGGAGATCCAATGAAATAATGTGTCAAAAACTGTTTGTAATTTATAAGGTATTATTCTGCTTCCTGTCTTCGTGATCCAAAAGAGGATTTTTGCCAAAATTTTCACAGCCCTAATGATTCTCTAACAATAGTGACCTTAGGGCCTTCTCTTATGTTTTGGTGGCAGCCGCACCTCTCCGAGGCTAAGCCGCCTGATCCAGTCCCAGAATCGAGGTGGGACCACGGGAGTGTAGAGAAATCACTTCCCCAAAGAGAAAATGAAGGGGTGAGAGAATCCCCACCCTTAGGCCAGGGCCTGGGTAGCTCGGAATCGCTTCCTCAAGGAAAGGTTTATAGAAGGGTAGCATGGTTCTGTCCTGTCCATATGTTTTTTTTATCTTTACGACACTTTGAGGAAATGAGTTTTCTCCTGTTTTTTTTAGTATCTCCAGAGTTGACAAGTAGGTCTAACTTCACCCAGTTCATGCTTTCTTTCTTTAAACTGGTCATGCACACACCTAGCCTTCCTCTTCCCAGATCATAAGCTGTCTTGAGGTGGTTTCTAGTGTCTGCCTGATCTTTTCCGGCCCCTAGATGGACTGTGTCTTCCTCGGAGTTTGTGTAAAGCATTCTTGGTGTTCGTGACTTTGTGCACAGGTGAAGCTGTGGCTTTTCACTTTGCAGCATTTTGATAAGTGTAGAAAGCAATTCCATGGGTGGCTTTTAATGAAGAAAAAGTAATAAAAAGAAGAAAAGAGAGTTCATGCATCCCATAACCCTTATCCCTCCCTCTCACTGACCCACAGTATTCCAATCCCCCCAATTTTTACCCTTTTTCTCCCCCTATTATTTATTTACTAATTTTTTGCTCACATGTCCAACTCTGGGTTAAAGGAGCATCAGACACAAGGTTTTCACAATCACAGTCACATTGTAAAATCTATATAGTTACACAGTCTCCTTCAAGAATCAAGGCTACAGGGACACAGTTCAACAGTTTCAGATACTTCAGTTTAGCCACTTCAACACACCATAAGCTAAAAAGGAATATCTACATAATGCATAAGAATAAGCTCCAGGATAACTTCTTGACTCTATTTGAAATCTCTCAGCCACTGAGACTGTATTTTGTCTCATTTCTCTCTTCCTTTTTTGGTCAAGAAGGCTTTCTCATTCCATCTGTCATCTATCAAGAAAACGTTTGCCATCCCTCCCCATGATCTATCGTGGCCTTTTAGGATTGTTTATGTTACTTTTACCCACATGCATTGCCTTACCCTTGCTTGGATAACAGGCCTTGTACCATTGTGTGAGGCTGAACTGGAGAGACAAGGAGCAACAGTGACTCTTTGTCTAGCCAGGGGACAGAAAGTGGATAACACTTTTATTCTATTAGTTTGATTGTCATTTTTCCAGGTACTCTCGGTTTGACTTTTAGATGTGAAATCTCATCAGAGCACTCCTTGCCTTACCCCCATACGATTATTTATATATAATAAATTATAAATTTCTCCTACCTTTAATGCATCATGTGGTAATACCTTTACAGAACGATTCCATTAACTGGGTGTTTAATAATGGCCAACTATGGGTAAATTTTTTTTCTCTGAAGATCTTCAGATTAAAACCCACTTTTATCATCTGTCCTTCAACAGTAGTGGAAAATTCTAGAACAAATAAAACAGAACTTCCACAAAGCTGTGCAATAAGTTAACACAACTGAAATTGTCCCCAGTATCTGAGAATACAAGCTTCTTGTTTGACCATTTTAACTGGGCATTCCTCAGCAGCAGGATTCCGTACATATAGATATTTATAATTGAGTCTTAATGAGTTTTTGACTTGGCTTGCCCCTCAAAAGGTCAGCAAGGTGACCTGCAAGGATTTTAAGATGATGTGAGCCGTCTGGAGAGTGAGGAGAGGTTGGAGTGGGTTGGTTAGCAGCTTTGATGCACCCACACTTCCGCCTCCCTGACTTTTGCTGCCGGGGGCACTCAGCATGTGGCCTTCCTCTGGTTCATCGTGAAGTTGGCAGGTCACCGATAAATGGATGATGTCACGGTTGCAGAGGACCTGAAATGGGAAGCATTCTATTTGGCTGCTGTGACATTTGCAAATTCTTCAGATGGACCTGGAAATTACTATGTTTCTAGATTTTGGTCATATGTATCTGAATCACTGTCCTTGCAGCATAAGAATATTGTCTGTGTGTGTACATGTATGTGTTAGGCTGGAACCAGTTAGTCCCAACTCCATTCATTCTACAGATCATTGTTACATCAGGTATTGTGCCAGTCGCTGGTGAATACTATGCTGAACAAAACGAGATGGTCCCTTTCCTTGGCTTTGTGCACCTGCGAGACAGTCAGACAGTTCTAGTACAGTGGGCAAAGTGTGGTGATTGGGGAGACAGTGTGCAGTAGGGTCACACAGAAGGGGCCAGGGAAGGCTTCCTGGAGGAGGTGATAGCCACTGTGAGTCTGATGAGGAGTAGATCAGTCAGTATGGGTTGGGTGGGAGAGGAGGGAGCTCAGTAGGGAGGAGGGAGTGGTTCATACCAAGGCCCAGAGAAAGTGAGAAACTGGGGCCCTAGGAGGCTTCATAAAAGATTGTCTTTTGTGTTTGTGACAGAGACTTAGAAGCTGGTGTTACCTTTGTCCCACATTGTGTGGCCCTGGGCCGGTCACCTACTCCTCTGGGCCTCCATTTCTTCCTCTGCAAAAAGGGGACATTAAAGCAGGTGTTCTCAATGGTCTAGACACTCTAACTAGCATCTTCCAGCTCTCATGTGGATATCAGAATGTCGGTGGTTCATTCTGTACGTATTCTGGAGCAGATTTTTGCCTTGAGGCTGACTTCTCTGGCCCTTTGCACACATAGGTTCACTTTCCTGTGGAAAATGTAGTTAGCAGCTATGTCCAGTGATCTGACAAATAATGCATTCTGAAGTCAAAAAACAAGATTTAGAGACTCCAAATCTTGGCTGGCCTCCATGATCTATTAATCTAGTTAACCAAGAGTTGGTTGTTCTGCCGAGAGCTATGGAGGCTGGCAACTTTGGTTGTAGGACCTATATTAGGCTGACAAAGGGACCTTCTAGCCATCAAAAGGAATAGGTTTTACCTTTTAACTGTTTATTGAAAAAGAAAAGGTCTCATCCTACTGTAAAGAGGCTTTTCCATCTCTGCCTCTTTTGTATGCAGCTGTCCTTTATCTGTGTGTCTCAAACTCTCGTATAGATATGTGTCCACTGGTGAGCCTATTAAAATGCAGATTCTGGTTCAGTGGGTCTTATGTGGGGTCGAGTTCTTACAGGCTGTTGGGGGCTGCTGCTGATGCTGCTCTGGGGACCCTCTTGGATTAGAGTCAGACTGTTTGACGGGCGAGCTCCTCAGGGAGTGCTGGGTCCCCTCTAGATAACTTGAATATCCTGTGAGTTCGTCAAGAATATCCTGTGAGTTCATGAAATTCGGGCAGAAATCAAATGCTTGTTAGTCGACACCGCTAAGAGGTTCTGACTTATTCTTGAGCTCCCCCAGGTGACCCAATGGAAATTTAATTTTAAAACATCATCACTAGCTATAAGAAGGAAAGGACAGCTTGATTTTAAATCTCATGCACGATTGGGATGTCTGTTAGTGAGCACTATGACGAGAAACAATAGCAGTAGGAAAAGTGTTTGTCTGCAGAGAGTTAAGAAAATATTCTGAAATGGAGCCCAGTACACTTAGCGCTGAATTGTGCACTTTAAGTTAATAAGATTTTGCTGATTTTGTCTAGCAATTGTGGGCACTCTCGAAGCTGAAAAGGAAAGAAGAAAATCTGGGCTGTCATCAAGAGTTCAGTTTCGAAACCAAGGTTCTGAGCCCAAGCTTACTCGAGAGCTGACTCTGACCAGGCAGAAGCCCATATGCATGGAGGAAACCCTCTGGCTACAGGTGAGGCTGCAAACAGTCAGATCGGTTTTATAAACAAGACAGAGGTTGAGTTTTATCTTGAAATATATAGATTTCTGAATTTTATTCTAGCAACTCATTATTCAGTACAGAAGAAAGCATTGTTTTCGAGTTCCCCAATAGCTACTCCCTGTATATGACTTTCTGTATCACTGCACATTTTTCAGGAAAATATCAGAGATAAACTGCGTCCCATTCCCATTACTGCTTCAGTAGAGATCCAAGAGTCGAGCACTCGTAGGCGAGTGAATTCACTTCCAGAAGTTCTTCCAATTCTGAATTCAAATGAACCCAAGACAGTTCATACTGATGTAAGTCTTTCTGCCTTTTGTTTTTGCCATGTTATTATGCTAAAGCAGATGTCCCTGAAGGCAGTAGAACTAGTGATTTTGAATTCCTTTCTATAAATAAGCTTTTTGTTATATATAAAATTTGTTCCCCAATTAGCAGTATATACAGAAACATAAAATAGAGTTTATGCACAGAGTATTTCATATTTTTTGGTGTCTACAACTTATTAAGGCCTTAATTGGCAGAGCTTATTATTCTTACATTAAGCTTTCCTATTGCTGCCTGCAGAAAGAAAATGCATTATATTTTACCATTGAGAACACTCAAATGTAGAAAACCAACTATTTGTGGTTAGTCTGAACATTAAAATCAATGAATATCAAAATCCAGTAAGGCAAAAAATTATTATTAGCCATGAAATAGCCATTTAGTGTCCAATGTAGCCTTGGTAATCTTAAGAAGAAAAAGCTAGTTTATATGGCTTGCTGGACACTTTAAATGAGGTGGCATCTAATTGTTAAGATCTAGGATGCACAATCAGCTGGGGAGTTGTGGCATCTTGATTTGCCCTTTCGTACTTGCTGCCAGAATCCTCGTGGTGCTGGAGTGCTAGCTCGGGGCCTCCTGGTTCTGGTGGGTCACTGATGTGGCTTTTCGGAAATGAGCACTTGCCACATCAGGCTTAGGAAGGGATGCCTAGATCTGTAGTTTGTCTCTATTGTCACCAAATATATTTCCTTATTCTCTGTAGGCCCTCAGTATTTGACGTTACTGATTATTGATTTATAATATTTCTTGTGTATAGTCCCAGCTCTTCATAGCCATGTTAAACACAGCAATCAGGGCAACAGTTTTCCTAATGAATTGTTGGCATGATCGCTGAGCATCCATTAGCATTGTGCTATAGATATTCTGTGCCATTTGTTTTCCTGGCTTTAAGCTCTTTCTGTACAATGTGCAATTTTCTCATCTCTTCAATAGAACTGATAATAGTATCTTCCTCGTAGGTCTGTGGGATGGATTTAATGAGTTAAAATATGTAAATCGGTGTTAGCCTAGCATCAGCAGTATAATTGATAATTCTTGTAATAGCCCTATAAAGTAGGGGCATGGTATCCCCATGCTACCTGTGATGATACTTAAGACTCCAAAAGGTGCAGTGACTTGCCTGAAGCCACACAGCTCGGTAAGTGGCAGAGCCTGGTTTGGAACCCAGAGGTTTGTGGCTGCAGGCCTCACGCTCTTAACTGCATCATGCTGTCTCCCTGCCCTTGTCAAAAAATTCATAAAACACAGTTTTCTTAAAGGACAGAGTGAAAATTAGATGTGTGGCAAAGTATGTTTGAAGCTTGAATTCTCCAATGGTAATTGTCACACAGAGAGAGGAACTCTATCTATATAAAAACAGCCAGTTACCTATTTAGCTGCCTTTCTGAATTCTGAATAGTGTAAATTACAATGATTTTGTTTTCTTACAGGTGCACTTCTTAAAAGAGGGATGTGGAGACGACAATGTCTGTAATAGCAACCTTAAACTAGAATATAAATTTTGTTCCCGAGAAGGAAATCAAGACAAATTTTCTTATTTGCCAATGTAAGAATCTCTCTGGCACACTAGCAAAAATGACTCTGGCTTTGCCGTGGCTTTTTGTTAATAGTTACTGGAAACGTATTGAAGACTTTGGTGTTTTCTTTCTTTCTTTTTTCTTTTAATTAGTCAAAAAGGGGTACCAGAACTAGTTTTAAAAGATCAAAAGGATATCGCTTTAGAGATTACAGTGACAAACAGCCCTTCCAATCCAAGGAACCCCACAAAAGATGCTGACGATGCTCATGAAGCTAAACTCATCGCAACATTTCCAGACACTTTGACTTATTCTGCTTATAGAGAACTGAGGGCTTTCCCTGTGAGTATTTTCAGAGACCAGCCGAGGGGGAAGGACCAACACTGTGTGACAAAGGAACATATTGTGACCTAATTATTCTTCTGTTCTAGGAGAAACAGCTGAGCTGTGTGGCCAACCAGAATGGCTCACAAGCAGACTGCGAGCTTGGAAATCCTTTTAAAAGAAATGCTAGTGTAGGTGATGCTTTTTCATATTTATTATGATGATGATGATTTTTCACTGTTTTAAATACCATTTGTCAACCTGCTAGCCCATGTTAACAGCTATTTATGTCTTTTAGGTTACTTTTTATTTGATTTTAAGTACAACGGAGGTCACCTTTGACACCACAGATCTGGATATTCATCTGAAGTTGGAGACGTAAGAGTTATTTCAGCCTTTCCAATTCAGTATTATTTCGTGAAAACATAAGCAGTCAGTGAATTGGCCCTGCTCTACCTCATAAAAGAAGTGTAATTGTAATGAGAAAACTGACTGTTAAAATAAAACCCCATTGTTTCCTTTTCATTTCAGAACAAGCAATCAAGATAATTTGGCTTCAGTTACAGCTAAAGCAAAAGTGGTTATTGAACTGCTTTTATCAGTCTCTGGGTAAGTGTTTGTGTTTAGCATAACAAATCAATGTATGAAAGAATCATTTACAATCCTTACTAAAACTGGTGTTTTTAAATTTAACAGAGTTGCTAAACCTTCCCAGGTGTATTTTGGAGGTACAGTTGTTGGTGAGCAAGCTATGAAATCTGAAGATGAAGTGGGAAGTTTAATAGAGTATGAATTCAGGGTAAGTTTGAGCAATGTCCATTGTCCTCTTTTATACCAGAAGTCAACTATGTACTATATATGGTCTTAAATTGTAATTTTAATAAATAATATTCAATAAATATTATAAATAAATGCTGAATTAAAATTGAGTTTGCCAGGTTATAGTAAAAAATGCATCCTCCAGAATAGAGACCAACTGTCATTTAACACAGGACTTTGTTCAGAATTCAGTTTAGTTTGGCCTTTTTATTTTAGTGTATGTGTGGTATAGAGACAAGGTAATTCTTGCATTTTCCACCCAGAGTCTGTAAAACAAAGGAAAATCTGTGTGGCTGCAGAGCTTGTACTCTACTGCACCACGCTGCCTCCCTGCCCTTGTCAAAGCATTCTTTAAAACAGAGTTTTCTTAGTGCCTGCCCATGCCAAAAGAAAACCCCCAGAGTTTTCTTTAAGGACCGAGTGAGAATTAGATACATGGAAAAGTATGTCTGAAGCTTGGATTCTCCAGTGGTAACTGTCACACAGTAATTTATATTTGGCTTTAGAAAATGCTATGTTTTATTATAAGATTATCTTTCTATTAATTGCTTGATGGAAAGAATATTAATTGTTTACCTTTCATGACCTCAATTTTGTGGTGGTCATTGTGGATCTGGCTATGCCAGTAAGGGAAGCCTAACAAGTGACTTTGAACCATTTCAAAGTAGGCCATCACAATGTCTCTATGTTCAGTTGCATGGGACGGAGTCCACCCATGGACTCAAGTCTACCATGACTCAAATTGCATTCCTGAAAGTATGATCCTTATTGAGGTGCAAGCCTGAAATGGCAAGAACGGGCTTGCCCTAACCTCAGCAGGATTCAGAGGCTGAATTCTTCTCTGTGTGTCTCCACATCACAGACCCAGCTGTGAAAGGGCATGGTGGTGGTGTTATGAGCTCTGTGTAGGTGTGGCTGAAAAGAAGTCTGAGTTTCGGAGCGTCCTCCACACAGCCAGAGGAAGCTCTTCCTCATCTGGCTTCTGCTATAAGAAGTTACTTGCTTGGACACTTAGGCTCATTCTGTCCTCATGGCTGTACTGGAAGTCTCTTGGTTATTGACCAATGTCTCCTCTGGGAATAGAGGACGGAGGCAGTTTCATGTTTGCAGTGGGTGAGGTTTCCCTGAAGCAGGTTGGCACACTCTCTGGCACAGGCTCTGTCATCAGAGTGATTCACAGACAGACACGTGACTTTTCCCTGGCACGTTGAAAACCTGGTAGACTTAGGTCGCTGAATCTATTGCACATGCCATTTGTTCTGCAAGTGAATGAGCCGTTATTTCTTTTTGACCTCCCTGCCCCCGTCACTGTTTTTATGAACTAGAATCTCTATTTTGAATGCCCTATGTATTTTTGGAACTTGTGTTTTTATGTAGGATTATACCAGGTATTTTGGCTTTTTTCTCTTGATAACAGAACTGCTACTTAATTTCACAGTAGAAGAATTGCATTGAGATAATACATATTATTTTCTAACAGGTGATTAACTTAGGCAAGCCTCTTAAAAACCTTGGCACAGCAACCTTGAATATCCAGTGGCCAAAAGAAATTAGCAATGGCAAGTGGTTGCTTTATTTGGTGAAGATGGAATCTAAAGGATTAGAAAAGATAGATTGTGAGCCACGGGATGAAATAAACCCCCTGAAATTAAAGGTATGTTGGTGGATTTAGCTGCTACCTCATAGACGTAAATAAAAGAAGCTAATTCTTGAGGGAAAAAGCATTGCCTTAGGAAACTGACATTCTAGCAAACTGACTTATTCTTTGGTGTCATCGTTTTCCATCTATAGTCATCATATGACCACCACAGGTTGAGGGATTTCTGCTTCTTAGTGGCCATTATGGCACACAGGGCATGGTCACTCCATGCTTGATGAGACAAATGACATTATCTGAAGTTTTATGACTGGTTCCTCAGTATGATATCCTAGGAGGACTGGGACATGATTCTGGGGGAGGTGAAGTCACCCAGTGATAACTCCCAGGTAATCCCTATTGTACTCACAAAAAATGTGCTGCATTTATTGGCCATAAAAATAACCGGGGGAACCAAACTCATTGCAAAAGTTATTGACACTTTTAGCAAATGATCCTGAAAGCATTTTATTCTCTTTTTTAAAATGGTAAATGTTATTGAGGCCTCACTGTGTCTCAAGCACTGTGCAGAGCATTGTGTTTGCATTTTCTCATTTCGTTCTCTTGATAGTCCTGGGAGCTAAGTCTTTTTGTTAACCCCACCATTTCGCAGAAGAGGAAATTGAGGTCCAGAGAGATGAAGTAACTTCCCCAAAGTCACTCAGCTGTTCATAGGCAGATTCTGCATGCAAGCTCAGTTCTGCCTTATTTTGAAGCCTGCATTCTTAACCCTCTTTCTCTGTATTGCTTCACATTCATGTTACTGCTTTGTTATTTACATCCCAGTATGACAATGGTTGGCTTTGTCACTGTGTGTCTCTTTTATTTTAAATTCTAAATTGGCTGGGGGTATCATCAGTGTTTATTGCTAGTAGCTTATCATATGATTTTTGCTTGTCAATCTTAAAAAGCAAAATGGTCCATTATTCCCAAAACTTATTATAAGGAAAATGCTATTTTAAAACTTCTTGTATGACTTAGTTATTCTTTTCTTTCTTTTATTTTTGATATGCTGTATGGCAGAGGTCACATTTCATTCTTTTTCTGTACGAGTGTCCCCTTATTGCAGCACCATTTGTTGAATTTTTGTTTGTTTTGGTTTTTCATTTGTTTGTTTGCTTATTTGTTTGGGAAGCACATGGACTGGGAATCGAGCCTGGGTCTCCCACATGGCAGGTGAGAATTCTACCACTGAACCACCTTTGCACCCCCAGTTTTTCTTTTTTAAATGCAATTTTATTGAGCTATATACATACACCGTGCAATCCTGAATATCCCAGCACTGTCACATAGTTGTGCATTTATCACCACAATAAATTTTAGAACGTTTTCATTACTCCATTAATAACAATAAGAAGAAAAGATAAAATAAAAATATAAAAGAAAACCCAAAATATCCTATACCCCTTATTTCCCCCTATTATTGATCCCTCATATTGATTTGGTAGATTTGTTACTGTTGATGAGGAGAGTGTTAACATATTACTGTTAATTATGGTTATGGTTTAGTTTTCAGTGCTCTACTTTGAGTAAGCCATATGATTGCTTCTTTCCCTCTTTTTCAACATCACTTACTAGTTCAGGATGTGCTGACTTTCTACTGTACGTTAGGCACAGAGCTGTGCTCGGGATGTAAGAAAAAGATTTGATCCCTGAACTCAGGATGCTCAGAGTTTGGTGGGGAGACAGAAAACTGGAGAGCTTTCTTTCTCTTTCCCCAAGTTGCATGGTCAGGGTGGGAATGAATTGCCTTAAGACAGTGGATGTTTGGGTTGGTAGTAGCCCATGCATGTTTCATGCTTTTTATTTCTGTGCCTTTGCCGACAGGAGAGGAGTTGATATTAATTGGTGAGTATGTAAATTTGGCATTATCTGGGAATGTGTGCTGAAGAGGTTTATGGAGTATTGATAAAGAAGTAAAGTGAAATGATTTGGGATGTATTTCTCCTCAGGAGTCTCACAACTCAAGAAAGAAACGAGAAATTGCTGAAAAACACGTAGATGACAACAGAAAATTTTCTCTATTTGCTGAAAGGAAATATCAGACACTTGTAAGTATTTTTCAAGAGTTATGAATATTTGATGGCGGGGTGGGGGGGGGAGGGGAGGGCTGCCCCGCACGTGGCACTTTCACCCCCCACCGTCCTTCCTTTGCAGAACTGCAGCGTGAACGTGAACTGCGTGACCTTCCGGTGCCCGCTGCGAGGGCTGGACAGCAAGGCCTCGGTGGTTTTGCGCTCAAGGTTGTGGAACGGCACGTTTCTAGAGGTGTGTCCATGCCCTGAGGCCTTCCCCCGGAGCACACCTCCCAGGACATTTCTCCGTTCCTAATACCTTTGCTGATTTTGTTTCCAAACAGGAATATTCCAAACTGAACTACTTGGACATTCTCGTGCGGGCTTCCATCGATGTGACTGCTGCCACCGAGAATATCAAGCTGCCAAATGCAGGCACTCAGGTGGGAGGTTCCCCGGACCTCATTCAGTTTTGTAGCTCATTCGTCTTTCCTCTGCCTCTTGCCCATCAGCCATGCATCTTTGGCACTCATTTATTCCCCTCATTTCTCCCTTAAGGAGAAGGCAAGTGATGTCGTAAGGTGCTGCCGCCACCCCAAGCTGCATTTTCATAGAATCATTGAAACCAGAAGTAAATCTAGGGTCACCTAGTTTGGCAGGACACATGGTAGACTTGTTGGCTCAGTGAAAGCATGGACAGACCTCCCAGCCCTGCAGCCCTTGCCTCATACCATCCCTGCTGCTGCAGCCTTAGTCTGATGGAACTGCTCTCACAAATACCACACAATGGGTTGGCTTAAACAATGGGAACTTATTGGCTGGCTCATGATTCTGAGGCTAGGAGAAGTACAAATCCAGGCACCAACACAGCGATGCTCTCTTCTGAAACGCTGTATTGTTCTAGTGCTGGCTGCTGACAAGCCTTGAGGTGCCTTGGCTTCTACCTCTGCCTCCTGTCACCTGGCAAAGTTGTCTTCTGTCCAGCTCCTGTGACTTCTGGGCTCTCTTCGCACGGCCTCCAGGAACCTGGATTAAGACTCAGTTCGCTGCACCTTAACTAAAAATAACATCTTCAAAGTGAACTATTTGCTATGTGTTCACACCTATAGAGATGTGGATTAAGATCAAAAACATGTATTTCTTGGGGTATATAATTTAATCTACCACCTAGCCATTGTGGGAATGCCCCCATGATAGTAACCTCACTGCATCCTGGGGCAGCTCCTGCCATGGTTGGCCAGCTGCATTTATTAGGAAATATCTCCTTACTTATATATCACCTTGTGAAATAGGTCCTGGGTTATATTCTTTAGAACAAGTCCAAAACAAATCCTTCCTCTTTGCCACATAGCAACCTTTCAAATAATTGAAGGAAACTGTCAAGCCTCCCTGGGCTTGTCTCATGCTCTCTTCAGAGCTCAGCACCCCCACTCTTCAGTTATCCATCATGCCAGGTACAGTGGAACTGGTTCCAGGCCTCTCCCTGTCCTGGGCCTCCCCTTGTTAGGCACTGTCCTGTTTCAGATGCATGGGCAGCAGAGCTGAGCTGAGGTCTGCCCCGTTCAGCTGCCTTGGAACCATTATCTCCCCTCATCTCAGCACCACACTTCTCTCAATCCAGCCTAAAATGTGGTTTTTAAATGTCTGCTGAGGGTTGTTGGCATTTCTAACAGCTACTATTTTTGTATTTGCAGTCGACTGAAACTTCCAAGTGTTTTTCATCAGAATTTGTCCTGTCCTTGAACAGATTCTAATAATCTAAATCTAAACGCCTGCCTTTGGATGTGCCCTTACGTTTGATGCCATTATCTTTGGGTCCATTGCTTTAGTTTGCAAAGTAATTTTGAATCTTGATTATTCGTTCTCTCTTAACTTTCTGTCCCTGTAAGCTTTATCCCCTTCAAAGCTCAGAAGCTTCTTCATCCAACTAACTACCAGAGTAGTGGCCAGGGCTAAGATCTGAATGCTGTGGTAAGCCACCAGTGAGGGATTCCTTTTCATGTTCTGGAACCCACACAACCTTCAGTCAGGATCTCAGGTAGAATGGTAGCATGTCATGAGAGACGGCAATGTTTTGTAAAAGAGTCTGAGTGGAGGAAGAAAGCCTTGGGCCTTTTCTGGCTCCAGCCCTTTAGCCAGCTGAAAGTCCATTCATTCTCCCTGATCATTCTGATTTCTGAAACACAGTGGTTCATAGGGTATCCTTACAGCTTGTCATTCAAACCAGGAACATTTATGTGGGACAAATGCTAAACTGCACAGGATGTTGGGACAAGTGGTGTTAATCAGGAGTGTCCCAAGTTCACCAGGACATACGGTCACCCTGGCTTCATATTATCTTTGCAAGTTACTCCAGCCCACTTTTCTCCATCTTAGAAATAAGGCCTCATAAGGGAATGTCAAATATACTACACCTGCCCTGAGAATCTTCTGTGTATCTCAGACTGAAGACAGCTGCTTGACCTTTCTGTAACTTTAAAACAAGAACTCTGAGAATCAGTGGTTTTAGAGCTGGAAAGAGAGCTAACATTTTAGAGGGAAGGGACTAGCATTTAAAAAGCAATAGTAAAATGTCTGTGATTTCCTGGAGACTTTACCTATACTCTATCATTTGAGCTTCAGAAGAATGTCAAGGTAGAAATTATACGCACTTTACGAAAAAGGAAACAGCCTCAGTGAGGGGATGCCATTTGGGTTCCTGGATTGAAACCCACAGCTGTCTGACCTCAGGGCTCCTCTTCTTTCACTCTGCAAAATGTGGTTGATCCCTTTTAAGTTCCAAAATCTCAAATTCAGACGAGGCAGTTGAGTTCAGGAAAGGTTGTCTTTCCCTCAAGACCACACGACCAGCAAGTGTAGCTGAGACTAGACCTTAGGTCTCGTGACTTTTCGAGTGAGATTTTCTTTGGAGGATGACTAACTGGGGCACTGTATAAAATTTTGTGACTGTATCACATAGGACAATAAGGTTCTTGGGGGCGTGTCTTATTGTTAGGACATAGAGAATTTATGCTTCCTAATAGGAGTTTTTACTGTAGTCCTGTTATGATTAATAATTGGTAGATTTGTGATGAAGTACTGGTCTTTTATTTCTAGCACTCATTTCTTTTGAAAATTGAGACATTTGCTTATCACTAGTCCCCTGAAACCTTTTCTATTATTCACTGTGATTTCTGAGCAACAGTAGCCTTGGATATCTTAACTACAGGCTTCCTTAGTATTTGGGGGTGCAGTTTTTCTAGACCTGAAGATTTGAGCTTAATTCAAGTATCAGGATGCCTTCTTTGTTTTTATACCTTCACTGATTAGGGTTTCAGTTTCATCTTTATCTTTCCTTTGAAGCCTTGTCATTTTATTTGGGGATAGAAGCAACAAAAGATGGAATGATTCAGTTTGGTCTTTTGGTTTTAATATCGTAGCATCTTCCCATTGCTTTTACTCTAATCCTTGCATTACCGAAAAAAGGAAAAAACCAAAAAACCTGTTTATTTCCTTATATCCTAACCAGTTTCAAGAGGTTTCTGCTTACTAAAGTACAACAAAATACCTCTAAATCAAGAGACTAACAAAATCAGAACAGAAATCACATAATTCAGGCAGGCAAGATGGTTACAGTTTAGCATTGAATCAAGCCCACCCAATGAGTGAGCACCTACGAAGGATACACTGTGTGCTTTCCCTGTTCCAGATGCTAGAGAAGCAGAACTGAATATGCTATAGTGTCAATTGTTATGAATTTCATGCTCTGAGAGACAGTGTAGCAGGAGAGAATAATTGGTAAGCAAAGGAAAGAGGAGATTGATTATTTGTCGTTTTTATATACCCCCTCTTATTCCTAAGGAAATCTGAAAAGACTATCTAAACTTCTTGGCCATCAGAGATAAAAGGAAACAGGATAGGGGAAAATAAGCCCATCATATGAATTAATTACAATATGTAAACTCAGACAAAAAATATAAAATATAAGTTACCAGGATATCAAATGAGAATGGGAAGCGGTTGCTTAATATGTGCAGAATGTTTAACTAGGATGGACTTGAACATCTGGAAATGGACCGAGGTGACCGTAGCACATTATTGCGAGAATAATAATTAACAGTGCTGAATGATGTGTGAATGTGGTGGAAAGGGGAAGTTTAGAGTCATGTATGTCACCAGAAGGAAAGCTGGAGCTTTAAACATGGGATTGGATAATACAGTGCATCTTGCAGTGGACAGTGTTCATGATTAACTGTAAAAATACAAAAAGTTATCTCATGAACTAGAACAAATGTTGTATGACACTATTATAAGGAGCTAATAATAAAGAGGTTTATGGGGGAAATGTACCTGTTGCAAACTATTGACTACAAAGAGTAATATTTTAATACTCTTTCATCAAAAGTAACAAATGTACTATACCAATACTAAACATTAAGATAATGTAGAGCTATGCAACTCCAAAAATAAACTTTTGTTGATGCTATTTCATCAAAATCTAGGCATCTCTAGAGGGATGTCCAACGCATGTGAACGCTTCTTAACTGTGGTTCACAATCTGTTCTAGGGCCACCTGTGTGTTTATTCCCAGTCCCAGCTGTAGAATAACTGTCATCCCAGAAAAAAAGAGCGACAATAAAAAATTCATTGACAATTTAAGTAAAAGTTGCTAATTGGCTGCTGGCCTTTCTGGTCGGCAGATTAGGAGGTTTAGAGCACACATCTGCCCTTTAAAATGTGTGATCCAGCCTAATTTTGGTCCTCTTCCTTTGATCTCCAGTGGGTTGTTTTACAATTTCTGAAGGGCTCCAAAGCTCTGTTTTGAATGGTGGCCAGACTCAGGGCTTAGAGTGCTCAACCGATCCCCTGCCCCACCCCACTGCCCGAGACTGCAAAATCAAAAATTGTCAGTCACCACTGATGCTGTTGGATTGCAGCCATTTGTGGGAGTGGTCTCCTCACGCCCGCATTGTCAGTGATGTTTCGGCTTTGGTCTCTGTGTTTGTAATAAGGGTGATTCCCTTGCCTTGTACCAGCTCACTCTCCACTTCCAACTTGAAGGCTTATTCCTGCGAATGAAGATAGATGGCCCTTCCAAGTGGCCGCCTTGTCCCTATGACACATTGTGCCTTCCCAGTGCTAGGTACTAGGGAAGTAGAGTTGAGTAAGATACAGCATAGACTGATTGAAATAATTTTTCTTTTTAGACTAGTGAGTTTGCCAATCACACAAGATAATCAACTATATTATTTCTACACTGGTTTCTCACCATTTCTTCTTTCTTTCTTCTTTATGGATGCTGCTATACTGGAGTCAGTAATCTCAAGAGATTACTTTTAAGCACAGAGCTGGGACACCTGTAGGGGGAGGGGAGTGTGAGCTGATCCAGGAGGCCACCCTGGGGCTGAGAGCTTGGAGGAAACCTCATTTAGAGCATAACAGGAAATGGTAGCTGATAAAAATATGCTTTCTGCCTCCCTGATTTAGTCAGTATAACTAACTGGCAGAAAACTTTAAATGTGAATGTCTGCCTAGTAAATATTTTAAGAAAAGCAGTTTCTCTTTCTGGTATTTTCTCTAAGTCCAATGAGATTGATAAGCTGTTTTCCAGTAGAAGAGAAAAGGCAAGTACTTTAATTAAGATATTTGGAAAAGAATCATATAGTATAGCAGTGTATAAGCATAGTATAGAACAGAAGTGCTTTTAGGCAGCATCCAAAGTTCAATACCAGTAGAAGGTTCTTGACTGAAAACACTTCTCAGAGTTAAAGTTTCTTGTGAGTTTTGTTTACCCTTTACATTGTCTGAAATCAGAACGATCAGAAACTTAAACTCCTAATCTGTGTGGTTTACAAAATCATACAGCAATCACCAGGTCTTTTATGTGCTTTGAACAATAGTCTTCTGGCGTCACAAAGATCTCGTAAACCCACGTAACTGAGTTGTTGTGAATTGCCGTAAGCAATGTTTTAGGTCTCTGAATAAACCGTATTTCTATTTAATTGGTATTTGCCAACTATCAAATGATTCAGAGTTTAAGCTTCTCATTTAGTTGCAGCTTAAACTCTAAACTGCATTTGAATAAATCCAGTCTTGGTTGTCCAAGAGGATGGCACTAAATGCATTGTTATGGAGGAAATTTTACTGTTTATGAGGATCCTTAGTTTGATATCGTAAGGGAAAGCTAGTGTACATCAGTCACACAGCTTTACCCCCACTTCTATATTTCATGACGTCTTTAAAATTTAAGTGAGGGCGGGCCACGGTGGCTCAGCAGGCAAGAATGCTTGCCTGCCATGCCAGAGGACCTGGGTTCGGTTCCCGGTGCCTGCCCATGTAAAAAAAAAAAAAAAAAAGATTTAAGTGAGCAATGTAGCCTGAGTGTACTTAAGCTGCCCTTCTATTTCCATTGCTGAAAATTAATTAAAAGAAAACGTGATCATTCTTAAAAAGATACCAGTTATATAAGTGAAACAGGATTGGCTGTGTATTGATAATTGTTAAAAAAAAAAATGGAGGTTGAATACGTGATGGTTCATTGTACACAGTTCTGTCTACTTTTGTTGCTAACAAAATTCTTAAGATGATACCAGGTTAGCAAAGAAATAACCACTTTGTCAGAACACAGTTGAGCATTTTCCAGGTTCTGGAGAAAAATACCCAAGAAATGCCTCTTGAAGCAATATTCCTTTATTAAGGAATAACGGAATGATAAAGTCATCTCATCCATCCATAAGTTTCATTATCCAAAATGTGTTTGGAAGCTCAGTTAGAACTATCAATTCTTGGTATTACCTCTCACCCAATTTATAAGGATGCTGCTTTTTTTTTTCTGCCCTACAGGTTCGGGTGACTGTGTTTCCCTCCAAGACTGTAGCTCAGTATTCAGGAATACCGTGGTGGATCATTCTAGTAGCTATTCTTGCTGGGATTTTGATGCTTGCTCTATTAGTGTTTTTACTATGGAAGGTAAGTCATAAGAGACATTTGAGTTGCATGGCATAAACTGCTTCAAGTTTTTTAAAAATGTGAATTAAAACTATCACTGGTAGCATGTTTTTCTTTTCTTTCTCATTACTTCCTTTTTTCCCAACGTTTTATTATGAACATTTGTTAACATGCAAGAAATATGAAAGAATTTTATAATGAACACCTGTATACCTACCAAAGATTTTAATTTTTTTAAGGGTATTATTTTTTCATTCTAAGTTTCTTAAATATACAGTTTTGGTGTTCTTCATATATAATTTAATATGTTTGGCAAATAATAGTTTTAAATTTTATTACTTTAATTTTTTCTTCGTCTAAGATCAAATTGTGGATCTATGCCAGATTGTTGGGCATAGATTAACCTGAATCTGTGTTGCTTCTAGTTCCAGTCTCTATAAAGAAATATTCATAACAACTGGGTTAGTTATGGTTGTAGCTAGATTGGGAACAGAAAAGCATGAAAAAGAATGAATTACTCCATCTCAAGGGATCATCAAAGCCTATATCAAATGTGAGGAAGGTTTATGTATAATATGACATTCCTCATTAGAATCTGGTCCTTTGACTTCAAATAAAATATAATATTGTCCTCCTGCTTCCTACAAATAAATACTCTACATTATAAAAAAATGTGTATAAGATAGGAGCATACTTTGGTTGCTAGTGATTATGCCATATGGAATTTGTATTATTCTCAGTAAGTAATCCCTTATCTACAATATCTACTAGTAATTCCCTAGTCCCTTATCTATAATTCTAAAAAGCCCTGAAAAATGAAAGTTGTAGTGACTTACTTGGCAACAAAACTTGACAGATGTAGAGGGAATCTGTCTTTATCATTTATTCACTAGTTTTATTACAGAAATATTAACATTCTGATTACACTGGTATTATTTATGCATTATAGTGCTTTTCTAAAACGGAAAACGTTCTGTATTCTGAAACATGCCTGGTCCATAGGATTTTGGATTAGGGTTATGAAACTCAGCCAACAATCCTCTAGGATCAAATACACCCCTGTCCTTTCCTTTGGATCCAGAATATAATACACAAGGGCTTGGCATATTCTCACTTTAAAATACCAGGCATCTCAGAGTTCTCACCTGTCATGCCAGAGACGTGGGTTTGATTCCCGGTGCCTGCCCATGCAAAAAAAAAAAAAAAAAAAAAAATATATATATATATATATATATATATATATATAAGGCATCTCTTTCTTGCTTTATTTTTCCACGTAGTTTTCTTTTGCCTATCTGGGATAATTTTCCAGTGTCCTCCAAACATGTGATTGAAGTGGGTATCTGCTCATGCCTAGACTTACCCTGCAGTGGGACTTCAGCTAGTCCTATCTCGGTGTTTACTTCAGGCAGTAGATTCCTTCTGGCAGGTGTAATCAGCCAATACAGGAGATGTCCTGAAAATTATTTTGATATCGAAAGCTGAATTTGGGTTTGCTATTTGAAGATGGTCACATTGTACCCTCTAAAAGATGGGGTCTTATTGGCAGTCATTAATGAGGGTGTAACTTACCAGGTTTGAGAGCTAAGAAACTCGATCTGTGTGATTTGGGATGCATCATCACACCTTCCTGGGGCTTGGGTTTATCTCAGTTATTAATAAGCAGTATGGACTAGATAATCTCAGTAGTGTTTTGTGAAGGCTCTAAAGTATCCAGGCTCCTAAGCGGACTATAAAGGAATTGAATAACTTCTGAAACCCCCAAATGAAAATCATTTTTATTACTTCATAAATATTCTTCTTTCCTAAACTGAACTGTTTGATTTTATATATTAAAGTCATAAAATTTTAGGGTTAGAGAGGACACTGTTCCAGTGGTCTTTAAATTGGGTTTTGTACAACCACATAAGTGCCTAGGCTGAGCTAAGTGGATTTGGGGGAGGGGGTTGCTTGGACCTACACCCCCACTTCTACCTTGTGTAAAACCAGCAGTTCTGATTTTATCTGCTATAAATAGTGGGGTTCTACGAAGGATTTTGTTTGGAGGTAATAGAGAAAAGCCGTCCAACAGGTCCGATCACCTTCATCTTGCAGATGAAGACACTCATGCCCAGGGATATTTAGCTTGTGGCCAAATTGGATGCAGGACCAGGATTCTTGGTTCCTGGTTCATTCTTTTCATCCTGTTTCCTGGCACATAGTATTGAAAGTTTGGCTGGGTGTGTTCACTGTGTATTAAATTGAGAGTCACATGTAAGTACCAGGATAAATATAGTCTAGATCGACATTGCCTACTAGATCTTTCTGTAATGATAGAAATCTTCTGGAGCTGCACTGTCCAATGTGGTAGCCACTAGGTGCATGTGGCTAGAGAACATTTGGGGTATGACTGGTGCAACTGAGGTATTAAATTTAAAATTTTGTTTCGATTAATTTAAATAGCTGCATGTGGCTAGGAGCCACTGCGTTGTCCAATGCAGATCACGGTTTTTACCTTCGCGAAGTTGCCAGACTTGGAAGCAGAATGTTCTAGGAGGGTAAAGATGTATTCAGCCAAATAATATTTCAAAGGGCAATTTCATGGCCTTACAAACTAGATGAAAGTTCACCATTGAATGAAGGAAACTATAGGGAAAAGTGGAATTATACTTTTATATACTCATTTAGAGCGGCCTAACCTGAGGAACCTAGGTTCCCACTGTTTAACGGTTCAGAATATGGGAAAATGAGAGCAATCATTCTTTCATGATGGTGTATTTGAATTTCTGTTGCATCACTCCCTAAATCCAAGAGTAGATGGCATTTATTTCATAAAATTTACTATAAAAGGCAGAAAATACCTATAGTATTTCTGTATTTTATTTGGATTCATGCTAAGAATTCATTTTCTAACCTTTGTCTTAAACTGCAAAAGTCAATTTTTTGCCTATTTTAGAGTTCATATTCTCCTGTGAGAAGAAACCACCCAAAGCTGCCATCAGATGTGTATACGTTTTCCCTTTTAGGATGACTTTTTTTTTTTACTTCAGAATTTCAGTTCCAAATAAAACAATCAATTAGCTGACTAATGTCAGCCCTATACACATTTGATCAGAGACCCATGGTGATAGAATTGGGTGAATGTGTTACAGTGTGTATCTTAGTGCAGTAGCTGTTGACTTCTGGGTGACTCAATAAGCGATTCCTTTGTAAACAAGCTATTAATAGAAAATGGGTTAAAATCTGAGGTTTTCTTTTGTTTAGCTCTTATACACCAAATTGTAAAATTGACTAAATACCTTGCTTCCTTGTAGTGTGGTTTCTTCAAGAGAAATAAGAAAGATCATTATGATGCCACATATCACAAGGCTGAGATCCATGCTCAGCCATCTGATAAAGAGAGGCTTACTTCTGATGCATAGTATTGATCTACTTCTGTAATTGGTAATTGTTCAATGTTTTTTAATTGCTAGCTGTGGGACCTGCTGTGGTTGTGGTGGCTAACTTTAAAAGCAACAGCTTGCTGTGTGTGTCCCATTAACAGATGTTTCCAAATGTCCATACTGGCTTAGCTTGCTTGGATTTATTTTTATTTTATTTATTACACTTAAAAGCTCACAGTTTTGAAAAAAATATGCACAAGGAATCTTTTGTTGCAGGTGAGTTGTTTCATGTTGTTGTTATTGATGCTCAACATAACCCACAGCAATGAACAAAATTGCAGTCTTTCTATATGCAGAAGGAGGATTAGACCTCCAGAGTAGCCCAGTTTGCCACATGTTGTTAATCCAATTATGTAGTCCCCCAACTCGAAATTTCAAAGATGCATAAGAAATCATTCCAGGTTTCTTGTACATTTTGAAATTTCCCACAAGTAGAAGCTTATGTTGACTGCCTAATTAACCTGTTGCATGTTGGAAATCTTGTGTCTCTCTTGATGATAGGCTTTCTTGCTTCTTTTTTATTTCTTTGCTATGAAGTGATGAGGGAAGGCTTGGAATGCTTTTGTTGTTGCTCAGAAACCATTCATGCTAGCTAAGCATGCATCTTCCTTTTCCTGCATATCTCCAACTGGTCAAAGACCATTACTACAAATTATGACTATCAGCATGATGGAGGTTATAGCCAACTTCAGAAGATTGTCCTTTACCAAAGTAACCTTCAATATACAAAATTCTACTACAAAAGGTGCTCTAAATGGTTTTGTTTCAATATGTTGTAATGGAGTTTGACCTTGTTTCCTTTTTCTAGAGATTTTATTCAACCTTTGGTCTCAGTTGATTTTAAGTTCCTGTTTTGATTCTCTTATTTATAAATCCATGGAAACAGGAATTGGCAGTGATTCCTTTTTCCATTTCTGTAGGCATGAGACGATAGAATTATGCCCATAATCCCTTTCTGTGTTAGTATGAATCCCAATTTTGCAATTCCAGTTTTATTTATCACCCCTAATTTCCTTTCTTTGTTTAAATGAGACAACAATCACATGTGCAATAGGTACTTTGCCTCTTTTGCATGGGATAATAAATTAATCAATGGAGAAATAACCTTAGAACAAAACTTCTTGGTCCATTTTGCCCATTGATTTAGTGATAGCTATGCACATAATTTTATTTTGCCTCACAGCATTTTTATAACATAATATCACTCAATTTAAATGTTCTGTTCCTATTGATATCACGTAATAAACACATTAATTGACCATTCTACGTATCTTCCTCATCCTACTTCTAGCTGCATTTCTAAATTGAAAACATGCCTTTTAAAGAAACCATCACATATATATTTAATTCATTAAAAAACTTCATTCCAATTAAAAAATTTCCAGCTAAGTATTTAATAATAATCTATTTTGGGTCAGATTGAATTTTTAAAATATACATATATTCTTTAAAATATATATATGTTCTTTAAAAATTTAAATGTCAATGGTGTCTTTCTTTTTCCAAAAAAAAGAATGAGAAATTTGGGGGTGCTCTGAAATTTGGTACAATGCTGCTTTTTTCGAGTTCTGTGCCATACATCATTGATTTAATTGCAGGACACAGTTACTACATGATTTACTAAGGAAACAGCTTAATTTGGAAGCATAACAGCAAAGTAAGGGAAAGTGAACTACCTTTTAGCTAATGAGAAATGTTATATGTGTTGTGCAGCCTCGGAGGACAGGGAGAAGATTCTTAAATTGGACCTGTTTGAACTAGTATATTCAACTTGTAATGTGTAAAATATCTGTGACTTGATTTCCATTTTAATAGTAGGAAAGAGACATGAAATAATCTTTGGTTTTTGGCCTGTAAAAAGAAGTTGTTCTTAAAATTTTTTAAATGTGCTGGTAATCAGAAAATTAGGTATTTCACATATATTGTGATTATAAAAAAGAATGAAAGCAGTTTCATTAACTCCTACATTTAGTAGATAGGGGTAGTAAAGAGGTAGCTCTCATTGTTATCACCTGTAGAGACAAGCTGAAAATGGTCTTTTCTTCCAGTTTTACAGCTGTTCTTATCTTCCATTTTTCGCTAGTGGCTGCTATGTACTTTTTTCAGGTCTGTTAGGTTTTTCTTAAAAGAAAACCATTTCTTTTTTCCTTAGTTTAAAGCTAGGCATAGCTGAACAGAAAGCTTAAACATTCCCGTTTGGTACACTTACTTTTTCTGAAATTAATTTGTTTCTTTTTCTCTTGCCCCTTGTCCAGTGTGGATTCTTTAAACGCTCTAGGTACGACGATAGCGTCCCGCGTTATCACGCTGTGAGGATTCGTAAAGAAGAGCGTGAGATCAAAGATGAAAAATATAATGATAACCTTGAAAAAAAGCAGTGGGTCACAAAGTGGAATGAAAATGAAAGCTACTCCTAGGGAAGCCAAAAAAAAAAGCTCCACAGAACCGAAACTGCTTATTTTTACCCCCCAACTTAGAAATTTAAATGGATTTTTAAAGTCCCTTCAAAGCCTGGATGCTGATTTCAGACTGACTACACACAGTACGAACCTACAGTTTTTAACTGTGGATATTGTTACGTGGCCTAAGGCTCTTGTTTTGCACAGCCAAATTTAAGTCTGTCAGAGTGGATTTTTCTTTAACTGCCTTAATTTAACTTACTTTCCGAGTTGCCTTTGTTTTCGATGTGGCTGATTTGCACCGGCTGGGGAAGAGCCTGCCAGATTTCTGCGTGTGACCGAGAGGCACCTGCACTAAAAGAACAGGCGCCGCGTCCTCAATCAGCATTTCCTCTGCAAACATTCTTTTCTTTGGATTGGACAGCCTGCAAGGGAACTGGCCTGTGTTACAAGACTCTGTTGTCCGGGTAGTTGTGTTTCAATTTAAAGTGCCATCTGAAATTAAATGTGCAATATAAGGTGATATTGCCATCTTGCCATCTTTTCTGTTTCTTTGATGTGTGAATACTTGATCATACCAAATGCTTACAGGCTGCATATTTTTTTCTCTTTACTAAAACACACAGGCACAACAGTCCTGAATGCTAGTTCTACTTGTTTGTACATATTTAGCCCTGGTATTTATTATTATTATTTTTTTTCAAACCATTTTGTTATCGACAGGCCAAAGATTCTCCAGTTTATCCATCAGGTTGGTTTAAACAATCAGAATTAGAACATGGGAGGTCATTGGTTTGACCTAAATTGCTTATCGCAAAAGGAAAATACTAGTTCTTTATTAATGTACCAGAGAGTTGTTTTATTAACTTAAACTCTTCTGTAAATTATGTCATCTCTCTCTATGACAGCCTGTACCTTTTTTCCTCCAAACCCGAAAGGTTTGTTTAAGAAATAGGATTAACTGTAAAATGTTTAATTCTAATCAGACATTGGACACTTTTGACTTCCGAGCCCTGCGTGATATTTCTGAATACCATTCTATAACTTTCAGGAACTCTTGGAAATAATGGGTTTATTCACTGAACTTCAGTGTAGTTCACTCACGGCTGCAAATACTGTATATTCAGGACCAGAGGTGAGTGCCCATGGTGGATCCAGACTGGTCCAGTATAAGACTACTGAGTATCTGATACCGAACCAGTGATTCTAGTCAGATAGAGCATTACAGCTTTTACTATTTTAAATGTTATTAGAGCCGTTTAATCAGTGAGTCGGTGTTTTGTTTCCTCCCCTGTCCTGTATTTCCAAAATGACATTGGGACTACTTAACAAGAACTTTAAATTATTTCATTATAAAAATGGAAAGAAAAGAAAAGACAATTATTCTTTACATTCGGTAGAGTTTGGATAAATATGAAAGCTGAATTTTTTTTTTAATTACCATGCTTCAAAATGGTATGGGGGAGCAACAGCAGACAGGTGCTAATTTGTTTGGATATAGTGTAAGCAATGTCTCAATCCTTTAAAAGAACAAAAATGTGCTTCTATGCCTTGCTTTAGAGTTTTAATTATTTTTCCTTTTCAGAAATCTTATACTCTTAAGATACTAAGGACTTATTCTGATTGTACTTTGGAAATTTCATTCACAGAAATAGCTATACAGATGATTATTTTGTTTACAAAAAGTTTTGCTAAAACAGGGTCATAACCATGTTTAAAATCTCAGTTTCTTGCTCAGGTAACTCCAAGCCTAAGGCACAGGCTTTATAGGTTGCTAAGAAGCTGATATTTTGGCAGTGTTATAGACTTTTGTTATAAAAATGAATGTCCTGAAAAGAGGGGCTAAGGGTGGGTGGGTTGTTCAACAACAAAGAAACAAGAATGTTGTGGGGTTTAAATTTAGAATTGTTAAAATGTCATCTCAAGTCAAGTCACTGGTCTGCATTTGATACATTTTTATACTAACTAGCATTGTTAAATCATTTCATGATTAGAACATACCTGTGGATATTTGTATAAAAGTGAAATAAATTTTTTAATGAAAGTGTTTATTGCTTAGTAACACTGCATTGTATATGAGAAACAAATTCAAATTATAAATGACAATCTGTGTCGCCTTTCTTTTCATTTCAGCAAGCCAAACTGAAGTCTGCTTAGAGTATCAAATAATTTTAATTTTTAAATTATTATTCTTAATGTCCCATACAATCTCAGATCAGCCAAAGATTTTGGTGCCCAAAGAAATACAAGCAAAGGTAACTGAGATTTTGGTCCCACCCTTTGAGCTCAACTGTTAAGTTGGTGTTCAAATCTCTAAAATAGCTTCCTTTCTTTATAAGTAAAAAGAGATGGTTTATTCAAGATACCTACTAAGTGGAAGTTGTCAGTTTGCATTGAGTCATCTGTTGTAAAGACTTATGTCTGTGAAGGATAGAATATTCTATAGCAGTGATACCATGGCGTGAAGAATAAAAGTTCTTGGGTGGGTTCAAGGGTAATTCAGTGATAGAATTCTCACCCACCATTTGGGAGATCTGGGTTCAATTTCGGGACCATGCCCCAGGCCCTCTGAAAAAAAAAAAAAAAGTTCTTGTGCTAGGTTGCTTGTGCTAGAGTACATTTTGTATCTGGTGTGTTTTACTCATCACCTGAAATGATTTGGCAGGATTGATCAGTCTGTAAATACTTTCTTCACAAAGGACTTCATTTAGATTCAGTTTTATGAAACTTCTCTAGCTGGGTTATCACAATTTAGTAAAAGAAAAACAGCAAGTATAGAATTCCCAGACAGTAGAGTATCCCCTGGCCTGAATAAATTTCCAATCTAAAATGTATTATCTATTCCAGTGCATTAGTACTAATTTTCCACTGAACTCAGCATATGATATGTTAAGTCTTAGCCTTCTTGGTTTTTTGGAAATCAGAAGACCAGACTGGGATTGCCACCCAAAGAAATGTGGGTGCTTTTTTTTAAAGATTTGGGTCAGTGACCCTGAACTTTTTTTTGCCACAAATTGTATTTCTAGTGCTGTGGGTATGCCCAGATTTTAACATAATCCTAGAAAATTTTTTTCTGGGAAATGAATTATTGCAATGTGTAAACCCCCCAGCAGCTAATAGTCTATCGGTAGCTGTAGTTTGGCCAGGGCTATGGCATAAATGACATGGGCTGGAGGTCATGGTGATGCTTTATGTGTCTCCTATGATTCTACCCCTTTCCCTGCCTTTCTAAAAATCTTACAGGAATGCCTAGAAGTGATAGCGATGTCATGATAGGAATAATCTTAGATCCATTTGGGTTCATAAAGGAATCATTGCAAACATTGACCATTTATTATTTGTTACAAATTACTTGCCACAGACTTCATAGTGGGTCACAAACATTCATGGCTTATGTCATATTTTGTGGTGGAGAATTAATATTCTAGGATGTGGGCTAGATG
This sequence comes from Tamandua tetradactyla, assembly GCF_023851605.1. Classification (NCBI taxonomy): domain Eukaryota; kingdom Metazoa; phylum Chordata; class Mammalia; order Pilosa; family Myrmecophagidae; genus Tamandua; species Tamandua tetradactyla. The sequence goes on from NC_135329.1 coordinate 144,305,488, forward strand.
TAGTGCGGAATGCTTTCAATTGTCCAGGCCAAGGATGTAAAGATAAAACCAAGTCTTTCACTCTAAATGAAAATATCTTAATGAGAAACTGGTTTCTAAATCTACCAATCCACAAAAGGTTAATGTGGGAAGACAGACTGGGGTTGATTGCTTTGTTTCAAAAGAGGAAAAGTGAAATGCTGTGGATGGTTGCCTCCCACATAACTATATCCTCAGGGCAGAGAATACAGGAATGTGGACGCGTCCTTTGATCAGCTTGGGTAGCATAAAGTAAATGATTAAAAGCAGTTCCTCAAGGCCATAGGATATGGTCCAACCCACTGCCTTGCACTGAGAAGGCGAGGTTCAAAGAGATGAAGAAAATGACCTTCAGAACGAGTTCAGAAGAGTGACTATTGCAAATGAAGCTAGTGGGCATCTGTTCTTCCAGTAGTTCCTGATTCTGGTCAAATGGCAAGTGCTTTGTTTCTCTCTTGTACTTTCAGCAGTGTCTGCTGCCTCTGAAAGGCATCTGACCCAGCTGATAGAGTGTGGGAGTGCACCCTACTAGTGGCTGAGGCCAGGTCTGCAGAGGTGTTACCAAAAGGCCCCTCTAGTAGGACAATCGTAAAAGAAATTCATGGCTAAATCCCCCGTCTAAGGATAAATGAATTATAAAACACAAACCAGAGCAAGATAACTGGTTCAGCACAGTGTAAGGGTGGACAAGACACCACAAAGGGCAAAACTGAAGAGCTAATAGTGATGGTATGAGGGAGTTATAATTCTTGCAGCAGGCAGCAGTGCTTATGTGCCCTAATCTTCTCTTTGCCTTGCCCTGGAGCCATCTCTGTTAGGCTGGCTGTGCCAAGGTCATGGACATGAGCAGAGACAGACCCATGTTAGGAGAGGTCAGATAAACTTTCTCAGACACTAATTATTCTTCTAGAACATCCACCAGGAATCTGAAACTATAGGAAATGCTCTAGTTATCTCAAAGCCTAGCAGACAAGTAACTCAATTCACTAATGACCAGCTGATATATTTAAGTGAGCATTCTGTTAAGATCCTACTATAATGAGATAAAGATATTTAGAAAAGAATTTCTAGAAATGTGAAATTAGGCTTTGAGGATACACATACAAATAAGGCATTGGTTCTCACCTTTTAATAGAAACTTATAATCTAAAACTAAGATGTTACTGATAAATTAAGTGAATTCACTTTATATAGGAAAATTTTAAACCTGAAGTTAAGACATCAATAGCTGATACGTATGGTTAATACCTACCAGATCCTCTGTGGGTGGAACTTGACTCAGGAACAAACCCCACTTCACACCCAAAAAAATCTTGGTGTAGTGACTTTCAATCTGCACTGTACATTTGAATCATCTAGTAATATCTAAAATATATTTTTAAAAAACCGCTTTCTAGGCTACACACCAGACCAATTAAATCAAAATCTCTGAGGGTGGAATCATCTGTTGTTTAAAGATCCCCCAGATGCAGCCAAGGTTGAGAATTGCTTTTGGATGGCCTGAATAAATATCCGAAGGGCTCTGCCCACTGTGTGGAAATGCCTCATTTCTGCTTGTGATGCTTTCACTTTCCAGTAACAGGAACTGAGAGAGGCTGGAGGTATAGTTACCTTAAACCAGGAGGCAATTTTAAGAAGGGTGCTTAAGAGTATGGCTCTGCAGTCAAACTGCTCAGGTGTGAATTGGTGAATCTTTGAATATAATCTTGGTGAGTTGCTGACCACTTTCTGTGGTCAGTTTCTTCATCTGTACAATGGGATTGATAACTACCCACCTCATATATTTCTGTAAGAAATAAATGAGGCAATATGGAAGTGCTCACTAAGTGGTAGCTATTTTATTATCCTTGTTCAGTAGAATTGTAAACACAGAAATAAGAAGGAACACTTGTTCTGCTTCCTCAGTTCACAGATGGGAAACATAGTTTATTTCAGTTGTCACTGAACCTGTTGTCTCCTCACTCTTCAATGTCTCTCAACTGATGACTTACTAGTAGGTGTTATAGCAACAATCTTCAAGGCTAAGTAGCTAATCTTTAAACTGCTTATCAACATAGGTCATTGTTTTGGTTTGCTAAAGCTGCCGAACTACAATATACCAGAAATGGACTAGCTTTTACAATGGTGATTTATTAGTTTACAAATTATAGTCCTAAGGCTGTGGAAATGTCCAAATTAAGGCACTATCAGGATGATACCTTCCCTGAAGAATAGCCACTGACATCTGGTATACCTCTCTCCCACGGCAAGGCACATGGCCAGTGTCTGTTGGTCATTCTCTCCTGGGTTTCATTGCTTCCAGCTTCTGGCTTCAGTGGCCAGTGGCCAGAAGCTGGGGCTTTTTCTGTGAGCTTCTCATTCTTTTTAGGCATCTTAAAATTGCTCATTTTAAGTACTGATTATTTTTTTTTGTAAATATTTTTATTGACAAATTTTCACACACATAGAGTCTGTACCTGGTATACAATCAATGTCTCACAGTATCATCACATAGTTGTATGTTTATCCCTATGATCTTTCTTAGAACATTTGCATCACTCCAGAAAAAGAAATAAAATTTTAGAAAAAAGGAAAACTATACTTACCACACCCCTTACCCTTCCCTCTCACTGACTACTAGTATTTCTATCTATCCAATTTATCTTACCCTTTATCCCCCCTGTTATTTACTTTTTGTCCATATTTTTTTTACTTATCTGTCCATATGCTAGATAAAAGGAGCACCAGACACAAGGTTTTCACAATCACACAGTCACATTGTAAAAGCTATATCATTATACAATCATCTTCAAGAATCAAGGCTACTGGAACACAGCTCAACAGTTTAAGGTACTTCCCTCCAGCCACTCCAAAACACCATAAACTAAAAAGGGATATCTCTGTAATGCATTAGAATAACCTCCAGGATAACCTCTTGATGCTGTTTGAAATCTCTCAGCCACTGGTAGTTTATTTTGTCTCATTTCTCTCTTCCCCCTTTTGGTCAAGAAGACTTTCTCAATCCCATGATGCTGGGTCCTGGCTTGTCCCAGAACTTCTGACTCACGTTAACAGGAAGCTTTATACTCCTGGGTGTCATGTTCCATTTAGTGATGAGGGCAGTGAGTTCCCCTGCCAGGCTGGCTTAGAGAGAGAGGCCACATCTGAGCAACAGAAGGGGTTCTCTGGGGGTTGGTCTTAGGCCTAATTTTCATTAGGCTTAGCCTATCCTTCGCAGGAATAAGTTTCACAAGGGCAAGCCACATCATTGGAGGCTCAGCCTATTGATTTGGTTGTCCCCACTGCTAGCAAGAATATCAGAAATTCTCCAAAATGGGAAGTTGAATATTTCCTCCTTACTTCCCAGTCCCCCAAGGGGACTTTGCAGATACTTCTTTATTCTCTGCCCAAATTACGCTGGGATTTATCAGGGCATCATACTAACCTGTACAAACCAACAAAATCTCATGCCCTATTCAAGATTCCATGTACTTATGGTGTTCAACTAAACTGGCAATACAAGTTAAATTAGGTAATGTGATACCCAAAATATACATTTAGTGTGAAATAAACATCTCTCCCTTTAGTCTCACACAGAAGTTGAAGTTTTAAAATATGGACGATATTATCTTTAACTCTGTATTCTATTCTACCTTAGTCCTATATAGATCAGCTTTCTTCATATCTCTACTCGAAGTCTGATTGCTTTTCTAACTTTTTAAACAGTTCCTGTATGGGGTACTGCTGATTTTCATAGCTTTGAAGCTCTGACTCTGAGTCTCAAGTGTCACATAAATACCTGGAGTTTCTGAGAATGACCCAGTTATATGCAAACAGCTCAGCATCTCAGACTTTAGAAATAACAATTACAAGTCCTGAATATATGTAACTGCTATAGAGCCTACAATCTAGAACTCTTTACAAAAGACCCGAACCCCATAAACCCATGCTCTCAATCTCAGTTTACTGAGCTTTTATATTATAGTTAGTCCATATGAGTGAGGCATGATAATATTTGTCTTTTTGTCTCCGATATTTCATTCAACATACAGCCCCTAACCTAGTTGCATACCTTACAACTTCATTCCTTTCTTACAGCAGCTCAGTAATCCACTGTATACACCACAGTTCCCCCTTCCATTCCTCAGTCGTTGCATTCTTAGGTAACCGCTGTCCATTGTGGATTGCGAACACTGCCACCATAGACACCAGTGTGCAAATGTCCATTTGTGTACCCACACTCAATTCCTCCAGGTATTCACTGAGCCACAGGGTTTCAGGATCATATGGCAACCCCACCCCTAACCCCCTGTGGAACCACCACACTGCCCTCCAAGGGGCTGCACCTCTCAGTTTCCCTACTGACAGTAAGTAGGTACACTTCTTTCTCTGCATTTTCTCTAGCACTTGTTTCTCTCTGCTCATTTTTTTTTTTTTTTTTGCATGGGCAGGCACTAGGAATTGAGCCCAGGTCTCTGGCATGGCAGGCAAGAACTCAGCCTGCTGAACCACTCTGGTCTGCCTTCTCTGTTCATTTTTAAACAGTCTTATTCACATATCATACAATCCAACCTAAGTATATAGACATGCCTTTGCCACCATACTCTATATGAAGACGTTTCCTTTTTTCCATAAAAAATACATACCCCTCCCCCATGCCCCCCTCCTGTTGGCATTTAGTTTTGGCATAATGCCTTTGTTACATTCAGTGGGAGCATATTACAGTGTTACTGTTGACTATAGACACTAGCTTGCATTGATGGTACTTCTACCTGTAAAGCATCCATTTTCAGCACCTTGTAATGTTGACATTCATTTGTTCTCCCTCATGCAAAAATGTATTTGTACATTTAACCACCATCATTGTTCTCTCTACGCATTCCTAAATTATACTGTCTCAGTTTTTATCCTCTATCTTTCCTTCTCCCTCAATCATACTCACATTCACCTTCATTCAGTGTGCTGATGTTATTGTGGTAAAATCAGGTAGTATTGTGCTATCTATTTCTGGATTTTTACAATCAGTCCTTGTTCTAGTTTGCTAGCTGCCAGAATGCAACATACCAGAAATGGAATGGCTTTTAAAAAGGGGACTTTAATAAGTTTCTAATTTACAGTTCTAAGGCAGAGAAAATGTCCTAATTACAAGTCTATAGAAATGTCCAATCAAAGGTATCCAGGGAAAGATACCTCGGTTCAAGAAGGCCGATGAAGTTCAGGGTCTCTCTCTCAAGTGAGAAGGCACATGGTGAACACAGTCACGGTTTTCCCTCGGTTGGAAGGACACATGGCGAACACGGCATCATCTGCTAGCTTCCTTCCTGGCTTCCGGAGAAGCTCACCGGGTGGTGTTTCATGAAGCTCCCCGGGAGGCGTTTTCCTTCTTTATCTCCAAAGGTCACTGGCTCGTGGACTCTCTGCTTTATGGTGCTGCAGCATTCTCTGCTCTCTCCGAATCTCTTTCATTCTTCAAAATGTTTCCTCTTTTATAGGACTCCAGAAATTTATCAAGACCCTCCCAAATGGGTGGAGACACTCCTCCATCTAATCCAGTTTAACAACCACTCTTGATTATATCACATAAGAAATGGTTGCCTTTACAAAATGGGACTAGGACTAAAACATGGCTTTTCAAGGGTACATACATCCTTTCAAACCAGCACAGTCCTATTGTACAATCTGTATTCCTTCAGCACCAAATGCCCAGTCTCTGCCCTATTTCTATCTCCTGGTAACCTGTGTTCTTAACTTTAACTCTCAAAGTTCACTCCTTGTTAGTATTAGCGAGATGGTATAGTATTTGTCCTTTTGTTTCTGGCTAATTTCTCTCAGCATAATATCCTCAAGATTCATCCACATTTTACATGCTTCATGACTTTATTCTGTCTTACAGCTGCATAATATTTCATTGTATGTATATACCATAGTTTGTTTAGCCACTCATTTGTTAACAGACATTTGGGCTGTTTCCATCTCTTTGCAATTGTAAATAATTCTGCTATAAACATCGGTGTGCAAACGTCCGTGTGTGTCTCTACCTTTAGTTCCTTTGAATATGTATCTAGTAATGGGATTGCTGGATCACATACTAATCCTATCCTTAGCTTCCAGAGGAGGTGCCAAACTGCCTTCCAGAGTGGTTGTTCCATTTTACATTACAACTAAGGTGTGGATAGTGTGCCTCTCTCTCTACATCCTCTCCAGCACTTATGGTTTTCTTTTTTTTTTATAATGGCCATTCTAGTGGGTGTCAGATGATATCTTATTGTGGTTTTCAATTATATTTCCCTAACAGCCAGTGAAATTGAGCATGTTTTCATGTGTCTTTTAACCATTTGTATTTCTTCTTCTGCGAAGTGTCTGTTCATGTCTTTTGCCTATATATATATGCATATATTACAAATATGTCAATATCTATATATATTTTTTGCATGGGCAGACTCTGGGAATTGAACCTGGGTCTCTAACATGGCAGGCAAGAATTCTGCCACCGAGCCACCGTTGCACTTTTTTGTCTACTTTTAAATTGGGTTGATTGTCTTTTTGTTGTTAAGTTGAAAAATCTCTTTATACATTCTGAATTCTAAACCCTTATGCTATATGGTTTCCAAATATTGTTTCCCCATTGTGTAGGTTTCCTTTCTACTTTCCTGACAAAGTTCTTTGATGTGTAAAAGTGCTTAATTTTGAGGAGTCCCATTTTTCTATCTATGTTTTCAATGCCCTTGCTTTGGGTGCAAGATCTAGGAAACTGCCTCCTATCACAAGATTTATAAGATGTTTCCCTACATTTTCTTCTAGAGGTTTTATGGGTTTAGCTCTAATATTTAGGTCTTTGATCCACTTTGAGTTAATTTTTGTATTGTGTATGAGATATGAACCCTCTTTCATTCTATTGTATATGAATATCCAGTTCTCCGAACACCATTTATTGAAGAGGATACTCTGTCCCAGGTGGGTTGACTTGAACACCTTATCAAAAATCAGTTGTCCAACCCAGCAGCAGTACTACTTGGTATATATCCAGAAGAGCCAAAAGCAGTGACACAAACAGACATTTGTATACTGATGTTCATAGCAGCGTTATTCACAATCACAAAAAGAAACAATCCAAATGCCCATCAACAGATGAGTGGTTTAACAAAATATGGTATATACATGTGATGGAATATTATGCAGCAGTAAGAGGAAATGACGTCCTGAAGCACATGACAAGATGGATGAGCCTTGAAGACATAATGCTGAGTAAAATAAGCCAGACACGAAAAGATAGATACTGTATGATTCCACTTTTATGACCATGGTAAAGGTAAAATCTGAGGCTTATAATACAGAATATAGAGGACTTAGAGATGCATAGAAGCTAGAGGTTAGTTAATGAGGTTGAACTCAAACGTAAGGGAATAGATAGAAGTGAAGGCAATTTTCTAGTGGGCCTAAGTAATATCACTATATTGAAGGTGAACATGATTGAAAGGTATTGTATAGACCTATGTGTCCCACTGATTAATAGAAATATAAATAAGTTCTTGCAAGAATTACTTCATCAAAGGACTTAAGGGCAAAGACACAAACGGACATTTGCACACCAATGTTTATAGCAGCATTATTTACAATTGCAAAGAGATGGAAACAGCCAAAATCTCCATCAACAGAAGAGTGGCTAAACAAACTGTGGTATATACATACGATGGAATATTATGCAGCTTTAAGACAAGATAAACTTATGAACCATGTAATAACATGGATGGACCTAGAGAATATTATGCTGAGTGAATCCAGCCAAAAACTAAAGGACAAATACTGTATGGTCCCACTGATGTGAACGGACATTCGAGAATAAACTTGAAATATGTCATTGGTAACAGAGTTCAGCAGGAGTTAGAAACAGGGTAAGACAATGGGTAATTGAAGCTGAAGGGATACAGACTGTGCAACAGGACTAGATACAAAAACTCAAAAATGGACAGCACAATAATACCTAATTGTAAAGTAATCATGTTAAAACACTGAATGAAGCTGCATCTGAGCTATAGGTTTTTGTTTTGTTTTGTGTTGTTTTGTTTTGATTTTACTATTATTACTTTTATTTTTTTCTCTATATTAACATTCTATATCTTTTTCGGTTATGTTGCTAGTTCTTCTAAACCAATGCAAATGTACTAAGAAATGATGATCATGCATCTATGTGATGATGTTAAGAATTAATGATTGCATGTGTAGAATGGTATGATCTCTAAATGTTGGGTTAATTTCTTTTTTTCCGTTAATTAAAAAAAAAAAAAAAAGAGAAGGGATAATTGGAGATGAAGGGATACAGACTGTACAACGGGACTGGATATAAAAACTCAGAAATGGACAGCACAATACTACCCAATTGTAATGCAATTATGTTAAAACACTGAATGAAGCTGCATGTGAGGTATAGGTTTTTTGTTTTTGTTTTTTTTGTTTTTTTTTTCTTTCTATTATTGTTTTAATTCTTATTCTGTTGTCTTTTTATTTCTTTTTCTAAATCGATGCAAATGTACTAAGAAATGATGAATATGCAACTATGTGATGTTATTAAGAATTACTGATTGTACATGTAGATTGGAATGATTTCTAATTGTTTTGTTAATTCTTTTTTTAATTAATAAAAAAAATAAATAAAAAAAAAAAAAAAAAAGAATTACTTCAAAGGTATGATTCATGTTCAGTGTTCAAGTCCAGAGTACAGGGGGAAAACTGCTATTGCATGCTATGGACTATGTTTAACAGGAAACCATCAGCACTACCACAGCAACAGCAGAGGTAAATAATGGGGGGATTGACAAGAGTTAAGGGGAGGTTTAGATTTCCTATTTGGTGAGGGCATGTTTATTGCTTAGTTTCTCTTGGGAACAACGAAATTATCTAAAACCAAGAGTGTTCAAGGACTGTGGACTTTGGGCATTTTACATGATGCCTAATGAATGCAGGTGACTGAAGGATGCACTGACAGAAGCAGATTGGCAAACGATGGTGTATACATATGATCGAATGTTGTGCTGCTACAAAAAGAAATGAAGTCGTGAGGCCTACAATGATATGAATGAACCTGTGGGATATTTGGTGAGGCAAAATAAGGCAGAAACAAAAAGAACAAGTATTGTATGGTCTCTTAAACAAAATGCTTATAAGAAAACAGGGGCCTAGATTGTAAGCTCTTATAGCAGACACATTTAGTCTGGAGTGGTAATTATTATTTCTGGATTTTGAGAGGCTGTTTTATATATGTATAACCTGGTGTTTAGAGATAAGAATGAAGCTGATCAGGTCAGGATTAAGGGAATTCAGAACACAAGGGTAAGGAAGACATTGTATATATTTTAGAACTGCACCTACTCTTTGAGACCAAAGGAAAAAAGGTTTATTTTGTCTGGAACCTAAATTTTCAGTAGCACATAATCTACCTCAACCTGTCTGGATAGCTCATTTGAATAATCCAAACACAGGGAGCCTAGAATAAGAATGAGAGCCTTTAATCCTGTACGACTTAATGTAAAGGCTGAATACACCCTAGAATATATTAAACAGGTGATCAAAAAGTATTGGCAAAGTCCCTTGAGGGATGAAAGAAAAAATATGAAACTATTAAACTTTACCACTGGGAAAACCCCTGATACTGTGTCAGATATTAGGCACACCCAAATCAATAGGCCAAGCCCTTGATCTTGAGGCTTGCTCTTCTTTGCTTATGTATGTAGCGGAGAAGCTTTGCCTACCTATAGGTATGCCTAAGAGTTACTTTCGGAGGACCTCTTTTGCTGCTCATATGTGGCCTCACTCTCTTTAAGCCCAACTCTGAAAGAGAAATCATTGCCCTCCCCCCTACAAGGGACATGACATCTGGGGTGAAAGTCTCCCTGATAACGTGGGAGATGACTCCCAGGGATGAATCCAGCCCTGGAGCCGTTGGATCAACAATTCCATCCTGAACAAAATGGGCAATAAAAGTATAACTAATTAAGTATCAGTGGCTGAGAGAGTTCAAATAGAGTCAAGAGGCTACTCTGGAGGTCACTCTTATGCAAGCTTCAGTTACACATTGCTACCTATCATAACCTGCTAAACCCTAAGCAAAACCATTCCATCCAATCCTAAAGAAGACCTAGGGCAATATATAAGATTCTACAAAGGTTCCATGCACTTGTGTAACTTTCCAGGATTCTACAACCTCTAGATGGGTCCCTGAACTAGGTAAGTCCTGAACCCTAGATGGTCCAGCCTCTCCAGAACATCAGCTAGTTCCATCTCCCTACCCCACATTATTGGCAGCCCCTTCCAACATGAAAAAGTTAGAATGGCCATAGCCCAAATACCCCTAACGAGTGGGATAGAAAGATCAAAGGTGATGCTGGAGTTATACAGATAAGGTAGAGTTTAACAAATAAATATGATTGCTGAATCATTAAATTGATACTTCTTTTAGTCTCCAGTATCCTAGAGCAGCTAGAAGTAAAAACCTAAAATTGTGGAATTGTAACCCATACCAAACTCTGTAATCTGTTCTACAACTAATTATGGTGCTGTACTTTGAAGTTTATTGATTTTTTGTATATATGTTATTTTTCATAACAAAGAAAAAGTCAATTGTGATGATAAAAAAAAAAATATGTATTCCTTTTAGCCTCCTATGTTCTGGGGCAGCTAGAAGGAAAAATCTGAGATGATGCTATAGTAGCCCATGACAAACTTCAGGGTCTGCCCTGTAACTACTTGTTGAAGAATGTTTTGAAAACTATTACTTTTTTCTTTCTTTGCTTTGTGTATGTTATATTATACAATCAAAAAAAGTCAAAAAAGAAGATCAATTGTCCATAGATGAGAGGGTGTATTTCTGAACACTCAATTTGATTCCATTGGTCTGTATATCTATCTTTATGCCAGTACTATGCTGTTTTGACCACTGTAGCTTCATAATATGCTTTAAAGTCAGGTAGTGTGAGACTTCCCACTTCATTTTTCTTTCTCAAGATATTTTTAGCTATTCAGGGTACCCTGCCCTTCCAAATAAATTTGGTTATTGGTTTTTCTATTTCTGCAAAGTAGGTTTTTGGGATTTTAATTCTGCATTGAATCTATAAATCAATTTGGGTAGAATTGACATCTTAACTATACTTATTCTTCCAGTTCATGAACACAATATGCCCTTCCATTTATTTAGATCCTTCATGATTTCTTTAAATGATTTCTTGTAGTTTTCTGTGTATGTATCTTTTGTATCCTTAGTTAAATTTATTTGTAAATATTTGATTCTTTGGTTGCTATTGTAAATGGAATTTTTTCCTTGATTTCCTCCTCAGATTGATCATTACTGGTGTATAGAAACACTACTAATTTTGAGGTGTTGATCTTGTACCCCACCACTTTGTTGTACTCATTTATTAATTCTAGTAACTTTGCTGTAGATTTTTTGGGATTTTTAACATACAGTATCATATCATCCGCAAACAGCAAGAATTTTACTTCTTCCTTTCCAATCTGGATACTTTTCCAGCTTTTTCTTGTCTAATTGCTCTGGCTTGACCTTCCAGCACAATGCTGAATACGATGATGATCCTTGTCTTTTTCCTAATCTTAGGGGTAAAGCTTTCAGTCTTTCCCCATCTAGGATGATGTTAGCTGTTGGTTTTTTCATATATTCCCTTTATCATGTTGAGGAAGTTCCCTTCTATTCCTATCCTTTGAGGTGTTTTCATTCAAGAAAGGATGTTGAATTTTGTCAAATGCCTTTTCTGCATCAATCAAGATGATCGTGTGATTTTTCCACCTTGATAAATTGATATGGTGTGTTACATTGATTGATTTTCTTATGTTGAACCATTCTTGCATAACTGGAATAAATCCCATTGGTCATGGTATATAATTATTTTAATGTGCTGCTGGATTTGATTTACAAGTATTTTGTTGAAGATTTTTGCATCTTTATTAATTAAAATTGGATTGTAATTTTCTTTTCTTGTAGTATCTTTATCTGGCTTTGGTGTTAGGGTGATGTTGGCTTCACAGAATGAGTTAGGTAGCTTTCCCTCCTCTTCAGTTTCTTTTAAGAGTTTGTGCAGGATTGATACCAATTCTTTCTTGAATGCTTGATAGAATTCACATGTGAAGCCATCTAGTCCTGAACTTGTCTTTTTGGGGAGCTTCTTGATGACTGATGCAATCCTCTTTACTTGTGATTGGCTTGTTGAGGTCATCTATGTCTTCTGGCGTTAATGTTGGTTATTCATGTCTTTCTAGGAAGTTGTCCATTTTATCTACATTGTCTACTTTATTTGCATATAGTTGCTCATAATATCCTCTCATCTCCTTTATTTCTGTGGGGTCAGTGGTTATGGCCCCTCTTCCGTTTCTAATTTTATTTGTTTGCATCTACTCTCTCTTTTTTTTTTTGTCAACCCAGCTATGGGTCCATCAATTTTTATTGATTTTTCTCAAAGAACGAATTTCTGGTTTTGAGGATTTTCTCAATTGTTTTCATGTTCTCAATTTCATTTATTTCTATTCTAATATTTGTTATTTCTTTCCTTTTTTTTGGCTTGGGGGCTAGCTTGCTGTTTCTTTTTCCTAGTTTAAGTGAATAGTTAATTCCTTGACTTTTGCTCTTTCTTCTTTTTTAATACAGGCATTTACGGCAATATATTTTTCTCTTATCATTGCTTTTGCTACATCCCATAAATTTTGATATGTTGTTTTTTCATTTTCATTTGCCTTGAGATATTTACTGATTCTCTTATAATTTGTTCCTTGACCCACTGTAAGAGTATGTTGTTTAGTCTCCATATATTTGTGAATTTTCTGGCCCTCTGCCTGTTATTGATTCCAGCTTCATTCCATTACGATTCGAGAAAGTGTTTTGTAGGATTGCAATTTTTTAAATTTATCGAGACTTGCTTTTGTGACCCAGAATATGGTCTTTCCTTGAGAATGATCCATGAGCATTTGGGAAAAATGTGTATCATGCTGTTGTGAGATGTAATGTTCTGTGAATGACTATGTCTAGTTCATATATCATATTGTTCAAATTCTCTGTTTCTTTATTGATCCTCTGTCTGGATGCTCTATCCATTGATGAGAGCAGTGAATTGAAGTCTCCAACTTTTATGGTAATGGTGTCTATTTATTTCTCCCTTCAGTGTTGTCAGTGTTTGCCTAATGTATTTTGGAGAGCTTTAGCTTGATGCATGAATAGTTATGATTATTATTGCTTCTTTTTGAATTGTTCCCTTCATTAGTACATAGTGTCATTATTTGTCTCTTTTAATTGTTTTACATTTGAGGTCTAATTTGTTGAATATTAGTGTAGCTACTCCTGCTCTTTTCTGATTGTTTGCATGAACTACCTTTTCCCAACCTTTCACTTTTAACCTATTTTTGTCCTTGAGTCTAAAAAAAGTTTCCTGTAGACAGCATATAGATGGGTCCTGTTTTTTAATCCATTCTACCGATCTATGTCTTTTGATAGGGGAGTTTAATTAATTAACATTTAATATTCTTACTGTAAATACTGTGAAGGCAGTACTTTCTTCTACCTTTTTTGTCTTTTGGATTTTATATGTCATATCTACAGCATCTGTTCAGCATCTGTTTTCCCTGAGGGTGAGACCCAGCAGGTTGTCGGGCTTTCCTATGAAGCCTCTAGATTTTGTGCTTTTCCTATCCTATCCTGCCCAGCATGTGGTGCTTACCTGCCTGTGGCTTTCCACCAGCTTGAAGGGATGAGATGCCTTTAATTTCAGCAGACTCTCCCTACCAGGGGCATGGTTGAGACAGAGGTGAGGTAATATGATGGCTTTAAATTGCCTGAGTTTTCCAGTTCCTGGGGTCTGAATTCCTTCAAGGAGGGATTCCACTTGAGCTGGGACCTGCCCCCTTTTTCTTAGGGAAGTTATACTCTTTAGGGAATTAACTCCTTTCACCTAACTAATTACTTTTTCTCTCAGACAAATGTAATTCCACCCTTGCCTGGGCAGTGCTGGAGCCTCAAAGTGTTCCAGTTCTTTCTAATGAGCTGTTAAGGAGTTAAAAAAAAATTAAAAATCCTTTTCAGAGCCAGATCCCTACTCCTCAGGTTTGTCAATCAAGAATAAGTTGTTACATGGTTCTATGTATCTCCAGGTTCTATGTGCCACCTTCCCTTGGGGTCCAGCCATTTTTCAGTATTTTGTGCTTCCACCTCAAAAAGCCTCTGGGTGTTTTCTTTTCCTTCAGCCCTCCACCCCCACCCCTTCTCTGCTGGAACAAAAACTCCTAGTTCCTTTAGTGCTTATTCCAGGTTTATCTAGTGCTGGGGGCCTGTTTTCAGTAGTCAGAATTTGTTAATTAGTTCCACAATTGGAGCTTGGTTGAGCTAAGCCCTTGCTAATAGTAAAGTCTGTTTCTTTTCCCCTCTGGGAACCTGCCTGTTGGGGAGGGACACTGGCCTTCGTAGCTTGGGGGACTTACAGTTCTGTGTGGATCTCAGCTGTTCCACCAGGTCCAGAGTGGTGTACACTGTGTGTCTGGTCACTGATGTTCTCCCAGAAGTTGTTCTGTGCTGTTCCTGGCTGTTTACTAGCTGTTTTGAAGGACAAACTAAATTCCACATTAGGTACCACCATCTTGCCGTGCTTCTTGACATCCAGTACTGGTTCTTCTTGATTATCAATATGTATGTATATAGAATAGATTTTTTTTAAGAGTGTTACCTTACTGGGGAAGCCACCCCTGCTTAAGGAGGCTTCAGAGCAGTGCTTCTCTAACTTAACATGCCTAAGAATCACCCAAGATCTTGTTAAGAGACAGGTTCTAATTCAGGAGGTCTGGGGTGGAACCTGAGATTCTTCATTTCTAACAAGCTTGCAGGCACTGCAGTGTTGCTGGTCAGTGGGTTACATGTCAGCTAGCGGGGATCATTGGAGTCAGTCTTTGTTCGGGTTTTTGCTCCGCCACTTCCTACTTGTGTGACATTGACAAGTTTAATAACCCCCAATGATCTGCAAAATGATATATGGAATAACTAGAATTATAACCTGGGCCAATACAATCTCCAACACCCTTCAACCTCCTTAACATCCTCAGATGTGTGGCTAGAGTAGCCAGGCATATTTTCCTCTTTTTTATACCACAGTCTATAGCTTTCATTACCTTGGCAAGCTAAGTAACATCTGTCTGGGGCCACTCTTGTAGACCATGCCTTCAAGATGCCCTGCTAGAAGCAAAGTCCAATCATAACTGAATGGAGTACAATGTGCCAGTTCTAGTAACTGACCCACAGGAGCAGTGATAGGTTGATCTGGTTATAATGACTTCTCTAAATCAGTAAAAAAAAAAAAAATTGAAATGAGATTCAGGCTGGCTTTGAGAATTTTGCAATTCTATGTTTCCTTCTGCAAGCAGCAGTTATCTTTCAGTTTTCCTTTGCCTGTTCTCACCATAAACAGTCCATTTATCTCTACCAGAAAATGAACAAAAATAAATTCCTAAGTATTGTGGTAATTCCTAAGACATTGCATTGGCTTGCTCACTCTCTGTTCCACCCTCCTTTTCGTTGGAAGGGTTGGAAAGATAGTATTTGTTCAGACCTCCTTGCAACTAGGGTTTTGCATGTGAATGAGAGACTGAATTAGAGCTCATTTCAGATCTGAATGGTGGACTCACACTGGCTGTTTTTGGTCATGGAGACCTGAGGTTTTTCAGTATCAATTTTCAGTGTCTTCTAGCTTTCTTAGTGTCAGATAAGGGTTAACTGGCTATTGGCCTCTTTATTCCATTTTCCTGGCCTTGGATTGCAGCTACAAGTATTTGTCTTCACCTCAATTTCCAGTGACCACCTCAGAGTTCGCTAGGAGGGCACATTCTTCCAGAAATTGCTCTTGGAGGCCCAGTCTAGATCCTGCTTCTATCAGTTTCCTACGCAAGCACACCTCATTTTATTGTGCTGGGTAGATGTTGTGTTTTTTAAAAATGTAAGGTTTGTGGCCACCCTGTGTCGAGCAAATCTATTGGCACATTTCCAATAGCATGTTCTCATTTTGTGTTTCTGTGTCACATTTTGGTAATTCTTGCAATATTTCAAACATCTTCATTATTATATATGTTATAGTGATCTGTGACCTGTGATCTTCCTATCATAATTGTTTTAGGGCACCACACACTACACCCATATATTACGGTGAACTTAATAAATGTGTGTGTTCTGACTGCTTGACGATTGACTATTCCCATTTCTTTCCCTCTTCTCGAGTCTTCCTATTCCCTGAGACACAGAAATATTGAAATTAAGCCAATTAATAACCCTGTAAGTGTTCAAGTGAGAGGAAGAGTCACAGGTCTCTCACTTTATATCAAAAGCTAGAAAGGATTAAGCTTAGTGAGGAAGGCATGGCAAAAGCTGTGGTAGGCTGAAAGCCAGGCCTCCTGAGCCAAACAGGCAAGTTGTGAATGCAAAGGAAAGTTCTTGAAGAAAAAAGTGCTACTTCAGTGAACAAGCCAATGACAAGGAAGTGAAACAGCCTTATTGCTGTTTTGAAGAAATTTTTAGTGGTCTGATAGAAGATCAAATCAATCACAACATTCCCTTAAGCCAAAAACTAAACCAGAGCGAGGCCCTAACTCTCTTCAATTCTAAGAAGGCTGAGAGAGGTGAGGAAACTGCAGAAGAAAAGTGTGAAGCTAGCAGAGGTTGGTTCATGGAGTTTAAGGAAAGAAGCTGTCTCCAGAACATAAAAATGCAAGGTAAAGTAACAAATGCTGCAGCAAGTTTTCCAGAAGACCTAGGTAAGATCATTAAAGAACAGATTTCCAATGTAGACAAAATAGCCTTATATTGGAAGAAGAATGCTATCTAGGGTTTTTATAGCTAGAGAGGAGAAGTCAGTGTCTGGCTTCAAAGCTTCAAAGGACAGGCAGACTCTCTTGTTAGGGGCTAATGCAGCTGGTGATTTTAAGTGGAAGCCAGTTCTTATTTACCATTCCAAAATCCTACAGCCCTTACGAATTATGCTAAATCTCTTCCTAAATAAATGAAACAACAAAGTCTGGTTGACACGGCACATCTGTTTACAACATGGCTGTTCTAGTTTGCTAGCTGCTGGAATGCAATATACCAGAAACAGAATGGCTTTTAACAAAGGGAATTTAATGAGTTGCTAGTTTACAGATCTAAGGCCGAGAAAATGTCCCAATTAAAACAAGTCTATAGAAATGTCCAATCAAAGGCATCCGGGGAAAGATACCTTGGTTCAAGAAGGCCGATGAAGTTCAGGGTTTCTCTCTCATCTGGAAAGGCACATGGCGAACGCAGTCAGGGCTTCTCTCTCGGCTGGAAGGGCACATGGTAGACACGGCGTCATCTGCTAGCTTACTCTCCTGGCTTCTGGTTTCATGAAGCTCCCCGGGAGGCATTTCCCTTCTTCATCTCCAAAGGTTGCTGGCTGGTGGACTCTGCTTCATGGTGCTGCAGCATTCTCTGCTCTCTCTGAGTCTCTCTGAGTCCATTTCTCCAAAATGTTTCCTCTTTTATAGGACTCCAGTAAACCAATCAATACCCACTCAAATGGGTGGAGACATATCATCCCCTAATCCAGTTTAACAACCGTTCTTAACTAAATCTCATCAACCAGGGAGATGATCCCATCACAGTCCCAAATACACAGCATTGAATAGAGACTATTCTACCTTTAAAAAATGGGATTTATATTAAAACATGACTTTTCTTAGGGGGCATACTTCCTTTCAAACCAGCACATTCCACCCTCTGGCCCCTAAAAAAGACATGTTTTTCCCATATACAAATATATTAACTTCATAACAATATCAGAAACCTTAAACCTTTCAGTAGCAATACAATGAAGTACAAAATTGGAGACAGTATAAAATCTCATCAAGTCAGTTACAGGCATGGTCTGTCCTAAGGCAAAATTCTCTCCATTTACTCTGGACCTTTGAAAACTCATGACAAGTTATTTGCTGCCAACATACAAAGGAGGAACATTCATAGGATATATATATACATTTCCATAGGGAGGAAGGAACACAGAGGTCACCGGACCCATACAGTTTTGAAAACCCGCAGGGCAAAGTCCATTAGATTTCAAAGTCTGAGACTCATTTATCCTCAGGGCTTTAGAAAGTGGCAGTCCCACCCTTTCCAAACGCCTACGCCTGCCTCTCTCTGAATGCAACCTTGGGGGATATTGGGGAGACCACCTTTCTCTCGGCTCCACCCTCTCCAAGCATTGGGGCCGCACCCGGGCTCTCTGCCATCTCCGGGGCACACACTCAACCCCTCCATGTGGTGGCAGCCAGGCTCTCCCCAAACCCCAAGGAATGTGCTTCACCTTCTCCAAGGCCTGAGGCGGCATGACTCTTCCACTGCAACGAGGTGGAAGGCCCATTCTCTGCCTTTGGGGCAAACTCACCCTCTCCACGGGCTTGGGTGGGTCCACTCTCCTGGCCCGAGGCTTCTTGACTTCAGACCTCAGCCTCCACGGTTTTGCCTCTGAAGTTATTTTTCCAATGTGTCCCTTCTCTGAACCCCTCAGTCCAGACTGGCAGCGGCTCTGTTTATACAGGTCCCACAGCACTCTCGTTGGCTTTCTATGCAGTAGCCTTGGATCATGCCCATCAGACATAAGGAGTTTCCACAAATCTTTCCTGGATAACTCCATGTCCGATCCTGACTTTCTCTGAAATGGCTGGCTGGTTCCACATTTGGTTAAATCCACACTCAGGGCACTATACTCTGGAGTCTCCCTTTCTGTAGGCCCAGAATTTTCCAGGACCTCAATTTCTAGTTTCTTTTTACTCAAGAGTTCAGTTTTCAGCTTATCTCTTTCCTTTCGCATTTCACTATAAGCTGTGAGGAGAAACCAGGCTGCACTTTCAACACTTAATTTGGAGATCTCTTCTGCTAAATATACAAGCTCATGGCTTTTACAATCTGCCTTCCAGCCAAAGCCACGAGTCAATTTTGCCAGATTATCTGCCATTTTAAAGCAAGGCTCACTTTCCTTCCAGTCTACAATAACGCGTGCCTCATTTCTGTCTAGGGCCTCATCAGAGGTATCTTTAGAGTCCACATTTCTCCCAACAGTCTCTCCAAAGCATTCTAGGCCTTCTCTATCAAGCTTTTCACAACTCTTCCAGAATCTTCCCCATATCCATTTAAAAAGCCACTCCAACATGCTTGGTATTTGCAAACTGCAGCAGCACCCCACTCCTGGTACCAAAATCTGTTCTAGTTTGCTAGCTGCTGGAATGCAATATACCAGAAACAGAATGGCTTTTAACAAAGGGAATTTAATGAGTTGCTAGTTTACAGATCTAAGGCCGAGAAAATGTCCCAATTAAAACAAGTCTATAGAAATGTCCAATCAAAGGCATCCGGGGAAAGATACCTTGGTTCAAGAAGGCCGATGAAGTTCAGGGTTTCTCTCTCATCTGGAAAGGCACATGGCGAACGCAGTCAGGGCTTCTCTCTCGGCTGGAAGGGCACATGGTAGACACAGCGTCATCTGCTAGCTTACTCTCCTGGCTTCTGGTTTCATGAAGCTCCCCGGGAGGCATTTCCCTTCTTCATCTCCAAAGGTTGCTGGCTGGTGGACTCTGCTTCATGGTGCTGCAGCATTCTCTGCTCTCTCTGAGTCTCTCTGAGTCCATTTCTCCAAAATGTTTCCTCTTTTATAGGACTCCAGTAAACCAATCAATACCCACTCAAATGGGTGGAGACATATCATCCCCTAATCCAGTTTAACAACCGTTCTTAACTAAATCTCATCAACCAGGGAGATGATCCCATCACAGTCCCAAATACACAGCATTGAATAGAGACTATTCTACCTTTAAAAAATGGGATTTATATTAAAACATGACTTTTCTTAGGGGGCATACTTCCTTTCAAACCAGCACAATGGCTTACTGAATATGTGAAGCCTACTGTTGAGACCTAGTGCTCAGAAAAAAAGATTCCTTTCAAAATATTACAACTCATTAACAATGTATCTGGTCATACAAGAGCTCTAATGGAGATATACAGCAAGATCAATGTTGTTTTCATGCCTGCTAACACAACAGCCACTCTGCAGCCCATGGATCATGGAGTCATTTCAACTTTCAAGTCTTATTATTGAAGAAATGCTTTCGTAAGGCTTTAGCTGCCATAGATAGTGATTTCTATGATGGCTCCATGCAAAGTAAATTAAAAACATTCTGAAAAGGACTCACTTTCTAGATGCTATTAACGATACTTGTGATTCATGTGAGGAGGTCAAAACATCAACATTAACAGGAGTTTGGAAGAAGTTGCACCCAACCCTTATGGATGACTTTGAAGGAATGAAGACTTCAGTGAAGGAAGTAACTGCAGATATGGTGGAAATAGCAAAAGAATTGAAATTAGAACTGGAATCCGAAGATGAGATTGAATTGCTGCAATCTCATGATAAAACTTAAATGGATGAGGAGTCACTTATGGATGAGCAAAGAAAGTGGTTTCTTGAGATGGAATCCACTTCTGGTGAAGATGCTGTGAACATTGTTGAAATGACAACAAAGGATCTAGAATAGTACATAAACTTAATTGGTAAAGCAGCAGCAGGATTTGGTAAAGCAGCAGCAGGATTTGAGAGGATTGATTCCAGTTTTAAAAGAAGTTCTATGGGTAAAATGCTATCAAACAGCATCACATGCTAGGGAGAAATCTTTTGTGAAAGGAAGAGCCAGTTGATGTGGTAAACTTCATTGTTGTCTTCTGTTAAGAAATTGCCACAGCTACCCCAACCTTCAGCAAACACCACACTGATCAGTCGGCAGCCATCAATGTCCAAAGCTGGAACCTCCACCAGCAAAAGAATTATGACTCACTGAAGGCTCAGATAATGGTTATCATTTTTAGCAATAAAGTATTTTTAACTAAGGTATGTACATTGTTTTTTTTAAAGATATAATACTATTGCACACTCCGTAGACTACAATTTGATGGAAACCTAACTTTTATATGCACCAGGAAACCAAAAAATTCATGTGACTCTCTTTATTGTGATACTTGCTTTATTACAGTGGTTTGGAACCAAACCGCAATATGTCTGAGGCGTGCCTGTACATGTAATCCCCTGAACTAAATTCCTTTATGCCAAACTAAACCACTAGAGTGGTTTCTGTTTATACACTGAACTGTGACTGATATGTTCATCCACCCAAAGAAAATGCTAAGAGATCTAGGAAATAGAAAAAATAGGTAGCGAGAAAGGAACTGCCTAATGCTGGGTTCAAAGTACTTTTATTATTTTTAAGATCACTTGATTTTCCAACATATGTCCCCAAACTCACATCAAAATATATCTTTTTCCTTATTTTTTTTGAATCTCCTCTGAGAGAATGTGAAAAAGGATACATTACCAGACTGGGGAAAAAAAGAAAGAAAGAAACAATTAGGAAAGTTGAAGGGAATAGAAGTGAAGTGTGAAGAATCATAATTCTTTAAGCTTGAAAGAATGTCATATTACATGGATTGAATGTGCTTATGAGATCCTATTTATGAATTCCAGCAAAACATTAAAAAATCTTCAATTAGTAGAAATTTGTGTCATATAAGAAAACATATTTGCAGTGTACACAACATCAAATCAGGTAATATGTGTGGTTTTGTTTCCCAGCCTCTTTTCTTCAGGTGAAAGCATATGCTTTATTCTTTGGGAATCCTTCTGTCTCCTAGGTCAGTCCATGAGGTTGGGGTGGGGTGTGAATCACCTCTCCATACCCATCCTTGGTTTCCAGACATGGAAACATGGACCAAACCTGGCCACAGTCAAGCCTGGTGCCTTTCTTAAGTGATTAGGGAGAGACATGCTCACCACGAGATTTTACCCATTGCAGACTACAGAAGCCTGGTGCTACTCTAATCTATCTCTGTTATTATGAGGAATCAGCCTGAGAATGAAGCTGACACTAAGGAAAGTAGCTGAACTATGGAGAAGAAGAGAGAGGAGGACAGGACACCCTGCCTGGCGAAGTTTCTCTTTATCAAAACTTGAGCTGGATTTTCTGTTCTTGAGTTTGCAAGAGTATTTAATACAAGGTAAAATCAATCAACTCCAAAGCATCTTAAATAAATTTAAGCATTTTAAATTTATTATTGAAAGCAAATAAATATTTAGTTATTCCAACTTTTCCTTAGATGGTTTACCTGATGGGTTTTTCCACCTGTCGCCTTAGCTTCAGCTGTACCTTTCCTCTTGCTTCACAAAGGAAATGGAAATTATAAGGACTCTCTCAATTACCTGCCTAGATAGATCTGGGCCCTGGTCTATTTCACTTTAAGACACATTCTCTCCACTAGGCTATCCAGCTTCAGCAGCTCCCCTGTAAAAATAAGAACTTTTGGGGGTAGTATGTGTCTCATGCTCAAAGCAGAGTCAGCCGTTACCACTGGAGAGAGTACATGATGTAGCCAAGGTTAAGCAGCTTTGATTCCAGCCCGGGTCTGCCCACATCAAGTCCCATACATTTCCTAAGTATGCTGACAATGCATCCCAATCAGAGACAGGGCCCTCCTCCACTTAAGGCAACCCTTCCATTCCTCCAGGACCTTATTCAGTTAACCTCTTCTTCTTTTTTGTATCCAGCGTCCTTCTTTGGCCCCTTATTTCCTGCATTTAGACATGCTCAAGACTTTCCCAATATAAAAGACATAAGTAAACCCATTCAGCTCCACGGTCCTTCCCAATGGCTGCATTTAACAGTCATTTCTATTTCCTCCCTGTAATTTGGCTTTTTCATCACTGTTTTCATGGACCCACTTATTCCAAAGCCATCAACAACCTCTTGGCTATTAAATCTAAGGTATACTTCTCAGTCCTCATCTTACTTGACCGCTTGAGAATACTTGTAAGTACTGATTGTCTACCTTATTAAAAAATATTTTGTGGTAAAATATCCGTAACACAAAATTTTCCATTTAGCGATTTGAGTGTACACTTTTGTGGCATTAAGTACATTTTCAATGTTGTGCAATCATCACAACTATTTCCAACATTTTTCATCACGCCAACCAGAAACTCTGTATTCATTAAGTAGTAATTCCCCATTCTCCCCTATCCTAGCCCTTGATAACCTCTAATCTACTTTCGGTCTATAAGTTTCCCTACTCTAGATATGCCAAATATCATACACTATGTATCCTTTTGTGTCTGGCTTATTTCCTTTAGCTTCTTGTTTTCAAGGTTCATCCATGCTGTAGCATGTATCAGAACTTCATTCATTTGTAGCAGAATAATATTCCATTGTATGTATGCCACATTTTGTTTATACATTCATCTGTTGGTGAACCCTTGAGTTGTTTCCATCTTTTGGCTCTTGTGAATAATGTTGCTATGAACATTTGTGCACAAGTATCTGAGTACCTGTTTTCAATTTCTTTGGTTATATACCTATGAGTAAAATTGCTGAACCATTTCACATTTCCTTCAGCAATGTATGAGGGTTCCAATTCCCCACATCCTCCACAACACTTATTTTCTGTTGTTGCTATTATTATTATTATAGCTATCTTAGTTGGTATAATGTGGCATCTCATTGTGATTTTGATTTGCATTTCCCTAAAGGCTATTGATGTTGAGCATCTTTTCATACAGCCACCTCATTTTTTAAAGCATTCTTCCCTTGGCTTCTATTCTTGGTCATTCCTTAAATATCGTTGTTTGGGTATTGTATATCTGGCTATCATCACTTCTTGCTTCATACCTCCTCCAGGTGATAGCAACAGCTCCAGTTACCATCTGCATCAGAGAGACAGTGAGTTGTCTCCCAAAATCCATTCTCTATTTCTACTACAGTAATAAAAATGTTAGCTGGACAGATGTTACCAATAATAAAAACCACTCTTCCTGCTTTTGTTGTACCTTAAGTATGGCCATGTGGCATTAGCTCCATGGAAATGTTTGGATACCGGCAAAGAGAAGTCAGATGTTGCAAAGTAGAATGCTATTGTTCTGGATTGAATCATGTCCCTCACAGACATGTTCAATTCCTTACCTCCTGTCCTATAGCTCTGAACCCATTTGTAAATAGAGATCTCAGAAGATCCTGTTAGTGAAGATGAGGCCAGACTGAACCAGTGTGGGCCTTATTCCAATATGACTGGACTTACTCTAAGCCAAAGAGTAGGAGTGAAAAGATAGAAGGAGACCGATGGCCACGAAGCAGAGGCAAAGATTAAGTTATGCTGGCAGAATGCTATGAGAAAATATGATCCCTCTGACACCTTGATTTTGGACTTCTAGGTTCCCAAACCATGAGACAATAAACTCCTGTTGTTTAAGCCAGCAGTCTGTGGTAGCTGTAATAGCAACCCTGGCAATCTAAGACAGTTATGATCCTTGTTACGCTTGCAAAACATTTAACAAAATCATCATTCACGATACCTTGAAGGCACACTACTTCCCAACCAAGGAGAAAGGCTAGGAACAATTCATAATGTTGACATATGTTCACTGCTTCTTCCTGCTTTTAGTATAGTCCTATGAAACCAATGAGCTCAGGCAATTCTACACAAAGATGGAAGGGAACGCAACCCTGATAAGGGAACAGTTTTCTGTTTGCTACCTAAAATCTTAGCCAGCTTTTAAAAAGCTGTTTTTATACTGCAGACAGAAATTGTTGTAAAATTATCACTTGGAAGACACACCATTATTTATGAACTAGTAAGAAAAATGTTGCCAATGACATAATGCTTTCTGATCATTTAGACTTTATTATATTAAGAGTTCATAGACATATTTAGACAGAATTTAAATCTATTATACTTTGTGCGTATATAAATAGGATATACCTTGTGTACATAAGTGAAACAAATTAAGTGTCTCTTAAAATTTCTTTACCTTTAGTCTGACTCTTCAGACGCACCCATTGACTCAGGATTATAAATGTCTGCATCTTTAAAATATAGTATCCTCTGCATTGGTGAATAGCATTTCTTGAGAGAGTGCTTCACTATTATTTTCACTATTTTATTTTCTTCTACACAGCTGACACCGATTCAGCAAGTTTTGATGTTTGTTTAGGCAAAGTCAACTCCTACTCTAAGAGAGATTATAAGACTGTGCTATTAAAAAAAGTCATGTATTAATAAAATATGGTAATTCATATAATTTTGAAGAGAACATGGCTGTGGCTCCAAGCTTTTTAAAGTAGGGACTGACAGTGGAGGCACCTCAGTAGCCAGAGAGCAGATAGGAAAGAGGCTCCCAACAAAGCCTTTTTGTTTTGGTTGTTCTCCCGACAGCCATCAGTGGAGGCTGGACTGCACAGTGGCTAGTTAGTAAAAGGCAGCCTCAAGTCTTACTAAAACTAAGACCCACCCCTTTTGGAAAACATAAATTAATCCATTTGAAATTATACCAGGGAGACTTATAAAAATAAACCCTGGGATATATGACCCTTGCCTCATAAAAGGAAATATGCTAACCATTGTCAGGAACTAATCAGAACCTTAAAGAAAAATGAAACCCTGGTAGAACAATCCTTTTACAGCAGACTCCTGGGAGATGAAGACATTCAAAACCACAACCTTTAGCCTGGCAGCTGTGTGTATCGGAAAAGACTCCTCCATAAAGAAACATTCTAACTCACTGGAAAGGACCCTATATCAGGTACTTTTTTAAAAAGTAGTTTTATTGAGATATATGCACTCACCATACAAATTTCCTAAATGCAACTTCTGACTCACAGTATCATCACATATTTGTGCATACATGCTCATGATCAGTTTAGAACATTTTCATCACTCCATAAAAGAAATAAAAATAAAAGAAGACACAAATCCTCCTATACACCCTGTCCCCCCTATTATTGGTGTAGTACATTTGTTGCTTTTGATGAAAGAATATTAAAATATTACCGTTAACTATATATAGTCCATGCTTTGCAATAGGTAAATTTTCTCCCATGTACTCTTCTATTATTTTAATGTAATTTTATTGAGATATATTCGGACATCAAATAATACCATCCGAGGTATATGATCAGCGGCTAACAGTATCTTCATATAGGTGTGCATTCATCACCACAATCAATTTTAGCACATTTTCATTACTCCAAGAAAATAGAAATAAAAAAGAACACCTAAAACATCCCATGCCCCTTATCCCCCCTATGATTTATTTACTTCTTTTGTCTTTATTTTATTACTCATCTTCCCATATACTGGATAAAAGGAATGTCAGTCACAATGTTTCCAGAATCACACAGTTACACAATAGAGCTATATAATTATACAATCATCATTGAGAATATGGTGTACTGGGTTACAGTTCAACTGTTTCAGGTATTCCCTTCTAGCTATTCTAATACAGTAAAAATTAAAAAGGGGTATCTATATAATATATAAGAATAAGCTCCAGAATGACCTCTCAACTCTATTTGAAGTCTCATGGCCACTGAAACTTTATTTTGTTTCATTTCTTTTCCTCCTTTTGATCAAGAAGTCACTTTCAATCTCATGAGCTAGGAGTTAGGTCCCACACTGCCAGGGAGGCTTATGCCACTGAAAGTCATAAGTTTGAGGAGTTGGCCCTATAGGGTACTTTCAACTAGCCTGTGTGCAGCTAAATTAGAAAGTATTGATTCTTGGATTCATATTTCTTATTTAAAGAAAGGTCCCAGCCGTGCCTGGAAGTCCACTCTTACTGGGGGCCTAAAGCTCAAAATAACCAAGGATCAGAAGCAGACAGCATCTGATATAGACAGCTATCCCAAGACCTGGGACCAGACGTGATTCTCATCAGCTTGAAATGAACTCAACGATGCCTGTTGTTATCGTCATTGTTATCCTATTAGCTCTTTTGCCGCATTTTTTTTTTTTTTTTTTTTTTTTTTTTTAAGAGAGAGGGAGGAAGGGAAGGAAAGACAGAGAAGGAAGGAAGGATGGAAGGAAGAAAGGGAAACATCTTTAAACATTTTCTTGTTTTATTATATTTTGTTTGTTTGTTTGTTTTTTTACATGGGCTGGGGCCGGGAATCGAACCGGGGTCCTCCGGCATGGCAGGCAAGCACTCTTGCCCGCTGAGCCACCGCGGCCCGCCCTGCCGCATTTTTTATTCCTCCCTCACCCTTGCTTTTGTACCCCAGTTCATTTTTGTCCCTCCCATAATGAGTCGTATCCCTTTTAAAACTCCTCATTTTCACTCTTACCCTCTCTTCCTGGTCTCTTGACAGTCTTCATCGTTTTTCTGGCCATATAAAAAGATGCTGACCTAGGCGATTTTTCAAATTGCCGAGTCTGTGCTAATTTAGACTCCATGGAACGGTCACTTGTTGGCTGCACCCATGGGTACTTATCTAGTTGGCCAAATCTTAAATTTTGAGGAGACTGGATTTGTAGCATATTTCAAACCTTCCTAATCCCTTTTCTTATTATAGGCACTACAATATCTCTTACTCAATGTCTTATCTCCAGGATAACAACTGCAACTATCTGCTAATGGGTCAAGCCCTTGATCTTGAAGCTTGCACTTAGGAAACTTATTTCTGTAATCTTGAAACTAAACCCAATTATCATTAATGCCTGAGTCACCCCCTAAATATCTCCTTGTTGCTCAAATGTGGTCTCTCTCTAAGCCAAATTCTGCGAACTCACTACCTTCCCTCCTATAGGGGATGTGATTCCCAAAGGATAAGCCTCCTTGGCACCAAGAGGTTAATATCAAATGTTGATCGGTGATGCTTTCAGAGAAAGGTCTTGATCAAAAGATAGAATGTAAAAAAAATATTGAAAATAGAGTACTATGGCTGTGCTGGTTTGAAACTATTATTTACCTCAGAAAAGCCATGTTTTAATCCTGATCCAATCTTGTGGGATCAGACCTACTGCTTAGGGTGGGAAACTTTGATTGGATTGTTTCTTGGGGATATGATACACCCAGTAATGGGTGTGGCCTTTTGCTTAGATGGAGATATGACTCCATGCATTCAAAGTGGGCCTTGATTAGTTTACTGGAGTCCTTTAAAAGGGGAAACATTTTGGAAGAAAACTCAGAGCCAACGCAAGCACAGACACTTAGATAAGCAGGAAAAAATGCCCCAGGGAAGCTGTTTGAAACAGAAGCCAAAGACCCCAGCAGAGCCAGCCATGTGCCTTCCCAGTTGACAGAAGTGTTCTGTAGCCATCAGCCTTTCTTGAGTCAAGGTATCTTTCTCTGGATGCCTTAGCTTGGACATTTTTATGGCCTTAGAACTGTAAACTTAATAAAATTCCCTGTAAAAAGTCAACCCATTTCTGGTATATTGCATTCTGGCAGCTTTAACAAACCAAAATAATGGCCAAGAGATTTAAAATGGAGTTGGAGATCTTTCTGGGGGTTATTCTTAAGCAGATCGCAGTCAGATATCACACACTGCCAAAGTATGCAAAGCCTCAAGCAACAGCGTTCCTCAAAACCCTAAAGACATCTGGACACCATAAAAAAAACAAGATAAAGAACTCAGTAAACTAACTTTAAGTAGAATTGGGGTACCCAGAATATCCACCAACCATAAACAGCTTAACTTATCTTTTTCTTTAAAGACCATTGCCTGGAAATGCCAAGACAGGGCACTATTTGAGTTGCTACCTGAATCTGTGCTCCCCAAATTGCAATTCTAAGACCTCAGCTATATATATATATATATATATTTGCCTTATAGCTTAATTTGTTATTTCTCTGTTGATGGGTTCAAGGGCTGAGGGGAAGGAGCTGGTATTAGGGGATGGCGGGTGCCACAGCTGAGGGAGAGGAGCTGCCCATACCTAGAGGAACACAAACCATGGCCTGACAGGGAAGGGGAATACATATCACAATGCTTCTTTTATCTTCTAAACCCCATGAAGCCAGAAGATAAAGGAGACAGGGAAACATAGCACAGCATTCTAGGGCACAAAGCAAGGCGGCGAATAGAAGCGGGTAGATCTGGAGGGGCAGTTAGGCAGAAACTGGCATAGCTAGCTAAGCTCTTTCCTGTACTAAGCTGGTTTTCCATGGCTATTTCTGATTTTCAGTCAGATCAGCCCCACATAGATCTTAAATTATGGGGTCTGGCCCAAATCTTCTATATAAAGATTTTATGAAGCCTTAGTATATGATTATACTTTATATCTACATAGTTAAGTTCTCTAAGGTTTAGTAAAGTTCTCTATGGTTCTCTCTGCCTTTTGGACCCTAAGACTTTGACCAAGAAACAAGTTGATGCCATTCTATATGTATACAAAAATACTGATTTTCTGGATATTCTGTATACATGATGTAAATATGCTTTGGAGAAAAAGAAAACACATTATAAATCAATTGATTGCTTTCTGTGAGAAAAAACAATGACATTGCTAATTTAGATTCATTAAATGCATGAACTATGTAGTTAGCTAAGGCTGTTATATGCTTTTCAGTAACCATTGCAGCTACCTCTGGGGCAAGAATAGCTAAAGGAATAAAACTACCATGGGGTATGCTTCGCTCAATATTTCCCAATGGCTAGGAGTCTGTGGTAAAGAATCATGTAATGTGGCAGGGACACATAGCTGCCCCCACAGTGTCCTGTCCAATTGTAAGGTAATTAAGTCCATCCATATTGCCCACAGGTCCACAGCCACCACATTGGGGAGGGATATGCTCTGTGTCTGTTGAAGGCACTTTGTCATTGGAATAGGCTATCATTTTGTAGCTTAATGGTTAAACCACACACTTCTGAGGGTAGCCACCTCATATTTCAGTTTCCACTAAGACAGTCTATGCAGACTTGGGCAGTACAATCTAAGGTTACTGCTTCTGCTGTCAGCCATTCTGTTCCGTCATTTATAGCATACTCTAATATAGGCCAGGGCTTATTTACTTGTTTCCTCGCAAGGGAAAAGTGGGTTCTGTGGTAGGTCATGCCCACAATCAAAACCAATGTTGTGTTTGCACAGACTTGCCATCTTCAGGTGCTACCAGCCTTCCCTCAACCATAACTCCTACTAACTGGACTATGTGGAATGCCCTGTTAATGTGGCAGAATTCAACACATCAACAAATCTGGAATGAGGCTTTCTCTTTTAAGACTGAAATCCAATTATCATCTTATAAGGAGATTCAGGCTTATATCTTTTAAAACTAACAAATGATATCATAATGGTGGACTCTCAAGATTTACATCAATTGTTAGTCAAGGCATAAGAAGGGTCCAATAAGGTCCCATGGGAACAGGAGGCCCTAGATTGGTGATAAAAAATTTAAGACTTTTTTTTGGTATAAATTATGGCCATATTATAATGTTTTGGGTGACTTCTATCTGCCATGGGCTAAAGAGTTCCAACTGGCTGCATAGGCCAACACCAAGGCCAAAGGATCTCATTTTCTCCTGTTTGTATGGTCTGAGGCATAGGCAACAATAAAGTATTATCATTAGGCTGTAAAGCAGCTGGCCCTTTACTTTGTATCCTTAGAACTTGCATTGGCCCTGCCATTAGCATTTCAATTGGATCTGGGGCTGCAGCTATGGTGTATAGTTTAGGTAGTTAGGGTCTGATAAAGCCATTTAGTCCATTGTTTTAGGGATTTCTTATCATCTTTCAACTGTTCCTTTAAGAGGCCATTTATTCTTTCTATAAGACCTGCATCTGTAGGGTTAAAGGGTAGATGAAAAATCCACATTACATTGTCGCCCATAGCCCATGCTTGGGCCATTTGCCCAGTGAAAGTGGGTTCCTGATCACTGTCTGTTTGTTTAGGTATCCCATACATGGCACTTACCCTTTCTATATGTAGCATGCTGGTTAGCTTTCCCCACCAGAAAAGCTAACTGAAGTCCCGTGGCAGTATCTGCCATGATGAATGCATACTTTGCCCCTTCTAAGAGCAGAAGTGGGCTGATGTAGCACACTTGCCACTGGGTCAATGGAGCCTTACGACCAGCTGATGTTTCCCATCTGGTGGGGTAATCGGCATCATTGTCATGGGGAGCATGACGGGCACTCCCGTGTGATGACTATAAGTTGTTGGTGCATGATGGGTAACTGGAACTGCTGGGCTAAATGCCATAAGGATTGATACCATCAATGCTATAATTTTAATGAAGCCATTTGGCTGCTTCACAGGGTTCAGTAATGTGGTTCTGTACTCAAGTGAGGGCGTGTGCTTTGTTTCCAGGTAGTATGTTAGGAGTGTGGGCAGGGACATGATAGACAGTTACCTTTTGTCATTGTCAGGCATCTCATATGTCTTGCCATGGCTCTTGTCCCCATAGGGGGTGACCTATGACTGTCCATTGTTCTTGTTTCCAGGTTGCCATCCAGGTCATGCAGCCTTTCTAAACAGCCCAGCTGTTGGTACAGATAGTTATCACATCTCCTGGTTCATGCAGTATTACCATCTATATGGCCCTTAACTCAGCCCATTGACTGCTTTGCATAGCACCAGTCTCCCACTATATAGCATAAAAACTAGGTTGTATTGCCACAGCAGTCCATGTGGGAGGTTACCTGATAGTGGATCCATCAGCATACCAAGCAATTGTTCTTGTGGCCTTTACAATTGTGAGTATTTAAACAGCTGTTCAAGTGCAACAGTTTTAGCTATTGAATCTTCAACCTATGACACTGGTCCTGAAATTTCATGCATCTCAAGCTAAGAGGGCTGTGTGCTGCAACAAGTTTCCCATTTTGTTAAGGTATTTAATTGTGCACTGCCAGAGTGTGGCTTATTGACCTTGCCCATAATCCACCCTTGTATAGGAAGGGTGGTCCTCAAGGTGACAGGACATTTCTGTGTCAGACCTTCCACTTGCAATAGCACATTATATGCAGCATACAGTTTCTTCTCTAATTCTACTTCTCTAAGAATTCTCTAAGTTAATTCTCTAATCTTAATTATGCCCCTTTCCATAATTTGACCAGAACCCTAGGGGTACTTGTTTAGAATGTTGCCTGTGCCACAAACAGCACCCAAAATCAATATCAGTGCTAGCCACATCCAATTCACTGGATAAATCAGGGTCTACCCCCTCAGTGCTTGTGCCTGTGTTATTGTCCTTTTGGTTTTTACAAAAGCAGCCCCCTGGGGGTTCCTCCCATTCCCAAAGTTGACCTTTTCTAATGAGCATATACAGTAGTTCTAATATTTGAGCTAAATGTTGAATGAAAGGTCTCAAATATCCTAGTTGTCTTAGAAAGGCCATTAGTTGCTGTGGTATATGTGGCTTAGGAAAACACTGTACCTTATCAATTACTTCAGAAGGAATAGATTTGTCTTACCCAACCATACAACACCTAAGAATTTGACAGAACAGACTGGACATTGTAGCTTGTCATGATTGATTGCCCACTGCTGACTTTCAAGATGGTGTATTAATGTTCTTAAGCCCTCTTTTAGTTCAGAAAGAGAATCACCTGTTAACAAAATATCATCAATATAATGAAATAAAATCACATTTTTGGTTTCTTCCAATTGGCCAAGTCTTTTGATACTAGGCCGTGGCAAATTGTTGGGCTATGTAAATAGCTTTGGAGGAAAATGGTGAAAGTCTTTTGTCATCCTTCCCAGGTGAAGGTGAAAGCAGGTTGACTTGCTTATCCAAGGGAATACTGAAGAAAGCATTAGCTAAATCTAGAACAAAATGATAATGACATAAATGAATGCTAATTTCTTGTAGTAAAGAGGCAATGTTTGAAAACACTGCACACAAAGGTGACATTACTTTATTTAATTCACAATAATTCAGTGTCATGCTTCAGATTCTGTCAGGTTTCTGTACTGGCCAGACAGTGTTATTAAAAGGGTTATGGGTTGGTATTAATACTCATACTCTTTCTAATGGTTGCAGAAATCTCTTGACACTCCCCCCTGGGAGCTTATATTGTTTAGTGGCTACAATCCTCTGAGGTTGCAGAACTTTTACAGGGGACCATTTTGCCTGCCTCTTTAAGACCACTTTCACTACTCTACACCAGAGGCAAAATTCTCCTATGGTAGTTTGTAATGTGGAATTTAAGAGAAGATCCGTTTTTTAATATACAGGTATAGGAGAAACAAATACAGTGTATTCCTGGGGGATGGTGTGCAATCTCCCACCCTATATGCAAGATCAAATTATGCCATTTGACTCTGATTATTTATCTCTTATAGCCATCTATGGCCAGCATACATCTCTTAACTCAGGCTACGTGTCCAAAAATTAGATTACATTCAGTCCCAGCATCTACTAGCACCTACACTCTCTGTTTGTTAGTAGGGGACCAGTAAATAGTTAATTCTACAAGTAACCTCCAATCCCTGGGGCCCCTAGTTGTTTCTCATACCTGGAAGTCTTGACCCCTCCCCTATAGAAGGGGAAAGGGAACTTGCCAATTCTCATCTGTGGGTGCAAAGGGTTCTCATTCTTAGTTGGCTTATCTTCCCCTTCAGCTGTTTGGGGATTTATTTTAGTTAATCATTTTGTCTTTGGGTAATTTGCTCCACAGTTCAACTAAAACAGTATTTGGTTGTTTAATCTATGGTTTCTAGTTCTGTCCCCACAGCAATTAGATCAGCCACATTTACTTACATGAGACCCAATTAGGGCCATCATATTCTCCTTTCTTTTTGCTAAGATTTAATTGTCCTGCTACCAGTTGCAAAACAGTTAATAACCCACTGGAGTTTTCAGGGCACCCCAATATTCTCACAGTGGCCCCCTGTGGCCCCCATCCATCCAGGGTAGCCACCCCTCCCCACATGGATAATGCAGGCTAATCCATATTTCCCTTGCTGATTCTCCCTTCCCCAGACCCATACCTACTGCTGCCGGTGGCGTCTTGGTCCCCAGGCTGGCTTGATAAATGTTTGGGCCCCGATAGAGTCTGTGCAGAGAATGGGCTGGTGCTGCTGTGAGACTGAAAAACATGCCAGAAGTAGACATAGATTTACTGGAAATGAAGAACAGTATAGGTTCTCTGGTGGTGGCTGTTCTAGAGGTTTAGCACTCTGCAAGGAACAGGGTGCATGCAAGGAGTAATATATGATTTCAGAACAAAATTCATTACATATAGTATGAAGACATTGAGTCTCTAGTATAATCAAAGGGGCCTAAAACCTGATGTTTTACTAAGATTAGTGTTTAAGAGTAAGATACAATCAATGTCATTTTTACCTCCATGGTTGCATTCTCTCCCCTCCAGAGAGTTATTTACTTTCTTGACCTTTGTTTTTGGCTAAAGAAAGTTTTTTGAGAACTGTTTAGGAGGGGGCCTGGAGCCTGGCCCCAGCTACCCATTTCACTATTAATTGGCTATAACCACTAGGAAGTTTTTCCATATGTTGAGTCATATCCTTCTCCCTACAGTTTCCATCCACAAGTCTGGGCCACCCAGAACATCCTAATACTTCTTTCATGAAGCAGAGTCTCTAATATTTGAAGAAATGGTATAAAATTCTTCGACCATGTTGGACCCTACAGTATTTGTTTTGTAAGGGCAGGCCTGAGATTGCATATGTATTACTGGTGACTTTTGCCCCAGACATCTAGAACATTACCTGGTACCTGCAGCAGGTATTCAGTAAATATTCATTGAAGGGATAAATGAATGTAGACTGGGAGGCTAGAGAGCATGGTTTGTGGGACAGCTTATAACATAAAGGAGATACCATCCCTTGATTACTTCCTTTACATAGATCATTATCTCTTGTGTTCATAATGCTTCATGTAAAATACTTTTACCATAGTCTTAACTACCACCATGTAACCAGATAATCTGAAAAAATATTGTTAGGGGTGTCACTTTTGGAAAATATATCCAAGTGATGCTTCTACCCTATTCCCCAATGAACTATACTTCAGTTTCCAGATGGATAATGTTCCCCTTCAAGCAAAACACAGTATGTCTAATATGGTCTAAAAAGAGACTCTCAATTCATTCCTTCTACATTTCCTATTTTTATACAACCCAAGTCATACATGATCACTATAGAGAAATGAATTGTTACTCTACACTACGAAATGCTGGTATATATTGTATTTAATCGATAAACCTCACATTCATGGTGTGGCTATTTGAAACTGTATGTACCCCAGAAAAGCATATTCTTAGAGTTAATCCATTCCTGTAGGTGTGGATCCACTCTAAGTAGCATCATGTGATGAGGCTACTTTAGTTAAGGTGTGACCCACCTCATTCAGAATAGGTCTTTTTTTAAAAAATATTTTTATTGATAAAACTTTACAAACATACAAACATTCCTTTTTAAAAATGTTTTTATTAAAAACCTTAACAAACAAACATACAAACATTCTTGACACAAACATTCTATACATGGTATACAATCAGTGGTTCACAATATCGTCACATAATCATGTATTCATCACTATGATCATTTTTTTGAACATTTGCATTTCTTCAGCAAAAGAAATAAAAAAGGAAAAAGAGGGTGGGCCACAGTGGCTCAGCAAGCAGGGTTCTCTCCTGCCATGCCGGAGACCCGGGTTCGATTTCCGGTGCCTGCCCACGCAAAAAAGAAAAAACTCATACATACCATACCCCTTACCCCTCCCTCTCAATGACCACTAGTATTTCCATCTACTCAATTTATTTTAACCTTTGTTTCCCCTATTATTTATTTTTTATCCATTTTTTTTTTTTGCTCATCTGTCCATAGCCTAGAAAAAAGGAGCATCAGACACAAGGTTTTCATAATCACACAGTCTCATTGTAAAAGCTATATCATTATACAATCATCTTCAAGGAACAAGCTTCTGGCACACAGTTCTACAGTTTTGGTACTTCCCTCCAGCCACTCCAATACACCATAAACTAAAAAGGGGATATCCATGTAATTTGTAAGAATAACCTCCAGGATAACCTCTTGACTCTG
This sequence comes from Tamandua tetradactyla, assembly GCF_023851605.1. Classification (NCBI taxonomy): domain Eukaryota; kingdom Metazoa; phylum Chordata; class Mammalia; order Pilosa; family Myrmecophagidae; genus Tamandua; species Tamandua tetradactyla. Next base: position 144,341,337 of record NC_135329.1, read on the forward strand.
TTTGAAATCTCTCAACCATCAACATTTTATTTTTTCTCATTTCTCTCTTCCCCCTTTTGGTTAAGAAGGTATTCTCAGTCCCTTGATGCCGGGTCCTGGCTCATCGTAAGATTTCTGTCTCACATTGCCAGGGAGATTTACACCCCTGGGAGTCATGTCTCACTTAGGAGGGGCGGGCAGTGAGTTCACTTGCCATGTCTGGTTAACGAGAGGCCACATCAGGATGGGTCTTAATTCTCTTACTGGAGTCCTTTATAAGAGAGTGAAATTCAAATAAAGAGAGGGAAAGCCACAGAAGCAAGAACTGAAATCAGTGAAATCCAGAAGAGAAGGGAGAAAACAACAGACTCCACCATGTGCCTTAACATGCAGCAGTGGACCCAAGGATCGCCAGCAGCCAGTCTTCACCCTGATGATGTCTTAATTTGGACATTCTCACAGCCTCAACTGTTTACTAATAAATTCCCATTGTTTAAAACCTACCCATTTGGTGTCTGCTTTAACCAGTCTAGCAAACTAAAACCCCATGGTTAAGTAATTTTGCAGCATCTAAGACATACCAAAGCACTGGACTGGTATATGGAGAGTTGCAGTAGAGAGAAGGGATAGAGGTGAATTTCATTATAGACTACAGCTTTTGCAGTTTAAGCACCTGGAAAGGGTGGAACAAACTGTGTCTTCAATATAAGACAGTAAAAGAGCAGGGCAGCAGAGTGGAGGGATCCTTTAAATACGTTGTAACCCAAGCCAAGAATGCGTAGAGATAAAGCTTCAGTTTGGGTTGCCTATTATCTTTTTCCTGGGACCGCACCGGCTGTGATATTATTTAGGGCCATCCCAACCCCAGTGTTCAGCATTCTCATATACTACTGCTTGGCGAGGGTCAGTTCCTGAAGCTCCCTGGGTCTTAAGTTTCTTCACCTGTAAAATGTGAGGCTTGCATAAGGGAGCATCTGGAAGGGGCTGGCAGCAGCGATACGGTAGAGTATGGAAGCAGCGAAAGGCCCTGTCCCTAAGCGTTTTGGTTGTGGTTGGAGGACAGAGGAAGCACGAAGGTGGTTCCAGAAGGGCGTGGAAAAGGGGGGTTACGGCTACTGGCAAGCCTTCCCAGACCAAGCGTTGACTAATCGCTCCCGGTGGGCCTCACCTTTTCACAGCAGCTCAGTCCAGGGTGGGGGCGGGGTCTGACCAAGCAGGCTCGCGCAGCGCGCGCCCACCCTGTCTCCCTCTGGGGCTGGGCTCCAACTAGGACAGAGGGCCGGGCTTTGGTTCAGGGGGCGGCCCCGCCCGCGTCTTCTCCACCTCCCTCGCTCACTGGGTCCCGCCCCCTGCACAGTGGGTTGGGCTTTGGCGCAGGGGGCGGTGCCCGCGCGCGCTCGCCGCTTCTCCCCCCACCTCCGTTCCTCCCTGGGCCCGGCCCCGCTGGGTAGGGGGCCGGGCTCCGGCGAGGGGGGGTGGTGGCCGCGGCGGTGACAGCCGCTCTCCGCCTCCGCTGCCCGCCACGTCCCTCACGTATACCGCCCTACAGAGCAGCGGAGCGGCCACCTGGCGCCCCGGGCTCCGGCTCCTCCGGCTCGGTATGAGGCTGGCGCGGCTGCTGCGGGAGCCGGTCTCCGCCGGCCCGGCGTCCGGGCTGTGCGCCCTTCGCCCCAGCGCCAGCCGCAGCCTCGCCTCGGACTCGCGCCCCGGCCCGGAGGCCGAACGCGGCGTTCCGGGCCAAGTGGATTTCTACGCGCGCTTCTCGCCGTCCCCGCTGTCCATGAAGCAGTTCCTGGACTTTGGTGAGTGCGGCCCGGGCCTCGGGCCTTTGTGCGTGGCCCCGGCGGGGACCTGCGGCTGCTGACCCCCCTCGTCTCAGGCGCACCCCTCTTCCTCACCGTTTTCTCCCGCGGCGACTTGGGCGCTTCCTTCCTCCCTCCCTACCTCACCGACAGATCTCTGTGTTCAGGAGCTGGCGCTGCAGCCCGGGTAAATAACTCGGGGTGTGTGGCTTTTCCCCGTGTATTGTTGAAAAACAAACCAGAAGCGCCGAGGGTGGAGTGACCTCCCGCCTTTCTGCGCACGTGTGTAGGTTCGCTCTCGGGGCCAGGCCCCTTGGGAGGACTGGTGAGAGGTGCTGACATCCCTGAGAATTGTGTTCTAGGTCAGCGGAACGGAGGTAAATGATGTTTTGCATGTGATGATTGCGTAAAATTAGGGTGATGATAAAGAATGCAGGTTGTTACTGGCCCTGTGTTTAATGTTTCATAGAATGTTTTCCTAAACAGCGACTTGAGAGTTTCCACCGACAGCAGATTCATTTCATCAGCCGCAAATAAGTCTTGAGCATGTATAAAATGCGGTGGGATTTACCACATTCCACCCCTGTAGAAGCGACGATCGTTGTTCTTCCTGTCCTAGAATGGGCTCTACCTTGTTTTCTCTAGAAAGCATACAACAGATGGCAGAAGGAATTGCACAGTTTGTCATTTCACTTCGACTTTCCATATGGGGTCGATAAGGGGAAAGGGAAAGCTCATAACTCTATTAATAAAGTCAAAATTTGAGTAGAAAAAGTTGTCTTCCTCATTGTGAGTGCTGTTGGCTCACTAACAGATCACTAGTGGGCTTGGAAGATACCAACACCCTGGCAACTTCATCTTAAAACTGTGGTTTATAGTGGCAAAGCTTTTGGCACAGTCCTCTGTTTTTGTTTGTTTGTTTTACTTTGAGATGGCTCTAAGGTGGTCAATTTGGCTTAGTTCACAAGTTTGCCATTAAACTTTCACAAGAAAATGTTCTCCCTTGATAACGTAGTTCCTGTAAACACAAGCCTAGTTTTTGCTAAGGTTGTCTCTGCTGAAACAGCAGATCAAATGAGTGAATTTAAAATGCATTACGAAATAATATGGCTTTTTAGTTTAGGTGGAGCTGCCTACCAAAAGGCATCCTACAAATGTTTCATCCTGATATGGAAGTGGAGAAGGAGGCAAACTGCTCTATAGGAATCAGACAGTTTTAAGTTTTAAGATGAAGTTGCCATGAATAGGACTTGCTGGGATGGAAGATTAGATGGCTACGAGTTCAAAGAGGTTGCTGAACAGGCCTGGGTGTTTTTTTGGTTTCTGTTCCCTGATTGCCCTCCTTGACCCTTATGGTAATTAATAGAGTGGTTCCATATGGAATGAATGGCTCTTCCTAAGTGCATGTCAAAATTTCCTTGTTTCTTAGATGGTACTTTATAAACCTAGTGTTAGGAAACCAATTTTCTAAATGATAGCAACAGCAGGTTGTATAGGCTAGGCTTTTCCAGGTTCTACTGGCTAATTAGACCAAGTCTTGCTCAGACATGCTTAGTTTTACCTTGGTTCTAGGACGAGATGGAGATCCTTATAAAGAGCTTGAGGGAGGAAGGGAGGCAGGAACGTATCTTGATTGCTCTGCAGAGAAATTGGAATGTTGAAATTAGAAGATCATTCTGGACACTTCACACCTCCAGACACGCTTTATCTCATCTCCTGCCCCCTGAGGCATGGGTATCTTTTGTTTCCTATCCTCTGCCCTGCCACTAGGGTAATTCTACCCTTCTGGCCCAGCTTTTTAATTTTCCCTATCTGTGGTTTCTGCTGGCCGATGGCCCCTATTTACTGCTTTTCCCACTATGTTTGGTTTCAGGATCTGTGAATGCTTGTGAAAAGACCTCATTTATGTTTCTGCGACAAGAGTTGCCTGTTAGATTGGCAAATATAATGAAAGAAATCAGTCTCCTTCCAGATAATCTTCTCAGGACGCCATCAGTTCAATTGGTGCAAAGCTGGTAAGAATCCCATCTTGTGTATGCAAATTTCCCTGGAGTCGTGGACTTAACTTTAAAGCAGATGCTTTTTTTTTTTTTATTTCGGCAGTGGAATCTCAAGGTGGTAGCAGCACTCCTCCTTTTTCTGGTTGTCTGGGCTTGTCTCTTGAGTTCTGGATTCTATTACTCCTTGGTTTTGAGAAAAACAGAACTGCACAGAAATACAGACACTAAATTTAATATTTGTGTTATTAAATCAGCAGAGCTCTTAGCTGGATACCTACTATGTGCAAAGATTAACATAGGTTACTGTTAATCCTTTCAACAACACTTCATGGTAGATACTATTTTCCTTTTACAGATGAGGACACTGAAGCACATATAGGTTAAGTCATTTGCCTTAAGGTAATACCACTGATAAGTGGAACTGGATTTGCCTGTCTCCATGATACTGTGCTGTGTATATATTTTTCTGTAACTGAATTTGTTTTTTAGAAACATACTTTTTACAAATCACAAAAGTTAAAATCTTTATTCTTAAACAATTAGATGTTATCAAAGTCACAGATTTTTTTTCACACTATAGAGGTCCTAAGAATATATTTGATTTTAGTTCCCTCATTTTACACATGAAGAAACTTGAGACTTAGAGGTGCAAACTTCCTTGATGACAGTTAGTGTCCCAACTAGTACTGGACTCCTGCTTCACTGCCATATATATATATATTTGGTTCTGTGTTCTTTTTATTATATTGTAGTCCCTCTTTTCATTTCTCTTGACCATTCTGATAAAAACTTGAATTTGCAAAGTAGTGATGAAAAAAAGCAAACTAAGAAAAGAAAATTGAATAATCCACAGACCAAATCATTAATTTTATGTAATGTTTCCCTCTTCATAGCTGAGACGTATAAATCTTAATTGGATGAACTGATTCAGATTACTTGTTAAAGAAAAAGGACATTTATTTTACTTCTCCAGCACCTGAATTTATAACAGAAGGGAAGTGTGGTGTATTGAAGAGTGTAGACATTTGAATTGGGTATACCAAGCTTCCAGTCATAGATTTGTCACTTATTAGCATGCTCTTGGGTGTCTTAACATCCTCCCTGAGTCTCACCATGCTTTGCTGTAAAATGGGACAAAAATGTCTCTCTTACAGGTTTGCTGTGAAGACTGAATGAGCTCCCACTGCTTGGCCAGTGGCAGTCAGTTTTAGGGTCTGTGCAGCCCTCTCTTCTTTTTCCTTTTGCCCCCTAGATCTGTGTTGTTTTTCCTCTTACGCACTCAATTCTAACTTTGATCTCTCTTCCAAAGAAAATGACAGGTGAGGGGCTAACAGTGTGCATTTGTATGTGGCCATTTGTATGTAGCCTTTGCTAATGTTATTAATTTAAAAGTTTTCATTTCTCACAAGCACTTCACATTTCAAATAAAAGAGTCAGTCAGAGTTAAGCTTTAAATGAAACAAATTTAGCTGTAAGACATTTCCCAATTCTGATTCATGGAGATCCTAGCTCTCCTTTTGTACATATTATAGCTTGTGGGAAAAGCTGACCTAACATCTGTTAAAAAAAAACCAAACAAAAGCAAAGTAAGTATGACTGCTAAATAGGTGGGAACAATTATAGATTTGGTTCAAGTAAGAGTCATTTGATTTGGGATTATGATGGCATATAAAAGAGGAAATATACTTTTTTTAAAGCGTTTTTTATTATGAAATGCAACATATATACAAAAAAGCAATAAATTTCAAAAAACAGTGTAACAAGTGGTTATAGAACAGATTTCAGTTTCATATGGGGTACAGTTCCACAATTTCAGATTTTTCCTTCTAGCTGCTTCAAGACACTGGGACTAAAAGAAATATTGATAGAATGATTCAGCAGTCATACTCATTTATTAAATTTTATCTTCTCTGTTATAATCTCCTCCTTCTCCCAGTCTTTAGTGATATTTGGGTTATGCCCATTCTAACTTTCTCATGTTAGAAAGGGGTGTCAAAAATATGGGATGGGGAATGGAACTAGTTGATATTCTTGGAGAGGCTGAGCACTGATTTTGTTTTCTTTTTTTTTCGTATATATTATATCTTCACATATCATGTAGTCTTCCAAAGTGTACAGTCAGTGGTTCATTATATCATCAATACAGCTGTGCATTTGTCATGAAAATGTACTTTTCTATGGAAGCTTATTCCTGGTTTAAAAAAAATGCTTCATTAAAAATACAGTTTGCTACTTTTTGAAATCTGTACTATGCTTGGCACATTTTTTGGTACTCAAATATCTCTTTATTGTTTCTTGAAGGAAGTGCAAAACAGGAGAGTTCAAAATCATGTGTACTTTGGAATGCAGTCAGACATATTACTAGTAAGGGACAGCTTTCCACAGCACATGTAGATTTACTGATTTTTAAACACTTTCATTGCAATCTGAGTCCTGGTCGACTGCTAAGTTAGGGCGGTTGTAGATAAGGTACTGACAGAAGAGACAGAGCAGACCATACACTATTGAGAAAAGGAACTGAACGACAGTGACATGTTTGAGCTCTGGCACTGCATGCTGCCATTGTATGACCTCAAGAAAGTCATTTGGCTTTTCTTCCTCATTTTGCTCATCCTTTAACAGATGTGCTTCCTTGAATTGTTAGATAAAGTGAAACCTGCATTTCTGACTTTTGTGTAGCTCTGTTTAAAAAACCATGTGATAGATAGTAGGCTTCAATAAATATTTTATTGATTGTACAGAAATATTTGAAATTAAGGTTTTAAAGCTTGAGCTTTTTTTTTTTTTAAAGTTTAGGCTTTTAAGTTAAATCCTTAGAGCCAGTTAGGAGGCCTCCTCATTTTACTGTGACCAAGACAGGTTAGGTCATTATCCAGTGTCACAGTTGCAGGTGACAGTGCCAGTTCTCTTGATGCCCAGTATTTACACTGTAATGTACAGTTATAAATTTAAGACATTAAAACCTTTTTTAGATTCCCAGACCATGTACCCCCCCAAAAAACTATTTTAGCATAAGAACTTAAAAAACAAAAGAAGCAGTAGGAAATCTTAAAATTCTTAAAGCAAATTTGACCCATTTTTTTTTCATTATGTAGTATCTTTTTTTTAATTTAATTTATTTTGTATTATCAAACTGAAACAGCATACAAACATGAACACTCTTAACCTACAAGCATTCCATGTATGGTGTACAATCAGTGGCTCACAGTATCATCAGGATCATTTTTTAGAACATTTGAATCACTCCAGAAAAAGAAATAAAATGAAAAAAGAAAAAACTCATACATACCATCCCCCTTACCCCTCCCTCTCATTAACCACTAGTATTTCCATCTACTCAATCAATATTAACGTTTGTTCCCCCTATTTTTTTTCTACACCCCTTACCATTCCCTTTCATTGTTCACTAGTATTTCAATCTCCTCAATTTATTTTAACATTTGTTCCCCCTGTTATTTATTTTTAATCCATATTTTTTACTCGTCTGTCAATATTGTAGATAAAAGGAGCATCAGACACAAGGTTTTCACAATCACATAGTCTCATTGCAAAAGCTATATCATTATACATTCATCTTCAAGAAACACGGCTGCTGGAAAACAGCTCAACAGTTTCAGGCACTCTCATACAATCTCATCTCTCTAATACACCTTGACCAATGCTTCTTAGGAGAACATGTGTGCATCCTACTACTATGTGCCATGTACTTTGCTGGAATGTGAATGGGCTTAAAAATCCTACTTTTTAGCCATTTTATAGCAGTATTCAAATTAAAAATTCAGAAATGTTAAAAAGTTGCTTGTGAACATTTTTACAATATTGAGCTTTTAGGATGTAAAAGAACAAATGTACCCTGTTGATTTACATTTTAGGTATAACCAGAGTCTTCAGGAGCTTCTGGATTTTAAGGACAAAAGCGCTGAAGATGCTAAAGTTATTTATGAGTAAGTATACAATTTTGACCCTAATTTGAATGCAACTTTTATACCCTTTAAATATTGTATTAAAAAAGTAAATGCAGTAAGCTTAAGACTGCTATTGGATTGCTTTAGGGTAATTGATTAACTTAAAGTTTCCCATTGGTCTACAAAATATAGTGGTATCTATACCAGCCCAGATAGGCAAGGAAAGTGATAAAAATCAATAAATTGTACTGGGCAGAACTGATTTTGGGGGTTGATCTTGTACTGTGTCACTTTGCTGAATTCATTTATTTGTTCTTGGAGTTTGGTGTAGATTTCTCAGGATTTTCTCTATATAGGATCAGTCATGTGCAAATAGGAAAAGTTGTATTTCTTCCTTTCCAATTTGGATGTCTTTTATTTCTTTTTCTTGCCTAGTTGCTCTGGTTGGAACTTCCAGTATAATGTTGTTCCTGATCTTCAAGGGAAAACATTTCAGTCTCTCACCATAAGTATTGTGTTAGCTGTGGGTTTTTCATATATGCCCTTTAATATGTTGAGGAAGTTTCTTTCTGTTCCTTGTTTTCTAAGTGTTTTTATCAAGAAGGGGTGCTGGATTTTGCCAAATGCCTTTTCTATGTCAAAAAAACAATAATCATTTGTTTTTTTTCCTTCATTCTGTAAATGTGTTATACTACATTAATTGATTCTCTTATGTTGAACCACTCTTGTATAACCTGTGATAATTCCCACTTGATTGTGGTGTATAATTATTTTAAAATACTGTTGGATACAGTCTGTTAGTATTTTGTTGAGGATTTTTACAACCATAAGAAATATTGATGTGTAATTTTCTTTTATTGTGGTGTCTTTGTCTGGCTTTGGTATAGATTGTGATGTTGGCCTTATAGAATGAATTAGGGACTGTTCCCTCCTCTTCAATTTTTAAAAAGAGTTTGAGCAGGATTGCTGTTAATTCTTGGAATATTCGGTAAAATCCCCCTGAGAAGTTATCTGGTCCTGGGCTTTTCTTTTTTGGGAGGTTTTTAATTACTGATTCAATCTCTTTTCTAGTTATTTGTTTGTTGAGATCTTCTATTTCTTCTTAAGTCAGTGTGGGTAGTGTGTGTGTTTCTAGGAATTTGTCCATTTCATCTGGGTTATCTTATTTGCTTATGTACAGTTCATTGTATTCTTTTATAGCCCTATTTATTTCATTGGGGTTGGTAGTGATATCTACCTTGTCGTTTCTGATTTTAGAAATTTGTGTCCTCTTCCTGTTTTCTCTTTGTCAGTGTAGTGCAAGGTATGCTATTTTTATTGCTCTTTTCAAAGAGCCAGCTGTTGGTTTTGTTGATTCTCTCTGTTGTTCTTTTTAATTTTCTGCTTCATTTCTCTCCACTCTAATCTTTGTCTTTGCTTTCTTCTGCTTGCTTTGGGTTTAATTTGTTCTCCTTTTTCTAGTTCTTCCAGTTTTGCAATTAGGTCTTTGATTTGAAATCTTTCTTTTTTAATGTAAGCATTTAGAGCCTCTCAGCACTGCCTTTGCTGTATCACATAAGTTTTGGTATGTTGTATTTTCATTTTCATTCACCTTAAGATATTTCCTAATTTCCCTTCTGATTTCCTGTTAAACCCCTTGTTGTTTAATAGTATGTCATTTAATTTCTACATATTTGTGAATTTTCGATTCCTCTCTCCGTAATTTCTAACTTCCTTCCATGATGTTTGGAGTAGATACATGTATGATTTCAACACTTTTGAATTTACTGAGATTTGTCTTGTGATATAAGACATGGCCTGTCCTGCAGGATAACCTACATGTAACTCAACAAGAACGTGCATTCTGTTGTTGCTGGCTGCAGTATTCTTTATCAGCGTCTTTGCTGTAGTTGACTTAGAGTGTTATTCGAGTCTTGTGTTGCTTTATTTTCTGTCTAGATGTTCCATTGATTATTGAAAGTGGTTGGTTAAAGTCTGTTAATGTAGAACCATCAATTTCTCCCTTCAAATCTGTCAGTATTTGCTTCATATATTATGGGACTCTGCTGTTAGGTGTATATATATTTATAATTGCTGTGTCTTATTGATTGACCCCTTCATCAGCATATAATGACTTTCTTTGTCACTTATAATTTTTTAAAATTTATATATATTTTTAAATATTTTTATTGACAAATCTTCACACATACAGTCCATACATGGGGTATAATCGGTGCCCCACAATATCATCACCAGTTGTGTATTCATTGCCATGATCATTTTCAGAACATTTGCATCACTCCATTAAAAGAAGTAAAAAGAAAAAACTCATACGTACCATACCCCTTACCTCTCCCTCTCATTGACCACTAGTATTTCCATCTACCCAGTTTATTTTACCCCTTATACACCCTATTATTTATTTATTTTTATTCATGTTTTTTAACTCCTCTGTCCATACCCTGGATAAAAAGGACATAAAACACAAGGTTTTCACAATCACATAGTGCATTTTAGAAGTTATATCTTTATACAATTGTTTTCAAGAATCAAGGGTACTGGAACACAGCTCAACAGTTTCAGGTACTTCCCTCCAGCCACTCCAATACACTATTAAACTAAGAAGGGATTTCTATATAATGCATAAGAATAACCTCCGGGATAACTTCTTGAATCTGTTTGAAATCTCTCAGCCACTGAAACTTTATTTTGTCTCATTTCTCTCTTTCCCCTTCTGGTAAAGAAGGCTTTCTCAATCCCTTGATGTCAGGTCCTGGCTCATCCCAGGAGTTCTCTCCCATGTTGCCAGGGAGATTTACACCTCTGGGAGTCATATCCTATATGGGGGGAGGGCAATGAGTTCACCTGCTGAGTTCACTTAGAGATAGAGGCCACATCTGAGCAACAAAAGAGATTCTCCTGGGGTGATGCTTAGGCATGATTTTAAGTAGGCTTAGCCTATCCTTTGCAGGAGTAAGTAAGTCTCATAGGGGCATGGTCAGATTCATGTGTCAGCTTGGTCAAGTGGTGGTACCTGTTTGTCTGGTTGGGCAAGTGCTGGCCTGTCTGTTGCAATGAGGACATTTCATAGAATTAGAGCATGATCACCGTGTCAGCTGCATCCGCAGCTGATTCCATTTGTAATCAGTCAAGGGGAGTGTCTTCTGCAATGAGTGATGCTCAGTCTAATCACTGGAAGCTTTTTAAGGAGGATTCAGAAGAGACAGGCTCTCTTTCTGTTTTGGCTGGTGAGCCTCTCCTGTGAAGTTCATCCAGACCCTCCATCGAAGTCATTGGCTTCACAGCCTGCCCTACAGATTTTGGACTCTGTGTTCCTGCGGTCACATGAGACACTTTTATAAATTTTATATTTTCAAGTGTTCCCTGTTGATTCTGTTTCTCTAGAGAACCCTAACTAATACAGGGGCAAATCCCAAGATTGAGGGCTCGGTCTATTGATTTGGCTGTCTCCACTGCTTGTGAGAATATGAGAAATTCTGCAAACGAGGAAGTTGAATATTTCCTCCTTTCTCCCCCATCCTCTAAGAGGACTTTTTAAATACTTCTTTATTTACTGTCCAGAATACTCTGGGATATATCAGGGCATCATACTAACTGGAAAAGCCAACAAAATCTCCTGCCCTATTCAAAATACCATGTACTAATTGTAACTTATTTCTAAATTCTGAGTTTCTGAGCTATTTATAACTTTGTCATTCCCGGAAACTTCAGGTATTTAGGTGACACCTGAGACTCAGAGTCAGAGCTCTGAAGCTATGAAAGTCAGCAGTACCCTGTACAGGAACTGTTGAAAAAGCTGAAAAAGGTCAGACTTTGAGCAGAGATATGAATGAAGCTGATCTGGATAGGACTCAGGTAAACCAGATTACAGGATAAAGGACGGTATGGCCCGTATTTTAAAATTTCAACTTCTGTGTGAAACCAAAGGGAGAGATGCTTTTTTGGTGCAATATTTATATTTTGGGTAATATATTTCCTAATTTAACTTAAATGTTATCAGTTTAGTTGAACACCATAAATATTTGGAATCTTGAATAGGACATGAGATCAGGTTTGTCCAGATTAGTGTGATGGCCCTGTATATCCCAGAGTAATTTGAGCAGTGAATAAAGAAGTATTTGCAAAGTCCCTTTGGGGGAAGGGAAGAAAGGAGGAAATACCTAATATCCCCATTTGGAAAATTTCTGATATTCTCACAAGCAGTGGGGACAACCAAAATCAATAGGCTAAGCCTGTGATCTTGGGGTTTGCCCCTATGAAATCTAATTCTGCAAAGGATAGCCTAAGCCTACTTAAAATTATGCCTAAGAGTCACCCCAGAGAACCTCTTTTGTTGCTCAGATATGGCCTCTTTCTTTAACCAACACCACAGGTGAATTCATTGCCATCTCCTATGTGGGACATGACTCCCAGGGGTGTAAATCTCCCTGGCAACATGGGACAGAAATCCTGCGGTTCACTGGGACCAGGCATTAAGGGATTAAGAAAGCCTTCTTGATCAAAAGGGGAAAGAGAAAAATGAGACAAAATAAAGTTTCAGTGGCAGAGAGATTTCACACAGAGTTGAGAAGTTATCCTGGAGGTTATTCTTATGCATTATATAGATATCCATGCTTAGTTTATGGTGTACTGGAGTGTCTGGAGGAAAGTACCTGAAACTGTTGAGTTGTGTTCCAAATTCTTGAAGACAATTGTATAAAGATATAACTTCTACTGTATGACTGTGGATTTGTTAAAACCTTGTGTCTGTTGCTTCTTCATCTGTGGTATGGACAGATGAGTTAAAAAATATAGATAAACAATAAATAAATAATAGGGTGTGTAAAGGGTAAAATAAATTGGGTAGATGGAAATATTAGTGGTCAGTGAGAGGGAGGAGTAAGGGGTATGGTATGTATGAATTTTTTCTTTTTTCGATGCAAATGTTCTAAAAAATGATCATGGTGATGAATACATAACTATGTGATGATATTGTGAGTCACTGATTGTACACCATGTATGGACTGTATGGGTGAAGATTTCTCAATAAAAATAAAAAATAAAATAAAGAGTCCATGTACTTATGGTGTTCAACAAAACTGACCATACAAGTTAAATTAGATAATGCTATGCCCAAAATATAAATTTTGTGCTGAATAAACATCTGTCCCTTTGGTCTTACACAGAAGTTGAAGTTTTAAAATATGGACTATAGCATCCTTTACCCTGTATTCTGATTTACCTCAGTCCTATCCAGATCAGCTTCATTCATATCTCTAATCAAAGTCTGATCCCTTTTTCAGCTTTTTAAACAGTTCCTGTATGGGGTATTGCTGACGTTCATAGCTTCAGAACTCTAGCTTTGAGTCTCAGGTGTCAACATAAATACCCAAAGTTTTTGGGAACAACTAGGTTATATACAAACAGCTCAGTATCTCAGAATTTAGAAATAACAGTTGCAACTTCTGAATATTTGTGACTGCTGTAAGAGCTTACAATCTAGGACCCTTTACAATAGGCCCCAACCTGATAACCCATACTCTTGCCTGCACTGTTTTTTTTTTTTTCTCAATCAAAGGGACTTTATTGTGAGTCTATGCACAGACAGACTGATGCCTAAGATAGCAACAGCACCAAGCAGGGGAAGGAGTACAGCTTATAAAGGATGGTTGGTGGGGAATAGGGAAAGGGAGGTGGTGGATTTTCATCATCTAGCAGAAGGTTCTTCTAGATGAACTAGAAGAAATGAACCAAGGTTTCCATTGGTTGATTTTGGAAGCAGGGGGCTAAGTTGAGAGTTAGCAGCTTTTTATTGGCGAGGTTTAATGATTTAAATGCTACTTAGTCATGCAGTGTTGCAACTGCTGGAGGACAGTTATTGGGTAAGGGGAGCTTATCACAAGATTACAGCTGCCCAGAGCAAGAGGGCATGAGGTTGGTGGGTTTCCTGTAAATCACGGTTGGGGGAAGATTTTTGGAATATTTGCTAGGGGTTGGTCACATCATTGTTAGGTCACTGCCTAACATTCCAGCCTTTCCTTTTAGTTTTCTTGGGAGGCTGAAGGGCAAAGGTCTGTTTTCTGTATTTGCTTCTGGCTAATGGGGAGGTGTAGAGCTGTCCCTACATTTTATCACAGGGCAATAGCTAATACTGATGTTTTTGCTAGAGGAGTAGCATGTCGCCAACAGCCTGATTTGTCATCATTTGGATGGTTCTACAAATAAAACTGGCTAAGAGTTTTAAGAGAGAGAGCTAAAAATGAGGAGAGATATCTGGGTGACGACTCTCTAACTGCTTCAAAGCTGAAAAGGGGCATTGTCATTAAGGGACAAAGGGATGAGACGATGAAACTGTTGTATTTGGAGAGTCTGGCATCTCTGGGTTTCAGAGTTTCTATGGCATTAGAACAATATGGAGGTTTTAAGTCACTGAAAAACAAATCTAAAATGTAAAATTTTATAGAGCACAGGATATCTTTCAGGGTTCCCAGGAGCACTGTTGGTTGGGGTTTGCCATATTGTGGCAATTTGCAATATCTAGCTGAAACTTCCATAAGAGCTCCAGAATAACCTCTTGACTCAATTTGAAATCCCTAAGCCATTGAAACTCTATTTCTTTTCTCCCTTTTGGTCAGTTAATCCATGCTTCCAGGGCCAAGCTCATCCTTGGAATGTATGTCCCAATATGCCAGAGCCAGTTGTGTCACACATTACCAGGGTCAGGCTTATACCTCTGGATATCATGTCCCATGTTGGAGGGAAATTCAGAGTTTGGTTTAGAGAGAGACCACATTTGAGCAATAGCAGAGATTTTCTGGAGATGACTCTTAGGTACTAATCATAAGTAGGTTCAGTTTGCTATTAAAGAAATAAGTTTCATAAGGGCAAGTCTCAAAATTGAGGTTAATTGCTTTATTAAATTGGGAGCCCCTTTGGCTTAAGAAGATGCCAGAAATTCACCAGCTGGGCAATAGGTTAAACCATTTAGCACCTTACTTATAGAAGGAGAAATACCAAATGATTTGTAACAGTTTTTTCCTTAACAGTGAGAAGACTTGTCTTCTGAAATAAAGGATGGGAAGGCTAAGGATATTACACTGATGTAAAATCTTTGTTTCTAAAATCCGAGTACTCAGATGATTCAGAAAAAAACTTTTAAAAAACTTTCAGACTAGCAGTTTGTTAACAGGGAGAAAAACTAAACTTCAGTTTTGTGTGAATACCTGGCTTGACACAAAAGCTTTCTGCTTTAAAATATGTGATAAACAGACTTATTAAATTTTGGCCAGCACTGACTATGACAGACAGAATTCACTTTCATAAATTCCTTTTTAGAATTCTCTACATTCATTTAGAGCTTATAGTCAACAGTAACTGTTATAAACAAAATCCATTCCATTAAACTTTCTATCACCGTCCATATCCATTCCACCTGTAGTTTTTATTTATCCATACTGCACATAATTAGAAATAAATTTGATATTAAATTCACAAAACTTTTGAACCAGTATACTTCCTTCCAATAACAGTAGTCATAAGGGGAGAAGAGACAGAGATACTGCAAAATAATGAAAGAAAGAAGAAATTTATGCTTGGGTTAGGAACACAGCCATGTATTTATACACTTTATATTCAGTATACATGAATGATTTACGTTACAATATGTCTGAAATATCTCAGTCCAATTCAGTATGACCTTAAGTTAGCTTATTTTATCAGTAAGCTTGTATAAATTTAAGGAGAACACACCCAGGCAGAATAAAATCACTTTTGTTTAATTTAAAATTTACCATAAATTTCTTTTATTAGAGGTTGAAAAAAATGTTTGTTTTCATATCTTATAGTTACAAACAATTTAAAAAGCACATTGACTATCAAGTTCTGGAAAGTATAGTACTCTGGTGACTACAATTACCACTGTAAAAATTTTATTGGAGGGCGGGCCACGGTGGCTCAGCGGGCAAGAATGCTTGCCTGCCATGTCAGAGGACCCGGGTTCGATTCCCATGCCTACCCATGTTTAAAAAAAAAAAAATTTCATTGGAAAGCAAATTTTAACAAACATAACTTATTCTGTAGCATTTTTAATGCTTATCATTTCTAATCTCCAGGCCCAATAAAAAAAATAATTCTAAACCACACCTCAGCATATTTTTCTGTGCCCAGCTCACCCCCCATAACTATTTTAGGTGGTTCGAGTAGGGATAGGTTGGACAGAAAGAGATCAGGCTTGTTGAGCTTCTTTATTTTTTAATTTTTTTTGTTAATTTTTAAATTAAAGAATATATATTATAGGAAAGAAACACAAGCATTCCCAACATATGATCATTCTGTTCTACATATATAATCAGCAATTCACAATATCATCACATAGTTGCATATTCGTATCATGATCATTTCTTAGAACATTTGCATCAATTCAGAAAGAGAAATAAAAAGACAACAGAAAAATAAAACAAAAACAGAAAAAAAATTATACATACCATACTCCTCACCCCTCCCTTTCATTGATCACTAGCATTTCAAACTATATTTATTTTAACATTTGTTCCCCCTATTATTTATTTTTATTCCATATGTTCTACTTGTCTATTGACAAGGTAGATAAAATGAGCATCAGATACAAGGTTTTCACAATCACACAGTCACATTGTGAAAGCTGTATCATTATACAGTCGTCATCAAGAAACATGGCTACTAACAGGACTGGATACAAAAACTCAGAAATGGACAGCACAATACTACCTAACTGTAATACAATTATGTTAAAACACTGAATGAAGCTGCATGTGAGAATGATAGAGGGAGGAGGGCTGGGGACATAAATGAAATCAGAAAGAAAGATAGATGTTAAAGATTGAGATGGTATAATCTAGGAATGCCTAGAGTGTATAATAATAGTGAAATGTACAGGGTACAATTTCAAAAATGTTTCTGCATGAGGAAGAACAAAGGAATGTCATTATTGCAGGGTACTGAAAATAGATGGTAATTAATATTTTAAAATGTCACCTTCTGTGTGAGACTAAAGCAAAAAATGTTACAAAATTTATATTTTGACTAGTGCATTTCCTAATATAACTTATGTAGATAGTTTGATTGAAGGCCATAAGTACTTGGAATCTCAGGTAGGACATGAGATTTTGCTGGTTTGTCCAGAATAATGCCCCGATGAATCCCAGAGTGATTCAATCAATGAGTGGAAAAGTATTTGCAAAGCCCCCTTCGGGGAGTGGTGAGAACGGGGAGAAATTCAACTTCCCCAAGTTGAATTCTTGATATTCTCATAAGCAGTGTGGACAACGAAAGCTATAGGCTGAACCCCCAGTCTTGGGGCTTGTTCATATGAAACTTAACCCCACAAAGGATAGGTCAAGTCTACTTAAAATTTAGGCCTAAGAGTCACCCCCAAGAGAGCCTCTTTTGTTGCTCAGATGTGGCCTTTCTCTCCAGACAACACAATGAGCAGTCTCACCACCCTACCCCTCTCTGCGTAGGACATGACTCCAAGGGGTGTGGCCCTTCCTGGCAACGTGGGACAGAGATCTTGTAATGAGCGGAGATTCAGCATCAAGGGACTGAGAAAAACCCTAGAATGAGCTGAGACCTAGCATCAAGGGATCGAGAAAACCTTCTCGACCAAAAGGGGGAAGAGTGAAATGAGACAAAGTGTCAATGGCTGAGACATTCCAAACAGAGTCGAGAGGTTATCCTGGAGGTTATTCTTATGCATCAAGTAGATATCATCTTGTTATTCAAGATGTAATGGAGAGACTGGAGGAAACTGCCTGAAAATGTAGAGCTGTGTTCCAGTAGCCATGTTTCTTGAGGATGATTGAATAATGATACAGCTGTCACAATGTGACTGTGTGATTGTGTGATTGTGAAAACCTTGTGTCTGATGCTCCTTTTATCTACCTTGTCAACAAAGGAGTAGAACATATGGAATAAAAATAAACAATAGGGGGAACAAATGATAAAATAAATTTAGTTTGAAACACTAGTGATCAATGAAAGCGAGGGGTAAGGGGTATGGTAGGTATAATCTTTTTTTTTCTCTTTCCTGTGTTCATTTTATTTCTTTTTCTATTGTCTTTTTATTTCTTTTTCTGAATTAATGCAAATGTTCTAAGAAGTGATGATATTGTGAATTATTGATTATGTTGTTTTATTTTGTTTCTTTATTTTTTAATTAATAAATAAATTAAAAAAAAAAAAAAAGAAACACGGCTACTGGAACACAGCTCTGCATTTTCAGGTAGTTCCCTCCAGCCTCTCCATTACATCTTGGATAACAAGGTGATATCTACTTAATGCATGAGAATAATCTCCAGGATAACCTCTCGACTCTGTTTGGAATCTCTCAGCCTGACACTTTGTCTCATTTCACTCTTCCCCCTTTTGGTCGAGAAGGTTTTCTCAATCCCTTGATGCTGGGTCTCAGCTCATTCTAGGGTTTTTTTCAATCCCTTGATGCTGAGTCTCAGCTTATTCTAGGATTTCTGTCCCACGTTGCCAGGAAGGTCCACACCCCTGGGAGTCATGTCCCACATAGGAGATGGCAATGAATTCACCTGTGGTGTTGGTTAAAGAAAGAGGCCATATCTGAGCAACAAAAGAGGTTCTCTTGGGGATGACTCTTAGGCCTAATTTTAAGTAGGCTTGATCTATCCTTTGTGGGGTTAAGTTTCATATGAACATACCCCAAGACAGGGGGCTCAGCCTGTAGCTTTGGTTGTCCACACTGCTTGTGAGAATATCAAGAATTCAACTTGGGGAGGTTGAATTTTCCCCCACTCTCCCCATTCCCTGAAGGGGAAATACTTTGCAAATACTTTTCCATTCATTGATCAAATCACTCTGGGATTCATCGGGGCATTACTCTGGACGAACCAACAAAGTCTCATGTCCTACCCAAGGTTCCATGCACTTGTGGTATTCAACCAAGCTATCTACATAAGTTATATTAGGAAATGCACTAGTCAGAATATAAATTTTGTACCAAATAAACATTTTTTGCTTTAGTCTCACACATAAATTGAAATTTTAAAATATGAATTACTGTCTATTTTCAGCACCCTACAGTAATGACATTCCTTTGTTCTTCCTCGTGCAAAAACATGTTTTAAATTTGTACATTTTAGTCACTATTATTATACACTCTAGGCATTCCTAGATTATACCATCTCAATCTTTAACATCTATCTTTCTTTCTGATTTCATTTATGTCCCCAGCCCTCCTCCCTCTATCATTCTTACATGCAGCTTCATTCAGTGTTTTAACGTAATTGTATTACAGTTAGGTAGTATTGTGCTGTCCATTTCTGAGTTTTTATATTCAGTCCTTTTGCACAATCTATATCCCTTCAGCTCCTATTACCCAATATTTTACCTTATTTCTATATCCTGATGGTCACTGTTACCAACGAAATATTCCAAGTTTATTCACTAATGTCAGTTCATATCAGTGAGACCATACAGTATTTGTGCTTTTGTTTTTGGCTAATCTCACTCAGCATAATGTCCTTAAGGTCCATCCATGTTGTTACATACTTTGTAACTTTATTCTGTCTTACAGCTGCATAATATTCCATCATATGTATATACCACAGTTTGTTTAGCTACCTGTCTGTTGATGGACGTTTTGGCTGTTTGCATCTCTTGGTAATGATAAATAATGCTGCTGTAACCATTGGTGTGTGAATGTCCATTTGTGTCCTTGACTTCATGTCCTTTGAGTAGAGACAGCATATAGATGGGTCCTGGTTTTTAATCCATTCTGCCAGTCTACGTCTTTTGATTGGGGAATTTGATCCATTAACATTTTTAGTGTTATTACTGTACGGGTAGTACTTTCTTCTACCATTTTGCCTTTTGGATTTTATATGTCCTATCTAATTTTCCTTCTTTCTACCTTTACTCATAGTCTTCCTTTCTACACTCTTCTCTACACCTCTGTCTTCTGTCTTTTTGTATCTGTCTCTAGTGCTCCCTTTAGTATTTCTTGCAGAGCTGGTCTCTTGGTCACAAATTCTCTCAGTGATTTTTTGTCTGAAAATATTTTAATTTCTCCCTCATTTATGAAGGACAATTTTGCTGGATATAGAATTCTTGGCTGGCAGTTTTTATCTTTTAATAATTTAAATATATCCTCCCACTGTCTTCTCGCCTCCATGGTTTCTGTTGAGAAATCTATGCATAGTCTTATTGGACTTCCCTTGTATGTGAACGATTGCTTTTCTCTTGCTGCTTTCAAGATTCTCTCTTTCTCTTTGATCTCTGACATTCTGATTAGTAAATGTCTTGGAGTACGTCTATTTGGAACTATTTTCTTTGGGGTACACTGCACTTCTTGGGTCTGTAATTTTAAGTCTTTCATAAGAGTTGGGAAATTTTTAGTAATAATTTCCTCCATTAGTTTTTCTCCTCCTTTTCCCTTCTCTTCTCCTTCTGGGACACCCACAACATGTATATTCGTGTGTTTCATATTGTCCTTCAATTCCCTGAGTCCCTGCTCATATTTTTCCATTTTTTCCCTATATTTTCTTTTTCTTGTCGGATTTCAGATGTTCTGTCCTCCAGTTCACTAATCCTATGTTCTGCCTCTCGAAATCTACCATTGTAGGTTTCCATTGTTTTTTTTCATCTCTTCTACTGTGTCTTTCATTCCCATAAGTTCTGTGATTTGTTTTTTCAGACTTTTGATTTCTTCGTTTTGTTCATTCCTTGCCTTCTTTATATCCTCCCTCAATTCATTGATTTGATTTTTGAT
Source organism: Tamandua tetradactyla (assembly GCF_023851605.1). Lineage (NCBI taxonomy): Eukaryota > Metazoa > Chordata > Mammalia > Pilosa > Myrmecophagidae > Tamandua > Tamandua tetradactyla. Next base: position 144,361,774 of record NC_135329.1, read on the forward strand.
GAGGTTTTCCATGTCTGTTTGAACATTCTGAATTAATTATTTCAACTCATGTATCTCATTTGAATTGTTAGTTTGTTCCTTTGACTGAGCCATGTCTTCAGTTTTCCTAGTGTGATTTATTATTTTTTGCTGGTGTGTAGGCATTTAATTACCTTAATTAGTTTAGTCTGGAGATTGCTTTCACTTCTTTTACCTAGGGTTTTCTTGCTGGATGAATTTGTTGTCTATCTGTTCTTTGACATTCAGTTGAGCTTTTTCTGAACCTCTAGCTTAGGTTTTGTTTAACAGAGGAGAATTTTCAGTTCTTGTTTTATTGTTACTTGCCCTGCCTGTATGGTGCCTCCCCCCCCCCTCACCTTTAGAAGGATCTACTTAGGTATAATAGACCCCAGCCAGATTTTCCCAGACCAGCTGGCCTCCTATCAGGAGGAAAGAGTCACCTGCATCGGTTTTCCCTGAGGGTGAGACCCATCAGGTTGAAAGACTTTCCTGTGAAGTCTCTGGGCTCTGTTTTTCTTATCCCGCCCAGTATGTGGTGCTTGTCTGCCTGCAGGTCCCACGAGCATAAAATGATGAGGCACCTTTCACTTAGGCAGACTCTCCCTGCTGGGGGCATGGTGGAGACAAAGGAGAGGTTGTAGGCTGCTTTTAATGACTTCGAATTACCAAGCCCTGGTGTCTGAATTCCTTGGGGGAGGGATTCCACCTGAGTTGGGCTTCACCCCTCCCCTGGGGAAGGCACAGGTTCCAGACAAGCCCTCAAATGAGCTTGTTTCTTCCTATGCCTGGGGCAGTTGCAGCCTGAGGAGCCCTGCCGCTGTATCCAAAGGCAGTCAAGCCTTTGTAGAAACACAGCCTCAAAAACCTGTTTCCTTTTTTTTTTTTTTCTTTTTCTGCCAGCCCGGCCCCCTTGGCGCGGGGACAAAAATGAGCGACCTCCACTTTGACCAAGTTCACCTGACCTGGGGGCCTATTTTTAGTAGTCAGAATTTGTTAATTAATTCCACAGTTGGCGTTTGGTTGGGTTCAGCCCCTGCTGCTGGTAAATTCTCTTTCCTTTCCCCTCTGGGAAGCAGCCTGTGGGGGAGGGGCGCCAGCCTGTATGGCTTGGGGGAACTCATGGTTCTGGGGGGGCTCACAGCCGGTCCAGCTGGTCCAGACTGGGGTACGCTGTGTGTCCGTCCGGTCACTGACATGGCCCCAGGAGCTGTACTGTACTGTTTCTAGTTATTTAGTAGTTGTTCTGGAGAACGAACTAAAACGCGCACGTTGCTAAGCCGCCACCTTGAAAATCCGCTTGTTGAGCTTTGATTTGAAAGTTTTAGGTGAGGGCCATGGAATTTTGGAAGTTCTTATGCCCTTTAACTATCTGCAGTTATTAGATTTATTTTACTGTGACGAGGACCATTGGAAAAGTTCTTTCCTTTTTCCAGAGGCAGCCCTTTAGCAGCTTCTGCTGCCTTAGGGAAATTCCAGGGACAGTTATTCTAAGTCCAGGTTTGTTTACAATAATTACAGTTTACGGTAATTACAAAATTAAGGTTTGTGAATCTTGCCTTTCAGAGGGTTTTTCCTCTTTTTATTTCTTTATTTAGAAGCACTAATTTATATGTTTATATAAGACACCTAATTATTTCTAAGCAGTTCAAATAGAGCTTTTTAAAATTTTTCTTATTAATTTGCTATTACCACCCGAATGTATGAGAATATACATTGAACAGGTACACAGATGAATACAAATAGAAACCTAGTTACAAAAGAAACAAATACTTCTGAGAGGAACATATAAGGGATTGAATATATTATCTCATCCCATTTCTGCCTTTTTGCAGAATATCTTTAATTTTAACTGTAATGGTAGTTTTTTCATTTATAATAATTTTGAAGCAAGCCAGATTATGTTGCAAAATTAAACCCTGTCTTATAGACTCATAACTAAAATCTTTCCAATTTCCAACACTATCTAAAGGTTCTTTTTTTAAAGGCTTTCTGTAATCAGTAACCAATTAGGAACATTTGACCAATACAGATGCAGGAACATATTAACTAACAAATTCAAACAGACACAACATTTTTTATATTTAAGTAATACACCAAGTAATAACTGGACCAAACACACCAACTAACAAACAAGCATTACATGCTGAGATCTTGCTAGGAGAGGTCATAGGTCACAGTATGGTACTGAAATTCTTTAATAAATCGAGTGGAGTCAGTAGGATATGAACCTAGACACTGTTTAACTTGAGAAAGGTCAGAAAGGGAAAAGGGAACTATGGCGGCAGTTTTGGCTTAGCTAGGAGGGGCTGTGTAGGGAGGAAGAGGAGGTAGGGAAGGGTCAGAGGAGGGCTGAGATTCTGCAGTGGAATCTGGAGACGGGCAGGGAGAGGAGCTGGGCGGGTTATTTTCTGTATGTGCCACAGCAGCTGCAGCTTGGCTGAGAGGGGCTGCATGGGGTGGGGCAGAGCTAAGGAGAAGGTCTTCGGTGGGATCAAAGAAAGGGTTGGGTGGAGAAGGAGAAGCAGCACTGGGTTCAGAGGTAGGGAATGGAGAAGAAGGGTTTGATAAATGGAATACATTTGGCAGAGAGAGGGAGGGGCGTCTGCACAACCGAAGAATGCTTGGATATATGGGACTTCACTCCACTTGCTGAGATGCTGACGGTAATTATCAAGGTCTGAAAGAATTTGTGGATCAAGCGTTCTGTTTTCTGGTCAAATTGACCCATTATTTAATTTGTACTCTGGCCAGGTGGTAAAATTAATCACTTAGGTCTTAAATGAGCTGTCCCATGATAGTGTTTAAGGTAAGGAGAAACTCTTGCTTTTAGACAACTTAGAAATTATCAAGAGGGCATCCCCGCTTGAGAGTTTTATCTCCAGTATATTGTGGAGGAGTGGATGGAGGCGTCCCACCATAGTACTCACTCATAGGGTCCTGGACCCGGCAGAGACAGCTCTTTTCCTTACACTGAGATGATATGCTGGCATTGGAGCTGAAGTCAGGAAAGTGGGTTCTGTCCCCTCCTATGGAGGTTCTATCTCTGTTCCTGGTCCTGGGTTTCAGCACCAAAATGATAGGTTTTTTTTTTTTTTTTTTTTTTTTTTTTTTAGCATGGGCAGACACCGGGAACTGAACCCGGGTCTCCAGCATGGCAGGTGAGAACTCTACCAGCTGAGCCACCATGGCCCCAAAATGATAGGTTTTTTGACCAGAAGGGAAGAGAACAGATCGAAACTTGATCAAGGGAGCTTAATTGTGATGCTATGTGCAGACAGGCTGATGCCTAAGATGGTGACAGCCCAGTTCACCGAGTTTTTATACTATAGTTAGTCTGTATAATTGAGGCATGATAATATTTGTCTTTTTGTTTCTGATATTTTATTCAATATACAGTCCTTAAGGTTCATTTACCTAGTTGCATGCCTCACAACTTTATTCCTTCTTGTGGCTACTCAGTAGTCCTCTGTATGTATACACCATAGTTCCCCCTTCCGTTCTCCAGTCATCATACCCTCAGGCCACCTCCATCCATTGTGGATTGAGAACACTGCCACCAGAAACACCACTGTGCAAATGTCCATTTGTGTACCCACACTCAGTTCTTCCAGGTATATACTGAACAATGGGGTTTCAGGATCATATGGCAACTCTACCCCTAGCCTCCTGTGGAGCCACCACACTGCCCTCCAAGGGGCTGCACCTCTCAGTTTCCCTACTGACAGTGAATAGGTACTTCATTTTCTCTAGCACTTCTCTGTGTTCATTTTTAAACATTTTTATTCATACATCATACAATCCAACCTGAGTATATAGACATGCCTTTGCCACCATAATCTATATGAAGACATTTCCTTTTCTTCCACAAAGAATCCATACCCCTCCCCCATACCCCCTGCCTGTTGGCATTAAGTTTTGGCATAATGCCTTTGTTACATTCAGTGGAAGCATATTACAGTGTTACTGTTGACTATAGACCCTAGCTTGCATTTATTGTACTTTCTCCTGTAAAGCATCCATTTTTCAGTACCTTGCAATGTTGACATTCATTTGTTCTCCCTCAGGCAAAACTGTTTTTTTATTTGTACATTTGATCCCCATCGTTCTCTACTCTAGGTATTTCTAGATTATAATATCTCAGTCTTTATTCTCTATTTTTCTTTCTGGTTTCATACGTACCCCAAGCCCTTTTCCCTCAATCATACTCACATTCATCTTCACTCAGTGCCCTTATATTACTGTGCTACAATCAGGTAGTATTGTGTTATCCATTTCTGAATTTATACAGTCAGTCCTATTGCATAGTCTGTATTCCTTCAGCACCAAAAGCCGTCTCTACCCCATTTTAACCTCCTGATAACCTGTGTTCTTAACTTCAACTTTCAAAGTTCACTAATTAATGTTAGTTCATATTAGTGAGACCATACAGTATTTATCCTTTTGTTTCTGGGTAATTTCACTCAGCATAATGTCCTCAAGATTCATCTGTGTTGTTACATGCTTCATGACTTTTTTCTGTCTTATGACTTCATAATATTCCATTGTATGTATATATATATATATATATATATATATATATATACCATATGTATATATGTTTAGCCATTCATCTGTTGATGGACATTTGGGCTATTTCCATCTCTTGACAGTCGTAAATAATTCTGCTATAAACATTGATGTGCCAATGTCCACTTGTGTCCTTGCCTTCAGTTCCTCTGAATACATATCTAGTAATGGGATTGCTTGATCATTTGGTAATTTTATACCTAGCTTCCTGAGGAAGTGCCAAACTGCCTTCAAGAATGATTGTAACATTTTACATTCCCAGCAACAGTGAGTAAGTGTGCCTCTTTCTCCACATCCTCTCCAGCACTTGCCGTTTTCTCTTTCTTTGATAATGGCCATTATAGTGGGTGTTAGATAATATTTCATTGTGCTTTTGATTCGAAGTTCCCTAATAGCCAGTAAAGTTGAGCATCTTTTCATGTGCCTTTTAACTATTTGTATTTCCTCTTCTGAGAAGTGTCTGTTCATGTCTTTTGCCCATTTACTAGTTGAGCTGTTTTTTGTTGTTAATGAGTTGAAGAATCTCTTTATGTATTCTGGATACTAAATCCTTATCTGATATGTGGTTTCCAATTATTGTCTCCCTTTATGTAGGCTGCCTTTTTACTTTCCTGACAGTTTTTTGATGCACTTAAGTATTTAATTTTGAGGAAATCCCATTTATCTCTTCTTTTTTAAATGCTTTCAGCTTTGGGTGTAAGGTCTAGGAAACCATCTATTACAAAATTTATAAGGTATTTCCCTATATTTTCTTCTAAAAGTTTTATCATCTTACCTCTAATGTTTAGGTCTTTGATCCATTTTGAGTTAATTTTTGTATAGAGTGTGAGATATGGATCCTCTTTCATTCTTTTGCATATGGATATCCAGTTCTCGAAATATCATTTATTGAAGAGGCTGCTTTGTCCCAGGTCAGTTGGCTTGACACCTTATCAAAGATCATTTTTCCATAGATGAGAAGGTCTATTTCTGAACACTCTACTTGATTCCATTGGTCAGTATATCTATCTTTATGCCAGTACCACACTGTTTTGACCACTGTAGCTTTGTAATATGCTTTAAGATCAGGTTGTGTGAGACTTCCCACTTCATTTTTCTTTCTCAAGATATTTTTTAGCTATCTGGGGCACCCTGCCCTTCCAAATAAATTTGGTTATTGATTTTTTTATTTCTGCAAAATAAGTTCTTGAGATTTTAACTGGTATTGCATTGAATCTATAAATGAATTTTGGTAGAATTGACATCTTACTGTATTTAGTCTTCCAGTCCATGAGCATGGTATGCCCATGTTCAAGATTTTAGGTCTTCCGTCATTTCTTTTAGCAATTTCTTACAGTTTTCTGTGTATAAGTCTTTTATATCCTTAAATTTATTCCTAAAGAGTTTATTCTTTTGGTTGTTCTTGTAAATGGAATTTTTTTTGTGATTTCCACCTCAGTTTGCTCATCACTGGTGTATAGAAATACTGCTGATTTTGGGGTATTCCTCTTGTACCCTGCCATTTTGCTGTACTCATTTATTAATTCTAGTAGCTTTGCTGTAGATTTTTCAGGATTTTCAACATATAATATCATATCATCTAAAGTCAGTGAGCATTTTACTTCTTTCTTTCCAATTTGGATGCCTTTTAGTTCTTTGTCTTGTCTAATTGCTCTGGCTAGAACTTCTAGCGCAATGCTGAATAACAGTGGTGACAGTGGGCATCCTTGTCTTGATCTTAGAGGGAAAACTTTCAGTCTTTCCCCATTGAGGATAATGTTAGGTGTGAGTTTTTTGTATGTTCCCTTTAACGTGTTGAGAAAATTCCCTTCTATTCCTATCCTTTGAAGTGTTTCCATCAAATAAGGATGTTGAATTTTATCAAATGCCTTTTCTTCATCAATCAATGATCATGTGGTTTTTCTGCTTTGATTAGTTGATATGGTGTATTACATTAATTGATTTTCTTATGTTGAACCATTCTTACATACCTGGAATAAATCCCACCTGGTCATGGTGTATAATTCTTTTAATGGGCTACTGGATTCGATTTGCAAGTCTTTTCTTGAGGATTTTTGCATCTATATTCAGTAGAGAGATTGGTTTGTAATTCTCTTTTCTCTTAGTATCTGTCTGGCTTTGGTATGAGGGTGTGACTTCATAGAATGAGTTAGGTAGCTTTCCCTCCTCTGCAATTCTTTTGAAGAGTATGAGCAGGGGTACTAATTCTTTCTTGAATGCTTAGTAGAATTTACATGTGAAGCCATCTGGTTCTGGAGGTTTTTTTTGGGGAGGGGGGAGCTTCTTAATGACTGATGCAATCCTCTTTTCATGTGATTGGTTTGTTGAGGTCATCCGCTTCTTCTTGAGTTAATATTGGTTGTTCATGCCTTTCTAGGAAGTTGTCCATTTCATTTACTTTGTCTACTTTATTAGCATATAGTTGCTCATAGTATTTCTCATTGCCTTCTTTATTTCTGCAGGATCATTGGTTATATCCCCTCTTCCATTTTTCCATTTCTGATTTTATTTATTTATCTTTTTTCTTTTTTTTATTATCATCTCTCTCTTTTTTCCCTTTTTTTCATCAACTGAGCTAATGGTCCATCTGTTTTATTTATTTCTCTCAAGGAAACAACATTTGGATTTGTTTATTTTCTTGATTGTTTTCTATTTCATTTATTTCTGCTCTAATCTTCATTATTTCTTTCATTTGCTTTGGGGTTAGTTTACTGTTCTTTTTCTAGTTCTTCCAAGTGAACAGTTAATTTCTTGATTTTTGCTCTTTCTTCTTTTTTAATATAGGCATTAAAGGCGATAAATTCCCCACTCAGCACTGCCTTTGCTGCATCCCATAAATTTTGATATGTCATATTTTCATTTTCATTTGCCTCAAGGTATTTGCTGATTTCTCTTGTAATTGCTTCCTTGACCCACTGGTTGTTTACTAATGTGTTGTTTAGCCTTCATGTATTTGTGAAATTTTTGACCCTCTGCCTGTTATTGATTTCCAAAGTCATTCCATTATGATCTGAGCAAGTGTTTTGTAGGATTTCAGTCTTTTTAAATTCATTGATACTTGCTTTGTGATCCAGCATATGGTGTATCCTTGAGAAAGATCCATGAGCACTTGAGAAAAAGGTGTATCCTGCTATTGTGAAGTGTAATGTTCAGTAAATGTCTGTTAAGTCTAGTTCATTTATTGTATTATTCAAATTCTCTGTTTCTTTATTGATTCTCTGTCTAAATGTTCTATCCATTGATGAGAGTGGGGAATTGAAGTCTCCAACTATTATAGTAGAGGTGTCTATTTCTGTCTTCAGTGTTTTCAGTGTTTGCCTCATGTATTTTGGAGCACTCCATCTTGGCACATAAATATTTATGATTGTTATGTCTATTTGTCGAATTGTTCCTTTTAGTAATACCTAGGGTCCTTTGTTGTCTCTTTTAATTGTATCATTTCCCAACCTTTCAGTCTCAACCTGTTTTTGTCCTTGAGTCTGAAATGAGTCTCCTATAGACAGCATATAGATGGGTCCTGTTTTTTAATCCATTCTGCCAGTCTCTTGTCTTTTGATTGGAGAGTTTAATACTGTAAATGCAATACTTTCTTCTATCATTTTGTCTTTTGGATTTTATATGTCAGATCTAATTTTTTTTTTCTCTTTTTGTCTTTACTGGTAGTCTTCATTTCTATGCCCTTCTCCAGGCATCTCTCTCCTGCCTTTTCCTATCTGCCTGTAGTGCTCCCTTCAGTATTTCTTGCAGAGGTCTCTTAGTCACAAATTCCCTCAGTGATTATTTGTCTGAAAATACTTTAATTTCCCCCTCATTTTTGATGGACAGTTTTGCTGGATATAGAATTCTTGGTTGACAGTTTTTGTCTTTTAAAATCTTGAATATATCATACCACTGCCTTCTTATCTCAGTGGTTTCTGCTGAGAAATCCACATATAGACTTCTTGGGCTTCCCTTTTATGTGATACGTTGCTTTCCTCTTGTTGCTTTCAAAATTCTCTGTCATTTGATAGTCTGATTACTAAGTGTCTTGGAGTATGTACATTTGGTTGAATTCTCTTGGGGTACACTGTACCTCTTGGATCTGTAATTTTTTGTCTTTCATTAGGGATGAGAAATTTTCAGTGATTACTTCCTCCATTAGTTCTTCTCCTCCTTTTCCCTTCTCTTCTCCATGCAGGACACCCTTAACATGTGTATTCATGCGCTTCATGTTGTCATTCAGTTGACTGAGACCCTGCTCATATTTTCCACTCTTTTCTCTGTATTTTCTTTTGTGTGTTGGATTTCAGATGTCCAATCTTCTATTCACTAATCCTTTCTTCTGCCTCTTCAAATCTATTGTTGTAGGTTTGGTGGTTTTTTTCATCCCTCCTGTTGTGCCTTTCATTCCCCTAAATTCTGTGATTTGTATTTTTCAAACTTTTGAGTTTTTGTTGTTCACCCAATGTCTTCTATATATCCTCCCTCAACTCATTGATTTGATTTTTTGATGAGATTTTCCATTTCTGTTCAAACTTCCTGAATTAGTTGTTTCAACTCCTTTATCTCATTTGAGGTTTTGGATTGTTCCTTTGACTGGGCCATATGTTTTATTTTCCTAGTATGACTTGTTACTGTTTGCTGGCATCTAGGTATTTGATTTCCTTAATTAGTTTATTTTGGCAGTTGCTTTCACTCTTTTGCCTAGGATTTTCTTGCTATATAGCTTTGTTCTGTATCTGTTCTTTGACATTCAATTCAATTTACTCTAGACCTCTAACATAGGCCCTTTTTAACTGATCAGAATTTTTTAGTTCTTCTTTTTCTGTTTCTTGCCCTGCCTATATGGAGCTTTTTTTCTTTTTCTTTTTTTTTTTTTTTTTTGAGGAGGGTCTCAGCAGCTATTGTAGACCTCAGTCAGATTTTAACAGATCAGACAGGCCCACATCTCAGGAAGAAAGAGTAGCCAGCATTGGTTTTCCCTGAGGGTCAGACCTGGCAGCTAGTCAGACTTTCCAATAAAACCTGTAGACTCTGTGCTTTTCCTGTCCTGCCCAGCATGTGGCACTTGTCTGCCCACAGCTTCCCACCAGTATAAGGTGATGTGGTGTCTTTAATTTCAGCAGACTCTCCCTACTGGGGGTGTGATTTAGACAGAGGTGAGGTAATATGATGGCTTTGGATTGCTTCCATTTTCCAGTCCCTGGGCCTGAATTCCTTGAAGGAAGAATTCCACTTGCGCTGGACCCTGCCCCTTTTTTCTTGGGGAAGGTACAGCCTTTAGGGAGTTAACTTCTTTCACCTGCTTGTTACTTTGTCCCTCAGACAAGCTTAGTTCTGCCTTTGCTTGGGGCAGTACTGGCACTGAGAAGGCTTCCAGTTCTATCTAATGAGCGGCTAAGGAGAGAAAAAGAAGCAAAGAAGCCTTTTCAGAGCCTGACCCCTGTTCCTTGTGTTTACCCATCAAGAGTTTGAGTTGCTACATGGCTCTGTGTATCTCCAGGCACTATGTGCCCCCTTTTCTTGGGGTCCAGTATTTTGTGCTAACTCAGAAAGCCTTTTTTTTTTCCCTGTCAGCCCCACCTCTACTGTGCTGATACTCCTAGTTCCTTTAGTGCTTATTGCAGGTTTATCTGTGCTGATGGTCTGTTTTTTTTTTTAGTCAGGATTTGTTAAGACCAAATTGGAACTTGTTGCACTAAACCCTTGCTGCTAGTAAAGTTTGTTTCCTTTCTCCTTGGGGAACCAGCCTGCCGTGCCCATGGGGGAGGGGTGCTGGTGTCTGTGGCTGGGGGTACTTACAATTCTCCGTGGATCTCAGCTGTTAAATCTGGTCAAGGCTGGTATATGCTGTTTGTCCAGTCCTTGATATAGCCCCAGCAGTTGTTCTCTAATGTTTCTGGCTGTTTACATGCTAATCTGGAGGATGAACTAAATTCCATGCCTCACTAAGCCTCCATCTTGCCCTTCCTTACTTGTAATTGTTTTTAACTTAAAATCTATTTTATGTGGTACAAGTACAACTAATCCAGCTCTCTTTTGTTATTTTTTTATGGTATATATATATATATATTTTTTTTTCCATCCTTTATTCCTCAACCTAATTATGGCTTTGAATTTGAGGTGAATCTCTAATTTGAGGTGAGCATATGTTAGGTCATGCTTTTTTATCCATTTTGCCAATCTTTGCCATTTTGGCTGGAGAGTTAAATTCATATACATTTAAAGTATACATTTAAATCCATATACATTATAAGTTGTATACTACTCATAATGCAGGACTTTCTTCTGCCATTTTGCTGTTTAGTCTTTGTAAAGCTTATACCTCTTTTGTCTCTCTAATCTTCTGTTAATACCTGCTTTTATATTTATTTGACTTTTGGATTGTACCATAATGAATACCTTCTCACTGCTGTCTGGATATATTTTTCTTGTGGTTACCATGGGGCTAAAATTTAACATCCTGAATATATAACAATCGTGTTTGATTTGATACCAACTTGACTTCAGTAGCATAGGTGTACATGTTCCTATACTCCGCCTTCTCCCCACCTTCTTTGTACTTTTTGTAAGTTATATCTTTGTACATTTTATGCCCAGAACCATAGATTTATTATCACTTTTCACGTGTCTGCATTTTAGCACCCATGAGAACTAAAAAGTGGAGTTATCATAACAAAAGAAATATAGTACAATAGTACTGGCATTTATAACTACCCATATGGTTGCCTTTATCACAGTCTTTATTTGCTTACACGACTTTGAACCATGTCTGATATCCTTTTCTTTCTATCTGAAAAACGCCCTTTAGCTTTGCACGTAGAGCTGATCTAGTGGTGATGAACTCCCTCTGCTTTTATTTGGGAATGTCTTAATCTCCCCCTCATTTTTAAAATAAAGTCTTGCTGGATATAAAATTCTTAGTAATATTTTCTCTCAACACTAAGTATTTCAACCCACTGCCTTCTTGTTTCCATGGTTTCTGATGAGAAATCAGACCTTAATCTAATTGGGATTCTCTTGTACATGTTGCTTTTCTCTTGCAGCTTTCAGAAATCTCTCCTTGTCCTTTGCATCTGACAATTTGATCAGTGTGTGATGGAATATATTTCTCTTCAAGTTCATCCTGTTCGGGGTTCATTGGGCTCCTTAGATGCACATATATGCATCCTTTGCTAAGTTTAAGAAATTTTCTGTCATTTGTCTTTTTAATGTTCTTTCTGCCCCTTCTCTTCTCCATCTGAGACACCCATACTATATATAGTGGTACACTTGATGGTGTCCCAGAGTCTCCTAAGCTATTTTCACTTTTTGTGATTCTTTTTTCTTTATGCTCCTCAGCCTTATTCATTTTAATTGTCTTGTCTTTCGGTTCACTGATTTTTCTCCTACCAGCTCTAACTTGTTGTCCAATTTGTTCCTTATTTCAGTTCTTGTGGTAGTCAACTCCAGCAGTTCTGTTTGGTCCTTTTTAAAAATTTCTCTTTATTGAAATTCTTGTGTTGTTCATTTGTTGTTTTCCTGATATCCTTTAGTTCCTTCTCTGTATTTTTCCTCATCTTGAGAATATTAAGGATCTTTTTTTTTAAAGTCTTTGTCCAGTATGCCCACAGTTTCATCTTCATTAATGTTTTCTGGATTGTTAGTCTCTTCCTTTGGGTTAACCATCATTTTTTGTTTCTTTGTTTGTCTTGTAATCTTCTGTTGCACACTGTGTATCTTAATATTTCAAAATGGTAACTCTGGGATTTATTCTCTGAGATGTCTATTTCTTATATTTGTAACCAGCTGGTGACAAGATAGAGATTTCCTTGCGTGTTAGCACTCCTATCTGGGGAGGTCAGCCCAAGGTGAATGCAGAGTGAAAGGTCCTCCCTGTCTTTTTTTGGCCTATGTCTTGTCCTGGGCTTGTGCTATAGAGTAGCCTTAGGAGATCCCCTGTTTACAGGAGTTTGGAGGCCCCTTTTACTTCCCAGGAGCAGACCTTCTCCCTCTCCCCCAGGTGTTCCCCTGCAGGACTTAAAGTAGGTAAGCCTTTGCCCCAGGCTGTTCACCTCCGTTGTTTCTTACACTGCTTTCCTTTTCTCAAGCTGTCTTTGCCTAGAGGACAAATTCTGGATGGGGGGTGGTAGACAGCTGCTAGAGAGGACTTTCCCAAGCCAGTATTTCCTAGCTGGAGCAAGGCCAGGGACCCACAAAGGGAGCACCATCCAGCCCTAAGCTGTCCTGGAGAGGGGATGAAAGATGGGCCAGAAGTGGTGCCAGCAGTTTCTTCTATGGCTGCCTGATGCTGCAGTTTCTGGACCTGCTCAGCAGATGCAGCCCTTCAACTATCTTCTGCAGATCTAAGGAAGCGTACCATCTGTAAGTCTCCTCTGCCACTTTTGTCTAACGTGGGTTGGAACAGTGGCAGCTTTTAGAGCCAGATGCCCAACAGTCCCCAGTAGCTAATCAAAAGCCATGACTGGTGATCGGTGTGTACCCCCCTGGATCTGGGGAAGGTGGATTTTTACAACCCTTTTTGGCACCAGCATGCTGCCTGAAAGGGTTGTAAAAATCAGGGGCAGGACATCAGTGCTGCCTGTTGCAAGTAGGAAACAGGCAGCGGTAGCTGCTGTGTGGAGAGAGTCGTTCACTTGTCTTTTCCATAATTTGCCAGGCTTTTCTGCCTGTTTTTCCCTAGTTGCTGTACAATGTTCTGCTGACTCTGGAATTTCAAAATAGTTGATTCAGACAGTTCTGTCTGTTTAGTAGTTGTTCTGGTAAAGGGACTGTTTCCTGGACCTTCCCACTCTTCCAACCAGCCACATTCCTCCCCAGTACTGTATTTTAAAGGACAGAAATGGGAAGGTTGGGTGATTTGAAAATTTTTCCTTTTAGTCACAACTGTCTGCCTTTCTTTCCCATTTCGTAAACGCATAGGATGAACGGAATTAGAATTCTTTTCTGCTTTTCTGTTCCAAGTGAGAACTTTCTACTTTTCTGTTCCAAGTGGCTCTTTGTGTCTTTGAACCCTAGAGAATGCTTCCAAAGCCACACATGCTTTATTTGCTTATTCATCTTGTTTCCCTGCAGAGCATGTGTTTCCTGGAAGCAAGCGTTCTGTGTTCTCTTCTGCAGAAATGTCCCTGGAATACCATCCTCATATTGAGTGTTCAATGATCATAGTTGATATTGGTTAAAAATAATTTTTTTAAAAATCCCTTAATAGTCTTAAGATTGTGTTTTATTACAGCCTTACTTTTAGGAGTTCCAAGAAAATAATTAAATTTTGAAAGTTTTATTTCTGAAGCCCCTATACCTTCATTGATCCAGTGTATTTTATCATCTGAACTACACTTAAGTGTTAGAAAACATTCATGGATTCTTTTTGCTGAATTAGGGATTTCTTTGTCTAGTATAATTGGTTAAACTTGTTTTTTAGTATTAAATTCATTTGTCGAAATATTTGGCCTTCTTGACAAATGCATTTGCTTAGCTTTACAGACATTGTGATACGGATCAGAAATCGACACAATGACGTCATCCCCACCATGGCCCAGGGAGTGGTTGAATACAAGGAGAGCTTCGGCGTGGATCCTGTCACCAGCCAGAACGTTCAGTACTTTTTAGATCGTTTCTACATGAGTCGTATTTCAATTAGAATGTTGCTCAATCAGCACTGTAAGTATACTGAAGTCAAGAGAAGAAGCTCAATAAAATGTGTTGGCACATTTAAAGTTTATTTTGAAAACTTCCCTTTATGGAAAACATTTTGCCTCTTAAGAAAAGTAAATAGAGAGCTATCCATAGAAGATATTTTTATGGAATGTAAAATACATTTTTACACTTAGGTAAAATATTTGTTCTACTGGCATTATTTAGAGAAACAGTATTCAAACCTGGAAAAGGGTGTTAGGTATCTTAGTTTATTTTGTTTGTTTTCTGTTTTTTTGGTAGCTTTATTATTTGGTGGAAAAGGCAAAGGAAGTCCTTCTCACCGAAAGCATATTGGAAGCATAAATCCAAACTGCAATGTAGTTGAAGTTATTAAAGGTAAACACATAAATTTCTCCTTTCAAAATGGATACAGAAATCAAAATTGTTAAGTGTATTTCCTGCTGTTGAAATAATTGTATCCTGAGAAAAAAATGTGAAGAGCAGCTGTACATTGTTTGAAAATAACTGACTAAATAAATATGTAAGTTGTTGGTATGTTATATATTTGTTATATATGGGATGAAAATTTTGTTGATATAATGCTTTGTTAGGCAAAGTATGGTGATGCTGTTGAGATCTGTTTTACTTCAAAACATTCAAGTCTCTCCTTCCCTCTTGTAATTTCCTATACTAGGTGCCATAATTCATGATAGTTTGGCTTGCATCCTTCCACACTTTTCTGTTTATAGTACCTACACATATAAAAATTGTTGGTGTCTTTCATTGTTTGTTTTTGTAAAATGGATCACTCTGTGTATATTTTCTACATGTATACAAACATCTAACCATATCAGTACATGTGGTTTTACCCCTAGTTTTGGGAGGCTGTGTGGATATATTATAGTATATTAATCCATTCTCCCATTAAACAACTTAGGTTGCTTAAATTTTTCCTCTTACCAGCAGTACTGCAGTGAACATCTTTAGATATAAGCTGAACTTTGCTAGTGTTAGAAGGCAAGAGTTGTAGAATTAAAAACATTTAAAATGCATTTAATGCTTTGATACCTCTAAAAAAGTATCAAAACAGTCAGTGAGAGTACCTGTTGCCTAATCCCTTATCAACTGTGGAAAATTTCAATCATTTATATTTTTGCCAGTTGGATGGAGGGAAAAACTGGTATCTAATTGTTTTTACTTTCATTTCTTTGCATCTGAAGATTTGAACAGTTTTTCATATGCTTATTGGCCATTTTTTCCTTCTCTGAATTGCCCATTCACGTTTTGCCTCTATTTTATTGGATTACCTATTTTTTTTCTAATTGACTATATAGAAGCCCTTTTATAGTATCAGTATTAAATTTTTGCTATATATAAATATTTTCTTCGGCTTACTGCTTTTACCTTGCTTATGATATCTTTTTCAATACAGATGTTTTAAAATTTTTTGTAGTCATATCATTGTTCTTCCTTTATGTCTCTTAGGTTATGATATGTCACAATTAGAAAGCCCTTCCTCAAACCAAGATTATTAAGATATGTTCTCTTCTGTAGAGAGTTTAAAAATTTCATTTGGCAATGCTGTGGTTATCTTAATGAATGAAACAGAACTGGATTTATTTAATTTTTTTTGAATTTATTTAATTTTTGTTTTGTTTGTTTTGATTTATACTAGATGGCTATGAAAATGCTAGGCATCTATGTGATTTGTATTATATTAACTCTCCTGAACTAGAACTTGAAGAATTAAATGGTAAGCCTGATGTTTTTTCTTCAGTAATTAATGTTATGATTACTTGAGAAGGACCGATAAGATTTAGATTTGTCTTAATAGAAAAGGGCTGTTTTTATTTACTTCTTCATTGGGTATGAAGGCTGAAAGAGAACCATCATGCAAATACGTTTATTTTTTATTTTAAAAATGTTGTTGGATTCTTTCTGAGATTTTTTTTAGCTTTTTCTGCCCCATTTTCCTTATTTTTAATTGATAAGCTTGATTCTTTACTTAGTTTTTTGACTTTCTGATTAGTCCAAGAATAAGATGATATCAAGAAAATTGTATCTAACTTTTGTATGCATTTCAGTAATGTAAGATTACCATTTAAGGTTTCTACTTCCTCAGTAGTAATCAATTTTTACTCGAGGATGCAAAAGACTGGTTTAAAGAGGAAAGAAACATGCTTATCTATTTGAAAACCTGTTTCTCTCTGATGCTTCTTTTTAGCCCTTTGGGCAAAAAAGATTTGGACACTTTTTTTTCCTAGAGGTAGTATATTTTGATAGAAAAACATTTCCTAAATTGAGATGACACTTTAAGAAGGTGGTGGGAAGAATAAAGTTAAATAGGCTTTCATTAAGCCTTATTTTGGACTTCAGAGTAGGAGAAAAGAGGAAGTTATCCAGTTGAAAACAAAATTGCTTATATTTTTCTAAAGCCATATTAGCTCTTATAGTCCATTATGGTGCACTTCAGTAAATATGAATCACAACGCATAGATGTTCAGGAATCTGAACTAATGTGGACAGTTTATGTTCTCAAAGGGTAGGTAATACAGAGGGAGTCCAGTTTATTGGCCATGTGGACAGTTTGTGTTCTCAAGGGGCAGGCAGTGCAGAGGAGAGTCCAGTTTATTAGCCATGTGGACAGTTTGTGTTCTCAAGGGGCAGGCAGTACAGAGGAGAGTATAGTTTATTGGCCAAATTAGAATTCTAAGCCATGGTGAATCTTACTCCTTTACTCTAATGATGGTTCTATTTTACACACTGTCCCCATCCCCTACTGGGCCCCTATTAAATGTTTAACAGTAGACTTTTTTTTCTCATGATAAATTTGATAGTAGCTCAAAATTTTTAATTCAGATCTACATCCACAGAAATGCACAAAATGAAACATGCAAAATTTTGCCTGGGTGAAACATTCTGAAAAAAGCTTTTTTAAAAAATGCGTTTATGTGAATTAAACTATGAATTGCACTGTGACATTTACTTTTTTTAAACAATTCTCTTTGGAAAGTAGAAATCTGACCTTAAGATTGAGTGTTCTTTTAAGGGGTGGGTTACAAGAAATGACTACAGTACTTGTGATGTCACTGTCAGTTATAAATCCATGAGAGTATGGGGTTCAGGCACCAATATAGTGAAGAGAAAGAGGTGTGGCAGTTCTTTCCAAAAGAATACTGTCTTCCATAATAAATGTTTCTTTTCATCACTACACGATTTATTCTTAAAAATGCTTTAAAGCACATCTCTCTGTACTTTCATATTTTTCTCTTCTGCTCTATAGCAAAATCACCAGGACAACCAATACAAGTGGTTTATGTACCATCCCATCTCTATCACATGGTGTTTGAACTTTTCAAGGTTTGTAAAATAGTATTGCTTAACCTTTACCAGTCCTTTCCTGAGGTTAGGAATCTACTTTGCAATTTAAATACTCCTCTGGATTCTCCTTGATTTCATTAAAAGATGACTATTGTTTCATGTTCACTATCATGTCACATTCTTGGAGATGAGTTTTCTTCTTGTCAACACTGATGAGCAGCTAAGTATAGTAGTAAGTGCAAACTTTGGAGTCAAAAAGACATGGATTTGAATCCCAGCTCTGCCAGATGCTGGCTGTGTGATTTTAGGGAAACCTTTCAGTCATTTCACCTAGTCTTCGTTTCCTCTTCTTTAAAACAAGGATGGTACCACCCAGGATTGTCTGGAAGATTGGCAGTAACATACTGAGTGCCCAATGTATGGTAGCATGATATAGGTGCTCAGAAAGTTATATTGGTAGTTTTATAAAACAAAATATTTAGAAGGGTGGTTTTCAGTTTTCCATTCTTAAAGAATCCGAGTCCTGTTGTATGGCTGCTTTTTATTTTGAGAAAGTCATTTGTATTGACTATAGCTTCTGTTATATTCACTCTTTAGGACAAATTTTGAAGACAAAAATCGTGCTAGTACCATTGAGAGTACCTTTTTTATTTTTTCAATGATACTTGCTGGTGGACCGGAAAGGGGGGACAAGGAGCCTTACAAGTCCCTCTGGTTGAAACAACTGCCCTAGGTCAGACTTCTGGGTCTCTTCCTCACCCTAGTAACTGTTTCTTCAGCCAGCAGCAAGAGAGAAGACGCAGCTCTCGGTCTGATAATGAACAACAAAAATAAACTAAGACAGGAAGGACTGACTGACTACCTTAGAACACATGCAGAGGATCCCATCTGTAACGGCTCAAGAATGCGCTTTTGTTCTAAGATAGCAAGAACATAGCTAGTACTTTACAGAATCTTCCTGTCAAAGGGTTTAAACAAATAGTGTTTGGCACCAAAGGGTAAAAACTAATTTCTTTTCTTGAAGTTTGATTCACATGAAATATCTTATGCCTCATGATGGAAGTATTACCATATTATATAACGTTTTACATACTGTAAATAATAATGGCTTTCAACTGTAACCTAATCTTAAATCTAATCTTAAACCACTTTTGGTAGAGGTGATGGGATCTCCTCTTCAGGGAAACTCGTTCCTGATTGGAGAGCCAGAGCCACACATCCTTATTTCCAAATTCAATCCTGTCTTTTGCCTGTTGCATTTAGTCTTTATCAGTTTCCTCTCCAGTACTTCATGTCATGTTGTTATTGTTTAGTGCACATGATATATTAGTAAATAGGATTGTGTGTACCCTGTATCTTTAGAAATTGATCAAAATGGTTTTACAAAAATAAGTATCCTTAATTTCAAACTAGAGGAAAATTCGATTAATTTTTACATGATAATAAGGCCACTGTTGTTAATATTATATGAAAAAAAGTTTTTAAATAAATATAGCAATAAAAGTCACTCTTCAAAAGAGAAGAGAAACTGTTTCCACCAGAAATAAGCCATTTTTTTTTGTTTGTTTGTTTTGTCATAGGCCGGCTCAGGGAATTGAAACCGGGTCTCTGACGTGGCAGGCAAGAATTTTGTCATTGAGCCACCGTTGCATCGCCTGCCATTGATTTTTATAATTTTAAAATTGTAAAAGGGTTTGGATAGAATTTTCTGCTTTGGTTAGGAGTTTAGAGGTCTGGTTTTTAAAAACATGCAGAAGTTTAAAAAATAAAAATAAAAAAAAAGTGAAAAAATAAAAATTGAAAAAAAACATGTAGAAGTTAGTTGGAATCTTTAATTCAAAATAGTTCCTAAATTCCTCAAAATTGACTTTTTTAAAGAAGTTATTCCTTCAATAGGGTTATAAGAATTATAATTATTTGACTGAGTTCCAAAGAATAAAAAATTATTTTAAATTCAGATAATGCATATGTACTTTTGAAAATTTTAGTTTTTTTTAAGTTATATATTTTTAATGTAACTGTTGTATTTCAGAATGCAATGAGAGCGACAATGGAGCACCATGCCGACAAAGGTGTTTACCCCCCTATTCAGGTTCACGTCACTCTAGGTAATGAGGATCTGACTGTGAAGGTAAATGCATTTTTCTTTCTTTCTTTTTTTTTTTTTTTTTTTATTTGCTAGGGCAGGCACCCAGAGTCGAACCCAGGTCTCTGGCATGGCAGGCAAGAACTCTTGACTGCTGAGCCACCGTGGCCTGCCTGGTAGATGTGTTTTTAAATTGATATTCAGGTATGCATGGATGACCGTGTACCTGATTTCTAGAAGACATCATAACTTATTCTCAGGGAAAGAGATGATGTCACTAATTTATTTATCTGGCAGATTATGAAATTATCCCTAGAGTCTGTTCTATTCCTGCCCTAATCCAGGTGATTCAAGTGAAAGTAAATCCCGGAGACAGACAGTTTAGCAGTAATCATGAATAGCTACTTTGATCTATAAGATTAGAAATCTAAAATATTTCAGTGTTTTATGGTATGTGCTTTTTTATTTTTACACAGTGCTTTCCAATCTATTTTTACTTTGTTTCATTTGATTCTCATAACAGCTCTTTAGCTGGGAGCCAAGGTAGTTTTGCCCCCAGTTTTACTGATGAGGAAGCTAAGACACAGTGATTAGCTCACAAGTATATGGTGGAAACCTGGCATGCAACATGAAATCAGGTCCTCTGATCAAGTGCCACGCCTGGCCCACCACATTGTTCTGGTGGCCCAGTTTCTTAGACTGTGTTAGGGTTTCTCCTTTTAAAATAATTAAAAAATTTTATACTAAAATAGTAAATGCAAAGGGTATAAATATCAGTTCCTTCCCACTTGTGGGCCTTGTCACTCAGTGGTAGTCCTTTAGTTATTTCTTCTGGTATTTTACCTCTATATTTCTCAGTATTCTGATATTGTTATTTCTGAAATTTCTTTATTTTAAACAGTAGATAATAACTTTCTGTTGAGGTTCGTAGAGTTACCTCTCTTAGCATATCTCTCCCCTTCCCCAAGCCACTTTCTCCTCATACCTTTTACCTCATATCTTTTAATGTAAAATTTAAGTTAATTCATGGGATTCTAGGTTAAAAATATTCTCCCTGCAGTATTTTGAAGGCATCTACTGTTCTTTTTTTTAGTTTACTTTTTTAGTGGTTTTTTAGTGTATTCACAAAGTTATACAACCATCACCAATATCTAATTCCAGATCATTTCATCACTCCCAAGAAAGCCCCATTCCCATTAGAAGTCATTCCCCAGCCTGCCTTCCCTAGAGCCTGGAAACTCCTAATCTACTTTCTGTCTATAGTTTTGCTTATTTTGGTCATTTTATATATATGGATTCTATGATATGTGGTCCTTTATGACTGGCTTCTTTCATTTAGCATAATATTGTAGCTTGGATCTGTATTTAATCCTTTTCATGGCTGAATATATTCTGTAGAATAGGTATGACACATTTTGTTTATCCTTTCATCAGTTGATGGACATCTGGGCTGTTTCCACTTTGAGGCTTGATGAATAATGCTTCAGTGAACGTTGATATACAAGTTTTTGTTTGAGCATGTGCATTCAATTCTTTGGAGTGTAGCTATACGTCCAGGGGTAGAATTGCTGTGTCATGTGGTAATTCTATGTTTAACTTTTTGAGGAACTGCCAAACTGTTTTCCAAAGTGGTTTGACAAGCCATGTATGAGGTTTCCAGTTTCTGCAGATCCTTGGCAAGTTGTTATTGTCTGTCTTTTTTATTATAGCCATCCTAGTGGGTATGACGTGATATTTCACTGTGGTTTTGATTTGCATTTCTCTGACATCGTTGAGCATCGTTCCATGTATTTACTGGCCATTAGTGTCTCTTCTTCAGAGAAATGTCAGTTAAGATCCTCTATCCATTATTAATTGAGTTGTTTGTTTTACTGTAGAGTTTTAAGAGTTCTTTTTCTATGTGTATATATTTATCGTCTATACATTCTGACACTTATCAGATAAATGATTTGCAAATAGTTTCTCCCATTCTGTGTATTTTATTTTCACTTTCTTGATAGTGTCATTTGAAACACAAAGTTTTTAAAAATTTTAATGACTTCCAAATATGCTACTCATTCTTTTGTTGCTTGTGCATTTGGTGTCACATTTAAGAAACTATTGCCTAACCCAAGGTTACAAAGATTTATATCTATATTTTCTAAGAGTTTTATAGCTTTAGCTCTTACAGTTAGGTCTTTGGTCCATTTTGAATTAAATTTTGACTATGGTTTGAGTTAAGGATCCAACTTCGTTCTTTTACATGTGAATATCCAATTGTCCCAGCGCTTTACCCCTTAAATTGTCTTGGCACTGTTGTTGAAAATCAGTTGCCAAAAATATGTTTTTTTTTCCTGGACTCTCCATTTGATTCCATTGATATTTTTCTATGCTTATGCCAGTACCACAATGTCTTGTTTACTGTAGCTTTATAGTAAGGTTGAAATAGTCAAGTGTGAGTCAAGATTATTTTGGTTGTTATATGTTCTGTTTGTTACCATCTGATTTTTAATATCAGTGTGTCAGTTTCTGCCAATAAAGCCACTTAAAATTTTAGTGGGGATTACATTGAATTTGTAGATCAGTTTGGGGAGTGTTGGCCTTTCAAACAATATTAAGTCTTCCAATCCATAAGCACAGGATATCTTCCCATTTATTTAAATCTTCTTTAATTTCTATTGACAGAGCTGTGTAGTTTTCAGTGTACATGCCTTGCAATTCTTTTGTTAAACTATATATAAGTATTTTATTCTTTGTGATGCTATTTTAAATGGAATTGTTTTCTTAATTTCGCTTTAAATCATTCATTGTATTGTATAGACATACAACTGATTTAAATATATTTATCCTTAGAATTTTCTATATACAAGATCATGTCATCTACAAATAGATATATATGGAATAATTTTACTTCTTCCTTTCCAGTTTGGATGTTGTTATTTTTTTCCTATTTGCCCTGGCTGGAACCTTCAGTACAGTGACAAAGGTAGACATCCTTCCCTTTTTCCTGATCTTAGGGAGAAATCTTTCAGTCTTTTTGCTATTTAGTATGATGTTAGCTATCAATTATTTCATAGATACCTCTGATTAAGTTTGGAAATTTCCATATATTCCTAGTTTGTTGAGTGTTTATATGATGAATGGGTGCTGGGTTTTGTCAAATGCATTTTCTGCATCTATTGAGATGATCATGTGGTTTTTGTTCTTTATTCTATTAAAGGTTATATTATGCTGATTGACTTTTTTGTATATTGAACCAACTTTGCATTCTTGGGATAAATCTCACTTTGCATATGATGTATGTTAGTTTGTTGAGGTTTTTGCATCTGTATTCATAAGAAATATTGGTTTTTAGTTCCCTTTTCTTGAGTTATCTTTATCTGGTTTTGTTATCAGAGTGGTACTGTCTCATAGAATGGGTTGGGAAGTATTCCTTCTTCTATTTTTTTAGAAGAGTTTGTGAAGGATTTGTATTAATTGTCTTTCAAACATTTGGTTGACTTCTTCAGTGAAGCCATCTGAGTATGAGCGTTTCTTTGTGGAAAGTTTTTTTGATTATTAATTCAGTCTCTTTATTTTTTATAGGTCTGTGTTGTCTTGCCAGGCTGCTATGGCAAATTCCACATAATGGGTGTTGCCTTAAACAATGTGAATTTGTTGTCTCATAGTTTCAGATTCTAGAAGGGCTGCTTCCTTTTGGGGTCAGTAATGTTCTGATACTGGCTTGTTGCAGTCTTTGGGGTTCCATGGCTTTGTATCTGTTTCCAGTTGTATGGCCATGTTTACTCCTTTTCTCTTCCAAGTTTCTCTGACTTCCACCTTCTTCCTGTGGCCTTCTCCTTATAGGGCATCTAGTAGCCCAGTTAATGCCCACCCTCATTCAGGTGGTCCATACCTTAACTAAAAATAACATCTTCAGAAGGTCCTGTTTATAATGTGTTCACAACCACAGGGACAGGAATTGAGATTAAGCATGTCTTAATTGGAGTACATAATTCAACATACCCCAAGGTCTGTTCAGATTATCTATTTCTTGAGTTATTTTTGTGTCTTTCAGGGAATTTGCCCATTTCATCTAGGTCATCTAATTTGTTGACATATGATTATTTATAGTACTCCCTTATAATCTTTTTTATTTCTATAATTATACTATTAATTAAAGTCAATGGTTTAACTTACAGGTTCACAAAAAGATTCCCTGTCTGTGTGGTGTAGTGCCATGGATTTTTTTAAAAAGATTTTTGTCCTATTACCATATATACTGATATTTTTCCTTTTAACCATATTTAGATATATATTTCAGTGTTGTAAATTACATTCACAATGTTGTGCTATGATCACCACCGTCCATTACCAAAACATTTCCATCATTCCAAATAGGAACCCTGTACATTTTAAGCCTTGGCTTCCCGTTTCTTATCCCACCCTGTCCTCTGGTGACTTTAGTAACATTTTTTTCTCTTCAATTCTGTTTTGTCTGATATTAGTATAACCTCTCCAGTTCTCAATTGGTTTCTGTTGTCATGCTGTCTCTTTTTCTATCCTTTATTTTCAACCTATTTGTGTCTTTGAATCTAAAGGATGTCTCCTTTAAGCAGCATATAGTTGGATCATGTTTTTAAAATCCATTCTGCCAAGCTGTGCTTTTTAGTTGGAATGTTCAAGTCACATTTTTTAAAAGTTTATTTTAAAAAATGATATATATACAAAGCAAATAAAGAAAAAATAAATTTTCAAAGCACATTTCAACAAGTGGTTACAGACTAGATCCCAGAGTTTATCATGGGCTACCATTCCACCATCTTAGATTTTTCCTTCTAGCTGCTCCAGAACACTGCAGGTTAGAAGAAATATTAATATAGTGATTCAGAAGCCATATTCATTTGTTAAATCCCATTTTCTCTGTTACACCTCCTCCTTCTCCTTTAATCCTTCTCCCAGCCTATAGGGATCTTTGGGTAATGACCATTCTGACTTTTTCATGTTGAGAAGGGGTATTAAGTCATTTACATTTAATGTAGTTACTGATAAGGTAGCATTTATGTCTGACATTTTCCTGTTTGTTTTCTTTGTGTCTTATATCTTTTTAGTTCTTCTATTCCTGCATAACACTTGCCTTTTTGTGTTAAAACAATATTTTCCATTACCATTTTAATTCCTCTGTCATTTCTTCTGCTATATTGTTTGAATTATTTTCTTAGTGGTTGCGCAGAGGTTACAGTTAACATCTTAATTTGTAACAATCTAGTTTGGATTGATACTAACTTAATTTAATTAATGCACAAAGACTTTGCTCCTAAATAGCTCAGCACCTTCCCTCCATTTGTGTCACTATTGTCACAAATTACATAATTGTGTGCCCTCCCCCATAGATTTATAATTATTGTCTTATATAGTTCTTTAAATCATAAAGGAGAAAGGAAAAGTTAGAAATCAAAACATATTAATACTGACTTTATATTTGCCTAAGCAGTTAGCTTTACTGTTGTTCTTTATGTCCTCATGTGGATTCTAGTTACTGGCTAGTGTCCTTTCATTTCAGCCTGACGGACTTCCTTTAACCTTTCTTGAGGTCAGGTATAGTAGCCATAAACTCTGTTTTTGTTTATCCTGAAATATCTTAATTTCTCCCTTGTTTTTGAAGGATATCTTTGCTGTATATATAGAATCCTTGGTTGAGAGTTTTTTCCTTCAACATTTTGAGTATGTCCCCTCCCTCTCTGCCTTCTGGTCTCCGTGATTTCTAATGAGAAATCAGCTATTAATCTTTTTGACGATTTTATGTATGTGATGATTCTTGCTGCTTTCAAGATTCTTTCTTTGTCTTGTCTTTCAACTGTTTGGTTATGCTGTGTCTAGGTGTGGATCACTTCGAGCTGACTCTACTTGGTGTTTGTTGAATTCTTGGATATGTAGTCTCATGTTTTTCATCAAATTTGTGACATTTTGGCCATCCTTTCTTTAGATGTTCTCTTTGTCCTTTTCTTTTCTTCCCTTTTGGGACTCTCATCATGCATTATATAGGTATATAATTATTATATTATATAATCTGTTTCACAGATTCTGAGACTTTGTTTACTTTTCTTAATTCTTTTTTCTTTCTGCTCCTCAGACTGGATAATCTCAATCTGTGTTCATTATCACTGATTCTTTCTTCCATGTGCTCAGATGTGCTGTTGAATCCCTTTATTATTGTACTTTTCAATTTCAGAGTTTCTACATGTTTTTGTTTTTAGTAATTTTTATCTTTTTTATTGATATTTTGTATTTGGTGAGATGTGGTTCTCATGTTTTCCTTTAATTCTTTAGTTGCCATTAGTTCTTTAAGAATTGTTCTCTTTAATTCTTTGTATTTATAATAGCTAATTTAGAAGCTTTGCCCAGTAAATCTGAATTTCTTCAGGAATAGTTTCTAATGAATCCTTTTTTCTGTTCATGGGCCAGACTTTCTTTTTTGCATGCCTTGTATGTTTTTGTTGTTGTTGTTGAAAGTACATTTAAAATAATATAATGTGATAATTCTTGAAATCAGATTCTCTCCCTTCTCAAGGTTTTGTTGTTGTTGTTTGTATAGTTACTTTTATAAGTTAATTTTGTAAAGTCTGTATTCTTTTTTTGTGGGTGGCCATGTAAGTCTCTGCTTAGTTAGACTAGTAAACAGCTAATGATTGTACAATATTTCCTTAAACTCTAAGAATCAGTAAGTCTCCTGTCTTTGCCAAGGCCTTCTGGGTTAGGGCACACCTTGAAGACCCAACCATGCATTTGACAGTTCTACCCTAACCTTTATTTCCCACCTGTGCAGCACCTCAAGATCAGTCATAGGTGAGAGCTTAGGGCCTTTTCAGCGCTTTCCTGAGTATGACCTCACACCTTCCACATTCCCAGGAATATCTCTGAGCTTTTCAAAGACTCTATGGACATCCTTGTTCTCTAGCTTCTCCTAACCTTTTCAGTTAGGTTAGCCTGTTGTTGGCTCCAACTGCCTAAGGCAGCCTTAAGTTAACCAATTGCCTCTAACTGTTTTTGACAAATGCCTTGGCTGAAAACCTTTTTTAAAAGTGAGCTGAGTCAGGTCAAATAAAGATATCCTTCCCACTGGTTGCTACCATGCTAGTTTCACTGTGATTGCATGCTGTTGGTGTTCAAGGGCTCCTTGTGTTCTGTACCTGTTTTATCTTTACCC
Organism: Tamandua tetradactyla; assembly: GCF_023851605.1. NCBI lineage: Eukaryota > Metazoa > Chordata > Mammalia > Pilosa > Myrmecophagidae > Tamandua > Tamandua tetradactyla. The sequence continues at coordinate 144,388,530 of NC_135329.1, forward strand.
TTGTGAGGATATTATAATTTTTAAAAAATAAATTTCCCTCTGCTCCCAGCACTGTCTGTTTCCTCTAAGGTTCCTTTTGTCTGTTTATCTTTCTTGACTATTTAGAAAGTGAGGCAGACATAAACAAATACATGGTAATACCGTCTGTTTGCTGAAGGAAACAATGTGAATGCTTTAATCTTTTTCAGCCCAGATCTAATATATATCTCCTGTTTGCTTAGCTATGTGTCAGCTACTTGTGCATTAAGGTTTACAGGATTCAAAATACGCCACATATGTCTTCCACCTTGGGACCTATATTGTGCGGCAGCATGGTCATTCTCATACCTTTTCCTGCTTCTGATTAATGTGCTTTGGCATGCTAATTCTTGGCTGCTTTCCAAGACCTGAGGCTATCCAGCACCTGTCAAGGCTGCACAGATCAAGGCTGAGCTTCTAGGCACTCAGCAGAGATTCTTTCTGCGCTAGTGGACAGTTTTGCTTAGTGTTAAGGAATGAGTCTATTTATTATAAAGAAAGGCTTTTAAGGAACCTGAACAGAATTGTTCTCAAAGTCTCAAAGAAAATATCTTACTGTATTAGACTCTGCCTCCACGCATTCATTTTCCTCCTCACGTCCAAGGGCACTTGAATGCATACTCTTGTTACCTCTCTTTACATGTGAAATGCTTGATTAAATCTTCTACAGTGTAATGTTCTTTCCCACCTATCACTTACTTGCCTTAGACTTTCAGGGTCAAGACTTGGGTTTTTTTCCATTCTTTTAACTTTTTCCGATTGTTGCCTTTTTTTTTTTTTTTTTTTAAAAAAAACCCTTTTATCTCGTAAAAATCCTGTCAATGAAGTTGTTTTTTCTTGTCTTAAAATTCAAGCTTTTGGACTTTGTAATTAATAGTAGTGTCAGCCACATGTGGTTTAAATTAAAATTTAAATGTCTTGGTTCAGTAACCATTGGTGATGATACACACTTGATAGTGAAATAGCTGTTGGATAAGAAGTTTCAGGAGCCCTGGGTGAATTCAGGACTAATACAGTCCTGGCTTCAGAGGTGTCATCCAGCTAGTAGTGGTTCATTTCTCCTGGGCCATGAGTCAGCCTTGGGAGTGCAGGGCATGCAGAGCTGATCATTAGGTATGGCAACTCTTGCTTAGATGACATTAGAAAGTCATGGTTTGATGCACTGAAGAGAAAACTTTAAAAATAATTGACAGACTTCTCAGCCTTTCTGTTGACATTGCTTGCCACCACCCTGTCTCTTTCACAATCTTTCCTTTTCCTTGTCAAAGGCTTTCTGTTATGATTTTAGAATTTTTTCCCTCTCAAATCTCTTCATCACAATTTTCCTGTTTAATTTTCATGTCTCAATATACTTGTCATCAAAGTGTCATTCTTCTTGTCTTCTCCTTATCGTTATTTTTTTTAGTTTTGATTTTTCTCCTTATCTTTAATATATAGAGCTTTGGAGACCAATTATCTGTCTCTCATTATTCCTTCCTTCCCCTTTCCTAAGTAAGTCAGAACCTCTGGTACAAGACCTTCTATTACAGTTTTTCTTGGAAACTCTTTTGACCACATTACCCATGTCCTTAAAAATCTATCAGTTCTAGTTTATTTTGGTTTTGATGGCAAAGAAAAAGGGTTAACTTTTTTGATTTTCAACGATATCCCTGTAACTTAGTTTGCCCCCTTCATTGCTAGTAAGACAATGCTTCTCACAGTCCTTTCTGCGAAAAGAACTCTTTTCTCATACTCACCTCCAACTGGACATCACTTCTTTTACCTGATGGATTGCTGTTGTCTTTGAAGCTGGAAAATTAAAGAAAACCAAGAAATATTTATAAACATTAATCTTTTTATCGAACAGTCTAGTCTAGTGTGCTGGTCACTTACTTCCTATTTATAGATTACCCACACTTCTTATTCCTGTTACCAGGAAGTGTGCATTAAAGCATTAAATGTTAAAGGATGAATAATTAACAAGTTGGAGGATCTCAGAATATATCTAGAGCTGTTTATTTATCTTATTAAAATAAATCTCTTTATAGGGCTTTGAATTCATACCCAAGAACAATTTCAAGCATAATGCTATATACCAGTTCTTAATAAACTCCTTGTGTACTTTTATACTCCAGTTACTTCATTGTAGATCTATTGGAAGCATATCTTCCAATGATATTTCAAAGCAGATGAATTTATTTTCAAAATTAAGATAGCTATATAATTTCCCATTATAAAAGTAATATATGTGTACTCTACAAATCTTTTAAGAATATATAAAAACTCAACTATAAGCTGTTTAGCCTCTTGACTTAAAAAAAATACTTTTTTATTTTAAAAACTTTCGAACTTCCAGGACAGCTAGAAAAATAATAGGAACCCCACACAGGCTACCAACATATACCTACCACAGATCTCCAGATCTACAGTTTTTAATGTTTTGCCATATTTGCTGTATCATTCCATCTGTCTTGTCTATCAATCCATTTTTAAACACTTGAGTACAGATTGCATTCATCGTGATCCTTGAACACTTAATGTACATGTACATTTTCTAAGAACAAAGATATTCACTTATGGTACTACTTTAAGTGCAGTTATCAAGTTCAAGAAATTTAACATTGACATAAAGCTTGCAGTCTGTATTCCAATTTTTACATATGTCCCAATAATGTTCCTTTGAGCCTTTTCTTTTCCCTTGTTAGATCCCATTCGGGATCAGTTACTTCATTCAATTGTCATTGTCTCTTAAGTTGCTCTTCCTTCCTCCCTTCCTCCCTCCCTCCCTTCTTCTTTCTCCCCCCTTCACTTTTATATAATTCTTGCATAAATTGATGTATCATTATGTTCTATGCATTTGCCTTTTAGATCCTATAGGGAGTAAATAGTGGAGTTTTACAAACCAAAGATACCTTTAGTATCTCTTATAGGGTTGATCCATTGTTTAACTCCCTCAACTTTTGTTTATCTGGGAATATTTTAATGTCTCTTTCATTTTTTGACATTTTGACAGGTATAGAATCCTTGGTTGGCAATTTTTTTCTTTCAACAATTTGAATATGTCCCCCTCAATGCCTTATTTCCTCCATGGTTTCCAATGAGAAATTGGCACTTAAACTTATTGTGGCTCCCTTGTATGTGACAATTACTTCTTGCTTGAGGCTTTAGAATTCTCTGTTCATCTTTCACATTCAGCTGTTTGATTATAATATGCCATGGTGTGAGTCTTACTGGCTTCTTAATACATATCCTTCAGTAATAGTTTTATTTCTCCCTCCCTCTTTCTATGTGTATGTTAAAGGCAGATTAGTTTGTGTATGACAATTATATTAATATTATAAGTAATAGAATCAATTTCAATTTTGTGACAAAGAAAATGGATGTGGTAGATGAGAATATAAGCTATACAATAACTAGGAAAATAAGTCTGTGTTAACTATATAGGATATAGGAGGGGAATATAGGATAAAAATAATCTGTAAATGAATCACTAAATTCAATATGCCATATCATTATTTGAATTGCAAAATGATATAGGAACAATATAAAGACCTACATACTTTACAAACTCACCAGAAAGTTGTCTGGGATGGGGTTCTATGATGTGTAGTTGCTTATAGATAAAACTCTAATACCCAATGAAGTAGTTCTGGCTTTTCCTGCCTGAAAATTAAACAGCATTTCTTGTTTTCATAATAAAAGTAATTGTGAAAAAAATTCAGTCAATACTGAAAATGCAAAGGAAGAAGAGAAAATTACCCATATTCCATAAACAATGTATGTCATTTCAGACATTTTAATAATATAATTTTTATAAAATTAAGATACAAATGCTTTTTCATATTTTTTCTGCTTGACAACCTTTTGTAGGTGCCATTCATGTCCATATATATAGTTCCATGTAATAGTTAATGGCTAAACAAAATTCTTACTTAGAATGTGCTTTAATTTATTTACCTAATTCCCTATTTAGGTTGTTAACAAGTTTTAGCTATTATAAATAATGCTTTTATGGACATTCTCATACATTGAGTTTTCAACCCTTTTCTAATTATTTTCTTAGGATAAATTTCTGGAAGTGGAATTGTTGGGTCAAAGGGTACATGTATTTTAAATTTGGTACTAGTTACCAAACTGCCCATAAGAAAGAATCACAAGCTTGTTACCTTCAAGATAGGCTTATACAAGATGTGCCTGTGCCATACTGCACTATGAATGGGACTTCAGTAAAATACAAAGCCACACTAATGGATTTGTATTATGATGCAGTTTATGATATATTATAATTTCACATTAGAGAAGTTGTGCTAGTTCTACCAGTGGAGGGAGAAGCTCATATTAGCAATTTAAATTGTGTGGTGCTAATTTTCAAAAGCAGTATACTCTCTGGCCAGCAGTTAAACTATGTCACTGTGAGTGTGCCTTGGTATTTTACTATTTGTGGAACTTACTCCTAGGACGTGATCTTTCTCATCCTAGATGAGTGACCGCGGAGGCGGTGTTCCTTTGAGGAAGATTGACAGGCTCTTCAACTACATGTATTCAACCGCACCGCGGCCCCGTGTTGAGACGTCCCGAGCCGTGCCCCTGGTATGTGACTGAGAAATAATGAAAGGTGTGAATTGCTTTCACTGGGCACGGGCTGCCAAATCAGTCATCTAAGCTGTCATATAGGGTGCGCTGCAAGGAAGAAATGATGCTATTAGAAACAGATATTTTCCTCCTTTAAGCAGTTTTTGGAATACTTTTTTTTTTTTTAATTGGAGAGAGCGCAAGACAAAGAATGTTTCCTTTGGAGTTTTGTTGCCAAGCTTGATAGTGACTTATCAGTAGTTTTTTATGTGGCAAACCACAGTTTGATATACTACTAATAATGTGAAGAATAAGTTGCCAGTTTTATTAGTATTTGGTTAATATTGATTTAATATTCAGTGTTAATTTTTTTCCTCGAATATTTCTCATTTAATTAGAAAGATCTTAGATTCTAGAGTTTGATCACCAACTTGAAGGTTATAGTCTTTTTTTATAGTGTTTTTATGGATCTTAATTACCTCTTTTTAGGTTTCATAAGATCAGTCTTTGAACTAACTTCTATCCCCCGCCCACTATATCTACCACGTAAAGAGCACTTTGCAAAATCCCTGTGCTGTCATCCTGGAGGAAATCTATTTTTCTAGCCCTTAAAGCTCCTCTGGCATATACACTGGAGTTACACTGTCATATAATCTTCTGTGTCACAAAATGCTGTAAAAGATGGATCTATTTTAGACCCTTTCCTAGGAAGGTCCTAGAAGGACAACTAATAGCTTTACTTTTTATATATGAAGCCAGCCGACGTGTTTGCCATTGCCTGTGGGTCAGTGTAAATGAACCACCTCAAGTTCTGTGCACTAGCTTCGCCCTGGGAGGGCTGTGGTTAAAGGGCAGTGCAGTTTTGGTTGTGCTGCAGGCCATGCAGATCCACCAGGGCACCGCGCCCCTGCTGTCTGTCTTCCCTATTAGCCAGACAAAGGGGAGTGCCTGTAGGTGTGCGTTGAGGAAGGAACGGTGACAAAGTAGGTCAGATACTATGGGAACGGAGCCACCTGTTGTGTACTCTTTTTGGGGCCACTTCTGAAATCAATTAATGGTCGCAACAAGGGACCTTGACTCACTCAAATTATGATAATGTAAGGAAGGTTTATTTATGAAGAAACTAATCATACTGCTATGGGTAGGGATAATATAGGAACCTAAGGCTAGGTGCCACCACCCTGGCTTACAAGTATGGAAAGGAGAATTTACTAGAACCCAGAAGAAGAGAAAGCAACAGAGCAGTTGGCTACTTTCAAGGGGCCCAGCTTGCCGAGGATAGCCTCACAGGGTATGAACCAGGTAATTGCAAACCCTGGCTTGTAAACCTCTCCCTTGGAGGTTCTACCAGGCTGCCTATTGCCGAACCTACTGGAAGCAAAGGGCACGGGAATCCATTGATGGAATCCACTCAGGTCGTTCTCCCAGAGCAGAGAGAAGAATGGAGAACAGACAGTTGATTGGAAGGGTAAACGGAAACTCTGTTTAGAAGAGTTAAGTAATAAATGCTGGAGTCAGTCATGCCATCCATAGCCTGGATTTGAATCCTAGTGTCTGATTCCTAAGTCCACAAGAGCTCTTCACATGTCATTGGACATATGATTTGGTAATGTAAATCATTTTTACATTTTGTCCAAATGTTTTATTTTTTCTTAAAAGAAAAAAAAAGGTAGGATTTATCCAGGTAAATTAGGAAGCCATTCCAGAATTGGGAACAGGAGAAACAAAGGCACAAGAGAAAAACAGCATGACATATTTGAGGGGCATAAAAGCAGCAGATTTTGTTCTAATGGATGGAGAATTAGCAGGTAGTGGCTGGATCCTGTGAGATTTTGAAAGTTTGTAGAAGCTTGAATTTCATCTCTAAGACAGTGGGATGGGGTGGATGGGGAGTTTTTAAATAGGAAGTGATTGTCACTGAGAATTACGAAAATTGATTTGTTACAGATGTCTCCAGGTTCAGAACACATTCCTGTTATGGAATCATGGCATGTTATCTGTTAGGCCACAACAAGCCCTTTCTGCTTTTGCTCTTAAAAGAAATATGGTGTCTATATGAAATTGCCAAAAACAATATTAGGATACTCTGTAGTAGGCCACTGAGAAAAAGCAACATATTTTTTTCAGAACACCACAAGTCAGTTTTTAGAAAACAGAAGAATGTGTAGTTTTAAAGACCAGAAGGGAGTCAGCTAATGTAGTACTCATTAGGCTTCAGCTGCCTCATTGATGGCTCAGGATTAAAAGCTGGTATAAATATTTACAAATTCAAGAATCAGTTCAATGCAGGCTCTGATAACCCTGGTATACCCAGTGACATTTACTTTTTAATTAGAAAATTACTTCAAAGTATGGCTTTCTGAATAGAATTTTGTTTTTCTTAACAAACAGGCTGGTTTTGGTTATGGATTGCCCATATCACGTCTTTATGCACAATACTTCCAAGGAGACTTAAAGCTGTATTCCCTGGAGGGTTATGGGACAGATGCAGTTATCTACATTAAGGTAATGGCTGTAGTCTTCTTGGTTTAATGATTGTAAGACAAAATGCCAATATGTAACTGTAGTAAAATATTACTTCTATTTGAATATGAATTTGTTTGTATACTCTCATCTAATTTTGACAGATGATCTCACACTATAGGAAAAGAAATGCTTTTTTCTGGCAAGGATAGGCTATGGTTGTTAATAGAAAAAAGATTAAAGTGGAAAATTCTAAAAAGGTATATGTCTTACAAATTTAATTTAAACATGAAACATGAATCTGCACTCATTTACTAATCTTTTGATGTGCTGCCAAGGCCTATTCTTTGTATTATGGGTCTCCAAATTGGAGTGTCACATTGTCTTCCTTGAAGAAGCCATTCTTAGAATGCTTCATTTGTAATTTCCAATTTTGATTTATTTAAGCACAAAGAACAACCAAATGCAGAATCCTTATGGATTTTTATGCAATCCTTCACAGATGTCTTCTGACTCTAATTTGACAGATGTTTTTATGTGACTTTCCTTCATGACTTTTTCCAAGGCATTCATCCTAGTTTTCATAGAAACTACCTTTTTATGTTTTATACTTCATTTATGTAATATTTGATTAAATTTTATAATTGCAATGACAGATGGCATAATGACGTAAACTGATTTAGGAACACTGACATGTGACTCTTGGATTTTCACCTGTTAGGAGGAGAAGCACTTAGCCTGCTGGCTTGGGATGTTTAGTATGTTTATGCAGGGGTTATTGCAGAGACGGAGGGCAACGCTTAGTCCACTGGCCTACATGGTGGCCTGTTAAGAACTGCCACCTTTTGTGCTTAATTATGTGGTGATGCAAGTTTCCTGTTCTGGCCACTAGATGGCACCTATTTTATAGGAAATGCCAAAGTTATTTATATTGGAAAAAATTTTGTCTGAAAAGATTAAATTCTTTCTAGATAATAGGGTTTTCTTTTTTTTTTTCTGGCAATCTCATTTTGAGGAACTTAAAAAAGGCAACATGAAATTAACATTTTTATCACCAAGTGTAAAAGCCTATAAATCAAGAGAGTCTAGAGTTTTAAAGAGGATATATAGGGGAAAGTTTTTTTAGTTCCATTTTGGAAAAAAATAGAAGATAAGAGGTCTTACAGAATCATTAAAATCATCAACGTCAATAACCTTACCTAGTATTGCTGGAATGAAATTTCTGGTTCAGCATTTCCTACGTCTTAGAATACCTGTGGCCTGAAGTTGAGAATCCTACCAAAAATCTTAACTCTAAGAAGAAGATAACAAGAAACATAGTTTATCTCAAGTAATTGAAGGTTCCAGTGATTTAAAGGAAGCTGACATAGAAAAGTGGATTAATAGTAATGATATGTTAGAAACTTGAAATTATGCCAGCTGCAGAAAATACACCACCCATGACTAAAATGGGTGGCTTTAATGGCAGGAGAAGACAGAAGATCAAACCCAGGGCCGAGAAGTGCTCCTGTAAAAGCTGAGATGCATTAGACATAGTGTCATATTTATTGATAATATCATTGTTATGATGAGTTTAAAAAAGCACAGTGACTATACTGAAAAAAAAATATTTCTTCTTCTAAATAACTGAAATTATAGATTTCATTTATACAATTATATATATTATGGTTCATAGTTCAATTTTTATGATTTCACACTGTTTTTGGGGGGTGCATGGTCTGGGAATCGAACCCGGGTCTCCCACGTGGAAAGCAGGCATTCTACCGCTGAACCACCAGTGTACTCTGATTTTACACTTTTAACTAACTTTTTCAATGACCTAACCAACTTCAAGTATGGGTTGTGTTTTGTAAGAATATGTATTATACCTATTTAATATTTCTAGTCCAGAAGCTTCCAGGCTGGCTGGGGAATTTTTTTTTTAATGTCTACATGATATTTTACTACATGAATAAGTCATATATTGCTTGAACAAGAGGGTTCTAACGAAATTATATATAATGTTGAGGTAAGCATCTTTGTGCAAAATCTTTTTCCAAAATAATTAATTTTTAGGCTAGATCAGTGTTTCTCAGATATTAGCCTGTACCAGAGTTACCTGGAAGGCTTATTAAAACACAAGATTTCTGGGCCCCACCTCTGTAGTTTCTGATTCAGTGGGTCTGGGGTAGGGCCCTAGAAATTGCATTTTAAAAAATTCTGGCTGGAGAATTTCTGAAAGCAGTGAACTCAATCAACATGGCAAGCAATGCCATAGATTTAGCAAATACCATGTTTCAGATACATGTACCATTTAAAAATGTATGTAGATGCCGTTATGAATGACTAATAAAATGCAAGTCCAGTAGAGTATTTAACTTGTAGTCACCTTTTTACCATGTTTATTTTTTTCAAATAAAAGATGCTGAAAAATGTCAAGCTTCGATCCTGCTTTCTCTTTCAGGCTTTGTCCACGGAATCAATAGAAAGACTCCCAGTATATAACAAAGCTGCCTGGAAGCATTACAACACCAACCACGAGGCTGATGACTGGTGTGTCCCGAGCAGAGAACCAAAAGACATGACAACGTTCCGCAGTGCCTAGTTACCCTTGTACACCCAGAAAACCCAAATGTGGCTTTTGTATTAAATCTGGAAGGGAAGGTGTTCAGAACTACATTATACCAAATATTTCGCATTGCTTTCACAATTAACTATGCGGGTAAATGGAAACTGAATTCCATTTAAGCCTCTTAAATCTCCTAAAGAATGAAATTGTACCTACTTTACACATATTTTCACAGTTAATTGAACTTATTTTTAAACAACCATGTTTCGGTCAACTTTCCTCTTTATGGTAGACTTTGAAAGTGTGGAAGTCTTTGGGTTTCTACAGGAAGCTGTGTAATTTTTAAAAGTACTTTTCATTTATGTCTGCTGGAAATATTTTCTTAGTAGTATTGATTAGCTAGCTGGCTTAGCCATCGTTTTGTTGTTTAGAGGATTTCCACCATCCTTTATTTCACAGTGACGTCTGTAATAAGATGGTCTTCATGTACCTGTGACCAGCTACAAGTAATGCACAAAACAGTTCCCCTATAAATATAGAAGCACCCACCTGTCAGCATCTACATGCATTATCTTAGCTCCAAAGTTGATTTATCATTTTTAAGTTTTCTTGCTAAAGAACGTAATGAGCAGGTCTCTGGAGATCTAAGCCAGTCATGGGCAATTTACTTGAATGTGCTTGTGATTAATGCAAGGGGAAATATTTATTTTAAAAAACAAACTAGGTGCTATTAAAATCATAGAGAAGAAATGGAGGGCAGAGCAGGGGTTCCAAATTCATATGATGGGTGATATTACCTGGGGGAGCTTTGGAGAAACAGGAGGTGTTTTTCAGGTTCTGCCCAAGAGACACTGAATCAGAATCTCTAGGAATTACAATTTTTAAAAACCTCCCTCGGTGAGTCTGAAGCGTAGCCTCGTTGGGAAACCACTCTTTAAAAATGAGTAGTGATACCACATTTACTAAAGCAACAGAGAGATCTTTGCGTTTTGTTTTCCACCTATTTAAAGGTTAGACTTCCAGACTCTAAGAGAGACAAGCTAAATCTCAGGACTGGTGAAATTAAAAGATAAAGAGGCAAATAGGAATTAGAACAAAATGACTACACGAGAATAGTCAGGTAACTGAAGGCTCATAACCCAAAATACTGAAGTCCTGATGAAGATATACATAATTTATAAAAATATCCAGACTTTGTTATCAGAAGAAAGTCAACTTGGCTGTAACTTTCCTTTACATTTGTATGGTCATTTGTAGTTTACAAATATTTTGATATATGGAAACTCTGTTGATCTTTAAAACAGTGAGAGATAGGTCAGGTGGTATCATCCTCATTTTGTGACTCAAGTTTGGCCCAGAGTTGCAAAGAATTGAAGGCAGGGCCCAAACCAGGTCTGCTGGTCACTCCCGCCAGCGGCTAAGTCTGGGAGATGGTGGAAGTTAGGAGAGGACGTCATAGTCATACATCATCTTCTTTTAAGGCAACAGGGAAATACATTTAGAGTAAATTTTGAAGTAAAATTTTAAATTTTAAAAATTCAGCTTTACCACTTAAATTGGGGACTTTACTGATCTGGAAAATACATTAAAATGAAGCACCTCATTCTCTATAGAGAATTATGTAAGATTGGCAATTCTTTATAAATCTGTAGGTTGGAAGGGTTATTAAAGGAAGGTTGTGCAGTGCCCTCATCTGATAGACAAAGATCCTGAGACTCAGAGGGTTGTATATGGTTTGCTCAGGGCTTCTTAGCACATGGGACCAAATCTTGGAAACAGTCATATTGCCTAACCTATCATTACTTAATTATAGATTTTCTGGAAAATAATGGGTTAGGTCGATAGATTTATATTAGCTCAATATGTTACTCTTTTAAAACTTGAAATCATTTTTCTTATAGTGTTGAAATATTTCAGAATCTTTTGAATCAGAGTATTCAGTTTCTTTCCTAAATTAGACATTTGTAAACTCACATAAAATTGAAACTTTAACATGAAATATTCTTCTCCTTCCCCTAAAAAATTGAAGTTTTCCCTCTTTATTTAAGAGTTAAGAAATGGTGTTTTCAACGAAAAAATGAAATATTTTCCTTTAGCTTGTTTTTAGGGTATAATGTATTATACCTTGTTGTTATTGTGGTAATGGACAGAAAATTACATACAGAAATATTCTGGGGGAGCTGTTTCCTAGCTGATTTTAAATCATTGTGCTACCTAAAAAGTTTTTAGATTCTTACTATGAGCTCTTTTGTCCTCCGACATTACATTGATGCAATGTAGATATAATTGAAGGATAAGAAGTGGGTACTAAGTGATTTTTGTAATCTGAGCAGTTGATGAATTTGCCAACTATTTTTTTTTCTAGGAGGGAATGGCAAAAATATTCTTCCCTATACTTAAAAGACTGGCTGGATTTAGCTGTCTTCATACTTAATAATAATTTTCTTGCACTGTGAAGTTTTTACATGAAGATGTTGAAATGGAAGTCTACCGTATTATTTTATAAAATGTTTTCTGTATGACAATAAACTGAAAACATGTACCAACTCTTATTTTGAAAATAAATTGGGTAATATAGGTTTAAAAAAATAGAATTTTGTCTTTTAAATAAAAGTCCCTTTGATCTTGAAGGTTCAAGATTCTGTAAACATTTAAAATTTTGTAGCTTAGGTGTCTTGCATTAAATTTCAGTGTCTTCAGTAGAGAAAGTATTTGGAACTTAGGTTTCCAATGTGTGTATTCTAATGGAGACAGTAAGAGGTGGAGTTTGTATGTTTGTCTTATCCTAGATTTCCATCATCCAAACATACCACAAATGACTGACATTGCATAAATGAAGATCTTCTGTTTTGTGACTTTAAAAGTTATATTTAATGTACTCCTTGACTGACTTTTCACAATATAAGTAGTTTTAGGAAAGTTCTTAATTTAACCAGCATTCCCGTCTGCTTTGTTCTCTGAATGCCAGAATTAAACTCTAGTTAAAAACAGGTCCCTATCTTATTCCTAATTAACGGCATATAAGCACTACAGCTTCACTTCAGTGTTAAAGCCAACAAATTCCATAACTGAATTCCAGAGGTAAAAAACTGGGGAAACAAACTGTTGAAGTTATGGTCATGCTGTGCTTCTGTGAATGGCTAATCATGGAGAAAGCCAGACATCAGTCAACCAATTTCAGTTTATATCTTCAGTTGCTTCACATAAATGTGGTTTCGACATATGGGTAATCAGGGTTGGGTTATTTGGTTTGCATTCATGGCTGAATGAAATTCAGACAGAGAAAGAAAAAACCACAGAAGCAAGAAGCTGAGATCAACAAAACCTGGAAGAGAAGGGAGAGACCAGCAGACTCCACCATGAGCATTGCTAAGTGATGGAAGAGCCAAGGATCACTAGCAGCCAGCCCCAGAGCACCAGTCCTCAGGAAGAAAGCATTGACTCAGTGGTAATTTGATTTGGAAATTTTTTTGGCCTCAAGACTGTAAGACAAATTTCTGTTGTTTTTATCTACCCAGTTTGTGATATTTTGCTAGGGCAGTCTTAGCAAAGTAGACACCAATGCATTACATAGTTTTAGAAAAATCTTGAGGCTAAATCTTAGCAAGGAGAATACAAAAATTAAATTTATAGACTAGTTTCGGTTAGCAACACAGATGAAAAAAAATCCCCAAGTAAGATGTTGGCAAATTGACTGTAACATTGTATAAAAAATAATACAATATGCTCCAAGTAGGTTGTTCCCAAGAAGGCACAGATGTTACAATATCTGAAAAATCTTTGTAATTTAGTATGCTACAGGTTAAAGGAGAAAAATTCTATGATCACCTCAGTAGAGAAAGAAAAGTAAATATTAATTTAGCTCACTGATATAGATCATTGTTGGATATTATAATAAGCCTTGGATAGTGGCAGCTAGATGTAAAGCAGATATACTAGATTTTTCTGTTAGGTTGGGTCTTTGTCAGCTCTGCCATGGAAAATTTTATTAATATGGTAGTTTGGAAGCTGAATGGTCCCCAGAAAAGATCATGTTCTTAAAGTTAATCCATTCCTGTGGGTATAAACTTACTGTGTTTGGGAACTTTTGATTAGATCTTTCAGTTGAGACATGCTCCAGGCTTAATCGTCTTGCTGGAGTCCTATATAAGTGGGATGAATATGGAGAGAGAACCACAGAAAGCCACAGAAATAGAGAGTAAGCCTCTGATGCTAGAAGCTGGAAGCAGTGAAACCCACAAGAGAAGGAAGAAACCAGCAGATGCCACCTTACCATGTGACAGGAGTCCCGGTTCACTGGCAGCCTTTCTGTAGGAAGAAGGTATTGTCTTAATGATGCCTTGATTTGGACATTTTCATGGTCTCAGAACTGCACGCTGTTAACTTAAATCTCCACCATTAAAAGCCAGCCCATTTTGGTATATTGCATTTCATCAGTTTTAGCAAACTAAAATAATTAGTATTATGTCTGGTGCTGACAGAACTTTTTCTTCACCATTTTACAGGTATTTTAAAAATCATTTTGGGTAAAAGTTACTGACCTCCAGGGGATTCCTTCTAACTCTGATCCAATACTTTGAAAGACTTAAGTCATTAGTATGCTAGTTGGTTAAGGAGTTGGTGGAAAGAAACATCCAATGTCTTTGTATTTGGTCAAATATGAGGTCTGTGAAAAGGCCTAGCATTTTGACAAGTGCATTTGCTCAAAGGCTAGACTTTGTTGCTCTTGAGGGATAAATCCTCTTCACTCCGGAGAAAAAGAGCCCTTTCATCTCAAGACCAACCCTCGGTGATCAAAGAGAGCTACCAATTAGGAACCATCAGGGTGATTGTTCATTTTCTGTTGTGCACAGCTGATGTTGATTGTGGCTGTTGGGTCAGAGTATGTCTTGAAGGATTCAGTGGGAAAGTATGTTTAAATGCTTGTCAGCATATCTCTCAATCTTTAATGTGAAAATGTACATTGTGGTTCAGTAGGTCTGGTGAGTGGCTTGAGATTCTGCATTCTTAAGTATCTGATGATGCTACTGCTCTTTGTCCATGGACCACACTTTGAGAAGAAAGGGTTTGAAGGTTGTGGGATGGACTGATATCAGTCCCCAATGGACCAGCTGGAGGGATCAGACTAATTGCAGTATGAGTAGAGGTCCTATAAATCTGGTAATCTGATTCTTTGTATACTAAAAAAGGGCTAACCAGGATCTATTCCTTATACCCAGCATACTTGGTGGCTGTACCTATGATCTTATGATCTAAATCCCATTAGTTAACACATCTTCGGTTGAGTCTGAGTCCTAAGAACCTTATGCAGTGGAACATGTAACTGATGGAAGTCCTGATAATTGGTTGATGTAAGGAGATGGTGGCCATGTATAATGTTTATCTTTGTATCCATTTCAAGGGAGGGTAAAGGGACAGCAAACTTTCATGGGTAATGAAAGCTTTGCTAACCTCCCTATTGTCTGCTGAAGGCAATAAGCAAAATCTTCTAGAGGTGGGAAGCATGGACCCAAGACTGAATAGGCTGGCATTTTGTGGCAGAGTGGGATAGAGGACTTGGTATGACCCCTTACAGGAAGGTATAGATGATGGTATAGAGCCATGATGTGGACCCAGTCTCCTGGTATAGATCCTGTCAGGGCACATCAAGGTCAGTTGGTAAGACCTCTTGCACCTGTGAATGGAAGGCCCTGGCATACTTCATTAACGTTTTTGCAATAAGTAGGCAGGTGATTGCAGTAACTTGGCATAATCTAATACCTGGATGTCTTATAAGCAAGTGATTACTGAGGGGGTGTTGGGGAAGAGGCCTTTTATTATTTGGCTGGTGGAGTGGACATTCTCACTATCAATGGACAAGTATATTGAAATTGTTATCTAGAAAAATTCCTGCTGAAATGTTGATTGTGATTGTGTTAAAGGTGTGGATCAATTGGGGGAGAATTTACAGCTAACAATATTGAGTCTTCCAATCTATGAATGCAGTATATCTCTCAGTTTATCTTGATCCTCTTTGATTTCTTTCTTCAGTGTTTTGTAGTTTTCAGCTTATTGATCCATATTTAGTCAGATGTATCCCTAAGTCTTTCATTTTGGAGGGCTATGATAAATGTTCTTTTTTAAAAAAAAATGTTTTGTTTCTAATTTTACATTGTATATTTCATACAGAAATTTGATTGCTTTGTGTATATTGACCTTGTACTCTGCAACTTTGCTAGACTCACTAATTCTAGGATCTGTTTGTAGATTCTTTGGGGTTTTATATATAAACAATTGTTTTGTCTGTATATAGAAACAGTTTTCTTTCTTTCCAACCTGTAAGCCTTGTATTTCTTTTGCATGCATTACTAACAGTGCAGTGTTGAATAGGAGTGGTGAAAGTGGACATTCTTGCCTTGAACATGATCTCTGGAAATCACTGTCTTTCACTATTGTGTGATATTAGCTATAGGTTATTTGTAGGTGCTATTTATGAGGTGTTACCTGGGCATTAGTATTTTTAAAATCTCCCCCAGTGATCCCAATATATAATAGAGAATCACCAAATTGTTATAATTGACTACCAGATTTCTGTAGTTTGCCTTCCATTTCACCCTTCAAATCTCCAGTACAGTCCCTCAGAACAAATCATGATTTCTGGAATTTTACTGTGGACTACAGGTAGCTGAATGAGATAGTTTGCCTTTATTCAACTTAGTCCTTAATGTAGTCTTCAAAATTGAGTAACCAGGCATGTGCAATCCAGTGTCATGCTGCTATCAACTTGACCAGTGCCTTCTTGTCCAGCCCTCTCTGGCTAAACTACCAGTAGTTTGACTTCACTTGGGATGGCCAGCAGTACAATTTCACTGTTCCATCCTAGGGTTACTTAAATTTTCTTGCCTTGTGCCACTGTAAGTATTGACCAGAGCTCTTCTTTAGTTTTGTCTTTGAGGTTATTCTGGAGTTTGCTATTGATTAAGTTCTTATCCTGTTATCACTAGGGATTGTGATCTCTGATGTCCTCTGTCACCCACTCCCAAATCATGGACAGGAGGTAGTTTATTAAGCAATTCAAGGTTCAAGAGCCCAGTCCCGGGGGTGTTAGGGTAGTTCAGTAGAATTCAGGTAGAATTCTTGCCTGCCATGTGGGAGACCCAGGTTTGATTCCCAGCCCATGTACCTCCCAAACAAACAAAGAAACCAAAAAAAAAACAAACAGTTCAACAAATGGTGCTGCAATAATGGAATAGTCACATGGGAAAATGGGAAAAGAAAGAAATGTGACCCCACCATACAGCATACAAAAAAAAAAAAAAAAAAAGGATCCCAGCCCTGCACTTATATTTGTGGGTGCCCTGGTGAATATTCCTGGGGCTCCCAGAGAAAAGTTCTTGCCTCTATAGATTCCCCTCTTTAAGAAGTAGGCATTGTGTTTGTGTATAACTGGGTCATTCTCAGAAACTTTGGGTATTTGTGTGGCAACTGAGACTCAGAGCTCTGAAACTATGAAAGTCAGCAGTATCCCATACAGGACTGTTTAAAAGGCTGAAAAACAGATAAGACTTCAACTAGAGATATGAAGAAAGCTGATCTGGAAAGGACTAAGGTATTTCAGAATACAGGGTAAAGGATGATATCATCCATGTTTTAAAACTTCTACTTCTATGTGAGACCAAAGGGAGAGATGTTTCTTTGGTGCAAAATTTATATTTTGGGTAGCACATTACCTAATTTAACTTGTATGGTCAGTTTAGTTGAACACCATAAGTACATGGAATCTTGATTAGGACATGAGATTTTCTTGGTTTTCCAGGTTAGTGTGATTCCCCAATAGATCCCAGAGTAATTTGGACAGTGTATAAAGAATTATTTGCCAAGTCCCCTTAGGGCACTGGGGAGAGAGGAGGAAATATTTAACTTCCCCATTTGGAGAGTTTCTCATATTCTCACCAGCAGGGAGGACAACAAAATCAATAGACCAAGCCTTTGATTCCTACATGGGACGTGACTCCCAGGGGTGTAAATCTCCCTGGCAACGTGAGACAGAACTCTCAGAATGAGCTGGGATCTGGCTTCATGGGATTGAGAAAGCCTTCTTGACCAAAAGGGGAAAGAGAGAAATGAGTCAAAGTAAAGTTTCAGTGGCTGAGAGATTTCAAACACAGTCGAGAGGTTATCCTGGAGGTTATTCTTATGCATTATATAGATATCCCTTTTTAGTTTGTGATGTACTGGAGTGTCTGGAGGGAAGTACCTGAAACTGTTGAACTGTGTTCCAGTAGCTTTCATTCTTGGGAGATAATTATATAAAGATATAACTTTTACAGCGTGACTCTGTGATTGTGAAAACCTTGTGTGTCTGATGCCCCACTTATCCAGGGTATGGACAGATGAGTAAAAAAATATGGATTAAGAAAATAAATAAATAATAGGGGGGATAAGGGGTAAAATAAATTGGGTATATGGAAATACTAGTGGTCAGTGAGAGGGAGGGGTTAGGGATATGGGATATATGGGGTTTTTCTTTTTTCTTTTTATTTCTTTTTCTGGAGTGATGCACATGTTCAAAAAGACGATCATGGTGATGAATACACAGCTATGTGATGATATTGTGAGCCACTGATTGTACACCATGTATAGACTGTGTGTGTGTGAAGATTTGTCAAGAAAAATATTTTTTAAAAGGAGGATGCATTGGTTTGGTTGGCCCATTTATTTATTTCACACCTATGATACTCTCCTCGACATCTTAAACCAGCCCATCCATTTGGTTATGTGTCAGTCTTCTGTACACAAGTGAGGGACCAGTCAAAAGAGGCACAAGAGACAGGAACAAAGACAAGAATGGATGCTTCCATTTTTCCCTGAACAGCTGAAGACACTGGAGGCCTCTGTAGAGTAGAACACACCTGGCTTCGGGAGCCTCTGAGGTTAAAGGTGTCACATGGGCCTCACTGCAGTGCCCACTTGTCCACTGAACTCATTAAAACTGTGCCTAATGGGTTTCTTTAGATTTGAAATATCCATTTTTTTTCTTTTGCATGGACCCAGGTCTCAGGCATGGCAGGCTAGAAATCTGCCTGCAGAGCCACGTGGCCCACCCTGAAATATCCATTTTTGCCCCCACTAATGCCAATACTAATTGTTAGAAAGCAAATTCACCTAATTTGCTTCTTTCTGACCAACACAGGGGAAGTACTTACGGAAAGACATCTGCCTGTTTGAAAGGGTTGACATACTGTTGTTCACTAACTAATCTTCCCCACTCTCCCAAGAACGTAATATGCATAACTTCTGCAGTCCAAGTCACCATTCTCCTCAAACTCTGTGAGCCAGATTATGCACATACTTAGTGTGCCTGCAAAAATGTGTACTACAACAGATATAAAAGCATTTAATTTTTTGGATATGTCAAAGCATGGCACCACTGGAGCCTTCTTTTGGATAGCATATCCCTGTGTCTAAATGTGTCAATAGTTAATCACATCTCATGGGAATATGATGTCTGGGAGAAGGGTACAGGCCATATTTGACAACAAATGATCACCCTAGTTTTGGAGGCCTGTGAAATAGTGATTGGAGTATGACAATGCTGAAAAAGAAACTGGATACATTAGCAAAACCAAGCTTTTGCCTGCATTATCTGGAACGTAAAAGATGCCAATATCTCTTAACCAAACTTAGCGTCCACAGATGGCTAGGGGAATGTAGTGAATACTTACTATTTCTGTGGCAGCCTGCCACCTTTTGAATGGCCTTTCTATGTTTTCGTAAATCCCTTTTATGAGTCTTCTTCTGCAAGTCTCCTTTGTCGCCAGGATGCAAACAGCAACCTCAGCATTTCCAATTAGAAACATCTGCACTAAGCAACACAAGGAACCAAGTCCTGTGCTGTGTCCTATATGCTGACATGAGCTGTGGCAGACATATCTGGCTTTCACAGGGCATTGTGCTTCCAAGGTCAAGTTCCTAACAGAAACCAAATTGCTCTGGTGCTGGTGGTAATAGAAGCTGTAGTGAAATAGAATTCCTCATTTTTAGTGCTCACTGGTGACAGAGACAATGTTAGTAATTTCTTTTTATTTCTCCTTTTTAAATTGAAGTGGAATTCACAAAACATAAAATTAACTATTTTGAAGTGTACAGTTCAGTGGTGTTTAATAGGTTAGCAATGTTGACAACCACCACCTCTGTTTAATGCCAAAAATGTGTCACCTCAAAAGAAAACCTTATACTCACAAAACAGTGGTGTTTTTTTTCTCATACCAGTTTTAGACTATGGTTTGGGTTATTATTCCTGGTAACTTATGCTGGAGTCTTTTTCCTTAGTAGATGAAAACGTAAAAGGGTAAGCCTGTAGAAAGAGTTTGTGCCTGAATTACCTATCTGGCATACTGTCTTCAAAGGAATGTTTTGAACTAGCCAAACACTAACATCCACATGCTTACATTTTTAGTCCATTTTTAATTAAAAATATAAATTAGTAAGTGCGTGGTTTTTATGAGGGTTTGAAAATACAACCCAGCAATTGTGAAAACATAATTGGGTAAGTTATGTGTGTAGTTCTTTCCAAAATCCCTGCTGTTGGCACTTTTCTCTAAAATGTAATTTGAGGCAGCCAAGGATTAGGGCTTCAGCATGCACACAGTTGTTTTGCTGCTCCTGGGCCTGCCTCAAAACAAAATAAGACTTGCTTTTACCTGGAGACAAGCCAACTCTCATTGTGTTGGCCCTGCCACCACTGCAACTACGAGCTGTCACATCCTGCCAAGCTCTGTGTTCTCTCTAACAGACAGGCTGGAGTGGGATGAGCAGGGGCAGGCATATGTTGGTGAACCCCAAATTTTGACACCAGGAAGGAAGTTGGCCAAACCGTAGGTGGGGGTTGGTGCTATGTCTGGCTATAGCATGGCCAGCCCTAAGGGAGCAGGTTCAGCAGCAGCAGCAGGAGGGGCCTCAAGGACTCAGCAGGTGGCAGGGGAAGTAACAGGAGCAGTGGGTGGGGGAACACCCAGGGGTGAAACCGTAAGTGAAGACTGACATTTGGAGTCTGCAGCTGCTAGTTCAGTTTAGTCCACCATATCCAGTGTATACTAATACTCCAAGATGTTTCTTGTGCAATTATCTAGAAAAATATATTTTTCAAGGAAGCTATCTATCATGCTAGCCTATAGTTATCAAAGCAATATCAGATGATGTGCAATTTGGGTAGAATAAGACAAAAACGTAAAGATTAAGGACTATTAATTGATGCTTGACTCAGCTGATGACTATAAAGGTCAGAGTCCTATAGCAAAAAGTAAATTGAAAAGTTCCCTCATGCATAATGGTACAACTGTTTAGGATTCCCTGTGCTTTAAGTTTGTCTATATCAAACCTAATCCATAGATTTAGTAATCACCATTTTACTACCTCCAAATCTATCTTTTATTATTTTGAAATTTATTCTTTTGCTTATTCCATTTTCTTCTGTTTAAAATCATGAAGCACTCCTGTATTGTAGATCATTCATTTTTGAGTGAGGCATCTAGACCTGTGGAAAAAGGATTTAAAGTTTCTTAAATTATGAATGCTTATTTATTGAATATATATTTTTTTAGTGCCTGCTGTATACTAACATTATGGCAGGCATTGGGACTAAAAAGACAAAAAGACAAGGACCATTCTCAGATGGCTTTCCTAGGACATGGAATTAAATGTCTCTTTCTCCGTCATTTGAAAGCCACCTAAATGGTTGAATTCCACTTTTAGGAAATTTGACGGCTAGTAGATAATCAGATACTTTTTAAAAATTAAATAACATTAAATTGTATACATTTGAATTTTGATTATGAAAAACCATTTGTGCTAAATCATAGAACGATTATTATGACTTATGTTAGGCAAAACTAGATATAGTCTTGCCTCTGAACCTGTGTTTTCTAAAGGGAAAAGTCAATGATAGATACTTTTGAAATAGCATGCTAAATGACTTCTAACTTCTAATCAGCAGGTAGCAGCATTTGATTTCAGTTAAAAAAGAAAGTTAGGATAGTTTTCTGTGTAAATGCTATGATAAGCAAATCTGGAGCTTTCAGAAAATGATTCTTAACTGAATACATTCCCATTGAAGTTTCTCTGATTTGGCTTAGAAGGAGGAACCCTGTGGTACTTTGGTCAAGTACCTTTAAATTAACAAGGTAAAAGATAGGTTTTACTACTACTCGATGAAGATCACCGGACTTTTCCTTTTAAATATCACATTAAGCATAATCTAAAAGTCTATTTACTATGAAGGTATTAAGATTTTACATTTTCCTCATTAACTTTTCTGAGGAACATTCTAAATGAAGTAAATTTGATTTAGAGCAATTTGCAATATTATCACGGCAGGCACTAAGCTCTGCACTGCATTCCATAAAATAAAGACCACATAGAAGAATTCCTAGAGTCCACAGAGCCCAAGGAAGTAAAAGAAAACCTTCTTGGAAACTGGATTTATAAAATGGGTATATGCATTTTCTTAAATGCTCATCATCATTGGACGGTATAATTATTCTGGTGAATTTTGCAATATAGTCCCCAAAGTAAACTGAATTCACCATTCATGAAATATGCTAGGCTCTGTGCCGCCGCATCTGCAGGTTCCTGATGTCGAATACAAGGCACCGTGGACATTCACGTTCAATTTGTAACTTTCTAGCTGAACTATCTCTACATATTCTTTGCTGTGAATTCTGCAATATGTTATTTTATATTTATATCCAAATAGCAGTGGTTCTTCTTGATTTGTCTTCTCAGAAATGGGCCTGCTAGGTCATTGACTTGCTGCTGACAGACCAATCAGTGCATTTAGGCTCCCCCACAGCACCTTCCTGAGGGGCCCAACACTGGTTGGCTGTATGATGTCTCCTCTGACTTCCACCTAGGTTTTTGTAACAGCGAATCTTCCCTTTTATTCTCAAGCCCTAGTTTGGACTGTATAATTATTTTCCAGGAGTTATTAATCTTTGGTTATTAATCACCTCACAATCTCCCTTTTGCTCTTTCATTTGCCCATCATCTGTGTAATCAGTTCCCTGCATTAAATCCCCTTTAGTTGAAATATTTAGTTTCTGTTCTCCTTACTGGTCTCTGACTAATGCAGCTCTAAATATAGCAAACGCATATCTAAAATATTTCAACAGCAGAGGAGGGTTACCATTTTTTGACTCTATGCATGACTTCAAGTGAAATACTTCTTTGGATCTTGAAGTTATGATAACATAAAAATTGAAACATTTACTTTCGATAATCTGAAAATAGAACCAGTAAAATGAGAGATTTAGAGTGTAAGAAAAAAAATCCTTCACTATTGTATTTGGTAATGATTTAGTTTCATGATTTAAGTCTCAAAGTTAAATCCTGGATGTAAAATATAGTTTCTGCTTTGCAGTCTATGGACTTCTGAAATTAGTAGCGAAGTTTTCCTTTAGCATTCCATGGTTGACATATTCATATTTTTTGGACTGTCTCATTGAATGTTTTCCGCTCTCCTTTCCAAATAGCTAGGAAGAAAACCACAAAATTCCCAAATTCAGCTGGGATGAAATAGATAATCTCAATTCCATTGTCCTATCACAGTTCAAAGAAATTAAATTAAAAGCTGCTAAAATAGAAATCTCCAGGCCCAGATGGCTTCACTAGAGAATTCTACCCAACATTTACAGGAGAATTAATGCCAATTTTACACAATCTCTTCCAAAAATAGAAGAGTAGGGAGCACTTCCCAACTCATTTATAAGGTCAATATCACCCTGTTACCAGAACCACACAAAGGCAGCATAAACTACAGACCAGTATTCTGTGTGAATAGAGATGCAAAAATCCTTAACAATATATTAGCAAATATAATCCAACAATGTATTTAAAAGAACTTTACACCATGACCAAGTCCAGTTTATTCCAGGTATACAAGGCTGGTTCAGCATTCAAAAATTATTCATTGTAAGCCACCATTTTAAAGGGCTAAAGAAGAAAAAGCATTTGATCATATTAGTTGATGCAGAAAAAGCATTTAACAAACTCCAACTCCCATTCTAGCCAGTGATCCTTACACTGGGATCTGATATTGTTAACTCTGCTCTCAGGCAGTTTTTCCCCTTTTTAATTGTTCATTTTGTGAAGTAATAGGTCAGACTGCAAAAGAAATACATGGATGGGAACGGAATAACCCCAATACCGATTTTACCATACGTCATCCAAGCAACAATATAAAAATGTATTTTCTCATTAAAAAAAAGCATTTTTCTAAATATACAGTGTAGTTGGAAAATTCAGCATTACTTATCTGGTATACACTTTACTGGATTGAGCTAATTAGCACCATAGCATTTCTGTTTCCAAGATCCATATTATATGTTAACATGAATGAATACCCAGCAAGGTGATTTCCATATCAGTGCTAATGTTCTTCCTGGCTAAAGCTAAAACTCTTTAAGAGCAATTCATTCATTCATTCATGAGTTAAAATTATTTAGACACCAGCCTCTAGAACTAAATTAATGTATGTAAAATGCTTAGTGCATTTCCTGCTATATAGTAAGTACTCAATAAATGATAGCCAATACTACAGGTTCTAGTATTCTAAACAGATGACACCATGAGGTTTTCCACATTGATTGCTTCCATGGCTAGATTTTAAAAACCACGTAAAGTATTTTCAAACCATGGGTAAATTTCTCAAATCCAATGTCAAGCCCAGGGTCTAGGTGCTGGGAGCACTTTCATCCTCTCATAAATCTAATCACTACTTGTTCTAGTTTGCTAACTGCTGGAATGCAATATACCAGAAATGGAATGGCTTTGAAAAAGGGGAATTTAATAAGTTGCTAGTTTACAGTTCTAAGGTCAAGAAAATGTCCCGATTAAAACAACTCTATAGAAATGTCCAATCAAAGGCATCCAGGGAAAGACACCTTGGTTCAAGAAGCCCAATGAACTTCAGGGTTTCTCTCTCAAGTGAGAAGGCACATGGTGAACATAGTCACGGTTTCTCTCTCAGCTGGAAGGGCACATGGCAAACACAGCGTCATCTGCTAGCTTTCTCTCCTGACTTCCTGTTTCATGAAGCTCCCCAGGAGGCATTTTTCTTCTTCATCTCCAAAGCGCTGCCTGATGGACTCTCTTCTTCGTGGTGCTGCAGCATTCTCTGCTCTCTCTGAATCTCCTTCATATTCCAAAATGTTCCTCTTTTATGGGATTCAGAAACTAATCAAGACCCACCCAAAAGGGTGGAGACACACTTCCACCTAATCCAGTTTAACAACCACTCTTGATTAAATCACATCTCCAGGGAGATGATCTAATTAGTTTCAAACATACAATGCTGAATAGGGATTAGAAGAAATGGCTGCCTTTACAAAATGGGATTAGGATTAAAACATGGCTATTCTAGGGTAAATACATCATTTCAAACCAGCACATTACTCTACTGATGTGGACTGAGTTGTGGGCATGTTGAGTTGTAGACATGAGCTGTGGACAATTTGGACATGTTCTTGGTCTCGTTCCACATTCTGGTGGAGCTAGACCCATTATAAATAAGATCCCTTCAAGATGCTACTTCAGTTAAGTGTGACCCAACTGAATCAAGTTGAGCTTTAATGCAGATTGGTAGAGTCCTTTATGAACAGAGTGAAAGCCAAATAGAGAAGCCATGGGAAGCAGCCAGAAGCCACAGTCATAAGATCCTGGAGAATAAAGGGGAAGACATAGCAACATGAATTGCCATGCAATGGAGAAGCCAAGAACCCCAAAGATTCCTGGCCAGCCAGAAGATACTCATCCCAAGAGGAAGCAATCCTTCTAGCCTCTGAAACTGTGAGTCAATGAATCCCTATCGGAAAGCCAACCCATTGTATAGCATTTGTTTCAGCAGCTAGAAAACGGAAACATCTACCAACTCAAAGCTCAATTCAAAAACATATCATAGGGCAGGGCAGTGGTGGCTCAGTGGAAGAATTCTTGCCGGCCATGCCGGAGACCCGGGTTCGATTTCCGGAGCCTGCCCATGCAAAAAAAAAAAAAAAAAAAAAAAAAAGTATCATAGTCTCTATAGTGGAAAATAAATGCTACAACTGGAGTTTAATAGTCTTTGCTAGAAAAGTTGTGTCAGTTGGGACCTCTGGGAAGCAAACATTGAGACAGAGTTGGGAGCGCAAAAGTTTTCACGGGGTTAACTAGAATAAAATATAGAGAAGAAAGAAGGAATCAGAATTGAGCAGGGATTAGACTGTGCTGCAGATCTGACAAAGTCTTGGCTTGTCTATTGAGCTCAGAAGCAAAGATTGGCTAAGAGGACACCCACAACGGACAGGAGTGGTGGTATCCTTTCCATGATCATTCATGGACTAGGGGGACACAGAAAGAGGGTGGCTTTGGCTCTAAGGTTGAATTAGATCCTAAAGGCACTAAGCTGGAGGCTGTCAACTAACTGCATTCATTCCTTGAAGCTAAATGGTAGGTTCTTCCTTGCAGAGAAACCTGAACAGCATACCTCCATGGCTTCCTCAGAAGATCTGCTGGAGAAGACAAATAAAAATAAAACACATATTTAAATTTTTTTTTCTCAAAGAGCTTTTTATTAAACACAAAGCAGAATTGCAATAAAATTTTCAAACATTTGCAAATTAGATCACGAAAAGGATCCAAAATGTTTGCTGTATAGCTGTTATATATTCATGCAGCTGAAGTCATTTATTGAATTTTGCTTGCACCAGTACAAACATAAGATTATTATTCCATGATTGCAAGTGACCCAAGTCTAAA
This sequence comes from Tamandua tetradactyla, assembly GCF_023851605.1. NCBI lineage: Eukaryota > Metazoa > Chordata > Mammalia > Pilosa > Myrmecophagidae > Tamandua > Tamandua tetradactyla. The sequence goes on from NC_135329.1 coordinate 144,414,880, forward strand.
ACCACAAGCTATATTAGTGGATCTCTCTAGCTGTTATAACTAGCACTTTAACATCACTTCTCATACATTACTTTACCAAATGGAATCTACAACTGAATTTTTATAAACTCCTTAGTAAAAGGATGCCCAAAACTCTTCAAATCAAGTAGTTGGATTTACAGAAAATTCAAGAACTAATGAGATAAAATACTGAGAAAAATTGTCAATTAACATATACAAAACCCTCCCATTTTATTAATGATTCTGATACTAATATAATCTTAAAAGGTTTTTGTAAACTTGATCTTCTGGGCACCATAGATAAACCTTGAAAGACCAAACTCTTTGTAACTGTTCTCTTCCAGATGTGGCTTTCATAACGTTAGTCAAACTTAATCCACTTTCATATATATTCCCCAAAAGACCTAATCTATACCAGAGATGACATAAATCTGAAATGAAAACATTTGGAGTTGGTTCCTGTTTATCAAGTACTTTTTCCACTCTATTTCTATGTTTCCCAAGATTTTCTAATTCAAACACACACACACACACACACAGAGCTCATCTTCTCAGAAACCAAGTGGGTCATTTTGTACAGAAGGAAGTTTTACAAATGTGGAACCAACTGTTTTTTCCTTAAGGGAAGGGAAATGGGTGAGAAACGGCAAATGAAAGAGGCACAAGATGGTGCAGGGTACATGCAGCTGTGTATTCAGTACATGATTTTGGTCACTTTTTTATAACACGGCCATTATTTTCTTGTATCATTTTTTACTAAGCCTATATAAAAGATCGCAATAAACTTATAAATCAAATATTTGATAAAACACTCATTTTCAAGTTTTCATAAAAATATGCAATTCTAACTATAAAGTCTCTACGATCAATACATTTGTGCATTTTCATAGATTAAGATAATACACAAAGTCATAAAAGTCTCCAATTATGCTTTTAGTGTCTCAATTTTGCCTACCTAGATCTGCCATTATCCTGATAAGTATTCAGTGGAGCCACAAACAAAAGTACTGTAACTTTTGGAATCTATTCAAATTTTAAAGAAAAAAATCAGCAGCAATTCCGTAAAACAGAATGGATATCAACCCCTTACTTTCTGCTTTTTGTGTCATTTGTTTGAAAAACACTAGAAGCTGTCACGAGGCTTTCTATATATTGTCCAAGAACTTGGCTTTCTGATTTTAGCTTCAGATTTTCTTCCTTAACTGCATCTACTGTTGCTGAGAGATGTTTAAGTGTGTCTTGGAGTTCCAACACTTAATTATTAAGTCATGTTTTTTCCTCTAGTTCCACCTGATTTTCAGCACCAACAGCATTCATGTCGGCATTCATCATCCTGGGTAAAAAAACTTTTAGATCTCAGATGCAAAACCCTTGATGAATGGTGACACCGGGACAGGGGAAGGGGCGGTTCTAACTTTTCTTTATTTTTATTTTTTGCTGCCAATGGCTTCTTTACCTATTGATCTGTCTGGATTCTTTGGTGGTTTAAAAATCATGGTTCAGTGGCAACTACAAGATAAAGCTGTCTAATAATCTCTTTCTAATTCAGAAAAATTTAGAAATATTTCAGAAAAATTAAGGTAATGGAGAGAGATTTCTCAGTGTAAACTTTCTTCTATTCGTTTTTGATAGATGTTAGTGCCTGGTACAACATGTCTGTTTGCAATTATCTGTAGACAACACTGACAGGAGCAACCAGAAATAGCTATTTACACTTACAAACATATCCTTTCTTTTTCTTGAACATAATTTTGAGAATGTGATTTTTACACTTACAGTGGTCATTTTCTGCTAGAAAAAAATATTGATCATGTGTTAGAATTAGATCCAATATTTTGTGTTGTTCAGAAAAATGCTCATTATTCTAAGCATAGCAGCACTGTTTGAGTGATAGCCACTAGAACAAAATTTACGACTCCTCTATTAGTAGTAAAATGAAAAAAATAAGCAGAATACTGCATCCCCAAAGATAACTAATACTTTATGCAAAATCACCTTTCAGATAATTATATGAACACTTTTTATATGAACACTTTTTAAATTAAAAAAATCAATTACAAAAAAGAATCATAGCCCAGTTACACTAAATGGGCTATATATAATGAAAATTTATTAAATACAATGTTGCTTAAGTAAGGCTCATGGTTCTCCTGTGGTTAGACATATCTCTTAAATTAACAAGTCCATTCCACTGAGTGCTGTTTTGCTGTATGAGGATTCATCCATGTATTGAACAAGCATTTGGGGCGTACCTACTATGTAAGAGGCACTGTTGGGTATGCAGCTATGAACAGGCATTTTATAGAAGAAAAACATATGTGACCAAATCTCATATAAGTAAGTGTGCAACATCCTTAGTGTTCAAGGAAAATGCAGCTAAGACCACATTGAGATACCATTTCATGGCCCCTAGATTTAAAAATCGAGCAAAATCAGGGTGAGAATGTGGATCATTGTGAACTTTCATATGTTATGGTGCTTGTGTAAGTTTATGCAATCACTGTCAAAACCTGTTTAACAGTTTCTGGTAAAGTTACACCCTGACAAACCCTATGATCTAAAATTATACTTCTAGATATATATCCTAAAGAAACTTGCACATATATAAGAATGCTTATAGTAGCACTTTTTATAATAGGAAAAACAAAAAACGGAAATAGACCCCAAATCCAATATTTAAGGAGATAAATACATTTTGATATATTCTTTTTATTTAATGAAATAATATTTAGCAGGGAAAATCAATGAACTACAGCTACATATTTTATGGATAACTCTTAGAAACATAATTTCGAGTGTACAAGCAATTCCCGGAATTCCCGGAAGTCTCTTACTGTAATATATAAATATTTTAAAACAGATCATTTTTAAAGCAATAAAATAATTCTCCCTCTTGGATAGCACATTCCTTGTCTAAATTGGTTAACAGCAAAACCAACACTGGAATCCTTGTTTTCTGTCTCTCCAGCTAGTGGTCATGGAAAGTCCCCTTCAAAACAAATAGAAAAACAGAACATAGTAGTATATTTTCCAACTAAGGTGCTATTTTTCTTTCTTTTTAAATTATAGAAATAATGCTTGGTTGTTATTTTAAAATTCAAACGATACTGGACTATTGCATAAAAATAAACTCTTCCCCTCCTGCAAGCATCAACTTCTGCAATTCCACTCCCCAGATATAAAGACTGCTAATATGTTTTTGTGCATTGTTCCTGAAATTTTCTATGCATATACAGGCATAGGTATCCTCTTAAAAATAAAAACAGAAAACTATTTGCATATACATATTCTTCAACATTTGCTCTTTTACTTAACAAAAACATTTTTTTTTCATGTCAGTACCCATAGATAACCCTCAATAATTTTAGAGGTTATATTTTTTCTATTGTAATGGATGTGTCATCATTAATTTAAATAGTCACTTGATGACATATATTTAGGCTACTACCAGTGTAATAGGACATTAAATGAGACTCTATCAATTTTAAGTGAGGTCTCAATGTTTGCAAATAAAATAAAAGGTGCCAACTACCCTTTTAACTCACATTTTAAAGTGAGATGCTAGACCACTTATGTAGGATTTGTAATAGAGGTTTCTGTAAACTGACTTGGGATTCCTGAAGTCATCATTCATCTTGAGATATAAAAGTATTGAGTTGTATAAGACCTAAAAAGAAAAGTTAACACCTTAGAATGACCTGAGATTTTGAAAAATGCTAATGACAAATTGTGCTGGTTTGAAATTGTCCCGTAACCCAGAAAAGCCATATTCTTTAATCTCATTCAGTATTGCTGGGTGGGATCTTCTTTATTGTTTCCATGGAGATCCGACCCACCAAATTGTGGGTGGTAACTTTTGATTAGTTGGTTTCTATGGAGATGTGTCTCCACCCATTTAAGGTGGGGTGGCTTACTGGAGTCCTTTAAGAGGGAACCATTTTAGAGAAAGCTTTAGAGACAACAGAGCCCACACAGCCAGAGACCTTTGGAGATGCAGAAGGAAAATGCCCTTGGGGAAGCCTTATGAAATGAGGAGAGAAAGCTAGCTCTGCCTCCCAGCTGAGAGAGAAAATCTGAACTTCATCAGCCCTTTCTTTGGAGTTAAGGTCTTTCTCAGGATGCTTTAATTTGGACATTTTCACAGCCTTAGAATTGTAAACTTGCAACTTGAAATTCCCTTTTTTTTTTTTTTTTTTTTATTAACGGAAAGGAAAAAAAAAAAGAAATTAACACAACATTTAGAAATCATACCATTCTACATATGCACTCAGTAATTCTTAACATCATCACATAGATGCATGATCATTGTTTCTTAGTACATTTGCATCGGTTTAGAGGAACTAGCAACACAACAGAAAAAGATATAAAATGTTAATATAAAGAAAAGAAATAAAAGTAGTAGTAATAGTAAAAAACAACAACAACAAACAAACCAACAAGCAAACAAAAACAAAAAAAACCCTATAGCTCAGATGCAGCTTCATTCAGTATTTTAACATGATTACTTTACAATTAGGTATTATTGTGCTGTCCATTTTTGAGTTTTTGTATCTAGTCCTGTTGCACAGTCTGTATCCCTTCAGCTTCAATTACCCATTGTCTTACCCTGTTTCTAACTCCTGCTGAACTCTGTTACCAATGACATATTTCAAGTTTATTCTCGAATGTCCGTTCACATCAGTGGGACCATACAGTATTTGTCCTTTAGTTTTTGGCTGGATTCACTCAGCATAATATTCTCTAGGTCCATCCATGTTATTACATGGTTCATAAGTTTATCTTGTCTTAAAGCTGCATAATATTCCATCGTATGTATATACCACAGTTTGTTTAGCCACTCTTCTGTTGATGGAGATTTTGGCTGTTTCCATCTCTTTGCAATTGTAAATAATGCTGCTATAAACATTGGTGTGCAAATGTCCGTTTGTGTCTTTGCCCTTAAGTCCTTTGAGTAGATACCTAGCAATGGTATTGCTGGGTCGTATGGCAATTCTATATTCAGCTTTTTGAGGAACCGCCAAACTGCCTTCCACAGTGGTTGCACCCTTTGACATTCCCACCAACAGTGGATAAGTGTGCCTCTTTCTCCGCATCCTCTCCAACACTTGTCATTTTCTGTTTTGTTGATAATGGCCATTCTGGTGGGTGTGAGATGATATCTCATTGTGGTTTTGATTTGCATTTCTCTAATGGCCAGGGACATTGAGCATCTCTTCATGTGCCTCTTGGCCATCCGTATTTCTTCTTCTGGTAGGTGTCTGTTTAAGTCTTTTTCCCATTTTGTAATTGGGTTGGCTGTCTTTTTGTTGTTGAGTTGAATAATCTCTTTATAAATTCTGGATACTAGACCTTTATCTGATATGTCGTTTCCAAATATTGTCTCCCATTGTGTAGGCTGTCTTTCTACTTTCTTGATGAAGTTCTCTGATGCACAAAAGTGTTTAATTTTGAGGAGCTCCCATTTATTTATTTCCTTCTTCAGTGTTCTTGCTTTAGGTTTAAGGTCCATAAAACCACCTCCAATTGTAAGATCCATAAGATATCTCCCTACATTTTCCTCTAACTGTTTTATGGTCTTAGACCTAATGTTTAGATCTTTGATCCATTTTGAGTTAACTTTTGTATAGGGTGTGAGAGATGGGTCTTCTTTCATTCTTTTGCATATGGATATCCAGTTCTCTAGGCACCATTTATTGAAGAGACTGTTCTGTCCCAGGTGAGTTGGCTTGACTGCCTTATCAAAGATCAAATGTCCATAGATGAGAGGGTCTATATCTGAGCACTCTATTTGATTCCATTGGTCGATATATCTATCTTTATGCCAATACCATGCTGTTTTGACCACTGTGGCTTCATAATATGCCTTAAAGTCAGGCAGCGCGAGACCTCCAGCTTCGTTTTTTTTCCTCAAGATGTTTTTAGCAATTCGGGGTACCCTGCCCTTCCAGATAAATTTGCTTATTGGTTTTTCTATTTCTGAAAAGTAAGTTGTTGGGATTTTGATTGGTATTGCATTGAATCTGTAAATCAATTTAGGTAGGATTGACATCTTAACTATATTTAGTCTTCCAATCCATGAGCACGGTATGCCCTTCCATCTATTTAGGTCTTCTGTGATTTCTTTTAACAGTTTTTTGTAGTTTTCTTTATATAGGTTTTTTGTCTCTTTGGTTAAATTTATTCCTAGGTATTTTATTCTTTTAGTTGCGATTGTAAATGGGATTCGTTTCTTGATTTCCGCCTCAGCTTGTTCATTACTAGTGTATAGAAAAGCTACAGATTTTTGAATGTTGATCTTGTAGCCTGCTACTTTGCTGTACTCATTTATTAGCTCTAGTAATTTTGTTGTGGATTTTTCTGGGTTTTCTACATATAGTATCATATCGTCTGCAAACAGTGATAGTTTTACTTCTTCCTTTCCAATTTTGATGCCTTGTATTTCTTTTTCTTGCCTAATTGCTCTGGCTAGAACTTCCAACACAGTGTTGAATAATAGTGGTGATAGTGGACATCCTTGTCTTGTTCCTGATCTTAGGGGGAAAGTTTTCAATTTTTCCCCATTGAGGATGATATTAGCTGTGGGTTTTTCATATATTCCCTCTATCATTTTAAGGAAGTTCCCTTGTATTCCTATCTTTTGAAGTGTTTTCAGCAGGAAAGGATGTTGAATCTTGTCAAATGCCTTCTCTGCATCAATTGAGATGATCATGTGATTTTTCTGCTTTGATTTGTTGATATGGTGTATTACATTAATTGATTTTCTTATGTTGAACCATCCTTGCATACCTGGGATGAATCCTACTTGGTCATGATGTATAATTCTTTTAATGTGTTGTTGGATACGATTTGCTAGAATTTTATTGAGGATTTTTGCATCTGTATTCATTAGAGAGATTGGTCTGTAGTTTTCTTTTTTTTGTAATATCTTTGCCTGGTTTTGGTATGAGGGTGATGTTGGCTTCATAGAATGAATTAGGTAGTTTTCCCTCCACTTCGATTATGTTGAAGAGTTTGAGGAGAGTAGGTACTAATTCTTTCTGGAATGTTTGATAGAATTCACATGTGAAGCCGTCTGGTCCTGGACTTTTCTTTTGAGGGAGCTTTTGAATAACTAATTCAATCTCTTTACTTGTGATTGGTTTGTTGAGGTCGTCTATTTCTTCTTGAGTCAAAGTTGGTTGTTCATGTCTTTCCAGGAACCTGTCCATTTCTTCTAAATTGTTGTATTTATTAGCGTAAAGTTGTTCATAGTATCCTGTTATTATCTCCTTTATTTCTGTGAGGTCAGTAGTTATGTCTCCTCTTTCATTTCTAATCTTATTTATTTGCATCCTCTCTCTTCTTCTTTTTGTCAATCTTGCTAAGGGCCCATCAATCTTGTTGATTTTCTCATAGAACCAACTTCTGGTCTTATTGATTTTCTCTATTGTTTTCATGTTTTCAATTTCATTTATTTCTGCTCTAATCTTTGTTATTTCTTTCCTTTTGCTTGCTTTGGGATTAGTTTGCTGTTCTTTCTCCAGTTCTTCCAAGTGGACAGTTAATTCCTGCATTTTTGCCTTTTCTTCTTTTCTGATAAAGGCATTTAGGGCAATAAATTTCCCTCTTAGCACTGCCTTTGCTGCGTCCCATAAGTTTTGATATGTTGTGTCTTCATTTTCATTTGCCTCTAGGTATTTACTAATTTCTCTTGCAATTTCTTCTTTGACCCACTTGTTGTTTAAGAGTGTGTTGTTGAGCCTCCATGTATTTATGAATTTTCTGGCACTCCACCTATTATTGATTTCCAACTTCATTCCTTTATGATCCGAGAAAGTGTTGTGTATGATTTCAATCTTTTTAAATTTGTTAAGACTTGCTTTGTGACCCAGCATATGGTCTATCTTTGAGAATGATCCATGAGCACTTGAGAAAAAGGTGTATCCTGCTGTTGTGGGATGTAATGTCCTATAAATGTCTGTTAAGTCAAGTTCATTTATAGTAATATTCAGGTTCTCTATTTCTTTACTGATCCTCTGTGTAGATGTTCTGTCCATTGATGAGAGTGGTGAATTGAAGTCTCCAACTATTATGGTATATGTGTCTATTTCCCTCTTCAGTGTTTGCAGTGTATTCCTCACGTATTTTGGGGCATTCTGGTTCGGTGCGTAAATATTTATGATTGTTATGTCTTCTTGCTTAATTGTTCCTTTTAATAGTATATAGTGTCCTTCTTTGTCTCTTTTAACTGTTTTACATTTGAAGTCTAATTTGTTGGATATTAGTATAGCCACTCCTGCTCTTTTCTGGTTGTTGTTTGCATGAAATATCTTTTCCCAACCTTTCACTTTCAACCTATATTTATCTTTGGGTCTAAGGTGTGTTTCCTGTAGACAGCATATAGAAGGATCCTGTTTTTTAATCCATTCTGCCAGTCTATGTCTTTTAATTGGGGAATTCAGTCCATTGACATTTAGAGTTATTACTGTTTGGATAATATTTTCCTCTACCATTTTGCCTTTTGTATTATATATATCATATCTGACTTTCCTTCTTTCTACACTTTTCTCCATGTCTCTCTCTTCTGTCTTTTTGTATCTGACTCTAGTGCTTCCTTTAGTATTTCTTGCAGAGCTGGTCTCTTGGTCACAAATTCTCTTAGTGACTTTTTGTCTGAGAATGTTTTAATTTCTCCCTCATTTTTGAAGGACAATTTTGCTGGATATAGGAGTCTTGGCTGGCAGTTTTTCTCTTTTAGTAACTTAAATATATCATCCCACTGTCTTCTAGCTTCCATGGTTTCTGCTGAGAAATCTACACATAGTCTTATTGGGTTTCCCTTGTATGTGACGGATTGTTTTTCTCTCGCTGCCTTCAAGATCCTCTCTTTCTCTTTGACCTCTGACATTCTAACTAGTAAGTGTCTTGGGGAACGCCTATTTGTGTCTAATCTCTTTGGGGTGCGCTGCACTTCTTGGATCTGTAATTTTAGGTCTTTCATAAGAGTTGGGAAATTTTCAGTGATAATTTCTTCCATTAGTTTTTCTCCTCCTTTTCCCTTCTCTTCTCCTTCTGGGATACCCACTACATGTATATTTGTACGGTTCACATTGTCCTTGAGTTCCCTGATACCTTGTTCAAATTTTTCCATTCTTTTCCGGATAGTTTCTGTTTCTTTTTGGAATTCAGATGTTTCATCCTCCAAATCACTAATTCTATCTTCTGTTTCTTTAAATCTGTCATTGTAGGTATCCATTGTTTTTTCCATCTTTTCTACTTTATCTTTCACTTCCATAAGTTCTGTGATTTGTTTTTTCAGTTTTTCTATTTCTTCTTTATGTTCAGCCCATGTCTTCTTCATGTCCTCCCTCAATTTATCGATTTCGTTTTTGAAGAGGTTTTCCATTTCTGTTCGTATATTCAGCATTAGTTGTTTCAGCTCCTGTATCTCATTTGAACTATTGGTTTCTTCGTTTGACTGGGCCATATGTTCAATTTTCTGAGCGTGATCCGTTATCTTCTGCTGGCGTCTGGGCATTTAGTCAGATTTCCCCGGGTGTTCGACCCCACAGGTTGAAAGATTTTTCTGTGCAATCTCTGGGTTCTGTTCTTCCTATCCTGCCCAGTAGGTGGCGCTCGTGGCACACGCCTGTCTGTGGGTTCCACCAGCGAAAGTTGCTGTGGGTCCCTCAACTCTGGAAAACTCTCGCCGTAGGGGAGGTTCGGCAGCCGAAGCGTCTTGGAAGAATGCCAGCCGGCCCGGGGTTCCAAACGCAGGGAGGATCGCCGGCCGTCGCAGCACAGGAGAGCGTCCGGCCAAATTAGCCAGTCGGCCCGGGGCACCAAGCGTGGCGGGAGGGCACCAGCTGTCGCAGCCCGGGAGAGTACACTGTTCCCAGCCGACGGGGGAGTCACGTGTTTGGAAGGGATCCCCCGGTCACTGTTCTCCGTAGTCTGGGGATTTCCGACCCAACTATCTCAGTTGTTCCGGGGGGCCTCGTGTGGTGGGGGCACCAGCCGCCGCGGCCTAAGGGGACCGCCTGTCCAATTCTACCAGCTGGCCCGGGAAGGTGGAAGGGAGGGACTCCGGTCGCTTGCCGTCCCACCCAGGAAAGCCCGTGCCCCTTGGTGATCTCACCGGAGCTGGTTCTCCCAGATAGTCAGCCGTTCCAGGATGGGGTACGCTGTCCCTTTGATCTCCCTCGTGGCTCCGGGAGCTGCTCTGTATTATCTCCACTACCCCAGTAGCTGTTCTGGAGGAGGAAAGGTGAGGGCGGCAAGGCTGTCGAGGCTGGTGGCGGAGGAGCACGGTGAAGGCGGGGGAAGAGGGCACCGTGGTGGTTGGAGAGCAGCCGGAGCAGGAGGGGGAGGAGGGGGGAGAAGGAGGGCGGGCGGCTCGGCTGCTGTGGGGCGTGGGCGCCGCGCGGCGGGCCGGCGGAGAAAGAGAGGGGAGAAGGACAAAATTCCCTTTTTAAAAGCCATTCCTTTCTGGTCTATTGCATTCCAGCAGCTTACAAACTAAAACACAAATAAAAAGTACTTTTTCGTTTGCGCGAAAGGAAATGACAATGGAGATACTGGTTCAATGTTTGAGTAGATGGTATGATGGCAACAAGCAAAATTTAAAATGCTCTGTCCATTCTGTGCTACACTTTCATAATCATTTCAAACAAGAAACGGTAGAAGTAAAATTGGTACGAGAGAACAGAAGTAAAAGATGAGTGAAGATGTAATATTGCATGAAGAATCTCTAAAATGATTTATCTGCAAACTTGGAAAGATTATATTTGAAGCAGAATTATGGATTCTCAAGCTACAAACTCAGGTTACAAATGTTTGAGATAGGATTGCCTGAAAACAGACTGACATGAAAAACGCAGAAAATTTATTGGGAGATTCACCTGGAAGGAAGTGAGGGAGGCGGCTGAAGCCTCAACCAATCTCCTTGGAGTTCAGGAACTGGAATGAACTTCACAGTTGTCTCAAATTGAGGCAAGATGGTTGACTCATTCTCTTCTTCATCAATCAGTCATCGCACACAGGACACCCCCTTCAAGGGGCTCAGCCTTGGGAGAAACAGTTCCTTGTCTGCAGCTGATAGTTCTAGCAGTGGGGGTTTAGCTGCATTGACCCTAAAGAGGAAATCTGGCTTAATTACCACAGGGTCCGCTAGAACAAGTTCTTTTCTTTCCCCTACACATTAATTCTGTTTTAAGCCTCCTCTTGGCATGATTTTTAATATTTCTGTTCTACCCTCAGGCTTGTGGGACTCATTCTGCTATTCCCCAAGCTGCACTGGGAAGAGCGAGCATTTGTGATGTTGTTTTGTCTTCCCTAAATACATTATTTAGACACTTCCTCTCATTCTGCTTCTTCTGAGCGTGAGAAAACCTTCACGCTTTGCTTGCCTGTTTCCTAGAGGGACGCCTGTGTGCTCTTCTGTTTTTGGATTTCCAAATGTATTGATGGTTTTGCCTCACTCTTCTCCAGGCTGTACAAATTTATGTAGCTCAGTAGATCAGCCTCGGAGATGAAGGGAAGCAGGGACTGTGACAAGGTCAGGAAAAGCAAACTCTTACTGCCATAACATTATTTCCCCCATGTAATTTTTATAATCTGAGTTTCCTCTGGGCCTAGGATTTTAATGTTTAAAGGCACAGCTTTTCTTCACTTTTCTGCTCTAACAATCTTTCCCTGAGGCATGAATGAATTGATTAAAGGAATAAAAAAGAAAGAATAGAATAGATTCAGGAAAGAAAATATTAGGTAGTATCTCAAAATATTATTCTGTCACAATTACATTCAAGGATACTGTGATGGTTAATTTCCACCTGTCAACCTGGCTAGCTTATGGTGATTCAGAATTTGCATCTACAATGAGTGGATTGTGTTTATAATCAACAAAAGAGATTGTCCTCAGTGATGTGGGTCATCGCCTCATCCAATAAATCTGAGGTTTTAAAATCTAGAGCTGAGGATTTCAGGAGTCAGAAGAAGAACTTCTGCTTCAGTTTCAACATTGATTCTTGCCAGCTTCTCACTGTAGGATTCAGACTAAGGACTCATCGTCCTTTCGGAATTTCTAGCTGATGGCCTGCCCTATGGAGTTTGGACTTACAGCCCCACTTGTGAACCAATTTCCTCTCTCATTCCCTCTCTCTCTCTCTGTTTCACCACACACACACACACACACACTCTCTCTCTCTCTCTCTCTCACACACACACACACACACACACACACACACTTTATAGTCTACCAGGGCTGCTGTAACAAAGTACCACAAGCTAGTTGGCTCAAACACCAGAAATTTATTGTCTCACAGCTTGGGAGGCTAGAAGTCCAATTCCAAGGAATAAATAGACCACGCTTCCTCCAGCGTCTGTAGCATTCTGGTGGAGTCTTGCAGGCAATCCATACTTCAGTCTCCGTTTCCCTCATGTGGCCATCTCTCTCCTTCTGTCTTCTACTTAGTCTACTCCTCTGCTTGTGAGAATTCCAGTCATACTGGACTCAGAACCACCCTGAGTCAGTCTGGCTTCATCTCAATTGATAGGATCTTCAGAGATCCTATTTACTGATGGGTTCCTATCCACAGGACTGTGGGGTAGGACTTGAACGTACCTTTATGGGGGTATGATTCAACCCATAATAGATCCTAATAGGATGTAGCTCATAAAGATCAATGAAGCATTAATATTCTTTGATGGTTCATGGAAAAGGTAAAAGGGTCAAATGAGTAAAATCAGGGGAAAGTCTCAATTTCTTTTTAAGTAAGATTTAAGAGGATGCTGCAAATTATACACTGGCAACCTTAATGTTCCCCATAGGAAATGTTCTAGACAAAACTTACCTCATTTGTTTTTTTTTAATAGTGTGTCTCCTCTATCAAAAATGTATCTGGACTTCAGTACGTAATTTGACAATCTCCTGGGAGATCATTATGAATAAGATGCAAAAATGGAGACCACAAAGCACAGGGGCAGTATATTTGTAGTCAAATGAACAATTAAGCCCAAAGAGAACTGACTAATGGTTGACCACCTGGAACATGAACCAGGAGAAGTGGTCAAGACAGAGATGGGTTTGGGAATTGTGACATACGAAATTAGGACATGAAACCTGAAGAAGAAAAGCCCTGGGGAAACTGCAGTCATCTGAAAATGAGAAGTTTAGGATCTGTCACGTACAGGCTAATTCTGTGTGACTCTAAGGAAAAAACTAGGACAAATTTCTTAAAAATAGAATTTGTTTCAAAGACAAAACAAAAACAAAAAACAAAACCTGTGATGTTGTGGGAGGTAGTAAGTTCCCTACCACTAGATATCTTCAAGCCAAATATGTCACTGAGGAGAGCTGCTTGTTGCACTCACACAAACCGAGCGCCTATGAGCCACTTACAGAGAAATCGAGTGAGGCTAGATAACTCCTGAGAGCCCCTACTGTTCTGAGCTGCTAGGAGTCTACTCTTTAAAAAATGCTAATGCTGAACCAAAATCAAGTGCGTTGCACCTTTTATAAAAATGTTTTATATGATTTACAGAAAAACGAATGATTCAGAAAGTTTTACAAAAGCCTGTGGGTACACTCAGAGTCAAGTTTATGGCTCATGACTGACAATATTCATAGAAGCACTAATAAAAGTTATGATATGTAGCAATAAAACATCTATGCATGGACTGTAAATAATTTTCTGACAGGATTTATTAAGGCAGGTTTTTTTCCCTTTATGATTTAATATAGAGTAGATTTTACACTAAACTTAGCTTTCCCACAGGAGATCTATAAACCTCAGTATAGACTGAAGACTGAAGTTAAACCACACTGTTCAAAGAACATGGAGATGTGAGGAAAACGTAACACTGTAAACTTAAGAAGCAGAAATGGTTTAGTCACCCCAGTCATAGCATTGGATCATAGAAGGTTATTCACTGCGTTTTCTATTTCAACTTGACCAAGATTCTAGACTGAAGTTCTATGGTGAATTAAAACTTATGCTAGCTTTAGTTACAACTAGTGTTTTTGCCAGCCTGACTACTTTCTCCCTGCCTTCTGGTGTCAGAGCCCCTTTGTACCACTCAGGAATGACTCCTTCTACACCTGATAAAGATGCCAGTCATAAGAACTTGCCTCTAGTGCCACTAGGATGTGACTCGGGTGGGCCAATCAGAATTCCCCAGCCTCTCAGACAGTGATGGTCTGAAGTGGGCATCTGACCCAAGGAGGCCCATAACCCTTTCTCTGGATTATTAGGGATGCCAAGAGAGAAGGGTGCTGATATCTTGAGGTTACGAGCACTAAAGCCCACTTGAGTCTGGAGAAGGTAGGGGCCCAGCTGGCCACCACAATGAGAGAGCATAAAAGAAAGCAGAGCCAAGAAATGGAAAGAGTTTTAGGAGTTAGGTTACAATATTTGAGGGAACAGTGCCCACAAGGCTGCTCTCAGTTCAGACACCAGCTGCAAGTTCGTGGGATCTCAGAGCCACTGTCATCTATCACCAGCTGGCTAAAAATTTTTGGGTTCCCACGCCCACCCTCAGGTTCAGTTATTCACTAGATGACTCATAAAACTCAGGGAAGTGTTCTATTTATGATTAAGGTTTTATTATAGTAAAAATACCAGTCAGAAGCGGCCAAAGAAGAGACGCATAGGGCAAGATCTGTGAGGTTCGCAAACAAAAAGCTTCCATCATTCTTAGGGACGCATCAGCCTGCTGGTACATGGATGTGTGCTGAGAACAGGTCTTTTCATTGATAACTCACAGAGGACTGAAGACTTTAGTCACTTGTTCCATTTACTAACTTTGGAAGAATGACCATTCAGTACCCAATTAGGAAGGAATAATGTGGAGGACCAAATCTTTCCTGGGATTTGAACTTCTTTTTTGAGTTAAAATGAGTTGGTCACTGTGTTAGATTCTATTTCACCAAAATGTTTGCATTAATCTATGGATCCTATCCTACATGCTCTTTTAGCAATGTGACTGACCCTCTCCCCATCAGGAAGTGGGATGAATCAGGCCTTGTGACAGCCCTGAGCTGGCATATGGTAGGAGTGATGCCGTGTGACATCTGAGAAGTCTCCCTGGCTCTCTCAGCACTCGCCCTTGGGACCCAGCAAGTTAGCTGTGTGGAAACTCAAACTGGCCCACGTGGGAGGGGAGACCACAGGGACAGCCCCGTGTGAAGAGGATCCGAGGGTCCCAGCTGACAGCCAGCAACAACATCCGGACAAGTGAGTGAGCAAGCCTTCAGGTGCCGCTCCTGAGCCTTTGTGTCTTGCAGCTGAGACCCTGGAGGCGAGCCGTTCCTGCTGTTTCCCTCACTGAATTCCCTCCTCAGAAACCAAGAGAGACAATAAAAGATTACTGCTATTTTAAGCCACTCTATATTGGAGCAATTTGTTAAATAGTAAAGATAACTGATATAGACACCTAACTTGGGATGGCAGATGTTTCGTGGAAAGAAAATATGTAGGCATATGTATGTGTGCATATGTGTATCTGTGTGTGTGTGTGTTTATATATATTTAAACTTTTCTGAGAAAATTAAAGTTAGCAGCAGAATTATTTGGGAGGTTTCATGCTGGCAATACAATGGCTTTTTTAGTGGGACTTGGTCTTCTCAGATAGAAGTAAAAACAAATCTCTAAATCATAGTTTAACCTTTGAATTACCTTCAGCCTAGAAAAATGGTGAAAACAAATTCTTCAGTATTACATTGTCTATCAGTTTGGAGCTCAGCTTCTGGACATGGAGTCAATTTTGTTTGGCGACTGTAGCAGTGACAGTGCGATGAATTCAAATGCATTTCAGTTTACTGTGGGCACATGGCTCGTCCTCACTTCCCAGGGTCCTCTGCAGGTCAGTGGGGGTGATTCAGTTCTGACTAAAGAGAAGCAATTGAGAACCGATGCACTTTCTCCACTATCTCTGTCGTCCCTTGTCTGGACCCCAGGGCAACTAGGATTTGAATATGTCAGAGGCCTGGGTCCCGAAGGGTTGTGTGGAGCAGGGCCCGCCCCCCTCCAGCCAGTCCTTGGACTGTGAGGTGAGAGAGAAAGAAATATTTATTTTGTTAAGTCACTGAAATTCTGAGATGTGCAGGCAGCTAGTATCAAGTAACATGACTAATGCAGTGGCCTGCTCCGTCATCACTCCCCACTGTGGCCAAAACTCAAGTAAGAGCTGAGGACATCTGCTCTGCCTCCACCCCAGCAGCTAATCAACCACCTAGTCCTATGGCTCCTGCCTTCAACCTAAGTCTTCTTTCTCCATGCTTGCTGCATTACTCCTGTCTACAAATTCTCCTAGTTATTCTCCATGTGCCACCCTACAGGCAGAGTGATGTTTCTGAAATGTTCATCGAATAGTGTTATGCTTCTGCTTGCAACCTTCCCCGTCTAGCTTTGTCTCCTGCTATTCCCTGTCACACCTCCCTGGGCTGGAATACTTTCCTCTCTTTCTCTTGTTTTCAGAGGACCGAGTCTGCCTCCCCTTTCAAGACTCTGCTTAAATATCCCATTATCTAGTAAGCCTTCCTGGAACTTCCAGGGTAGTGAAGTCAGGGGCCTCTGCTAGAAGCTCCAAAGTGCTTTTAATTTGTCCTAGCATAGAACTTATGGCAGCTCTTTAAATTGCTTAATTTATTATCTGTTTCCTTCTCTGGATGACAAATGTTGTGAGGGCTCAGGGGCATTGCATTTCCAGGGTCTAGAACAGTGCCTGGAATGTAGTAGGAGATAGAGAGGTTTATATCACATCATATCATATAAATCATATATGCAGATATGTGTTTACTTATATTTATTAATTTGCATTTAATGCATGATTGGAAGAAAACAAACAAAACAAAGAAACAAAAACAAATACAAACCCACAATAATCCTTCTCCCATGTAAGATGTAAGATCTGACTTCCAAAATCAAGGCAGTAAGGTTGCAGCACAAAACACATTTCCTAGAAGTCTTTCAACATTCATTCACATGTGTAGGGTTCTTGCCAACATTTTTTCTGTCCCTGGCTCACAAGATACAAAAAACTTTTGTTAGTTAAGAAACTAAATTACAAATTATGACTCTGATTAATTGCTGAGGCTTATCTATTTTTTGAAATATAAATGCTTATAAGTTTCTAGTGGCATAAATCAGATATGTGCTAGACTTCAATTCCTTTCTCTTTTTTTTTTGGAGGTGGGGTGACAATTGGTAACAATAGGGATGATGAATGAAAAGAAATTTGCATGCCTAAAATTTCTGCTAACATATCAATGTTGCCCGTATTCAAGAGGCATTATTATTTTGGAGAAGAGGAAGCTTTACAAGGAACAAAATAAAATAACTGCTCTTCTGCTTATAGTTTGGAAATGCAGATGGATATTAATTTTCATTGCTTTAGGGATACAGTTTTGAAATTGAAGTGTCACAGTGTATTTTCTGGGAGATCATTCATTTATTTCAAATCAATTAAAAAACAAGGCAGTAAACTGACTTAGAAAGAGATCATGATAATATTCTAGGGCAAGTGCAGTCCAGTATCACAATGTCCAGTTACTTTCCTTCTCAGCTCTGAACACTTCAATTTATGAAAGATTTACAAGATCAACTTCTAAAGAAAGCTAAAACAAACAAACAAACAAACAAAAAACACAAAAAACCCGGCAAATCTACTTCTGCAAAATTCTAAAAGAGATGAGAGAGAAAAGCATCAAAACTGCCACAGGAATTAACTTCTCCAGCCCAGGCACATGGTTATGCAAATCATTTCTGATGCCAAGCGAGGAGTAAATGCTACACAAGAATGAGAACCTTGTCTCAAAGAATAGCATCTCAACCTCCACCCCAGAGCAGCCGCTGCCAATGCCTGTGGGCTGTCGTGGCTTTGCTCTTCTTCACCCTTTTGCTCTTCAGTTCTGATCATTTTAATTCAACATGCAGATGCTTTCTGCAACACAGGTTTTACAAAGCATTATGTTCTTTAGGGGAATACTGGAGTGGAACTTACAATAGTCTGTTGCACGAAAGCAACAGCAGCTTTATAGAAACCAGCAGAGCCCAACATAATGAATTATAAAATTGCTTGTGTTTAAAACAAGCAATGACATACAAGAGGTAACAGAACACAGAATATGTTTCTGTTTGGTTCACGAAATAGGTGCAGTACCAGACAAACTATAAATAGTGATTAGAAGATCCAGAAAATTCAGATTCCAGGCCATGTTTTGCACCCACCCCACTTCAGACTTCAGGTGCAGGGAGTTAAGATAATTGCATTCTTTTGCAGCAGCTCTCTCCCTTTTTCCACTTCATTCCTGCTCCCTGCTTCCCTTTCACTTTCCACCTCCAGGTACCCACGGTAATATGCTTGGTATATGTTCTTGGATATGTAAGCATCTTTGGAGAATATAGTACTGTTTGTGCATGAGTTGATGTTGAAAATATACATTAATAGGTTTATGCTATAGACCTCAACCTGTTTCTTACCTTTTTCACCAATCTCTAATATAGGTAGAGTTTTTAAGCTCTACCTATATTACTCTGTATAGTTCAGGTTCATTATTTCTGACCATAGCAGAGTATTCCATAGAATGTCACCACTGCATTTTAGTTACCCATTTCCACCATGATGATATTATGATGCCTCTAAATGTCCCTTGCCACAGTAAGGATAGGCATCTTTGTACATACACCTTCTGTGTTGGCTTGAAACAGTTGTGAACCCTAGAAAAGCCATGTTCTTTAATCCTGGTCAGTATTGTTGGGTGGAATCTTTTTGATTAGGTTGGTTTCATGGAGATGTGACCCACTCAGTTGTGGGTAGGACCTTTTGATTAGGTGGTTTCCATGGAGATGCATCTCCACCTATTCAAGGTGGGGTTGTTTACTGGAGCCCTTTAAGAGGAAACCATTTTGGAAGACGCTTCAGAGCCCACACAGCCAGAGACCTTTGGAAATATAGAAGGGAAATCCTTATGAAACGAGAAGCCAGGAGAGAAAGCTAACCGATGTTGCCATGTACCTTCTCAGCTACAGATGTATCCAGAAGCCAAAGACACCAGCAGACACCAGCCATGTGCCTTCCCAGTGTACAGAGGTTTCTGGACAGCATCTGCCTTTCTTGAGTAAAGGTAACCTCTTAGTGCCTTAATTTGGATGTTTTCATGGCCTGAGAACTGTAAACTTGCAACTTAATAAATTCTCCCTTTAAAAGCCATTCCGTTTCTAGTGTACTGCATTCCAGCAGGTTTAACAAATGAATATACCATCATTTACCTGTTTGTGAATTTTTCTAGGAAAACACTAGATTGTTTTCCAAAATGACTGCATGAGTCTCCTGTCTAGATTGCAGCAAATGAGGGTTGCTCCTCCCCCATCTCATCAGCACTTGGTGTCATGTGACTTTCTAACTTTCGCTCTACCACCTTATGATTTTAATTTATGTTTCTTGAATTACTTGTGATTTTTGGATTTTTAAATATAATTGTTAACTGTTTGGACTTCCCCTTCTGCCAATCTATTGATATTCTAGAACAAAATTTTTTTTATTGCACAATCTCATGTTTTTCTTATTGATTGGTTAGATTTCTTTCAATTCTCTAGCTCTGTGCTATACAATATGGTAGCCACTAGCCACATGTAGCAATTTAAATTTAAATTAATTAAAATTAAAAATCCAATTCTTCAGTCACATTAACCCCATTTTAAATGTTCAATAGCCAGATTTAGGTAGTGCTTATCATATTGAAGAGCACAGATATAGAATATTTTCATCATCACAAAAACTTGTGTTGCATGGTACTATTAAATATCAATCCCTTGTCTATTTTTAGCATTGCAAATATCTTCTTGGAAGCGGCTTCCCAATTGTAAATATTGTCTATTATGTCTTTCATTGAGTAAAAATCCTTAATTTTGATGGGTCTTAGCCAACTATATTTTACCCTCTCATGGGTCCTTCTCGACTCCAGTAGTCACAAAAATATTTTCCTATTCACATATTCTGCTATTTACTTGATAGTTTCATCTTTTAGGATCTTTTATTGATTTGGAAGTCATCTTTATATACGTAGTGATATAAGGTTCCAACTTGTTTTCTCAGGGCCAATCTTCCAAACACCAACTACTAAACAATCCATCCCTTTCCCATTGATCGCATTGATTTGTGGAGCCACCTTTATCAAATAGCAAGTTTCCATATATATATGGGTCCATTTTGATTCAATTCTATGGTAAATTCGTTTAATTTTTGGCCAGAAGTATACAGTTTGTTTATTACTAGAAGACAAATTCTCCCCTAATAGCAGACTCTCCTAATTACTTACTCAGTATCCATTCTCCTGTTCTTTTTTTTTTTTTTACTAACAGAACTCCATTTTTGTTCTGTTGTACAGCGACATGCCCAGACTCTCCTGTAGCAAGGGGTGCCATGAGACACAGTTATGAATAATGACGTGGAGACAAAATTCCTTTCCCAAGTAAAATGTATCACCACAAGAAAATATTCATCTCTTCCCTCTCCGTAGTTTGTTAGTCTAGAATGTAGATATGAGCCTGGAGTTACAATGCTGTTTTACAACTATGAGATGACAAATACGGGGACAAAGATCTACATACTACATACAAAGATCGCGGCGAGGCTGGGCTAGGTTTCAGGACTTATCTGGACCAGGGACCCAGGAAACTAGAAAGAGCCTGGATTGCGGATGGCATGTTAAGCTGTCAGTATCAGTTCTCGACTGCCTGCCGCTGGCATGTTGCTTAAGTCAGATCATCCTATCCTCTGTCTGTTTAAGCCCCTATAGCAGGGGCTGAATGCATTTCTTCCTGATAAAGCCTCTCTTTCCCAAAATTGCTATACTTAGACTTTCATTTTTCTATATACACTTAGAATAAGTTTTTCAAATTCCTTCCCTGGAACTTTGACTGGAATTACATTAAACCCATAGATTCATTTGGGGGAGAAGTGGAATCTTTACCATATTAAATTACCCCAAGCACAAATATGGTGTATCTCTCCATTTATTTAGGTCTTCTTTCATGAAGCATTTTAAACTACTTGTTTGTTTTTTTTTTTTTAACTTTTTTTTGTATAACATACATACAAAGCAAAGAAATAAAAAAGCAAAAGTTTTCGAAGCACTCTTCAACAGGTAGTTACAGGACAGATCCCAGAGTTTGTCATGGGCTACCATATGATTCTCTCATATTTTTCCTTCTAGCTGTTCCAGAATATAGGATGCTAGAAGGCTTAAATATTTTTTAATCATCTCAATACACTTTTTTCCCTTTTTATTTTTGTGAAAAATAACATATACAAAAAAGCTATAAATTTCAAAGCACAGCACCACAATTAGTTGTAGAACAGATTTCAGAGTTTGACATGGGTTACAATCTCACAGTTTTAGGTTTTTACTTCTAGCTGTTCTAAAATTCTGGAGACTAGAAGAGATCTCAATTTAATGATTCAGCATTCATAGTCATTTGTTAAATCCTATCTTCTCTATATAATCCCACCATCACCTTTGGTCTTTCCATCTCTCTCTTTAGTGGTGTTTGGGCTATGACTGTTCTAAATTTTTGATATTGAAAGGGTCTGTCACTAATATGGAGTAGGGAGATGGAACTATCTGATGTTCTGGAGAGGCTGGGCTAGGTTTCAGGACTTATCTGGACCGGGGACCCATCTGGATGTTGTAGGTTTCTGGAAAGTTACTCTAGTGCATGGAACCCTTGTGGGATTTAGTTCATCCTCCAGAGCAGCTAGTAAATAGCAGGAACAGTAGAGAGCTACTGCTGGGGCACACCAGTGACCAGACACAAAGCGAACCCCAGGCTGGACCAGCTGGACCAGCTGTGAGCCCACCCAGAACCATGAGTTCCCCAAGCCATGGAGGCCGGTGACTCTCCCCCACAGGCTGCTTCCCAGAAGGGAAAGGAAAGAGACTTTACTAGCAACAGGGGCTGAGCACAACCAAATGCCAATTGTGGAATTAGTTAACAAATTCTGACTACTAAAAATAGGCCCCCAGCTCAGCTGAACCTCAAGTAAAAGTGGAGGTCGCTGGGTTTTGCCCCAGCACAGAGGAGGCAGGGCTGACAGGAAAAGAAAAAAGAAAAAAACCAAACAAACAGGTTTTTTTTAGGATCTGAAAAGGTCTGGGCCCTACACAAAAGGAGAGGGCACATAGGACCTGGAGATACACAGAGCAACGTACCAACTTAAGCTCTTGATTGGCAAACCCAAGGAACAGGGTCCTCCTATGAAAATGATTTTTTCTTTTTCTCTTTAGTATCTGTGTTTCTACAGATAGGTTACTCTTTGGATACAGCTGCAAGGCTTCTTGGGCTCCACTACCCCAGGCATAGGCAGAGACAGCCTTGTTTGAGAGCTTGTCTGGAGCCTGTGTCTTCCCCAGGAGAGGGGTGGGGCCCAGCTCAGGTGGAATCTCTCCTCACGGAATTCAGACCCCAGGGTCTGGAAAAGGGAAGTGTAAAGCCAGCCTACAACCTCTCCTCTGTCTTCACCACACTCCCAGCAGGGAGAGTCTGCTGAAGTTAAAGGTACTGCATCACTTTATGCTGGTGGAACCTGCAGGCAGAAAAGCACCACATACTGGGCAGGATAGGAAAAACGCAGAGTCCAGAGACTTCATAGGAAAGACTTTTAATCTGCTGGGTCTCACCCTCAGGGAAAACTGACACAGTTGACTCTTTCCTCCTGAGAGGAGACCAGTTTGGCCTGGGAAAATCTGACTGGGGTCTATAATACCTAAGTAGACCCTCCTAAGGGATGGGGGAAAGGCAACATACAGGCAGGGCAAGAAACAAAAAAACAAGAACTGAAAAATTCTGATCTACTAAACAAAACCTAAGCTAGAGGACTAGAATAAGCTAAACTGAATGTCAAAGAACAGATAGACAACAAAGTCATCCAGCAAGTCATCCTAGGGAAAAAAATGAAAACAATCTCCGGAATAAACTAATTAAGGAAATTAAATGCCTAGATGCCAGCAAAAAATAACAAATCATACTAGGAAAATTGAAGAAATGGCCAAGTCAAAGGAACACATTAACAATTCAAATGAGATACAGGAATTGAAACAATTAATTCAGAATGTTCGAACAGACATGGAAAACCTCATCAAAAATCAAATCAGTGAATTGAGGGAGGATATAAAGAAGGCAAGGAATGAACAAAAAGAAGTCATCGAAAGTCTGAAAAAACAAACCACAGAACTTATAGGAATGAAAGGCACAGTAGAAGAGATGAAAAAATCAATGGAAACCTACAATGTCAGATTTCAAGAGGCAGAAGATAGGATTACTGAACTGAAGGACGGGACATCTGAAACCTAACAAGCAAAAGAAAATATAGGGAAAAGAATGAAAAAATAAGAGCAGGGACTCAGAAAATTGAATGACAACATGAAGCACATGAATATACATGTTGTGGGTGTCTCAGAAGGAGAAGAGAAGGGAAAAGGAGGAGAAAAACTAATGGAAGAAATTATCACTGAAAATTTACAAACTGTTTTGAAAGACTTAAAATTACAGATCCAAGAAGTGCAGCGTATCCCAAAGAGAATAGATCCAAATAGACATACCCCAAGACATTTACTAATCAGAATGTCAGATGTCAAAGAGAAATAATCTTTGAAAGCAGCAAGAGACAAACAATCCATCACATATAAAGGAAGCCCAATAAGACTATGCGTAGATTTCTCAGCAGAAACCATGGAGGCAAGAAGACAGCGGGATAATATATTTAAGATACTAAAAGAGAAAAACTGCCAACCAAGAATTCTACATCCAGCAAAACTGTCCTTCAAAAATGAAGGGATTAATAATAATAAAAAAAAAAAAATGAAGGGGAAATTAAAACATTTGTAGACAAAAATTCACTGAGAGAATTTGTGATGAAGAGACTGGCCCTGCAAGAAATACTAAAGGGAGCACTAGAGACAGATAAGAAAAAACAGGAGTGAGAGAGGTGTGGAGAAGAGTGTAGAAATGAAGACTATCGGTAAAGGTAAAAAGAAGGAAAATGAAATATTACATATAAAATCCAAAGGGCAAAATGGTAGAAGAAAGTACTGCCCATACAGTAATAACACTAAACATTAATGGATTAAACTCCCCAATCAAAAGACATAGATTGGTAGAATGGATTAAAAAATAGGACCCATGTATATGCTGTTTACAGGAAATGCATCTTAGACCCAAGGATAAACATAGGTTGAAAGTGAAAGTTTGGGAAAAGATATTTCATGCAAATAACAACCAGAAAAGAGCAGGAGTAGCTATACTAATATCCAACAAATTAGACTTAAAATGTGAAACAGTTAAAAGAGACAAAGAAGGACACTATGTATTAATAAAAAGAACAATTCAACAAGAAGACATAACAATCATAAATATTTATGCACCAAACCAGAATGCTCCAAAATACAAGGCAAACACAGTAAATACAAAAACATATACAAATATCTATAAGGTAATTGATAAAAAATGTTTCACTAAAGAGAAGCATAATCAAAATAGTTAGGAGAACATGGTCTAGGCAAGCATTTCCCTGGCAGTGTGCCCTGGCCCACAAGTTCCTCAAGATGTGAGGGGGAAGAAGTTTTTTTAACCGTCCTTCATTAACAGATTCGTGGATGACCTGAAGCTTTCTATTCCCTCAGTAACACAGGCCAGCCAGGTGCTCACTAGACACAGTCTTTGGATTGTGAATATTTGCCTAGAGTTGTTGATCATTGTTTTCTCCAAGCCTGTTTTTGACCGTTTTATATATCATTGGATTTGACTGATTTGATTAAATATTATGTAATCTAGTTAAGTGAGTGCAAATAAAAAGATTTGTCAGTTCTATAAAAACTAACTTGAAAGTTTTGGGGAAACTCAATAAAAGTCTAGTTGTTGAGAAAAAGAAATGCAATCAAATTAGTTACAGGACAGATGATTGAAAAGAGTAGATAAATTGTAAAAATGTACAAAATAAAGCATTTGGGTTATTTCACGTCTTTAAGTTCTTTCTCCATAGAAATTTTTAAAAAGTATTAGAAATTGTAGACCATGTGCTCTGTATTATGGTTTATAGAAAGATGATGCAGGACTCTAGTCAGCAGATACATAACCAAAGGCCTAGACTCTGTGTTAAATGATTGCAAATGTTTCTGAATGTATGTATTTTTAAGTTAAATAAAATGTTTAAGATAGTAAAAAAAAAAAAGATATTAGCTGCATGGGTTTGTTTCCCAGTGCCTGACCATGCAAAAACAAGGAAAATGATTTTTTCTTCATAAAATGAGTAAGGTAGAGTTCCTTTTCCCTCAATTTTTTTTGGAAGGTTTGAGTAGGATTGGTGTTAGTTCATTTTAGAATGTTTGATAAAATTCCCCTGTGAAGTCACCTGGCCCTGGGCTTTTCTTTGTAGGAAGATTTTTGATGACTGATTGAATTTTTAAATTTGTGATTGGTTTGTTGAGATCTTCTATTTCTTCCTGAGTCAGTGTGGCTTGTTTGTGTGTCTCCAGGAATTTGTCCATTTCATCTAAATTGTCTAGTTTGTTGGTGTATAGTTGTTCATGGCTTCCTTTTATGATTTCTTTTATTTCTTCAGGGTCCGTGGTAGCACACCCTTTCTTATTTCTTATTTTGTTTATTTGCATCCTCTCTCTTTTTTTCTTAGTCAGTCTTGCTAGTGGCCCATCAATTTTAACGGTTTTATCAAATAACCAACTTTTGGTTTTCCTAATTCTTTATATTGTTTTTTTGTTCTCCCATCCATTTATGTCTGCTTTAATCTTTGTTATTTCTCTTCTTCTATTTGCTTTGGGGTTAGTTTGCTGTTCTTTCTCAAGTTCTTCCAGGTGTGCTGTTAAGGCCTCTATTTTTTGCTCTTTCTTATTTTTTTTAATATAGGCATTTAGGGCAATAAATTTCCCTCTCAGCACAGCCTTTTCCACATCCCATAAGTTCTGATAGGTTGTATTATCATTTTCATTCTTCTCCAGATAGCTATTGATTTCTCTAGCAATTTCTTTGACCCACTGGTTGTTTAAGAGTGTGTTATTTAATCTCCATATATTTGTGAATGTTCTCATTCTTTGGTGGTTATTGAGATCCAGCTTCATCCCATTGTGATCAGAGAAAGCGCTTTGAATAATTTCAATGTTTTTAAATTTATAAAGACCTGTTTTGTTCCCCAGCTTATGATCTATCCATGAGAATGTTCCATGAGCACTAGAGAAAAATGTATATCCTTGTGCTTTGGGATGTAATGACCTATATATGTCTGTTAGTTCTAATTTATTTATCAAGCTGTTTAACTTCTCTATTTCCTTGTTGGTCTTCTGTCTGGTTGTTCTATCTATAGAGGAGAGTGATGTATTGAAGTCTTCTACTGTTATCATTGAAACATCTATTGCTCCTGTAAGTTTTGCCAATGTCTGTCTCATGTACTTCGGAGCTCCTTGATTGGGGGCATAAACATTTATGATTGTTATAACTTTTTGGTAAATTGACCCTTTAAATAGTATATAGTGTCCTTCTTTGCCTCTTATGATGTCTTTACATTTAAAGTCTATTTTGTCCAATATTAGTATAGCTACTCCTGCTTTCTTTTGGTTACAACTTGCATGGAAAATCTTTTTCCATCCTTTCACATTCAATCTATCTGTATCCTTGTGTCTAAGATGAGTCTCTTGTAAGCAGTATATAGCTGGATTATGTTTCTTAATCCATTCTGCCAATCTGTATCTTTTAATTGGTAAGTTTAGTCCATTGACATTCAAAGTTATTACTGAAATCCACCATTTTATCTTTTTTATTTTATTTGTCAGATCTATATGTTCTTTTCCCTCTTTCTCTTTGTATTCTCTAAATTACCCTTAGAAGTACTCTTCAGTTCTGTGCCCTCCTCCAGACCTCCCTCTCCTTTTTTTTTTCAGCCAGCAAAACTCCTTTTAGTATTTCTTGTAGGGCAAGTCTCTTGTTGATGAATTCTTTCAGGACTTCTTTGTCTGTGAAAACTTTCATCTCTCCTTCAGTTTTGAAGTACAATTTGACCAGGTATAGAATTCTTGGCTGGAAGTCTTTCTCTTTCAGGATCTTGAATATATCATACCACTGCTTTTTTACCTCCAGGGTGCTAATTGAATAGTCTGAACTCAGTCTTATTTGCTTTCCCTTGTATGTAGTAGATTGATTTTCTCTTGCCGCTTTCCAGATTTTCTGCTT
Organism: Tamandua tetradactyla; assembly: GCF_023851605.1. Classification (NCBI taxonomy): domain Eukaryota; kingdom Metazoa; phylum Chordata; class Mammalia; order Pilosa; family Myrmecophagidae; genus Tamandua; species Tamandua tetradactyla. The sequence goes on from NC_135329.1 coordinate 144,442,095, forward strand.
CTCTTCAACATTCGATAGACTGATTAGTATGTGTCTTGGGGAAGGCCTATTTAGATTTATTCTGTTTGGAATTCATTGGGCTTCTTCAACTTGTATATTTATGTCCTTTATGAGGATTGGGAAGTTTCCCCCCATTATATCTTCAACTACTCTTCCTAGCCCTTCAGTCCTCTCTTCTCTTTCTGGGACACCAATGATTCTTATGTTTGTGTGCTTTGTTTTGTCTATCATTTCCCTGAGATCCAATTCATTTTTTTCCATCTTTTTTGCCATTTGCTGTTTTGAGTGTTCAAAGTCAGTTATCCTGGCCTCTATATCACTTATTATTTCTTCTGTCTCTTCAAATCTGATGTTGTGTGTCTCTAGTATGTTTTTATTTGGTTAACAGTCTTTAATCTCCATGACATCCACTATTTTTCTATTTATTCTTTCAAATTCCTCTTTATGCTCTTCTACTTCCTTCTTGATCAGCTTTATGTCATTTCTATCCCACATATTTTATTAAGCAGAGTTATATGAACATCTTTGATTAGTTGTTCCAATGTCTGTGTCTCCTCTGGTGTTTTAATTTGGTCATTAGGCAGGGCTCTATCTGTCTGTATTGTGATATGCTTAGTGATCTTCTGCTGTCTTTGTGGCATGTAAATATCTTGATTGATTTACTTTGGGATTTGATTTCTTTCAGTAGTCTAAGGTGTTGTGTTTGCAGGATGGTTGTGCAGCAGGGAGCAGGGTACAAGGTTGGGCACTCAGTGCAGTGGTTTGTTTCATGGCAGGTATAGGTGCAGGTTGGGGATGTTATGCTGGTGTTTGTGAATGTGTGGACTCAGCAGCAAGGGAGGATGCAGCTGTGCTGGTGCACCATTCTGGAAGGCATAACCCTGGTGTGTACTGATCTAAGGCAGGGGGCCCTTGTGTGCATGCATAGGGCTGTGGCAGCAGGTCGGCATTATGACTGCATAGATTGGGGGCAGATGTGACCTGGCTGTGCAGGTCAGCATCTTTTCAGCTGGGAAGTATGGCTGAGGGTCGTGCGCATGCATGGTTCTAGGACTGCTGTAAAGTGCGGTTCCTGGAGCTGAATGATATGATTGGGGGCCCATATGCATGTGTGGGCCTAGGAGTGCTGCAAACTGATGTGCAGCATTCAAGGGGGCCTGGGTGAGGCTGTGTGACAATGTGGGCAGAGTACAGAGGTAGCCTAGGTATGGAGGTTAGTGCCCGCAGCTTTTGTGCACTGGCAACAGCCTGCAGGGAACAGGGCGGGGAGGTAGTGCTTGGGAGGGGTGCAGGAGAGGTGGGTTGGGCTGCACTTGGGGTGGGGGTGGGGGACAGTTAAGTGCAGTGGGGGCTGGTAGGGTGGGAGCACCTGGAGCTCAGGGAATGGAAATGGGTGATGGGGTTCAGGCGCATGGGGTGTGGGGTGAGTCACCAGTGACGGGGCTGTGCTGGTGAGGGTAGCATGCCCAAGGATCGCAGTCTGGCTTACTTCCTAGTTCCCAGATTCCCTCTGTGTACTCCCGTGGGGTCTGTGCCTCCACGCCAGGCTCCAGCTTTATGCCTCTCAGTTCCTCGGCCTCTGCAACCAGGGCTGCCCTATGTGGTGCAGAAGCCTCTCTCAGGTCAGCCATTCTCCTGTATCGTCGCCTCAGTCACCCTCCTGTCCCTTCTCTAACTTTTCCATGGAGTGGGACTAATCTCGAGCTACTCCATTAGGTCATCTTCCCAGAAGTCCTGGTTTTTAACTAGTTTTAATATATTTTTACAAATATTCCCTGTTAAAATATCATGCAGTCTTCGTTGGGTTAATTTGTGATGGAAGAGTCCAAACACTAGCTTATTGCATTTTTCCAGCTCTAAGGTGCAGTCTGGTTTGTTTTGCTTTACATGCAAACAACGCTGAAATCTAGTTTCTTCCATCAACGATGTGTAACAGTCGTAACTGGCAATGTTTCCCTCCACCTACCCCATGAGTGGTAGATGAATAAGCGTACATTGTACCACACACAGTTTCTCATTCGAAGAAGTATAATCCATTTTTTTATTTAATATTTTTTAATTTTTTGCTTCCCTCTCTAGTTTATTTTGTTCAATTCCCTTGTAACTTCTGTTTTATCAAAATTAAAACTAAATACTGTTTGGAAATACTTATCAACTTTTCAAATTATTGTAGGTACTGCTTATTCTAATCACTTATCATACTAAAATTATTTGCTTCTAATTTTCTAATTAAAAATTTTAAGCACAATAGGTAATATAACACACTCCTATGTCAGTCTTGCTGACAATTTATCAATTTTATTTGCTCAATTTTCTCCTTTTCTTTTTAACAATAAAGTTATTATAATAAAAGTTTTTATTTCAGATAAAGTTAAAACTCTCTGTTTCCCCCATTCTAGGCTCATTTCCCACCCTTCCCCGAAGCAACCACTCTCTTGAATTTGGAGTGATAACAATCCACATTTTATTTACTTTTACTACATATAGCTGGATCCATAAATAATATATAGCATTGTTTTATGACTTTTAAATTTTTACTTGCATAATATCTATAGTACATGGTATTTCTGTAATTTTTCATTCAATTTTATGCCTTTAGTTCCGTCCATATTAGTACCTATAGATTTATTCCATTCATTTTAACTTCTGACTATTTCATTTTATAAATTTATTAAGAGACATTTGGGTTGTTCCATTAATTTGTTATTGCAATCAGTGCTGCAATGAATTTTCCTTTTCCATGCTCACGTGCAAAGTATTCCTTAACTATGTCTTTTTTTTTTCCTCAATAAAGATAGTCTATTCTTTAAAAGAAATGGAAGTTTTAAAAATTCATTTCAAAAGAAAAACAGAATTGATAAAAGCTCTAAGGATACTTTACCCTCCTCTTTCTATTGAATAACTGCACTACATAGAGTATAATTAAACGATAGTCTTTAAAATTACATTCCATGTAAGGACTCTTATCCAAATGTCCACCTTCTTTATTCCATTGGAAATAAATTTTTAAAGACTTCCTGTGTGTCCCCCAAAGCAAGTGCAACCCAATCATTTTCCATATACCTCCTATGACAAACATAGGCTTACGTAGCTGTTTCATCAGAAATGCTGAAATTAAGTCTACGTCACTGCATTTTTCGATATGTAAATCTAGTATTTATTTGAGCATTTACGTTACACTATTTCTATAGCAACCACGCAGGGCTTCCACGATTGCCTGTATATTTCACAGTAATATTTAACTGTATAAAATATTTACATTTTTATCATCTTCTGAAGGTCTGCAATATTCTCCCAGCCATATTCTTTCTTGCTTTTTTACATAAAAATAAAAAAACACATGGGAAAAAAACCAAACTCACCAAAGGGTGAACAGTGAAAAGTCAGCCTCCTCCCCATTCCAGACCTTAAGTTCCCCAGAATCCCCAGCTCAGTTTCTAACATGTAAAATCTTTGTATCAGTTCCTAATATCACAGGATTTCAACAACAATTTTAAGAAAGAATAGTCTAGGACGGGATCATGGTCTGGAAACAGACCTGACTCTAAGGGTTTCTATGTAAGGTAACTCGGTAAATAATTTAGGAAAAAAATGAGTTTGATGCTTCCAAATATTCCCGTGCCCCACGGCAACCACAGGCGGAGCAGCTCGCTGCCCCTGGCGCCTCAGCCTCCCTTTTCTGGAGCCCTGTTGGGGAGGGTCCCCAGCACTGGTTGGAGCGCGTGCCGCAGTTCCCACCCCTGAACCTCCCAACAGAGAGTTCATGCTGGCTGTTTCTCGTCACTGAGTGTTCTTTTAACATTTACCAAACACCCTCAGGTTACCCTGTACCTGAGACATCATAACCCCCTTAAAACGTATACTTTTGTCAAGAATGAAAAATATTGGGATTATTTGGCCTAGGGAATTCCTTATGAGTCCTTCAGATACTTTGAAATGATATTGATCAGAAATTGTTTTGTTTTCTCCCCCATTTTGATCTACTTCTCTAACTTTATATACTAAAGCTTTATTAGTTGAATGTAGTTTAATTGATTTTAATTAAGAAAATATATGAATTAGTTATTTAAATAATACAAGGAATTAACCTGCTTTTCAATTCTGATCTGTTCCTTCTTCTACTTCTCTTTATAACAACAGACCGCATTTATTTTATAAATGGGCAAATAAAGGCCAATTAAATTAATATTAAATTAAAGAATTCTGTTGTATTTGGCTGATTTTCATAATTGCTTATTGGATAGAAACAGTCATGCAAGGAATTGGTGGCCAACAAGCATTCCAAAGCATGGGCCCAAGAAAGAAATACCATCGTCTGCTGCCTTAGTCAGAGTTTGCTTTTTTTTTTTTTTTTTTTTAACATTTTTTATTTTTTTTATTGTGAAAATAACATATACACAGAAAGCTGATAAATTTCAAACTATTTTTGAAGCGTAAAAAGTGATAAATTTCAAAGTACGATTTAAGAAAGAGTTATAGAGCAAATTTCAAAGTATGGTATGTGTTACAGTTCCAAAATTTCAGGTATTTCCTTCTAGCTGTTCTAACATACTAGAGACTCACAAGAAATATCAATATAGTGATTCCCTGCAGGAATATTTGTATGCACAAAGTATTATTTCTTTGGTGGAATTGATCACATAGGCAAAACTCTCTATAAGGTTTTTATCCACAAAAATAAGAACTCATATTCAGTATGACATGTAGCATGCTACTAGAGAATATTCATGCTTAAATCTTTTTTTTTTTTTTTAAAGAGGGAGGAAGGGAAGGAAAGACAGAGAGAAGGAAGGAAGGATGGAAGGAAGGAAGGGAGGAAGAAAGGGAAACATCTTTAAACACTTTCTTGTTTTATTGTATTTTGTTTGTTTGTTACATGGGCTGGGGCCGGGAATCGAACCGAGGTGTTCCGGCATAGCAGGCAAGCACTTTGCCCGCTGAGCCACCGCGGCCCGCCCCTATTCATGCTTAAATCTTATTTCATAAACTTTGCACTACCACTTTTTGGCTGTAATGTGCTTATAAAACTGTATTTCTATTTTCAATTACCCATTATCCAAGCTGGTTTTTCTGCAGTCATTCATTTGTAGATTGAAAAGCTTTTATCTGAGAGCAGATGAAATAATTTCAAGTTCCTGAATTCTATTCATGTGACTTTATTTCTTCCCCCTTCTACCCTGTCCCCTCAGCCCCAGGGGTGGCCTGGCGTGAAAAACTCCATCTACTGAGGACCATCAGTCCCTCGTTCAGTAATTTAGATGGGAAATGAGGGAATGCCAGGACTATGTGGAAAGTCTTTACTGAGTAGGGCTGGGGTACCGGGTAGCAGAGCAGATACCACTGGGCCACGTTCATGGTGAACACGAATCACTATTTCCTGTTATTAGAGGGTCAGGGCTGGCATCGTGAACACGTAACCTGTGTATTCACACAGCCTCATGCTTGGTTTAATATTTTTTGTTGTTGTCTTGAAATTATTAGTAATTTATCACTGAATTTGTGTTTTGTAGGTGAAGCCCAATGGAACAACAGAGCATGTGCGTTAGTAGAGACCTTCAGGGCAATCTGTGTGTTTGCTGCTCCTTGCGATTTACATAAAGTGTTCACAATGCCCCAGGACACAGAATTGCGTGGGCTTATGATGCCTGGGAGTTCAGCCAGACGCAAAGCAAGTACAAGGTAAGTGTGTTTTATCGAAGACTAAGTGGGATATTAAGAGGCCTGAGAGACCATACTTTCCCTCAGAACCAAAACTTGCTTTGAAAGCAGAAAGAATGCAGTGTATTTTAAGAAACACAAGTGACCAGTGGACTCATCATATCCTTTCTCATTCGTGTTCCTTGTGAGCCAGCCACTTGCACTGAAGATGATGGCATCCGAGGAAAGGGAAGGTACCATCCTCTCAGCCCTCGCACATCAGTACACTAGTGTTGGTAAAAAGTGCACATATCAATAAGTGAAATAAAGATGGATGAATTAGTTTTGTGCAATTTCCACTCTTCTGATAAGAACGAAATATATATAAATACACACACATATAGGAACTATGAAATAGGAATCGTGTCATCTGATTCTACGTACAAGTTAAATGCTCTTACATTTGCACTTAAAACTGGCATTGTACTATATAAAGACGAACAGCAAAAGTCATGCTGATAATTTAAAGTTCTAATTTTTCTTTACTTAGAACATTATAGAACAAATAAAAAAAATCATAACTTGAGAGAGAGACCACGGAAAAAAGAAAAATGGCTTTAAATTTTAAGATTTTAAATGCCACTCTTTTCCTGCTGTTTGAGGGACCCCACATTTTGCATTATGCTCTGCAAATTATGTAGTGGCCTAGAGAGGGCTGCACAGTTACATGGATCCAGGAGCCACTTGTATCTTGAATGGCTTCACGTCTGATCTCCACAAGTTCTGGCTTACGTAGATAGTCCCTGGTCTTCCCGTGAGATTTAGGAACTTTATTTTCCAGGTCTCCATGTGGACTAATCTGTATATGAGGTCCCTGTTTCCTTATTTCTGCAAGACTTACAACAGACTTCCCTAGCATCCGGAGTGAATCATCTGTTCTTTGCTATTAAAATCACCTAACATAAAAGTACGAAATATGCTATGCGTCTTCTAAAAAATATTTTTATTAAGATATCTTCACACACATACATATACATCCCATACATGGTATACAGTTGTTGGCTCACAATATCATCACATAGTTGTGTATTCATCACCATGATCATTTTTTGAACATTTTCATCATTCTAGAAAAAGAAATAAGCAAAAAGAAAAAACTCATACATCCCATATCCCTCACCCCTCCTTCTCATTGACCACTAGTATTTCCATCTACCCAATTTACTTTATCCTTTGTCCCCTCTATTATTTATTTATGCTATGCTTTTAAAAAATCTTTTTATTGTCTAATATAACATGTATACAAAGCAAAGAAAGAAAAAAGCAATAGTTTTCAAAGCACTCTTCAACAAGTAGTTATAGGACAGATTCCAGAGTTTGTCATGGGCTACCATACGATCCTCTCAGATTTTTCCTTCTAGCTGCTCCAGAATATAGGAGGCTAGAAAGAATAAATACTTTTTTGTCATCTACAATCAACTTTTTTTCTTTTTGTGAAAAATAACACATATATAAAAAATAGCAATAAATTTCAAAGCACAGTGCCACAGTTAGTTGTAGAACATATTTCAGAGTTTGGCATGGGTTACAATTCCACAATTTTAGGTTTTTACATCCAGCGATGCTATGCTTTTTTTTTTTCACTATGCTTTTTTATTTAGTAAATTATATATGGCCTTTTTCATTCCCCAAATAAGTGATGCTAATTTAAACATGCTTTATTAGTAAAAAATAGATTTTCATTTAAAATAAAAATCATTTAGCTTGAAAAGTCTGCGTGAAATATTCACTGTGCAAGTGAAATATGCTGGACTCAAACACTAACAATCAGCAAAATGAATGAAGAATCTAGTCCCTTCATCAGACGTTTCTCCTGAGATACTCCAACCTTTATCCGTGTTTCAGGGAAGAAACAGCAGGAGTTGGCATGATCGTGGCTGACTTTGGTCTACGTCGATGGAGCATAATTCTCAATGCCGGCTGAGTCAGCATTTGCCTCAGCAAAAGATCATTACGTAGAAGAGGAAACAGTTACGCATGTTAAGCTCATGGAAATCGGTGGGCAAACCAGACAGCTTGAGAATGTACAATGTTGCAGAGCCATGAAAATTTGTTTTATCTTTAAACTTGATCTTACCGTTTGTTTGTTTGTTTTTACCTTGAAGAGGAGTAAAAAGGAGCTACTTGAGAATTTAAACATTTTGGCAAAATTAAAGTTATGGGGTATACCTAATTAGTGCGCAGGATACAGAAATTGAGAGTAATTGGAAAAGCTTGTCCTAGATGTATTTGTAACTGTATATTTTTATGGTTGATGTGAGCACAGACATGGTATCTGACTTTGGGCCTTGCCTACCTGTCCCCCAAAGAGAAATTCCAACTTAAACTGCGTGAAAAGCTGGACCTGCCTTTTGGTGGATGTGCTCAGCAAAGGCAAACGGCTGCACAGGAGCACAATCACAGATTTGGAGGGAAAAGGAAATATATATTATTTGAGTTACAGACAGTGCAGTTCCAGAGCTTCATCTTAATTTAGAAATAAAACAGCTGGCAGTTTCTTGCTCTGTTCAGGGTATTTTGCTTAAATACTATGTTAGTTTCCTAGGGCTGTGGTAACAAAGTGTCGCAAACTGAGTGGCTTAAAAACAATAGAAATGTGGGCAGTGCAACCATGGCTCAGTGGCAGAATTCTTCCCTGCCATGAAAAACAACAGAAATGTTTGCTTTTGTGGTTCTGGAGGCTAGGCTCTGAAATCAGGGTGTCGGCAGGGCACCTTATGTTCCGCTCCAGTCTCTGTCTCCATCTCCTCATGACCTGCTCCCCTGTGTGTCTCTGTCTCTGCGTCTCTTTCTTCCCTAACCCTTACTGTGAGTCTGCACCTGTAATGGCTTTATACTTGCAACCAAATGCAGTAAGCACTCCTCTTTTATGGGAAGAAATCTGCTTTTGTTAGAGGTGAAATAGGCTGAAAATAGAAGCAGAAAGGGCATAAATAACATCACAAGTTACAAATCCACAAGGAAGTTAGAAGGGTTTGAGTTATTTAGGTTAATTCTTAAAGTCAGTAGTTTTAGAGATTAGATTCCCACAAAACTCATCTCGGCCCTGCTGTCCAGGTAAGTACTGGGCTGGTTGGAGCATCCATAGTCTTGTTTGCTTGAGTGTAACGAAAAAAAATAAGAGTCAAGATATGATCAACTTCAAGATGTTTAGAATTTACCTTTGTAATGAAAAACTGCATGTGCTTGATAGGGTTTTCCTTTTTTAGCATGGAAATTGCTTACATTGTTGACCTTAATCTTCTATATGTGTCTTTGGCGTGAAGGCTCTCGGTTATGTAATTGAGTAGTGGAGGAGTATATTAGTTTACAAAGCTGCTGAAATGCAATATGGCCAGAAATGGAACAGCTTTTATAAAGGGAATTTATTGTTACAAGTTGATATTTTTAAGGCCAGAAAAATGTCTAAACTAAGGCATCCAGGAACACATACCTTGACTCAAGAATGGCTAATATCTGTCACAGAGGAAGGCATGTGGCTGGCATCTGCTAGTCTTTGTTTCTAGTTCTGTTGCTTCCAGCTTCTGATGTCAGTGGTTTCCTCTCTAAGCAGCTGTAGGGCTTCATTTAGCTCCTCCAGGACGCAGCTCTGGTTTCTGTCTTGCTTAGCATCTCATGGGAAGGCGCATGGTGATGTCTGCTGGGCTCTGCCCAGGTCTAGGCATCTGCTCTCTCTGTTGTCACTCCAAACATCTTCAAACATCCGTGTCTCTGTCAGCTCTGAAGCAACTGTTCTTCAAGTGTCTGCATCTGACATTTCTCCAAAATGTTTCCCCTTTTAAAGACTCTGGTAAGTAACCCTGCCTTGAGTGGGTAGAGACTGACATCTCCATGGAAACCACCTAATCAAAAGGTCCCACCCAGCAATATTGAATTCGGATCAAACAACGTGGCTTTTCTGGGGTGCAAAACAGTTTCAAGCTGGCACAGAGTGTGTAGGTGGAGAGAAGCCCTGCTGTGTGCACAGCCTACCAGTGCCTGTAAAATTCCTGGAGTAGGTGTCCTCAAAGTAGGTCCCCAGACAGCAGCAGCAGCATCCCTTGGGAACGTATGAAAAATGCAGAACCTCAGGCCCAGCCCTAGATCTACTGAATCAGAAGTTCTCAGCCAGGGCCCAGTACTCTGGGTTTTAACAAACCCTCCAGATGTGTCTGATGCACAAGAACCTCCGAGAGAGCAGAATAGAGAGCAGAGGGAGCTGGGCCTGCACTGATATCTCCCAAAACCATGGCCTGTCCCATCCAATCTCCAAATGTTTCCTGTGCTCTGGCTCCCTGCCTTGGGCACTCTATCAGTGCCATGAAAGTGGATTTATTTGATTATTTTGCTGCTGCATTTTAAAATAGTTAAGTGTCAAACCTTTAATCTTAGGAGATCATCTGCTGTCACACTTGGTGAACTAAAAATAAAGAAAATCATTTGAAGAATGTGCATATTCAAAAGTGAAGCATTAGAAGAAAGCAGAACTAAGTAACTCAGATTACATGTAGGAAAGAGTTAGGGAGTCTTCCCTTCATTTAAAATGAAACTCTTTAGGGAATGCCATAATGTTCATTATTGCAATTAACCAAATTAGATTTAAAACTGTATTAACTTTCATATCCATCTTGTCGCCATCAAAGACCAAAATGGCACTTTATAGTCATTGGCATGAAGCTGTCACTTCAACGACAGTGGGAAATTTAAAAATATTTAATTGCTACCTCACCTGATTTCATTCATTTGTCCAATACTGGAGTTGCCCAAAATGAACGCCCAAAGGGTCAAAGTTGTGCCCCAGGGAGAGCATAAATATGGCTTATCAGTCCCCAACCCTAGATCTGGGCAAGAAGAGTCTCAGCCTGAGCCCGTGCTTTAGAGAGCTGTGCTCTTGGCCCTTCTCCAGGCTCAGGGCCTCCCTTCTGAGCCCCAGACCCTTAAGCATCCAGGGCTGTCTTCCTGGGGGCTGGCCACACTCCAGTGCACACCTCTAGATCCCAGAGGTGGCCAAGGGGTGGCTGGTTGCTGGGCTGGGGGAATTAGCTGGGATGTGTGGGCTGGGGTGTCCACATTCAGAGCTATGAGGATAGAGCTGGGTAGAAAGAAAAGGAGACACACTTTGACTTAGGGTAGGTTCTCCCTGCCCCACCAGTAGAAACTCAGAGGAGTTCAATAATTCTAAATTCAAACCTGGCCTCCTAGGGCATTTTGAGGAACTTTGTTTAATAGCTTGCTTGCTTGATTTATAACTTCTAAATATGTAGACAAAGGTACATGGGCTGCCATTAACATTCTAGTCCCAGACCCCACAAACGTTAAGGGTGGTCTTGCTACCTACGGTGACTCATCTGTTGTCCCAACTGTATTATAAGAAACTTGAACCTTCAGTTCTTATTCTTGAGTTCTGGAATACCGTCTATGAAAAATGGTGAATATCAACTAGCACGTGAAGTCTCTATCAAGGAGGACTTGGAGAGTAGCCGGGATGAGTGAAGAGGCATCCCAGGTGCTCTGTTTACTGTGAGCACCTGTTTTAGGTAAGACAAAGGGAGGTGTGCTGGTTTGTAAGGATGTATGTCCCCTAGAAAAGCCATGTTTTAATCTAAATCCCATTCTGTGAAGGCAGAATAATCCCTATTCAACACTGTATGTTTGAAACTATAATCAGATCATCTCCCTGGAGATGTGATTTAATCAAGAGTGGTTGTTAAGCTGGATTAGGTGACAACATGTCTCCATCCATTTGGGTGGGTCTTGATAAATTTCTGGAGTCCTATAAAAGAGGAAACATTTTGGAGAATGAAAGCGATTCAGAGAGAGCAGAGAATGCTACACCACCATGAAGCAGAGAGTCTGCTAGCCAGCGCTTTGGAGATGAAGAAGGAAAATGCCTCCCAGGGAGCTGCATGAAACAGGAAGCCAGGAGAGAAAGCTAGCAGATGACGCTGTATTCACCTTGTGCCCTTCCCGCGGAGAGAGAAAATGTGACTGTGTTCACCATGTGCCTTCTCACTTGAGAGAGAGACCCTGAACTTCATCGGCCTTCTTGAACCAAGGTATCTTTCCCTGGATGCCTTTGATTGGACATTTCTGTAGACTTGCTTTAATTGGAACATTTTCTCGGCCTTAGAACTGTAAACTAGCAACTTAGTAAATTCTCCTTTTTAAAAGCCATTTGGTTTCTGATATATTGCATTCTGGCAGCTAGCAAACTACAACAGGAGGTAACAATGGATAAGACAGGAAAGATAGATTTTAAAATGTATCAGAAAATAACTTCAAGGGATGTAATAGGGAGTCAGGCAGCTGGGGTATCAATTAGCCAGGTCCTTGGTGCATAGCGTTTAGGAACTGGAAAGGATAGCATAATGGGTAAGCGCTGTAAAACCACACCCTTGGGGGTTGGTGCCTTGATTTGATAGTTATCAGCTGTGTGACTTTGGGCAATTTGCTTTAACCTCTTCTGTGCCTTTGTTTCCAGCAAGTAAGATGGGATAATAGTAATATCAATTTCTTATGATGGTTGTGAGGATTAAATGAAAAATGTGGTGTGGAGAGCGCCCGGCACATTTAAGCATTCGCTATATGACAGCTGTTGTAATTATCAGTCGCAGTTCCTCATGGGAAATGTTTGCTTATATGGCTAATAGGCAAAAATTCAAGCAAAGATCAAACTCTATGATGACTGCATTCAGCTCTGAGCCATGGGATAAATACAACCAGAACCCAAGAAAGAAAAGGCTTTAGGTCTCACAGCTAAGGGGACAAAGGCATCACATTCCAGTGCAAAAGATTTTTAAACCTAGCATGCATTTGGCCCATCTGGAAAGATTCAAATGGGAACTTTAATAACCCTTTGCCTTACTCCAAATTTGTTAATGACATGTGAGCATCTCAGTCAGTGTGAGGTGATACTGGGCGTGGCTTCAGGGAGGACCAGGTGTACATCCTGGTCTCACCATTTCCTGTGTGACCCTGGACAAGTTTCTTAACTTCTTTATGCCTTGGCTTTCTTTCTTCCAAACGAAGATAAAAACTTATAACAATGACAAATCTTCTACCAGTACATGGACTTGCGAGGATCACCTTCGGTGGCATGCTGGGGCCAGCCTGTAGTGTCTCAGGAGAGATGCCGGTCACGTTGCCAGGATTTTTGTAAGCCAGTTGCTCAACTGGTCTTGGGGGGAATATTGACACCACAGATGTCTGCGAACACTAAGGCCATTTTCCCCGGAGAACCAGTTACCAGCACTGCACTGATTACATCAAATAAAAATGTAAGAGGCCTAGCACCATACCCAGCACAAAATAAGAACTAAAAATAAGTTAAATATTTTAAATTGTTTACTGCCCTCTTAATATGTGTCTACCTCTATTTTAGGCATAACACTACTATAAGAGGATGAATTGGGCACATGCTGATAAAAGACACAACTTAGGCTATGTCTAGAGGACAGGATAAAGAGAGGGTTTGTCATCATTGGCATGAAAACTCAAGCAGCTGCTGCAACCTTCTCCATCTCTACCAGACTCTTTCATTCATCTTCATTTCCCTCAGACTTAACATAATGCCTGGCAGATGTTTGTTGGCTAAATAATTGAAAAAATTGGTTTGATCATGCAATAATAATATATGTGATTAGTCATTACTACAAGTGATTTTCAAACGATTTAACTGCCTAGTTGATTGAGTATTGTGGGTAAACTTGTCCAATATACCCATTAGTATCCTTTCCTTTTTCTCTAAACATGTACCTTTAACAATGAAGCAAATAATACCTAATTTTAGAATACCAAATACAATAGTGTAATTGCACAATACATACTGCTGCAATTGGATTACTGTAATTTACTGTGGGGCTTACCATGGATAGATAAGAATGTTCACAACTGATAAATTAAGACTTCTATAACAGAAGACGTCTTATATATGTCTGTTGGAAGGTGATTCTTTTGTACAACGAGTTTAAATTAAATTGCAACATAGTTCATATGTACAGTATGATAGTTTCTTTTTTTTTTGGCATTGTTCCCTTTGTGAGAAGAACGCTAGAAATCAAAAGGAAAAGGAAGTGGCACTCTTTATTGAAATATCTGCATCACTCTGCAAAGAAGAATCCAGGCTTTTTTCCATCTACCTGACAGTGTTACAGAGGCACTCAGTCATCTGCCTGGAGGAGTTTGGATGATACTTGAGAGAAGGAAAGGGTTGGATTATGGGACTCTTTAGGTAAAGCCCATCCCAGAAGAAAATGGTCAACTTTGAGCAGTTGTTTCAGGTAGGGTTTATTATTATTTTTTTAACTTTTTGCACGGGCGGGTACCGATCAGGTAGGGTTTAGACTGGAAGGCTGACTGTGCCAGCTGGCTGTGATTTTTACCAGCCGCAATGTTATTTACAATACTTCTCACACTTCAGCCCACACATGAATGTCCTGAAAAGCTCATTGAAACACTTATTCCTAGGCCCCACCCCTAGAGTCTGATTCCTTAAGTCTAAGGAGGGCCCGATACCTTGTAGTTCTAATGTGCTCCCAGGTGGTGCATGTTAGAACTCATCATCTGATAGTTTTTACAGAATATCAACAGAGGCCCAACATAAGACCTGCTAAATCAGAATCTCAGGCGGTAGAACTGGAAAATAGAATGAATCTGATGAAAGGCGATGTTGAGGGGCTCCCGTGGTGGGCCACGCTTGGTAAGCCCGCTTGCTGGTCAGGACATTTGGGGCGTGAGGGCTAATGCGAGTTCAGGAGCATGTGCTGAAAAGAGGCAAGCCAGAAAATTCAGGTGCAAAGCTTGAATTATTTGCCCACTATTTTTTGGTAATGAAGGACACTGAGACTCAGAAGCATGAACAGACTTGTGTAAATGCCAAGCCAGAAATCAAACCCAATTTAAACTGTATGCATAGCCTCAGTCAGTCCCCACATCGTGCCACTTCTCAGGAGGGTGGGGCAGTGATCATGTAGCTTGGAAAATGCAGTTTAGCCCTTTATCACCTTCTTAAGTGAAGGAAAAGTTAGGTAAAACAAAAATAAGCCTGGCAGTAGCCATTGAGAAATAACGGAGGGGGTGAATGAGGTTTTCCTGTTAATGGGAATAGCAAAAGGTAAAATTCCCATTTGAATCTTTCCAGATGAACCAAATGCATGCTGGGATTGCTATTCTTTGCACTGGAGTGTGAAGCCATTGACCCTTAGCTGTGAGACCTAAAGCCTGTTCTGGCTCATGGCAATGAACGGGGCGGTGTCTTCTTTCTCTTCTGGGTTCTGTTGATACACAGCTTCAGGCTGCTCCAGGATGTAAGCCTGGGGATGGCAGAGGCTGCAGCCAGGGTCACTTTACACTGACTGACATTATACCCCATTAACAATTTGAAGTAAGACAAAGCGTTATTAAGCATGTTCCTTCTTGAGTTGTTAGGAAGATTGCATGAAATAAGGTATGTGTGAATGAAAAAGTAAGTCTCTCATTTATGAATAAAAACTGTGGGATGAAAATTATCTAGGTCTTGTTGTTGCCCAGCTTTAATGAATAAGGGAAGGTCAAAGGGAAAGGAATCTTGCACAGAGTGACTGGTGTCTCTGGACTCATGTGTATTTTATTTGCACAGATGATCTGTGAGTAGCCTTACTGTGAGCTGAAAAATAAAGTAAATGGAAGAGACAGGTCACAGTAAGACTGAATTCTATTATGTCTTATTTTATATCCCAAGTGACAAACTTCCTGTGGTGTTAATTTCTTTTACTCAGATTGTCTTTAAACTTCTACTGGGCAATCTTTAACCTCTAGCTTGAGATATTTGGAAGTCATTGACTATGCTTTGAGTAGGAAATAGAGCAGTTTGTGAGGTTTATGCCTGATGCCTTCTACGTTGTAAATTATATCACCAATGTGGGAATGGTGGGTTTTTGTTTGTACATTTTTACTTGTTTCTCAGTACACATTACATATATGTTGAAAAGCTCTGAATGAAGAAAAAATCCATTGACATTGTTTTCCTACTAGCAACTATTGCTTTTAGAGTGAAAAAAAAAATTCTGACTTGTTTTGGATTCATACCCAAACATGAAGCTTGGTTTCTTTAAAGTAAACCCTTTAAATCTGGTAGGTACTCAATAGGTATTAGTTCTCTTTCCATGTAGCTTTATAGTTTGACCGTCTTAAACATCACCTTTTTTTTTTTGGAATACTTTTGTCTGCATTAAATTCATTACATACTCTTACCATCTTTCTCTCATCAAGACTTTGACATTGTCCCCAAGTATAATTAAGCAGCTTTATTTTAAAACGGTGATCTTCAGAATTCCTAAATATTATTATATTTTATTGTTATATTAATATACCATTATATCATATTAATATATGAATATTATATATTTTATAAATATATGTGAATTATTAATTATATTAAAATATTATTGTATTACTATCAGAATTTTTTTTAACTTAATTTTTTGAACCTTCATATGATGGTATGGTAGAATCATGCATTGAGAATCATAATTTAAATAGTTACACTTACAAGAGCATCTATTTATATTTTTTAAATTGTGATTCTTTTATGTGCATATTTAGTGTTAATCAATTTGTAGATAATTCTCAAAGCATTTATGGTTTCATAGTTTTCCTGCCATCACTATACTCCACACACTTGGGAGCTACTATTTTAACATATGCTAAAAGCTCACAATTTTGAATCAATTGTGGGAAAAACATCCAGTCAGTAAACTCTGAAAACAGATTACCTCGCCTTGAACACAATTTTAGTAGTTTCAAATGAAGTGATATAATGTACTTTAAAAGCTGGCTCCAAATGTCTCCTTCCGTAAGTCCTGCCCAGGCTATCTAAAATGCTTACATAGTCAATCTCTTTGAAGGCCTTTGGTTAGAGAGCAACTCTTTTTCCAGAATGGGAACACTTTGAAACCATAATCAATATAAAGACTTTAGCTAGACTTGGCAAGCTAGAAGCAGTGAATCTAATTATCCAGATTGCCATCTAGCAGGAATATGAAGGAACGAGTTCAGGATTGAGGATGTTTTGATGCTTCATGAAAGTTCTGCGTATTGACAAGCCTGGTACCCACCCTGGGCAGCAAGAGAAAAGAGTGGACCCGTTGAGCATGAGCAGAAGGAGAGTCACGTGCAGAAGGAGAGTTGTGGAACATGTGCCCAGGGGTCCAGGGACTAGAGATTCCAGAGTTTCTTAGCAGTGCTTTAATGGATCAATAACAGTGATTTATGGTTAATATGCCAATGTACCAATCTAAGTAAAATTGCTTTCTCTTAGATTGCTTATGTCTGAAGGGTAATTGTGATCGCTTTGATGTTGTCCTTTAAATAGCCCAATTTCATTTATTCAAATGGTTTGGCAGTTTGCTCCTGAAAGAAGAGCTGGCTTTCTACATGGCTGCCTCAAGGGCAGTCCTGGCTTTCACCTCCAACAGAGTCTCTTGCTTAGTGTGGCTGGCCTTGGGTGAAGGAGATATTTAACTTCAGAGCCATAAACTTTCCTTACCCTGGCATTTTTTCACTTCCCCTTCATTCCAAACCTTGCAGGTGCAGAGTCTTTGCCCTGCTGCTCTAAACAAGCTCTAGACAGAATGTCAGCCCCACCCTTGTCTGCCTGGAATGGGAGGTAGGACTGTAATAACTACGCCTTCATGAACTTGGTAGATAGTAGTGATGTACATGGGCTCACAAAGAAAGACAGAAGTGATCTTCAAACTGACCTTGATGGTTTGGTATGGAGATGACAACTATGTGACCTCACAAGATGAGGGAACTACATGGTCAGGAGCAGAAGCTAACATTTCATCAGGAATACGCACATTTTGATCAGCAGCTACAATTACGGGGTGTGTTTTGTGCAGTGGTGGCATGGCTGGCTCTACCCTTTCCCAATAAAACTCTAGGCAGGCTCCGGAGAGCCATTGTTCGATTTTTCAGGAAGTTTGCAATCTGTTTGTTAAACACAACATTATTAAAACTTAAATAGATGGAATGTTTGAACAAATGTGGCAAAATGCTAATAGTTGACAAATCTGTGTATTTGGGTGGCCAACCCTTGATCCTTTGTGTGCGAACCTGTTAGTCTAAACCCCCCTATGATGTGACCAACCCTTAGCAAACATTCCAGAAAATTCCACCAACACATAACTTCCAGGAGGCTCCTTGCAAAACCAAACTTGCCCCAGCTCATGTGGCAGCCCTATGATTGTTCTTGCATCCTTTGGCAGCTGCATTTCTGCATAGCTCCCCTTATCCAACCTCCCCCCTCCTGCAGTTATAGCCCCAGCAGCTACTAGCTTGCGATAACTCCCCACTTAGCTTTCCAATTTCTGGCTCCCAAGCTAGACGATAAAAATCCACTACCTTCCTACCCCTGCCAACCATCCTGTGTAAACTGTACCCCTTCCCCTGTTCAGGACTGTTGACATCTTAAGTATTACCCAGCCTGTGCATAGCCACACAATAAAGCTCCTTTAATCAAGTTTTAGTCTCTTCTCCTCCCTCCGGGTCAGGAAACCTATCAGAATCCATTTGTAAATTGGACTTTGAAAGAGTTCATTAAGGTGTGGCCAAATTGAATGAAGGTGGACATTAATCCAAAATGGCTGAAGTTCTTAGAAGCAAAGGAAATTGGATACAGAAGAAGAAGCCATGGGGAGCAGCCAGAAGCTGAAGGTTAAGGGACCCAGAAGAGAAAGGAGAAGACACCTCTATGTACATTGCCATGTGATGGAAAAGCCAAGGAACCCCAAGACTGCCAGCCAGTCAGAAGATACCAGCCCAGGGAGAAAGCAAGCCTTTAATCTCTGAAACCATAGAGCCAATAAGTTCCTTTTTTTTTTTTAAGTCAACTCATTGTATGGTATTTGTTTTAGCAGCTAGGAAACCAAAACAACCTCTCTACCTCTTTATATATTTTATCATCCTTAGTTTGCCAGCAGAGCCAGCACCTGAAAGGATTCATTGCTTCTGTTCTATGTTGGTTTGTTTTAATAAAGCTTTGCTATTTGTTTAAAGAAAAACCACTAAATTATAAGCAATCATTGTATGAATATTTGCAAATTATCATATACAAATGATATTTTATTGAAATATATAAAAATATATTATCTGTAATTAAATAAAGTATATTAAAAACAAAGGTAATAGCTCCACCCGCCCGCGGCACTCCCGCCGCCAGCCAGCCCTCCTCTCCCTCTTTCTCCGCCCGCCCGCAGTGCTCCCGCCGCCAGCCAACCCTTCTCTCCCTCTTTCTCTGCCCGCGGTGCTCCCGCCGCCAGCCAGCCCTCCTCTCCCTCTTTCTCCGCCGGCGGCGCTCCCGCCGCCATCTTGCCCTCCTCTTTCCCCTTCTGCTCCGGCGGCGCTCCATCTGCCATCTTATCCTTCCGTTTCTCCTCCTGCTCCGGTGGCTCTCCAACCACCACCATACCCTCTTCCGCCTTCACCGGCTCCTCCGCCACCGGCCTCGACAACCTTGCCACCCTCACCTTTCCTCCTCCAGAACAGCTACTGGGGGAGTGGAGACGATACAGAGCAGCTCCTGGAGCCACGACGGAGATCAAAGGCACGGCGTACCCCATCCTGGAACGGCTGACTGTCTGGGAGAACCAGCTCCGGTGAGATCGCCGAGGGGCACGGGCTTTCCTGGGCGGGACGGCAAGCGGCCGGAGTCCCTCCCTTCCTCCAGCCCAGGCCAGCTGGCAGAATTGGGCAGGCGGTCCCCTCGGGCCGCGGTGGCTGGTGCCCCCACTACGCAAGGCCCCCCGGACCAACTGAGAGAGTTGGGTCGGAAATCCCCAGACTGCGGAGAACGGTGACCGGTGGGGGTCCCTTCAAAACACGTGACTCCCCGGTCTGGCTGGGAATGGTGCACTCTCCCGGGCTGCATCGGCTGGCGCCCTCCCGCCACGCTTGGCGCCCTGGGCCAACTAGGAATTTCGGTCTGGTGCTCTCCCGGGCTGCGGTGGCCGGCGACCCTCCCCGCGTTCGGACCCCTGGGCCGGCTGGCACTCTTCCAAGCCGCTTCGGCTGGCGAACCTCCCCCACGGCAAGAGTTTTCCAAAGTTAAAGGACCCACACCACCTTGTACTGGTGGAACACGCAGACAAACGTGTGCCACGAGCACCACCTACTGGGCAGGATAAGAAAAACAGAACCCAGAGATTTCACAGAACAATCTTTCAACCTGTTGGGTCCAACACCCAGGGAAATCTGACTAAATGCCCAGACGCCAGCAGAAGATAATGGATCACACTCAGAAAATTGAAAATATGGCTCAGTCAAAGGAACAAACCAATAGTTCAAATGAGATACAGGAGCTGAAACAACTAATGCTGAATATACGAACAGAAATGGAAAACCTCTTCAAAAACGAAATCGATAAATTGAGGGAGGACATGAAGAAGACATGGGCTGAACATAAAGAAATAGAAAAACTGAAAAAACAAATCAGAGAGCTTATGGAAGTGAAGGATAAAGTAGAAAAGATGGAAAAAACAATGGATACCTACAATGATAGATTTAAAGAGACAGAAGATAGAATTAGTGATTTGGAGGATGGAACATCTGAATTCCAAAAAGAAACAGAAACTATCGGGAAAAGAATGGAAAAATTTGAACAGGGTATCAGGGAACTCAAGGACAATATGAACCGCACAAATATACATGTTGTGGGTGTCCCAGAAGGAGAAGAGAAGGGAAAAGGAGGAGAAAAACTGATGGAAGAAATTATCACTGAAAATTTCCCAACTCTTATGAAAGACCTAAAATTACAGATCCAAGAAGTACAGCGCACCGCAAAGAGATTAGACCCAAATAGGCATTCTCCAAGACACTTACTAGTTAGAATGTCAGAGGTCAAAGAGAAAGAGAGGATCTTGAAAGCAGCAAGAGAAAAACAATCTGTCACATACAAGGGAAACCCAATAAGACTATGTGTAGATTTCTCAGCAGAAACCATGGAAGCTAGAAGACAGTGGGATGATATATTTAAATTACTAAAAGAGAAAAACTGCCAACCACGACTCCTATATCCAGCAAAATTGTCCTTCAAAAATGAGGGAGAAATTAAAACATTCTCAGACAAAAAGTCACCGAGAGAATTTGTGACCAAGAGACCAGCTCTGCAAGAAATACTAAAGGGAGCACTAGAGTCAGATACGAGAAGACAGAAGAGAGAGGTATGGAGAAGAGTGTAGAAAGAAGGAAAGTCAGATATGATATATATAATACAAAAGGCAAAATGGTAGAGGAAAATATTATCCAAACAGTAATAACACTAAATGTCAATAGACTGAATTCCCCAATCAAAAGACATAGACTGGCAGAATGGATTAAAAAACAGGATCCTTCTATATGCTGTCTACAGGAAACACATCTTAGACCCAAAGATAAACATAGGTTGAAAGTGAAAGGTTGGGAAAAGATATTTCATGCAAATAACAACCAGAAAATAGCAGGAGTGGCTATACTAATATCCAACAAGTTAGACTTCAAATGTAAAACAGTTAAAAGAGACAAAGAAGGACACTATATACTAATAAAAGGAACAATTAAACAAGAAGACATAACAATCATAAATATTTATGCACCGAACCAGAATGCCCCAAAATACGTGAGGAATACACTGCAAACACTGAAAAGGGAAATAGACACATCTACCATAATAGTTGGAGACTTCAATTCACCACTCTCATCAATGGAAAGAACATCTAGACAGAGGATCAATAAAGAAATAGAGAATCTGAATATTACTATAAATGAGCTAGACTTAACAGACATTTATAGGACATTACATCCCACAACAGCAGGATACACCTTTTTCTCAAGTGCTCATGGATCATTCTCAAAGATAGACCATATGCTGGGTCACAAAGCAAGTCTTAACAAATTTAAAAAGATTGAAATCATACACAACACTTTCTCGGATCATAAAGGAATGAAGTTGGAAATCAACAATACGCAGAGTGCCAGAAAATTCACAAATACGTGGAGGCTCAACAACACACTCTTAAACAACAAGTGGGTCAAAGAAGAAATTGCAAGAGAAATTAGTAAATACCTCGAGGCGAATGAAAATGAAAACACAACATATCAAAACTTATGGGACGCAGCAAAGGCAGTGCTAAGAGGGAAATTTATTGGCCTAAATGCCTATATCAGAAAAGAAGAAAAGGCAAAAATGCAGGAATTAACTGTCCACTTGGAAGAACTGGAGAAAGAACAGCAAACTAATCCCAAAGCAAGCAAAAGGAAAGAAATAACAAAGATTAGAGCACAAATAAATGAAATTGAAAACATGAAAACAATAGAGAAAATCAATAAGGTCAGAAGTTGGTTCTATGAGAAAATCAATAAGATTGATGGGCCCTTAGCAAGATTGACAAAAAGAAGAAGAGAGAGGATGCAAATAAATAAGATCAGAAATGAAAGAGGAGACATAACTACTGACCTCACAGAAATAAAGGAGGTAATAACAGGATACTATGAACAACTTTACGCTAATAAATACAACACTTTAGATGAAATGGACGGGTTCCTGGAAAGACATGAACAACCAACTTTGACTCAAGAAGACATAGATGACCTCAACAAACCAATCACAAGTAAAGAAATTGAATTAGTCATTCAAAAGCTTCCTAAAAAGAAAAGTCCAGGACCAGATGGCTTCACATGTGAATTCTATCAAACATTCCAGAAAGAATTAGTACCAACTCTCCTCAAACTCTTCAAAAAAATCGAAGTGGAGGGAAAACTACCTAATTCATTCTACGAAGCCAACATCACCCTCATACCAAAACCAGGCAAAGATATTACAAAAAAAGAAAACTACAGACCAATCTCTCTAATGAATACAGATGCAAAAATCCTCAATAAAATTCTAGCAAATCGTATCCAACAACACATTAAAAGAATTATACATCATGACCAAGTAGGATCATCCCAGGTATGCAAGGATGGTTCAACATAAGAAAATCAATTAATGTAATACACCATATCAACAAATCAAAGCAGAAAAATCACATGATCATCTCAATTGATGCAGAGAAGGCATTTGACAAGATTCAACATCCTTTCCTGTTGAAAACACTTCAAAAGATAGGAATACAAGGGAACTTCCTTAAAATGATAGAGGGAATATATGAAAAACCCACAGCTAATATCATCCTCAATGGGGAAAAATTGAAAACTTTCCCCCTAAGATCAGGAACAAGACAAGGATGTCCACTATCACCACTATTATTCAACATTGTGTTGGAGGTTCCAGCCAGAGCAATTAGACAAGAAAAAGAAATACAAGACATCAAAATTGGAAAGGAAGAAGTAAAACTATCACTGTTTGCAGACGATATGATACTATACGTCGAAAACCTGGAAAAATCCACAACAAAACTACTAGAGCTAATAAATGAGTACAGCAAAGTAGCAGGTTACAAGATCAACATTCAAAAATCTGTAGCATTTCTATACATGAGCAATGAACAAGCTGAGGGGGAAATCAAGAAACAAATCCCATTTACAATCGCAACTAAAAGAATAAAATACCTAGGAATAAATTTAACTAAAGAGACAAAAAACCTATATAAAGAAAACTACGAAAAACTGCTAAAAGAAATCACAGAAGACCTAAATAGATGGAAGGGCATACCGTGTTCATGGATTAGAAGACTAAATATAGTTAAGATGTCAATCCTACCTAAATTGATTTACAGATTCAATGCAATACCAATCAAAACCCCAACAACTTATTTTTCAGAAATAGAAAAACCAATAAGCAAATTTATCTGGAAGGGCCGGGTGCCCTGAATTGCTAAAAACATCTTGAGGAAAAAAAACGAAGCTGGAGGTCTCACGCTGCCGGACTTTAAGGCATATTATGAAGCCACAGTGGTCAAAACAGCATGGTATTGGCATAAAGATAGATATATCGACCAATGGAATCGAATAGAGTGCTCAGATATAGACCCTCTCATCTATGGACATTTGATCTTTGATAAGGCAGTCAAGCCAATTCACCTGGGACAGAACAGTCTCTTCAATAAATGGTGCCTAGAGAACTGGATATCCATATGCAAAAGAATGAAAGAAGACCCATATCTCACACCCTACACAAAAGTTAACTCAAAATGGATCAAAGATCTAAACATTAGGTCTAAGACCATAAAACAGTTAGAGGAAAATGTAGGGAGATATCTTATGAAACTTTCAATTGGAGGTGGTTTTATGGACCTTAAACCTAAAGCAAGAGCATTGAAGAAGGAAATAAATAAATGGGAGCTCCTCAAAATTAAACACTTTTGTGCATCAAAGAACTTCATCAAGAAAGTAGAAAGACAGCCTACACAATGGGAGATAATATTTGGAAATGACATATCAGATAAAGGTCTAGTATCCAGAATTTATAAAGATATTGTTTAACTCAACAACAAAAAGACAGCCAACCTAATTACAAAATGGGAAAAAGACTTGAACAGACACCTACCAGAAGAGGAAATACAAATGGCCAAAAGGCACATGAAGAGATGCTCAATGTCCCTGGCCATTAGAGAAATGCAAATCAAAACCACAATGAGGTATCATCTCACACCCACCAGAATGGCCATTATCAACAAAACAGAAAATGACAAGTGCTGGAGAGGATGCGGAGAAAGAGGCACACTTATCCATTGTTGGTGGGGATGTCAAATGGTGCAACCACTGTGGAAGGCAGTTTGGCGGTTCCTCAAAAAGCTGAATATAGAATTGCCATACGACCCAGCAATACCATTGCTGGGTATCTACTCAAAGGACTTAAGGGCAAAAACTCAAACGGACATTTGCACACCAATGTTTATAGCAGTGTTATTTACAATTGCAAAGAGATGGAAACAGCCAAAATGTCCATCAACAGAAGAATGGCTAAACAAACTGTGGTATATACATACGATGGAATATTATGCAGCTTTAAGACAGGATAAACTTATGAAGAATGTAATAACATGGATGGACCTACAGAACATTATGCTGAGTGAGTCCAGCCAAAAACTAAAGGACAAATACTGTATGGTCCCACTGATGTGAACGGACATTCGAGAATAAACTTGGAATATGTCATTGGTAACAGAGTCCAGCAGGAGTTAGAAACAGGGTAAGATAATGGGTAATTGGAGCTGAAGGGATACAGACTGTGCAACAGGACTAGATATAAAAAACTTAAAAATGGACAGCACAATAATACCTAATTGTAAAGTAATCATGTTAAAACACTGAATGAAGCTGCATCTGAGCTATAGGGTTTTTTGTTTTTTGTTTTATTTTACTATTATTATTACTTTTATTTCTTTTCTCTATATTATCATTCTATATCTTTTTCTGTTGTGTTGCTAGTTCTTCTAAACTGATGCAAATGTACTAAGAAACGATGATCATGCATCTATGTGCTGATGTTGAGAATTGCTGATTGCATATGTAGAGTGGTGTGATTTCTAAATGTTGGGTTAATTTCTTTTTTTCCATTAATTAATAAAAAAAAAAAACAAAGGTAATAAATACTCATAAGTCATCATTTCCTAGCTGTTGTACTACTCTCGAGGTTATTTTGTACTTGTATGATGGAAATACACATAATATGTGCCGTGAACATCTCTTCCCAAGTCCATGTTCAGTGATATCACACTGAGAGCTTGGCATCAGCCAATCAACCATGGTAGGAGTATCTGTACCAAGGAAACCAGCAAATGCTACAGATCAGGGTTTGATTTATTACTTTGCTGATTGTTTAGACTTAAGAGAGAGTTGGAGAAAATTTTAATAATATAGGTTTAATTTAAAAGTGTGTGTCTGGAGATATTACACAGTGTGAACAGCACTGTTGGAAAGGAAGCCGTACCTGAAAGAGAATTAATGCTAACCCAATTGCGGAGAAGAAAAGAATTTATTTTCTCTCTTGCAAGAACGGGCGTGCAATCAACAGGTGATGGCTGGCATGTCAAGCAACAGAACATCATAGATTTTATACCCTGTGCATAACACGCAGGGCCCACCCCTGTTTCTCCGCTGATTGGATACTCCAGAGGTTACAGCATATGTGTAGAGTCTAACAAATTCAAATTTCCCGCCAAAAAGTTCCTGCTTTTGATTATGTCTTTCATCCTGGTAACCCTGGTCAATACTTGTTTAAACTTATTTTTACCCATGTAAGGATCTGACACCAATTCTAGGCTTACTTCAAGAGGCCCTCTCCTTCCCTAGTCTGCGAGACCAGTTTGAGCCTTTTGTTTAGTAAGTTTCATTTCTCCCATTCCAGGCCATTTTGTGTGAAAGCTAAACTTAATTCTATTCTTATAAATACAAAAAGAAGTTGAGGAAATATTCTTTCAGTGTTCAGAAAATATTATCTGATTCAGCAAAAGAAGTCACTCTTATCATCGATGAATGAGTCAAGTTCCAGTGGATGTGTGCATTGTCTCTTTTTTGTTTTACGTATTAAAGTAAATGAAAGTATCAACCAACATTTGTGGTGGAACTAAACTTGGAACAAGAGTTAAACATTTACCAGTACCTTGCTATTTGCAGGCCACTATTCACCTCTCAAGCTCAGTGCTGATTATCTAGAGCCACATTTTGTGGGTAGGAGGAAGCTTTTGTTCATTGTAGAAAAATCTTTAAGAGTTTAAGATGAGCAAAACAATATAATAAAAATTACTTATATCTTACCAACCAGAGATAACAGTAATTCTTACTTTTACAAAATGTGGAATAAAACTATAAAGGAATACTGTTTTATAATCTGCTTTTTTTTGAAAGATGGTATTTGGAGAGCAGTTTTCCATATCTCTGAATCTAACCTTCTAAAAATCTCCATTTTAATTCTTTCTTAAAAAGTTACTTTATGGATTATCATAGTTTATTCCAACAATCCTCAATGGTTGAACGTTTGGTTTCTTAACAATTTGTTGCAATTAAAAATGCAACCTTACAAGGCACTTCTTTGTAGGTAAGTTACATATCCACTATTTTCCTTAGGATAAATTTCTAAAAGAAAGGTATACATTTATGATACTAAGTCTTTAAAACATCTAGTCTGGTAGATTGGAAGCTCCATGTGGTAGGGTCTGCCAGTTCAGTAAATACGTATTTACTGAATTTGAGAAGGAAAGAAATGGGGATGGGTAGATTGCCCTTAGGCTCGTGGTAAATTAGAGCCAAGAAGATGGATGTCTTTGGAGATGAAATTAACTGATCTATTTAAAGACGGTGCTGATAATGGGTTGGAGAGAGTGGGAGTTGATAGTGAAGAAAGCGACCAGTTACTCCCTTTTACTGGATGGAGAATTAATTGTTTAAATCAGGGTTTAATTTAACAAAAAAACCCCAGTTTTGGGCTTATTAAGTCTAAGTTTGACAGCCCTACTACATATTTGTCTTGCTTCCAGGACAAGTAAAGCACTTTACTTTTACATAAGTTTTCCCCAATTCTAAAAATAGAGATTATAATGCCTTCTCCATTTACCTCATTGGATTTCTGTAAGTCAAAATGAAATAGTGGATGTGAAAGTGCTTTATAATATGAGATTAAATGTCAGAATTTTATAGATTTTAATAAATTCTGTTTTCATCCTAAACATAAAAGTTTTAACAGCAAAAACAAAACATATAAAACTACCACTGTGTAATATAGAATTATTTCCAAGGGAAAAAATTCAGCCCATCATAAAATTTATTTACTATGGCTCTTTAGAAAAGAAAAGATGAACCATATACCATTAAGAAGCATTTTATGCATGGTTTTGTTTGATTTTATACTTATGGAAAAAATCTATGTTGGGTCATACTAGTTGTACATATTTAAAAGATTTTATAACAGGATAGTGTTTTGTCATTTAAGTTTAAGTGATGGACAAGAAGCTATATGCATTCAGGAGACTGTAAACCAAGAGTTCTGCCACTAGGCACGTAACAATTTAAAATAGAAATTCTTTCTTCTGCTGGAAATGCCAAGGACATCAGCCTGACTGGTTGTCATGTCAATGAAACAATCTTCACCAGGGTTTCTTGGTGTCTGGTTGCAGCCTGCAGAGCAACCATCTAATGAGGCTATAATTTCCTAAGCGATGAGAGTCAGATGAGAAACTAAAATAGTTATTAAAACGACCTTTTCTACATGTTAATATGCAAGACTCTACCTGTAGCTAAGTAGCAAGAGTGGGCCACTTGAGTTCAAAATTTAATGAAGGTGTACACAGTCTATTTAGTTGGAGAAAAATAATAATCACAGAACTGAATCACAAGGTTTATGATTCACAGGTAATTACTGTTTGGTTGTTCTGGAAAGTAGAAATATAAGTGGCAACTCTTGAAACTAATAAGGATATGACCTTGAGGATTTCTTTGTTTTTTTTTTTTAAACCTTGTTTCATTGCCAAAAAGTAGAGACACTCAGCTAAGGGTGTTGGGATTTTCCTAACTGTTCTGGTGGCAGCTGGCTTGCAGTGCCGCCTAGGAGTCTCTCAGAGCTCTAAGCTTCCATCAGGCATGCCGTGATTCATGTTGGGAAGGAATTCAAAATGACAGTGCAAGTCCAGAAAGCAGTAGCAGGGGGAAAAAGCCTTTTCCTGGAACGTTTCTCAAATTTCATTTTTTGAATAGACAACTGATTTCAGACCAGAAATAAGATGATTATTACCTAAAACATTTACATACACTTTAGCTTGTGGTCAAAAGCATGATTTAATTGGATAACACAGTGCTTTAGGAAGCATGACATTCCCAGTTTTGCCACTGACCAACTGTACTACTGTCTTCATTTAATATTTTATTAAAAGCCTCTATGCCATTTGTAAATCTTATTTATTGAGGGTCCATAAGGCAGACAGCCTAATACCAGAAGCTTATTGGTATGTGATGGTAATGTAGATTTTAGTACATGTTCCTGATACAGAGGACTACGGAATATAGAAATATTTTGTGAATTAGCTTATTTCTATCAAGAATATTTTATTAGCTGCCCTTTACAGGGAACTGAGGTAATTGTCAACAACGTACCATAAAAAAATAGAGAACTTAGGTATACAACTTTTAGGTGGTCTAAGAGCATGTTTAGTCTATTTGAAAGATAATTACTACTCATCTCAAAGTTTATTGATTCAACCCTTTATTCAAAAGTAGTAACTGAGCACTCACTTTGTGCAAGCAACTCTGTTTGGGAATGCAAATCCGCCATGATAATAGAAACGAAAGAAGCAAAAACTATTATATACCTGAACCATTTTTCTATTTTATTTTCAATCTAGACTTGACATTTTCCCTGAGTTTTCCAACTTGGAACCCTCTCTATTGAGCTGCTCCAACCTCCTTTCTGCTCCCTTGCCTCCTCTCTTCCCAAATTAGCTCTGCCTTGCTTTCTCCCTCCTCCCTCTCCAGGTGTGTATCACACCGCGGAGCACAAACTCCCACACCTGGCACGAGCCTACCACCCGCACATCACGTCTCTCCTGACTCCTGGCAAAGCGCGTCTTGTATCTCACACTGTGCACTATGACTAAATAAGTGACTAAGGAACTTGGCTAGTGATTTGTTGGTATGGGCGTTTATGCCTTGCTTATTTATAACCCATAGGTGGGATTGTTTTCCAAGGGAAGTACAAAATGAAGAAAAGTTCATGGATTGCTGAAGAAATGTACCTATGGGTCTACTTATCACCCTCTGCAGCACTACAGTGATGAAAATCTTGAGTCTCTTAGCCTACAGCCCGCACACAAGGACCGCACATGCAGTTAGTGGGGCCCTAGACCCTCTGAGCAACGAAAACGATCTCTGTCATGCGAAAAAAGAAAGGTCTCAGTAAATCAAGGAATTGGTCAAGATACACAGCTTTGAACAGAGACCTGAAAAACAGTCCCTTAATCAGGAAAAGAGTTTATATTTCTTACATACCCAGAAATGTGGGGGATAGGTAATACAGGACTAATATTATTTTTCAAATACTCTAGCTGCTTCTGTTTTTTTCCTGCTCCGCAGTCCTTAGCTTTTGGTTTTCGTCTTTATGGTCACAAGATAGTTGCTACCCCTCCAGGCATCGTGTCTGAGTTCCAGGAAGACAGAAGAGAAAGGGAAAGGGGCAAAAGTATTTCCAACAGAGTCTGACTGTTTTTCTTGAGGGTCATACTTGCTTGGAAGCCCCACCCTGTAGGTTTCTGCTTCTAACTCAGTTTGACCAAACTGCCACAGGAGCCTGAATTTAAAAAACAGCAACAGCAACAAAAAGTGGGTGTTTGATTCCTCCACTGCAAGTCAGGGAAGAATGAAGGAAAGATGGAAACTGGTTGGCAAATAGCAGTGACTGCCAGTTTTTAGCAAAAATAAAGTTAAATGGGTAGTTGATGACAATGGCTCCTGATATATCCTCCCCAAACAGAGGAAAAGGTACATTGATATGCAAGCCACACCCTCAGTATAACGTGAAGACAGAAAATGTCTAAACCTCAAAATAACTGTGAATAAGACAATAATCACAGAAGTTCAGAATGCAATTTCTCACAATTCGAATACCTCTGTCCTGCCACGAGGCTTTGAGGCAGGCAAAAGCAGACCAAGAAAAACTGCAGGGAAGAGAAAATAGGGAAATCAGTGAAGGATCCTAAATTTAATTTTAATCTACCAATACACGGACTAATTCCACCCTAACTTTGAAAATGACTAAAAACGTGTCCAGGCAGATCAGAGCATGGATGTCAGTAAAGGAACTTTGACATATAGGTAATTCAAAGGGTCAGGCATGATTCAAAGGGGGAGTTTTTGAAGCTCATAGTTCCGGGGAAGAAAAAAGACAAAAACAACAACACAGACTGCCCAGGCAGCTGTGACAAATACCATACAAAGAGCTGGCTTAACAACAGGAATTTTTTTTAACAACTGGAATTTATTGGCTCACGTTTTGGGGAGGCTGGAAGTCCAAATCCAAGGTGTCTGCACGGCTTTGCTTTCTCCCCCAAATTTATAGGGTTCTGGTGTTGGCTTGCTGCTATTCTGGGGATCTTTGGCTCTACCCGTGACCCCTGGTGCTCTCTCTCTTTCCTTGCCTCTGCTCTTCTGCTTTGTGCTGACTTCCGGCTTCTTGCTCCTCTGGCTGCCTCCAAATTCCCTCCCTTATAAGGCCTCTAGTCATAGGGATTAAAGACATCCTCATCCAGTTTGTCCACACCTAAATAGGACTATAGAAGATCCTATTTACAAAGAGTCCATACCTTAATTGATAGGATACCTTCAAAGGGTCCTATTTACACATGGGTTCACGTCCACAGCGACAAGGATTTTTTGGGGTATTTAATTCAATCTACCAGAAGTTGGAAGAGGAAAAGAATTTAAAAAGGAAAATTTAGGTTTCTACAAGACAAAGAGAAACATAAATATGGAGGACTCTCAACTTTCCCAACCTCATCAAAGGGACCAAAAATCCCCACCAAAATACCTGGATGTAAGGACCCAGAGCCCAGGCCCTGCCCCTCTGCCATTTTGAGGGCAAGTCACATGACCAGGACAGATGTTAACGGTCAAAGAATGTAAACCCCCACCCCTAATAACCAAATCTCAGGACAGTCTGCGGAAACTCCACTGTAACCAGACCTCACAGAGACTGTTAAACTTTCTAAGCTGTTCCTGGGCATGTCTCTCTCTCTCTTTTCCTATCTTGGCTTTAGGCAGAGCACAGACTTTTATCTCCCAACTGGACACGGTCGGGATGGTCTTCCTCCAGCCGGTAAGCCCCTAATTAAACAAGCACGTGGGTGGTCTTTTGTCTAGTGTGTCCTTTGTTCTCAGGGGGTTGTGCTGGGCTGAAACACTGCACTTTGTTATACCAATATAAGATGATGCCATTAAACCAGGAATCTTGAAAACACTCCAATACCATGCAAATTAACAACTAGAAAGTGAAATCTACCTAGAGCTGTTGCAAAAATCAGGAAATAGAATTTCACACCTTTCAACTGAAGAAAATTCTCCCTAACAAAACAACCACGAAACAGAATAAAATTGTAAGTTAAAATATCAAACAGAATTAAACATATGAAAAAGGCATTTATAGATATGAAAACTACTTTAAACCAGAAATACAAAAACTAAAAATAAAATGGACAAAAAAACAGGGACAAAAGTATCTCAGAAAGAAAGAGTAAAGTACAAAGTGTCCAAGGGAGAATAGCCTCAAATAAAGGGACATTGAAGAAAGATACAAAACAATGAAGAGAAGGGAAATGGCATAAAGAAATAAGTAAAAAAGGATCAAAGGAAAGAGCCAGAAATGGAAGACAGGCAAAAAAGGAATAATATTCAAGCTATCAGAGTCCCTGAAGAAGAAAAACAAAACAATAAAATTAAGCTATTATTTAAAACTATAATCTAAGACACTTTTACAGAAATGGAAAGAGTCCTGTGTCTACAAATTCCAAGTTGCATACGAGTACCTGAAAAACTTCACCCAGAATGATCAAATTCCAAGATATATCCTAGTAAAACATTATATTTCAAAGAGAAGAACGAAACCCTTAAGCCGTCCAAGCAAAAAGATTTAAAAAACTTATAAAGTTAAAAGACCAGAGTGACATCAAAGTTTTCAAAACCAACCTACAAAGCAAGACAGCAATGGAGTAGCATTTTTTCAAAAGCTTAATGAAAAAAGGTGTGAAGCAAGGATTTTACTTCTAGCCATGCTATCCTTCAAATATCAAGCATGTAGAAATAGCAGCTTATAAGAACTTAGGAAATTATGTGCCATTTGCCCTTTTTTGAGGAACTTCTAGAGGATAAGCTTCATAAAATCAAGTGATGATTGGAAGAACTTCGGTAAAAGAACTGGTGGTGAGCATTTAAAAGTATATAAATGCACATCCACTGGGATTGAATCATGTCCCCCACCCCTCCCTGTACAAGAGACATGTCCATGTCCCAAGCCCGGTGCTGTGGGTGTGGTCCCATTTGTAGATGGGACCTTTGAGGATGCTATTAGTTAAGAGGTGGCCAAACTGAATGAGGGTCAGATTAATCCAGTATAGCTCAAGTCCTTATAAGCAGGGGAAATTCAGGAAGCAGTTATTCAGGAGACGCTAGAGGAGGAGATAGAAGACAGAGCACCATGTGATGGAGGCAGAATTGCATCGACGGCCGAGGTACACCAAGAACTGCTGTCAAGCCACCACTCTGGAGAAAGCCCCGCCATGCTGACAGCTTGATTTTGAACTTACAGCCTCCAAACTGTGAGCCAATGAATTCCTATTGTTTAAGTTAATCAGGGTGTGGTATGTACCTTAGCCGCCTTGGAAAACTAAAAGGACATGTAAGGCTAAAACAAAAGTGATGACAAGAATAGGCAACAATATACAAATGTTATATTTTGTTATGAAATAGAAAAATTATTTCAGAATAAAAAGTTAAAAAATATAATTTATGACTGCCCCATATATGTCATTTATGAAAGTGGAATTGCTTTTATGGGAGCAAGTAACAGTAATATTTCAGAATTTAAAACTTAAGGCCCTGGAAGTGAAAAAGAGAAATAGAGAAGCATAGGCAGCATGCCTAGAAGAATTGCTCTAAGAGCAAATCTAATAATAAATGGTGTCATGGAATGGAGTAAAGGCCATTGAACTTTGAATGCAAATTCCTAGTGACACTGGCCACCTGGTAAGTGAATCAGGATCACTGACCACTCTTCAGGGCCTGGGACCCGAGCAGGGCTGGTCCCAGGGCAGTGCTGGCCAGCCTGGGTGCAGTACCTATCTCAATTTCTCCACTACCTGTTCCAAACTGCTCATCTCATTCCCTCCCCCAACACCAAAGCATATTTCCCAGGTGAATTCACATTAAGCTATAGATCAAGAACACAGTCAAAAAAATAATATGTCACCCCCAAGAGAACCTCTTTTGTTGCTCAGATGTGGCCTCTCTCTCCAGCCAACACAACAAGCAAACTCACCGCCCTCCCCTTGTCTATGTGGGACATGACTCCCAGGGGTATGGACCTACCTGGCAACGTGGGACTGAAATCCTAGGACGAGCTGGGACTCAGCAGCAAGGGATTGAGAAAACCTTCTTAACCAAAAGGGGGAAGAGAGGAACGAGTCAAAATAAAGTGTCAGTGGCTGAGAGATTCCAAACAGAGTCGACAGGCTATCCTGGAGGTTATTCTTACGCATTAAGTAGATATCACCTTGTTAGTCAAGATGTAATGGAGAGGCTGGAGGGAACTTCCTGTTCCAGTAGTCATGTTTCTTGAGGATGACTGAATAATGATATAGCTTTTACAATGTGACTGTGTGATTGTGAAAACCTTGTGTCTAATGCTCCTTTTATCTAACTTATCAACAGATGAGTAAAACATATGGAATAAAAATAAATAATAGGGGGAAAAATGTTAAAATAAATTTAGTAGATTGAAATGCTAGTGATCTATGAAAGGGTGGGGTAAGGGGTATGGTATGTATGAATTTTTTTCTGTTTTCTTTTTATTTCTTTTTCTGAATTGATGCAAATAGTCTAAGAAATGATCATGATGATGAATATGCAACTATGTGATGATATTGTGAATTACTGATTATATATGTAGAATGGAATGATCATATGTTAAGAATGTTTGTATTTGTTTGTTGTTATATATATTTTAAAAAATTTAAAAATTAATAAAAAAATATGGTGCTTTGTGGGATCAACAATTACATTCTGACCAAAAGGGGGAAAAGAAGTGTAATTAATAACTTATCAGTGGCAGAGAGAGTTCAAATAGAGTCGAGAGACTACTTTGGAGGTTGTTCTTATTCAAGCTTCAGACAGACATTGCTACCTACCATAACCTGCCAACCCCCAACCAGGACCATCCCAGCCAATCCTAAAGAACACCTAGGGCAATATATAAGATTCCACAAGGGTTCCAGGCACTAGAGTAACTTTGTAGAAACCTACAACATCCAGATGGTCCTTGGTCCAGATAAGTTCTGAAACCTAGTCCAGCCTCTCCAGAGCATCAGATAATTCCATCTCCCTACCCCGTATTAGTCACAGATCCTTCCAAAATGAAAAATTTAGAATTGCCACAGCTCAAACAACCCCAAAGAGAGGTATGGAAAGATCAAAAGTGATGGTAGAATTATACATAGAAGATGGGACTTTAACAAATGAATATGAATGCTGAATCATTAAATTGATATCTCTTAGTCTTCAGTATTTTACAGCAGCTGGACTAAAAACTAAGATTGCGAAATTGTATCCCAAGTCAAAGTCTGAAATACGTTCTACAACTAATTGTGGTGCTGTGCTTTGAAAATTATAGCTTTTTTGTATATATGTTATTGTTCACAAAAAAAGAAGGAAAAAAAGTTGATTGTGATGATAAAAAAAGTATTTAAGCCCTCTAGTCTCCTATATTCTGGGGCAACTAGAAGGAAAAATCTGAGAGGATCATATGGTAGCCCCTGACAAACTCTGGGATCTGTCCTGTAACTACTTGTTGAAGAGTGCTTTGAAAATTGTTGCTTTTTATTTCTTTGCTTTGTATATATGTTATGCTATACAGTAAAAAATGTTAAAAAAATAATGATATGGTGCTTGAGAAGTTGGTACTACACTTTTACTTGATACTTATTTTCTAGGTATATGTATGAACCCTAGGAATGCTTTTTTTAAAATTTTTTTTATTTATTTAAAGAGTGCACCAAAGACCCTGCCCCTGACCTCCTTTTCTGGGTGAGCCACAGACTGTGAGCAGTTACTATAACTATTCCAACAATGGCTTTAAGCGCCATCAGCAAAATCTGAAGAAAAACAATCCCTGTTCTTAAATACGGAGGGTGGCAATTTTGCAATTTCATATTGAGATAGTCTATTTGCTAATATTTTGTATTGTGTTATTAGCTATTTATAATTTGTAGGAAACATTTCCTTTCTTTTTCTGTTTTTAGAGGCAAACACAATTTTAAAATGTCCTTATATTTTCTCCTTGCTTATGTTCCAAACTATTTGCACAAACTAAATTGTTCTAATTTTCATGATTCAGATTTACTGGGCAGTTTCCTTCAACTTCTATTGTCACAAAACAGTGTATAAAAATAAAAAATGCAGACATAAATACCAGAAAAAACGACTAATGACTTGAAAGTGGCCACCTTTAAGGAGTGGGCTTGGTGGTGGGGAAAGCGGTGGTGGAATTGGGAGGCTGCTGGTTTTTAATAGGTCTATCATTATTATTTGATTTTAAACAATGATTATGCATTATATTGATACTTAAAAAGTAAGTTTTAGAACTGCTTAAGTAAGTCTTGCCTCATGCTTTATGATATGAACCAAATGTTCCTTATTGTCAGAAAGAGGCCATATCTTGAAGCAGTCCAATATATATTTGCTTATACTATACATTTGATGATTCGCTCCTTTAGGAAAGGTGCAATTTGAGATTAAGTATTAGGCTCTTTTGTCTCGGAAATAGGGCCTTGGCAACAACAAGGTGCTTATTAAATATTTATTAATGAGTAAGAGCAAGATTCAGTACATACTTTTGAAATTTAAAAAAAAAAGACATCTAGAAACCAGATTTATCAGATGATATTTCAGAGTACAGGTATAAAACTGCAACCAACCCTACCCTAAGTGTCTGGAACTCATCAAAAGGGGATCCCTCAGGTGACTTGGAGGAGTGACCCCACTTTACAAAATTTAGCTCTACATGTTAGAATGTAAAAGTTGACAGTCTTGCAGAAATCCCTTTAACACAATAGGTACCCAAAATGATTGTTAAATTTTCAGAAATCATCACTTGTAATATGTGCCTTTATGGGTGATGATATTCCTCTTTTAGAGCTGAACTGATGCCTGTTAGTTTATAACTTCCCCAAAGGAGACTTTTCTTTCTTGTCACTTGAAAAAAAAGATAAAGTCTTAGAGAAGGGGAGTCAGGCAAAACTTTCTTTTGGAAAGTATTTTCATAGCTTATTAAATGAAATTTATTGGAGGGCTTGGGATCAGTGCTGAGTACCAAAAGGAGGACAACCAGTGCAGAGTATTTGTACTACCAACTCAACAAATAGGAAGAGATACTGCAGCTCATAGTTTCTCAACATATTTGTCCTCTAAGTTGAAACCATTATGCAAAAAACAATGGGGGAAGGAAGAAAAATATATGGACAGGAGGCAAAAGAGAAACAGGAAAGAAAAGAGGGCGGTGACACAGATATACCTACTGGAAGCCATGATGAACTCAGTGTAACTAACCCAATCATTAATTTTTTAAAAAGGAGAATCTCTGCCCAAACAAATATGAAAAGAACAGTCTCTTTAACTTGATACCATTTTCCTTCAATGATCAAAAAGGCATTTATTTCAGGTCCATTTTCCTTGGTTGGGTCATTCTGGGAAGCTTTCCTTGCTCCTCATCCTCCAACCCAATACATCAAATTCGATCCAGGCATCTCTCTCATAGCACTTGCTGGCATAGCCCTATTGCATGGATGTGATTGCCTGCATATTTGCCATATCTATCACTAAGTTGCAAGCTCTGGGAAGGGGCCGTTCTATTTTGCTTCATCGTTGAATGCCCTTTGCTCAGTGCTGCTTGGCACATAAATGGATGCTTGCTACATATTTGCTGAATAAATGGATGAGTGGATTTTACTATCCTTTTTTACTTTATATCCATAGGAGCATGTGTCTGGACACAACATGCATTCACTGAAGACTTGACTCCAACAATAAAGTAGTGACTTTGGCAACCAGTCAGAGCTCTCTAGACAGAGGAAATAAGAGAGTGGATATCTCCCGGCTCAGGAGAGCTTAAGACAGGTCTTAAGAGCAACTACACAGATCCTGGAGCCAATGAGACAAAGGTAAAAATCTAGGATTAACTTCAGGAATTGACACTTCTCTTTCTTTTCAGTTACCGTTGGCTCATTGCCTAAGCTATGAAGCAACTCAGGGGAAATATAAATTACAGCAAGAAACTGGACTCTATCCTTCACCTGGCAACAGACTTAGTAAGTCTGCCTTATTTCCAAGTGGTTTGTGCTACCTGGATATGTGATCCCTATTGTCTTAGACTATAATTACCCTGAGAGTTTTTCATCCTCATTGATAACAGTTTTGTAGCATTTGTATTAGTTACTCTATTTAATTCAAGGGGAAAGGAGGTGGGAGGGACAGAGCCAGGAGTCAAAAGAAGGCTCTGTGCTGCTCTAGACTGGGACAATGTCCTTATTTATTACATAATGCTACCACAGTCCCAGTAGAGATGATGCTTCTGATCAGTAGTTGCAGACATGTATGTTAGGGGTCATTTTATTATTTAATTTTAATTTTTATTGGTGTAACAGGAATAGAGTTGTTCCAGTTTATTCATATTCCCTTTCCTGATTCCCTTTGTCAGATCTGGCATACTTTTGGGAAGCAGTAGTTCCTAAGCATGGAACTATAAGTATTGGGCTCCATTCTTGATTTCTATTATTCATTCAATGAATATTTATTGAGCACCTATAATAGGGCATTGTTTTAGATGCTGGGAAAATAACAGTAAATAAAACAGAGATCATATTCTAGGAAGATAGACAACAAATATAACAAATAAGTAAACTGTATATAATGTCCAAATATGAGAAGTGATATGAAAGAGAAAAATCAGGGTAATGGGTATGGGGAGTGTCAGTGGGCAGGGAGGGGTTCTGCAATTTTAAATAGGGAAGTCGTTAGAGGCCTTATTGAAAGTCAACATTTGTGTAAGGACTTGAAGGTTGTAAGGGAGTGAGTTCTGCCAGTATCTGGGAGAAGAGAGTTCAGCCTTACGGAGGCCCTGAGATGGGAACAAGGCTAGCATATTTGAGGAACAGCAAAGAGGCCATTGTGGCTAAAGTGGAAAGAGTGGTGGGGGCGTGGGTGTAGGTAGATTTGATATTACAGAAGTAATGAAGGCTCAGATCATGGGGTGGGGGGATGCGTTTGGAGGCTGCTGGTTTTTACTGCAGATGAAATAGGGAGCCATTGGGAGACTGTGAGCAGAGGAGTGACTTGATCTAATTAATATTTGTAAGTCTGGCTGCTGTGTTGAGAAAGATCTCTAGGGGGTATGACAGAGATGGCCAACAAATCCATTGTCTTTCTTCCACAGTGTGGCGATGTCATTGGGAAGCAGCTGGCCAGTTAGGGATATTTCCCATCTCTTTTTTGCATGCAGGTGTGGTCATGTGACCAGAAGCAGCCATCAACATGGGGAATGCCTGACTGTCTTGTGGAGAGCTGTTTTGTAGACCTGAACTTAGCCCTGGACTGTTACATAAGAAAGAAATAAACTTCTTGTTCTTTAATCCACTGAGATTTGGGGGTTCATTTATAACTACAGTCTAGCCTACTGTCTTAGTTTCCTAGGGCTGGCAATAACAAAATACCACAAACTGGATGGCTTAAAATAATGGAAATTGATAGCCTCTCAGTTCTGGAGGGTAGAAGGTGTCAGAAGGGTCATCCTCCTTTGGAAGTATCTTGGGAAGAATGTCTTCCATGACTCACACCTGGCTTCTGGTGCTAGCTGACAATCTTTGGTATTCCTTGGCTGTGGCATGACTCAATCTCTGTCTTTGTCTTCACACGACTGTCTTCTCTCTGTCAGTCAGTACTCTTCTCCCCTACTTATGAGGATACCAGTGAGCTTGGGTTAAGGACCCAACTCCAATATGATCTTATTTTAACTGGTCTAATTCCATCTGTAACAACTCTATTTCCAAATAACTTCACATTTTGAGGTAGCAGGAAGTAGGATTTCAACATATTTTGGGGGGTGGGGTGGGGAACACAATTCAGCCCATAATACATACCTTCAGACACAGGTGAAGGCCAAAAACTGGAAGACCAGGAGGAGGTTATTGCGGTAGTGTAGGTAAGAGATTGTGGTGGTTTGAACCAAAGGGGGCAGTGGTGGAGGTAGCAAAAAATGAAACAGATTTTGAAGGTAGAATCCACATAACTTTGTGACACACTGGATATGGGGTCAAAGAGAAAAAGAAGAGTCAAATTTGACTTCGTGGTCTTTGGGGTGATATATTGTAAAGCTGGAGAGGGCAGCAGATGGAACAGGTATAATTGGAGTTAAGTATAATTGGAGTTAAGTTTGGGATGTGTTAAATTTGAGATGTTTATTAGCGTCTAACTGAAGATGTAAAGTGGATACATGGTATGATGGTTAGGTTCTGTTGTCAACTTGGCCAAGTGATTATGCCCAGCTGTCTGGTCAGGCAAGCACTGGCCAGACCATTGCTGCAAGGATATTTCATGGCTAGTATATTAAATCATCAATCTGTTGATTGTATCTGTGGCTGATTACATCCACAATGAGATAATCCAACCAGCTGAAGGCTTTTAAGGTAGAAGAGACTCTTTCATTGCTTCTTCAGTCAGCCAGCCTTTCCTGTGTTATTCGTCCAGACCCTTCATCAGAGCTGCCAGCTTCAGAGCCTGACGGATTTTGGACACTTCCATTCCCACAGCAAGAGACACCTTTATAAATCTCATATTTATGGGTATCTCTTTTGGTTCTGTTACTCTAGGGAACCCTAACACACATGGATATATAGGCTTAAATTCAGGGAGCTGTCTGGCCAGAAATATTAATTTGGAGTCCTCAGTGTATAGATTCTATTTAAAATCCTGGTTCTGGTTGGATGAGATCACAGAGGGGTTAAAGGACTGAGCACAGGGGCACTTTATCATTAAAAGTGTAGGGAAATGAGGAGAAATTAGCAAAGGCAGCCAAGTAGGAGGAACCATTGAAAAAGAAAGAAGGTTGATGTAGTGGAAAACTGACTTTCTATGCTAGAATGTGCAGATCTCCATGCTAGATACAGAGCTCACAGCCAGAAGGAAGATCAGAATGGTTTTTTTGCCTCTCAAGAGCATGTAAAGTAAAGATTGTGATGAGAGCAATCTTAGAGGCCTAAAGAGACAGGAAAGAGTGTGCATTGGCATAAATGCCACAGTGGTGGCAAGTTGGGAAATATTTGGATTCTGTCCTTGGAAGGGGAAGGGAGATGAAAATTTTTGAGCAATAGAGATAATCAATCAGTTCTTTATTTTAGAGAAAGAACTGGTGGCTGAGTGGAAGAAGGCTTTTCAGGAGAAGGTGAATACTTTGTAGGTATTTATGAGACCAGTAAACCAATCTGGAGATGCATCAATCTTCTGCAGTGGCCCTGGGGATCAGAACCACAGCTGCTGGGACTAAGGAGCAGACTGGGAGTGCAGTCTTCCCTTCTAGACCTAGTCCTTCACCTGTTTCTTTTACCTTAGCAAGTGGTGTCATTATCTACTCAGTTACTCATTCCAGAACTGTGGTAGTTAGATTCAGTTGTCAACTTGGCCAGGTGAAGGTGCCTAGTTCTGTTGCTGTGGGCATGAGCCAATGGTACGTGAACCTCATCTGTTGCTCATTACATCTGCAGTTGGCTAGGAGGTGTGCCTGCTGCAATGAATGATGTTTGATTTAATTGGCTGGTGCTTAAATGAGAGACTCAACGTAGCACAGCCCAAGCAGCTCAGCATACCTCATCTCAGCATTCGCCGCTCAGCCCAGGCCTTTGGAGATGAAGAAAGAAATCACCCTGGGGAAAGTTGTTGGAACCTAGAGGCCTGGAGAGAAGGCCGGCAGAGACCATCCTGTGCCTTCCCACGTAAGAAAGAACCTCAGTTGAAAGTTAGGTGCCTTTCCTCTGAAGAACTAACAAAATAAATCCCCTTTTATTAAAAGCCAATCCATCTCTGGTGTGTTGCATTCTGGCAGCTAGCAAACTACAGCAGTGATCTAGAAATAATAGCCTAGTAAGATGAAAAGCTCTGGCTGATGTGAAGATGCAGGCATTTGAAAGATATGGGGGAAACAAAGATGAAGAGGACAGCAGAACTGGCTAATTATTGCTAGGTTGCTTTGACTCCCTGCAGCAGGATAATGGGAAACTAAGGGCAATTTGCAAGCCCTTAAAGGCTGTGAGAGCCAGAGGGCCTCTATGATGGCTTATGAAGAGACCCTCATCTCCTGCAGTGGGAGAGAATATGGAGCTGGGGCACATTCAGGAAGGTCTTTTATACCAAGGTCATCGCCTTGGTTGGGCAAATGTTGATCCTAAAACATGAGATGGGGACTCTGGTTGGATGCCTCTGAGGATTTTGGCTTTAAAGACTTCCTAGAAGTCTGAGACTGAAGAGGTCTCCCTTCTACCTAGCAATAGTTTGCCCTTCCTTTGAACAGGAAGACTTGGCAGATGCCTCTTCCCCACAAGAGAATAGGCACCCTGCTCTGAAGCTGCCCACTGCTCTTTTGGTCATGAGGCATATATGGACTTAGAAACCAGTTTGCATTCACAGTTCTTTTACAGTTTTGTCTCAGGGCTATGTTAATTTTCCTGCCCTCTGTCATAACATAGTCCAGAGGGATCTGAACCACCTGTCATCCCACAGAGCATCACACAGTTCCATGACATCAGGACATACTATTGCTCCAACAAGATGAGCAAGAGGTGGCAGTAAATTGGAGGTCTTGGTAAGAATACATGCATTCTAGAGGGTGTGAGGTATACTCTATGAAGATTCAGGGACCTGCTATTTCAGCAGTTTTTATGGGCCTAATGGTCAAAGGCATCCTGGGATATACCCACAAGAGTAAAAGACAAATTCTTACCTTTTGTATCCCACACCACAAAGAAGGAAGCATAATTACCTACAGGCCTCTTTGGGTTATGCAGGCAATACATTCTATACCTAGGAATACTATTCCAGTACTTACACTGGGTAACATAATCCATATACTGATGACAACTTTGAGTAGGACCTAAAGGAGTCCCAGGCTGTGGTACAAACAGCTCTGCA
Organism: Tamandua tetradactyla; assembly: GCF_023851605.1. Taxonomy (NCBI): domain Eukaryota; kingdom Metazoa; phylum Chordata; class Mammalia; order Pilosa; family Myrmecophagidae; genus Tamandua; species Tamandua tetradactyla. The sequence goes on from NC_135329.1 coordinate 144,484,647, forward strand.
AATAGAGTCATATGATCTGGAAGACATATGGTGTTGGAGTTATCAGTGGTGGGAAGGATGCAAGGTAGAGTTTATGGCAAGCCCCAATGGGAGAATCACAAGAACAAGATTCTAGAGCAAGGCCATGGCATCTGCAGAAGATAATAAATATATGGTTTTTAATAGCTCCTGGCAAGTTATTGGAATCTTGTAGAGATAGAACATTTTGTCAAGGGGCTCCAAGTAAGTTCCTAATTAGTGGTGCTCCATGCATCTGAAACTACCCAATTATGATCTGGGTTGTGCTGCAGTCATCAGATGGACCTGGCAGCAATCCACCCAAAGATGGAATGGGTATATCTGAGATCAACCCAAGCAGAACTAGAGGGAACAAATAATGCTGTGTAAGCAGGAGGCACAGATCCCCATGCCTCCCATCAGAGTTTCACTAACCCCTCCTCCCCCTAGCTTGCACTAATGGCCATTTGGGAATGTCATATGATGAGTAATAAGAGTAATAACCAGAGCTTGATTTACAGATGGGCCAGTTCAATATGTAGGTGCAAGCCAAAAATGGATAAGGTTGCATTACAGCCATACTCAGGGGAGAACTTGAGTGTCAGAAAGATGATGGGGAGGGAAAAGTTTTCCCAACGGGCAAGGTATTAGTGGTACAGTTGGTCACTCACTTTGTGGGGGAAAGAAAGTGAACCAAAACAATTCCATATATAGATTTCTAGGTGTGGAAATAACTTGGCTGGTTGATCAGGGGTCTGGAGGGAAAGGAACTGGAAGATTGAAGACGAGACCATCTGGGGTTGAGACATGTGGGTGGACATCGGGGAAGGGGTATGAAGTGTGAAAATTTCTGAATCATACATTCATATCTACTAGACAGCATCAACCTTGGAGGATGCACTGAACAACCAAGATGATAAGATTACTCAGCCAATTGTTGTTAGCCAGACTTTATCATTAGAAATTCTGAAACTGTCATGATAGGCACATGAACTGAGTTGCCAAAGGGGCACAGATGGAGGCATTGCATATTCCCAACAGCACAGATTCCTATTTACCCAGGTGGACTAGCTACGGCTGCTTCCGCAGGTCCAAACTGCCAGCAACATGGACTTGCTCTGAGTCCCCGCGATGCCAGTGTTCCTCGAGGAGACAAGCCACCTTTGAAAAGTTGATCATATTGGCTTCTTTCTATCCTAGGATGAGCAGAAGTTCATCCTTATAGGTATAGAATCCTACCCCAGTAGGGGTTGCCTTTTCTGTCCACAGAACCTCAGCCAGCACTGCTACTTGGGAGCTTACAGAGTATTTGATCCACGGACATGGATCCCTCACAAGATAGCATCTGACCAGGGGTTCTATTCACAGTGAAGGAGGTGTGGGAGTGGGATTCGCTGGCCATAGCACACAGGGCACAATCCAGAAGCAGCTGGCCTTCATAAAAGGCTGTAACAGCTCACAGAATGCATAGTTGAAATGCTACTTCAGAGATAATACTCTGCAAGGATAGGTACTATCCTACCCTATATATTTTAAATGAGAGAACTCTGTATTGCATTGTGTCCTCAACAGGAAATAATATATGGGTCTGGGAACCAATGTGAAAGCAGAAGTAGCCCTATTTACCACATGTGCTTCCCCTTTCCACAATTCTGGGGGCTCTGCAGGGGTGAAGGTCCTGGTCCTCGAAGGGGTGCCCATGCAAGGAGACCCTGCAAGTTTCCCACTGAATGACAAGCTATGGCTGCTGCCAAGCCACTTAGAACCCTTTGAGTTCAGGGGTCAGCAGGCAAGAAAAGGAGTCACCATCTTGTCAGGGGTCACAGACCCTGGTCAGCAGAAGGAAGGAGAGCGGCGTCTTTGCACAATGCAGGCAGAGGAGTACGTGTAGGATCCACACAGTCCACTTGAGCACCTTTTGCTATGCCCTTGCCCAACAGGAAATGAGTGGACACGTACAGCAGCGCTGGCCTAGGAAGGATATGATAACCAAGGGCTCACACTTCTCAGAAACAAAGGTTTGGGAAACATGACCATGTAATCCACCCAGACTTGCCAAGGGGACAGCTAAGGTGAGGGGACTCAGAACGGATAATGGGGGAGGAAGAGGGGTATCAGGTAGGGTCAGAGACCAGATTCCACATTTCTTCTCAGGAAAACTTGGAGGATGCCCAAAACAAGGTAAAATGACAGGCCAAATATTCAGAGAAGTATGTGTTAGTTAGATTCAGTTGTCAACTTGGCCAGGTGAGCATACCTAGTCTTATTGCTGTGGAAATAAGCCAATGGTACGTGAACCTCATCTGTTGCCAATTACATCTGCAGTCGGCTAGGAGGCGTGTCTGCTGCAATGAGTGACGTTTGACTTAATTGGCTGGTGCTTAAATGAGAGATCGCAACGTAGCACTGCTAAGCAGCTCGGTATTTCTCATCTCAGCACTAGCAGCTCAGCCCAGGCCTTTGGAGATGCAGAAAGAAGTCACCCCGGGGAAAGTTATTGGAACCCAGGGGCCTGGAGAGAAGACCAGCAGAGACCATCTTGTGCCTTCCACATAAGAAAGAACCTCAATGGAAAGTTAGCTGCCTTTCCTCTGAAGAACCAACAAAATAAATCCCCTTTTATTAAAAGTCAATCCGTCTCTGGTGTATTGCATTCCGGCAGCTAGCAAACTAGAACAAAGTAGTTGCAATGTGTCTAGCTGACAAAGGAGTAGAATCCAGAATATATGAAAAAAACTTGAAAGAAAAAAGTAAGCAACCAAACAGAAAAATGAGAAGACAAGAATGGTATTTAATGGGAGAAACAATATAGGCAATAAATACATGAAAAGATGCATAAACTCTTAGTGACTGGGCGATGCCAGTTAAAGCTAAAGCATATTTACAGAGGACGAAATAGATTATTGAATCATATTTTTCTATTTACAACTAAGACCACTTCTATATATCATATCGCTAGTCTACATGGGTATCTTATTTCCAAAGAAGTTTAAAGACATACATGAGTTCAATCATACAAAATATGTTGACACTCATGCAAATTGTTATAAAACAGTAATGCATTTGTTATTCTCCCCCTGAAATATTAGCTTTGATTCAAAAGCCGCTGAATTCTCAAAGATCGGTCTCTGATATTTAAGATGATCCAAGACAAATGCTATATGATTATAAAGTCTATTTTACAATTGCAGTCTTATTTGGATCATGATAGAAAGAGAGATAGATAATAGATAGATAGATATCAAAGGACACTGGTGAGGATACACCTTGGTTTATCTTTAAACTGACCACTGGATTTCTTCCCTTACTGCATCAAAAAAACAAACAAACAAACAAACAAAAAACCCCTTTGGCAGAGACTCCTACATTGGATCATCGAAGAACTGAAAGACACTTTCTAACCAGCCCGTCTGTGCCTGGAGGTAACTGATAACAGGCAAACATTCTTCAATTCCACTATTTTAATTTCACAACTTGTAAATTCTTCCGAGCTTAGAAATTTACTGTTCACACGCTCTCTCTCTTCTTGTCTGTGGATGACTAAACCATACAAGCTCTGATTTTCCAGCAGGAGCCCCTCACCCCACCCCACTCCCCAAACCCCAATAAAAGCCAAAGCCATGCCAAAAAAGAAAAAAAGTAATTATACAAGGGCGGTGCAAAGGTGGCTCAGTGGCAGAGCTCTCGCCTGCCATGCCGGAGACCCGGGTTCAATTCCCGGTGCCTGCCCATGCAAAAAAAAAAAAAAAAACCTGTTCAAAGTCAGTTGCCTCCTTCTCTCACGCCATTTTTAGACCTGCTTTGTAGGTTGTCTTCATCTCCTCATCTTGTGAGTTATAAACCTCTCCACACTCTCTTGGTTCATACGTGTATCACCCGTCTGGATATCGGAATAAATTTCGGGTGGAGGAGTCTACCCACCTTCATGGGGTGACCACAGCAGAAACGTACGAGGAGCTAGCTGCTCTGTCTCTTCACTTACCTTTAACTGTAGGAAACGAATTCCCTACTATCCAGAGTTAAACCTGTTTCTGATCCATAGCACCGAGTTAAGAGAATCACGTTCTGCACTGCTCTGTAATTATCCCCAACTACCCTAAACCAACATTCTCAAAGCAGTAAGACCAGAAGAGACCTGCAAGAATTTATCATCCCCATTGTTTTTATAAAAGCCACTAGGATCCTAGTTCTTCAAAGAACTAAAAAAAGAATGAAAGGATAGGAAATAAAAGAAGCTATCACGGGCAGTGCGATGCTGGCTCAGTGGCAGAATTCTTGTCTGCCATGCCAGAGACCCAGGTTCAATTCCTGGTGCCTGCCCATGCAAAAAAAAACAAAACACAAATAAAAAAAAAGCGATCACATTATGAGGGAAGCGAATGGATCAGAATAGCTAACTCTGTGTGTCCTGTGTTCTACACTCATTTAAGGCACAAAATAGTCCTATGGGGGTAGAGATCATAATTCCTGCATAACTAATGTGGAAACAAAACCTAGATGGGTTAAGTCAATTCCCTCTGGTAGACAGACTTTAGTTGCCATCCTTCCCCTCCTCCTCAACACAATCCACGCTTCCTGGTGTTCATGCATTTGTGTGATCCCGTCCCCTTGAGTAGGGATGAGAACTGAGACTTGCTACTGATCAATGACTATAGCAAAGTTCACGGATGCCATTGCTGGGATTATGTTACATTGCATAAGACTCTACCTAGCTAGCAGACTCACTCTGGACTCTTCTTGCTGGCTGGATGTAGTAAGTGACTTTACATTACATTGTAAAGTGTTGGAGACACTTAGGAACAAGACATTGCGTGAGGTCTCTAGAAAGTACAGGCAGCTTCTAGGAACTACAAGTAGCCTCCAACTGATGACCATCAAAAGCTCCGTCTTACAACTGCAAGGAAATAAGTTCTGTCAATAGCCTGAGTAAACCTGGGAGAGAATTCTTTCCCAGTGAAGCCTCCAGAACAGGGTGTAGTGTGGCTGACACCCCGATGTGTGAGGCCCTAAGCAGAAGACGCGTGCCTGAGACCCCGACCCACCGAGACTGTGAGATAATAATGTATGATGTTTTAAACTGCTAAATGTTGTGATAATTTATTACACAATGACAGATTAATGTATTACCCAACTCCCAAATAGATTTTTAGCATCTTTTTTTTTTAACTTTTTTATTAATTAAAAAAAATTAACAAACAAAACATTTAGATATGGAATGCCATTCTACATATGCAATCAGCAATTCTCAATATCATCACATAGTTGCATATTCATCATTTCTTAGTACATTTGCATCGATTTAGAAAAAGAAATAAAAGGACAATGGAAAAAGAAATAAAATGATAATAGAGAAAAAAAAACTATATGTACCATACCCTTTACCCCTCGCTTTCATCTACCACTATTTCAAACTGAATTTATTTTAACATTTGTTCCCCCTATTATTTATTTTTATTCCATATGTTCTACTCTTCTGCTGATATAGTAGCTAAAAGGAGCATCAGACACAAGGTTTTCACATTCGCAGAGTCTCATTGTGAAAGCTATATCATTGTTCAATCATCATCAAGAAACATGGCTACTGGAACACAGCTCTACATTTTCAGGCAGTTCCCTCCAGCCTCTCCACTACATCTTGAACAACAAGGTGATATCTACTTAATGCATAAGAATAACCTCCAGGATAACCTCTCAACTCTGTTTGGAATCTCTCAGCCATTGACACTTTGTCTCATTTTACTCTTCCCCCTTTTTGTCGAGAAGATTCTCTCAATCCCTTGATGTTAATTCTCAGCTCATTCTAGGGTTTTTCTCAGTCCTTTGATGCTGAGTCTCAGCTTTTAGCATCTTCTTATTTTCATTTTTTAGTGATGTAGAATTCCACATAGCAATCTCGATACTATTTTGATTTAGTTGATCTTCTCTGCTTAAAAGGTTGATCGTAGAGGAGAATCCATAATGATCATATTATGCTTTAGTATGATAATATAGGCTCATTGATATATTAGAATTTAACAATACCCTAATCAAGTTGCTATTTTCTTTCCATTTATACACTCCGACTATCTGCAACATTTTTCCAATTTCTAGAAAAGAGTAAATTTAGTTCTATTGCTTTAAATTTCTGTATCTATACAAATTTTCCAATCAATATCTTTCATAAAGAGTCCTATGACTCCTTATAGAGTTTCTCAGTATTCTCTGCCAGACTACTTATTCATGACATTTTACTGTATGTGGAATGTATGACATTATTCTAAAATACCACATGCCTTCAGATAGAAATAATGTAAAAAGGAAAGGAAAAGAGTGGTGGCATTTGTACCACTCAACCAAAAATTGACAAGGTATATAATATATTCTGATTTATTACCATGTCTACCCCAGTTAGCATTTTCCTAAATTTATTTAGTAAAAGCATTTAGTTATTAATATAAATCCACTTATCCTATGCTTATAAAACTGGAAACTTTGTTACAGAAGATGTTTAAGAGCATATTCCCCAATCTACCCTAGCAATGACATGAACCCCAGAAAGAGAGGGCTTCTCTGTGCCTGCTACCCATTTGCTACCTGAAGGAAACTTAATTCTCTCATTTGCCAACTCTAGCTGGGAAAAAACACACTGGTCCCAAATCATGAAGCTGATAATTCTGTGACCAGTTCCCCAAGCCCCATTGGCCCTACTGTTCAAGCCCATAGAAACACCACAGGGGAAAGTGACAATTAAATCCTGCATTGTTATTATTATGAAAAATAAAAATATATACAAAAAAATAAATTTCAAAGCACACCTCAAAATTGGTTGTAGAACGGATTTCAGAGTTTGGTATGGGCTACAATTCCACAATACATTTAGTTTTAAGTTTCTTGACAAACAGTCTGGTTATATTCCTTCTTTTCTCTTGTAAATACCCAGCCGTAGTGAGCCCCTGACATTTCGTCAGGAATATCTCTTGCTTGGATTTTGATTATACTAAGTACAGCACTCACAAAACTCACCATTATGGATGGAGCAACTGTTCTCATCTTTAGAAAGTTTTGCACACTGATGTTCTAGATTCCAAGTTGAACTGAAATGTCTGTGTTAATTAAAGTACAGTCCTCTGAGATATTTAAAGATGTTAATTAACCCCAACAATTAAATTAGGTTCCTCCCAAGATTTAGGAATCTACGTAAAAATAATTAGTGTGACCTTAATCTTCCAGTAAATGTGCGTAATCCTCGCTTGAGATCCTATGATGAAAAGTAAATTCCAGTTTCTTAAGTTACTGACTCCATTTGACAGAAGTGGAACCACCTGTACCCCACTCACATTGCATGTGAACACAGTTATTTTAACAAAAACTGCACAGTGGAAATTTACCATGCACTGCTTGATGATGAGGAGAATTTAAAACGGTGTCCAAAGAGACTTATGACAACTGCCAAAATCACCTCACTGAAATGCTTGGAAACCTTACAAAATGATTGAAATTTCACCATTTGTTTGTTCTGAAGTGTAGTCCAGGCATCGGATGCAGATAGAGATGGGTGATCCCATCTCTGCTTCAAGAGACTCAGTCTACTGTGTAAGTTTTACGGTAGAGAAAAAAAGGTCACTGGGGTGCCTAAAACCAAGCAATTTAATTTTGCACTCCTTTGTATCTACATATAGGTGTTCATAGATATTCCCCCACTTTGTTCTAACAACCATTTTAAAGCCCCTAATTTTCATTTTCACCAAACTTATGATCATTTTCCTGCTCCTTCTCTTTCTCTCCTCCAAGAATGGATAACCCCTTATTTCATACAAATAATATAACCTAGATTTGTACTGGTTTGCTAGAGTGACTCAATTCACCAAGGTCTGCCTACTCGTGGGTAAACTTATAAAAATTCAACAGCAAGGCCAACCTATCACACCTGCCTTTCCACTCAAATTCCTACAGAGCTTCCTCTACCTCCTCACTTGATTCCATTCTCCTGAACTGGCAGCTCCTGTTTCTATTTTCTTTTCAGTCTAATGGTTGGAATTTGGTGTGCATCAGAATCACCTGGAAGCAGGGGGCTGGGCTCCCCACCCCCACCCCCGGATTTTCTGATTTACTGGGGATGGGGTGGGTCTGAGTATTTGCATTTGTAACAAGTTCCCTGGCGATGCTGATGATGCCTGTCCCGGTAGCACGCTTTGAGAACTGCTGTTGTAGGCAGAGTTCCTGGAGCTTGACTGCACACGAGAACCTTCAAAACAGACAGTAAGTACCCTCACACGTCCCCTGGCTCCTCCCAAGACAGAGTAAGTCAGAATCTGTGGGGGGTGGGTCCGGGTACTGTAGTGTTTTAAAAGCTCTCCAAGTGATTCTAATGTGTGACTAGTGTGAATCACTGGAGTAAGAGGTACTGGTGCAAAATGGAGATGAAAGTTTATTATCCCTGGGAAGAGATTTGAAGGGAAGGCCGTCACATAAAACCGCTGCTGTAGTTTTCTCTTTTAGGTGAAGAATGCTTATCTTGTTTTTGTAACCTTCACGTTTTATTTTTAGAACTTAACTAAGGTGGTAATTAATGTTACATCATGGGGGAGCTTATGAAAAGAAAGAAAAGTTGGGCATTTTTGCAAAACAAAAAATCATTTTACTGATACCTGAATTACTTATTCATTGCCTATCCTTGTGCATGTTTCACAATTAATAAACAAAAAATGATGCTGTAATTTGATTTACTTGATGATTGTATCTTTACTCATAATAATTTAAGAGCAGCTGGTTGCATTTTATTACACTTTTATGTTGAGAAATTTCTTGGAGTTTGATAGATAGCTTTAAAAAATGTTTGCTAAATTAAGTGCCTGAACAAATCCCTACTAGCCACAAAAATAAGTGTATTCAAAGCCATGTTAGTTGTTAGGATTTGAGCTGCTATCTTAATTTCCACATTAATATTAGCTATTTTACCAAGCTTTCTTACTTCTCAGCCTTCAGTGTATACTGTATATCTGGCAACTACGTAGAAAGACAGGGAAGTTTGTGTATCTGATAACTAGTGCTTTCTGGAATGAATACCTCGATTCCTGGAAAGCTGGGGGTGAAGGGCCTTGGGGAAAGTTCTTTTGTATGTCATTCTAAATTGAGTACATATTCTGTTCAGGTTTTATCCCAGAATTTCTCTGTCCCATCCCAAAGAATCCTAGATCTTTATCACTTCTGCACCATTTTGGATGTGAGAAACTAGTTTTTGTGATTTTCACCGTTTTCTTTCTTCATGACCCCTGAATCTTGTAATATGAACTTTCTCTGCTTACGCTGCATATATTTTTCATTTTCTCTTTTGGGACTTGATAACCGTGATATTTGGTTAATTGGTGAAAAATAAAGGAATTTTATTAAACATCAGGTATTCAGTAATTGCTGCTGTATCTGGCCTTTCTACCCTGTCCTTGGCTCAGGTCCACCCACGTTTTTACTCCATTTTGAAGAGGAATGCATATTTTATGTTTTAGGAACACTTAAGATATTTCAAATGCTATTACACATTTATATATGTCTCTTGCTCCTGGAAATTGTTGGTATTCAGTGAATATTAAGGAATTGTAGTGGCCATAATAACAGAAACTTTTCATTTCTGGTTGCTGCAGCTGGGTGGCTAGAAACTTAATTATATGATTTTTATGGCAAGATAATTGTATCATTTTCTATGAGAGAATAAAAATTGGCAGGATCTGCACACAGAAAGAATTTAATAAATAGAATGAAAAGCTTATTCAGTGTCAAGAGAAAACCTCTGCTGTGTAAAACTAGAGCTTCTTAGTGAATTTGAGCTATAAATAAATCTGGGTTTGGGAACGGAATCTTTCAATTCCTACAAATAGTCAACTGAATCTTTACTATTTTTTCTAGGGTACCTGATTATGAATACAGACCTCTCCTGAGTTTTTTTCCCCCACTTAGATTCTAAAAAGTTAAAAGCCGTGCTCTGGATTGTTATTCTAGGAAACCACGCCGAGACCGTGCAGACAGTACGGAAGGGGCTCAAGGAACTGTGATTCCTGCACACGGGGCTTTAGCCTTTGTCAAGATTGTTTTCCTGGTGTTTAGCTCAGCATTTGGCATATAATAGATGCTCTATAAAAATTTACTAAATTGAACTGAATATTGTCCTATTTCAGAGGAAATAAATGTTTTCTTTTTCCTTTTTAACTACACTTTTATTTCTAAAAAAGTAGTAGGTGCATATAGTTTTAAAAGTCATGGCTTATCACAACAACAACAAAATCACCTGTTTCCACTCTCACCACCCCCAACCTCTGCTCCCCATACAAGGTACTTTGTGTACTGCAGCTGTTTCTTTTGATATTTCTATCAGTATTTGTGTATCAAAGTCCCCACAAAAGACTACCAAAAGAAACCTGTTTTCACACACACACACACACACACACACACACACACACAAACCCTCAAAAAACTAAACAAACAAAACAACAACCAAGTTGAGTTAAATAGAGACTTGCCAGGTAATGGGATAATTGCTCACATGAGCCCAGTCAGACAGATCCCATGAGTAACTTAAATAAATGGGGTTTTTACGTTTGCTGGGGAGGAGTTAGTCATTGGATGGTTTAGGTAGGAGTTAGCATGCAGGAGTCTGGGCAGGGATTGGTGGAGATTTGTAAACCAAGGAATATCTGGGATAACTGGTTTGGTTCTTAAGGAGAAGCAGGTTTTAAAACAGTCTGGGGTTCTATTTTTCCATGAGTCAGAAAGAGCTGTTGCCTAGAGAGATTGCTCTAGTGCTGTGGCTTAAAAGTGAATCCACATTATGTTGAGTGAAAAGAAGCCAGAAGTGAAAGGACAAATATGCTGTGGTCTCATTAATATAAAAGTATAACGAGGAAACTCTGAAAATCGAATTTGAGAGCATAGGTTATTAGGAGAGAGAAAGTGGGCAGGGATTGGGCAATCAATTATCAAGGAGTACAGACTGTTCAATAAGGCTCACTGTAAATGTTCCTAGATTGTAAGCTCCTACAGCAGTCACATTTATTTCTGATTTTTAACTGTTATTTCTAAATTCTGAGATGCTGTACTCTTTATGAATAACCTGGTAGTTCCCTGGAAATTTAGGTATCTGTGTGACACCTGAGACTCAGAATTAGTGTTCTGAAGTTCTGAAAGTCAGCATTACTCCATACAGCAACTGTTAAAGAAGCAGAAAAAGAGATCAGACTTCAGTTAGAGATGAATGAAGCAAATCTGGTTAGGATTAAGGTAAATCAGAGTTCAGGGTAAAGGATGACATTGTCTGTATCTTAAAACTCCAACTTCTTTATGAGACCAAAGGAAGAGATATATATTTTGTCCAAAATTTAAATTTTCTGTAACACACTATCTAATTTAACCTCTCTGTTCAGGGTATTTAAACAACATAATTGCATGGAACCTAGAATAGGGAATGAGTTCTTGCTGCTCTGTATGGGTTAATGTAATACCCTGATAGATTCCTGAGTATTTTGGGCAGAAAACAAAAAAGGATTTTCAAGTCATGTCATTGACATGGTGACATAAACAGCTACTGAAAATCTCTTCTGGGAGGTGCAGCCAAAACAAAAAAAGAAAAATCCTGAATTGTTCGGAAATCCAGAGGAGGATATGGCCTGGAGAGGGACCCTATAAATGCTGAATTAAAAGGCAGAAGGATATCAGGACTGACGGGTCCTCTCCCCTCCCCGTTACTCAGTCTCACAGCATTGGACGAGCAGAGAAACAGCAACGGGGACACCTCCCAAGGGGGACACAGAATAAGAATCCTTTCACGGCCGTGGGACAGACCCTCACCTTTTGGAGACCTGGGGGACAGGGGAGAGTATTTGAAGGCTCAGGTCAGTGAGAGACAGAGTCAGAATATGTGGACAGAAGCTGTTTCCAGCCCTGGATCCAAAAGTCTTCCCCCGACCCCTGTGAGATATGGCAGTGGGAGACCTGATCTGTGCCTGGGGGAAGGGTAATGACTGGGACAGCTGGGCATGTACTCCACCAGAAATAAAGTGGGGGACACATACCCACTTCGAGCCAGATTTTGGCCAGCAAAGAGAGAAAACCTGCAGTTTCAGCCAAGACCTGGAGAATCACATCCTGGCAGACAGCTCTGAGTACGATTAAGGTAACACATGGCGCCATCTGCTGGGCAGAATATAAAGTGCAAGGGAATTGTAGGGCTTTTACAGAGACTATCCAGAAAAGTATTTTGGGCTCACTGAAGGAGAGGTTACACAGTCTGCATGGGAACCAACCCCTGTTCGGCTGAGAAACACAAATGACCCAACTGTTAAAGCAGTGCCCTAAAATAAACATTTCCCAACTGTTATTTGAAACATTAAACTACAGGTTCAGGAAGTACAGTGTACCCCAAACAGTACAGAGACAAATAGACATATGCCAAGGCACTTAATAATCAGATGGTCAAATACCAAAGACAAAGAGAGAATTCTGAAAGCAGCAAGAAAAAGCATAACTACTGAGCCCATAGAAATAAAGGAGATAATGAGAGGTTACTATGAACAACTATATCATAACAAACTAGACAACTTAGATGAAATGGACAACTTACTACAAAAGCACAAACAACCAACATTGACTCAAGAAGAAACAGAAAACCTCAACAAACCAGTCACAAGTAAAGAGATTGAATTAGTCATAAAAAAACTCCCCAAAGAGAGAAGTCTAAGACCAGATGCTTCACATGTGAATTCTACCAAACATTTAAGAACGAATTAGAAAGAATCCTGCTCAAACTCTTCAAGAAAATTAAAGAGAAGGGAAAGCTACCTAACTCATCCTAACTCATCACCCTAATACCAAAACCAGGCAAAGATACTATAAGACAAGAAAATTACAGACCAATCTCTTTAATGAAGGTAGATACAAAATTCCTCAACAAAATACTTGAAAATTAAATCCAGCAGCACATTAAAAGAATTATACATCATGACCAAGTGGGTTTTATCCCAGGTATGCAAGAGAAGATCAACACAAGAAACCAATTAATGTTATATATCAGAACAATAAATTAAAGAGGAACTATGATCATCTTGATTGATGAAGAAAAGGCATTTGACAACATTCAGCATACTTCCTTGAAGAAAGCACTTCAAAACACCAGAAATAGAAGGAAATTTCCTCAACATGAGAAAGGAAATATGTGAAAATCCCACAACTAACATCATCCTCAATGGGGAAAGACTAAAGGCTTTCCCTTTATGATGAGGAACAAGACAAGGATGCCCAGTGTAACATTTTTAGTCAGTATTGTCCTGGAAGTTCTAGTTAGAGCAGTTAGGCAAGAAAAAGAAATAAAAGGCATTCAAATTTGAAAGGAAGAAGCAAAACGTTCACTGTTTGCAGAGGACATCATCCTGTATGTACAAAGTCCTGAAAAATCTACACTAAAGCTGTTAGAGCTAATATATGAGTTCAGCAAAATGGTGGGATACAAGATCACACAAAAGTCATTTGTGTTTCTATGTACCAGCAATGAGCAATCTGAGGAGGAAATCAAGAAAAAACTTCCATTTATAATAGCAACCAAAAGAATCAAATATTTAGGGATTAAGTTAACCAAGGACATAAAAGACCTGTACATGGAAAACTAAACTTTGCTAAAAGAAATCAAAGAAGGCCTAAATAAATGGAAGGATATACTGTGTTCATGGATTGGAAGACTAAATATAATTAAGATGTCAATTCTATCCAAACTGATTCATAGATTCAATACAAATACCAATTAAAATCCCAAAAAACTTACTTTGCAGAAAAAGAAAACCTACAATCATTTATTTGGGAGGTCAGGGTACCCCAAATAGCTAAAAATATCTTGAGAAAGTAAAAGAAGTGAGATGTCTTGAACTAATTGACTTCAAAGCATATTATAAGACTACAGTGGTCAAAACAGCATGGTACTGGAATGAAGACAGATATACTGAACAATGAAATTGAATTGATTGTTAAAAAATAGACCCTCTCATCTATGGACAATTGTTAAGGTGGTCAAGTCAGCTCAATCGGGACAGAGCAACCTCTCCAATATATGATGCTTTGAGAACTGGAAATCCATATTCAAAAGAATGAAAGAGGGCCCATATCTCACACCTTATACAAAAGTGAACTCAAAATGGATCAAAGCACCTAAACGTTATATCTAAGACCATTACAAATTTTAGAAGAAAATGCAAGGAAATATTGTGTAGCTCACTGTGGTTTCCTAGACCTCACACCCAAAGTATGAGCAATGAAAGAAGTATTAGATAAATGTGACATTTTCAAAGTTAAACACTTTTGTGCATCAAAGGAATTGTTAGGAAAGTAAAAAGGCAGCCTATGCAATAGAAGACAATATTTGGAAACCACATATCAGATAAGGATTTAATATACAGAATATATAAAGAGATTCTACAATTCAACAAAAAAAAAAGACAAACAGCCCAATTAAAAAATGGGCAGAAGACATGGACAGACACTTTTCCAAAGAGAAAGTACAAATGGCTCAAAAACATATTCAACGTTATTGGCAATTAAAGACATGCAAATCAAAACCACAATGAGATAACATCTCACACCTCCTAGAATGGCCATTATAAAAATAAAACAAAACAAAAATAGAAAACTACAAGTGGTGGAGAGGATGTAGAGAAAGAGGCACACATTCACTCTTGGTGGGAATGGAGAATTGTGCAACCACTCTGGAAGGCAATTTGGTGGTTCTTCAGGAAGCTAAGTATAGAGTTGCCATATGATCCAGCAACCCCATATCTAGGTATATATTCAGAAGAACCGAAAGCTAGGACACAAACGGACATTTGCACTCTGATTTTTATGGCATTATTCACAATTGCCAAGAGATGGAAACAGCCCAAATGTCCATCAATGGAAGAGTGGCTAAACAACCTGTGGAACATACATACAATGGAATACTGCACAGCTGTGAGACAGAATAAAGCCATGGGACATGCAGCAATGTGAATGAACCTGGGGGACATTGCTGAGTGAAATTAGCCAGGAACAAAAGGACAAATACTGTTTTCTCTCAGTAATATGAACTAACATTAATGAGTGAACTTTGAGAGTTAAAGGTGTAAACACAGGTTATCAGGAGATAGAAAGCGGGTAGAGATTGGGCATTTGATGCTGAAGGAGTACAGAATGTTCAAAAGGACTGATTGTAAAGATCTGGAAAGGGACAGCACAATACTGTCTGGTGGTAGCACAATACTGCAAGTACACTGAGGGAAGCTGAGTATGAGTATGTTTGAGGGAGGAAGGCTGGGAGCTTGTATGACACCAGAAGAAAAGATGAGGAAAAGACTGGATGGCATAACTTAGGAATGTCTAGAATGAACAAGGATGGTGATTAAATGTACAAATATGAGAATGTTTTTGCATGAGGGAGAACAAATGAATTCCAACATTGCAATGTGTTGAAAATGTGATGGTATTATGGGGAAAAATTCAGTCAGTGAAAACTAGGGTCCGTAGTTAACAATAATATTGTAATATGCTTCCACTGAATGAAGGCAATGTGCCAAAACTAAATGTCAATAAGCAAGGGGTACAGGGTAGGTATATGTGATTCTTTACAGAAGAAATGGAAATGTCCTCATATAGATTATGATGATGAAGACATGGCTATGTGATTATGCTGGGAACTATGGATTACTTTTTCTAAAGTGGGATTGTATGATGTGTGAATAAAACTGTTCTAAAATGAACAGATGTACTGGTGCTGGAGAAGATGGAGAGAGAGCTGTATCTAGTCACTGTTGGTAGGGAAGTAGAGTGGTGCAGCTTCTCTGGAGGGCAGTGTGGTGGCTCCACAGGAGGTTGGGGTGGGGTTGCCATACAACCTTGCCACCCTGTAGTTAGGTGTATACTTGGGGGCACTGAGAGCAGGGATATGAGTGGACATTTGCACACTGGTTTTTATGGTAGCTGTGTTTGCGATTTGCAATGGATGGAGGTGGCTTATGGGTACATCAGCTGAGGAATGGAAAGGGGCACTCTGGTGTATATGTACATTGGACTGTTAAGTGCCTGCGAGAAGGAATGAAGTTGTAAGGTATGCAACAAGTTGAATGAACCGTGAGGACAACATGCTGAATGAAATAAGCCAGAAATGAAAAAACAAATATTATCATGCCTCACTCATATAGACTAACTATAAACTGCATACTCTGAGAATTGAATTCGAGAACATAGCTTATCAGGTGAAGGCCTATTTTAAAGGGTCCTGGATTATAAGCTCTTAGAGTAGTCATGTCTATTCCTGAGTTGTAACTGTGATTTCTAAATTCTGAGATGTGGAGCTCATTATGTATAATCTGATTGTTCCTTGGAACTTTGGATATCTGTGTGACACCTGAGATTCAGAGCTAGAGTTCTGCAGCTATGAAAGTCAGCACTAACCATACAGCAACTGTTAAAAAGAAGCTGCAGAAAAACCCACAGCTAATATCATCCTCAATGGGGAAAAATTGAAAACTTTCCCCCTAAGATCAGGAACAAGACAAGGATGTCCATTATCACCACTATTATTCAACATCATGTTGGAGGTTCTAGCCAGAGCAATTAGACAAGAAAAAGAAATACAAGGCATCAAAATTGGAAAGGAAGAAGTAAAACTATCACTGTTTTCAGACGATATGATACTATACATTGAAAACCTGGAAAAATCCACAACAAAACTACTAGAGCTAATAAATGAGTACAGCAAAGTAGCAGGTTACAAGATCAACATTCAAAAATCTGTAGTGTTTCTATACACTAGCAATGAACAAGCTGAGGGGGAAATCAAGAAACGAATTCCATTTACAATTGCAACTAAAAGAATAAAATACTTAGGAATAAATTTAACTAAAGAGACAAAAGACCTATACAAAGAAAACTACAAGAAACTGTTAAAAGAAATCACAGAAGACCTAAACAGATGGGAGGGCATACTGTGTTCATGGATTGGAAGACTAAATATAGTTAAGATGTGTATCCTACCTAAATTGATTTATAGATTCAATGCAATACCAATCAAAATCCCAACAACTTATTTTTCAGAAATAGAAAAACCAATAAGCAAATTTATCTGGAAGGGCAGGGTGCCCGAATTGCTAAAAGTATCTTGAGGGAAAAAAACCAAGCTGGAGGTCTCACGTTGCCGGACTTTAAGGCATATTATGAAGCCACAGTGGTCAAAACAGCATGGTATTGGCATAAAGGTAGATATATTGACCATGGAATCGAATAGAGTGCTCAGATATAGACCCTCTCATCTATGGACATTTGATCTTTGATAAGGCAGTCAAGCCAATTCACCTGGGACAGAACAGTCTCTTCAATAAATGGTGCCTAGAGAACTGGATGTCCATATGCAAAAGAATGAAAGAGGACCCGTATCTCACACCCTATACAAAAGTTAACTCAAAATGGATCAAAGATCTAAACATTAGGTCTAAGACCATAAAACAGTTAGAGGAAAATGTAGGGAGATATCTTATGAATCTTACAATTGGAGGCGGTTTTATGGACCTTAAACCTAAAGCAAGAGCACTGAAGAAAGAAACAAATAAATGGGAGCTCCTCAAAATTAAACACTTTTGTGCAATAAAGAACTTCATCAAGAAAGTAGAAAGACAGCCTACACAATGGGAGACAATATTTGGAAACGACATATCAGATAAGGGGCTAGTATCCAGAATTTATAAAGAGATTGTCCAACTCAACAACAAAAAGACAGCCAACCCAATTACAAAATGGGAAAAAGACTTGAACAGACACCTCTCAGAAGAGGAAATACAGATGGCCAAAAGGCACATGAAGAGATGCTCAATGTCCCTGGCCATTAGAGAAATGCAAATCAAAACCACAATGAGATATCATCTCACATACACCAGAATGGCCATTATCAACAAAACAGAAAATGACAAGTGCTGGAGAGGATGTGGAGAAAGAGGCACACTTATCCACTGTTGGTGGGAATGTCAAATGGTGCAACCACTGTGGAAGGCAGTTTGGCGGTTCCTCAAAAAACTGAATATAGAATTGCCATATGACCCAGCAATACCATTGCTAGGTATCTACTCAAAGGACTTAAGGGCAAAGACACAAACGGACATTTGCACACCAATGTTTATAGCAGCATTATTTACAATTGCAAAGAGATGGAAACAGCCAAAATGTCCATCAACAGAAGAGTGGCTAAACAAACTGTGGTATATACGTACGATGGAATATTATGCAGCTTTAAGACAGAATAAACCTATGAAGCATGTAATAACATAGATGGACCTAGAGAACATTATGCTGAGTGAGTCTAGCCAAAAACTAAAGGACAAATACTGTATGGTCCCACTGATGTGAACGGACATTCGAGAATAAACTTGGAATATGTCATTGGTAACAGAGACCAGCAGGAGTTAGAAACAGGGTAAGACAATGGGTAATTGAAGCTGAAGGGATACAGACTGTGCAACAGGACTAGATACAAAAACTCAAAAATGGACAGCACAATAATACCTAATTGTAATGTAATTATGTTAAAACACTGAATGAAGCTGCATCTGAGCTATAGTTTTTGTTTGTTTTTTGTTCTGTTTTTATATATATATTTTTGTATTTATTTTAATTTTTTCCTCTATATTATCATTTTATTTCTTTTTCTGTTGTCTTGCTATTTCTTTTTCTAAATCAATGCAAATGTACTAAGAAATGATGATCATACATCTATGTGATGATATTAAGAATCACTGATTGCATATGTAGAATGGAATGATTTCTAAATGTTAGTTAATTTTTTTTTAATTAATAAAAAAAAAGAAGCTGCAAAAGAGATCAAACTTCAGTTAGAGATATGAATGAGGCTGATCTGGCTAGGATTAAGGTAAATCAGACTAAAAGTGCAAAGGATATATTGACTGCATTTTAAAACTTCAACTTCTGTGTGAGACCAAAAGAAGAGATGTTTATTTGGTGCAAAATTTATATTTTCAGTAGCACACTATCTCATTCAATTTGTATGATCAGCTTATTCAAACTATAATTACATGCAATCTTGAATAGGGAGTGAGATCTTGTTGGCTTATACAGGTTGGTGTGATGCCCCAATACATCCCAGGGTAATCTGGACAGAAGATTAAAAGGCATTTGCAGTAGTGGGGACAACCAATTCAATAGGCCAAGCCCTCAATATTAGGGCTCACCCCTGTGTGCTTTTTATTCCTAAAAAGCAGAAGATAAATCTACTGGTAAATATACTTAAGAGTTACTCCCAGGAGAGCCTCTTTTATTGCTCAGATATGGCCTTTCTTTCTAAGCCAACTTGGCAGGTGAACTCACTGTCCTCCCTATTATGTGGAATGTGACTCTCAGGGGTGTAAATCTCCCTGGCAAAGTGGGACCTGACACCCGAGGACAAGCCAGGACCCAGCATATGGGAATGAGAAAGCTTTCTTGACTAAAAGGGAGAAGAGAGGAAAAAGATAAAGTCTTAGTGGCTGAGAGATTTCAAACAGTCAGGAGGTTATCCTGGAGGTTATTCTTACGCAAATAGATATCCCATTTTAGTTTATGGTGTATTGGAGTGGCTAGAGGGAAGTACCTGAAACTGTTGAACTGTGTTCTAGTAACCTTGATTCATGAAGAATAACTATAACTATGTATAACTATAGCTCCTGCAATGTAGCTACGTAATTGTGAAAAAAAAAGTACCAATTCTGTAATTCTCTTTTCCTGAACCCATCACATGTGCTGAACTGCCAAACAGTTGTTTATTTTAGTATAAAGCCAACTGACACAAATATTTGAAAAAAATAAAATGTCTTCTAATGTTTTAATGGTTAAAAAAAAAAAGCAGTTCTAAAAGGTAGAGTTAGTAAAAAAAAAAAAAAAAAAAAAGTCAGAAATTTCCCAAATTGCCAAAAGTTTTAAATCGCAGCTTTTATGGGATCAAAATCATTTATAAAATGTGGAGAATTCAGGGTTTGGTTCATGCCCACAGTGAATTTACAGCCAAAATGAAGGCATGCCTTCTGAGATTTTCACAAATTGTTCATTTTTACCAATGATACACTTAACTTTACTACTGAGGAAACATTCTAATTCAAGAATAAAGGGAGAAAGATATTCTCATACATTTTTTTGTGGAAATGGATATGTTACAGCCTTTCTTTTGGATAGCAATCTTGCAAATGCATTACAATAAAAGCAAATACAATATCCCTCAATCCTTCAAGCCTGAACATGCATCTCATTGAAATAAAATACCACCATGTGAAACAAAAAAGCATTTGTAAAGTCCCCTTGAAGGACTGCAGAGAAAGGCAGAAGCATTAAACTTCCCCACCTGGAGCAGATCTGATATTCTTGCAAGCATTGGAAATTGCCAATTTGATGGGCCAGACCCTCAATCTTGGGGCTTGCCCTTATTAAACTTATTTTTGTAGTGGGGAAACTAAGCCTACTCATGTTCACTCCCAGAGACCCTCCTTTGTTGTCAAGATGTGGTCTCTCACCCTAAGTCAATTCTGCAGCTGAATCCACTTAGCTCACCCCCTGAAGGTATAAATCTGGCAAGGTGGGAATGAGAAAGCCTTCTTGACCAAAATGGAGAAGAGAAATGAAACAAAATAAAGTTTCTGTGCCTGAAAAATTTCAAATAGATTGAGAGGTCATCCTGGAGGTTATTCTTATACAATATTGTATAAATCAGGGTTCTCTAGAGAAACAGAATCAGCAGGAGATATTTGTAAATATGAGATTTATAAAGTATCTGATGCAACTGTGGGGATGCAAGAGTCCAAAATCTGTGGGGCAAGCTGTAAGCTGGCAGCTCCGATGAAGGTCCTTGATGAACTCTACAGGAGAGGCTGGCTAGCTAAAGAAGAAGTGAAAATTGACTCTTCTCCCTTAAAAGTCTTCAACAGATTAGATTAAATGTGGTTGACTGGATATCTCATTGTGAAAGATACACCTTTGTTGATCATAGATGTAATCAGCCACAGATGCAATCAACTGACTTATGATTTAATATACCAACCTTCTGGTTTATCAACCAGCCATGAAATATCCTTGCAGTAATGGTTAAGTCAGTGCTTACCTGACCAGAAAACTAAGCACCATCACTTGGCCAAGTTGACACCTGAACCTAACCATCACAGTCCACCCCTTGTCAACTTGGCAGCTACACACATCACGTTAAACCATACATATTCTCTAAATATAATACAATCACAGACATATGCTTCACCTCACAATACTCAACTTCCTGCATACAACCAGAAATGCACTAAATTTCTTCAGAACAGAGTGCAAGTCCTTAGAAAACATTCAATATTAAACTTGATATCTTATAACTTAAATACCATAACATGAACAATACAACTTATGTCATATGATAAGAAAACAAGATATTTGCTTTATGTACAAATTCAAACATAATCATAACAAAACAAGGAGGAAATATTCATACAATCACAGTCCTTGTTTCTGTAACTGGTCATATGGTCATAGTTCATATTTACCATGACCTTCTTCCACTACCCATTCCATGTTCCTTTTACACTCAGCAAACACTTCAGCTGGTCATGGTTCTTTGCCTTTTGAAGACCCAGTTACAGTGCCAACACCTTGCATGTCTGGGGCAATGTTCTCTAGGATGCTTTGTATGCTCTGAATCAGCATCCATTCTACGGTGCTGTTTCTCCCACAGCCAGGATTCATAGGTTGAGGAATCAAGGGGTAGAAATGGGAGTTGCACCACTTACTATCACCCCTAATGATCCACTAGGAGAATTTTTGCTTACTATGCCTGAAACCGCAAGCTCTTCTGGTCTAACTACAGGTCTTAGTCCCAAAAAGGGGAGTGCTCCTACCAGGAGACACAACATGAGTCCACTGAACTGGAAGTTAAGACTGCTACCTGCCACTTTGGGCCTCTCATGCCACTGAATCAACAGGCAAGGAAGGAGATTACTGTACTGGCTAGGGTGATTGATCCTGACTTCAAGGGGAAATAGGAGTACAACTGCATATGGAGGTAAAGAAGAGTTTACCTTCTTCTTACCATACACCCTTACTAGGGCATCTCTTAGTACTACCACATCCTGTGACTAAAGTCAATGGAGAACTGCAACAATTCAACCCAGGCAGGACTACCAATGGCTCAGAAACTTCAGGAATTAAAGTTTGGGTCACTTCACCAAGCCATAAAGTTGGGCATGCACAGCAGCACTCCATCATAAAATGGAAATGCTGTATAAAAGATAGGGCTCAAGCAGGTCCTGAAGGCACAAGTAAGTTACATGAGGAAGTGGCTCAAATAGCCATAGCTCCCACTCTTGCCAGATTACTTTCTCCTTCCCAGACCAAAGCTCTGGCCTCTTGGGGAGTTCCTTACAATCAGTTGACTGAGGAAAAGAAAACTAGAGCCTGGTTTTCAGATGGTTCTCATGATATATGGGTACCACCCAAAAGTGGGCAGCTATAGCACTATAGTTCCTTTCCAGGATGTCCCTGAAGGTTCAGCAGTGAGAGAAAATCCTCCTAGTAGATGGAATTCCAAGAGGTGCACCTGGTTGTTCATTTTTCTTGGAAGGAGAACTGGCCAGAGATGCATTTGTATACGAAATTATGGGCTGTTGTTAATGATTTATTTGGATGGTCAGGACCTGGGATGGAGTCTGACTAGAAATTAGCAACAAAGAGGTATGTGGATAAACCTTTATCAGTGGGCAAAAAAAACACAAAGATATTTGTGTCCCATGTGAATGCTTAACAGAGGGTGACCTCAGCAAAGGAGGGTTTTAAAAATCAAGGGGATAAGATGACCCATTCTGTGGATATACTCTTGCCATTGCCAAGGGGGTCATGAACAAAGGGTCATGATGGTAGGGATGGAGGTTATGGATGGACTCAGCAATGTGGACTTCTACTCACTGAGGCCAACCTGGCTATGACCATTGCTGAGTGCCCAATCTGCCAGCAGCAGAGACCCACAATCAGTCCCCAATATGGCATCATTCCCTGAGGTGATCAGCTTGATACCTGGGGGCAGGTCGATTACATTGGATTGCTTCCATCAAGGAAAGGGCAGTGATTTGTTCTAACTGGAATAGATACTTACTCTGGATATGGGTTTGCTTTTTCTGCATGCGATGCTTCTGTCAAAACTACCATCCATGGGCTTATGGAATGCCTTATCCACCATCATGGTATTCCATACAGCACTGCTTCTGATCAAGGAGGCTACTTCACAGCAGATGAAGTGCAGGAATGGGCACATGCTCATGGAATTCTCTGGTCTTACCATGTTCCCCATCATCCAGAGATGGCTGAGTTGATAGAATGGTGGAATGTGCTGGTTTGGAATTGTTATGTACCCCAGAAAAGTATGTTCTCTTAATTTTGATTCAATATCCTAGGGTGGAACCTTTGATTAGATTGTTTCCATGGAGACTGGCACACTCAATTGTGGGTGTGGCTTTTGATTAGATTACGTCCATGGAGTTGTAGCATGCCCAATTGTGCCCTTTTGATTAGATGGAGATGTGATTCTGCCCATTCAAGGTGGGGTCTTGATTAGTTTACTCGAGTCCTTTAAAAGGGGAAACATTTTTGAGAAGCCTCAGATGCAAATACAGACACAGATGTTTGGAAATATAGAAGGCCAGGAGATGCCAAGAGCTGAGAGATCCACCAGAAGTTAAATGGTTGCTTTAGAGCCAACAGAGATGTAGACATTTGGAGATGCTTGGAGTGCTGACAAAGAGAGCAGATGCCGACACATGGATGTTTGGAGATTCAGAGAATAGCAGACACACCACATGCCTTCCTATGAGATGCTAAGCAACCCAGAGCCCAGAGTTGTGTCCCAGAGGAGCTAAGTGATGCTTGGAGAGGAAACCACTGCCATTAGAAGATGGAAGCAACAGAACTGGGAACATGGACCAGCAGATGCCAGCCACATGCCTTCCCATGTAAAAAGACGTTTTGGGCTTTCTTGAGTCAAGTTATCTTTCTCTGGATGCCCTGGTTTGGACATGTTTATGGCCTTAGAACTCTGTAGAGAAAGAGCCACTGGCTTTCATCCACGGATGAAAGGGATTTGGAAGAAAAAAACTCAGTTTCAAACCACTATAATAGAATTAAACACAATATTTTTAAAACTACTTATTGCAAAGCTGTAGACTTTTTTTTTAACCTATAACCTTTTAATTATTAAAATTTAGACGTGCTAATACTATTAAGTTTTTAAAATTCCTATCAAGACTTAGAATACCAAAGTATTACATATGGCACAGTTTAGGAAATGTTGGAAATCCTGTTAAGATATGCTTTGTCTTCAATTTCTTTTATTCTAGCCTTAAAGCGCAGGCAGAAGGAGGTTTGTGAAGATACGTGAAAAATCCAAATGTCAATGGAACAATTATAACTTTAAAAATTTTCTTACTTGAGAAAAACTTAAATGCAATACACAATGGTAATATTTTCTAAAAGTCAAAATGCAATGCTTTATTAAATGCTTTCATGGAGTTCTTATATGAAAAGACAGTTTTATAGTCCTGAGTTCCATCAGTCAGTGGATTCTTTGTTTAGTGAAATGAATAGTCATTGAGATGCTTATAAAATATATAGAAATTTCAGGGTACACGGGTAGTTCAGTGGTTAAAATGTCTGCCTTTCATGCAGGAGACCCGGGTTTGATTCCCAGGCCATGTACCCCCCCCCCAAAAAAAAAAACAAATTTCATATCTTACTTCTAATCCTCATAACCTTAAGAAATAGTTATCATTATCACCATTTTATATGTGAAAAAATCAAATTTCAAAGAGTTTATGTAACTAGCATAATTTCATAGAGGTAATAAATGGTTGCTCAAGATATACAAATATTGAAAAAAAAAATATTTGCAAAGTCCTCTTGAGGAAAAAATGTAGACCTATTAAACTTCCCCACCTGGAGAATTCCTGATATTCTCTCAAGCATTAGGAACTGCCTGATTTAATAAGCCAAGCCCTCGATCTTGAGGCTTGCCCTTATGAATCTTATTTCTGTAATGGCAAAGCTAAACCTACTTATAATTATGCCTAGAGTTACCCTTAGAAAAGCTTTTTTGTTAGCTCAGATATGGCCCCTTTCTCTCTAAGCCAACTCGGCAAATAAATTCACGTGACTTTCAGGGGGGTAAGTTTCCCTGGCAATGGGGGACATGACTCCCAGGCATGAGCCTGACTCTGGCACTGTGGGATTGAAAAAGCCTTCTTGACCAAAAGGGGAAAAAGAACTGGAACAATATTAAGTTGCAGTGGCTAAGATACTTCAAGTAGAGTCAAGAGTTCATCTGGAGGTGACCCTTGTGCGATGTTACAGACTACCATGGTACGCCAAGCCCCAACCAACAGTATTCCAGAAGCCCCTAAAAAATACCTTGGACTTGACCTAAGGCTCTATAAATGTTTTACTTAGTTTTTTTTTTTTTTTTTCAGAAACTTAAGGCTTCCAGATTGTTCTTATGCCAGAAAGCCCTGAAACCCAGAGGTACCATTCTCTCCAAGAACGTCAATCAGTTCTATCCCTCTACCCTAGAAGGCTGACACCCCTTTCCAGCACAAGTTAAAATGGTCATTGCCCAGATGTCCTTAAGATTGAGAGAAGATCCAATGAGAGGAAGCAGGGGTAGCTGAGAAGTTAGGATTTAACAAAGGATTATGACTATTGACTCAATTATATAGATATTCGTTTTTAGTTTCTAGTGTGGCAGAATAACCCGAAGCAAATACCTGAAATTGTTAAACTATAATCCAGTAGCCCTGATGTTTGATGATGATTGTATAACTCTATAGCTTTTATCATGTGACCATGTGATTATAAAACTCTTGTGACTGGCCCTCCCTATATCCAGCGTATGAGTAGATGAATAATAAAGATATGCATGAAAAAAAATCTGTCGGGAATATGGGGAAAATACCCCTATGTAAACTATGGACAATAGTTTTAGGACAACTTTAATAATCTTTCATCAGCTATAACAATGTAACTACCGTTTAAAAAGAGTAGAATTATTTTTAAAAAGTGTTATCAATTGTAACACATTTTCCACACCTAAGCAAGTGTTGGTGGTGGGGTGGTGTACGGGAATCCTGTATTTTGTGCATGATTGTTCTGTAAACCTACAATTTCTCTAATAAAAATTCTTTTTTAAAGTGAGAACTTAACCGATGCTCAGAGAGTCAGTCAATCATAGCCCCAGGATTTTGAGAAGAGAAGTTGTTTATTTAGCAAAGGCTAGCCTTACTAAGACAGGATGACAGTCCTCAAAGCTGTCTCCCCAAACTAGAGAAACTTTAGTGTTTTATAGCATTCACGCAAAGGCAGGGAGGCTTGGGATAATAAACAAGGGAGTTTGAGATGAGGAGGTCAGAGTTGGCCTAATTACCGAATATGCATAGAGTGGTAGACACTCTACCACTGCTTAGGCAACTGTGCACGTCAGATGTGCTGACCTTGATTAGAACTGGCTTGTATCTACAAGACAGTTTAGGAATTTGGGGTCCTGGGCTGACTCATATTAATCTCAACAAGGAACTATGTGCATGGGCAACTGACTTCAGGGTTGCAAGACAAGATAAGGGAATACAGATGGGGCCGGTCACGAGCTGTCCAATTACATGGTGCAGTTTCAAAACATACCAGTAAAACAAGGCATCTGGGTTACAGTTCAGTAAGTGTGATTTTTATTGTTGTAATTGGGCAAGGTTTTCTCATAAGTTAACCTTCTTTGTAATGGTGCATATCTTGGTGGTTAAAGCTAATTAAGGCTGGTCAAGCTGGAGCTGTTAAATGTAAGAACTTGTCTATGAGGTGTGAAGGTGGAGATTTTGGTGAAAAGAGAAATGGAAACTTGCAACCTGAGGGGGTGCTGCTTCAGGAAATGGTCGGTGGGTTGGGGGTTTGGGTGCATATGAAAAACAGGTCAGGGTCTACTACACTAGGTTTTATTACTATTTTTGAATATTTGGGTTCTATTTCTGCTAGTTCTGTTAAATTTTGCTTTACATATTTTGAGTATTCATTGGATACTTGTAAGTTTATAATTATATATTCCTAGCGAGTTGAGCCTTTTATTACTGTGAGATGTTCTTTATCTCTAGAAATACTAGAGTCAGTATTTAAGAGGCAAAACGTATTTAGATTTACCTACCTATTTACCGTGTCTGTTTTGAGATTAATTCTGCCTGAAGAACACCTTTAGTATTTCATTTAGTATACATCTGCTGGTGGTAATTTTTTTTAGTGTTTGTTGATAATGTCACTTTTCCTTCATTTAAAAAGTATTTTCACTGGTAGGGTAAATTAAATTATGCACCACCTCAAAAGACATGCTCTTAATCTACGTTGTGGGTATAGAACCATTTATAAATAGGACTTTTGAAGATGTTATTTTTAGTTAAGACATTAGTTCTTAGCTGTGAATCAGTGTGGGTCTTAATCCATATTACTGGCAGCTTTATAAAGAAAAGAAACTAGAAGTCAAAAAACAGAGAAGGCCATAGGCAAGAGCCCAAAGGTGGAAATCAGCAAAACCAGAAGAGCAGATGCAAGGCGAGAGAGCACCATGTGTCAGGAGGCAGAAATGCAAACTAAGAGAGCCCAAGGAGTGCAGCACGCCAGCACTAGGACACTCCGGCGTTCAGGGAGAAAACATTGCCTTGGCCAATGCCTTGGCCTTGTACTTAGAGCCTCTGAAATGGTGAGCTAACAACTAACAAATGCTTGTTGTTTAATCTTTGCGTGATATTTGTCATAGCAGCCTGGCAAATGAGCGATAACTGGGTATGTTATCTTCTTCCAAAGAGGGTTCACATTTGCTCCTGGCCAATAACTAGGTTAGGAGTACTAGCAATATAGAAAACTTTATTGGAATGAAGGCTTGAGATGACTCAAAGCCAGGTTGGCCTTCGAGTGACAGTGACGCAAGATGGCAGTCACCATGGGCTCAGAAAATTTATGAAAACCAAATATGCAGCCTTAAAATAGAGTATGGACCTAAATACCCAGAAGCACCCCCCTTTGTAAGGTTTGTAGCAAAAAGTAATATGAATGGAGTTAATAGTTCTAATGGAGTGATGGGCCCAAGAGCCGTATCAGTGCTAGCAAAATGGTAGAATTCTTATAGCATCAAAGTTGTCCTGCAAGAGCTCTGGCACCTAATGATGTCTAAAGAAAATATGAAACTCCCTCAGCCGCCTGAAGGACAGTGTTACAGCAATTAATCAAAAAGAAAAACCACAGGCCCTCCCCCCACCCCCATTCGATTTAAGCAGTCTTCATCTTCCACAGTAGTATTTCTAGATACATCTGTAGACCTCAAAATACTGGAAACAAAGCTCCCATTCAAAGGCATTTTCTCTTAAGGTACTGTAAATGATACTATTTTTTTTGTCCATTTGAAATGTATAAGTTGTGCTATAACAAATCATATGGTCAAGTGTAACCACTGTCCATATAATTGAACTTCTGTGATCAAGAAAGTGTATTTAAATTGGTTCCATCATAACCGGTGGGGCACATTTAACTCAACTGTGGAAAGACACATCATCTTACTGCTGATTACGTGGTCTGGGGTCTCTGCCTTCTCCCCCTTCCTTCTCTCCCTCCAGATTGGGGTGGCTTATGAGACTAGATGTGAAGGCTTTAGGTCGTAGCCTGTGAGACTGCTGCTGGGTGTTTGTGGGTGCTTCAAGTGTACCCCCCCACCTCGGTTTCTTTTTCTAAGTCATAAATGTCTACCCCATTCCAGGCCATCACCCTTTCCCCACTCTCACTACCACCCTTGGCCGAAGACTAGATTGCAATCCCCCCCCCCCCCAACTCTGCTCCCCTCTGAAATTGGCCTTTGGGGAGGAATTCTTTCAGGGCTTGCCCCATATCCCCCCCCCCCCCAATCAAGGGGTGCTGCTTTTTCCTTCCTCCTCCTGACGTCCCTGCCTTCACCCGCTGCTTTCCATGACACTTCCTTGCTTTGGCCAGAAGCTGTCAGGTAAGGTTGGAAAGCCTCTGACCTCCCTCATTTAGTTTTGGAATCACATTTCTTTACTCTTCACCAGCCTGGGAAATGAAAATTGGGTCCTCAGCCCTGCCACCCTCTGCTGTCATTGTCAGCTGATGCACTTTTTTTTAGCTCAGGTTTTGATACGGTGAAAAGAGCCATCCCCAGGGTTACTCAGACCCACCAGCTCAGAGTCCTTGGTGGTTAACCTCGGAGAAAGGCCACATGAAGACTCCTGTAAGCACACACAGTCCCTTGGAAGGAATTGTGTTCTTTCCTTGTGATTGCTTTTGCTTTTAAAAATTGAAGAAGTTTTAAACCAGGCTCTATTTGGTTTTCCTTGTAACCTGTTTGAATCAAGTTTGGAATCTGACAACTGGAACAAAAAGAACCTTGAATTCAGTGTGTACTTTGGTTTTGATGCCGCTGCCTCACGATCTTCAGCAGGGATTCAGAAAGAACTCAGTGTGCACAGCAGATCCCTGAAATCGGCGGGCTTGACTTTCTGAAAGGAAGCTCCCATTCAAAGTGCTTTCTCCCACTTTTCTGTTCAGGACCACTATTTGCTAAAATGTGGATGCCTACCGAAATAAAAGCAATTCATTGTGTCCTCAAAAGACAAACGAAACACCAGGCTGGCTTTTCTCAATTCACCCCTACTTTTAGGGAGTATCCTTTACTATTGCAAACTAAAGTTAGAGGTGTTTCCCAAGGTCCCCCTAATTGTTGGCCC
Source organism: Tamandua tetradactyla (assembly GCF_023851605.1). Lineage (NCBI taxonomy): Eukaryota > Metazoa > Chordata > Mammalia > Pilosa > Myrmecophagidae > Tamandua > Tamandua tetradactyla. The sequence continues at coordinate 144,514,439 of NC_135329.1, forward strand.
CTGACCTACAATTATTGTCTCTCTAACCCCATTACTTTACCAAAATTTCTGCTCAGATTTTCTGCTTCTCAACTGTCTTTTCCTTGGAGTTGGCAGATACCTCCAGGGAAAAAGCAATTAAAATACCAGGTTCACTACTCTGGGTTTCTTCTCTTTGGATTTTCGCTCTATAATCTTTCACTACCTTGAATGTACTTAAACAGTTTTGTTTTTTTCTTAAATATATCCAGCTTTTACCCAGCCCGTGCATGTCTCCGCAAAGCAAACGTAAAACCAGAAAAATCCAACAAATGGTGCTGCAGAAATGGAATACTCACATGGAAAAACAATGCAATGTGATCCTCGCCATACAGCATGTATATATATCCAGCTTTTGTGGTTGCTTTCAAAGGGATGGTTGGTTCAACCACGGTTAGATCCACGACTGAAGGCAGAATTGTTGGTACCCTGCCCATATCTTCTTGGCAAACAGTGATGAATCCCAACTTCCAGACCTGTAACTCTTTACCTGTGGGGCAGGCTGGGAATTCAGGGAGTTAACACCAATGGGAGCAGCTCTCAACCAATGGCATAATGAAAGGAGTTGTTAGATAAATACTCCAGCTCCCTTGCCCAAATAATGGGAATAATTCTGAGGCATAAGCGTGCATGGGTGGTTTAGTGGTAGATTGCTTGCCTTGCATGTGGGAGACCTGGGTTTGATTCCTAGACCGTGCTCCCCCACCCCCTCCCCAAAACACACACACACACACACACACACACACACACACACACACACACACACAAAACTCGGAGGCATGATCATCACAGTCATCCAGAGTTCCCATGTAGGATTGGGCTCCAAGTACCTTCAGCAATAATCTGCTCAACAATACACCTTTTATTGTCTTGGTTTCCATCCTGTCTTGCTATGCTTTTTATACTCATTCCCGTATCTCAAGTTCAGTGTCTAAGGCAATCCAACCTAAAACAGAAACTTGATCCTACTCCTGGATTATTTTGGGTTATATTAAACTTGGCAAGTTTTTGCCAATCCCTTTCTTTTCAAACCTTTCTTTAACATCCATTTTTGAGATTGCATTAAATTTTAATTTGATTTTTAAATAAGTGCTACATTCATGAGTTTCAAAAATGGAAAACAAAGATCATGACAAGAAAAAATATTTTGTTCCTTGTTTTGTTTTTTTTTTAAATAATTTCCAAGTGGAGAAGGAAGAAATGCCGAATTTATTTCACCATTTTTATACTAAAAGGGCAAAACGATCTCATTCTTTGATTTTCAGGATGTTTCTTGTAACCAAATCATGGATTTTTTTTTTTATCTTTATAGGCTTTAGTTTTTAATACAGTTTTAGATTTACAGAATAATTGAGTAGAGAGTATATAGAGTTCTGTATACCTGCCCTCCAATTCCCCATCCCTGGCAGTTTCCCCTATTGACATCTTGTGCTAATGTGGCACATTTGTTATGATTAATGAACCAATTTTGACTCATGATCATTAACTATAGTCTGTGGTTTACATTAAGGGTCCCTCTCTGTGCTGTACAGTTCTATGTGTTTTGACAAATGCCTAATCTCCTTTCTCATGTGCTCCATATTTTTATTCTTTCCATTGTTCCTTCTTCCTTCCTGATGCCCAAGTTTCCTTCTTTTATCATTTCCTTTTTATTTCAAGACCTTCCTTTAGCCATTCTATTAGGGTAGGTCTGTTGTCAACAAAACTCTTAGTTTTCCTTATATGAGAATATCTTGTTTTCTCCTTCATCTTTGAAGATTTTCACTGGGTATAGGATTCCAGTTGACAGTTCTTTTCCTTTAGCATTTGAAAAGTATTGTGCCCCTTCTTTGTGGTTTCCATGATTTCTGATGAGAAATTTATTGTGATTCTGATTATTTTTAAGATTTTTTTTCTTTGTCTTTAATTTTCAGAATTTTGATTATGATGCGTCTTGGCATGGACTTCTTTTCTTTCTGTTGTCCCCTAAAAACAGAGTTCAAATTTCAGTTACGATGGTATAGTAACTGTGAGTAATTGCATAAAGTACAAATTTTGCTGCTAGCTCTTTAGTCCACAAATCACTGTATAATAACAGATGTGTGTCATGATCAGTGATTGAGCATATCCCTTCTTTCAAATTCTGTTCGTGAACAATCACTGCATTTATGTTTCTCATTTTGTATACAGATAGCAACGAGTGCCATTCTGTTGTCTTTTTTGTCTCCCAGTCATAAGCTTCTGTGACTTTTTACAAAAATGGATAAGCCAGAAAGGAATTGGTCAAAAAGTTAAAAGTGCACCAAATAAACAAAGAGAGATAATGCCGCAAGTGAAATTCTTGAGTCGAACATAAGGTGAACTATAGAAACAGCCGACCTTGGGAATGTTGACACTGCCCTCCTTTGTGAGACTCCAGAAAGGGCAGCCGGAGGAGTTTTGGGAAGGTAATTTTATCGACGTAAATGGGAAAGTGGTTGTGACAAAAAGGATAAAGATATCCTACAGGAAATGTCACCGGCAAAAAAACCTTCACATTAAAGCAGCTCTTGGAGATGTTTTGTGACATTTGGGTACAAAGGGCAGCATGTTGGAAACTGTTCCAAACTTAGAAAGGAGTAAGTCAGTTAGCAAGGGCACAGAAAAGATGTTTGTTCCTTATCCTAAGTTATTTAACGAGAGGAACAGTACTGTTCAAAGTCCTCTCAATAAGCTTTTTCTAAACAAATAAATAAAACACTTTAATTCTCAATGTTTCTAATGTTTTAAACTATAGAATACTAAATAAATATTAGTTTTATTTCCTTTTTCATTTCCCCCTATATTTCTAGCTGGCGGTAAGAGTATGTTTGATGTTTGACAAAAATTTTTAAAGGTGCCTGGTCATTTGTATGGCCCCACACTACTGTGCAAAGTGAAGACTGCCTGTAATTGGAATTGAGAAACTCAGGTTTCTTCTCTTTTCCCTATACCTGCCTGCCCTCTGCTGGAAGTGCCAAAGATTAGTGAGATTTCTAAAGACAAGCCACACATCAGTGATGCTATACTTCTCCCTTCCCCTAACTCTTTACCAACACACTCAAGAAATGCAAAGCATTCCCATCAGAAGTAGTGATGCTTTAATTCTCAGTCTTTGATGAGAATTAAGGCCATTCAGCTGTCACATGATGTAAATAAGTTCTCTTACTTTAATTCTGTGCCTGGAGTGTAATCTTCTGATACAAGCTTATTGTTAGGGGGAACACAGGAAGTTATTTAGTCCAACTACTGGCTAATGTCAACATTCACTGCATAACTAAAACTTTTTCCTGGGCTGTAAGTGATATAATCATCTTTAAATCCAGATTGGATTTTTTACTTAAACAAATTTCACTTGAAATTTTCTTCTCTTGCTAAGTTTCTACAATTGTCCTCATTGGCTAAGCAATGATTTCCATAAATATTTAGAACTAATAGGTATGTAAATATGTCTCTTGTGACTGATATATGAGCTATAGACTTTCAATTTCTTTCCAGAACTTTCACATCTGCTTCTAGACTGAGTTCTAAGATACTGCATTAATCTTCCTTTTTTCACCCTACTCCCACACCTCACCTCCACAATTTAAATTCTAATGTAATGTAATACCACTTTTTTGCTCAGTGGTTTAGCATAGGCTAAGTCCACAAAAGATGCTTAATAAAAATGTGTTAAATGTATAAATACTTCAGTATGTTTCGTTTTCTTGATGTACACTGCCAAGGTTATATCATACAATAATGAGAATGAATAGGAATTTAGAAGCAGGCAAATTGTGTATCTAGAAGACTGTTAAGAGATGTCTTTTTGCTCAAAAGGAGGGACAGAGATTATAGAATATTTAGGAACATAAATGTAAAAATTTCCCTTGTCCATCTCAGATTTTTGTTGTTCAAAGTATATATGTTTATTCGTATAAAATATAGCTATAGTAAGACAGTAAAGGAAACAGGCTTAAAAAACAAAGACAAAAGCCATTATTTTAGAGCGCTAAGATACTGAATTCTCAGTTTTGTTAGAAAGCTTGCACAATGGCTGGTCATCAATTTTTGGGTTCCCCTATAAAAAATTCTAACAAATATAAAATGAATAAGATAGGTGTTTTTATTTCCAGCCTGTCAATAATTCACATGTAACATAACATAGAATGTGGCTTACTATTATACGGTTTTTTCTTTCAAGAATTCCATAGATAATTCTGGTCACAAGGAAAGTTATTATCATGCCCATGTTATATTTGGAGAAATGAAGACACAGAGCAAAATAATAAGAGGTGATAGATTTTAGGATAGATCTGGGAATAGAACACTGGGGCCACTGATTTATTTTACTTTACTAGATAATGATTTTCATTTTTTTTTTTTGCTTACATGAAAGTGTATACTCCTTAAAATAATTTTGAAAAATGATGTACCTCTTACATTTTTATGTTGACATCTGAAGTTTTTCTCACAAATTTGAATATTAGCAAAGTATGTAACCATACTGTAAATATTAACACTTTTAACAAAAACTTATTGCATTGCTCTTTTAATACATACAATATAATAAATAACAGAGCAATTTTCTGCCCATTCATTAGTTATTTAAAAATATGAGCAGTTCTTATCTAGCATTAGGAAATATTATATTGTTCCTGTTTCTCCTTGAACTTGCATTTCCATTTTACTTTGTCCATGGAATTTTGTTCTTTGTATTTGAAAGTTTTAAAAAAGCTAATCATAATGTTGGAAGCAATAAAAACTGTATATATTACATTTTAAAATGTATTTTCTGTGATGATAAAGCTAAATGTCAAATTTTTCTTCTTGATTGATTTATCACAATTATCAGTATACAATTGAACATACCGCAAATGTATTATAAAATCAGATAATTTCTAAACATAATTAACATGTAACTGGAACCACATCTCATAGTACGAGGGTTGGAGCGTTTTCATTTTTAATTAGTTCATATCTCAATATGTGTATATTACTTATTGCTAAAATATGATTGGATTCAGTGGAAATTAATAGCAAAAAGATGTTATTGGCTGCTTTTACATGTAGGGCTTATAAACGTTGATTGATGATTGTCTAAAAGGGTATTATTAATAGCAGAATCTACAATTCATTTTTGTTAAGCTAATATATATCTAGTAAATACATTGTAGGATAGAATAAGCTGATAGAAACCAATAAGAGCAAGCAGGAAATGCATCCAAATGAAAAATGAATATAGATTTTCTGTACTTAATATCTTTAGGAAAAAGTGAATTAAAAATTTTCTCTTATGACTCAAATACAAAACACTAACTCACTCCCCAATATATTGTTCTTGTTACTTGAAAACGTAATGTGGATCAGTGAAAACAGTTGTGGAAATCTTGAACTCTTCTTGAAATCATGCGGCTGAAACACAGATGAAGGCTCTGACTGAGGCATCCCTTTCGGGATTTACACCCTGGGGCCGAGTCACAGAGCAGGATTCAAGATGAGCGAGAGGCTTTTACTTGGCTGCACATTCACCTCTACTTTTTCTCAGTCTACACTATTTCTATACTAATTCCTAAAATATCTGAATCGCTAGGCCCAGTATTCTGATGTAATAAACAATTTATCTTCTTATTGCTAGAATTAATATATATGTATGTATTCAAAGACTGTGGTTTTCATATTTACTTATATCTGTGAAAACATTAAGTGTGCCTTTATTCATATTCAGCACTTAAATATAAAATACAAGGGTAAAAATAGACATTGAATAAACTGTGATTCTGAGTCTTGGATTACTAAAATGATATTTTCATGTTGCTAAGAAACAGTTTCCGTTAGTTGGACCAAAACATCATCAGTGTTTTCTGTTCCCTTACAATCCAGTAAACTGAGAACCTGCATATGGGTTGGAATACTTACGTTTAATTACAAATGCACAGATCCCTACCTGTGGTGGCCAGCCTGCAGGATGGTGCCCCGTGATGCCCACCTCCGCATACGGCCCTGTGGAGCCCCCCCTACATTGTATATACCGGGGTTGGTCCGTGTGACCCACAGAACACAGAGAAATGATGGCGTGTCCCGTCCGAGACTGTTACAGAAGGCGCTGGGGCTCGTGCCTTCAGGCGCTACCCTGAGCCAGGAACACCCAGCTAAACTCCTCCCACCTTCTTGAACCTCTGTGAGATACCACTTTTGTTTTAGGCAGTTAATATTTTGGAGAAATTGGTTTTGCAGCAATGGATAACTAATAAAACCACCTTTAGTTACAGTGCTTCCTATTGAACTTGTTACTTAAATTATCCTTTAGTCTAAGTCTGTCCTTTTTAACTAGCACATTACTTTGACATTGAGGACCCTAAAGGGGTAGTTCTTGGTGATGGTGGCTCCACCCGCCTCCTACCCAGGGGGCACACTAGAGCTTCATGCCAGGGTGTTTTTGGTTGTCAGAATGATTAAGGGAATGCATTGGCCTCCAGAAAGTGTGAGCTCGGGATGCCAGACACCTTGCAATAAGCAAAGGCACTTCATTTAAAGATAGTAAAGGAAGCATTAACAAAATATTTATGAAAAGTGAGTGTTGCTCTAACAGAACTGAAAATCACTGGTTTTAAAGTTAGAATGGACATAGCCCAAATACCCGGAGAGAGTGGGATAGAAAGATCAAAGGTGATGGTAGAGTTATACAGAGAAGGTAGGATTTAACAAACAAATATGATTGCTGAGTCATTAAATCGATGCTTCATTTTTGTTAAGCTAATACATATCTAGTAAATACATTGTAGGATAGAATAAACTGATAGAAACCAATAAGAGCAAGCAGGAAATGCGTCCAAGTGAAAAATGAATAAGTCTCCAGTATCTTAGAACAGTTAAACGTAAAAATCTAAAACTGGAATTGTAACCCATACCAAACTATGAAATCTGTTCTACAACTAATTGTTGTGCAGTGCTTTGAAACTTATTGCTTTTTCATATATGTTATTTTTCACACCCAAAAAAAGTCAGTTGCGATGATAAAAATTATATATATTCCTTCTAGCCTCCAATGTTCTGGAGCAGCTGGAAGGAAAAATCTGAGATGAATGTATGGTAGCACATGACAAACTCTGGGATCTGGCCTGTAACTACTTGTTGAAGAGTGCTTTGAAAACTATTGCTTTTTTCTTTCTTAGCCTTGTATATATGTTATATTATACAATAAAAAAGTTAAAAATTACAAAAAATTTTAAAAATTGAATTGAGTGTTCAAGAACTGTATCTCTTGATTAAATGTGGGGGTCTTTGGGCGGAATTATTAGCTGGAAAATAGGATGAATAACTTCTAAAATGCTGATATCGTTAAGCCAATATAATCCCTCTTGTAGGATCTGACATGATTTACAGATATGTGGCAAAGGAATATCTTTTTAATAAACTTCTTTCACAGGCAAAAAAAAAAATGATATAAATCTTACAATCTATGTTCTAATTTTGATGTCCCGTAAAGTTCTTTTGAGTCATTTTTTCCTCCATTCTTAGATCCCATCCAGTATCATGCATTCTATTTAATTTTCTTTTTCTCTTTAGTTTCTCTTTTTTTAATTGTAGAAACACATGTATAAATAAATCACTCCATTCCAAACCCTCCCAAGAATACCTTTCAGTGGGATTTGACACATTTACAGCGTTGTAGCATTTTAACCACTATCCATTATTAGAACTTTTCCTTCACACCAAACCAAAGCCCTACTCTCATTATGCATTAACTTTCGGGTTGTCCTGGCCTTCACCCCTGGTAACCTATTCTCTACTTTCTGTCTCTGTAAGTTTGGATATTCTCTGATATTTTCTTTATGACTACCATGGCGCTTAAATTTAACATCCTAAATTTATAACAGTCTCATTTACCTTAATACCAACTAGACTTAGTAGTGCACAAACACCATGTTCTATATTCCTCCACCCCCATCCCCCACCTTTATGACGTTCTTGTCACAAATTATATGTTATACATTATGATTCTAAAACCACTGATTTATCATTACTGTTAATGTATCCACCTTTTTACATTGTGTAGGGAATAAAAAATGGAGTTATAAATCAAAAGCAGAATAGTACTGGTATTATTATTTACCCATGTCATTATCTTTACAATAGATTTTTATTTCTTCATGTGGCTTCTGCCTCTTTCCCTTTAGCATTTCTTGTAGGGCTGGTCTAGTGGTGATGGACTCCCTCAGTTTTTGTTTATTTGGGAATGTTTTAATCCCTCCTTCCTTTCTTTTTTTTTTTCTCTCTTGGCATGTGCAGGCTCCAGGAAGTGAACCTGGGTCTCTGGCTTGTCAGGCCAGAATTCTACACTGAGCAATCCTTGCACTGCCCTCCCTCCTTCATTTTTGAAAGAAACTTTTGCCAGATACGGAATTCATGGTTGGCAGTTTTTTGCTATCAGCACTTTAAATATGTCTTCCCAATACCTTCTGGCCTCCATGGTTTCTGATGAGAAATTGACATTTAATCTTACCGAGGCTCCTTTATATGTGACATGTTCCTAAACTTTTTTTTTATTTTTATTAATTAAAAAAAAATTACAAGAAACAAACGTTCCCAACACATACACTCAGCAATTCACAATATCATCACATAGTTGCATATTCATCATCATGATCATTTCCCAGAACATTAGCATCAATTCAGAAAAAGAAATAAAAAGACAACAGAAAAATATAACAAACAGAAAAAAAATTTTTTTACAGGCCATACCCCTTACTGATCCCTTTCATTGATCACTAACATTTCAAACTAAATCTATTTTAACATTTGTTCCCCCTATTATTTATTTTTATTCCATATGTTCCTCTCATCTGTTGACAAGGTAGGTAAAAGGAGCATCAGACACAAGGTTTTCACAATCACACAGTCACATTGTGAAAGCTATATCATTATACAATCATCATCAAGAAACATGGCTACTGGAACACAGCTCTACATTTTCAGGCAGTTCCCTCCAGCCTCTCCACTACATCTTGGATAACAAGTTGATATCTACTTAATGCATAAGAATAACCTCCAGGATAACCTCTCGACTCTGGAATCTCCAGCCATTGACACTTTGTCTCATTTCACTCTTCCCCCTTTTGGTCGAGAAGGTTTTCTCAATCCCTTGATGCTGGGTCTCAGCTCATTCTAGAGTTTTTCTCAATCCCTTGATGCTGAATCTCAGCTCATTCTGGGATTTCTGTCCCATGCTGCCAGGAAGATCCACACCCCTGGTAGTCATGTCCCATGTAGACAGGGGAAGGGTGGTGAGTCTGCTTGCTGTGTTGGCCTATTTCTATCTCCTGATGGTCTCTGTTACCAAGGAAATATTCCAAGTTTATTCACTAATGTCAGTTCATATCAGTGAGACCATAAAGTATTTGTCCTTTTGTTTCTGGCTAATCACACTCAGCATAATGTCCTTAAGGTCCATTCATGTTGTTACATACTTCATAACTTTATTCTGTCTTACAGCTGCATAATATTCCATCTTATGTAAATGTCACAGTTTGTTTAGCCAACTGTGTTGATGGACATTTTGGCTGTTTCCATCTCTTGGTAATTGTTAATAATGCTGCTATAAACATTGGTGTGTAAATGTCCATTTGTGTCCTTGGCCTCGTGTCCTTTGAGGAGAGACAGAATATAGATGTGTCTTGTTTTTTAATCCATTCTGCCAGACTATGTCTTTTGATTGGAGAGTTTAATCCATTAACATTCAGTGTTACTACTGCATGGGCAGTACTTTCTTCTACTATTTTGCCTTCTTGATTTTATATGTCATATCTAATTTTCCTTCTTTTTAGCTTTACTCATAGTCTTCCTTTCTACACTCTTCTCCACACCTCTCTCTTCTGTCTTCGTATCTGTCTCTAGTGTTCCCTTTAGTATTTCTTGCAGAGCTGGTCTCTTGGTCACAAATTCTCTCAGTGACTTTTTTGTCTGAAAATGTCTTAATTTCTCCCTCATTTATGAAGGACAGTTTTGCTGGATATAGAATTCTTGGTTGGCAGTTTTTCTCTTTTAATAATTTAAATATATTATCCCACTGTCTTCTCACCTCCTTGGTTTCTGCTGAGAGATCTGCGCATAGTCTTATTGGGCTTCCCTTGTATGTGATGGATTGCTTTTCTCTTGCTGCTTTCAAGATCCTCTCTTTCTCTTTGACCTCTGACATTCTGATTATTAAATGTCTTGGAGTATGTCTATTTGGATCTATTCTCTTTGGGGTATGCTGCACTTCTTGGATCTGTAATTTTACGTCTTTCATAAGAGTTGGGAAATTTTCAGTGATAATTTCCTCCATTAGTTTTCTCCTCCTTTTCCCTTCTCTTCTCCTTCTGGGACACCCACAACACGTATATTCATGCGCTTCATATTGTCTTTCAATTCCCTGAGTCCCTGCTCATATTTTCCCTTTTTTTCCTATAGTTTCTGTTTCTTGTCGGATTTCAGATGTTCCGTCCTCCAGTTCACTAATCCTATGTTCTGTCTCTCAAAATCTACCATTGTAGGTTTCCATTGTTTTTTTCATCTCTTCTACTGTGTCTTTCATTCCCATAAGTTCTGTGATTTGTTTTTTCAGACTTTCAATTTCTTCTTTTTGTTCTTTCCTTGCCTTCTTTATATCCTCCCTCAATTCATTGATTTGGTTTTTGATGAGGGTTTTCCATGTCTGTTCGAACATTCTGAATTAATTGTTTCAGCTCCTGTATGTCATTTGAATTGTTGGTTTGTTCCTTTGACTGGGCCATATCTTCCATTTTCCTAGTGTGATTTGTTATTTTTTGCTGGTGTCTAGGCATTTAATTACCTTAATTAGTTTAGTCTGGAGATTGCTTTCACTTCTTTTACCTAGGGTTTTCTTGCTGGATGAATTTGTTGTCTATCTGTTCTTTGACATTCAGTTCAGCTTTATCTGGACCTTTAACTTAAGTTTTGTTTAACATAGGAGAATTTTTCAGTTCTTGTTTTCTTATTTTTTGCCCTGCTTGTGTGGTGCCTTTCCCCCCCACACACTTAGGAGGGTCTACTTAGATATTATAGACCCCAGCCAGATTTTCCCAGACTAAACTGGCCTCCTATCAGGAGGAAAGAATTACCTGCATCGGTTTTCCCTGAGGGTGAGACCCAGCAGGTTGAAAGACTTTCCTGTGAAGTCTTTGGACTCTGTTTTTCTTATCCTGCCCAGTATGTGGTGCTTGTCTGACTGCAGGTCCCACCGGCATAAGATGATGCGGTACCTTTAACTTTGGCAGACTCTCCCTGCTGGCGGTGTGGTGGAGACAGAGGAGAGGTTGCAGGCTGGTTTTAATGGCTTCAAATTACCAAGCCCTGGTGTCTGAATTCCTTGAGGGAGGGATTCCACCTGGGTGGGGCTTTACCCCTCCCCTGGGGAAAGCACAAGCTCCAGATAAGCCCCCAAAAGAGCTCACTTCTGCCTATGCCTGGGGCAGTTGCAGCCTGAAAAGTCCTGCCGCTGTATCCCCGAGGCAGTCAAGCCTTTGTAGATACACAGCCACAAAAACCTGTTTCCTTCTTTTTTTTCCCCCCTTTTTCTGTCAGTCCTGCCCCCTTGGCGCCGGGGCAAAAATGAGCACCCTCCACTTTGATCAGGTTCACCTAAGCTGGGGGCCTATTTTTAGTAGTCAGAATTTGTTAATTAGTTCCACAATTGGCATTTGATTGTGCCCAGTCCCTGCTGCTGGTAAAGTCCTTTCCTTTCCCCTCTGGGAAGCAGCCTGTGGGGAAGGGGCGCTGGCCGCCGCAGCTTTGGGAACTCACGGTTCTGGGGGGTGCTCACAGCCGGTCCAGCTGGTCCAGACTGGGGTACGCTGTGTGTCTGGTCACTTTCGTGGCTCCGGGAGCTGTTCTGTACTGTTTCTGGTTATTCAGTAGTTGTTCTGGAGGACGAACTAAAATGCACACGTTGTTAAGCCGCCATCTTGACCCGGAAGTCCCTCTGTTCCTAAACTCTTGAAGCGTTCAGAATTCTCTCTTTATTTTTGGCATTTGACAGTTTGAATATAACATGATACAGTGTGGGTCTGTTTGGGTTTTTCCTGTTTGGAGCTCGCTGAGCATCTTGGATGTATATATTCATGTCTTTCATTAAATTTGGGAAAATTTCAACCATCATTTATTTGAATATTCTCTCTATCCCTCTCTCTCTTTCTTCTCCTACTGGAATCTCACAATATATATATATATATATTGGTATGCCTGATGGGGTCCCACAGGTTCCTCAGGCTTAGTTCACTTTTCTTCATTCTTTCTTTCTTCTGCTGTTCAGACAGAATGATTTCAATTGTCTTTTCTTCGAGTTTACCGATTCTTTCCCCTGTCAGTTCCAATCTACCATCGAACTCCTTTAGAGAATTTCAAATTTCTGCTACTGTGCTTTTCAGATCTAATTGGTTCCTTTTCATAATTTCCATCTCTCTCTATGGATATTCTCTTTGGGATTCATCTGTAGTTTCCCTGGTTTTCCTTAGTCCTTTATCCATGTTTTCCTTGAGATTTTTGAGCATATTTAGGACCATTTTAAAATAGTTTTGGTCTGATATATGCCAGATCTGGTCCTCCTCACTCATGGTTTCTAATGCTTTAATCTCCTCCTTTGCCTGAGCCACTGCTTCCAGGTTTTTTGTTTTTGTCTTTGTTTTTGTTTGTATGTCTTCTAAATCTTTTGTTGAAACCTGGAAAGTTTGCTCTTTCAATGTGTTATCTCTAGAATTTAAACTCTGAGACATATGTTCCTTAAGCTTGTATCCAGCTAGTGTTATGACAGTGCTTTCTGTGAATGCCAGGCACTAACGAAAAAAAGAAGAAAAAACAAAAAACACTTTTTTCAGTCTTTGCAGACTGACCTGTGCAAGTGTGGTCTTTCAGAGATTATCTATACAAAGAGTTTAGAAAATAGCTCCAGACCAAAGCGTAGGGGAACCCTGATCCTTTTTGAGCATGTGTCTTGTCTTGGACACACATGTGTCCCTAGGAATTTCCCTGTTTACATGGTTCCAAATGTCCTCTCTTCCCTAGAAATAGTTTCCTCACAGTCCAGGCAGGGCACTGTATAGCCTATAGTCAGCAATCCCTTGCCCCAGGCAGCCACTTGACTGTTTTCCCACAAAGAGCTCAGTGAGCCACCTTCTACATGCAGGGCAAGTTCTGGAACAGTGAGTTCCCCAGACCACCACCAAACAGATCTGGCCAGACATACATGCTTCTAGTAGTATGTACATGGCAATACTCTGTTCCCTCTGAAACTGGGACCAGAGAACGACACTGGGATTGCAGTGCTGAGCCACTGAGGAGTGGGGAAGGGGCCGGTCATGGCATCATGAGTTTCTACCACTTTTAAGTAGCCTTTTCTTGGTTCAGTGCTTGTCCTATTACTGTAATTCTTTAACTGTTTTCTGGAGCTTTGAGAAACATGCGTCTTGCCAGTTCTTTCTGGTTGATAAAGCTTCTGTGGGGAGACGGATCCCTGAAGCTTCTCAGCCATCTTGATGGGGCAGAGCTTCTCTGATCTTTTTTGAAATGGCCCCATAATGAAAGTTAAAAGAGGCCAGGAATCTGTCACAGGGAATGCAATTTGCTCAAAACTTTGGATATAAGAATATATATTTGTAATAATAAAATTTGTAATAATAAAAATGGCATTTAAAATGGTACTTTTTTTTTAAGAGAAGACAATCTTTAGTTTTAGGTATTAGGATAGTTATGACAGGTAGAATTAAATGCTTATGGAAGGAAATATAAGGCTGGTGAAATAAAGAGATGTCAGTTAGGATCTTGTTGTCCAGTAGCATCCTACAATGGGGAAATTCAAAATTGTGAAAGAACAATGTAAACAAATTTGTATACTATATTATACCATTGATTTTCATTTTTGTGGGGACCTAAAAATATGCATGTTATTAGATTGATCAAAGATTGATTTGATCTGGCTCACAAAATAATTGAAGTTCATAAGATATATTTTAGAAAAATTTTGTTCTTTATAGCATTCAGAGTAATATTTTCTTTCATGTGAAATACATTTTTTAAAGCAAGTATGATATAGTATATTCGAGGCTTATAGGATTTTTAGCCAACTCTCAGAACATGCCCAGTAAATTAGTATTGTCAGGAGTGGTCCCACTTGGATTGACATGGCAAGGTCCATGAAGGGGCTCTGGGAGAAGGCAGGGGATAACTTGGACCGAAACACAATTGACCATAAATACCATTTTCTTGCAAGGTGGTGTACTAGTACTAGAGAATTGAGGTACGTTAGTAAGGCAAAATCCCTGCTCATATCTATGGTATCTTTTTATGTGGCTGGTAATTATTATTATTTTTATTTATTTTTAATTAGAGAGATTGTAGGTTTACAGAAAAGTTATATTAAAAAATCCAATGTTCCCATATACTCCCCTATTATTGACATTTTGTATTAGTGTGATATCTTTGTTACAATTGCTGAAACAGTATGAAAGTATTACTGTTAACTACAGTCCATAGTTTACATTAAGTGTATCGTTCCCATATACCACCTTATTATTAATAATACCTTGTAATAGTGTCATAAATTTGTTATAATTCATGAAGGAACATTCTTATATTTGTACTATTATCTACAGTCCATCATCCACGACAGGATTCACTGTTATAAAGTCCTATGTTTTATCTTCTAACTTTCCTTCTAATAACACACGCAACCTAAAACTTCCCCTTTCAGATACATTCACTAACATAATTCATTGCTTTTAATTACACTCATAATAATGTGCTAGTATCACTACTCTCCATTTCCAAATATTTAAAATCAACCTGAATAGAAATTTTGCACAAATTAAGCATCAGCTCCCCTTTCTCTATCCTTGTTCTATCCCCTGAGGACCTATAGTCTAGGTTCTGACTCTGAGTTTGCTTATTATTTGCTTAATATATTATAGTTCATATCAGTGAGATCATACTTTATTTGTCCTTTTGTATCTGGTTTATTTCACTCAACATAATGTCCTCAAGATTCATCCATGTTTTTGCATGCGTCAGGACTTCATTCCTTCTTACAGCTGAATAATATTCCATTGTATGAATATACGACATTTTTTTAAATCCATTTATTGGTTGATGACACTTGGGTTGCTTCTATCATAAGGTAATTATGAATAATGCTGCTATGAGCATCAGTGTGGAAATGTCTGCTTGGGGCTGTTTCCATTTCTTCTTTTATATCTAGTAGTGTAATTGCTGGACCATATGGCAATTCTATACTTAGCTTCCTGAAGAGCCACCAAACTGACTTCCACAACAGCTATACAATTTTACTTTCCCACCAGCAGTGAATAAGTGTTCCTATTTCTCCCCCATCCCCTCCAATACTTGTAGCTTTCTGTTTTTTTTTTAATAGTGGATATTCTCGTAGGTGTAAAATGATATCTCATGGTGGTTTTGATTTGCATTTCTCTAACAGCTAGTTACACAGAGCATCTTTTCATGTTCTTTTTAGCCGTTTGTATATCCTCTTTGGAGAAATGTCTGTTCAAATCTTAAGCCCCAATTGGAATGCTGGGGTAAGGATGTCTGGATTTTAGAACTTTACCTACTGTATGAGTCAAAAAGAAGAAAGGTTTATTTTGTCCAAAACCTAAATTTTCTGTAGCACACAATCTAAATCATCCTGTCTGGATAGCTCATTTAAACAATCCAAACATATGAATCCCAGCATGGGAATGAGGGCTTGTAATTTTACATAGCTTAATGTAATACCTGAATACATCTCAAAATATTTGGGGGAGATAATTAAAAAGTACTGCCAAAGTCTCTTGAGGGACTGGAGAAAAATATGAAACTATTAAACTTTATAGTTTAATAGGAAACCTCTGATACTCTCTCAAACATTAGGGACTCCTAAGTCAATAGGCCAAGCCCTTGAATTTGAGGGTTGCTTGTGTGAAGTTTATTTCTGTAGCAAAGAAGCTAAGCCTACCTATATACTTGAGTTACTTTCAGAAAACCTCTTTTGTTGCTCAGATGTGGCCTTTCTCTCTCTCCCTCTCTCTTCTCTCTCTCTCTCTCTCTCTCTCTCTCTCTCTCTCTCTCTCACTCACTCACTCTATCTCTCCCCCCGCCCCAACTCTGCAAGGAAAATCATACTTTCCCCCTTGTGTGGAAAATGACATCCAGGGCTCCTTATCAATGTAGGTCATGACTCCCAAGGATGAGCCTGGCTCTGGCACCATGGGATCAATGGCACTTTCCTGACCAAAAGGGAGGAAAGAAATGTAACAAAATAGAGTATCAGTGACTAAGAGAGTTCAAGTAGTGTGGAGAGGCTATTCTGGAGGCTACTCTTATGCAACCTTTAGCTAGATATTGCAATTACCATGGTGTGCAAAACCCCAACCACAACCATTCCTATTAACCCTAAAGAATACCCAGGACTCTGAGATTCTACAATAGTTTCACACACTAAGATTGCTTTCAAGAAACCTACAATCTCCCATGGTTCCTAGGCCAGTAAGTCCTGAAATCCAGAGGGGCCAGTCTCTCTAAGAACATCAACTAGTAACATCCCTCTATCCCATATTATTGACACCCCTTTCCAACATGAAAATTTAGAATGGGCATAGCCCAAATAACCCTAAAGATTGGGAGAAGGATCAAAGGAGAAGGAGGACTTACAACAGAGAAGTTAGGATTTAACAAATCAGTATGACTGCTGGATCATTATATTGATATTTCTTTTAGCCTCCAGTGTCTTGGAGCAGCTAGAAGGAAAAACCTGACATTGTAGAATTGTAACCCACACTAAACTCTGAAATCTAATATACTTGTTACAAAGTACTTTGAAATTCATTACTTTTTTTGTATATGTGTTATATTTCATAAATATTAAAAAATAACAAATCTTATGCCCCTTTATAAATTGCATTGTTTGTCCTTTTATTGCTGAGGTGTAGGATTTCTCTCTATATTTTAGATATTAAACCTTTACTGGATATGTGGTTTCCAAATATTTTATCCCATTGAGTAGAGTGCCTTTTCACTTTGACAAAGTCCTTTGAAGAACAAAAGTTTTTAGTTTTGAGGAGGTTCCATTTATCTATTTCTTCTCTTGTTGGCTTGTGCTTTGGGTATAAAATCTAAGAAGCCATTACCCACCAAAAGATCCTGAAGATGCTCCCCTACATTTTCTTCTTGGAGTTTTATGGTCCTGGTTCTTAAATTTAGGTATTTGATCCATTTTTAGTTAATTTTTTTACAAGGTGTGAGATGGAGATCCTCTTTCATTCTTTTTCATATGGATATCTAATTCTCCCAGCACCATTTGTTGAAAAGATAATTCTGTCCCAGTTGAGTGGACTTGGTGTCTTGTTGAATCTCAATTGGACATAAGATGGAAGGTCTATTTCTGAACTCTCAATTTGATTCCATTGGTCAGTATGTCTATCTTTATGCAGTACCATGCTGTTTTGAGCATTGCAGCTTTCTAACATGCTTTAAATTCAGGAAGTGTGAGTCCCCCAACTTCAATCTTCTTTTTCAAGATGTTTTTTGCTAATCAGGGTTTCTAATCCTTCCGAATAAATTGATAATTGACTTCTTTTTATGCAAAATAGTCTATTGGATTTTGATTGGGGTTACAATGACTCTGGAAATCAATTTGGGTAGAAATGACATCTTAATGATACTTAGTCTTCCAGTTCATGTACACGAAATATACTTCTGTTTATTTAGGTCTTCTCTGATTTCTTTTAGCAATGTTTTATAGATTTCTGTGTTCAAGTCCTTAACATTCTTGCTTAAACTTATTCCCAGATATTTGATTCTTTTAGTTGCTATTGTAAATGAAAATTTTTTCTTGATTTCCTCCTCAGATTGCTCATTATCAGCACACAGAAACATGACTGATTTTTGATCTTGTATCCCACCATTTTGCTGAACTTGTTTATGAACTCTAGTACCTTTTAGGTAGTTGTTTTTAGACTTCCATATCATCTGCAAATAGTGGAAGTTTTACATCTTCCTTTCCAATTCAGATGACTTTTATTTCTTTTACTTGCCTACTGCTCTAGCTAGAAGTTCTAGCACAATGTGGAATAACAGTGGTGACAGTAGGCATGCTTTTCTTGTTCCATATCTTAGAGGGAAAACTTTCAGTCTTTCCCCATTGAGTACAATGTTAATTGTGGGCTTTTCATATGCCCTTTATCATGTTGAGAAAGTTTCCTCCTATACCTATTTTTCAACATTTTTATCAAGAAAATTTGCTGGATTTTGTCAAATGACTTTTTGGCATCAATTGAGATGATCATGTGGTCTCCCCCCTTCAATTTGTTAATGTGGTATATTACATTAATTGATATTCTTGTGTTGAACCACCCTTGTATTACTTGCGATAAAACACATATGATCATGGTGTATAAATGTTTTAATGTGCTGTTGAATTTGATTTGCAAGTATTTTATTGAGGGTTTTTGCAATCATAGAAGATATTGGTCTCTAATTTTCTTTTCTTGTAATATCTTTATCTGGCTTTGGCATTGGGAATGTTGTTCATAGAATGAATTAGGTAATATCCCTTACATTTTTGGAAGAGTTGGAGCAGATTTGGTATTAATTCTTCTTGGAATGCTTGGTAAAAGTCACCTGTGAAGGCACCAGGCCCTGGACTTTTCTTTGTTGGGAGTTTTTTGATGATTTATTTAATCTCTTTACTTGTAATTTGTATAATTTCACCTACAGTCATGGTGAGTTGTTTGTGCGTTTATAGGAATTTGTCCATTTCATCTGAATTGTCTAATTCGTTGGTATACAGTTGTTCATAGTATCCTCTTATGAGCCTTTTTATTTCTGGAGGGGTCAATAGTAATGTTCCCTCTCATATTTCTGATTTTATTTATTTGCATCTTCACTCTATGTCAGTCTCCCTAAGGGTTTGTCAATTTTATTGATCCTCTCAAAGAACCAGCTTTTGGTTTTGTTAATTCTCTCTAGTCATTTTTTGTTCACAATTTGATTTGTTTCTGCTCTAATCTTTGTAATTTATTTGCTTTTGCTTGCTTTGGGATAAATTTGCTGTTCTTTTTCTAGTTCCTCCAGGTGTTTTGTTGGGTCTTTGATTTTCAGTTTTTCTTTTTTCATATAGGCATTTGGGGATATAAAATTCCCTCTCAGCACTGCTTTTGCTGCATCCCACAAGTTTTGATATAGTGTGTTCTAGTTTTCATTCATCTTGAGATATTTACTGATTTCTCTTGCAATTTCTTTTTTGACCCATTGATCTTAAGAGTATGTTGATAATCCTCCATATGTTTGTGAATTTCTTGTATTCCACTTGTTACTGATTTCTGGCTTCATTCCATTATGTCAGAGAAAGTTCTCTGTATAATTTAAATCTTTTAAAATTTATTGAGCCTGGTTTTGTGAGCCAACATGTACTCTATCCTTAGGAATGATCCATGAGTACTTGAGGAGAATATATATGCTGATATTCTGGAGATACAATGTACTGTATATATCTGTAGGGTCTAATTCATTTATCATATGTTCAAGTTCTCTGTTTCCTTATTGGCTGTTTGTCTAGTTGTTGAATAGATACAGATCTATGTGATGAGAGTGTAGTGAAGTATCCAACTATAATTGTAGAGAGGTCTATTTCTCCCTTCAGTTTCGCCTGTGATTGCTTCATGTATTTTGGGGCACCTTAGTGCATCAATATTTATGATTGTTATTTCTTCTTGATGGATGGCCCCTTTTATTAATATTTAGTGTCCTTTTTTGTCTCATAACAATTTTACATTTAAAATCTATTTTATCTGATATTAGTAGAGCTACTCAAGTTGCTTTTTTTATTGCATTTTTGTGGACTGTTTTTTTCCAATCTTTCACCTTCAACTTATTTGTTTCCTTAGGTCTAAGGTCTACTTTGTAGACAGCCTATGAATTAATCATACTTTTTGTGTTAGTCAGGGTTCTTTAGAGAATCAGAACCAACAGGAGAGATCTGTAAATATGAGATTTATAAAGGTGTCTCACACAACTGTGGAAATGGAAGAGTTCAAAAGCCATAGGGCAGGCTGTGAAGCTGGGGGCTCTGATGAAGGGTCTGGATGAACTCCATAGGAGAGGCTTGCTGACTGAAGAAAGCAGTGAAAGAGCTCTCTTCTTCGTTAAAAGCCTTCAACTGATTGGATTATCTTATAGTGGGAAACATGCCTTAGTTAATCATAGATGTAATTAGCCACAGATTAAATCAACTGACTAATGACTTAATTCACCAGCCTTATGGTTTATCAACCAGTCATGAAATATCCTTGCAACAACAGTCAGGCCAGTGCTTGCCCAGCCAGACAACTGGGCATAATCATTTGGCCAAGTTGACACCAGAACCTAACTTCACACTTTTTTACCCATTCCACCAATCTGTGTCTTTTGATTGGGGGAATTTAATCCATTAACATTCAATGTTATTACTATAAAGGCAGTACTTACTTCAACCATTTATCCTTTGGTTTTAATATGTCATATGTTATTTTTGTATCTCTTTTTTACCCTTTTTGTTACCCTTACCAATAATCTTCAGTTGTACATTCTCCTCCAAACCTCTCTTTCCTGTCTTTTCCTTTCAGTCTGCAGAACCATCTTTGATATTTCTCGTAGGGTATGTCTCTTGTTGACAAACTCTCTCAGTTTCTGTTTTTTTTGTGAATATTTTAAACCCTCCTTATTTTTGAAGGATGATTTCTCTGGGCAAAGAATTTGGGGCTGGCAGTTTTTCTCTTTCACTACCTTAAATATCTCATACCACTGGTTTCTCATCTCCATGGCTTCTTATGAGAAATTAGCACTTAATCATATTATTGTTCCCTTGTATGTAATGAATTGCTTTTCTCTTTCTGCTTTCAGAATTCTCTCTTTACCTTCAGCATTTGACATTTTGATTAGATGTGTCTTAGTAGGTCTATTAGGATTTATTCTATTTGGAGTACACAGAACTTCTAAGACATGCATATTTATGTTTTTCATAAGAGTTGGGAAATTTTCAGCCATTATTTCCTCAAATATTCTTTCTGCCTATTTTCCTGGCTCTACTCCTTCTGGGAGAAAAGACAGGAAAATGATCACATGTTTCTGTGCTTTGTGCTATACTTCAGTTCCCTGAGACCCTGCTCAGTTTTTTCTATTCTTTTCTCTCTCTGTTCATCTCTGAGATTTTGATTATCCTCTCTTTTAGTTTGCTGATTTTTTTCTGCTACCTGTTGAAATCTGCTCTTGTATGCCTCTAGTGTATTTTTAATCTCTTCTATTGTGCCTTTCATCCCTGTAAGTTCTGTTATTTTTCTATTCATACTTTCAAATTCTTCTTTATGTTTATCCTATATTTTAATATCCTTTATTTCTTTAGCCATATTTTCCTTCATCTCCTTGAATTGATTTAGGAGAATTTCAGAATTCTTATTATATGTTTTCATACAGATTTCATCTCTCTGCTGAATTTCTATGTCTGTTCATACATACTATCTGTCTTAGCCACTAGAGCTTTTAGGATATTTATAATAGTTATTTTAAATTCCCTCTCTGATAGTTCCAATATTGGAGTCATCTCTGAGTCTGGTTCTGTTGATTTATTTATCTCTTGACAGTATATTGCCCTTGCCTTTTGATTTCTCTCATCATTTTTACTGAATACCAGAAGTTGTCTGCAGAACAGTAGAGATTGGGGTAAACAGTATTTATGCCTGGAAATGGACAATGGGATTAAGTCAGTCTAGTCAGAAATTGAGCTGGTTTTTTTTTGTTGTTGTTGCTAGGGTTAGCTCAGTGGATCACTGGCTTCAAATTCTTACAGCATTTGCTTGTAATTAGGGTGGAGCTTGGGGATCATAGGGTTTTTCCTAGCATTTTTGTTCTGCCCACAGCTATTGGCCTTCCCAGTGTATCTGCACAGGGGTCTCTTTTCACACTCTCTCCCATTCCCAAGGAGTGAACTGCTATTGCTTGTTACTCAATGTTGCTAGGTGTTGTCCTAATCCAAATTCAGTCTTCTTGAACTTTGGGGGGTGATTCTGCCTTTTTTTTCCTGTGGCAGCCAAACTGCCTCATATTTTTGCATGTATTATATGGGACTTTCCTGTACTTGCTCAGTGACAGGAGACTTTTGAAGGTGTTGGTATATGTATCAGTTTGTTGAGCTGCTGGAATGCAATATACCAGAAATGGAATGGCTTTTATAAAGGGAATTTATTAAGTTACAAATTTACAGTTCTAAGGCTATAAAAATGTTCAAAGGCATCCATGGAAAGATACCTTGATTAAAGAAAGGTGGATGGGTCTGGAACAGCTCTGTCAGCTGGGAAGGCATGTGCTGGTCCTTGTTCCTGGTTCTGCTGCTTTTAGTTTGATACCAGTGGTGTTCTCTCTGAGCACCTGTGGGCCTTCACTTAGTTCCTTCAGGACAAAATTCTGGGTTCTGGTCAGCTTAATCTCATAGGAAGGTACATCGCAATGCCGGTTGGGCTTTGCCTGTGTCTAGGCATCTGCTCCCTCTGTCAGCACTCCACACACCTCCAAACATCTGCGTCTCTGTCAGCCCTGGAGCAACTGTTCTCCAAGCATCTGCATCTGTGACAGCTGTGAGCTCTCTTCAAAATGTTTCCTCTTGTAAGGGACTCCAGTAAACTAATCAAGACTTACTCTGAATGGGTGGGGGTCACATCTCCATCCAATCAAAAGGCCATACCCACAATTGCGCACGCCACATCTCTGTGGAGATAATCTAATCAAACTTCCCACTGTACAGTGTTAAATCAGGATTAAAAGAGATGGCTGCTCCCAATAAGATTGGATCAGGATTAAAACATGGCCTTTCTGGGGTACATAATAGTTTCAAACAGCACAGTAAAGGATCCTTGGCCCAGGACTGTTCCTTACCACTTCAAACTTTTTTTCCTTTACCCTTCACCTTGTTCTGGGGGTATAGAGTTTCTGCTCCTCACCAGTAGCTTGAAGCTTTTGTTCCTTAGGGAAGCATCAAGTGACACAGCCATGGCATCCCCCTCCTCCAAGCCTGTATCACCAAGGAGGACTATAATTCCTTCATCATTCCTTGGGCCTAAGCCAATGCCCTTGGATGCATTCAGTAGGCTGTTTCTAGAAAAATACTCAGGTTTATATGTTTCAAGTAGGAAGCACTTAACATTAAAACAACATCCTTGCCGTGATTCTTTTTAGTTAAATTGGTATGATTTATTGGCAGTCTTAACATGTCAAGAAATAATGCAATTCAAATTCCCCTGCCTAGATTTTGCTCTTTAGTTTAGAAACAGGTATTTTTAGGACTCAAAAGTTGTAGAAAAGCAATTTTAAAACTGTACATATGCTGCCACCTAAGCTGTGGCAAAGCAGATGATTTTATCTTTTAGACTTGAAAACTGGCATCTTAAAATTTACAATTAACTGACTCTCTTTCTGGCTTGGAAACTGGCCTGGCAAATAGAGGGAAACAAAGAATTGGATGTGGACAAAACTCAGGTGGTTAAAAAGCAGACACTCTCCCTCCTTTTTCCTGTGGGAATTAGAGTTTACTTATAGTAGCTTGCAAATGCTTAGATTTCTTAAGCTACACTTGTAGTTACTATTTTCTAGACTACTTTGCTGGTTTGAGGCTGTTGTATACCCCAGAAAAGCCATATTCTTTTTCCTAGTCTAATCTTGTAGGGGCAAACTTACTGTTTGGGTGGGATCTTTTTGATTAAGTTGTTTCCATGGAGATGTGTCTCCACCATTCAAAGTAGGTCTTAATCTGCTTATTGAATTCCTTTAAGAGGGAACTATTTTGGAAAAAGCTTCAGCTCTGACACAGACAGAGACGTTTGGAGATGTGAAATAAAAATGTTCCTGGGGAAGCAGTTTGAAGCCCAGAAACCAAGAGAAAAAGCCAGCAGATGTTGCCATGCGTCTTCCCATGTGACAGAGAAATCCTGAATGCCATCAGCCTTTTCTTCAGAGTGAAGGTATCCATCCCTGGATACCTTAGTTTGGACATTTTTATGGTCTTAGAACTGTAAACTTGCAACTTAATAAATCCCCTTTAGAAAAGCCAACCATTTCTGGTTTATTGCATTCTGGCAGCTTTAGCAAACTAAAACAATGACAAAATGATGAAGTTCAGATAAACATACCTGGGTCCAACTAATAATGTATCCAAACAAAATCTCATTTTAATTTTTTTAATAAACAAATTAGAGATTTTCTATTTCACACAACATGGGAAAGAGTAATATCCTTTTAACACAAAATTGATGAGTTAGCTAAGAAATTCAGGTAATTTCTAATCTTGAAGAAATTATCAGACACATCTATATTGAAGAATAGTCGTCAAACTAACTGGTCTAGAGTCTTAAAAACTGTCACTATTATGAAAGAGCTTTTTTTTTAATGGTTAAGGAACTGCTTTAGGACTAAGGAGACTAACGAGGCAAAACAATTCAATGCAATGCATGAGCCTTGACTGAATCCTAGATTTACAAAACAAACAAACAAAAAAACCACATTACTTTTGGCAATTGGAGAAATTTTAAAATAAACTTTATGTTAGATAATAGTATTAAGTTTCTTGAATGTGATAACTTCAGAGAAGGTAGCAGAATGTCCTTGTTCTTATAAGATATTACTGCAGCATTCAAGACCCTGGGGTCAAAGTGTCTGTCATTCTCAAACAGTTTGGAGAAAAATCTGTGTGTATTGTGCATGGAGAGATAAAGCAAATGTGGCAACACTTAGTGAATCTAGATGAAGGATATATAGGCATTTATTTTTCTAGTTTTACAACTCTTCTGTAGGTTTGAAGATTTGAAAATAAACCTTCAAAAGTTGAGAAAAAAATTAATGAAATGTGATAAAAAGTGGTTAAGAGAATTCATATCTTACTTTTATTTCACCAAATTCAACATGTAAGATAGAGATGGCAACCGGTAATTTTTAGATGTTTTAAAATTATCAATGTATACAGAAATTTGGGAAATAGAAGGGGGAATTTGCTCATTGCCCTATTATTTCTAACACCTATATGCATACGTAAATGATAGCATATTACTATGATTTTTACTTAGTTTTTCCACTTAATATTATACCCTAAGCACTTTCCTGATATTTTTCATGGTATTCTTCTGAGTGAATGTGCATTTTCCTGAACAACTCCCTAATTTAATTTCTAATAAATACTCCATCATTTGGCATGTAGCTTTTTTCATATTGTGAATTCTAATCTTGGTATAGATTCCCAAAGGTGAGGTTGCTGGATCAAATAACCATTTATAGAGGACTTGAAACACTCTTCCATGATTTATGCTTTTAACCTGTGTGTGAGGTAGTGGGAGCTTAATAAAAGGCAGGCCATTTCAAACAGTTACATTTCTTTGAGCTTCAATACTTTTGTATTGCTAGCACCTCTTCCTTCCCTATCTCCCTGCCCCAGTAACTAGTCAGGGGGTCCTGGGGTCTCTCTTTGCAGCCATCTATTCCTTTAGATGAATTTTTCCAGACAGAGATCCTGGGCACCCAGAGGTCAGTGACTGTGATAGGGGGTCTTTAATCTCCTCAATATTCCACCAATCTAACAAAAATCTTACTCACCAGTGAAGCTTATGTGAATGAGTTAGAAGTGATGTCTTCATCCCCAGTTCAGTCTTGGTACATCTACAACCCTGGCCAATGATTTGACTGTAACCTGAGCCCTGAGCTAGAACCACCCAGGTAACCTGCTCTCAGATGCCTGACCCTCGGAAATCATATGACTTTTTTGTTTTAGTTCCCAAATTTTGGAGTTGGTATGTAGCAATAGATAATGAATGCAAATTTTGGACTTGAGATGCTGCATAACAAAAACATAAAAATATGGGCAAAACCTCAAAAAAGCACTTTATCAAGGAAAATAACTAGATGATCAATGAACTTATGGAAAGGAGCGCAACATCATTAGCTGTCAGGAAAATACTCACTGGAACCACAATGAGATAATACTATATACCTACTTGAAGACTAAAATTAAAAAGATTGACAGTTTCCAAGCGTGGGTGAAGATGTGAAGCAATTGGGACACTCATATATTGCTGAAGGAGTATAAAATGGTACAACCATTTTGAAAAACTAATAACATTAACATGTCTGTGCCTATTGATGCAGAAATTCCATTCCTAGATTTATACCAAGAGAAATGGCTTCATATGTCCAAAAAAGAAAAGTACATTAATGTTCATAGCAGCTTCATTCATTATAGAGCCAAACTGCAAATAAGTCAAATGTTCTTCAGCAGGAGAATGAATAATCAAACTGTGATGTTCTGAGGCAATGAAATATATTCAGCTTTAAAAATGAAATGATACATACTGCAACTTGGATGAATTTAAAAGTGTTATTTTGAGCAAAAGAAGTATATACTATATGACTCCATTTTTATGGTATTCAAGAATAGATAAATCTATGGTGATGAAAGTGAGAACAGTTGTTATCTCAGGATTAGGGAAGTTGTCTTGAATGGAAAGTAGAATGAGGAATTCTTTGGGGTGATGGGAATGGTGGTCCCACTGGATGTCCATATATACCATACCCTTATGATTTGTTTATCTTATTACGGAATTAAATTACACTTCAATAGCATACTCTCAAAAAAAAATTGAAAGTGCCTCACGTGGCCTATAAGGTCATGATGGGGTCTTTGGTTCTCCCTCTGACTTCATCTCCTACTCTCCTTTCCCTTGTTCACTCCCAAGCACCCTTGCTGCTACCGCAGACTCTGGATTTACTCTCCCCTCTGCCCATTAACCTCTGTTCTCAAAATTCCCTTAAATGTCATCCTTCACTTCATCCAGACCTCTGGTTGTCATGGCTGTCAGGGTTCTCTGGAACACCGAGCCTCCACCAAGCACTAGTGCTTTCTCTGGGAGGTGCGATCCCAGGTCCCAGGTGAGGAGACTGAGGCAGGAAAAGGATGGGAAGTAACGGTTTAAGTGATGCAGTGGGTTTAAGGAAATGAAGAAAGAGACATGAAGAAAGGCCCCGTGTCGAAAGTCGACTGGTGCGGTAGCTGAGTAGGTAGCAGTGGGGCTGCCGTAGGCAATGACAGGACTACCCTGAGCAGGCTGGGGCCAAGGTTCAGCTGAAAGGCTGGCTCCATTTCTACGGTGTAAACCGTGCAGCTCCCAGTGGGGGCAAGTCGCTGACAGGATCCTGGCTGCAAGGCCTCTGGGGCACCAGGCAGAAGAAAGGGCTGTCAGAGGAGGGATCTCTCCTCCAGGGGACATGGAGGGCAGGAGGCGAGCGTGCTGCCTTTCGCAGAGGGGAAGTGTTGCTCTCTACAGCCACAGCGGGGAAGTGAAGCCTGTCTTTGCTTCTTGAACTCTTTTCCTCAGACTCTTGAGTTATTTCTGCCTCTGGAACCGAACTAGCCTTCTGATCCAGAAATGCCAACAAAACATATCTTCTTTACTAACTGTGTCACTAGCCATATTTTTTAAGTGAAAAATTCGTGTCCCTAAGTAAAAGAGCATAACTCGTTATTATTTTACATCCTGTCAAGATGTTATATATTTCTCACTTCAAATGGAAATCCTCCATTTTACTTCCCAAAGGTTCTGTTTGTTCTTGGTTTAATCTAAACAATAAGGTTTTTAGTTGCAATCTCTCTTTCCTGTCTCATTTTCTCGGTGGAATCCATTCCATAAAATAATCTATTTTTGAAATATGTGGGAGCCCATATTAAAGATGAAGAGGAAATTGTAACAAATGGTAGGAGGCTGTAATTCACTAGAAATTGTTTTTATGGTAATCTTCTCTACTAATGCAAAAAATTGGTATAATAATGTGTTTAATACACAGGTAGAGATTTCCTGAGTTGAATAATACACTACATTTCAATCACAGAATGTAAAAAAAAATAAGAAAAATGATGGCAGCTTGCAATTTAACCCAAATAGATATATTCCACAAGAAAAAAGGCCTTAAGCAGATGTGGTGGTGTGGTGACATTTTCCTCACCCTACATTAATTACCCTAAGTTCATTATGGCTATTTCCCCAAGTGGCATGCATAATAACACTTTGGCACAAACAGCAGCAAGAGTTTTGGTGAGGAAAGCTGCGGCTTGAACGAGAGGAATGTTGAACCCGGTTGGTCCTGACCCCTAGTTTCCCAGGCTGGTTTGCGGATCAATGACTTTTACCTTAAAGAACGCCAGGTAGAGCCTTTCATTCACTTTCACACTCAACTATTTGTGTTAGTTATAAAAACTAACACAAATAAAGACCAGTTTTCTTTACAGAAGGCAGTATGCTTCTCTAACATAAAATCTTACTTCTGGAGGAAAAGGTTTTCTTTTCCTTTAGGGCTTGGTTCCGTTAATATCTAATTCACAAATTTTAACACAGAACTTTTGCTTTTACTTGAGAGGGTTCATTTTAACTATACCTCTTGACTGTATACTTTAATCTCCCTTCTGTAAAACAAGGGACTGTAATTGCACATATCCTCTTTGAGGGGAGTATAAGAACTGAGGATGTAAAATTTTACATTAGTTCTTTATGATACTGGAAATTGGAAGGCAGTCACTAGATAAGCACAAGCCTATTTCTATCTTGCTCTCATGATATATTATTTTGTGCTTTAATTCCAGTACCCCAATGGATATCTCTAAAGTACAATTAAAAGTAGCGAATTGCTCTCTAATTTAATTGGCTTTTACATGTTATAATAAGACAAATACCCAAAACTCTGCTTCTAAAATTCACAAAGGAATGTAATAATATCTAACTTAGGTCTGTGAAATAATACCTAACATGGGCCATTTGTAACTTAGCCTTATCAGTAAATTTTAAAAATTTAAAATTTGGTGTCACTGCAAATAAAATTTCAGCCATTTTTCTCCCCCCCCTAAGTATTGTTTTAAGATTTTAGTCCAAATATATTCTCCTGCCCCCCAAAAGGGCAAATCCTCAAAGTTTTAAATCAAAACCAGTAAGAATTGATTACAGCCTACAAATTGGGGTTCTCCTGATTAGAAGTTTTAAATTATGCATTTCTTCTTAGAAAGCTCAAGGGACCAGATGAGCTGTACTTTCCTCTAATGAGTGTTATTTCTTATAACTCCCCAATGTAATAGCCCTGTCTGGAGGATGGCAATTGTCTTAGTTGAATAGGAATTAATGCTGAAAGTGTGGAAAAGGAAGTTCACTTGATTCAGTTTTCACTAACCTAAGTCGCAGATGTTAAATGGAAACTTTTATCTGAGGAACCACAATAGAATAGATACAAAATTGCAAAGTGAGATGTCAGGATGCAGACTTTGAATCAAATTACCAAAAACATCACTCCCCGGAAAAAAAAAAAAAATTCCACACCCAAAGGAAGAATTGTCCAGGAAGAGAAAACTGAAGGAGGATTTTGCAAGAAGTATCTCTTTGGTGAGAGCTGGACTGATTCCCACCACCAAGGGAAAGGAAAGAAGGGCTTCAATTGGGCCTGCCACTTGAGAAGTTACCTTGTGGTCTGGGGCACAGAGGACTGGTGTCTGATTTCAGCCCAAGATCCTTAAAGATCAAGAGAGAGGGATTGGTGAGTTTCTTAGGCAAGAGAAAGAGGATGGCATGCTGCTTTGTTGGAACTGGCCTGCACCTTCAGAGTTTAATGGGCAAAAGTAGGCAAGAGTGTGTCCATTGACCAGATGCAGGACATGCAAGAGAAAACCAGCCCCTTTAAATCCCACCCAAAAAGACAACTGGGGTGGGGAATTGGGTAAATTGGGACTCCCACAGAGGGAGTCAGCATGCAAGGGACTTCAGGAATGTCAAGTTTGAATGGGGAGCAGGGAGCCAAAAGGGTGGCACTGCCCACAAATAGAGGCCTAGCAGGGCGGCAGCCAGGGAATATGTGCCAGCACCTGCTTAACACATCTGCCAGGCCTGGTAAATGTGAAGCCAGCTTACTGCTTCACAGTCAAGTATGGACTTTCCCTCTTTCCTTTTCTTTCCTCGGATCCTGGCAGAGGTGAACAAGAGGACAAGAAGCTGACCACACTTCTTTCCAAAAGTCAGAGACATGCCTGTGACCAGCTGTGGTTGGGGAGAGGAAGAAAGAATGATCTTAGAAGAAAGACTGAAGTATTCAGGAAGATATTGGTCCAGACATTCTAAGAGAAAGACCCTAGCTAGCACTTTTTGTTACCTATAAGGGACCAAAAACTGCTATATTCAGCTGCAGGAATAGAATTACCCGCACCGAACAAGTTTAAAGTGGTAGTGAGAAAAAACATTAAAAATTGCCTTGAAGATCTCACTCTAGGAGTACTGCTTGTTCAGTGAGTTGGTTCTATCACCAGTGGGAGTTATAGATGGTTCTTATAACTCAGCTTCCAATGAGGTACCAGAACATTGTGACGGTTCTCCCCATACATAGAAAACTGGAATGTCCAATCTACGATAGCACTGGTCAGGATGCTATGACAGGAAAATGTAGGACCCTCTCCTACTTCAATCACTGTGCTGCTGTTCTATACATTGCAGTAACAACCCACCATTATGTGCTTTTAGTTTTCATACGAAGAATGGCAGAGTTAGAGCAAATGGAGAAAAGACTGTGAAAGTCTAAAAGTGTCTCTGAAAAGCTTTAGTGTTTCTCAGGGACATTAATCCTTTGTACCATATGCAACTGAAACTTGCAATTTACAGGTGTCAAGACCCTTTAGTATAAGTGATCTCAACTGATTCCCACCAGATCCCTGTGAAATACAGAAGGCAGTTACTCTTTATCTGTAGTGTACCGAGAATAATGATGGTAAGAGCTGTGTTCTTGAACATTCACTATGTGCTAGCTCTTAGGCTAAGTGTCCTACCAGCATCATGTTCATGTATCATACTATTAATTTCTACACTTGCAGCTGATGAAACAGTCCAAGAAATCCACTTAAGGTCACACACTTAGTAAGAGACGGAGCTGCAATTCGAACATGGCTGCTAATCTCCAAATTCCGGACTTTGAACCTCTACTCAATGCACAACATAAAACTCAGACATTGAATGACTCATTCAAGGTCTACAGCTGGTAATAAGTGGCATTTGCAGGCCTGGGGTTTGTGACTCCTTGTCTTCACCCACTGGAGCTCTTTAGCTTTCTTATAGAAAGAGAGAACTCACTAAACGATTGGAAGGAGATTAGTGAAAAATATATTTTGTCATTGGAAAAAAAAAACATGTCAAAAGATGGGTAAATTATATCCATACTTTAGAATATTTTGTAGCCAGTAAAACTTTTTAATGAAGAGTTTTTTAAACATGCCAAGCATTTTTGTTTTCCAAGTAGAAAAAGTAGCCTATAAAATAACTAATGCTTTCCAGTCTGTATACATACAACTATCTATATACATATACACATATACATGATTGAAAGTAAACAGCTAGTTACATGTATGTATTTATGTGTATGATTGCATATTTTTAAAATAGAAATGCTCGGAATGAAATGCACTAAAATATTAACGATGTTATCTCTAGGTGGTGGAATGATGATGGGTAATTTTTACTCTCTCCTAAACTTTATTTCCCCCCCAAAAAAGCAATGTGTGTTTTATTGTTATAATTATTTACTTTTTTACAGCTTTATTGAGCTATAATTTACATACAAAAAATTTACTCATTTTAAATGTACAATTTAAATGATTTTTATTAAATTTACAGAGTTCTGAAACCATCACCACTATCTAATTTTAGAACATTTCCACCAACCCAAAAAGATCCCTTGGGCCCATCTGCAGTCATTCCCCGTTCCCACCTGCCAGACACAGGCAATCATTCTACTTTCTTTCACTATAAATTGACTTTTTCTGCATTTCATATAAATGGATCATATAATATATTGTCTTTTTGGTCTGGCCTAATTTATGTTCTTTAAAGAAAGGAAAAAAATATTCTTTGTTTCTTTGCCTTTCCCATGCAAACCAAACAAAATCCCATATTTTCCTGCTCCTTATAATAAGATAACTAATCATCAACTTCTCATTCGTCCGTAGCTCTTGACCAACAATCAAATCCCTTTCAGGTCACAAAAATAATGTGTAGAACAGTAAAGCTATTCCTGATATTTCAAGGACCTCTTTTTATCTTTTGTTCCTCACAAACTTCCCTCTTCCTACACAAAAACAACTGATTCATAACCAAAAATAACTGACTCTTTCAATACAGGTGAATTTTGTTCTTATCAATCAGGCAGTCATTCTACTGACAGAATGAGGTGCAAGGACTGAAATCAGATCTAAAATCTAATTCAGGGCCCCCAGCTCAAACTGGGTTATCAGGGGCAAGTTATCAACGCCTTCTTGAGTTACAGTGTGCTAGTGAGTATTTTGGAGTTACTAGAGCTGGATGGATATGTTTATATGCTCTGGGTTAGCTAATAATTGTTGGTGTTCCTTTGAAAGGATATTTTTTAGATAATTCTTCAAATTCTATTTAGAGGAAAAGCAGGGTCCCATGCAGCAAAACAAAGGCCTCCCACTCTCCTTAACACGCACGTCTCACCCCCAAGCAGCTTATCAGCTGCTTTCTTCTACACCAGTCAGCGCCCTCTCTGAGTACTGACAAATATAATTTCCCAATCACATTACATTTTCAAAGATGTTTATCTCTCTTCGTGGAGTAGTGGCTTGGGCACCTGTCCTTCTGGCTCTGCCTCATAGAATGTTGTAAAGATTAAATGAGATAACACATGTAAAGAACTCTGCATAGCATCTGACACTCAGTGGATGCTGAAAACAACAGCACCTCTGAGCCTCTGTGTAATGACAGACATGGTGCCGTTCCCTTCTCCTCTAGCTCCTTACCTCTAAATGTTCTCTGAGTAAAGGCATTTTGAGAAAGTACCTGGCGACCTTGAAACATCCTCAGTAGTTCTCTGATGCCTTTATAACTTAAACCTAATAAATCTAGGAGCCTCATTTCCTTCTTCCATACCTATATCATAAAAAAGCAGCAATATATATACATCTGTTAATCTTTATATAGTATAATATTTGTATGCAATTAACCTTATAGAAATAAACAGGATGGAGATCAACCGGAGCTGGCAGGAGCAGCAGGCACTTGCTGCTGAGGGAACACTATGGCAGGTCTGAAACCAGATCCTAGCTATCCAAAGGAGGGGAACTGACAAATTCTTTGGAGGTCTTTAATATCACAGTAGTTTTATTAGGATAAAAGCATCCCAGAAAGCATCTGCAGTCTCCTCCCAGCAAGGTAGTGAAGGAATGGATAGGAGAGAAGAAGCAAGGAAAGTAAGGCTTTTTGTGTCCCCATTGTCTGTTCCCAAACTCACACCACAGATATCGAAACCTTGCTTAGTAGTATGCCAAAAGATTTAAATTGTCTCCAAATTCCAGCAAATAATTTAATTTCTGGCAGAGTGTAACTGAATAACTTCTACATATAACACTTGTGAACATCCACAGTAGACAGATTGTTATGACAACCCATTCAACAACTCCAGTTCCGGAGAGAATGGCGTGTGGGGCCAACCGTCCCAGTTAACCCAAGTTCCTTGGGATCGTGGCCCCTACATTTCTAAATCTCATTTCTGCTTGCTGCCCCACTACACATTTTTAATTGCATTTCTTTTCATCAGGCAGGTGATTTCAAGCCCTGCTAAGATCATCATTAGTGACTTCAGTTTTTCATTCCCTTAGCCACCACTGGTCACTTTTTCTTTTCAGCCCATTCTGGCCCAACGGCCTTCCCTCCCTGCCTCAGACGGTTCCCCTCTGTCCCAGCCCTTCCTCACCTCTCAGGAGAAACTGTCTTCTGAATTCCAGAAACCACTGTGTGTGTGTTCCCATCCTCACACTGCACTACTCTTTCTTACCTTCCATCACTTTTTAAGGGGAGACATGAAAGGTGAGCAAGAGATTGCCAGCAAGTTTTGACAGCTGCTAAAGAAGACTAATGGGTTTCTAAGGAAACAGAGAAGCAGCAGCCATTTTAGTGGCTTTTGCTGTATGAAAAATATATAGACACTGCCAACACCCTCCCCAACCCCTCCCCCCGTACACCCGTGCCGCTCTCCCTCCTTCCCTGCTTCTGAGGCGCCTAAGTGAGGGGTGGGACCCAGGTCTCCCGGGGACGCCTTGGCCACCTGTCGCAGGTGGCCGGCTACCTGGGGTCTCACCCCCACCTCCGGCGGGCGGGCCTGAGGGACTTCTCACCTCGCGCGCCGCAGTGCAGCCCGCGGGCGGCTCGGGCCCTGCTCGGCCCCGCGTCCCGCCCCTCCAGGCCCCTCCCTCGCCGGGCCCCCTGCCCCGCAGGCCGTGGGAGCCCGCGGGGAGGGCGGGCCCGTTGCAGCCGCGCTGGTGGCGGGGCGGGCAGGGAGGAGCGGGGTCCGCGAGGCGGAGCCGAGGCAGAGCGAGCGGGAGGTCGCCGCAGCTGGGGGACACGGCGCACCGCTGCCCAACATGGTCGCTGCGCACGCTGCCCATTCTTCCTCCTCTGCCGAGTGGATCGCCTGCCTGGATAAAAGGTATCTCGGGAAAGGCCCGCAACTGGGAGCCGGGGCTCTGCGGCTCTGCTCCTGTCCCGGAGTCCGCCCGCGGGTGCGGCTGTGAGGAGCCGGAGCTCCGTACCTGGGGCGCCAAGCGGCCCGGGCTGCGGGTGGCGGAGGGTCCCCGAGTCGGGGAGGAGGCTGAGGGTCCTCGTTAGGGATGCAGAGGACACAGACCCTGGCCTTTGGTGGAGTGCCACTTGCGTGATCATTACACGTGGTGGAGAAAATGCAGCGCAGTGGGGAGAGAGAGCACCATCCTTGCCAACCTCCCGCTTCCCTCATTCATTCTCTTCTCCCCTCACCTTGCTCTCCCCTTACCCCGTTCTCACCCCTCATTGCAGGCGCTGCTCCTCGATGGGGGTTATTTTCTCTTGGCATCACAGGACAGAATAGATTCAATGGCCTTTCAGACCATTAGGGGTAAACGTATTTTAAGTTTTAAGGAGAGGGTTGGGGGAGGCAGGTGCAGAGTAGCATTCTTTTTTGTTGTTGTTCCTGAAAGCAAAGTGTGAGGGACCCAGTGGAGCTGTCAAGTCCCTTGTTGAAAATTCACGGCTCTCTGCCCCCACAGTCACTCACTCAAGGTCTGTGTGGGGAAGGTCACGCAGGAGGCGGCTTGCTTCTTAAGACTTTCTTCTCGGGGAAAAGACCCTTACTCTTAAAAAATTAAGAGCACAAAACATTCTGACTCCCCACGACCGCTCTATAAGCAGGGTGCCATGTGTAACAACGGACTGCAGTTGTTTCCAGGCTTTGACAGCATAATTTTCTGTTTGTCCAGATTGTAGGTTTAGCAGTAAACATTACACAGTATGTTAGCAATTATAGTTTATTACTCTGATTAAAAGGTGATGCATCTGAAGTTTCAAGAACTGAGCAAGAAATCTGCAGCGCGAACTGCCTCTGAATTTCAGAGTTTGAGGCAGAAGGAGAATGATTCATGTCTTGCAGCTATCTGCGTGACATCTCTATTTGCACTTGTGTGAAATATTTTTCACTCTGCCATGTTGAAATTTTTACAATTAGCAGATTCATAAGCAGATCGAATTTGAAAACCTGAAATGTGACATGATCTGCATACTCTAAAATTATAGGCCTTTGTTGAAAAATATTAAGTAATTTGAGAAAAGCGAAATGTAGCTCATTTGTATAACTTAATTTATCTAAGAAATAATCATGACTTTCAATTATCATACAGTAGCAAGATTTTTTGGCAGGCAGTGCCCTATTTATGTCTAAAATGATATGTACTAATATTAGAAGAGCTGCATGCAATAAATAGTAAGAGAATTGAAATGATGGTTAAATCATACAGAATTATGTAGAGGAATTAAGAGCATATTTAAGTGAAGAGCCTGTAATATGCGAAGTAATCTAAATTTAATATTTTGAGAAAGATGAATTATAAAAGAAGAAAAAATCAAGCTCTGGCACTTAAACTATAAATAGTGCTTCCTCGTGAGTGGATTTTTTGACTAATAGATTACATATTTCTATTTGCAGAATTGCATGGCCTGCCACTTTTTGAACACTAGGTAATTGGCTGGAAACCCTTTAGTCAATAAGTACTTATGGCTAAATGTATGTACTAACACCAGGGGGGCATATTTGATTCTGTATTTTCAAAATGTTTTTTCTACCCGAAAGACTTGGCATGAAATGGATTTTTGGAACCTGGTGCCACAATCTAATGCCACCATTCATGATGGGGGAAAAAAATCTACCAGAAAAAAAAAACCCTCCACAAAAACTGAGCTTACTATTACTGGAGTGCACGACAGTGGAGAGATCAATAAGCTAAGGTTTTAGGCCCAGAGTTGTCACCAACACTGCTTTTGGATAGTCACTTTAATTTCTTTGAGTAGCTGAAAAAATGAGGATAGGACAAACTGTCTTGACTCCCAGGGGTGAGTGGATAAAATAGAGAGCAGGAGAGTCTGGTGGAAGTACTTTGAAAACTGCACAGTGCCACTGCTTGGTGCCCTGTAAGTATTTTATTTTGTAGTATTAAGAGCATCTTGTATTTCCCATCATGTTGATGACAGAATTCCTATGAAGCCCAGGTTAGAAGTGGCAGTCTTTTTTTTTTTTTTTTTTTTTTAAAGGAAAGACAGAGAGAAGGAAGGAAGGATAGAAGGAAGGAAGGAAGGAAGAAAGGGAAACATCTTTAAACATTTTCTTGTTTTTATTGTATTCTGTTTCTCCGTTTTTGTTACATGGGCTGGGGCCGGGAATCGAACCGAGGTCCTCCGGCATAGCAGGCAAGCACTTTGCCCGCTGAGCCACCGTGGCCCGCCCAGAAGTGGCAGTCTTTTAAGTGAGCCTCGGGGGACTAGTTTTGAGGGTACATTTTTACTTAGATTATATATGCAAATTTTTAAAACATTTTTTATCATGAAATATGATGTACGTACAAAAATGCAATAAATTTCAAAGTTCACTGTAACAAGTACTTATAGAATAGATTTCAGAGTTTAGTGTGGGTTGCAGTTCAGTAATTTCAGGTTTTTCCTTCTAGTTGCTCCAAGACACTGGAGACCAAAAGAAATATCAGTATAATGATTCAGCAATTATACTCATTTGTTAAGCCCTATCTTCTTTGTTTCTTCCCCTTTGATCCTTCTCCCAATCTTTAGGGATATTTGGGTTGTGCCCATTCTACCTTATCATGTTGGAAAGGGGTGTCGATAATATGGGATGGGGGAGGGAACTAGTTGATGTTCTTGGAGAGGCTGGCCCCTCTGGGTTTCAGGACTCATCTGGCCTAGGAACCATCTGGAGGCTGTGGGTTTCTGGAAAGTAATCTTAGTGTGTGAAACTTTGGTAGAATCTCAGTTAGAGCCCTGGGTATTCTTTAGGGTAACGGGAATGGTTTTGGTAAACTGTGGTGATTAGCAATATCTAGCTGAAGCTTGTGTAAGAGTAGCCACTCCACTCTATCTGAACTCTCTTAGCCACTGATACCTTATTTTGTTACATTTCTTTTCCCCCTTTTGGTCAGGAAGGCATTGTCAGTCCCCCTGTGCCAGGGCTAGGCTCATTCCTGGGAGTCATGTCCCACGTTGCCAGGGAGAATTTCAGCCCAGGATGTCATGTTCATGTAGATGAGGAGGGTAATGATTTTCCTTGCAGAGTTGGGCTTATAGAGAGGCCACATCTGAGTAACAAAAGAAGTTCTTTTGATGTACCTTTAACCATAACTATAGATAGGCTTAGCTTCTTTGCTACAGAAATAAGCTTCATAAGAGCAAGCCTCAAGATCAAAGGCTTGGCCTATTGACTTGGGAGTCCCTAATGTTTGAGACAGTATCAGGGGTTTCCCCAGTGGTAAAGTTTAAAAAAAAGTTCCATATTTTTTCTCCATTACCTCAAGGGACTTTACCAATACTTAAAAAAATTTTTTTTTATCTACCCCCAATATACTTTGAGATGTATCCAGCTATTGCATTAAGTCATACAGAATTGCAAGCCTTCATTCCCATTCTGGGCTCTATGTTTTTGGGTTGTTTAAAATGGGTATCCAGATAGATTGAGTAGATTGTGTGCTACCGAAAATTTAGGTTTTAGACAAAATAAACCTCTCTTTTGGTCTTATATAGTAGATGAAGTTCTAAAATATAGACAATATCATCCTTACCCCTGTATTTTGATTTACCTCAGTCCTAACTAGATTGGCTTCGTTCTTACCTCCAGTTGAAGCCTGATCTTTTTTTTTTTTTTTTTTTTTAACAGTTGTCATGTGAAGCAAGGCTGACTTTGAGATCTACAAAATTCCAGCACTCAGTCTTAGGCATCACACAGATAGCCAAAAGATCCAGGAAGATACCAGCTTA
Organism: Tamandua tetradactyla; assembly: GCF_023851605.1. Lineage (NCBI taxonomy): Eukaryota > Metazoa > Chordata > Mammalia > Pilosa > Myrmecophagidae > Tamandua > Tamandua tetradactyla. The sequence continues at coordinate 144,552,856 of NC_135329.1, forward strand.
TTAATATATAGCACAGCATCTCAAAATCTAAATAACATTTACAGCTCTGGACTAAATGTGACTGCTTCAAGAGCTTATAATCTAGGCCCCAATTTTCTTATATGCGTTTTCTAAAATAGATCATACAATATTTATTCTTTTGTTTCTGGCTTATTTTGAACCACGTAATGTCCCCACGTTTCACTCTCCTCATTGCATACCTCACGAGTTCATTCCTTTCTGTAGCTGCATAGTATTCCATCATATGTATACACCACAGTTCACTATTCTACTTCTCAGTCAATGTATCCTTCAGCCACCTCCATCCATTAGGCATCATGGATAATGCCCAGATTAAACAATACATATCTCACATTATCCTCACTTAATTGTATAATCATCAACACTCTCAATTTTAGACATTTTTCATTGCTCCAAAAGGAAAATAACTGACAAACACACCATCATCAAATAGGAAATGTAAACCTCCCCTTAACACTTGTCCTTCCCCTCTAATTGTTTACCCCTACTCTTGCTGTGGGACTCTTGATGTCCTCCTGTTAAATACAGACCATACAATGCAATAGTAGTTTTTCCCCTAAACCCCTCTATAATTGACTCTTTGTACAAGAGTCATACCTGTGAAATAGTTGATATAAGAGCTTATTTATATTTGTAGTGTTAATCAGTGGGGTACATGGTTCTATACAACCTTTTCAATCATGTTCACCTTCAATATGGCAGTATTACTTATAAACCCACTAATGAACTGCCCGTACTTCTCTTCATTTCCTTATATTTAAGTTCAACCTCATTAGTTAACTATTCACCCCTCTGTAGCTTCTGTGTATCTCTAGGTCCCCTATATTCTACGTTACAAGCCTCTGAGTTTATGTTACCAAGGCCATAATAGCGAAACCATACAGTATCTATCCTTTTGTGTCTGGCTTGTTTCACTCAGCTTTATGTCCTCACGGTTCATCCATTTTGTCATGTGCTTTAGGACTTCATTTCATCTTATTGCTGCCTAATAGCCTATGTATGTATATACCACATTTTGTTAATCCACTCGTCTGTTGATGGGCACTTGGATTGTTTCCATCTTTTGGCAATTGTGAGTAATCCTGCTATAAACATTGGTGTGCAAATGTCTGTTTGCGCCACTGCTTTCAGCTCCTTCAGGACAAATACCGAGTAGTGGTATTGCCGGGTTATAGGGCAAAAACAAAACAAAACAAAAACTGTATTTAGTTTTCTAAGGAACTGCCAAACTGTCTTTCACAGCAGCTATACCATTATACAGTTCCCACCAGCAGTGAATGAATGTTTCAATTTCTCCACATCCTCTCCAACGTTTGTAGTTTCCCGTTGTTTAATAGCAGACGTTCTTATAGGTGTTAGGTGATATCTTGTTGTAATCTTGATTTGCATTTCCCTTATAGCTAATGAAAATGAGCATCTCTTCATGTGCTTTTTAGCCATCTATATTTGCTCTTTGAAAAAATATCTGCACTGTTCCTTTGCCCATCTTGTGGTTGGGCTGTTTGTTCTTTTGTTGTTGAGTTCTATGATTTCTTTATGTACACAGGATATAAAACCTTTATCTGATATATGATTTCCAAATATTTTCTTCTGATGAGTTGGCTGCCTCTTCACCTTTTAATGAAGTCATTTGAGGCACAGAAGCATTTGATTTTGAGAAATATCCATTTATCTATTTTTTCTCTCATTGCTTTTGCTTTGGGTGTAAAGTTTAAGAAGCTACTTCCTATTACTAAGTCTTGAAGATGTTTCCCTATATTTTCTTCTAGGAGTTCATAAAACTATATTTACTGGCTCTTATATTTAGGTCTTTGATCTACTTTGAATTCTTTTTCGTATAGAGTGTAGATTGGAGGCCTCTTTTATTCTTCTAGCTATTGATATCCAGTTCTCCCATGCCCATTTATTGAAACAACTGTTCTGTCCCAGTTTAGTGGATTTTGGGATGTTGTTGAAGATTAATTGACCATAGATTTGGTTGTCTAGCTGTGACTCTCGATTTGATCCTATTGATCAGGACATCTGTCTTTGTGCCAGTACCATGCTGTTTTGATCACTGTGGCTTTATAATACATTTTAAAACCAGGAAGTTTAGACCTCTCACTTTGCCCTTCATTATTAGGATATTTTTAGCTATTTGAGACTCCTTTACCTTCCAGATGAATTTGATAACTAGCTTTTCCAAGTCTTCAGTACACGGTATATTGAAGACTTGGCCTGAAGATAGTCTTGAGGTTGTATATTTTTTAGGAGATGAGGGTACTGATGAAAGTTGGCTGGGGAAGCCCCTTGATGCCATTCCTTAGTGTGGAAACTACCCTCAGTGTTTCTGAGAAGTACAACGTTGGTAAACTGTTCCAGACCCCATGCTGAGCATTGGGATTGCAGCATAAAATGAAGAAGCAGGAATTTGTACTCTGGAATTGCTTATTGGCTTGGGTGAGGGGAAGGGAGGGGTTGAGGCTGAGGACAGCCACGTAAAACAACTGACCACAGTGCAATGATGAGTACTTTAATGGAGATGTATAAAGTGCTTGGGAATACAGAAGAGAGAGCCATTTGCTCTGTTGAGGCCTCTTCCCACGGGTTGCTGCCTGGGCCTCAGAGAATGAGGGAAATTTTACCAGCCAGAGAATTAGTGGAGCACAAGGGGGGCAGAGGAAGCAACTGGAATAAAGACCCAAAGGTGTTGCCTATGAGTATGCTAATTTCTTCCTAACTGCAGATTCCTCTTATGACCAAATCTAGAATATAGAGATGTATGTCTTATTTTTATAAATTTTTTTATTATGGAATATTTCAAGCACATACAAAAATAGACAGCATAGTACATGATCTCTTATGTACTTTTAGGGGGTTTGTTGCTGGGAGATTTAGTTCAAATAGATGCATTGTACAAATGACTGCTGTTGTGAACAACTAGAGAAAGAAGAAACTAGCGTTGGAAATAAAAGGGGAGTTAAGGTAGAATGTTTGCAGGAGTAGAGACGTTTGTGATAAAAGATGAAGCAAACAAAACAAAAACTAAAACAAAGCATGAAAAGCAAAGTCTTGTATGTGTACCTTAGTGCCTAACAAATTTATCACGAACAAGACAATGCTGTATAAACTTATATATTAGGAGGAGGGTAAAAAACATGTCAATATGTGGATTAGGCTAAAGAAAAAATTTCCAGAGCATTCATCCAAGCTTTGGTGGGACCTAGGAGATGAGAGTCAACAAATACTAATCTTAAAATCAGAAAGACATTGATCATTTGGATGAATACCAGACATTGAAAGAAAATCTCAGCAGACATGTTATTACAGTTGAAGAAGCTTACCACTCTCGCATTGCCCTTACAATTTCTTCTGATCAGAGATAGCGACTAAACATGAATTACATAGTAGGCGTTGTTTGGTATTTGATATGCAAAAGGTCATTTATTTTGGTGTCTAATTTTGGTGAAAAAATGTTTTCCCAGGAGGTTTTAAGTTTAACACCTATGAATTTAAGTACCATGCTTATTTATGGGCTCATAATTCACACAGTTGGTAAGGGAGTACTAGGAAGCAGCCTATATATTCATATACTTACAGTGAATTACTGTATTCATTACTATGGAGCAGGAATTGGCAAATTATGGCCTGTGAACCAAATCTGGCCCATAGTCTGTTTTTATATACCACATGTGCTAAGAATGGATTTTGTATTTCTAAATGGTTGGAAATGAATCAAGAGAAAAAGAATTTCTGTGTCCCCTGAAAATGGTATGAAATTAAAATTTCAATGTCCATAAACAAATGTTTATTGAAACAGAGCCATGCACAACCTGTTACCTGTTGTCTGTGTCTGCTTTTGTGTTACAAAGGCAGTTGAATAGCCGTGACAAAGATGTATGGCCCACAGAGCCTAAAATATCTACTCTTTAGCCTTTTACAAACAAAATTTGCCAGATATAAAAAATCTGGTGGAAGTAATGACACTGAAACCATTGCACATGAAAGAAAATATCTTCATCCAGGAAGGATTTTACAGTGTTTGATTGCTCATTCTTTAGTTGGAAGTGTAGATTATAGAGAGGTCCTTCTTTTGATTGGTTTATTTGAACACCACTGAAGATCACAGGCCAAAGTAGAAAATGGCCATAGGTAGACTCTATGTAAAAAAAAAAATGTTGTACTATCACAACATTCTTTAAATATTAAAGAAGTTTTACAAAATGCCTGTTAGTTTCTTTGCCATTTGACTTACTACCACAAATAGATGTTGAGTCAGCTGTTTATTGTGTTGTGGTTGAATGAGAATGAAAGACATCAAGTAACAAAATGCTTTGTAGTGCACATGGTGAGAGATAACCCAGATATCAAAGAGCCATCAGATGTGGTCTCCCCTTGAGGAATGTGGATCAAAGATGCAGAAGGGCACCAGTGGGGCAGTCTGAGTCTATCCAGGCAGGTCCCAAGAGATGACAGTATCCTGATGACTGCTCCAGGGCTCAGGGCCGGCCCTGCAATCTCAGAATCCCTATTTGTCAGCAACCCAGAATTAATATGTCTTTCAGTGACAGATACACATGCATCAGACTCTTAGAGACTGTAAAAGCAGATTGGCAGTTTATTAATTTGGCAATCAAATCTGAAATGTCAGAGAAGCAGATCCTCACTCCTTTGGCCAGTGAATTATTTTTCTTTAGACAAACTGTATGGGGAGTCCGATTGTTATCAGAATTGATGCATTTACAATGAGAAGCAAAGCTACCAGGAGATCAGGACACTTCCATCCTCTAGCCAGCACTTTCTCTTCCTAGAATGACAGAGCCCGGGAGTTGACTTACAATCAGAAGATGGTTCTGGGAATGCTTCAGGTCTCCTCTTCCAGTTAGAGGACCATCACATGTGCTCCGACTGCATACTTTATCCATTTGTGATAGCACAAGTTAGACTCCAGTGTAATTTATTCATTTATTTTTCACTGTAGTTTAATTCATCTTTTTATCTCTGGCTTCAGTGCAGTTCCTTGATTGTAGAAGGTGCTCATGGCTTGGCGTGGCCAGATGTATCCTCCTTGGGGATGGGGTAGCCTTTGCAGCCTGGCAGCAAGTCTTTGGGCTGGATGGGTATCATTAACGTCTGCCTCTGCTGCTCCTTCTGCGCTGCCTCGGCTCATGTGAATACTTTTTATTTTTTTTGTAAGTGGCATTGTATAACTCTATTCTAAATTATTTTAAAAATCTATTTATAACAGATTTAATAATCTCTAATCTATTATTAAAATGTTTTTATTATGGAAAATTTTAAAATATACAAACAGAGAAAAGTGAAGTACGTTTCCTTGTACCCACTAGCTCCGACAATCATTAATTCACAGCCAATCTTGTTCTATTTATACCATCCACTCCCTGTCATCCCCAGGATTATTTTTAAGAAATCCAGAATATGATATTATCTCATCTGTAAATATTTCAGCACTCTTTATACTATACAAAATCAATGCCATAATCATACCTAAAGATATTTTATAGTAATTCCCTAATATAATAAAATATCCAGTCAGTGTTCAAATTTCCCCATTTATCTCACAGCTCATCTCTCTTTCTTTTTTGCTGTTTCTTTGTATCTGGATCCAAGTAAGTTGTATTTAGTGGATAGGTATTTTGTCTTTTTTTTTAATACCTGGATTCTCCCTCTATTCCTTTCTTTTTCTTCCATATCATCTATCTTTTGCAGAAACCATTTTTTAAGTGTCTGAATCATGTTAATTGTACCTCTATAGCATCTTTTAACATGCCTCTCTGTCCTTGGTATTTGGATCTGGAAACTCAGTTGAATTTAGATTTGATTTTTTGGCAAGAATACATCATTGTACTTTTATCATCAGGCACATTGTCAACTTATCTATTTTTGTGATGTTAGCAATGTAATTTTTTCAAAGTTTAATGCTCGGCAAAGTATCTTGTTTTTTACTTCTTAGGGGACCTCTCACTGTAGTCCCCAATACATGGGATATATATGAAACAAATAGAAAACAATACAAACTGATATAATCAAGATTAAATTCTGTGGTGCTGACTTTGTTTGAACTAGGATTTTCAAAAAGAAAAGGTGTAGCCAGAGCTGGTCTCTCTCAGCCTGGGGGCCCATGGGGAGCAGGTGCGCCCAAGGAGCAATGGCCCTTAGAGAAGGGTTCCTGGTCTACCTGCCACCCCCTTGGCCCAGCAGCCTGGACTCCTAAATCCTGTCTGGGAGCCCGAAAGAGACTTCAGTGGAAGAGTGTTATTCAATAAAGCAAATTCAGCATCCTTGTCTTAGTTTGGGTTCTTCCAACTGGACTCTTAGCTCCTCCTCTATAAATTGAGGCTGGGACTGGCAGATCCCTTATGTGGCTCATTTCCTGTGAATGTGTAAAATTTCATAAACCTTCCATAGTAGCTGCTTATTTTCCTGGCCCACTTCCCCATCCCCCAAGACAGCTGTTTTTTTTTAAAGTCAGATTTAAATCCATCTTGACGCATCCTGAACAGTGGCAGTGAAAGGTGAATTTTTCTGCTAAGACTTTCAGTTCATAGAAGGAGAGGAGACAAGTCCTTTGGGTGCTGACAGACTAAGGAAAGAGCATGAGGAAGGAAATAAGTGGGTGGAGAGGATGATAAATACCAAGCCAAACATCTGAAAGGAAACAATTTTACTGCAGTGGAGGTAAAACCAGTCACAGAATGGTGTTTACTCAGCTGGCTGTGTGCGAATCCATTTGCTTTCCCTGCATGAAAAGAAAAACAAGAGAAAGGTGCTGTCACTACCCTCTCTTCACAAATGCTCTTTCTTGGAGCACCCGTCCATTTCCTTGACTTTATATGGGTTATATATACTTGGTTTATATTCTATATCAGATGCATTTTTGTCTCTCTGTTGGATATTCCCACATGACTCTCCCATTAGTATTTCATGGCAGACATTGTTTTCCTTCACTTGTCTCTGTTCTAGAGACTGAAAAACAAAATTACTTATTTTCCCAGGCTTTCTTGTGACTGGATGGCCATGTGACACAGTTCTTGCTAACGAGACATAGCAGAAGTATAATAGAGGCTTCTAGGAATGTTTTTGCTTTCCTAATGAAAGACACAGCTGTATTTGGCATTCCCTTCCTCTCTTCTTTCTACCTAGAATGACTGTCTCAGGCCTGGGCCCTTGGCGGCCATCATGTGACCCCAGAAGTAAGGGCCAGGAAAAGCACAAAGACTCCAGTTCTGACTTTGTTCGGCTGCTAGACTTATGCCAAGAGTCCTTTACTTTCAGATTTCTTATCTTATGATGGGTAGAACTCGTTGTATAAACCATTATAGATTTTCTGTGATTTGCAGTCCCTGAGACTCAACTAGTCTAAAATGGACTTCATTTTTCTTAACACTTCTCCCCATTAATTTTTCCTTATTTTACTAATGACACTACTATTCTGTCACTCCCTTTGAAGTTACCTGTGATTCCTCTCTTTTCTATCTCCCTTTTTTTTACATCTAATTAGTCACCAGTTCTTCTCTTGGCCTTTATATTTTACTGCATTATTTTACGACTTTATCATCTGAATCTCCTGCTTCCAATCTGAAAAACAAGATATATTCAATTTAGTTTTGTTACATGGTTAGACAACTCTGGATTCAAATTCTGTCACCTCTGCTTGATATCCATGTGCTCTTGACCAAATTATTTATCTTTCTGAGCCTTCATATCCACATCTTCAAATGAGGCTCCCAACGCCTACTAGAATGGCTGTGTTGAGGTTTGTGGGCAGTTGCAAGTGAAGTATCACTGTCTTCTGTAAGTCGAGAAAGCACGTACTGTATGGGTTAAAGAGTTTGGGCTTGGAAGCCAGACTCTGTGGATTCAAATCCCAGTTCTGTTTTATTAATGGTTTAATTTTGGGCAAATTATTTAGTTCTGTAGTTGTTTTATAGATTCTTAGGATTTTCTATGTAGATAACCTTGTGATCTGTGAATGCTGACAGTTTTACTTCTTTTTAATATGTTTTTTGTTTATTTTTCCTTCCTTATTGCATTGCCTAGGACTTCTAAGACAAGGTTGAATAGAAGGGTTAAGAATGGACTTCCTTGTTTTGTGTAAGATTGATATTATTTATTTTAAGAATGCTTTATAGCTGTCATCTGGGCTAAGGGTTTTCTATATGGGAAATTTTTGATGAAAATTAAATCTCTTTAATAATTCAGATTTTCTGTTTCTTCTTTTGTCACTATTGGCAAGTAGTTTCAAGGAATTTTTGCATTCCTTTAAGTTATCAAGTTTCGTGACATAGAGTTGTTCATTTAAGTTATCAAGTTTCGTGACATAGAGTTGTTCATAGTATTCCCTTATTACCCTTTTAATGTTCTTGAGCTATATAATGATGTCCACTCCTTCATATTTCATATTGGTAATTTGTTACTTGCTCTCTTTTTTCATGATCAGTCTTGCTGGGTTTCTCAATTGTTAATCTTTTTAAAGACCCAACTGTTGGTTGATTTCCTCTATTCTCTGAGAAATTCATTGATTTCTGCTTTGTCTTATTTTCTCCTTTCTTTTACTTGCTTTGGGTTTAACTAGCTCTTCTTTTTCTGGCTTCTGCTATGAAATATGTATGCTATACACTTATAATTAATTTTAAACATTTCTTCTTTTCCAGTATAAGCATTGAAAGCTGTAATTTCACATGGCCAGCACCAAGAAGGAAGCACAGCCATTTCATTATCTGGTGCTTACAAATTAAAACTTACTTCCTCATAGAAGAATGACTAAGAAAGCTGTTGACCCCTCAGCCTCATGGAGGATATACTGTGCATTGTGATGAACAGTCCTCAACAATTTCCCTACAGTGAATTCAGCCATGGGCTTCATAGGGCTCCTTCAATATGTCTCGATGGCATAATGCCAATGAGACGTTGATGGAGAGTGATTCTTCTAGGTGGCAAATGTAGTATTCAGCTCTCTGATGGTCTGACAATCCAAGGATATAGGTGAGGATTTTTTAGGACTAGATTGTCTACTTCTTTTCCAAGAAATACTCCATAAGTATTGTTTTTTGCATCTGAGTTATTGATAATTATTACAACTGGTAGCAGTGACTTTGAAATCATATTACCCAAAGGATACAGGGAATGCTGCTATACCGTGCTGTTAGTTAAATGAAGAACAGTATGATTGTGGAGTCAGCCAAGTTGGAGGAAAATCACAACTAAATTAACAGCTAAGGAGCTGTATTAGTTAGGGTCCTCTAGAGAAACAGAATCAACAGGGAACACTCACAAATATAAAATTTAGGAAAGTGTCTCACATGACCACAGGAACACAGAGTCCAAAATCCACAAGGCAGGCGGTGAAGCTGATGATTCTGATGGAGAGTCTGGAGGAAATTCACAGGAAAGGCTCACCAGCCGAGACAGGAAGAGCCTGTCTCTTCTGAATCCTCCTTAAAAGGCTTCCAGTGATCAGATTAAGCATTACTCATTGCAGAAGACACTCCCCTTTGGCTGATTGATATAGCTGATATGATCACGATTTAATTCTATGAAATGTCCTCATCACAACAGACAGGCCAGCACTTGCCCAACCAGACAAACAGGTACCACCACTTGGCCAAGTTGACACATGAACCTGACCATGACAGGAGCCAAACCAGGGTGTATGCTTTAATGATGGTTGATCCCTTCTCTGTGACAGCATGGGCAAGGGTGTTGTCTCAAGGCGTGATATTGGTGTTACTCTTAACATGTGATTGGTCATCAAGAACCCAAAAGTTATGCCCCAGAGCATGGTCCTTGTAGTTGTAGCCTTGGAAACCAAGGAACCTTGCCATATGTTAATTGTGCTGATTTTTAAATGCTTAGCTTTGAGTAATGTGATTGGGTGGAAGCCCTTTCATGGCATAAAATTGATCATATAATGTAAGCATATTAAATAGGATGACTTGCTTCATAGGATTATTACCTATATATTGGTTAAAAGTTGAGGAATCTCTTTTTTAATCAAATGGGGAAATAATTTTTAAAGGCCCACGGGAGAGACTTAATAGTTGATGTTGAAAACAGAAAAGACCATGGGAACTGTTCTAACTTGCAACTTAATAATATGATTCTTGATATTATGTATTCAGTTTCAATTCCATTAAAATTCACCAAATATCTGATTGAAGTATTTAATAATGTCTTGCCTGGTGTATGGATTCTGACAGCCTTATTTTTTGTATATATAGTCATTTATTTATTGAAAATGTTGCAGAAAAAGTTGTGATCTTGACTCTTCTAACTTTTCTTTATCCTTGTTTGGTACTGATTTGAAACCGAGTAGGAAAATAAGAACGTTGTATCCCTATTATTCCTTACCAATTCTTCTGTCACTCCACTACCTGCCTCCTTCACTCTGCCTCATGTTCTCTTTCTTCTTCCCCTATCCAAATGGGTTCCAGGAGAAGGATCAGATGTTAGTCACCTATTCTTCTGTTATTCATTAGTCATTCATAGGTTTTACACTCTGTCTGTCATATGCCAGGCTCTTGCTGGGGATATGTTAGTGAACAAAACTAACAATGCTCCTGCCTCATCAATGTAAAGTTGGGGAGATATTTATTCATTCAGTCAGTCTTAAAAAAACCTATTTACGGGTTTGTGCTGGATACAGTTTGTAGTGGTAAGAAATACAGTGGCAAACAAAAAAGAAAGGAAAAGTTAGGTAGTAATAAATGCCATGAAGCCAAAGTTAAGAGGATATGGAGTGATGGGTAGGGTGACAGACAAATTTATACTGCAGTGTCAGATGGTGATAAGAACAATGAGGGAAAATAAGAGAAAAAGGGGAGAGAATAAGGGGCAGTATTATTTTAGTGAGGGTAGTTTGGAGAACCTTTCTGTAGTAGTAACGTTTATTCAAAGGCCTCGAATGAATGGAGGTACCACCTTGTATGAATTTAAATAATTTGTCCAGGCTTCACCAAATATCTGATTGAGGTAATTTGGAGAACAAGGGTCAGGCTAGTGCCTGCAATGAGGACACAGGCTGAGTAAGTATGGTATTGCCCTGTTGCTTAGTAATGAGACTCTGAGAAAGTATCTATAGTATATAATTTCCTCTTGTTGATGCAGTAGACAAAGAGAATTTTGGTGAAAGAGATTGTCTTGGTTTGCTAAAGCTGCTGGAGTGCAATATACCAGAAATGGATTGGCTTTTACATAGGGAATATATTAAGGTACGAGTTATAATTCTAAGGCCATGAAAATGTCCAAATTAAGGCATCAGCAAGAGGATACCTCTCAGAGGAATGGCTGCTGGCATTCAGGGTTCCACTGTCACATGGGAAAGCACATGGAAATGTCTGCTGGCTCTTCTCTCCTGATTCTGATTTCAGTTGCTATCTCCAAAATGTTTCTGAGCATTTCTTTCTCTCTTAGCTTTTCCCAGGGCATTTTCTTTCTGAGCCCTCTTTCTCTCAGTGAACTCTCTTAAAGGACTCCAGTAAAAAGACCCACCTTGAATGGGTGGGGTCACCTCTCCATGGAAATAACCTAAACGAAAGGTCCCACCTAACCATAGGCATGCCCCCACAAGATTGGATTAAAAGAACATGGCTTTTCTGGGGTACATAGCAGATTCAAACCAGCACAGATAAAAATGAAGGACCTTTGAAAATTTGATTGCTCAGTTAAATATTGTTATTTAAAGATAGAAAAAAATCTCTTCACTTTAATGTTTCTTTTTAATTCTCTTTGGGGAAAGAAGAAAGCTACTTCCAGAGAACTGGGGAGTCCATAAAGATTGAGAAAAGTACTCTCAGCTCAATGAGGTTATAAAGGTGTGTGCATTTGACTGCTGGTGTCATCAGCAGACCCATCCTACTGATGGACTTTTAGTTTCTGTATTTAGCTAGTTTATTTTTGTAAGTGATAAATTTGTCTAGTATCTCAATGGTGTTGATGTTTTCTAAGAAAGACCTTTAAGGCAGATGTACCAGAGCAAGAAAATGGTTCTGGAAACCTAGGAACCCCAGCAACTTCTCATTTTCAGGATTTGTTCATTGTCTTAAACAATTTTTCTATCTTTATTCTACCACCTGCCTTTTAATAATGTTTATATATTGAATTCCCATCTTATTTTCCTCATTACTTATTAAATGATATGGTCATAGTCTCAAAACTTTTGTTAATATGCTGAATTAAAGGCAATTTGAGGACAGTAAGTCTGTATTGTGAACTTAGGACAACATGCTTAGAGCAGATTTGTAAATATTCACTGGTGGTACATGAAGATCTAATTTGTAGAGTTAAATTTATCTAGTTAGCAATCAGGCCTTACATTTTATTTACTCCGAAGAATTTAAATACTTAGAATAGGAGTCCCTGTTTAATTGTTCAGACTATCAGAGCGTAAATGAGGAACTCTTGAACCTTTGTCATTCTCGTTCTCCTTTGGTATCAGAGGGTGCAGAACAGAAAATACCAACAGGGCCGTATAAAAGGCAGCTTCATCTACAAGGCCGACCTCTGAAGCATGTCTGAACTTGGATGCCCAGCTCTTTAAATAGGAGTACAATACAATTTCATTGTGCTTTTTCATTTCCTTTTGCTGTAACTGTATGTTATCAGCTTGTGAATAGTCCCTTATCTTTTCTCCATTGAATTTTACATTATCTCGATTGCTTTGCTTCCTACTTTTTCAGCACTTCATTGGATATTTTTCTTAACAACTTCAGAGGTTCATTTTAGGATTCAATACTCAGTAGGCTATGGATGTCAAAGTAAAGCTCATTTAAAAAGCAGAACTCTGTGCTTAGATGATTAAAATATTTTTTGTCTCTATCATTAGAAGTTCTAGCCTTAAATAGCCACAGGAGAAATGACCAATGGAACTGCTCCTCTGAGAAGCTTAAAAAAATCAGAAGTGGACATTACTTAAACCTGTAACTTTTTGGGTTGGCTGAAAGAGAACCATAAAGTAGTAAAATTGCAAAATTGAAATAATGTTTATTATCTATATATTTGCATCACTTTTAGAAAAAAATGTGTGTGTTGGGAAGAAGAGAGAATGAACATCAATAAAACAAAACACTAGGATTGAATGATTTTTTTTTTTTTTTTGCAATGGCAGGCACGGGAAATTGAACCCGGGTCTCCAGCAAGGCAGGTGAGAACTCTGCCTGCTGAGCTACCGTGGCCCACCCCAAATGATTTTTAAAATATCAGAAAATTATCTAAAAAGGAGCTTTGCTCTTTTCAATTTTAGTTGAAATAACCTCAGTTTTCTTTTATGTATTCAAAGTAACCTTGAATTTTTATTTATTCACTTACTATTGGTTTTTATCTCCTTATAAATAATTTTATAGTCAAATATAGTCTAAGAAACCCTCTATAAATAAGATAGCATTTGAATCTATTGCTTTTAAACTAGGACAAGCAACACAGGCCCAAAGTTGATTCTCTGTGCTGAATTCTACTTATTTCTATAACAGCAGAAACTTCACTGATTAGAGTTTTATCTCATAGGATTTTTTATTGAAGGGATTAAAAGAGATTTTTAAAAATGAGTTAGGAGGGTGGGCCATGGTGGCTCAGCAGGCAGAATTCCTGCCTGCCATGCCAGAGACCCAGGTTCAATTCCTGGTACCTGCCCATGCAAAAAAAAAAAAAAAAAAAAAGTTAGGAAAGAAAATACAGAAAAAAGCCAACTGATGTTTAGATGCTTAAATAGGTATCTGAGGCAATAGCAACACCAAGCTGAAACTTGGTGACACGTTACACAGTTGCTACCACATCCTCCCTCTTTTTGGTGTGTATGAGAGTTGTATATTGCAGCTAAGAACTGGCAAAGTTTATACACCCCCTACTTCTTTCTGAAAGTGTTATCACTTGATATGTGTGGATGTGTCTTTCTCTTCCCCATTCCTTGGCTTACCCAAAGGAAAATGACAGGAGCTTATGAAAGGTTATGGATCCCAGTGCTAAAGAATCATAGTTAATATTTGGACAAGGCCAAGAAGAAACAGAACTTTGCTAAAAGAAGATGAGGATGAAAGGAAGAAACGATGATAATAAGAAAAAGAAAAATTATTTGTGGATTCCATATTTGCAAATAAGCCTACTTGCTAAAATTTATTTGTAACCCCGAAATCAATATTCGTGGCCCTTTCATGGTCATTTGTGGACATGTGCAAAGTGGCAAAAAATTGGAGTTGCTGCTGTGCACATTTGCAACTGAGGTTGAAATAAGGCAAACTCTGCCTTCTTGTTTCAGCTTTCTCACTGTAAACAACTGTCCTTTACATGTCATAGATACCAGGTCCTGGAGATGACTCCTATGCTTTTTTTCTAGGATTTTTATCATTCTCGTTCTTATATTTAGGTTTCTGATACATTTAATTTATTTTTGTATATGGTGTAAGGTAGGAGTTGACCTTCCTTCTTTTGCATGGAGACCCAGTTTTCCCAGCACTGTTTATTGAATAGACTAGTCTTTCCCAGTTGATTGGTCTTCCCTTCCTTGTAAAAATCCTTGGCCGTAAGTGTGAAGGTTGATTTCTGAACTCTCATTTAGAGTCCATTGGTCTATATGTCCATCTTTGTGCTAGTATGCTGTTCTGATTAATGTGGCTTTGTAAGAAGTGTTGAATTTGGAAGACAGTTTGGCATTTCCTCAGAAAACTAAATATCTAAAAATGAAACATGAGTTGCCCTATGACCCAGCAATTCCAATACTCGGTATATACCCAGAAGAGCTGAAAGCAGTGACACAGACATTTGCACACCGATGTTCACAGCAGCATTATTCACATTTGCCAAAAGATGGAAACAGTCCAAGTGCCTATCAACAGACGAATGAATAAACAAAATGTGATATATACATATGATGGACTATTATGCAGCAGAAAGACAAAATGAGGTCCTGAAGCGTATGACAATATGGATGAGCCCTGAAGATGTAAAGCTGAGTGAAACAAGTCAGACACAGAAGGATGGATACTGTGTGATCTTGCTATTATGACTCTGGTAAAGGTAAACTCAAAGGCTTACAAAGTAAATATTTTATTCTGCCAAAGCTGCCAGAATGCAACACGCCAGAGATGGATTGGGTTTTAATAAAAGGGGATTTATTTAGTTGAAAACTTAAAGTTCTTCAGAGAAAGGCAGCTAACTTTCATCGGAGGTTCTCTCTTACACGGGAAGGCACAAGGCAATCTCTCTCCTGGCTTCTGGGTTCCACCAGCTTTCCCCGGGATGATTCCTTTCTGCATCTCCAAATGTCTGGGCTGAGCAGCGAGTGCTGAGGTGAGGTATGCTAAGCTGCTTGGGCTGTGCTGCACTGAGCTCTCTTCTGACCTCTCTCTTTTAAACCTCCAGTGAATTGAATTAAACATCACTCATTGTGGAAGACACTTCCCTCAGCCGACTGCAGAGGTAATCGGCCATAGATGAATTTCACATGCTAATGATTCAGTTCCACAGCAACAGAACTAGCCACCATCACCTGGCCATGCTGATACCTGAACCGAACTAACACAGGAGATTATAGGGGACTTAAGAGTTACACAGAAGCTAGAGTGGGTGAATGGTTACCCAATGAGGCTGAAAAAGTAAGGGAACAGTCAGAAGTGATGGTAGTTTATTAGTGGGTAATAGTAACACTGCCACATTGAAGGTGACTATGATTGAAAGAGGTTGTATAGAGTCATGTATCCCATTGATTGACTATGGTTATAAATAAGTTCTTCCATGAACTACTTCAAAGGTTTGAGCTTGTACAGAGTCGGTAATAGAGGGGAATGGGGGAAAACTAATATTGCAGGCTATGGCCTCTAGTTAACAGGAAGACATCACCAGTACTCCAGCAATGTCAGGAGATAAAATTGGTGGTGGTGGGGGGGTGTGGAGGAGGGGAGATTTGATATTTGGTGAGGCTGTGTTCATTGGTTCTTCATCTCTTTGGACCAGTGAAAACTGTCTAGAATTGAGAGTGTTGATGATTGTACAACTGAGTGTGGACACTGTGAACCATGGATTGTTTATTTTGGACATTATCCATGATGGATAATAGGTGGAGGGGGCCAAAGGGCACAATGACTGAGAAGCAGAATGGCAAACTTTGATATATACATACAGTGGAATATTGTGTGACTACAAAAAGCAATGAAGCTGTGAGGTACGCAACAAAGTGAATGAAACTTGGGGACGTTGTGCTGTGGAAAATAAGCCAGAAACAAAGAACAAATATAGTATTGTCTCTTTTAGAAAATATTTAAAAGAAACCTGGAACCTAGATTCTAAGCTCTGACAGCAGTCACACTTAGTCTGGAGTTGTAAGTGTATTTCTAGAATCTGAGATGCTGTGCTATGTGTGTATAAGCTCGTATTTCCTGGGAATGCTGGATACCTCTGTGACAGCTAATATTCAGATTTAAGGAATTCTGCAGCTCTGTAAGTCAGCATTGGTACCTACAGCAATTGTTAAAGCAGTGAAAGGGAGATCAGGCTTCTATTAGAGATAAGAACGAAGCAGATTGGGTTGGGACTAAGGACATTAGAATACAGGGGTAAGGAGGACATTGTCTGTATTTTAGAACTTCATCTACTATATGAGGCCAAAGAAAGAGAGGTTTATTTTGTCCAAAACCTAAATTTTCTATAGCACGCAATTTAACTTAACCTGTCTGGATCTGGATAGCTCATTTTAACAATCTAAATGGATGGAAGCCAGAACAGGAATAAGGCCTTATATTTCTGTAAGGCTCAATGTAATACCCAGATAAGTCCCAGACTATGGTGGGCTGATAATTTAAAAGTATTGGTAGAGTACCTTGTGTTACTGAAGAAAAAAATGTGGAACTATTAAATTTCCCCATCTGGGGAATTCTCTCAAACATTAGGAGCTCCCAAGAAAATGGGCCAAGCTCTTGCTTTTGAGGATTACCTGTGCAAAACTCATTCTACAGTGAAGCCAAGACTACTTATAATTATGCCTAAGAGTTGCTACCTCTTTCATTGCTCAGATGTGGCATCAACTCTGCAAGGAAAATTATTGCCCTCACACCTGTGTGAGGCAGGACTGCCAGGGTTGAAAGTCTTTCTGAAAGAATGGGACTTGATTTCCAGGGATGGGCCTGGTCGTGGCATTGTGGGATCGACAATGCCTTCCAACCCAAAAGGGAGAAAAGAAATGTAACAAAATAAGGAGTCAGTGACTAAGAGTGTTCAAATGGAGCCAAGAGGAGTCAACTCTCATGCAAGCTTCATGCTATTGTTAATTGCCATGGTTTGCCAAATGCCAACTAACACCATTCCTGTTAACCCTGAAGAACATCTAGGGCTCTAATTGAGACTCTACAAAAGTTTCATGCACTAAGTTTACTTTCCTGAAACTTATAACCTTCAAAGGGTTCCTAGGACAGATAAGTCTTGGAACCTAGAGGAGCCAGCCTCTCCAAGAATATCTGCTAATTCCATCCCCCATCCTATACTGATGATACCTCTTTTCAACATGAAAAAGTTAAAATGGGCATACCTCAAAGACCCCTTTAGATTGAGAGTAGGATCAAAGGAAAAGGAGGAAATGCATTAGAGAATATAGGATTTAACAGATGAGTGTGACTCACTGTATCAATGTTTCTTTTGGCCTCTGTTGTTTTGGAGCAGCTAGACCATAAAACCTGAAGTTATGGAATGGTAACACATACCAAACTTTGAAATCTGCTCTGCAACTACTTGTTAAAGTGTTCTGTGAAAATTATTGCTCCTTTTTAAAAATTATTTTTTACTTTATATATATAAGTTATATTTTATAATAAAAAATGTTTTTAAGAAAAGTTTGTCTGGATGACCATAGTCTGTCCATCTTCATTTATGTTTTCTGGATTTTATTCTTTTCCTTTGTATGGGTCATCATTTCTTATTTCTTTCTTTGACTTGTAATCTTTTATTGCACACTGTACATTTTAATATTTTAACATGGGCAGGCACCAGGAATTGAACCCGGGTCCTCGGGCACGGCAGGCAAGCGTTCTTGCCTGCTGAGCCACCGTGGCCCACCCCATTTTAATATTTTAAAATGTTAACTCTGGAATTTATTCCCTGACATATCTTTTTCTTAAGTTTCTATCCAGCTAGTGATGTGGCAGAGATTTTCTTGAGTGTCAGGCACTAAGAAAACCAAGGAAACCTAAACAAAAAACACCTTTCACTCCCTTTCGGGTTGGGTTTGCATGGGCTGGTGTCCTCCTTCAGGGATTAGCCCTCCTAGCAGGAAGGAAGCATACAGTCTTTAAGTCTCTTCTGCTGCCCACTGTGCCAATGCTGCTGCTCCCAGAACCAGGCTTTCAGCGATCTGAAGTAGCTAATCAAAACAGTTATCCGTGGTCAGACTGTATACCCCTGCATCTTGGGTCTTTATGTCCCATCTTGGCTCTAGGATACTGTGCTAGGGGCCAACTGAGTATCTCACTGCTGACGGCCATGAGAGTGGGGGAGAGGTGATGGTAGCCACTGTGCAAGAGAGCAGTTCACTGATATTTACTGAAATTTACCAGCCTCTTCCTTCCACTCTTTTCTGAGTGCCGTACAGTGTTCTACTGGACTCTGGAATTTCAAAATAATTGATTCAGACAGTCCTGTCCATTTAATAGTTCTGGTGGAGGGACTGATTCCTGAAGATTCCTAATCCTCCATCTTCCCACAATCCTTCCCCTACAATATATTTTATATGAGTATTTTTAACATTTAAGGTTATTTTATTATTTTGTATCCTCTAAAATGAACACATTATCACTTCATATGTTATTAAAAACTCTTTGTAAATATTATTTTTATTGGCTGAAATCATGTGGGTCATATGGCCTAAATTTTTCCATAGTATTCAACAGTAAAGACATTAAAAAAAGCTTGTTACTGTTACAATTAATGCTCTAATCTTTTAAGTTAAATTTTTTCTTATGTTTTAGATTACTTCCTTAGGACAGAGGAATCCATAGAACTAGAATAAATTCGTGTGTGAAGAGATTATGATTTTTGGTATTTGTCTTCTGTTACTTTTCGTAAACACAGTAAGATTGCTGCTATTATCCATGTTTCACTAATGAGGAAATTGAGGCTCAGAAAAGTTAAAATATTTGTTCAGGGTCACATAGTTGTTAATAAGGGGACCCAACTTGGGGCTGAGAGCCCATTCCCTTTCTACTATACCAGTGTTTTAAGCATGTACCTTGTAATAGCCATTGCAAGGGGAAAATGGCTGGTGCTCAAATAAATTCGAGAAAGGTCAAGTTAAAATCAAGTATGATCTTTGTAAACTGTCAGAATCCTCTGAGGCCTGATGTCACCGTAAGAGGACTTTTGTTGGGGAAAACTCTGGGATGTGCTGGTCAACACGAAGCCACATTATGGTGACAAAAGCAGACTTGATCAGAAGTTGGGGTTCATATTTCATTGGTCCCAGTGCAGAAGCCCTTCTAATTCAGGACTCATAACAGTCCAACCTAAGTTCCTGCAGTGGATTAATGGCCTGTGGAACAATTTATTGATATAATTAAAATCTTACTAAATTCAGTCTGTTCCGATTTATGTGCCTTTTAAAACCAAAAAGTGATGAATTGCGCTAGCAACAATTATTTTTATTATTTTTTAAACACTTAATTTGGAGGTATTTTTTGATTCACAGGAGGTTTCAAAACAGTGTGCAGGGAGAGACCACGTACACTTTACTCAGTTCCTCCCAATGGCAGCAGCTTGCAGAAGTATAGTTCAACATCACAGCTAGTAAACTAATGTTGGTAGAATCCACGGAGCATATTCACATGTCACCAATTCTACATGCACTCACTTGTGTGTGTGTAGTTCTTTACAGTTTTTAATAGTGTGTAGATTTGCGGGACCACCGCCAAGATCAAGATACAGAATTTTTCAGTCCCCACAAGGTTCCTTCTTGTTATTCCTTTGTAGCTATATTTGTCTCTCTCCTACCAATAATAACTGTTTTTTTTTTCATGAACAGTGTGTATCCTAGGAGGTAGATTCAGCCCACGTTTATATTTCTCACCTATTTCTGTAGGACTCAATGTTGATAACTGAGTAAGTGTTCAGTAGGTCATATTTACTAGGACAGGAAAGTTCCCCAATCTAGTTGAAAAAGTTAATGTCAAAGAAGACTGGCCTTAAATCTGAGTTTAGGGTTGCTCCTAAGAAAAATGGAAAGTGATCTGTGTCCACCAATTTCCCTTCCTGCAGCCCTCTGTTCTCTTATTGCACTTGACTTGGCCTCTGTGCACTCCATTTGATTGCTCAAGGTTGCCAGGATAATGGTCTGCTTCAACTCTTACACTGTTAACCAATTTTAATGATCTTCCCACTACAGGTGAGCTTCCATGGGCCATAAAAGGAGCTACGTGGGTGATCTGCCCAGGAATCCCAATTGATTGTTTCTAGTCTCCCCCTCTGTCCAGTTCCTTTGGGTTGACAGTTCTCCCTCGGCTCTATCTTGTGCCTCTTCATAGACCCATCTCTTGAGCAGGACGTCTAGGACAGACACCTTAGGTGCCACACCTGGAGGTGGAGACAGGACCCAGGGAGCTGCACCTCACTTCTCTTTTCTGTCTTGTCTTAAATTTCTTTAGAGCCTTACAGTCTCAGACTTCCTCACCCTTGCCAAAGTAATTTGAGGTAATGTGCTAAAGAGTTTAATGTGTTATCCCTTGCAGAAACGTTTGCATTTAAAAAAATTCCTAGAGATGTCAAGGCTTTAACCCAAATGAAATCAGGATAGAATTCACACAGTGAGAATATCTGGCTGGTTTATCTTTCAGGTCAAATTGCACAGATGTGTAACTTCTAACATTACGCCTACCCATGACATACCATTTCACTGTCATTTTGGCCAATTAAGGATTTTCTTTGCATGTTTTTTAAATTATAAGAACCGCAAGATACCCAAGATTTGGAAAACCTGATGAAATCTTAAAATTGGTCAGAAAGTACTCTATTTTAGAAGGCAGGATTAATTTTGGACATACAACTTTAAACAAATGGCTGAAAGCCAAACAGTGTAGTTATTTACAGCAAGACTTCAGTTATCCAGCATTATAGAGAAATTTATTTTGTATCAGTTTATTCCGATTAATACTCTAAGCTTGACATCATTTTATAATTCTGATAGAAATATCTATAAATAGCATTTAATACGACACTGCTTTTCTAAAGCATACCAAATGTCATGTTTTTTTACTCTATGATTAAGAGTCCCATATGGAACACCAATTAGTGTCCTGTGTGATAATATTGTGATTTTGAGGTATGTCAATTATCTGTTTCAACAACAAATGCCTCCAGTGTTGTTTTTATAATTTTTTAAGTTCTGCCTGCTCTTGTTTTGCTTTATTTATGTCTTCCCTTTCTGTCCAGAAGCTGTCACTTCTTACTTGATGCTGCATAAGTGGATATCCTACCTCATTCCTTTTGGCAAACAGAATATGCTGCTTCTAATCCTCCCTTACACTTAAAATCCATTTAACCAAGATTATTAGAGCTACGTATATAATATGGGTGCATGCATTTTGCCCCCTGAGTGTTGCACCTTTGAGTAAAGTGTATGAATTTCAGAGTTTTGATATTTTAGGCCTTGATTTTGGTTACACAAAGCCTTTTACACTCATTTGCTACATGGCCTCACATCTGTGCTTTTTGCTTAATAATTGAGATTTCCAGATAAACACCCTCTTAATAGTTGAGGCACTACCGTAATGAAATTAATTCGTGAATTTAACAAATATTTATTGAGTGTTTAGGAAGCACCTTCTAGGTACTTAGGATTCATCAGTGAGTAAAACAGAAGATCTCTGCTTTCATAGAACTTACATTCCAGCCGAGGGAAGAGATAATATAAATACAATAAATAAGCAAATTACAAGGTATGTTTGAAGGTAATAAATATTATGGGAAAAAGAACAAGTTGAGCCCAATAAGAGATTGGGAGTGCTAGTGAAGGTGTGAAGATTGCAATTTTAAATAGGGTAGTCAAAAGAGGGCTGTTTGGGAAAGTGATTTGAGCAGAGGTGCAAGGGAGTTAATAAATGTATGTTTGGGATAAGAATATCCCCAAATGGAAACAGCCAGTGTAAGGGCCGTGGTGTGGGAGCATGAATGGATTATTCTAGGAATAGTAAGGAAGCTTTTGTGGCTAAGGTGATGTGAGCAACGGTCAGAATAGGAGATAAGTGAGACAGAATGAGGATAGATCCTGTAGGGACTTGACAGCAGTTACTCTGAGTGAAATGGGGAGTCACTGAAGGATCTTGAGCAGTGGAATGAATAAGCTGACTTATATTTTGAAAGATCACTATGATTGCAATGTTGAGAAGATATTCAGGGGGTGAGCAATTGTAGAAGTAGGAAGATTGGTTAGGAAGCTATTTCATTAATTCAGGTGAGAGATGATAGGGGCTTGGATCAGGGTAATAGCAGTGGAAATAGTGAGAAGTAAGAAGATATATTTTGGAGGTAGAACCAATAGGATTTGCCCATGGATTGAACTGAAGAAGAGTCCAGGATAAATGTAAGGTTTCTAAGATTTTTTTCTTTTTTTGACTGAGCAAATTGAAGACAATCAGTTATGATGGAGAATGCTATAGACAGGGCATGTTTGGGGGTAAAGAGAGGGAGTTCAATTTTGGACATGTTGAATTTGAGATATCTATTAGACATTTAGTTGCAGGTCAGTAGGCAATAGGATGTGCGACTCTGGAGTTTGGCAGAGAGAACTGACCTGAGATACAGATGTTGTAATCACTGGCACATAGAGGCTATTTAAAGCTATGAGACTGGAGAATGTCAAGGGTGTGAATGTTGAAGAAAAAAGGACCAAATGTTGAGCCCTGCAGTTCTCCAACAACAAGAGTTTGGAGAGAGGGGGAGTAATTAGCAAAAGAAGCTGCTCAAGAGCAACCAGTGAAGGAGGAAAACAAGGAGGACTGTGAACTGTGATTGAAAGCCTAGTGAAGAGGTTTAAAAATTTCAGATAGCTTGCATCGTGCTGCTAAAATACCAGGAAGAAGATACAAGCCCATAATCTGTGTTTGCATCTGAAGTTTGGTTTCTTGCAGGTGGCATGACTAATAAGTCTCATTTCCAGCCTGATTGGTTATTGAGCTGGTTGTCTGTGCCAGTTTTTGGGATGATGTTGGAGGAAGCTGGCAGTATTGAAAACAAAAATAAAATATATCACAAATACAGGTAAATGCATAGCCTGTGTCTTAGACTGAAATGACATCATCCACCAAGCAAGCAGGTAAATAGGAAAGTCTAGGTAAGGAGAGATGGAATGTCAAGGTATAGAGATGCAGAGGGCAAGAGGTCAAAGAACATGGATGCAGTTATGAAAACATAGGTGCTACTTCTCCATAACAGATGGAGGAAAAGAACAGGGAGTCAAAATATCCATAATAAATACTGAACAGAAAGGAAGCAAACTATCACAGCTGAGGCACGCAGACTGCTGTGAAACTCAGAAGTGATATTACCAATAAGGGCAGAGTTGGCAAGTGATTAACAAATAAACAACATATGGCTCATTGGTTGTCATGTCCCTGGAAACATCTTTTCTTAGGAGATGGTGTGCCACTGTAAGCTAGATTCTGGTTGGTGTACTCTTGCTTTTGACGCATATGGCAGTTGTGAAATTTTAACGCAGGAGTCTGACTCCTGGCCAAAACCTATGTGTGATTTTTTTAGGAACCACGGAAGGCAATTATAAAGGCTTCACCTAGAAGACCTCACAGGGAAAAACTGCCCTCCCCATGCAGACTTGGTGCACAACCAATACATTGCAGTCTCTGAAGGAAATTGCATTCAAAGACTCGGGCCCTGCTGGCTGGTTCTGCTCTTACCCATATCTGCTTTCCTAACCTGAGGTCTTCCCCAAGGCCTTCCTCAGGCTTCTGCTGAGACCACCCTCTCTCCACTCGGAAACACTGCTCTCCACTAAGACTCAGTATGCAGTACTTTCCCACTCCTTCCCAACACCTCCCCCCCACCCCCCCCCCACCCCCCCCCCCCCCCCCCCCCGCCTCATTCCTAGTCATAAACTTCAGAGCCTTTTGTTTGGGGCCTCCTGGGCAGTGAGAGGTCCCTCAAATCTGTGCTGATCCATCTGACCTTTGCCCAGCGGCACCACTCCATGGAGGAAAATTGAACCAGAGTTGGGGAGGGAATGGGGGTGGTATAGTGTTTTTTTCTCTGGGTTAGCCTCTTGCTTATACCATCACAAGTGATTAAAGCCTTCACTGTTACTTCAGTTTTTGCTTTGTCTTAATTGGCTTTTGATACCTGGCAGCTCAGCTCAGCTCTTGATAGCAGCTATCTAGAATATGCAAGTAAAAAGGTACAAAAAGATAATTATAGACTTCTGGTTCCAGACAAGATGGTGTAGACCCAATTCTCCTTATTCCTCTGAAGCACACCTATAAACCCTGGACATTATGTATAAAGAAAGACATAGGAAGACTCTGAAAAGTGGAGGAAAGGTGGACCAGCTAGGGACTTCCTATTTGAGGAACAATGCAGCAGTGAGTTCCTTGGGTTTTCTCTTTGCTGCATGTATCCTTGACTGGTTGCTGGAGTAGCCAATGGGCATACACAAAACTGTCCCAAGAAAAGCCTGTTTTTTCTACCCAAAAGTTAAGGAAAGGGGCAGCTGAGCAAGACAGAAAACTTTTAGACAATAACTTCTCTACTCCAACCAAACGCCACAAAATAAAACTGCAGGCCTACCCTACCCACCTGAGTCAGGAAAGACTGAGGGAGGAACTAGACTTCTAACCTTCCCCAGCTGTAATGGAGCATCCATTTTTCTCCCTCTCCCACTGGGGTGGTGTCAGTTGAGACCACATGGGATACTAGATATCTAACCCACATGGCAGCAACAAGTATCCCTGTCTTTCCTACTAGAGTGGTGTCAGAGGAAGACTAGAGTAAAATCAGGATTTTCACTACCACCAGCAGTAATAAGACATCCTTTCCTATGCTTAGGACGTTAGCAGGGATCAAGTGGGGAATTTGGACTTTTGCCTCTATCTGGCAGTAACAGGGCAGTGTCCTGTTTTTCCCACCAACATGGTGTCAGGGGAAACCTGCTAGAACAGAAAGTTTAAATAATATTCAGAGTCTTATAATTTCTAAATGTCCAGATTTCAATTAAAAATCATCTGTCATACCAAGAACTAGGACAGTTTAAACATGAAAGAGAAGAGACAATCAACAGATGTCAACATCCAGTGACACAGGCACTGGAATTATCTGACAAAGATTTTAAAGTAGCCTTCATAGAAGTGCTTCAGTGAGTCATTATGAACACGCTTGAAATGAAAAAATAGAATGTCTAAGAAAAGAAGTACAAACTGTAAAGACAACCAAATGGAATTTTTAACTGAAATAATAACCAAAACTCAGTGGATGGCTCAACAGCAGAATGGAGAGGACAGAGGAAAGAATCAGTGAATTTGAAGAAGAACAATAGAAATTATCCCATCTGATCAACAGAAAGAAAATAGACTTAAAAAAAAAACACAAAAAACGAATAGAGCCTCAGGTCCCTGTGGGTCAGTAGCCCAAGATCTAATATTTAAGTCGTTGGAGTCCTGAAAGGAGAAGAAAAGAGGGCTGGGCTGAAAAGGTACTCAAAAAACTAATGGCTTAAATTTTACCAAATTTGGCAAATGAAATAAACCGACAGATTCAGTAAGTTGCAGATCCAAACAGGAGAAACTCAAAGAAATTCATACCAAATCATATCATAAGCAAACTTCTGAAAACTTACTTTAAATACTTTAAATAAGAGACAAAGGGAAATACTTTAAGCGAGAAAGGAAAAACAATTTGAATGACAGACCATTCCTCATCAGAAACTATGAGGCTCTGAGGGAAGTTGAACCACATTTCTCAAGTGTTGAAAGAAATGAACTGTCAACCCAGAATCTTATGCACTGTGAAAATATCCTTCAGGACTAAAGTAGAAATCAAGGCTTTCTCCTATGAAGGAAAAATCAGGAAATCAGAACTTTTCTAAAAGAATGGCTAAAGGAAACTCTTGAAACAAAAAGGAAATGATAAAAGGAGGAATCTTGGAATATCAGGACAGAAGAAGAACAACAAAAAGAGTAGATATATGGGGCACACGAGAAAACAGGTTGAATTAAAGCCACATAGTCTGCAAAACAGAAATGCATGATGAGATCAGTGGATACTAGCTGCTATCAATGCAAGTGCCCTCCTAATTCCACTCTCTCTAGAAAACATCCTTTTATCCCATATGTACCAGCACTTCATCTTTTTAAAGCAGTCCCCCCAAATTTCTTGCCCACCCACTTAGGATACAGGAATGATGTTAAATTATATGCATGTTTTCCTGTCTGTATCCAGCAATCCTCCCTCCCCAGTGTGCTGATCACCCCCCACACAAGACCAGCTCTTGAGATATAGACTGCCCTAAACTGGCCCCCACTGTTTCTTCTCCCAGATTGAGCAGGGACACACATTCATCACTGAAAAAATGTGCTCTTCACAGAGTTCCAAATGGGTTTTTTTTGGTTATTGGGCCAAGGGTCTTCCCTTCCACTTAGCCCTCACTCTGTCTCTTGAGCCCAGAATTATTTCTTCCTGGGATCCTGGGATTGAGTTTGTCTATACAAAGAGGCTTTCTGTTTGGGACTAGAGATCCACTTGTCCCCTCTTAGGGACAGAGGACAGAAGAAGGACAAACGACCAACAGGGGGAGTTCCCAGCTGGTGAGAGACAGCTCCATTTTCCCCTCGTTTAAGACTTCCCTGATCCCTTATCCTTGCATTTGGACCATGTCACTGTCTAACCCAAAACCATAGAAAGGAATCATATGACTTTAGTTGGCGAGTGAACATCTTTGCAGGTGCATGGAGTTGCTGTTATAGCTGATATTCAAGTAAGGAAATGGCAAGTGAGACCAATGACAAAACCGTAGCTCTAGGGCGGGCCACAGTGGCTCAGCATGCAGAGTTCTCGCCTGCCATGCTGGCGACCTGGGTTCAATTCACGGCATCTGCCCTTGAAAAAAAAAAAAAAATTGGGAGGCCTTTGCTGCTAGTGACCGTGGCACGTATAATGAGATAACAGTATACCTTCAGGGAACATGGGAGCTGAGTGTGATGTTATGATGGTAGGCTGAATGTCAGTATTGCCTTCTAATTATTAGAGAAGGATTGTGCAGATGGCAGGGTAAATCTTGTTCTGAATGAATGAGACTAATCAGTTGAAGAGATTCTGGAAGAAAATTAAGCCCTTAAATCCCACACTCACTTTCTCCCCAGGCCTACTTTAATAATACATACTCCCAAAACAAAAAATGATAAAAATCATACTCTCTTGTACACCATCCTTTCTCCATGCAAACCACCTTACTTGCTTTGTGTGACGCTGAAACAGGAAATAATTTTTAAAAGTGTCCTTTATAAAACCTTTATATGATACATATTAATCCATTAACCTGGCATTGAGTGCTAAGTGCAGCCTTGATTTGGGGCCTATTTCTGAGAAGGAAACAGAGTTATGATGGTAGTTGTATGGTAGACAGATACTGAACAAGTTGTTATTAGAGTATTAGTATTTTATATAATTTCTGTATGTTCTGTAAAGGGCCAGATCAGGCTATGAAAACATAAGCAAGGAGTTCTTAAATGGATATCAGATAAGACTTCCCCAGATAGGTGAGAGAATAGGAAAGGGTTGTAAGTGTTCAACACATTTTGATTCAGATGATTAATTTTCTACTCTTGAGAAGCCTTCATTTTATTGGGGAATATATAATTGTGAATAAGTTGCTTTACTTATTGATACATGGATTAGGAAAAAGAAATCCTAGACACAAATTAAAGGAAATGCTATTTATCTTATAAAAAATTGTACTAACTACCATTTCATGATTCAAGACTTCCCTGTTAACTATTACACACACTTTATTGCCTTAGATATTTCCCACACAAACTAGGTACTAAGTAAGATTTTATTTGATGTTTTAAATAAACATTTAACCTGCAGAAATATCATCCAGAAGTCTTGGAATCCTACATAAGTCAGTGAATTCCCTGTCTTATTTTGTTTGGCTTTTCAATGGAAATTCAGTCAAAAGAAAATGTGGGGCTGGGGGTGCGGTGAGAAAAAAATATAATGGGACTATTTCTGATCCTAATTTTTACTATTGAGGAAAAAAGATATTCAATTTGTTCCTCTCTCAAAATATGTCATTTTTAAACTCAAAGAACAAAGGAAAAGGCAAAATTAAGAGGATTGAGAAATAAATACTATTAAAATTTTATGTTTAAAAAAACAAAGAGGAGAATGTAGTGAGGTGCGTGTGAAGGATTTGGGTGGAAGATGTGATTTCATTTACCAAATAAAAGGAGTGAGGTGAGTTCATATCCTGCTTCTTGAGGTTGGGCATCTTCAGAGTTGGATGCCTGAGGAGAGGAACTCAATTTAAGAGCATCCGTGGCCGAATTCTGGAAACACTGATCTGCCCCCTTTTTGAGGACTCCTTTGAGACATCCTCTGTGATGTGTGGACATAGTGTCTGTCTCAGTTGCCTTACTTCCTTGGTATTGGAGACTAACAGACTTTCCTTCTGCTCAGAGTGCTTTCAGTTTTCCTGGAAGAAACAAATCTGGGGAAATCTGAAACTGGGCACTATGGTCAGCCTTGTCAAAGAGTTGGAGCCAGCACTGAACATGGGCTTCATCATTTTCCCTGGGATGTTAAACTTCTGTGACCATGAGGACAGAAGAACTCAGAGAATAAATGACCTGTTCTATTTGCCTGAACTATTTTGGAGACTACTCTTTGCCATTCTGCAAACATAACTTCTTTTCGTCTGTCTCAGGCATTTGGAGAGAGAGAGAGAACCAGGGTGTTTTTTCCACTTGCTGCCAGTGTCTTGACATCTCTCAGATGCAGAGGATTCAGGTCAACGTGGTCATGGGGAGACTGAAAGCTGAGATTAAAGTGATCGTGCCCATGGTGAACATGTACTGCTGGACACTGAAGGTCCATTTGTATATGAATCTGGGTCCAGCCATAGCCAATGACTTCCCCATACTTTCTGATGACCTGCAGAGCTTCAGATGTAGGTAGGTCCAGCAGAATCTAACAGATAACCTGAAGACATTCAGCTCTGCTACTTGTGTACTGGTTTCTCTACACTTCGGTTCTGGCTGCCACTGTTGAGAGATGGAAGTGGGAGCTGCAGCTGAAGTGGTTCCATTTTCAGCTTGCTTTTTCTCGTTGGTCATCATTCTCTCTAAACAATCTCCTCTTTCACGTGGATTCAACCAGTGTGTCCTGATGACTCCTGAGTGTGCCTCTCTAGCTCACATCTCTCCTGATGAGGCCTCCTGACAGCTCTGTTCTTATTTCTGGGTGTGCATTGTTAAAAATTACTTAACCAGGTTTTGCTTGTTGTTTGTTCATGTGTTTGTTTTTAAGTCCTGGTCACTTTTCATGTGAACATAAATAGAACCTTTTATCTTAAATAAACATATCTGTTTCATTTTGCAAAAGCTGCAAGAATGCAGTATACCAGAAATGGATTGGCTTTTTTTTTTTTTCTCTACATGGTCAGGCATTGAGAAATGAACCTGGGATTCTGCCATGGTAAGTAAGAGCTCTGCCTGCTGAGGAACTGTTACCCACCCTGGATTGGCTTTTATAAAGGGGATTTACTAAGTTACAAATTCCAGTCCTAAGTCTGTGAAAATGCCCAAATTAAGGCACCAACAAAAAGATACCTTCTCTCAAGAAAGGTTGATCATGTGCAGGATTTCTCTGTTACATTGGAAGGCACATGTCCTTCTCTCCTGACTTCTGAGTTTAGACAGCTCTCTCAGCTTCTGCATCTCCAGATGTCTGTCTGTGAACTTTCCCCAAAATGTTTCCTCTCTTAAAGGACTCCAGTAGGTGGACTAAGACCTACCTTGAATAGGTGGAATCATATCTACGTGGAAACAACCTAATCAAAAGGTCCCACCCACAATTGGATGGGTCTGCCCCCACAAGATTGGATTAGAAGAACAGGGCTTTTCTGGGGTACATAACTGTTTCAACCAGCACAATATCTTATGCATTTTATATCTGCTGCTGTGTGTGGTACCAAATGATTGTCTATGAAAGGGGTCTGCCTGCATCTGTAGATGTATTAGCTAGGGTTCCCTAGAGAAACAGAATGAGCAGGAGATATCTATACATATAAAATTTACAAGAGTGTCTCACGCAACTGTGGGGATGTAAAAGTCCAAGAATTGCAGGGCGGGCCACGAGCTGGCAGCTCCAATGCAGGTCCTCAGTGAACTGTCAGGAGAGGCTGGCTGAAGCAGGAAGAGTGATTGTCTCTTCTGAATTCTCCTTAAAAGCCTTCTGGTGATTAGATTAAGCATCACTCATTGCAGAAGACACACCCCTTAGCTAACTGTAAATGCAATCAGCTGTGGATGCAGCCAATGTGGTCATGATTGAAGTTGATGAAATGTCCTCATGGCAACAGACAGTCCAGTACTTGCCTGACCAGACAACTGGGCACCACCACCTGGCCAAGTTGACAAATGAACCTGACCATCACAGCAGAGTTCATTGTTTAATGTATCACTAGATGACATAGTCTCTGTGATTCAGGTTGTTTGGATGTATGAATTTTTTTAGTGTGGTATTGACTATGACAAAATATATGCATTGTGTGTAGTCAGGTCCAAGTCTCTAACAGCTAAACAATTGGGAGTTATTTAAGTTAGGGAGCTCAAGGCCACTGAAATAACAAATGCACCAATGTTCATTCAAAAAATGTATTGTGAGAAATTTAAAATGTAAGTGAGGAAAAATATAACTGTCACAAATCAATCTTGGTTTTAGTTGGCTTTATATTACAGGGACATTTGCTAAAGCAGAAAATGGAAATATAGTCTTGTATTTGTAAATAAAATATTTTATTCATTGCAATTTTCAGAAATCCCAGTAGGACATTGCACTATTTTATGGGAGCCAAGTAGATTTTTTGCAGCCAAAAGTAAAAAAACAAAAACAAAAAAGCCTTAGAGGCAGCTAAGTGTATTCATCAAGAAATCACACTTCCTGGCATGAATACCCAAGCGGAAGACTGCCAGCTGTGCCTGCTAGTGACGTTTGCTTAATCAGTTCTTGGCTAAATTAGTTGCTAACTGCACTGCAGTGCTGATTCTGGGGATTCCCATATAATTCGAAAGTTTTGAAGTTTACAGTTCCTTACTATACATAAAATACTTATGATTTACTGGTTTTCATGAAAAACACTACAATGACAAGATAGAAAACCACAAGTGTACTGCATATTCATGTGACAAAATCTTTAACAAACTCGAAACTTCAAAGATTTTCAGTAAACTTGCCACTCTGGGTGTACGTGTCCTCTTTATCAAGGAGTTCTTGCATTCTCCCCCAGTACTGGACTTTATCAGGAGATGATGAGCATGCCACATGAGAAGCTCAGACATAGCGGTGAAGAGGACATGATTTCCATTTCCCTAGGTATAAAAGTGGAACAAATCATGCAGTGTGGGGGTGGTGGAACCAGAGCAGAGTTAGCTGAGACTGCAGTGCAAATTCCTGAGGAACTAATCCACAAGAGATTCTAAAGCATTTGTGGAATTAAAATGTGATGGAGAAAAATGGCTTACCTAGGGTTTCCAAATAGAATACAGGATGCCCATTATCTGAAATTCAAATTTAACTGTATGTCCTATATTTTTATTTGCTAAACTGGCAACCCTAGGCTTACCAGAACTCTTCGCAAAAAGAGTAATACTGTTTGAGATGGAAGAGTCATTTTAATAAGGTTCTCAGAGGATGGATTATTAAAATGCTTGGGACTAACCACAGATAGTCTGACTTCCTTTAAAGAGGGTCAGACTAATTGAATGCAGTGTTGGGTTTTATTGCTGGTGGTCCTGGGTCCTTGCTTTTCTTGCTTTGTTTTTTGAGCAGGGATTGCAAATCTGGTCATTTCTGAATTGCTTCAGGGAAGGGAGCAGCTGGAGGCCCTCACTGGCTGGTCCACCTCTTCTATCCTCCTCTGTACTGTGCTCGGCCTTTTTGCTAAACAAGTATCAAACCAATAGTCAAAGACTATTTGAAGAGAACCCCAGATTATCAGCCTGTATGTTAGTTTGGGTCTAGAGAAACAGAATCAGCAGGAGATATCTGTAAATATAAAATTTATAAAAGCATCTCACATAACCGTGGGAATGTAGAGTCCAAGGTCTGTAAGACAGACCATGAGCTGGCAGCTCCAATGAAGGGCCACAGTGGACTCTCAGGAGAGGCTGGCTGGGCAACCGTGGAGATGTACGAGGCCAAGGTCTGTAAGGCAGGCCGCAAGCTAGCTGCTCCAATGAAAGGCCTCAACAGACTCTCAGGAGAGGCTGGCTGGCTGAAGCAAGGAAGAGTGATTGTCTCTCCTGAATCTTCCTTAAAAGCCTTCTGGTGACCGGATTAAGCGTCACTCATTGCAAAAGACACTCCATTTAGCTGATTGCAAATGTGGATGCAGCCAACATTATAGTTTAAGTCCATGAAATGTCCTCATAGCAGCAGACATGCCAGTGCTTGCCTGACCAGACGACCAGGCACCACGACCTGGCCAAGTTGACACATGAACCTGACCATGACAGCCTGTCTGGGACAGTTGCACATCTCTGCATAGCCTGATCGTGGTATGGTAAGGAATGCCCTTGAGGGAAAAAAATGCTTTCCATGCAAACTAGGGTCTACAGTTAGTGTAACATTGTGATATTCTTCCATTGAATGTAACAAAGGCAATATGACAAAGCTAAATGTCAATAAGGCCTGGAGTGGGTGGGGGGATGGGGGAGACGGATACTGGGGTGGAGGGCATATTTGATTCTTTGTGGAAGAAAAGGAAATGCCCTCATATAGATTGTGGTGATGAATGCATGACTGTGATTATACAGGAAACTATTGATTTTTTACTTAGCTTGGATTGTTTGATGTGTGAATAAAACTGTTTAAAAATGAACAGAGATACAAGTCCTGGAGAAAATGTGGAAAAGAGATGTACCTATTCA
Source organism: Tamandua tetradactyla (assembly GCF_023851605.1). NCBI lineage: Eukaryota > Metazoa > Chordata > Mammalia > Pilosa > Myrmecophagidae > Tamandua > Tamandua tetradactyla. The sequence goes on from NC_135329.1 coordinate 144,585,990, forward strand.
TTGTTGGTATATATGCTGGTTTGAATCTTTTGTGTACCCCAGAAAAGCCATGGCTTTTAATCCTCATTCAGTATTGCTGGGTGGGACCTTTTTGATTGTTTCCATGGAGATGTGACCCATACAATTGTGGGTGGTAACTTTTGATAGATGGTTTTCCTGGAGGTATTTCTCCACCCATTCAAGATGGGGTTGCCTACTAGAGCCCTTTAAGAGGGAAACATTTTGGAAAACACTTTAGAGCCACAAGGTCCACCAGAACCCTCAGAGCCAACAGAATGGATGCTGCCCTGGGGAATCCGTTGAAGAGAAAGCTAGCTGACCTCACCATGTGCCTTTCCAACTGGAGAGAAACCCCTGAATGTCATTGGCCTTCTTGAACCAAGGTATCTTTGCTTGGATGCCTTAGATTGGACATTTTTATAGCCTTGCTTTAAATTTGGACATTTCCACAGCCTTAGAACTATAAACTTGCAACTTAATAAGGTCCTCTTTTTAAAAGTCATTCCATGTCTGGTATATTGCATTCTGGCAGCTTGCAAACTAGAACAGTAGGGAAGTAGAGTGGTGTCACCTCTGGAGGGCAGTGTGGTGGCTCCACAGGAGGCTGGGATGGGGTTACCATATCATCCTGCAACCCTGTAGTTAAGTGTATATTTGGAGGCACTGAGAGTGGACTCAAGTGAACATTTGCACACTGATGTTTATGGCAGCAGTGTTCATGTTATGCAATGAATGGAGGTGGCCTAAGGGTACATTCACAGTGGAATGGAAGGGGGAACTGGGGTGTATACATACAATGGACTGTTGTGTGCCTGCAAGAAGGAATGAAGTTGTGAAGCAGGCAACAGGGTGAATGAACCTTGAGGACAGTAAATTGAGTGAAATAAGCCAGAGAGGAAAAGACAAATATTATCATACCTCACTCAAATGGACTAACTCTTATGTGCAAACTCTGAGAATTGAATTCGAGAGCTTAGGTTATCAGGTGAAGGCCTATTGTAAAGGTTTCTAGATTGTAAGCTCTTAGAGCAGTCGCATCTATTCCTGAATGGTAACTGTTATTTCTAAATTCTGAGATGCTGAACTCTTTATTTTTAACTGATCATTCCCTAGAATTTGGGTATTTATATGCCGTCTGAGACTCAGAGCTAGAGTTCTGCAGCTATGAAAGTCAGCACTACCCCATATAGCAACTGTTAAAAACACTGAAAAAGAGATCAGGTTTCATTAGAGACATGAATGAAGCTGATCTGGGTAGGACTAAGGTAAATAAGACTAAAGGATAAAGGATGATATTGACTATATTTTATGGTGTGGCACCAAAGGAAGAGATGTTTCTTTGATGCAAAATATATATTTTTGGTAGCACACTGTCAGTTTAACTTGTGTGGTCAGCTTATTCACACACCATAAGTACATGGAAACTTCGATAGGGAATGAGATCTTTGGTTTCTACAGGTTGCTGTGATGCCCTGATATATTCCAGAGTAATCTGGGTGGAAGATTAAAAAGTGTTTGCAAAGTCCTTGTGATGGTTAGGTTCTGGTGTCCACTTGGCCAAGTGATGATGCCCAGTTGTCTGGTCAGGCAAGCATTGGCCTGGCTGTTGCTGCAAGGATATTTCATGGCTGACGGAGAAACCAGAAGGCTGGTGTATTAAATCATCAGTCAGTTGATTGCATCTGTAGCTGATTACATCTGTGATCAACTAAGGCACAGTTCCCGTAAGATAATCCAATCAATTGAGGTTTAAGAAAGAAGAGGGACTTTTTTTTACTGCTTCTTCAACTTGTGAGCTTTTCCTGTTGAGTTCGTCCAGACCCTTTATCAGAGCTGCCACCTTAACATCCTGCCCTACAGATTTTTGGATGCTTCCTTTCCCACAGTTGCATGAGACACCTTTATAAATCTCAGATTTACAGATCTTTCCTGTTGGTTCTGCTTCTGTAGAGAATGCTGACTAATACAGTCCCTTTGAGGTGGAAATATTAAACTCCCCCACTTAGAGAAGACCTGATATTCTGACAAGCACTGGGGACTGCCAATTTGATGTGACAATTTGATGTGACAGGCCCTCAGTCTTAGGGCTTGTCCTTATGAAATTTGTTCCTGCAAAGGAGAAGCTAAGTCTACTCATGTGAATGCCTAAGAGTCACCCCCAGAGAACCTCTTTTGTTGCTCAGATATGGCCTCTCTCTCTAAGACAACTCCTCACAGCCCTCCCCACTTTGTGGGACAGAACTCCTGCGGATGGTCCTGGCCCTGACATTGCAAGAGTGAGAAAGCCTTCTTGACCAAACAGGGGAAGATAAATGAAACAAAATAAAGTTTCAGTGGCTAAGAGGTTTCAAATACAGTTGAAAGGTTATTCTGGAGGTTATTCTTATGTAGTGTATAGATATCCCTTTTCATTTTTTGGTGTATTGGAGTAGTTAGAGGGAAATAACTGAAACTATTCAAATGTTATTTAACAGCCTTGTTTCTTGAAGATGATTGGATAGCTGTAGAGCTTTTAAGGTGTGACTGTGTGATTGTGAAAACCTTGTGACTAACACTGCCTTTATTAAGTGTATGGATGGATGAGTAAGAAAAAAAAGACAAAAACTAAATAATAATAGGAGTGGGGTGGGGAGAATAGGATGTTTCAGGTGTTCTTTTTTTTACATTTATTCTTTTATTTTTTAGACTAATGAAAATGTTCGAAAATTGTGATGAATGCACAACTATATGTAAACCACTGATTATGTACTTTGGATCCTTATATGGTATATGAATATATAATATATTTCAATAAAATTGCATTATAAAAAAGAATGCCATTGAGTGACCTGAACCGAGTGGGCCCCACTGGACATGAGATATGTTTGTAGGTTTGTTTGTCAAGATTTATAATGGTCATGAGATATGGAGAAAGTTATTAAACACCTCCAAGCTCAGTTTTGTCTGTAAGATAATAATGCCTACCTTATAAGGCTTTATTAGGATTAAATGAGTTAAATAAAGTAAAAAAGTATATCAGTTGGCCCCTGGTAGAGCACAATGAAATGCCAGCTGCTGTTTTTTTTTTAAAGGAAAGACAGAGAGAAGGAAGGAAGGATAGAAGGAAGGAAGGAAGGAAGAAAGGGAAACATTTTTAAACATTTTCTTGTTTTATTGTATTCTGTTTCTCCGTTTTTGTTACATGGGCTGGGGCCGGGAATCGAACCGAGGTCCTCCGGCATAGCAGGCAAGCACCTTGCCCGCTGAGCCACCGCGGCCCGCCCCCCAGCTGCTGTTTTTATTATCGTTTCCCAAAACAACACTTGCCAGGTTGTGTTACAGTTGTTTTCCTCTCTCAGATTCTCTTAGTTCAATGTACATACCTTGAGGAAAGGGAATAAATCCTATTCACCTTGCATCTATAGCATACAACATGGTGATGGGCAGTGGATGAGTGTTAAATTGAATGTGTGTTGATATCTCCTGTACCATTCATGGATTTAGGAAATAAACTCCTGTAGTTGGTTCCTTGGCAACCATTCTTACAGAACAGTTCTCTAGGCTAGACTTCCAACTGAGGGGCAGTGTTGTCATTTCTGAGAGACCGATTCCCTCAGCCTTCAGGTGGTCTGAGCCCCAGCAGGTGGCTTCTGGACGTGCCTCAGTTTACCCTGGCATGCTATGAAAATGTAATTTTCTATAAGTGCCATGATATAAAGGACCGGGAAGCACTGTTCTTGGCAGTGATATAAAACATTCAGTTGTTAGAAAATAGTACATAGAGTTTTATACCATTTTTGCAAAATAAAATAACTTTTTGATTTTAGCTAGGGTGTTCACTAGACAAAGACTGGAAAGATATACATTGTATTGAGGTTGTTTGAGAGGGTTGTAATTGTCAGTGATATTTTTTCCTATTTTTATTCAAATGCATTTCTGTGGTTAGGAGAAGCAAAATCCTCATAAATGTTATTTTAAGAACATTTTGATGCTAAGTTTTAAATGTTATTTTAAATACACGTCCAAGTAAGCAAACTCTGAACAATGATATAAAATAGATAGATATGCAGTGTTTTTTATACTGTGAGCAACAGAGCCGTCTTCAGTGGGAATTAAATAAAACCCACCTTTACTCTATGAGGAAAAATGTCTGTTTTTCAAGGAAAAATGAAAAGCTGTCCATCTAGAAGAAAGCTGTAATGTTAGAACCTGAACACTTACATTAAGGGAATTTTCAAAGTCAGAGCAAAAACATTAAAATTAGAAAAAAAATTATTTAAAAATGAAATGAATTTAATGAATTAAAGATATTTTAAATACTTAGAGCATTTGTTAAATGAATATGCAATAAACAAGCACCTACTATATGCCTGACACTGGTAGGCACTCAGGGTGGCAGATGCAATCCCTGCACTAAAGCTGCTCATGGTCTGGGGAAAGAGTAAAGTTTATGTTCCTATCAAACATTGTTATTTATTTACTTGTACTAAATGGGTTATAAATCTGGGGTTACTAGTATCGAATTCTGAGCACGTGTTTTCTGAGTCAGCCTGTTTTCTAAGGGATGCTGTCTTCTGAGCAGTGTCAATGAGGACATTTTGATCCCTTTCTTTGAATAATACTCAGTAGGTTGGCTTCTGTCAGAATGGCTGTTTGTCCTTCTTTGTATTAATTAATCCGGGCTCATCCAGAAATGTAATGCCACTTTTTTGCACGTTTATATTGGTTTTAAAGATTCTTCCAGTTGGCTTGTCATTTTACCACCCATAAAAGTTCATAGGTGTCTGAAAAATCTAGATCTTTTAGTAAGATGATTTATTAAAATTAGAAGGAATCAGTACTGTTAAACAAGTGATTAAGCCACATGAGTAATTAACTATAATTATGAACACATATGAAGAGTTTATTATGATATTCAAATACAGCTCCCATAAAAGTCATCTGGTACCTTTCATGATTTACATATTTGTTCTTGGATAGCATTGTAATTAGAGACAAATGGTTCATATGACATTTGAATAAATGACTATAATTAGTATTACTTTCATGCAGTCAACCCACATTTTTAGGTTTCCTGATACTGTGTACCCTTTCATCATCTTCACACACCCACTGACACTTGCAGATGAGAAGAGACAAAGATCTGGACTCTTACTCATCAGCTCTAAAGAGCCCTTTTTGTCCATCTCCCCCCGCTCCGGGCTTGAGATTCCCTGTGTCCTTTTCCTGAGCTGCCCTCCCACCCCTGCTTTCTAGCATCCCATACATTTTCAGTTAGAGCTATATACTGCTCCACAGCTCTGACTTGGAAATGAAGACCAAGGTGGCAGACACTCTAATGGGGAGGGAGAGAAACTGACTGCATAACCATCAGTCTGTGGGTGACAGGACAGGGTGTGAACTGCACAAATTGGTTCTAGATCCCTGATATCCAGGAAGTACCAATAGAGGGATACAAGGAGAAGGTCTAAGTATGGTGTTTGTATAATTCATTGTCCAAACTGGAGCACTTAAAATTTCTTTTTCCTCTTTACTAGAGAAGCTGTGGGTTTACAGAACAATCTGTCATAAAATACAGAACTTGTATATACCATCCCACCACCACCTTGCATTGGTTTGGAATGTTTTTTATAATTGATGGTAGCACATATTTATAATTGTACGATTAATGGAAGTCCATGGTTTAGCTTAGGTTTCGTTACTGGTGTATTGTAGTTCATGGATTTGTTTTTAAATTTCATTCTGTTACCATATATACAATCTAATATTTCCTCTTTTTCATCATATTCAGAAATATATTTCAGTGCTGTTAATTGCATTCACAATGTTGTGTCACATCACTACCATCCATTCCCAAAACATTTCCATCATTCTAAATAAGAACCCTGTACACGTTTTAAGCCTTAACATCCCATTCCCTGTCTCCATCCCATCCCTGATAATCTATATTCTAAATTTTGAGCTGCTTCCATCTTTTGGCACTTGTGAATAATGCCACTGTGAACATCGGTGTGCAAATATCTGTTCGAGTCCCTGTTTTTGCTTCTTTTTTAAAAAACATTTTTAATTGTGGAATATAACATATATATAAAAGGAATAGATTTCAAAGTACATTGTAAAAGTAGTTATAGAACAGATTTCAGAGTTTGGTATGGGATACCATTCCACAATTTTAGGCTTTTCCTTCTAGCTGCTCCAAAACACTGGAGACTAAAAGAAATAACAATATAATGATTCAGCAGTCATACGCATTTGTTAAATCTTATCTTTTCTGTTATAATTCCTCCTTCTCTTTTGATCCTTCTTCCAGTCTTTAGGGGTATTTGGGCTATGCCCATTTTACCTTTTTCATGTCGGAAAGGAATGTCAGTACTATAGGATGAGGGATAAAACTAGTTGATGTTCTTGGAGAGGCTGGACCCTCTGGGTTTCAGGACTTATCTGGCCTAGGAACCATCTTGAGGTTGTAGGTTTCTAGAAAGTAATCTTAGTACATGAAACTTTTGTAGAATCTTAGATAGTGTCCTAGGTCTTCTTTAGGGTTAGCAGGAATGGTTTTGGTTAGGGTTTTGCAAACCGTGATAATTAGAAATATCTAGTTGGAGCTTGCGTAAGAGTAGCCTCCAGAATAGGCTCTCAACTCTATTTTAACTCTCTTAGTCACTGATGCCTTATTTTTGTTATAATTCTTTTCCCCCTTTTGGTCAGGAAGGCATTGTTGATCCCAGAGTGCCAGGGCCAGGCTCATGCCTCATGTTGCCAGAGAGACTTTCAGCCCTGGATGTCATGTCCCACATAGGGGGAGGGTAATGATTTTCTTTGCAGAGTTAGGCTTAGAGAGAGAGGCCACATGAGCAACAAAAGAGTTTTTCTGAAAGTGACTTTAGGCATAACTCTAGGTAGGCTTGGCTTCTCTGCTACAGAAATAGGCTTCATAAGAGCAAGCCTCAAGATCAATGGCTTAACCTATTAACTTGGGAGTCCCTAATGTTTGAGATAGTTTCAGGGGTTTCTTGGTGGTAAAGCTTAACAGTTCCATGTTTTTTTCTCTAGTCCCTTAAGGGACTTTGCCAATCCTTTTAAATTATCTTTCCAAAATACTCTGGGATGTATCTGGGTATCACATTAAGCTATACAGAATTGCAAGCCATCGTTCCCATTCTGGACTCCATGTGTTCAAATTGCTTAAAAGCATTATACAGACAGGTTGAGTTAGATTATGTGCTAAAGGGAAAAACCTCTCTTCCTTTGGTCTCATAGAGTAGGTGGAGTTCTAAAATATAGACAGTGTCATCCTTATCCCTATATTCTGATTTATTTTAGTCCTGATGTGATGGGCTTCATTCTTACCTCTAATTGAAGCATGATCTCTTTTTTCATTTTTTTTTTTAACAGTTATTATATGTAGCAATGTAGGCTGTCAGAGCTTCAGAACTTCAACTCTGAGTCTTAGGTGTCACACAGGTAGCCAGAGTTCTAGGGAAATACCAGGTTGTGCATATATAGCACAGCATCTCAAAATCTAGGAATAACATTTGCAGCTCCCGACTAAATGTGACTGTCATAAGAGCTTACAGTCTAGGCTCCAATTTTCTTACAAGTATTTTCTAAAAGAAACCATATGATATTTGTTCTTTTGTTTCTGGCTTTTTTGAACCACATACTGTCCCCAAGGTTCGTGCACCTCATTGCATGCCTCATGACTTCATTACTTTCTTGTAGCCACCAATATTCCATCATATGTATGCACCACAGTTGTCCATTCTACTTCTTATTCAATGTATCCTTCCCTGCTGTCACTTCTTTTGGGTATATGCCTTATAGTAGAACCAGGATACTTTTGCATTGGTCCACTATTAATAATTTCACTGAGACAGAAGGTATAAGCCCACGACTGCCCCAGGAATAACCGTACTATGTTTAAGTGGACATAAAAGAGAGCAGAGGTATGGTTATTGTCACACCTGAATGAGTATGTGGGTGTCTTGTAAGTGTCATGGAAATGTGGGAGCTGTGAAGAGTACAGCATCTGCAGCTCTAAAGCTCTATCCTAATTCATATTTGTATCTTTTGGCCCTCTCTCCTCCAGTTCATTCCCTGCTAGAAGACTAATTAGGGATGGCTCTGATGGTTCAGTCCTCTCAAAATCTCTGCTGACACCCCTTGGTTAGCAAAATAAAATCTGAACCCATGATTGGCTGGCATTCAAATGTTGTCACAATCTGTTCCCAATCTTATTTCTTACTTTTCCTCTTTGTCTAACCCGTTAAAATTTCTGGTTTCTCCTGGCCTATAATTTCCTACCTCCATGCCTCTGCTCATGTTTTATCTGCTGCCCGGAAACCTTTTGCCTCTGTTTCTGCTTATATGATTTCTACCTGCTCTCCATGACCAAGATCAAATGTCAGCTAAAATGCTAGGGACCAGCTGGTATAGGAAGAAAATAGTTCTCTGTAAAGCCTTCTCAAATCTCTCTTGCCTCATCTACTTCTGAAACCCCACGAGTCTTGATATGAACCTCTCTGTACCTTCATATAGGCTTAAATGCCTATTCTGATCCTTCAATATCATTACTTGGATAGATGCCTTCAATACCCTAATGGACCGGAAGCTATTTTAGGGTAGAATCAATGTTTCATTCTTCCTCATACCTCTTAAAGAGTTTTTCATTCTACTTTGCCCTTGGTAGACATTCAGTATGTCAAAAAAAGTAGACTTTTTTTGAATGAAAGAGCTTAGAAACAAAAAAATTCAAAATTCAGATGGCTTTTATCCATTTGGGCGAAGAAAGGCTGTGGGACCAAGATATTTCCTATTTTGCTTGCTTAGAAATTTGGGACTGGAATAAGTACAGGCATCTGATTCTTACTGACCCAGAGGAATGCTTCTTCTCCTTCTCAGAAGGACTGGAAGAGGTGGGCCAGCTTCCCACATTTAGGATATCTGTTATGAACTCTCATACCAGCGCTGCGTCTTTGGTGTGGATGGACACACACAGTTTCCTACTGTTAAATGGACTGGGCATGACTGATCCAGGCTCCTTTCTGATGCCAGCTTTGGCTGACCACTGGCCCTTTGGGAGCTCTGTCTCTAGGCATCTTATTGCCTGGGTAGTTTTATTTGCTGGCTGCGAAAATTCACACTTTGCCTGAAATTATGCACGGTTGGCTGTTCTAGTCATCAGTCTACCTGGCCTGGACTATTAACTCTGATCATTTTAAAAAGTAAACTTTTTCCTTAACAGTAAAAAAGAAAGACTGTCGAATTGAATCTTTATCCCTAACTAATCATAATACCTACCATATGTCCTTGGCACAAATCATGTTGCTGCCTGGGGCTTTTCATTCTGTGCAGCAAGGCATGCTGGAAATTTGTGTTGGTGAGGCCTGCTCTCGCCATTTCACACACTGAAGGGGGTACTGTAAACTGTTTCCAAAAAGAGTGTAAATCAAGGCATCTGTTTCCTCTGGCATTTGTGGTTCTGGATCTATGGAAATGAGATATATTAGACTTGGATGGATATGACAAAAGGTTTTTGTTAACAAACATTTATAAAAATTGTATTTGATATTTTCTGTACCAGTCATTCCAGATTTATTTAAGTGTACTCACTATTAAAGCCTGAGCACTGTGAATGAAAAGGGAATTTGAAAACCTCTGCAAAAAACCCATTCTACAGTGCCCTGTATGATTTTTAGTTTGCTAATAATTTTTAGTCTATAGGGGCCAATTACTGTGTAATCTTTAATTTATAGGGTAGAATCAGCTATCTCAAAATGAACATCCAATCAAATTCATAAGTATGTTGACTTAGAAATAGATCTGGAGGAGCCAGGCCTATTTTGACTGAGATATTCAGATTCTGAATTTTCAAGTAATTATAGGGTAATACTTTGACATATCGTCCTGATTTGTTTTTATTTATTGTTTCATTATTATTATTATTTGTTCAATATATAACTCCTGTTAGAACATAGACGTCTCTAAAGCTTGAGTGGATCTCAGAGGTAAATTCGCCTCCTCTTTCTCTGTTGGATGTGAGGAAGCCAAGGCCCAGAGAGGTTAAGCATCTTGCTCAGGGTAGTACAGCCTGTGAGTGGCAGAGCTGAACTTAAGGACCCAGTGTCACTGCCACCACACTCTGCTGGTCACAGGGTCAGCCTAGATTCATGAGGAGCAGAAATGAATCTTCTTGATGGAGATGATGACAGAGTATTATTCACTATATTCATCCAGCAGAAATACTACTTCGTCATCATTTTGACTCTTTGGGATATTTAGTGTCTTTTTGTTTTTTTGTTTGCTTATTGTTTTAACACCTGTATTGAGATATAATTCACATATGATACAATTCGCCTGTTTAAAATGTGCAATAGTTTTTAGTGTATTCACAGATACATGTAGCCATCACCTAAACAAGAAAGCCTTACTGTTTACCTGTTAGTCCCCCCTCCCCCCAGCACTAACCAGCCATTAAGCTACTTTCTGTTTCTATCGGTATCCCCAATTTGGACTTTGATGTGATGCAGTCATATAGTGTGTGGTTCCTTGTGTCTGACTTCTTTCACTTAGCATGATGTCTTCAGGGTTCATCCATGCTGCAGTTTGTATTATTACTTCATTCCTTCTTGTGGCTATTAAGCCATATCGTTGTATGAATATACCTCATTTTGTTTATCCATTCATCCGCCGATGGATTTTTGGGTTGTTTTCATCTTTTGGCTATTATGAATATTGCTGTTACAAGTATTTACATGTAATGTGTGGACATATATTTTCATTTCTGTTGGATACATACCTAGGAGTGGAATTGCTGGGTCATATGGTAACTTTATGTTTAGTTATTTGAGGAACTGTGTGACTGTGTTTCACTGTGGCTGCACCATTTTACATATCTACCAGCAGTTTATGAGGGTTCTGGTTTTCCTCCATCCTCGCTGACACTTGTTGTAACCAGACTTTTCGGTTCTGCCCATCTTAGAGGGTATGAAGTGGGATCTCATTGTGGTTTTGATTTACATTTTCCTGATTACTAATGTTATTGAGCATTTTTCCATATGGTCTCATGTGGTCATTGGCCATTGGTATATCTTCTTTAGGGAAATATCTGAGTCCTTTGCCCATTTTTAAATTGAGCTGTCTTTTTATTATTGAGTTCTGAGAGTTTTTTTTTTATATATTCTAGATAAAAGTCCATCATCAGGTATAGGATTTGCAAACACTAGCTTCTATTCTTTGGGAAAATACATGCCTGTGTACAAATATAAAAAGTATAAAAGTAGGTTTTTTCTTCCAACAAATATTTCTGGATACTTACTATATGCCAGACACAGTTCTAGGCGCTGGAGATAGAGCAATATTCCAAACAGAGAAAATTTATACCCATGTGGACCTAGGATTAGTGGAAGCAAGAATAAAATAAATAAGTAAATTATCATTTATTATAAATGTTATTTAGAAGGTGAGAAGTGCTCTCAGAGAATGAAGCAGGGTAAAAGTAGGTTAAATGCATCTGAGATTTTAAATAGGATGGCCAGGATAGGCATCAGTGAAAGAGGATTTTTGCTCAGATACAAAATGGGTAATTCCTGCAGATATCTGGCGAAGTATCCCAGGCAGAAGAAATAGCTATCACAAGGGCCCTGAGGTGGAGCAAAGGTCTTTAAGGGGCAGCAGAGACATTAGCGTGTCTGGAGAAGAGGGAATGAAAGGAGGCCAGTAGGAGGTGAGGGCTGAAAGGAAATAGGCAGCTGGAGTGGGAAGTGGGGGGCACATTATCTGGCTCTTTGCTTTTTCCTCCGATTAAATGGGGAGCCACTGGAGAGTTTTGAGCACAGGCATGACATGATCTGTTTTAAGTTTTAAAAGGATTTCCCTGGATCCCTTGGGGTCAAGGGCGGAGGTAGGGAGAGCAGTTAGGGGGCTAGTGCAGGAATCTAAGGAAGAGATGACAGTGACTTGAATCAGTCGTAACAGTAGAAGTGGCGGAAAGTGGTTGGATTCTGGAAATAGTATACATATGCTAACACATTAAATTTAAATGTATTAATCCTGTGTAAATAACAAAAATTTAATCTCCTTCCCACTTTTTACTCCACTTAGTTCATTCCTTGGAGATAACCGCTAACACTAGTTTCCAGTTTTTTGTTTAAATTTCTAGAGATATTCCATGTGTTTGCCAACAGACGTGTGTGTGTTCGTGTGTGTGTGTGTGTATCCTTTCTCTGCCACATACAAATGATAGTACGCTATACACAGCATTGTAAGCCCCGGTTTTTTACTGAATACTATCTGGAAGATTATTTCATATACATAGAGCGTCCTCATTCTTTCGCAAGTCTGTATAATATTCCATTGTGTAGATTTATCATTATCTCTATATAAATTTAATTCATATACTGTACTTAGATAACTTTACACATGTACAAGAATTATCTACAAGTCCTAGAATTGGTTCTAAATGATAGATCCTTTCAAATTGCCTTCCATAAGGTTTATAGTAATATTTACTCCTATCTCTATATGTTTCTAAACTTTAAAAATATTTATATTCCCCTATATTTATAGCATCTATTGAAACTGAGACCGTACATTGAGAAGGTGATTTCTTTAATGACCATAGACAACTTAGAGAAGAAATGAGGAGACTCATCATCTGATTATGGGTTGAAATCCACCAGGTTTTTTTTTTCAGTATATACAGATAAAAGTCAGTTTAATATTGAAATATAAAAGTCAGTTTAATATTATACTATATAATAAATTAGTATATGTGTACTATTTCCAGAATCCAACCACTTTCCACCACTTCTACTGTTACGACTGATTCAAGTCACTGTCATCTCTTCCTTAGAGATGTCAATGTAATTCATAATAACAACACACTAAAACAGTCATATGGTCATATTAATAGATGCAGAAAAGGCACATGGCAAATTCCAACTTCCAATTCTTGAAAAACCTCTCAACAAACTAGTAATATAAGAGAACGTCTTCACCCTCATAAGGTATGTCTATGGAAAACCTTCAGGTAGTATCATACTAGTGAAATGCTAAATCCTATTTTTTTTAGCATTTTTAAAATTGTGAAATATATATACAAAAAAGCAATAAATTTCCAAGTACATTTTAACAAGTAGTTATAGAACAGAGTTTAAAATTTTGGTATGGTTACAGTTCCACAATTTTTTGTTTTTTCTTTCAGCTGCTGTAAGACATTGGAGACCAAATGAAATATTGATATAATGATTCATCAGGCATACTCATTTGTTAAATCCTATCTTCTCTGTTATACTCCTCCTTCTCTATAAATAACATACATATATAAAATCAATAAATTTCGAAGTACATCGCAACAATTTGTTGTAGAACAGATTTCAGAGTTTGGTATGGGTTATAATTCCCTAATTACAGGTTTTTATTTTATGAGCTGTTGGAATCTAGTAAGCATCCTGGTTTGGCTGGAATCTAGGGGAACTGCAGCTGGGGGTGCATTGTGGAGAGCCTTATGTTCAGGACAGTGATTCTGCAGTGAGATTAGAAACTCGGTGAAGATTTCTGAAAGGGTCTGTTAAATCTGGACAAGGTGGTGCTTTGATTTTGTATTGTCATTTTAACCATAAGGAGACAAACTGCGAAGTGTTGAATCTGGTCAAGAGGTCTCATCTCTTTATTCCTGCATAAGTCAAATGCCGGGCTTAGCCTGATCCAGATGGTAGCAGAGCTGCTTTGCCTCTGCCTGAAGGTGGGATTTTTCAATGGAATATTCCTGTGCCCCAGAGATGGCATGACTCACCCGCCGTGGGACAGATGTCAGCGTGCTCGCCTGCAGAGGGGCAGTGGAGGTCTTGGGATGCCTGTGAGTGCTTTCCTCAGGGCTAAAATGGTGCTCCGTGGTGGCATCCTGTGCCAGCTCTCTTATGTGGGGTCCCCAGGGGGCAGTTTTCTCTTCATTCTTTTTTAGAAACATAAAGTAAGCAGCATGATTTCTGAACAGGGGGCATTATGCTGGAAATGTCTGGTCTTCACCCTCTCTGCCCCCTGGTGGCAGATGTGCAGCCGCGTTTTGGAAGTCACAGTCTTGGTGTGCCTTGCTCCAGTCACAGTCTCAGCTGTGAGAATAAAACGTTGCAGTTGCACCTGTGGCCTCAAGCGCCCTAAGTGTTACCCTGAATGCCGGAAGAATCGAAAACTTGTGTTACCCTGAATGCTGAAAGAATCGAGAACTTCAGTCAGGAGAGAATGTTGGCAAGTTGAGTTGGGGTGTGTGTGTGTGTGTGTGTGTGTGTGTGTGTGTTGTGTGTATATGTGTGTGTGTATATGTGTTGGAAGGGGTGGGGATGAAACCTATAGGGAGGAAAGAAGCAGGTCTCCAGGAAGAGGTGCCGTGATGATATACCACATTTTTAGGGCTAAATAAAAAAAAAAATGCGACACTGTTGTCATAAACAGAGAAAACAGAAGGGACTGATTGTAGGGGAAGGATTTTACAAAAATGCCTTCATGGAGTCTTTGTAGAACTTTCATCCATACGTGATGATTGTTCTTCTGAGTTCTTATTCTCTTCTTTCCTATTTTAGTTGTGCTTTTTTTTTTTTTTTTTACCACATTTCACCTTGATAATGGATGTATATGTACCTATCTTCTTAATGAAATTTTAACTTCCTGGGTGCAAGTGTATCACCTGAATACTTTATTCTCCTCTCATATAAATACTCAGTAAATATTTGCATATCGAGTGAATGAATTTTCAGCACCTTCTTTCTGAAGTTTGTTGACACTGTTTGGAAAACTTGTAATTAGGAAAGAGTAAACATTTCAGTATTCCAAGTGGTTAATAATCATATAATTAAAATGATAACATGATAAGTGGTAAACATCTTGAGTTTCAAAGACTTTCTGATATACCCATGTCATCACTGGCATTGTAAATACACGATTTTTAGCATACTAACAGTTACCTAAGGTCTGTGCAAATATCTTTATGTGTAAAATGGGGGTTATTAATAACTGCTTTATCTAACAGGGTTGTGATGATCACTATTTTCAATAGGTGTCAAAGTCCTTTGAAAAGTTAATAGTATTACGAAAAGGCTGAGATTGTTGAGTACTTTGTGTTTGTTCTGCATTAGTTAATTTGGATTTTAAGTTTGGATCTGGGGAGATCAGGTGTGACAAAACGGGCAACCCAGGCCATCATACATGCCATCCTGTGTAACTCACAGGTCCCAAAGAGAGAGGGGTGCCCTGAAGGGTTGAAGGGAAGCGGGCTCTTCTCTGGGAGTACAGCCAGCAGATGGGGAGCACACAGGCAGAGTGAGAGTGACCCGTGGCCTTCTGCCCTTCTCGTGGTCCAGAGGTGGGTATTAGATTTCCCATGGGAGTCAAGGATTGGTTAGTTCAAAGTCAATGAACAAAAAGTTAAAGGGATTGGGATGCAAGGGCAATGAGGATGGGGAGCTTATCATTTGGGACCAGCTGTGGGTTCTGGGTGAGGTAAGTGGGTGGTACAGGTAGTGGTGGCAGACGTGGGGTTTGGGCTCTGGGGCAATACTCTTTATAACTCTACATTACTGTTAAAATGAGTCAAAATGAACAGCAAAGTCATTTTAATGCAAATGTATTTAGTTAACATAGAACCCAATATTCTGAAATGCATTTAGTGATCTTCAGGAAACATCTGGATAAAAAAATGCAACTGAAGTTGTTAGGGAATTGGTCGTAACATTTTTTAAGATGACAGCACTATTATAGTCTGATATTAGTGTCCGTTTCTTGGCCATTACTTCTTTTATGACTCTAGGAAGGCAGTTGAACAGAGGGCAGTCCTACCTCATGCCTCCCTCCTTTTTTCCTTTCCTTCTTCATGTAATTCCTGTATCTCTTAACCCTGACTGCTGGGATATTGGAACTCACTGTTCCATGAAGTCTCCAGGGCTTCTGCAGGAGTTGGTACTAAGGCATCTACTCAGCTGGACAACAAGGATGATGGAGGAGGGGATGGACCCTCCCTACTGCAAAGCGTTTGAAAATAATATCCTACAGTTGAACAAGAGAATTCACCTAAAGAGGAGATGTTTTTGCTGATTTTATGGTTATTGTACATTTTTTTTTCTCACAAGTGCATATGTATTATTATTTTGTGCTCTGGGTAACCCAGAAACTGGTTGCTCATACCCTAGATAATCAGAGTTAACTGAATTAAGATTTAGTAGCACATTAAATTTTCACAAGCACAATGCAGGTGGGTAGCACCCAGAATCTAGAACCTCACAATTCCTCTTGTACTTAATTGGTAGTTCCCACATTTGCCTACTTTATGTGTAAAACAAGGTCCAGCCTAGAACATTGTTCTCCTCCGTGGTGCAGTACTTATCACACCGCACTATTCCCATTTTGGTTTCATGACATTCTTCCCCACTGGACGGTGAACTTTATGTGGGTAGGCATGCTGTCTTGTTGATCTTTATATTTCCAGGAAAAAATATCTAAAGTACAATAGGGAAACAATAAAGTTCATTGACTAGATGAATAAAATGAATGTGCATTCGTGAAAAGATGAGTCCTGTGAATGGAGAGTCATTTAAAAATCTGTACATTTTGATACTCATATTGCAAAGTTGTCTTAATTTGAATGTCATTAATTTGAAATTTAGATATGATAGAAAGATAGAAATAAGTGGTAAAACCAATCCTTTCAAGATCATCAACATATACTAATAAAATGATCTTTTTTGATACTGAAAACGGATTATTTATCATGGCAATTTATATAAATATATATATAGTCCTTAAAATAATTTTATTTCATCATGCATATTTTTCATTTGAGCCTTTTGCTAGCTTAGATGGATTAACCTCTGTCCAATCTTACTGTCTGAATTAAAATATCTAATTTAGATTTAGATTACTATCTGTGAAATTCATTCTGGAAGAACTGAAGAATGATGAGAAAAAACAAAATAAGAAAACATGGTGATTCAGCGACTTAGAAAGAATAAGCCCTAACTAGTAGTATTTACTGAATGAATGAATATATGAATGAAGGTTATCTCCAAAAACAGAAAATATACATACATGAAATGTAAAATAATAAAATAATAGGATACATTGCCAAAAAGAAATGTCATCAATTGGATTTCAGAGAAGCTAGAGAACATTCTAAGGAAAAGCTACATGAAGTGAAACCTCAGCTGAGCCAGAAGGAAATGAGTCAGTGTGAGAGAATAACTTTGTGTCTGTGTTAGTTTTCTGTTGCAGTATAAAAAATCACTACACTTTAGTGGCTTGAAACATCATGCTTCTATTATCTCACCGTTTCCATGAGTCAGGAGTCTGGGCACAGCCTATCTGGATGTTTTGCTCAGGGTCTTAATGACTGAAATTAAGCTGTTGGCCAGGCTGTGTCCCTTTCTGGAGCTTGGGGACCTCTTTCAAGCTGGCATGGTTGTTGGCAGAATTCAGTTCCTTGCAGTCTGAAGGCTGAGGTCCCTGCTTGCTTGCCGGCTGCCAGCAGGGGCTGCTCTCAGCTCCCAGGAGCCGCCCACCCTCCTGGCCACACGCTGCTCTCACAGGCTCTCCCGTAACGTGGCAGCTCATTTCTTCAAGGCCTGCGAAGGGATCTCTCACATCTTCCATCTCGGACCTCCAGACCCTCTTTCTTATTTTTTATGAGAGAAGTTGTGGATTTAAAAAACAATCATGCATAAAATACAGGATCCCTATACATCTTCCCACCACCAACAGGTGCATTGGTGAGGAAAATTTGTTACACTTGATGACAACACTTAATTGTAATTCTGCTATATTTTTAGCACTAGTTACATTTGTTACAATTGATGAAAGTTTATTAAAATATCTCTATTAACTATTGTCCATAGTTTATGTAGGGGTATTTTCCCCCATAGTCCCACCCTATTGTTGTTATTATTACTATTATTTCATGCCTGTCTTTATTTTATTATTCACCTACCCATACACTGGATAAAAGGGGTTTCAGTCACAGGGTTTTTACAATCTTGCACAGGCCCTCTTTTAAATGACTCATTTGATTAGGTCAGGCCCACACATGGAAATCCCCTTTCTAATTAATGTAAAGTCAACTGATTGGGGGACTTAATTACACCTGCAAAATCCCTTCACCTTTGCCACATGTAAAATGGGGGTTATTAATAATCTGGGATAGCACACCATGCTTGCCACGTTCTATTGTTAAAAGCAAGTTCTAGCTCCCATCTGTGTCATTTGGGGGTCGTTTTAGAATCTGCCTACCACAGTGTCTCCTTTTGCAAAGGATTCTTTCTGTTGTTGTCCAAATATTTTAAAGTGAAGATTAAAAAAAAAAAGTGGTTTCTTTAAAAATGGGCCCTATGTGTCAGATGCCAGGCTAAGGAAAATAACTTCTCTGCACTTGGAGGCTCTCCTTAGGGCACCAGCTGTACACAGTTATTAAGGGAGAGGAAAGAAGCCAAGACTGAGTTATAATTAGAGAAACCCCCATCATCATTTTGATATGCTGCAAGAACTTCTGAGCCGGTCTCCCAGCTGCTGGTCGTGACTCGCATATGCCTCTCCTTGCTGTCAAGGTAAACTTTCCAAAATACACACATCCAGTCATGCCACTAACCTGCTTAAAATACTCCTGACTGTGAGGCATAACCCAAGCTCTTCAGCAATCTGGGAGAGGGCTGTCATGCCGTTCAGCTTCCTGTCCCATCACGTTGCTTTGTTTGCCCCTGTTCGCACTCCACTAAGGCAGTGTGTTACCTGGAGATAGATTTGAGAGACACTGAGTAGATAGAATTAGGATGTGGCGAGGGAGGGCGAGCCTGCTGCCTGGTAAGGATTGCAGGTGCAGTCGCAGATGGGGGAGTTCAGTTTGAGGTGGTTGTAAAATGTCAAAGCCAAGGACACCTCTGCTCGCTGGGCCTCTGCTGGCTGTAGTGAGAGCTGCAGAGAATGTGCCTGACATGAGCTCTACCGAGATAAGGGGTGTGGAATTAGGAAATTATAAACTCACAAGAGAAGAGGGGCAACAGAAGGATTATCACTCATGGTAGATTCAAGAGGTGGAATAAATCTATCAGTTAATAGCTGGATGAAATTAATCCCGTTTCTTGAAGTGTCCAGTGAGAGCAATGACAGATAAAACATTGCTATTTCATTGTTTCTGGGGCTTTAAATGATTAAGCAGCAGGAGTCATTATTAGAATTTAATTTTGGGGTGCACAAAGAAAGTGTCAGGAATAGAGAGAGTTCAAACTTAAGTCTTGTTGATCTCAAAGCAACCTTGAGTCACCAAATATCTTCGCAAGTGTCTTTTGTCATTTGATCTCAGAGCAATCTGGCTATGAATTTCGAAGCTCTTTTGTGCTTGCATTGGACTGTATGAAGTGTAGATTTATTTTTCTGCTGCTTTCTGAAAGCCCCATTTCTTCTGGAGAGTTTTTATGCTGGCCCTGAATACCTTTCTAGTAGGAGATATGATTCCTGGGTAAAAAAGGAATGCTTTGTGTCTTGATGGAAGAAATTCTAATGTCGTCAGTCCTTTCTTCCTCTCTCTCCTTCTGTCCTTCCTTCCCTCCCTCCCTCTTCCTTCCTTCCTCTTTCCCTTCCTCCTTCCACTCCTTCCCTCTTCTTTCTTTCACATTTTGATACGTACCTCACAAAAATAAGAACTTAAAAAATATATAACCACCTTCCTTTATCACACTTAAAGCAATGAATTATCAATCCTTAATACCATCAAGTAAAGAGTAAATATTCCAATTTTCCTGGTCCTGTTTATTTCTTTCCCTATATGACTAACTGGAATCCTGACCATACCAGTGTCCAGTCAATTTAAAGTTCACCTGGTCCTGTGATTGCTCCTGTGGTCACTGACCTGCTGCAGTTGCTCTGGACCCACAGGCTAGTGCCAGTGCTGCTCCGGAGCTTCCCGTGGAGTTCGCGGGGCTGCTGGTGTGACCAGTGTGACCCCACTGCTTCTCACCTCGTGTGCCCACTGGCTTGCCCCTCTCAGCCCTGTGGCTCTCATTGCCTGTGAAATACTTTCCCACCAGGCACGCAAAGAATCTGGGTGAAAGTTGTCCGCACCACTCTGTTAACTGTGGAAATTCTAGCCCCTATTCCAAAGCTCCTTAACTCTGAGAGTGTATCTTCTGGAAGGGGGATTATAAAGCTCTTCGAAGGGGGTACAAGTTTCTCTTCTTTGCAGTAGGTGGAAGGAGGTATTGATGCTTTGTACTTTTGCCAGTAAAGCCTGCAAATCTCCCAGCTCTTTCATCTCATAAGCAGGACGCTAATGTAGTAGGATTTCCCTTCCTCCTTCCCAGGAAGCAGAATCCAGGCCCTTTCAGTAGGGGTAGCCAGACAGCTAGCCTACATTGTGTGCATGTTCTTCAAATCTAACTTCCGTGAGCCTGAAAGTGTGATGAGACAAGTGAAGAGCTTTTAAACTAAACTCATGGACACTTGTGTCTTACGTCTTCCTGTTAGTGGAAGGGCATCTGCTATGTCTTGTAAATTTTTTTCATCTCTCGTGGTGGTATCTGTCTTCCTCTGACAATGTCCCAGGTTCCTTAGTGGCTCTGGGACATATCATCCTGACTTCTCTATTAGTAATGGGTAATGCTAAGTGATGCTGTGGGAACTAATCTCAGAAGCGTCATACAATATGGATTTATTTGCTACTCAAAGTCTTTAGTGAATTATATGGCTATTCTTCATTTTGTGGCTATTCCATCTGAAGCCCATGCCCTCCAGAATTCAGCTGAAGAAGAGAGAGACGGAAGAGGCATTCCCAGCTCTTAACAGCTCAGAAGTGATACATGTTGGTTTAGTTCATAGTCCATTGACTAGGATATGGCCCCAATGTTACTGCAAGGGAGGCTGAGAAATGCACGTGGGTATTCGACGAGCATTATGTCTCCGTCACACCCTCACTCAGCTCGTTTCTTCGGATCCCAGAATGCTAGGGACACATGTTGAGCTGGATAGCATCTGTATAATGTGAAATACCTTCTGAAGAACACCGCTAGGATCACGCAACGCATATTGAAGGAAGACTTGGAAAACTGCTCAAAGGAAAGAAAAAACATAGTTTGTTATCATCTATAAAATTATCCTATTTTTGTTTGGTTCTGTGATTCATTTTAATCAAGAGATTACAAAATAGTAGTCAGCAGGTTGGGTCTCTTTCACTGATTTTTTGTTTGTTTGACCCATACAATTTTTAAGAAACGTGAATAGACATCTGGCTTTCCTTTCGCAATTAGAAGATCTGACAATATTGGGACTGTGCTTTTAATGAAGCTGGTAATAGGGAAGATAACTGAGGAAGGACTGTTCCCATTAGGCACCCTACTCCCCACCACTCCCTATTGCCTTGCAGATACTAATGCTATCAGTTGTCATTTATCTTTGTGCTTTCACCATTGTTTTCTTTTAGTAGGGATTTTTTAATCTTGCATTTGGCTCTTTTTACTCACTTTACCTGATTGAGGCCTATAGGCATTTTTGTGTGGGCCTTGATTTTAAGTAAAATATCATATTTTAAAAGACTTTTTTTTTTTGCATGGGTAGGCACTGGGAATCAAACCTGGGTCTCCAGCATAGCAGGCGAGAACTCTACCTGCTGAGCCACTGTGGCCCGCTCAGAAGACATTTTTATTGATGAAACAAAACAACACACAAACATGAATATTCTTAACATATGAACATTCCATACTTGGTGTACAATCAGTGGCTTACAATATCATCACATCGTTTTAGATTCATCACCACAATCATTTCTTAGAACATTCACATCCCTCCAGAAAAAGAAATGAAAAGAAAAAAGAAAAAACTTACATGTACCATACTCCTTACCCCTCCCTCTCATTGACCACTAGTATTTCCATCTACCCAATATATGAAATTTCCATTTGTATATATCATATCATGTCTTGTTACTTCTTAGATATAGACAATGATTAAACACTCTCCAAAAACAGCACTTTGAACTCATGTCTGAGATTGTTTCCTGCTATAACATCTGCAGTAGTAGTGGTTTAAGGGGAATGGTCAATCAAGGCTAGGAAATATCTGTAATGGGTATAAGTGGATAAACTTAGGTATTAGAATAATGCCTATTGATACGCTTTCAAGTAAGTTCTTACTGATAGCTTCTTGTGCCTCTTCTCTCCTTTATAGACCTTTGGAACGATCTAGTGAAGATGTGGATATAATCTTCACACGGCTGAAAGAAGTTAAAGCTTTTGAGAAATTTCACCCCAATCTCCTTCATCAGATTTGCTTATGTGGTTATTATGAGAATCTGGAAAAAGGAATCACATGTAAGAAATGCGACTCCGATACTATATTTTCATATATGGTCTGTGTTCCTTTGGGGGTAGATAATAAATGGAGTATCTGTGTTTGCACTTCAACCAAATACTCAGTTCCATGTAGGCATTTTGTTAACTTCTTTGTTCACAGTATGTACCTTGTTTTTCCAAGGCAGACTGCTTTCTAGGTAGATCTGATAGGGTATACGGGTTTGTGTTCTGAGGTATACCCTTCAGAATTCAAATACTAAATTATCTTTCTGTCCCAAGAAATATGTGAACCAGTAGGATATTAGCTAAAGATAAACGGCCTCTTAACCAATGCGGTAATGTTTTGAATTCATTTCAGTGATATCATCTATATGACTTATATAGGGAGAATGAAACCGTAGAGTGAAACAGCTACATTTAAAAGAAAAGCATTTTCTCCTTAGAAGAGTAATCTTCTTCCATCGATTGGGATGCTTTATGCTATGGAAACAGAAAACTCCCATTCAACTGGCTTAAATAGTCTATTATTTGTATATAAGAACTCCTGTTACAGAATGGCTTCAGGACTGCTTAATTAAGTGGCTTAATGATATTATTAAGGTACCAGGTTCCACTTGCCTTTCTCCCCCTCCTTCTATAAGTCCTCAGGTGTTGGCTTTGTCCTCAGGCTTGTCCCTACATTGTTCTAAGGCAGCTGCAGCAGTTGGGAGAATTACCTGCTGATACAAAAATATCCAGCAGAAGGTCTCTTCTTGTGTCTTTCTCAGAAGCCCCCTGTAGATGTCCTGTAAAGGTTCATTGACCAGGATTGTATCACATGCTCATATCTAAATCGATCACTGGCAGAGGCAGTGGGATCATCATGATTGATGCAGACCAGCCCTGATTACCCCGTTGAGCTAGGGTGGGAACTCGCATCCTCTGAGCACTTGGTTCTATCGAGAGCGGGAGAACGTGACCAAAATCTCAGTTCAGTTAGCAGTAAGGGAGGGGGGAATAGCTCTGTGTGGGAAACCAACAGGTCCTGTCACAACATTCTTCTAGAAAATTGTAAAAACAAAGAAAATAAAAACCACCTACAATCCCATAACTCAGCAATTACTATTAACATTTTGCTTGTATCCTTCAAGGTATTTTCCTATGTGTGCACTCAATTCTATTTTTAAAAAAAATCATCCATCCATACTATATATATGTATTCAGACAAATTTTTTTTTTACTTAATGATCATTCTTTTGGTGACGAGACTTGATTTTCTGTTTCTTAAAGGCATTTTCAAAGTAACTCCTCTATGAGATGAACTGTCAATTTGATTGGCAAATGATAAACGCCTTTTGGGGCCAACAAGTTCATGAAAGGCAATGTCTTAACTCTAAATAAATCACTTGTAAAGTCTCAGAGCAGCAGAGTTACTGGACGGAACAGCTGTAAATGCATCAGTCTTCCATTGTAGGCTGATCATTGGGCTTGGTAGGGTGTTATTGTTGGTCTTTGCCTTTCCACAGCATATCCTGGTCAGGGAGTTCAGAGCAGCTTGTTGTCATTAATTATGGCTCCCAGACGCCTACTCTTATGCAGTGAGCCCTGGCCTTGCCAGAACTCAGCTATCCCACCAAGTTATCATATAAGTTTTGATTGACTCATTTAAACTCTCCGACTGTGAAATGAATTTTAAAATATTTGACCATTCCGTCTAGTTATTTAACTAGCATATTTAAAAAGACAATTGCTTCAATTCCTGGTTCATGTAGTTCCCCCCAAAACAAACAAAAATTCAACAAATGGTGTTGTAATAATATGATACTTGCATGGAAAAATAATGAGATGTGACCCCACCATAAAGCATACCAAAAAAGAAAAAAGACAAATGGGATTGTATAAGTTATTTGAGCCAGTATTTCAGAATTATTTCCTAAACTCCCGATTTTGACACGATTTGAGGCCTTGGGTTTCTAATAGCTGAATGTATTTTTCTCTAAGATTACAAAAGTGAAGCAAAAACCCAAGCTGAGAAATTTTGGGTGAGAATCTTTTCCAAAGAATGGTTAACCCTAATGCCTTAAAAACAGAATTTATAAATTAAACAAGCAATAATGATATAGGAGCTAAATTATTTAAGCAAAGGAGACTTTATTTTTCTTAATTCATTTAATAACTAAAAAGGAGACATGCTATTCAAGAAAATACATTGCTTTTCATATAGATTGAGGAAATTGTCTTAGTGGTCTAGCATCTTGTTGAGTTAAATTACCTTGTTAATATGTAACCCATATTACAACAGTTGATCTTAGCCAACCCATATTAATAACTTTAATAATTTTCCAGGAATAATAATACAATGGAATGCATTGCACAGAACATCAGTCAAGGATCTTACAGCATGTGGTGTTGTGATCATCTCTTATTACTGCCCTATAATTATGAAAGAGTTCTGTTTTAATAGAGTTCTGCTTCATATAATGTTGAATAAATAGGCTATAGTTATGTGGATAGATGAGGAAAAGAAATCCTTAGGGGAACAGATAGAGGATGGATGGTCATCTCAGCCATCTCCACTCAGGCTGAACATAACTAGTGAAAACCTAGAGCTTACAGTAACACCAACTTAAATTTGCTTTATTTGCTTTATTTTTTTCCTTATCAGTATTTCGCCAAGGTGATATTGGAACAAACTGGTATGCTGTCCTGGCAGGGTCTTTGGATGTTAAAGTATCTGAGACCAGCAGTTACCAGGTAAGATATCCTTTTTTTTTCAATTAGGATATATTTATCTCTAAAAAGACACTTATCCTTGTATCATTATACCGTCAAATTACAACCCCTCTCCTCTTTTCCATAGTAAGAGACTCAAGAAGGGGTTTTAAAAATCCTTTATTAAGTTATGCAACAAACAAATATTAATTATCTGCTTATGAACTGAGCGCCAAGTGTGAGATCAAAAAAATGCAAGAACTTTTTGCCTATCTTCAAGGATCTTCCTGTCTCCTGGGAAATGCGAACAATTCAATTGTAGTGGGCTAGATTTCTGTGGTTTAAGGTGAGATCTGAGCCTAGGGAAGCAGAATCAAGTCTCCCTAGGATTCATCTTGGACCCTGACTTCTCCATCCCAGAAGCGATCCCCTCGATAGCCCTTCAGGAGCGCCGGGGGTACAAAAGGGGAAATGTGGGTGATGCGGTCCCTCTAAAATCTCCCACTACTTCTCTACTTATGTGGCAGGGGCAATAATATTATTTTTCTTCTCAAGTCAAGTGTTGGCTTCCTTTATCTTCATTAGCTCTGAGGAGCTTGGATTTCTATTCAATAAAATTCATATCCCCCCCCCCCATTATTTGTGAATATTTAGAATTGGATGTAGAGTCTCCTCCCGTCTGCACTGGCCCTTGCTTCATCAAATTACATGTGGCCTAAATGAACAGAACCAAAGATCACAAGTCTAAGAAGAGTTTCCATGTTCAAGGCTGAATATGAAAGTGTTCCAAGTCTTATATCCACATACTCAGGACTGAGATAAAACCAAAGGAAAAGAATTGGGTAATTGTAAAATATGGAAGAATCATCAAGAAAAATCAAAGACTCAGTAAAAGGGGCAAATAACCTACAGCCAAGCACCACGTTTAAGACAGTGTTTCCGAGCCTTTTTTCATATGTAGCATACTTCAAATATGAAAAATAATTACAGTACACTAAATCTGAGGGGTGAATTTTGTAGACGTTTGTGTGGGTATTGGAGTTGAGGGCGGTCAGTATCTTAAAGGGAGTGGTAACCCAGAGGGCTGTTATAAGGCAGGCATTTGGAGTGTGGAATAGAGTTGCCTGGGCTATGTCCATTGCTCATGATGTTAGAGTCGCAGAGTGGCGCCCGGGTCCTACTTATACTATAGTACACTTTTTCTATGCAAGTACTTTCCCTCTTCCCCTCTCTCACAGAGTTGTTTTTTCTCTTGGATTTCAGAAAGGGCCAAGGTGAGAGATGGGTTTTGATTGTCATAAACTGCCTCAGTTTCCCAAGAAGGATTTAGAACATCTAATATTGAGGATGTTTGCCATGTGCTAGGCAGTGTTCTAAGCACTTGACAGGTATTTATTTAGTCATTTAATATCTTCACAACACCCCTCTGAGGTCAGGTAATGATGTTGGTCATATTTTACAAATGAGGAAACTAAGGTCCTGAGTGGTTAAAAATCTTGGCCAAAATGACATATCTAAAAATTAGGGGAACCAAGATTAAAACCCAAGTAGCCAGGCATTAAAACATATTCTTGTGGTCACTGCTCTATATGACTTGACTCAACATAACACTATGAAACATGCAACTTCCCTCCTCCCCTGGCTTTTGTCATCTTTTCAGATCACCCCAGGTCCCTAATCTCTGCAGAACTTGCACCTGCAGACCGCCGTCCCGGTGGGTCCCCTCTGGGCATCTTTGCCCCTGCTGTGCCTAGGGCTTACCTTAAACAGGGTTCATCTGCAGGTGCACAGGTGGTTCAGTGGTAGAATGCCCGCCTTTCATGTGGGAGACGGGAGTTCGATTCCTGGACAATGCATCCCACCCTGCCCCCCCCCCCCCAAAAAAGAAACAGGTTTCAGCTGCATGGATGTGTGGAGGGGATGGGGCCAAGAAGGGGTGATCCTCTGTGGATCCTTCTACTCCTCGGGCTGGTTCTCAATAAGTAATAGAGCAGAGAGGAGGGAAGAGGTGAAAAAGAAAAAAGTGAGGAAGAGAATCAGGAGGACAAAGAAGAGAAGAACAAGAAACACAAGGAGAAGAAATGACAAGAGAGAAAATACCAAAAAAGCAGAACAGATATACTTGAGGGAATGATAAGTAGTGTCAGCAGTGAGGTGCCAACGCAGCAGATGTTGAAAGCTGGAGGGAGATTTTGATGGCATTAAGAGGGTATTTGGCCAGGGGCTCCAGGAATAGTGCCTGAGACCAATTATCTCTCACCATGGGGTCCTAGCAAATAAAAGCTGAGTAAGACTTTGTTGTTAGATGTAATTTTTATTTATTTTAATAAAATCCTAATTTTAGGTTTTAGCTTTTTTTGTTTGGTTTTTTTTTTTTTTTTGCTGTTTTTTTCTGCATGGGCAGGCACTGGGAATCAAACCCGGGTCTCCAGCATGGCAGGCAAGAACTCTGCCACTGAACCACCATGGCTTGCCCTTAGCTGTGGTTTTGATCTCATATGCAAAGCAGAGAATTTCCCTAAGCTGGGCTTGGTCTTCTCTTAGGTTGCTCAAATTACTAGCCTTCTACAAAACTGGCTTACTACCTCCTCTGAGTACTTCACTTTAAAATATTCAACCAGGGTTCCTGGAGTGATTTGTAGCATTATTACATTAAGAAGAGAAAGCACATAGACACCTACCCCACCACCAGCTCTCCAAATCATGGCCTCAGGCAGACAGATGGCCCAGCCTTCCTGCCAGGTCTGAGGAGCAGGACGTGGTTCCTGCCACGTGAGAGAAAGAAGCGAGGAGAATGAACAAGAGCGCTGAATCTCCTTCCAGGCCAAGCTGCTTGAAAGGGAGAAACACAAGAGAGCCACATCTTTCTGCCATGATCTTGTGAAAAGCCCTGGGTCTCTGCCCACTAGTGGTTTAGCCAGAGTGACCCCTGCCACATGAAAAACAAATCTGGATTTAATAAGGAGAGACTATATGTGAAAAGATTATTGCAAAGCAGGGAAAGGGACTGTGGCAATAGGGAGAATGCTCTGACCAGAGACCTGTAAGCATCTCGAGGATCAGGTTAAGAGAGTTTGTCTTTTGTAGGAAGGAGTAAAGAAGGCTAGAAAGAACCTAGTGTGGAGAAGTGGGAGGCAAAGGTGGCTGTGAAAGGTGGGATGAAAGTTGATCAGCGAATGTTTGTCCCTGAAGCCAGCCTTTCCTCAGGAGGGGTTGTATGCTGGCTCAGGCTGAGGGTGGGTCGAAGTTCAGGGGCCCAGGGGAAGGAGAGAAACCTAATCAGGGTTTTATTAACATATTTTTTTTTCTGATTGATTAGTAGGCACAAGTAGTTTGGTGAATCATTTATGAGACGACAAAAGGAAATTTGAAGGATCTTTATCTGATCTTGTCATAGGCAAATCAGGGGACAAGCATGAGCCTAAGTCACGTGGGGAAGGATGCTTCTTTGCAGTAAACTGCTTTTCAGGACACAAAGGATGGGAGTATTTATTAACCTGTACTGTTTTCCAGGGTCACAGAGCTCAGGAAAATCATACTTCAAGGGGGAGTGAAGTAGGGTGGGATGATGGGCCATGGAGGGAGAAGCAAGGAAAGACCTAGAACTTCTTCCCATAGAGACTATCAACTAACAATGCTAAGTACCTCCATTGGACCCTGTTCTAATTTGCTAGCTGCTGGAAGGCTATATACCAAAAACAGAGTGGCTTTTAAAGGGGGAAATTTAATAAATGGCTAGCTTATAGTTCTAAGGCCATGAAAAGTCCCAGTTAAAGCAATTCTATAAAAATACCCAAAGTAAGACACCAACAGTAGTTTACCTTCCCTCAAGAAAGGCCGATGAAGTTCAGGGTTTCTCTCTCAACTGGAAGGGCACATGGTGAACATGGTGACGTCTGTTAGCTTCCTCTCCAGGCTTCTTGTTTCATGCAGCTCTCCTGGGGGCGCTTTCTTTCTTCATCTCCAAAGGTCTCTGGCTGTGTGGGCACTCGTAGTTCTTGTGGCTCTCAAAAAGCAGAACACAAAATGTTTCTGCTTTTGAAGGACTCCAGTAATCTTATCAAGACCCACGTGGAATGGGTGGAGTCACATCTCCATCTCATCCAGGTTAATACCCACAAAGGGCGAGTCATATCTCCATGAAGATAATCTAATCAAAATATTCCAAACTATGTTTTGAATAGGGATTAAAAGGAAAGGTTGCTCCCACAAGATTGGATCAGGATTAAAACGTGGCTTTTCTAAGGCACATAATCCTGTCAAACTGCACAGACCCACTATAGTGCTAGGGGTTCCACATCCATTAGCTGACTAATAATTCATCTTCAGGTATTTATATCCTATTTTACACTTAGATATGAAGACCCCACTCAGAGACATCGGGTAAAACTCTCCCAGGGCCACACAAATGAGTGTGCGGGTAGACGGAGGTTCGAAGTAAGGTCTGATATACTCCAAGTTGCATGTTCGTCCTGCTGCTCACACACGAAAAGGAGTTGGGCAAATGGTAGGAAGAAAGAAGACAAGTTAAAAGAGACTAAGAGAAAACTGAGGAAGAGAGAAAAGAAGTGATAGCAATAGACTCGGGTCTTTAAAAGAACATAGGGCAGAGTTTCTTATTAGCCTGCCTTTCCATTTGCTTTCCTCAGATCTGTCCCAGCCCAGTGTGCCTGACTTCTCATCTGAGTCAGAGTGGAAGGTCCTGACAAGGTCTCTGACTCAGTTTCAGCGCCTCGGTGGGGTCTTGGCTGCTGCCGTGAGCCAGAAGGGGAGATATGAGCAGAAATAGCTAAGGACCTACTGTGGCATGTATTCTGTTAAACACTTTAGAAGCATTATTTCATTTGCTATACACAGTCCCCCCACCCTGTCCTGAACTTGGTACTATTATTAGCTTCCTTTCACATGTAGCATGTTAAATTACTTGTCCAAGGTCAGGCAGCCATTAGATGTCAGAGCCAGTTCTTTCTGATCCTAGGGCTCAAGTTGTTGATGGTTATGATGATACAGGCACCATCTGGAGGGATGTGAAAGGAAGGAAAAGAGGTGAGGGCTGAGCTTCTTAGGAATAATAAATGGCAAAAAGGTGAAGCCTTTCCCTTACTGCTCTTCTAACCGCTTTCCTACATTTCTAGCCCAGCTCAGAGCTCCAAACCTCACTTCCAAGCCCTCTTGGCCACTGTTTGTTCCACTGGGGTGCTGGCAGGGAAGGCCCACTTTTCCAACTTGGCCAACCTGCCCTTGGGATACAGGTCCTTCCTTCTACCACCTTTTAAATCTGGAGATACATGGTTAAATGAGCTGTGGTCTGTCTCTTCAAACAGCTCCTAGATAAGGGTTGAGACAGATAAGTAAGGATGATAAGGAGGAAATGAGGTATGTACAAGGTGGTGGGAAAATTGTTAGAATTGATGCTTGATAGAATGTATTGGGAGGGGGTACAAGAAAGGAGTATCCTAACTTGGATGAAGAGGTGGGTGATGGTGCCATTAATTAAACTAGAGAATACATAAGGAAGAAAACTCTTCACAGATGCTGAAGTATTTTTGCACTATACATTTATTAAGTATTATTGATTTAATGAAATTTTTTCTGAAAAAATTCACCCTATTTCTTTAACATAGTAATAGAGAGATACTAACTATGAAAATAACTTTCAAGAATTCTCTGGGAATTAATATTCTGTTTGGCTCATAAATTCATACCCACATGCTTCAACATAGTATTTTCCCCTTCCTGTTATCCCCTTATATTTTTTGCTCACTAGTATGAGAAAACATAGCTTCTTGCCCCCTGAATAATGGCTTTATCAGGCTCTTCTTACATTCTTTGGACTATAGGTTGAGGGTCACATTTGGTAGCTGTCATCATTTACAAAGCATTTCCCTTCCATCCTCTGGTTTGAGCCCCACTATTAGGTAGACCCAACTGGTTGTGTCATGTTCACTTTACAGGTGAATGAGTGGTCTGCTCAAGGTCGCACATGGTGAGCCCTGATTTCCTGCCCAATCCAGTGCTCCACCTATGCTGCCGTTTGCCTGGATGCCTTCAAGTCGTCTAGAGAGTTGCTTGCTCCTAAGTATACTGAATATACCTCTCCAGTATCCATGGGGCATGAGGGTCATGGGTTTTTCTTTGTCTCCCTGGCTCACTGACGCCTAAGATTTTAACAAAGATAGCCATTGATTGTACATTTGGGAGAAGTGTTAGAATACAAATACTCTGGTCAGAGGTGATGCAAGCTTCATATATGGACAAAGATGGATACTGTCTCAGACAATTTTCTGGGAGGGATGAAGGGAGAAAAAAAGCCAGTGGGCTGAGGGATGCTGAGATGGCTCAGCACATGGCTTTCCCAGGGACCAGTCCCACCGGATCAGGTTAGAAGCAGAGGTCTACCAGCTGGGGGGGCAAGAGCTGGCAGGCTGACTCTGCCTCCTCCACCACTCTCCGCCTGGCTCAGGACTGGCCCGTCAGTGGTCTGCACTCCCGCTGTGCACTGAAACAGGCTCCTCTCACTCTCACATACTTACACCTTCCCCAGGTGTGTCCCACAGCCAACACTCAGCTTGCTTCCCTGCTTTCCCTTGGCTTCATCTCCCCAATTCAAAGCTTTATGAGTGCTCTGGAGGGAGGAGATCAAAGCCCCTGGATGAAGAGTGGAAAATGGGCCCCATCTCTTGGAGACCATCCTTGAGGAAATGGTGCTGCTTGACTAGTTTCTTTTGTTACTGCCTTGAAGCCACAACTGTACTGGGAATTCTGGGGAAAGGCCTCGGTCACTCGCTTCCTATTATTTAGGTTCGATTTTAGAGACTACTATCCTTACACATATCCTTCTATTAATTATCTTTATTTCACTAATTCATAAAGCAAAACCTGCTTTAGGAGAAACATGCTTACTCATATGTTCCTGTGTAACTGTCAGAGATACCTCCCTCAAGTCCTCAGAACCTGTTTCTGCATTGGGCATCCTTTGCCTTACCCCATGCAACTTAGCACTCCCAGCAAGGGAACTTTCCCACAAGTGCTTCTCATTCTAAAATGTCCCAACTTGGATCACATGATCATGTCGATTTCCACTTGGCAGCACAAATCTCATCAAGGATTAAGCCTTCTATTTCCTCCAATGACATCTGCCTTTGTCGTCAATCTTTTACCTATGCCAAACCAGGATTTTCAGCTTTAGTTCCCCATAGCTGAACTTTTGTGCCCAGGACCCTGCCTGTCTCGGGTACCTATTTAACTTAAGTGAGCTGCAAGTCAGAGTTATTACAGTCCTACCAGAATTAACAAGACTATGAGTGCATATTTTCCCATCAGTATTTTAATGCATTGAGGTTCAGAGGTGAACATTGGAACAAGTTAAGAGCAATAAATAATAAACTTAAAAACAATAAATAGACTTATAAACCTCACTATATCAGACAATGGTGCCCAACCATGAGAGAGGGGCAGACAGACACGCAAGGGTCTGCTTTTCCCTAGAGGCTTCATAGATGAGGAAGCCTTTTTGGCATGGCACATCTCTAAATCCTAGAAATGCATAAGGTTTTAAATTAATCTTTACACCAAAAGTATAATTTTTTTTCAGTCATGTTAAGAAGAATTTCTGATGGCAGCTGAAAGAAGAGGAGTTAATGCCATAAAATGGAGAAGGGAATGGTTTATCAATTCATTAAAATGTCTACATCGCTATAGCAGATGCTTCTTTAAAGTGTTAGTCTTTACCGAATGCCATTATGGTGGGCAAAAGAAGATCTCATTTCAAATCCTTTATCTGCCACTTAATTGACTGTGTGACTTTGGTCAAGTTTGATAATCTATAAAATGCGGATAATAGTTTCCACTTTAAATGAGTTTGTTCATGTACAGTATTTAGTACAAATCCTGGGATAGAGCGAGGGCGCTTGTTCTTTTTTCATTCCTATTTAGAGAAAGAAATGTCTGATGCCTTGAGTGGAGTGCTGTCGGAGGCCATGCCTGCGAAGCTGTTGTTTTATCGCAAGAGGGCAGTGCTAGTACAGAAAACGCAGGAAATGTGCTTGGTGCTTGAAAGCACAAGTTTAACAACATTGTTCAGCCATTTCGTAGTATCAAAGGAATTAGGGCTGCGGGGGCTTTGGTCTTCATTTACCTCTTCATCTTCCTCTCATCTTTTTCTGTGAAATCCTCTGGCAAAGTTTAGGCCAATTTTGGAAAAAGATCTCATATTGGTTATATTCTTTAGAGTTTAGGTTATAACTTTAGGTAATAAGTTTAGGGCATGATTTTTGGTAAATTAATGTGCTTTTATTTACCATTCCTTCTTTGTGTCTACAGCAAAGATGTTTTTAGGCGTGCATTTTTATTTCTCAAATTTGCAGGACAAATTTCTCCATAATGTGGCTTTCTCTCCATCTCTCTCTCTTTCTTTTTTTGTCTGACCCTTCTCATCACCCTATTATTTTCAGAAAGAGAACATCACGATCATTGGGAGATATTTTATGAATATACTTACAGAGCCCATAATATGTGAAAGGTGTCAAGTCCACTGCAGTTTTTTTTTTTAATAGTTTAATTGAGAAATCTTCACACACATACATTTCATACATGGTGTATAATCAGTGGCTCACAATATCATCACTTAGCTGTGTATTCATCACCATGATCATTTTTTAGAACATCTGCATCACTCCAGAAAAAGAAATAAGAAGAAAAAACTCGT
This sequence comes from Tamandua tetradactyla, assembly GCF_023851605.1. Classification (NCBI taxonomy): domain Eukaryota; kingdom Metazoa; phylum Chordata; class Mammalia; order Pilosa; family Myrmecophagidae; genus Tamandua; species Tamandua tetradactyla. The sequence goes on from NC_135329.1 coordinate 144,619,683, forward strand.
ATATACTATACACCTTATCCCTCCCTCTCATTGACCACTAGTATTTCTATCTACTCAGTATTATTTTACCCTTTATCCCCCTTATTATTTATTTATTTTATCATATATATATATATATTTTAACTCATCTGTCCATACTCTGGATAAAAGGGACATCAGACACAAGGTTTTCACAATCACACAGTCACATTGTAAAAGTTCTATCTTTATACAATTGTCTTCAAGAATCAAGGCTACTGGGACACAGCTCAGCAGTTGCAGGTACTTCCTTCCACCTACTCCCATACACCATAAACTGGAAAAGGGATATCTATCTAATGCAAGAGAATAACCTCCAGGATAACCTCTCGACTCTCACAGCGGTTGTTTTTAATCTATTACTACTTGCCTGTGCTCAAGTCATGCTAATTGTTGGAAATAATGGGTAGCTATTTAGCATCCTGCATGATGCATCCTGTATTTTGCTTTGTTGTCATGTGTTTCTTTGTTTGGGTGGAGGCAAGACTGAACCACAGGACAGGACAGACAAGCTCTCACAAAAATGGGGGGCTGCCTCCCTGATTCGGTTATCACAACACTGATGCTAGTCCGTCCTCATCTAACCTTCCCTCAGCCAATTTGCCTGATCTCATTCAGCTGTATTTAACACGCTGCTTCCAGGGAAGTGCTCTAAAAGTAAGAGACCTTGCCTGTGTTATTGGTTAGAAAAACGTTTCAGTTAAAAGGTTTTGCCTTCTTGCTTGACAAGAGATCCCTTTGACAGCATATTCAATTTAATGTCTTGACAAATCCAGATATTAGGTTCCATTAACTTTTATTATTCAAAAAGACTTAAAAATTCCAGTGCTATAGTCAAGCTCATGAGAGAAACTCAGGTGCTACGAAACTTAATGGCAAGTATCATATGTAGGCCTAAAATAAACATTGTAAAATTATTTGCTTTGTAAGAATTTATGTTTCCAGGTCTAAATTCTTGACAAATTTGTAGCTTGATGTTAACCTAAAATGTATCCAAAACAAAAAACTTGTCATGAGGCGTTTAATTCTTCTTGAGCCATTAATATGGATGTGAGTCAAGTATACATAATAGAAATACCTTGAAGTTTCAAGACAAATTAAAAAAAAGAATCTTGATGTATTTGATAATTCTTAAAAGTCGATATTATTGTTATTTTAAATTTCATCAGACTGTAACTTATATAATTTGGATTTCAGCTGTTGATTATAGACATATTTGCTAGGCACGTGATTCTTTAGCTTGGATAACAATCTTAATTATCATTGACACATAACCACTGGCTTTCCTAACACCATTTCCATTTTCATACTGTAGCTATGTTTATAATGAAACAAACAAATAAAATGCCTCATACAAGAGTGTCTGCTTTAAGAAAACCCAGTATACTGTAATTCACATGTACAAAGCAGATAAATTAAGAAGTGATTAGTTGCAGTACAAAAGGATTCTTTGATTTACAGCATGATTTGTCAGAAGGGTTCCTTTGAATTCAAGCTCCCCCAGAGAGCTGAAGTGTTTTGCAGATCATTTAAACCACTTGACATCTAGACTAAAGGGACAGAGAATTTGGAATTTAAGTAGGGAAAACCATTGTTAATTGAAGATTAACACAAAATAAATACAGAGATTCTCTGTATTAAAGTAATAGAAAAATATAATTTTCTTTTTAGAAATGTGACTAAATTTAAATACTGATTTCCATTATTTATGTAGTGCCTACTATGGGCCAAGAACTACATGGGACTCTATGTATTATTTTATTAATATTTAATCCTACTGATAACTTATTATAAAGATTATGCCCATTTCACAAACAAGGATACCGTGACTCTGGTGAGCATTTTGCCCAAAGCCACAACCTTTGTGAAGCAGAGATGAGCTTTGAACCTAGGTCTTCCAGAGCCCATACTTTTTTCACTATGCTGCTGCCTGGGAAAGACTCTGGTGCCGAATTTTCCTCCTAACACTTGAGTGTTCTGAATCTCGGTGCCTCCCGTGTGTGCCTATTGCCTTGATGCTCACTGCCTTCCATCAGGGACTGCTTTATTGTCATCTTTGTTGACCTATTGATTATGAACTAAGATAATCAGTCCCTGCTTACCCCTCTGAAAACACCAGTGGTGCCCAGATATTGTTCACGACTTCAGTTGGTGCTTAGATGGGCAGAGGAGGAAAAACTGGAAACTGGAGTCTACCCATGGTGGAGGTAGGAGGTGTTTCCCTCCTACCTCCACCATGGGAATGTTCAGGCTGTGCTGAGCAGAAAGTGGAAAGGAAGCAGCAAGTTAGAGCCCCCATGTTAGTACAGTGAGATCCAAGGTAGACCTAGCAGGTGGTAACTGGTGATGAGGCAGGGCTTGCTGATGGGAGGTGTCCGGAGGGAAGCCCAGTGATGGAGGTGGGCAGCCAGGCAGGCCGCCTATGGAGACTGTTAACAGAATGACTATGGGTAAGAGTTGGGGCCGGGGAAAGCTGATAGAACCAGACAGACTGTTACTTTTAGAAGGATACCAGCCAGGTCATCAAGGCAGAGGCTCCAAAGACCAAAACCCAGTTTCTCCAACCAAAGCAGGAACTGTTATTAGAACTGGGTACAGAATCAGAGTAGGAATAGCCGAAATGCTGATTTGGTTCTTAGTCACTGGCTTATGATTCTCCCAGCGAATGAGGGGATTGTTGCCTATGCCTGGGATGGGTTTGATACTCTGGGTGGGGTCCCGTGGCTCTCACTACTGGAATTGGAGGACTGGAAGGGGAGCGATACCAAATGTTTTATACCTTCCTAATGACTTGCATGTATCAGGCATTCAGCAAGTATATAGATTGGTTGAATGAAAAAAATAACCTATGTGAATTAAGTTAATACTTTTAACCACTTTCACTACTGAGCCTCGGCAAGAGCTACTTACATGTCAGATGCTAATCTAAAAAGATGTACAGGTAACAGATGTACGGCTAAATAATTAGATTCTAGTCCCAGCTCTTCCGCTTACTAGTCACAGTCTTGAGAAAATTACTGAACATTTTTAGTCTGATTTTCCTCAACCTTTAAAGTGGGAATATAGTACTGATATTTTAGGATCATTTTAATATTACCATCAATAAGAATATTCACAATTTGTTAAGCATTTATTTTGAGTCAGGCACTGTGGAAAGCAGTTTATATGCATTATCTCATTGAACTGTCATGAGGAATCAGTCAGGCATTGTAGTCAAGACAGCTGGCCCAGTGTGTGGCCCGTAGTACTCCACACACAGAGAGAACCACATGCGTGCTGGGGCTCAGTGGGATCTGTACCATAAGGGTGGGCAGGTAACTCAGTAAGGAGGTCTGTGATTTAGAGGGTAGGAGTGACCAAGTGGACCAACAGAGAAGAGCTAGACCACTAACTGAGAGATGGGGGGAAGAAAACTATAGTGAGTGAGTGTTTGGGGGACCGGATGACATGTCAGTGACATCCCATGGGTAATTCTTTTGAGAGCCTGTCACCTCTTTTTATGCAGAAGAATTGGCCTTGGTGACCCAATATACTTTATCAACACTATAAAGTCTTCCCCTGTGTCACCCAAGGGATACCATGCTTATAATGTGACTGATGCAAAGTGGTAAGTTATAAGTCTCTTTCCCTGTGACAGAAGTCTCTGGGAATGCTGCTTTGGCTCAGCCCCTCTGCAGAGGTCTCAGTGTGAGTTAGGACCCCCGGCCATGTTTGGCTACCCCACTCTCTTGTTTTGGGTTTCCCCAGAAGCAGACTCAAGACAAGGATTTGGGTGCAAATGGGTTTTTGAAGATGACCCTAGGAAGTATCGTGAGCGAGTAGGGAAGTGAGACAATGAGGGTAATAGTATATTAATGAGAGAGTCCCACTGTGGGCACCTGAGCTCATTCGTTCAGGGAACCCACTAAGAAACTGAATGGATTAAGGAAGCTGGAGCATTTACCCTCAAATGCTCTTGCTTCTTTGGTGGAGATTGTACCTAGAAAGCATTAACTGCCCAGCACTCTCTCCTCAGGTTGAGTGATGCAAGTGCTTGGGGTAGGAGGTCGTAGGTGTGTCTGGGACCTGTCCAGAAAGCTACAAATGACTCCTGAGCTGGGTGAGGGAATCTGGCAGGGCACCAGCAGAACTGCTAAACCCAATTGCATATATAGGTTTTTAAATATTTTATTTTGTATTTGAAAGTCCTATATATAAATTGCCATCTTAGGCAAAAGAGGATGTTCTTTTATTATTGTTAATATTTCATATTCCCTGACTAGATATTGATTGCTTTCTTCAGTCTCTGTGACACCGTAAACATTTTCTTTCAGGTGTTCTCACTGAACATTAATCTGCAAATAACCAGAAAATAAAAATGTTCTTCTGAATAGTCCCTATAAATATATACTGAGACATGAGCAGACCTCTAGGGTGTGAAAAGAAAATCCTAATGTTATATTCAGAAATGAACACTCAGCAACAGGCAAAGGCACGCATTCAGCATATCCTCAGGGTTTTGCATTTGGAATTCTGACCTATGGGGATCTGAGTTGACATTAGTGCAGACAAAATAAGAGTGCTTCTGCGTCCTTGACTCACAGTCATCTTGCTCTCGTTTATCCTGCCCATGGATGTACATTCTGAGCAGTATATATTGGTTCTGCTAAATGAGAGAACATTAGAATATAAATTTCCTGTTTTGTGTGTGATAAATATTTTCTAAGCACACATTGCAAGACCCTGGCCGGGATACTATGTAACGCCATTGAACTAAAAAGAGTGATTAGTCTTTAGAATGCGAATGTTCTTCATAGAATCTTCTGCTTCCAGTACTTCTGGTGCCCCATCCATATCTCCCAAATCCATTCAGATTTCTGCATAAGTTTGTTCTAAAAGTACTCTGAGTCTGCTGAAAGTACAGTTTGAACTTGCAGATAAAATTCTGTTCTGGTTTTGTACTTTTAACTCCCTGTCCTTAAATTTGAGTGGCAGCGTAAAGGAGGGAAGGTAGGAAGGACGCATCCCATACTCAGTTCTGCTAGGCGTGTGGGCTCCTGGAAATGAACCAGTGCATCTTCTGGTGGCTGAGGCTGGACACTCACTTGCACGGGTGCTTCTTACAGAGGTCCTTACGTGGAGAACTACAGAGAAGTGCAGTTTGCAGTACTGACATGAGTAAATTTTGTTATATATGATAAGGCATGGTTAAGGTTAAAATCTTCAGGGAAAATACAAGAATAATTTCAATCTTTTGTCTTTATTACATGAGCTGTTAACTAGTAAGTAGATAGATTTATGGGAGTTCCATAGCCTCTGTCCTTCTTTGCATACCTTTTGGTGACAAACTGCATGTGTCAGGATGGGAGGTAAGGAAGGAGAAAACTGGTTAATCCATTAAATCCACGACTACCTCATGAATAATTGTGATCATCGTATGTATGTTCTTTTGCATTATACCTTGCAAATAACCTTAGATTTTAAAGATACATGGGTAGTGGCAAATTTAATACATTTAGTCCATCCCTTTCAAGTTTTAAAATGGAGCTAGACAGGGGAAAGTACAAATTAGGCAAAAGAATCTTTTCTGAAGGGTTAAGATGATAGGAAAATGAAGTAGGTTAGCGGGAGGCTGAAGGGAACCCGATAATTTAGAGAATTTTTGAAAGCCTATGCTTTATCATAATCCATCTTCTATATTTATTAAAATTTGAAAATTACTCAGAGGGGCCTAACTCATGGTCTTGATATTTCAGTTCTGGGAATATTTTTCTGACTGAATTTGTTGTACCTGCTTTTATGGAAAATTTATTAGCCAACTATTCTGGAATTCTTTCCTGATCTCTTATTCTTTTCTGAGATCTTACTGATTTTATTTTCCCAAGCACAATTTTATATGATAACATCTAGGCAGAAGCAGCTTGCTGTGGTTCAAGGAACTGGATTCTTATGGGCATTTGTCTTGGTAATGTGATTGCAGTCACTAACTTGATCCTAATAACATTGGCCCATTATCATGTGTCAGGTGCATGAAAGGAAAACTGCTTCCTTATTTAGAGGATTACCTTTGTGTATCTCCCTCAGTTTATAATGCTTTGCATTAATGTCCAGGTGATTTGAGCGGCTGTTTACATTATTTAAAACTAGTTAGGATTAAATTCAAACATTATCACCAATGTTGCATGCAGAGAGGAAATTACTTTTTTAGTACACTAAGAAACTTTTATACTTTGACTCACGACATTTTATAAACTAATCACACTAGACTTCATCGGACACTGCTTTTACCCAATTTTGACTGCAGGAGGCAGCATGATACAAAAAGCTTAGAATTTTTGAATCCAGCTGTACTACTTATTAGCTGTGTGAACTGGCGCTATGTGAATCAATCACTCTGACTTTCAGTTTCCTCACCTCTTCAACACAGACCTATCAGCAACCCCTTTTCCAGTGTCCTACTTAAATGTTGTAAGTGCACCCTCTCCCCCCAAAACTATATGAGTTTGTCTTCAATTGATTTTCCTTTCTTTCTTAAAGCAGATTAAAGTCTTATAAAAATATAACCCTGTTCACAAAAAGACTTGTAGAAAAAGATTGGTAGACAGCTTTATTAATTATATCCCCAAACTGGAAACAACACAAATGTCCATCAACAAGAGTATGGATAAGCAAATTGTGGCATATCCGTATGATGGAAAACTGCTCAGCAATAAAAGGGACAAATTACTGATTCCTGCAGCAACATGGATGAATCTTACAGACAGTATGTTGAGCCAAAGAAGCCAGACACTAAAGAATATATATTGTCTGACTCCTTTTACATTAGATTCTAGAATAGGCAAAAACTCCTCCAAAGTGATAGAACTCAGAACATTTATTGCCTCTGGAGGGAGGGTTTTGACCAGAAAGGGAACTTTCTGGGGCAATGGAAATATTTTGTAGTTTGATTTCAGTGGTGATTGCATGGGTATGTTTATTTGTCAAAACTTGTTGAACTGCACAATTTAAATTGTGTATTCTATTGTGTACAAATTATACTTTGATGAAAAGAAAAGATAACTCATCCACCAGTTAAATGTTTAATTTTCTAATGACCCATTCTTGGGATTCTCAGGATGCAGTGACCATCTGTACCCTGGGCATTGGGACTGCCTTTGGGGAGTCCATTCTGGACAACACGCCCCGCCATGCGACCATCGTTACCAGGGAGTGCAGCGAGCTGCTCCGCATCGAGCAAAAGGATTTCAAGGCACTATGGGAGGTGAGCCCCGAGGCTTCTCTGTCAATTAATGCCGTTTCAGAAGAGAGAGGGAGCTGCCACGTGGATAATGGCATTACAGTCAAGACTTAATGTGTTCTACTCTGAGCCACTGGATGGAATTTAATTTTCAAAACTTGTTTTTGAAACGAGTGAGTGAAAAAGCCATTTTGACATAAGACGTCCTTTTTTTTTTTTTTAATTTTGTGCTTGCTCAATTTTCTGTAGTTTGACATACCTTATAATTATTTCTTGAATGACCATTGAGTGTTTTATGTATTTTCTCCCTCCTCTTCCACAGATGTATTCTTAACCAGGGAACAAAATACTTTGACATTTTCTTTTACATTTTAAAAATCATCATTGACATGTTCCCTGGTAAAGTGGAATGAATGGAGTTAACATCTGCTTCATTTAAATGCTTTTAAAAATGATGTGCCCTATAATAAGGTATGGGAAATGGAGGTGCATAAAGATGTCTGGTTACTTGCCAACTTCAAAATGCATAGGTGGCACAGCAGTGGATGGACACAACTGGTCCCTGGTGGCTTTCACATCCAACGATGCTTACCAGAGCCCCTTAGGAGGTTGCACTCATTTGCAAGCAGTATGGGGAATAAATCATCTCATATGTAGTAATGTCAAATAGAGCACTTAGAAAGGCCCAGCTAAGCCTTGCATCTTTCACGCTCATTCTTTTTCAGTTCTTTAAACTTCTGCTTTTAACCTATGATTGCTCCTTGTCTTTGTCCTTGGCTCAGTGTGTTCGAGTGTTAACCCATTGAGCTGGCAGGCTCCACCACGTGTCCTAGAGTGGCTAAGATTTTAAACTTGATCTAAAAAGAATTTTGTGTAATCAAATAGTTTCCTCCAGAGCCAAACAAATGACAGATGCATTCAGGGAGCAGACTGGCAGGTGAGGGAGGGATGCTTTGCCTTAAAAGTCATGCAAAGCCTTCGAAGGCCTTGGTTGTGAAACCTGTTACTTTTATTCTTGGCGGTAGTGAATAAATTGCAGGGTTACTTGTTTGAAATGTTTCTTTTAGAAATTATTAAAGAACTCCAACTGCTCTGTAAAGTTCAGAGACAAAAGCTCGTTTTAGGAAGGAAACACTAAAGTAGGTTTGCATGAGGTGTATGTGGAGAGGTTTTCTGTCAATTAAAAGGGACCACGCTTGAGGCAAATAAGCCATTTTTCGGATCTTTCATTTTAAAAGGTAAACTGAAAATTTTTTTTTCAAAAAAGGAAATTTGGAAAACTGGTTTAGGAAAAGAAATGATCCCTACCTGTGATGTGTGTTATTTTTTAACTGCTTTTGTCTGTGATGACTTACTCAAACTGCTGCTACAGGAGAGTTTTTAGAAATATTTAAAATTTATTTTAATTAGGAGCCCTCAGTCCTGTTAAGGAAGTTCCTAAGAAGTTATCAGTGAACATTAAAAAAAATTGTTAACATATTTTTCAATCATACAGAGAAGCAAAAAGAGTACAGCACACACCCATATACCCTCACTAAGTTCAACAGTTGTTAACATAGGGTCTTACTTGTTTCATGTATATTTGTTTTTTGCTAAAGCCCTTTCATGTAAATTTCAGACATCATGACATTTCATCCTATTTGGCCAAAACATTAGGATATCCTGCATACCACGATATCATTATTTCATCTATAAAACTAATGATAATAGACTAATATCATCTGATACCCAGTCTATATTTCATATTTACCAGTTGTTCCATATATATCTTTCATAGGTATTTTTTCCCCAAAATCAGGCTGCAATAAAGTTCATCTCTCTTTGGCACTGATGGCCTTGACTAGTTAAAAAGGCCAGGGCACCTTCTCTGACATTCATGATTTGTTTGTACTCTCATGGTGTCCTTTTTTTGCACCTCCGCCCTGGGGTTACCTGCAAATGGAAGTGAGGGCTAAAGGAGAGATTAGATTCAAAATCAAACAGATTTGGGCAAGGAAACATCAGAGGTGGTACTTGCACAACTGGAGGCTCATAATGTCTGGTTGCCCCTCTGTTGGTGATGTTAAGTTTTATCCTTTGGTTAAGTTGTGCCTGAGTAGGTTTTAGGGCTCTTTCCCACCGATAATCCCTTTATCAGAAATTTATTAAATGGGGGTATTGCTGTGGAAGGCTGTGCTTACTCTTCAAAACCTTAGTGCATGGTGTTGCAGCTCAGCAGGCCCAACCCCCTCATCGGTAATCTCAGAGCTGGATTTCTGATCTCCTCTGCCAGTGTCTTAAGTGTGCTGGGGTCAGGATTCATAGAGTCATTTAGAGCAGAAAAGGATGGATGGAGAGCTTCTAGTCTGATACTTTGTTTCAAAGTGGGGACTAGACCTCATACTCGTTAATAGCTTAGTCAGATAATTCATTTTATTTGACTGTTCATGCAACTAAATGCACAGCACAATTAGATGCTTGATCAGTGTTTTAACTGGCAAAGATGAAAATGCAATAAACTCCGTTATCTAACAATCCGTTTATCAGAACTAATGGGCAGACTTGTGGATATAATATGTCCATGATAATAATATGGACTGTATTTAGGATAAAATACTCCTAAAATATTGTAAAATTTGGAAATAGCTTCTGATTAAAAAGGATAGAATTATGCTTATTCTAGGCTCTAGGCTTCATTTATTCAACCAATACCTGTGTCAGGTGTGGGTATAGCACTGCACAAGTTCCTATTCTCAGGGAGGGGCTTCTTTCTACTCAGGGAAGGCGGAAAATAAGCAAGCAAGTAAGTAATATATTTTCAGAGTATAATATATCATGATCATGAAATAAGTTTTACTTCAGTTTTTGAATATCGATAATACATTCTGGCATATATAACACTAATGTGCTACAAACTGTTAGATAACCAGAACATCTAGTTACTGATCATATCAGATAATAAGGTTTATTATTCAGCCATCCATTGCAGTGGTAAATATCTATTAGCAAAATTAAAACCCCAAGCTCATGCTGTCAGCTGAAATATAAGGTAGATTTATCAGCCAAGTATCAAAAAAGGGAAGGAATATATTGCCTCAGATTCTGGTGGAATCATCACTAAACCATGAGATGTTTCTAGAGAGCAGAAGAAAGGTAAACTGGCTCTACCGTTGGCAGGTAAAGAACTCTGGCTTCAGAATTGGTATTAGGCCTTAGGTCCTAAATAGTAAAAATTAGGCGACATGACTGTGGTGCTAAATTTATCTGTTCATCCCATTTGACTATTTACTTTTGAGGACTGTCATGGTGGGCCAAATTTATGGCAAGCTTCCTTGTATTTAGTTTGTTTCCTTATATAATGCCACTTAGAGGGGCTAAAGGATTAAAATGCTAAGACCAGGATTCTGAGTTACTTTTCTAACTGTGAAAATACATCCTAATCTCTAACAATTTGCACAGTCTAAAGGTGGTTGTTTAATAAGCTTATTGAACAATTTATTTATGTGTTATTACACTTGGGATGTTAAAAGCAACCCAAAAGTAAGTGATCCCACTTCCTTTCCTGAATCAAAGGCACGTTTCCTAGCCTCTCTGTAGGTACACACTCAGAGAATCAGATGTGAGATTTTTGAAATCCTATTCAATTTTTGCTTCCTATTATTATCTGCTATGTTGTTCATCAAATTGGCAGCACTAGGTATTTTTTTAAAATTATTGTCAGAGATGTGACCAGAAGCTTTATACAATAGTTCTGTGAATGCATCAAATAAAATAAATATTCTCCAAGATATAGGTGAATTAAGAACTTGATTGTTTTCTTTGTGCCCTACATCTTTCCTAGTGAAAACTACTTTCTTTCCTCCTCTCTTTCCGTATTTAATTGCCAATTTGTGGTCAGATTTGAGGGCACTAGTTTGCTTCATTTTAAAGTCGTTATATTTTCTTAACTTAATTGAGTTATGGTATATTTGTTAGGAGTTGGCTAATAATGCTTCTCTCCTTTCACTTCTCTGTCTTATTAGCACTTAATAAAATATATCAAGGGGATATAAAACATTTTATTTTTTCTGTAGCATCTCAGGAGGGAAGAAGAGACAGATGGTGTGTCAGGGGGAGAGAGAGAGAGAGGGAGAAGGTTATTGGAGATGGTTATACTTTTGAATTATACAAGAAAACTAAAAGTCTTTGTATACCATTTTTAGTTCTTGAGACAATAATAATTTAAACTTATCAACACTGGTCATATTTTATACCTTCAGTAAGAAAATGAAATGGCAAAGCAGTTAAGTGTAGGCTTGGGAGTTTTAAACCAGCTATTAATATTTGATCCAAGATTAAGGATATTAACAATTGATGGTGCTCTTTGACTAAATATAAAACTGATTTACTATCCATTTCTGTGAATTTCTTCTCAACACATATAGTATGAGACAGTCTTCATTGGTTAAGATAACAACCTAGAAATGGTGGGGGGAGTTGGTTTTTAGTTTTCCTTCTGGTTTTCTGTCTAATATGTCTATTATTAAGATGCTTTCAGATTTGTGGCATGTTTGGCATCTTTACATGGAATACTCCAAATACATGAAATTGAACGAGGAGATGAGGTCAGTGTGTTTAGGGAAGTAGATTAGGAGAACAATCAGTCAGATCCATAAAACACACTACTGAGAGGTGCTTGAACTAGCAGCTGCCACCTGTTCGCCTGTGTTTCAATTGTATGAACATCATTCTAGCAAAAACTTTTTTACTGAGTTATGTTTGAGCATGTTCAAAAATGGTAATGCATTTTCACGAACAAACTTTTTGAAAATTTAAAGACAGCGATAAAACTGTGGGGCTTTCAAAAATAAAAGCAATACAAGAGGTTTGAGGTGTGAGAGGGATGAATAGGCAAAGCACGGGACATTTTTAGGGCAGTGAAACTATTCTGAGTGATACTGGAATGGTGGATACTTGACATTATGCATCTGTCAAAACCCATATAACTGTACAACCCAGTGAACCTTAATGCAAAGACATTATTTTAATTATAATGTATCAAGATTGACTTGTCGATTGTAACAAATATCCCACACTAAGATGTTAATATTAGGGAAACATGGGTGGGGATGGGGTATATGGAAACTCTACCTCCTGCATGATTTTTCTGTAAATCTAAAACTGCTCTAAAAAATGGTCTGTCTCTGTTTTTTAAAGCAATGTTTTAAATTTATAGTCTGACCCATGCCATAATAAAAGTAGCTTCTTAGCTATAATTGCTATCCAGAAACCTCCTGGCACACTATTGTGATTTTATTCTAACCAGGGCCACACCTACCACAGAGAACCGTTGCTCTGATGCAGTGACTGGCACATTAGAGTTTATTCCCCGAATATGTCTGTGCCTCGGTGAATATTGTCAGCTGACCAAAAATCTGTTTCATGCTTTATGAGATATGAAACTGATTGAGAAAACAAGAAATAAGTACACACTTTTGTATTAGGGGAAAAAGTAATTTGTAAATGAGGATAATTCTAAGGGTAATGAACCATTGAATTATTTTTACATCTATTTCTAGTCCCTGATTTTCTATAAGATTCTATCAGCTATGTTGGCAGTTGTAGGACTGAACGTCTTTCTAACTATTTCTGTTTACTGCCACTTTTGTAATATGTCAGGGGAGAAGCCCTTTTACATAATAATTTTTCAAGCTACTATGAGAATAGGAATTACTGAAATGCGGCATCTTAGTTTTAACTGATGTACTTTAAAAATCATATCAGAATAATGTGCCTTTCAGAGTCATCTGCTCCTGCTTGAATAGCTTGAATGCTTCTGTCTGCTTCTGGCTGTCAGAAAAATTAAAGCCAAATACTTTAAACAATATCTCAGAACATAAATACCTCCAAAGTTCTTTGGGCGGGTTTTATTACCTTATTTATCTTGCTAACATTTCAGCTTGTTTCCCTTTTACATTCGTGGTAGGCTTTCAAGGTGGGCAGGCTTTTCACGTGACTCTGTAGAGTTCCCAGGTATGGAGGAGACTGTTTTGGCACCTTACCTGCTCATTGCTGCTGGGGACCCAACCAGCCCTCACCTGAGGATCGGATGCAACCAGAATGCCAGGGGGGGCTTGTGTGCTCCCAAGTCAGAAGGCTACACTTAATTCTGGCAACTTGTGCTGTAGGGTTACTTCCCAGGCCAGAAATTTGTATCAAAGGGTAAGAAAAATACATCCAAAAATAAACATGAAAGCCAAGACTTCATGCCAGGAACTCCAGCCACACACATCCTGTTGGCTTGTTCTCCTGCCTCTCTCCTCACTGTTCTGATTCTTTTAAACCAAGCGGAAGCCTGCTCCGATGACTTGGACCTTATGTCTGCTCCACAGTCTCACTCCTTGCTTTTCCGTGGTGTGACAAAATGATTCAAATCCAGAAAGGAAGGGAGTGAAATTATTAGGAGGTAACTAAGGAAAAAAGAAGGCAGTCTTTTTCTGTTGCCTTTCACTGCCCTCTTAGCTTTCCCGGAGAACTGCAGCACCAGTTTCCTTTCTGGGGACTGAGGTACTGTTGATGCAATAAGTATGAACTGGGAGGTATCGATGATGGAGGTGCATTGTGCTGTCCAGTTGCAGGATAGATGTTCACTGGATGCCTGAGAACTTTGAGAAAAAGAAGGACGTATGCTCTACAAGGTCAGAATGGATCTTTTTATTCTTTAGTGAAGGGTGGGGGAATGGGGAAATGGTATGTCACAGCTTTTGAGGAATTATACTCAAAAACATCTCTGTATTTTCTAATTACATTCCACCAGATCTAAATATATATCACTGCATGGACATAATTTGATTTCATCTTTGTTTGTAGGGTGTGTGTGTGTGTGTGGGTGGGTGTGGGTGACAGGAGAGGGCAGCTCATCTTTTTCTGATAGTGAAGGATATGTTTGTTTAGCCTGATGATCTAAAATATGACTCTAGAAGAAAAACAAAGATAGTTGCTCAAAATGAGGCAGAACTACATTTATCACATTGTATTAGCATATGTATATATTAATCCATGACATATTTGAATGGCATACATTAAAATGAATTTTGGGCAAGGAAACAAATTGAGGAGGATTGCATTTCATCCTCTGGAGTCCAGTAAGTATCTTGCAAATAGCTCTCAGATTATATGAAGTCCTTAGTGTTTAAGGGACGTCTTTAAAATTATTTATGTACTTGAAGTCTTACCAGCTTCCCAAGCTATGATCTTGTTATTTCTTAGAAGATGATCAGGGAGTCTGAACAGACCATAGCTAGACTGGCGGTGTCAGAAATGCCCAGATGCTTCTCAGTAGGCCTCTCGAAGAGGTGCTGTAAACAGGGCGTTATTCCCTCTTAGCCGGCACTTCTTAGGATGTTCATTTCAGGGAAGTGTACTGTGGATATTAAGTTCTTTTAGAAGTTGCTGTTGATAGAGGCTCTGAAATTTGCCAGCCAACTGTTGATGCCTCACTCCCACTCTCTTCTCTGCTCTTTTATTTTATACTGGCCCTCTTCACTCATTCAGCTAACCTACTAGGCAGCTTGCCCTTTTAAATAGCTGCTCAATTCGATGTTAACTGATGCCACTTAAAAAAATTTCATCTCTACGAAACTTCTGTTATAGTCAACAAACATATTTCCTTCCCACCATGTGGAAGAGTAGAAGACACTGTGTCTGCCTCTGCGGTGTATAGCCTATTGAAGAAGACAAACAACCAAACAAACATGAACACTGTGATTTGCCCTGAAAAGTACTGTGAGAAAGATACCGTGTGCTTAAGGACTTACGGGAGACAGAGATTTCGTTTCCGCCAAGGATATCATTTTATCTAAAGATAAAGAGCTTTGGTTCTGAATTCTTATGTGGCTTCCAAGGCTGTTTTCTCAGTATCCCAAAAAGTTTGGGGTCAGTTAGCCAAATTATAGTGTTTGAGGCAGTCTTGTCCTGAGGGATTGACCACGCAGGAAAGACACAAGCCTTCTACACTCTTTTTCCTTCTTTACCCAAGGGTTCCTGGACAGCCTTGGGTAAAGTTCAGCATGCCCTCTGTGGGTATCATGTGTTGTATTTTCAAATGCAAACTTTTGTTTTTTGTTTATTGTTCAGTAATCATCTTGAGAAATCTGCTCTGGGGCTTAATGGTTCCCCCAGGCAAAGGCAGTTTTAGTGGAGAAAACATTAAGAATTTAAGACTTGCAGAATGGACTCGTGGTATGGATTGGGAGAAATTGTTAAGCTCTTTTTGTGTAAGAAAGCTCTGTAGTCATGGGATTTTTCTGCCCTCATCTGTCAAATTCCGCTCCGTTGTTGCCTTAGTCTGCTGCAGAGAGGTGAGGGCACAGTCGCTGGGGCAGGGCATCTGACACCCTGGAAGAAGCGGCAGGAAATCCTGTCACAAGTCAGCCTCTCTGAATTCTTGCAGTTTTACTTGTGGTTGATCTTATGACCTCAATATTTTGAGCTGTCTAATCCAAACCAAAAGAGCAAGACAGACCTTCAAAAGGACATTGATGTGGTCCATTGGTCTGACTGAAATTGTAATCCATTTCTGGTTTAATCCAATTTTGCTTTTTGGAAGCTATAAAAGGCCATTTTATTGCAAAATAAAGAGACTTTTCATAAATGCTGCCTTGCTGACAGAAGTGACCAATATTAATATTCTAATGTTGACTGATTACTTTCGTACTTTATGAGTTGAAAAAATTTAATGTTCCCTGCCCCTCTTTTTGTTTGCTAACTATAGAAGGCAGAGCCACAAATTATGTGAAAGTATAAAATACAGGGCAACAGTTCATATTGTAGCAAAATAAATTATTTGAAAGGGAAGAAGAACCTTTTGGTGTCATTCATCAGTTATCGCTCATCATTTCCAGTTGTAGTTCTTAAAACTGGGTCCACATTAGAATTACCTGGGGAGCTTTTAAATATTCCCATGCCTTGGCCCTCCCTAGACCAATTAGATTAGAATCTCTGGAAGAAGGGCCCTGGGCATCAGTACCTTCATAAAGCTCTCCAGATGGTTCTAATGGGCAGCTGGAGTTGAGAACCTCTGTTTTTGCACTTGTTCCTTCTGTGTATACGTGGCTGTGCCCCATACTATAGCTCCATGGTTGAATGATATATTTGTTCCTTACTTGTCTGGTTTAAATTTTTTGGTCTGATAGTTTTTTTTCTTATAGAGACATTCTACTTTCAAATTGGGGTTTCTGCCAGATTTAAGTGAGAATGGCAATTAGTACTGCAGGGATAGAGTGAGTGGGTTTTTTCCAGGCTTTATAAATTTGAGATTGCCTATGTGATCTGGTTATTGAAAGTACAAAAATATATTAAAAAAAATTTTTTTTTAGATAATTCCACCATCTTACAAGCACATAGTTTAGTAGCTATCAAAGCAATGGTGACTTCATGTGTTGCGTCACTCCTGGAAAACTCCACTGTGTCCTTGTGAGAGAATGAGAGTGAAAAGGCAAATAATAATATCTTAGGTTATTAGGAAGAGTTTTTTTTTTCCAACATTTTTTTATTAATTAAAAAAAATTAACAACAAGCAAACAAAACAATAAGATATCATTCCATTCTACATATATAATCAGTAATTCTTAATATCATCACATAGTTGCATATTCATCATTTCTTAGGACATTTGCATTGATTTAGAAAAAGAAATAAAAAGACAACAGAAAAAGAAATAAAACGATAATATAAAAAAAAGTTATACATACCATACCCCTTACCCCTCGCTTTCATTTACCACTAGCATTTCAAACTGAATTTATTTTAACATTTGTTCCCCCTATTATTTATTTTTATTCCATATGTTCTACTCTTTTGTTGATATGGTAGATAAAAGGAGCATCAGACACAAGGTTTTCACATTCACAGAGTCTCATTGTGAAAGCTATATCATCGTTCAATCATCATCAGGAAACATGGCTACTGGAACACAGCACTACATTTTCAGGCAATTCCCTCCAGCCTCTCCACTACATCTTGAACAACAAGGTGATATCTACTTAATGCATAAGAATAACCTCCAGTATAACCTCTCCACTCTGTTTGGAATCTCTCAGCTTTTGACACTTGGTCTCATTTCACTCTTCCCCCTTTTTGTCGAGAAGGTTCTCTCGATCCCTTGATGTTAATTCTCAGCTCATTCTTGGGTTTTTCTCAGTCCCTTGATGCTGAGTCTCATCTCATTCCAGGATCTCTGTCCCACGTTGCCAGGAAGGTCCACACCCCTGGGAGTCATGTCCCACGCAGAGAGGGGGAGGGTGGTGAGACTGCTCGTCATGTTGGCTGGAGGGAGAGGCCACATCTGAGCAACAAAAGAGGCTCTCTTGGGGGTGACTTTAGGCCTAAATTTTAAGTAGTCTTGACCTATCCTTTGTGGGGTTAAGTTTCATATGAACAAACCCCAAGACTGGGGGCTCAGCCTGTAGCATTGGTTGTCCACACTGCTTGTGAGAATATCAAGAATTCGACTTGGGGAAGTTGAGTTTCTCCCTGTTCTCTCCATTCCCCGAAGGGGGCTTGCAAATACTTTTCCACTCACTGATCAAATCACTCTGGAATTCATCAGGGCATCACTCTGGACAAACCAACAAAATCTCATGTCCTACCTGAGATTCCAAGAACTTATGACATTCAATCAAACTATCTACATAAGTTATATTAGGAAATGCTCTAGTTAAAATATAAATTTTGAAACAAATAAACATTTTTTGCTTTAGTCACACATAAGGTGACATTTAAAAATATTAATTACCATCTATTTTCAGCACACTACAATAATGACATTCCTTTATTCTTCCTCATGCAAAAACATTTTTAAAATTTGTACATTGTACATTTCACTATTGTTATACACTCTAGGCATTCCTAGATTATACCATCTCAATCTTTAACATCTATATTTCTTTCTGATTTCATTTATGTCCCCAGCCCTCCTCCCTCTATCATTCTCACATGCAGCTTCATTCAGTGTTTTAACATAATTATATTACAGTTAGGTAGTATTGTGCTGTCCATTTCTGAGTTTTTGTATCCAGTGCTGTTGCACAGTCTGTATCCCTTCAGCTCCAATTACCCAGTATCTTACCCAGTATCTTATTTCTGTCTCCTGATGATCTCTGTTACCAACGACATATTCCAAGTTTATTCACTAATGTCAGTTCATATCAGTGAGACCATACAGTATTTGTCCTTTAGGTTTTGGCTAGTCTCACTCAGCATAATGTTCTCAAGGTCCATCCATGTTGTTACATACTTCATAAGTTTATTCTGTCTTAAAGCTGCATAGTATTCCATTGTATGTATATACCACAGTTTGTTTAGCCACTCTTCTGTTGATGGAATTATTAGGAAGAGTTTTGAACTTGCAGATCCTGTGAGAACCTTGGGAACCCCCAGCTGTCCCTGACCCACACTTTGAGAATCACTTGTCTAGGAAAAATTCACAGAAAGAGAATGACTAGTATCAAGGGTTTGAAAATTTTTATGGCTCTTCATAAATATTATCACATTCATTTCCAATAGCTTATATCTGCCACCACAGTATTTGAGCATGCCTGTTACCTCTGGCCTTATATATTTTTCTGGTTTAATAGGCACTCTTTTTGTAGTTTGTGTTTCTTTGCTTATTGGGATGGTATGCATTTCTTTACCCATTGTATTTTCTCATTGGGGATTGTTATTCATACATGCAACTACCGACATTTCCCAATTTATATGAATGCTCTACTTGATCAGGACATTAACCCTTTCTCTTAATTCCTGCAACTATTTTATCTTGGTCTATTTACTTTTCATAGTATTTAATGTACATAGATTTTTAAACCCATTAGCCCCAATCATAAATCTGGCTATTATGATTTTTGTGATTTAAAGGTATATTTTCATTTTATCTGATTTGAAAAAATAACAGGATATGTGATAAAGAGTTTTGATTAATGGTGCTAGCTACTTGAATTGAATGAGTTTTTAAAACCCTTTTCATTGCTTTTCTTTTTTAGTTTCAAAAAATTTTTAAATGTTCCTCTAAATATTGCTTCCAGTAGTTTCTTCTATACCTCTATGTGGATTTTATTTTAGGGTCTATAACAACTTTTCTTAAGATTTATTTTCTGTATATTTGCACCATGACTATAATTGTCCCTTCCGCTGTCCCACTTCTTGGATTTCCTTAAAGATCCTGAGATTTGATTGTGGAACCTTCTGGTCCTTTGTCCTTCTTGCCCAACATGTAGACTCTCCAGCAATACTCTGAGCTTTGGGTCTGACTGAAAATATAGAATAGAATATACTGTGATCTCCTCTGAAGCTGATGAAGCAAAACTTCTTTTGTGTTAATCTATAACTATTTTCTCTGTTTTTCAGTATCAAAACTGTATCTCCCTCTTTAATAGCTCTGGTAAAAGCATAGAAGCTCTTACCAAGAAGTCTTAATGAATACAGTTTTCATTTCAATGCCTTTCCTATTTGCTGTATGTTTCAGTTTATATATTTGGAGGATATTTTTTTCCCATGCTTAGCTTTGTTTAAGGTTCATAGATTTGCCAATACAAATATTTTACAAAAGGAAAAAAAATCTTTATAATAACTTTCATTGTATGTAATCCTAGCTTAAAGCTTAGCAGAACTTGAAAAAGGGAAAATGTAGTAAAATGATCAGATATTTCATTTAATAGGAAATGCACTTGCTCAGAACATGTGCAACTTTGTAACTAATGCTATAAAAATTATTTTCTTAAAAAAGTTGTAAAGTTTTAAAGTGTCTTTCAAAAATGTTGATGCTCTAAGTTCTCCAAAAACTAACTACACTGCTCCATTGACATTTTCTTTCATCATACATAGTAGATAGCATATTTAACAAGATGTTAATTAATAAACATAAACTAATAAGTTTAAATATTTAAGTGAATTCCTAATAACAACAGTTGAAAGCATGTGCATGCTATTCTAAACAGCTGATTGCTGGTTTTGCTAATACATTTTTAGAGAATTTTTAGCACAGCTGGACATTCCTTTTCCCTAAATTCTCTTTCTTGCTTTCTGCTTGTTATCCCGTATCTTTCTCCAGAATTCAACTAGGTCTGAAATGTCAGACTCCTCTTTTTTTTCTGTCTAACTTTTTATTCAAACTTTGAAACATTAAGAGAAATTGAAAACATAGTTCTCTCTCCTCCCCACTCACTACAAGGGAGGAGAGGGGAAAGGTGAGGAGGAGAGGGAGCAGAGGGGACATAGGGGAAGGAATGGAAGAGGGGAAGGGGAGGGTATAGCTTGAATAGTAGGAAGACAATACAGATGTCTTTACAAGCACACATACATATATGATCATTTATATATGTTCGTTTTGTGTAACCATTTGAAAGCATGTTGCAGACATCATGACACTTCTACCCTTCGATATTTTGGGTTAGTTTCCCCCCTGCGTCTCCTTGTCCTGGCCAACTCCACCTTTATAATCAATTGTATTTTTATCTCTTGCTTTTCGATTCCATCCCACCATCGCTGCCACAGCCCGTATGTCTCCCCTTTCACGGCTAGGCGGTGGGAGGGACGCAGTCCCAGGTTTAAGGTGCACAGACTGGAACCCCACAGACCAGGACAGGCCTTCCTACCTCTGTGTCTTCAGGCAAGTGGCAGAATCTCCCCAAGCCTGCTTTCTCGTTTGTAAGCCATGGGGAAAAATAACGCTGCCGCAAAAGGTTGTTGGGAGCAGTAGGACAGAGCCCCCCGGCAGAACCCTGTGCGTGGTGCAGGAGGTGGCGATGGCCGCGGCCACAGAGTAGGGGTCAGACTTGACTCTGACTGTCCCACTCACCTGCTCAGACACCCGTGCTGCCTCTCGCTGCTGGCCAGGGAATAATGTTCAAGCTATTTCTTTTTGCATTCAGAGTTTTCTACATTTTAAAGTTTTCTAAATTTGACGCTACTTCCTTTCCTAGTCATGTTGCCACTACTAATTAATAGGAATATTTGTGTCAACCTGAATCATATCAGCAAATCTTAGGCACTGAGAATACAGCAATGAAGAGCTCATGGTTCTCAAGTGTAGTGAAGATGACTACATAGAAATAATGATTAAAATATAATGAGATAGGGGCTGCAGTAGAGGTGCACACAGAGACTGGAGGTGGGAGGGAGAGAGTGACTGCCAGGGAGGGTCTAAAGGGTTTCCATATGAAGTCCCCTTTCTGGGTGTATCGTCATCATAAAGCTGACAGGAGTGTGGTCAATGAAAGTGCGTGTCTGGGCACAGCAGGGGATGCAAGAACTTCTGATGTAAAGTCTTTCCACAGAGGAGAAGTCAAAACAGCCTTCCCAGGACTTTGGGGCAAGCTTCCCTCATCCCTAAATCCCTCATGGAGAGATTAGCCCATCAGAGCCTCCTGGCCTTTCTTGAGAACAGTAAGAATATGAGTTTTTATGTCCTTCTGCCCCTGCTTGTACCTCTGCCCAGCTCTTCCAGAGACTGACTGGCTGTGTGCTTGCCTGATCCCCTGGTGTAAAAGCAAGGAACACACTGCAAAGGGTTAACTGAGAGAACTGAAGGTCCAATCTCAGGGAACCATCCCCACCAGACCCGGTGTCAGGCCTGCCAAGCTCCTCCCAGTGCCTTCCTGGTAGCTTTGCCTCACGTTCTTTTTGCTGACAATCACCTCCCTTCTCCGCTTTTCCCAAGATCCAGCTCAGATGCTGCCTCTTCTCAATCCCCTAAACAGCCTCCCCAGCAGCAAGCCAATAAGATCAGGAAGTAACGGTGGCAGCCTCTTCACATCTGTGCTGCCTCTTGGCAGTTTAATTTTTAAATCAGATCTGTCTTGTGAGTGAAAGGCTGGGTTTCCTCCAGGGAAGATGAGCATCCAGATGATCAGGAAGAAAAGACAGGTTGGATTTGAACCTGATGTCAGTTTGAGGGATGAGGACCCGGCAGGCCAGCATCTGGGCTTGTTAAGGTTCCGGGACAACATGCCTGGAGCACTGTGGCCCCTCCAAAACAGGGCAAGGAGCAACCTGGAAGCTAAGAGGGTTTGGGATTGAGAGCCTGGAGTAAGAGGCCAAGTGTTGCTTCAAAACTGACCCAGAGGGAACTAACGACCGTTGTAGACCTGCTCAGGGGATCCACTTGGTTTCTCCCAGATTTGGGGGCCTACAGGTCTTTATCAGTGGGGCTGTGTTGAAGCTGGTTTTGGATCCCAGCATCCAGACCTGGGCCCTTGGGTCACAGAAGACATAGAATACTGCATCTCTTCACCTCTGTGAGTCTTCTCTGATCTCGTATACAGAATGGTGAGCTCTGGAGCAGCCCGTCTAAAGGAATCATGACATGATCTGTAGAAAGACTAGGGGTGATGAAAACTTCAAGTGGTCATTTGAATTTTACATTGGATTGATGGGTCTTTCTGGGTCTTTTTATGTGAATAATAATCAACTATAATAAATGTATTTTATTGATGACTAACTGCCAGACACCATTCTTATCTTTTTATATTTATTAACTCTTTTGTAGAAAGTTGTCACCAGTTTATTCTCAAGAATATAGTTTAAATATTCAGAATTCAGTTTTGCTTTTAGTTGTTTAGGAAAAATTTAGGATTATCGCTGGGGTCAAATGTTAGCTTTCTGCCCTCGGTGGTAGGATAACTCATCCCATTGACAGAAAGGTCTGTGAACATAGTGTCAGAGAGAAATGCCACGACAGATGCTTTTTATCTGGGATTCACAGACAGCAATGAGAATTCGTTGATCAGCTGTGGAGAAACTCATATATTCCTGAATTATTTTGTATGTGTATATACATTTTTCTGAAAAAAAGGGCCCATACCATTCATCTATCTGTTACGAACACCCTCCCCCCAAATTAAACCACTTTCTATAGAATCAAAGGATAAAGACCGAATCAGCTTATTTTCCTTCGTGTGGGAGAATGCTGAACATGTGACTCTCAGTTTAATGTATCTTTACAGAATGGAGATAGAAGGTGATTTTTTTAAATCAACTCTTTAAGGCTTCTGACATTGATATCCAGAAACTTTCTGTAGTGAAAAAGAAATTAGAAAAAAATGCCAAGTTCCAGGTTTAAAACAGAAATGCTTTGCAGAAAGATTCTACCAAAACCCTTTTAAAAATAAATATTTCTAATTTGTTTATCCATGGTCCCTCTAAATAGCTGTGTGCATTTGGGTCTTTTGTACTCAGGTCCTAAGTGATTGAACGTTAATAACAGGCTTTTGTGGAAGTGTGGCTTTGTGGTCTCAGTTTCATACTTCCCCCAAAGCTGTCCATTTTAATAATGCCCATGATTGGGCAAATTCGGTCAACGGTACAGTAAAAAAAATTAGCTGTAACAACATAGAAAGAATTCCCTTTGTTTTTCTGCTTTAAAGAAATTACTGAATTTATTGTAACTGGGAAGTACATGAATTTGGTACAAAATTCCAAGAGTGCAACAGGGCATATAATAAAAAGTATGCTTTTCTCCCACCCCTTACCCAAACCACCAATTCCTATTGCCAGAAGCACCCCACTGTTATTGGCTTCTTACGTAGAATATTCTCTTTGATTGTTGGAAAATACTTCCAAAGCTTACATTTGGTTTGCTTTTCAACCTCTTGAGGAAAGGGGAAAAAAGTTTTAAAAGTTCTAAAATTAGCAAGATGTTTTTAATCATAATGTCACACAAGTTGATCTAGCATATCTATCAGGGTTTTAGTTTTGTTTTTTTTTTAATTAAAAAAAAATTTTTTTTTACTCTGTCCCTAAACACCAACAGCTTGAATCTCCTATCTATATTGTATGATGTTTTAAATCTGAGAACATTATTGTTAAATATGACTGTGGTACAAGTAGAAAATTCTAAGTAAGCATATTAGAGTCATGCGAGTATAATTGATTTTAATTTTTAGTTTTTAAGAACTAATATGTTTGTTGGAAAAATGAAAGTATATACATGGCTAGTAATATTAAAAATATATGAAGAGTTGTTACTCATTGTAGCCATGAGATACCATGTTGACACCATAATAGTAAATGCAACATGGGAAATTCTTTTTGCATTAATATTCCATGAAGTTATCTCTATAAATAAACTCTGTGTACCTTTCATGTCTCATGAGTTGATATTTATCTGTCAATCAAGACAGGCATCCCTTGTGAGATGTAGATGACCTTGCGTCCATGGCCATTGAGAAAACAAGTATTTATGTTGACAGTGCAGCTGTCATGAATTGAGTTCATAAAATTGGGTTTGTAATATTTTAATCTGATGTATTATTCCTGCTTAATTTCATTCTGTTGTCTATGGCTCCAGAGCTATAAATCAAGGAAAATGTTTGCCCACAACAGAAAAAGAGAGCAGGAACACTAGTGGGAAATATTGCCTTTGTTTACTAAAAGTTATTTCTTCATTTGAGTAGCTATTTTCTTTGCACTGCTAGTTCTCTGAATCTTATCTTTTATGTTTTTATAACAGATCTCTGATGATTTGAGGTTAAGGGGTAACATAAACTTAAAAAATAACATAAAGAATGAGAGGGGTAAGATAACAAGAAACCTATCTTTAAATATAAGAAAGTAATACATTTATGTACAAAAATCAAGCAGTGGGCGGGCCGCGGTGGCTCAGCGGGCAAAGTGCTTGCCTGCTATGCCGGAGGACCTCGGTTCGATTCCCGGCCCCAACCCATGTAACAAAAACGGAGAAACAGAATACAATAAAACAAGAAAATGTTTAAAAATGTTTCCCTTTCTTCCTTCCTTCCTTCCTTCTATCCTTCCTTCCTTCTCTCTGTCTTTCCTTTAAAAAAAAAAAAAAAAAAAAAAAAAAAAAAATCAAGCAGTAATGATAAGGCCTTCCTTATTTTACATAATGCTCAGGGCCCAGTGCAAAATAAAAATATGGGGCTCTTGTTGGCTCTAGAGTTAAAAGTTCTATTAAGACTACTAAAATATAGATAAAAAAAATAAAGAATACTGAAATATAAAGCTTTTTCTTTCTTCCATGTTCTCTTTCTTACTCATCATTATGTTTCTTACTTGCTATTTAATGTTATTTTAAGTTAAGAAAAAAATTTAAAATTTAAGTTATTAGCATTAATGAGTAGTTTATCTTTATTGATGTAATGCCAGTTTTAAATGCAAGTATAAGAATTTTAACTTGTATTTAAAATCACCAAGATCCCATAATACATATTCATAGGTTGTACATTACATATGTATTTTATTCTTACCAGAAAAATGGAAATACTATACAAAACTAATTCAACTGTTTTTATTTCACTTTTGATGCACACACATTTTGCCAACGCTCTCTGCAGGTTAGAGTTTACAGGTGAGTAAGGAAAGAATGAAAGGAAAACGAATTATGAATTGCCTTATCCTTCTTCTTCCTTTATGTCATTAATTTCAGCATGAGTTGGTGAATATGGGAAAGTGACATGAATAAGGAATTTTATAGGGTTCCTTGGTCATTGTTGTTTCTTAGAACATTATTGCATTCTTTCTGTGTTGGAAGCAAGTTCTGGTTATCATAGCAATTGGGGTCTCTGGGGCTGTTAGTACTGACCTTACTCAGTCCTACATGTAACAGGTTACCTTGTACTTGCTTTGAGTCTTACTAAACTCATGGGTCCATGGGGATCCTGTGCTGCTAGATATTGAAAATGTTATGTGGGAATGAGACAGCAAGGAATGGAGGACACGCATTTGTGTCTACCTTCTCTGCTAATGCGCTTGCTCTATTGTCCCATTCGACTTCACTTACGAAACACAATTTGAAAGATGAAATAGTTAAGAATTTCAAAATGGTGATACTGGAATATTAAACAGATATGTAGGGTCCTTCTGAGCCCAGGGACCCACTATGGCTGCACGATTCTCATGCCCATGAAGCCAGCCCTGAGTACAGCATGCATGAAATAAAAAGAAGTTTCTTCTTTTTCCTTCCCCATTCCCACTCCTCTCTCTAGAGGAAATTATTTTTAAAGATTGTTAAGCAGCATTTTAGATACTTCAAGATGGGTACAGATAGAGATATGTAAAGGTTAAATATGACCACAAAATCTTTGCAACTTTTTCTACCAAGAAGTGGAGGTTTTTTCCTATGCATGCCTCCAGTCTGACCCTGTGACTTGCTTTGGCGGGTAGAATGCTTTGGGAGGGACCGACTTCCGCCGCTGGCCTCCAGA
The DNA here is from genome assembly GCF_023851605.1 of Tamandua tetradactyla. Classification (NCBI taxonomy): domain Eukaryota; kingdom Metazoa; phylum Chordata; class Mammalia; order Pilosa; family Myrmecophagidae; genus Tamandua; species Tamandua tetradactyla. Next base: position 144,646,095 of record NC_135329.1, read on the forward strand.
GGCCTTGCAGCTTTTGCTCTTGCTCTCTGGGAGTGCTTCCTCCAGCATATGAAGTCACCTGAGATGAGAATCCATGTGATCCATCCCAGTTGTTCCAGCCATACGAGAGGGGTGAAGACCTTTCAGAACCAGCCAGTCTACCAGGTGACTGCAGCCACCTGTTTGAGCCCAGGTGGTAGAATTCCCCAGGAGACCCACAGAACTGTGAGAAATAATGCATTGCTGTTGTTTGAAGCCTCTAAGTTTCGAGGTATTTTGTTATGGGCTATATCAATATAATAGTATTTAGGCATTATAAACATTTCACCTTATTTACTTTTCTAAATGAAGTTCACATCATCTACATCTCACTTTTTTTTTCCCTCTTAGTATATCTTAGGGATCCTTCTGTATCGTTCCATACACATTACCATATTATGCTATGGAGTTTTCCAGTGGATGGCTTACTGTAATTCATTTAGCCTATTCTGCTATTGATGGACAGTTATGTTGGTTTCTGCTGTTATTTTATATGCTGTTCTAATATGTTTTTGTTCATATATCTTGATGTACTTCTTTGATGTAAGCTCATGCCTATGGCATTGTATGGATATTATGTGATATTTCAAATTGATAAATATTTTTAAATTAAAAATATTTAAATCTTTAAAGAATGTATAAATTTATACTCATCTCAGCAGTATATTTATATGTTTACCACTTCTTCGTCATCATTGGTTATTTTCAAACTTTGAAAATTTTACCAGAAAAGCAGTGGCATCTCATTGTTATTTTTTTGTACGTTTCTTTAATTATAAATGAGACTGAGCATCATTTTAGATATTTCTTAGCTGTTTTATTTTTTGCCTGTGAGTGGCTGGTTCATATCCTTTGCCCAGTACTCTATTGGTTTGTATCTATGATTTACAATATTATCAAAGAGCTCTTGTAAATTAATGTGTCATTTGTTGCTACATTAAAATATCTTTTCAAGTTTTATTTAAGAGATATTTTGTGACTGGGCACTTAGAACTGGAGAAAATTTCCTGATTTACTTTAAGATTTTCTTTCTAAAGGCATTTCATTCATTATTTTCCCCCTCTTATCTCTTTCCTTGAACAATGCCCCAGTTATTATTACCTCCCTAAGGACATATTGCTATTAAAACATAGGTTTTTGAAAGGCATTTGTCACCTACCACTTCTCCTGGGAATAATTTTTAATTTATCTGTTTATTGTTATGTTTATTCTTTTACTACTGGAGAGATGCTACTTTAGGAAGGCTGCTGGATCTGTTGGTTGCAAAATGCAGTTTCCCCCAATAATTCATCTTTATCTATTTGGGAGAAACTAAAGGGAAGAATGCTTTTTAAAATTTTATCACATGCTATTTTTCTTGGCAGATTAATACCTTAGTAGTTCAGTACATGGTTCCTCATTCTGCTTGGAAATCAGATACTTTAGTGGGGCCATCTTGTAGGGTGAATGTAAAGGGTCCTGGGTGCAGAGACTGAGTAATTTCACTTTTTGCTTGGATCTGACCATTCCCAGGTGCTCAAGGCATTGTCCTTCAATGGTTCTAGAGAAACAGGATATAATCATGTATAGAAAATGGCAGTGACAACTTCAAAAGCCTCAGGAGAGGTTTAGAAAGGAGTGTCTGAGATTGGATGCGGATTGAAGGTATAGGAAGAGAAGAACTTTGGTGGGGGGGGTGGTTTTTCAAAATTGTGTTAACATACACATAACATAAAATTTACCATTTTAACCCCTTCAAATGCCAATTCAATGGCATTTAGTACATTTACATTTTTGACCAGCCATCACCACCATCCAGTTCCGGACCATTTTTGTCGTCCAAAAGGAAACCCCATACCCTTTAAGCAGTCAGCCCCCATGCCTGCCCCACCTGTGCCCCCCTGGCTACCACTAATTTGCTTTTGGTCTCTATGGATTTGCCTATTAGAGATATTTCATATAATTGGAATTATACACCATGTGACCTTTTGTGTTTGGCTCTCACTTAGCATGATGTTTTTAAGGTTCTTCCATGTTTTAGGGTGTGTTTGTACTTCATCCCTTTTTGTGGCTGAATATTACACCATTGGAGAGATATACCACATCTTGTTTACCCATACATGAGTTGATGGGCACTTGGGTTGTTTCTACCTTTTGGTTATTGTGAATAATGTTACCATTAACATTCAAGTTTCTGTATGGATTTGGGCTTTCAGTTTTCCTGGGTGTTTACCTAGAAGTGGAACTGCTGAGTCATATGGTGATTTTATGTTTAACCGGAAGAAAAAATAGTTCATTAAAAACTTCACTTGGAGTTAATGCTAAAATGGTGGCGAACAAGGACAGTAAACATAGCAACACAGACCTAGTGAACACTTCTTTCAGGAAAGGTCCAAATCCTGTCTCAATGTGCAGCAGTTTCCTTGCAAATAAATATTTACTTGGAAAAAAAGAAACACCAAATTTCTAACCTCTTTGAGAAATGAGACAGACGCTTTTAAAAATTGACTTTTTATTTATTATTATTTTTTAAATTGGCTTTTAGTAGAGGGAAATATTCTTCCTTTAAATTTCCAAATAGTTATTCAAGAGATTTTTATAAATTAATTTATGTTCTTTCTCTCCCTATTTTTTCTTAGATAAATATTAATTTTTTTCCCTCTAACATAAAAACTGTGTTACCATTATGAGTTTCTACTCCAATTCTGGACTGCAGTTAACTGAATCTCCCCAGGGCTTCTGAGCTGTGCAGGAGTCTTTGACCCCAACACTAAATGGCACTGGCGTAGTATAGAATTCTATAGTTTTTCTGCTTCCCCCCTTGTTACCAAGTTGCTAGCTCTCACTTTATACTGAAGTCAATATATCTGTGTCTGCAAACCTCCCTTTTTCTCTTCCCCTGATGCTTTTTCTCTGCTACAAGTTGGTGTGCAAATTAAGAGCAAATTGACTCTAAAGAAGTGAATTGTGCATGCTCTTAGCAGTGTTATCTACCAGCTCTGATGTGTGTAATAAAGGTCACATTCATTTTGTTGGTTTGGAGGATTTATTTGCAGCTCATAATTATGTTCAGACTAGCTGAAAGGTCTATATATAGACTTATAAGTGATCTCTGGAATTAGTGATGTATTACTGAAGTGATTTCAATGCTTATAAAAATTATTTCTAAATAGTTTATAAAGCTGAAAACATATGCTATAATATTTAAGTTCATAAACAGATAGAGGGAGACGGTTTTTATGGTGGAAAACACATGGGCTTAGGCTTCAGAGAACCTTGGGTCAAAATGAGTTTTTATTGATTCCTGGTTGTATGATGTTGGAGCAGAGGTTTGAACCCCAGTTTTCTAAGCTGTAAAAGAGATAGTAAGATGTAGCTTGCTGTACAGTTTCTGAGTGTCTAGCACAAAGGCACACATTAAGTGATAGAATTTCAGTAAATGATAATTTTAGGTATATGTAACCTGATATAACTTAAATGTTTTATAAACATGAATCATTAGAATACGTTCTTAATATTTATGATAGTAAAATATCTTACCTTTAGATGTACATAACAAATAAATAATTATAAATTGCTAAAACCATACACAATTTTACGCTAATTCATGGATAACCATTATCTTTTTCCAGTTCAGAAGTCAAATTCTCGGTGACAGTAGTGAACAGGCTCATGAAAGAGCCACGGCTAGTCAGTTTTCCATCCCTCTGACACTTCCATTTCCAGACTGACATATGGATCTAGGGCTGGAAAGACAATGTGATTGAGCATCACCTTCCCAACTCTTTTGACAACGAATAAGAATGCTATTTCTGGTGAGGTAATCTCTGACCTGTTATAATGGAAATAATGCCCTCCATGCCATAAGAGATGTCATATCTTCATGTCAACTCAGGTTTATTTTTTTAAATGCAAATTGATAACTAGCAAACACTCTTGGCAATACAAATTTTCTCGGTAGCTTCCTTTGGGAGCCTAAAAACTTCTCATGTGTGCATGTGTCTGCCTCCATAAGCATGTGCAAACCATACTCCCTCCCCCCCATTCATTTATTTTATGCCAATGAATCCTACTTCCAAGAGAGTGCCAGAATAAGCTGGAAGAGGCTTAAGTCTTTGTATTTTGGGGTTAGGGGTTTGGTGCTTTGGAACTACCAGAAAGAAACTGGTCATGTGGTCAGTGGAATTAGCTCTTGTTTATAGTTCTCAATGGCACGATGTCTTGGGTGTGAGATAGTTGTGAAAACTTACAGCCCTGACCTTCCTTTCTGATGATGCAATTCAACGTGCTCTGTTTGGGTGTTGCCCAATGGATGAAAATAATGACACTTCTTGGGTAATAAGGGTATTGTCCTGAGGCATGTCGTCTTTTTTGACCTCCTCTCCTAAATGGAGCACTTCCTGTTTTCCAGCTGAGTGATGAGTCATGTGAAGGGACTTAAGGATGTGACACAGGAGACCAGTCAGGCCATAATTATTTTGATGGCATGTATGACAAATCTGCCTTCTGCATACATCCCACCCAGGTGGAGCTGGGAAATACAGGAAGGGCTGAAAATAACTCATGGCTACATGGCAGCATCTTCAATTCTAGTCATTTAGTGCTTTCACCAACCAAAAGTGCTGGATCAAAGTAATTGTTTTTACCAGCATTCTCATTGCAAATCTGAACATTTTGATGCTTATCTCCATTTCTCATGATTTCTGGCAATTAGGAACCGTTTTAAAAGTTAATTCAGAGTACAGTAGTTGTAGAGAGTCTGGTACATGCCTGAGATAATAATAATAATAGAATATTAAAATAGAATAGTAATAATAGAAACATTTGGCCAGGAGTATGGTCACATGAGAAAACTTCCTGAAGTATGTAAGGAAGATTGCTTATGTCGTATGTTAAATTGTGTTCTGGTAGGACAGGAGAGTTAACATTTATTATCCATTAAGAATGATGTTAGGTGCTTAAATAATACTGTTTAATCCCAACTAAGACTTTATGAGATAATCATAATAAACATGAAAATAGTTATATGTCTAAAGCTTACTGTGGGCTTGTCATTATGCTGAGTAGGCACCTTGTTTTATTTAATTCTTATCACAACTCTGGCTAGTAGGTATTATTATCCCATTTTATAAGTAAGGAAACTGAGGCTTGGAGAGGTTAAGGAACTTGTCAAAGGTTGTGTGGTCAGAAAAGTGAAGAAGTTAGGACTTAAACTAGTTCTACTTGACTTCAAACCTCAGGATCTGTATCACATGATTTCTCTTTTACTGCCCTATGACCTAGCAATACCATCAACAAACAAGCCAGCCAGCCAACCAGGTAAACCTATAAACAAACCAAAACAAAAATCAAAAACAAAAAAACCAACCAACCAACCAACAAATCAGTTTTAACCCCCTTAAAGGAATATATGTGGAAATAATACTGATGTTCGTTCAAAGAGCAATAGCCCAAATAAAGTATACAGTATACCATTCTCACTTACACTTAGAAAAAAAGAATGGAATCTATAGCTTTGAGGTAAATTCAACAAACGTGAAGTGCCTACTGTATTGATTATGATTGTTGGGAGACCCTAACATGAAAAGTAAGAGATACTTAAGAAACTGGCTTATACAAGGAGGGTACAGTTCTTATTTTAGCCTGTATACTATTACACAATTTCCTACAAGATGTGGCCTGTTGAAGGGTATTCACTCTGGTTTCCTGAGAGATGAGACATTTTTATTTCTTGGTAATGAATTATGATGCAAAAGAACAACCTTTTCCAAAACTTCTTCCCCTTTTCAACCTCCACATACAAAGTAGGGCCATCAAAGTCAGGGTATCCAGCTATTGTACCAAGATGATCAAATATTCCAGTTTCTAAATGTACTGGGGAATTATGATGAAATGTGATGCACCATTTCCCACCTTTGTTTTCTCTGTAGTTTATCTTCTTCTAGAGTGACTGGCTTAGGAAAAAATGAAGAAAGATAACCTATGATTCAGCATTTGGATATTTGACTTATGACCAAAAGAAAAGAAGAATCCATAGGGAGTTTCATCTAAGGAATCTCATGCATGGCATCAAGTTAGTATCTTAAATTCATTTAAGATCTTTCTAAGCATGCTGGTGATGGGTTCAATTTTTAGCTCTTTTGACCATATAGATAGCCTTTTTTATTGTAGGAACTCTCTTTTCCTGGAGGTTATTCCAGAAGACTTAATATGTATATAAAGTATATATATATATATATATATATATATATATATATATCTTGGTCCAGGAAGATTTTATATATTCCAAGCACTTCTTCCCCAGGCATTTTGTTCATACATGTGCAAATTTATCTGAAGTCCAGAATGATATTGCACATATACAGTATCTCAAATATGCAGTCAGTGGGGAGACAGGAGGAAGAGTTGCATGAAACATGTATTGGAGAAAACCAAAACCCATTTACTTGTGTTTTATATTGTTCTTTACTATATTTATTTTTTTAAGAAGCACAGATTAATTTGGCCACAGTTTCCAAATGTGGGCAGTAAATAAGATTGCTTCCGGATCTTTCTCCTGGTCCCATGCACCAACCAGGGAATGGTCCCTCGAAGTATAGACCCCAACCCCCAAATTATCAGCAGTGTATTGAGGATCTCTGTTTATAGTTTTACTTTTAATGAAGGAAATATATTGTAGATATTAATTATGGTGAATTAGAAAAAAGTGTTCAGTCTCCTTATAAAGCCAAATTCTTGGTTTTACCATCATCTTGGACTTTAGAGAGAAACTTTTATTTAGTCATTCAAGGAATATTTGCAGAGTATTCAGTAGGAATATATTGTTATGAAAATGAGATCCAAAAATTATATCAAATGGGATCCTGGACTCAAAGAGATGTCCATTTAATTCAAGGGACAAGTTATAGACATATTAAAGGTTGAAAATCAATATAAAAGTAAAAATTATATAACAAAATTTAGGGGAGAATTAATGAACCAAGGAATAATGAAATGATCAATATTGTATTTTCCATCCTCTTAAATGCTGGAAGCTTCTTTTCTCTTTAGTACTCTGTCGTGTGTTTCATCTCTAATTCAAAGCTTTCTTAAAATCCTACTTCCTCCAAGAAACCTTTGGGCATGAGAATTGTAGTTAGATCACCCTTGGGTCCAAATTACTCATTGTGTGTCTTCCTTTCCATTAAGCATCTGTGTTTGCTGCTTTTTGTTTGTTTATGGCTCTCTATTCCTGTGAGAGCTGGTTCAGAGGTTCTGAGTGGGAGTGCAGCTATTTACAAACCTTTAAAGAGAGGATTTCCCCCAAGGGAGGAAAGCTGTTCTCTTAACTGAGCTTGAAGTTCTGGAAGACAAAGGAGCAAGTAAATACCTACCTAATAGGGCTTATGAGTCAATCAACCATATTATCAATAGAGTAATATGTTTCTACTTGATCATCCGCACAACCCCTACTGTACTGTTAAAGGTCAGTCACTTGTTTTTTGGTGCTTTGTGGCATTCTCTTACTTTTTCATAAAATTACTGTCCATTTTACATCTTAGAATATACAAACTGTTGGGTGGGCTGCTCAGTAATGGTCAAGTCTTAAAAGAACGGAATGGAAAGTCCATGACGAAACTGTCACTTTGTGAGCGCTCAATATTTATTAAATAAATGGTTGTGAACATTTAGATACAGATATTTAGCCAAGATTAGTATTATAGTTCCTTTACAAAAAAGAAAATCCAATGGAAAACACCAAGTGAGATAGTCCTTTAAGTCATTTCTCAGAGCAGTGGTCTTGAGGTATCTTGGTTGCTGTAGGGATCCTGGAGCTCGCTTAATGTGAACCCCCCACCCCCACCCATGCACACACAATTTATAGCTGAGGGGTCCAGAAGCAGGTCTGGAGAACTGCTAAGGATTTTCCCAAAGCTGCCATGCCAGGCAGTGACAGAGCTGAGTGCAGCCTCAGCGTTGCCCCATCACTGTCCTGGGCCAGGGCTGCCCTTCCAGCAGAATCTCTGAATGGGGGTTAAAAACAGATGTGATCAGGCAAAACCCGGAATTAAAAGTGTTCACAAACTGTTTTGAGAATCTGATGGAAGTTATAAACCCTCACCTCAGAAAAATGCACATATACAGAAAATGCTGTACATAATTTCAGACATGAATCTCACCCAGTGACGGCCAGGGACTGAGAGTTCCTGGTACAGGCGGCACTACTCCACCTGGTTTCTAAGACCTCCTATGTTCTGATCATGCTTGAGAATTACAAGACTGTGAGTAGTTACTGCCACTTCTCAAGATGCCCATTTAGAACTTAATTGTTAGTGGGGGAACAGTTCCCATTGCAGATACCCAAATCCACATGTTGGCTGAAAGTGTGCACACCCCCCCCCCCCACAAACCTGAACATAATCTGTTCATTTAAAACCATCTACTTTGCTCAACACAAAGGCAATTTAAAGACTTGAGAAGTTTGAATTTCCCGCAACTACCTTAATTTCCATTTAAAAGTTATTTCCCGTCCCTCATTCTCCTATCATATTTAATTTTATATTAAACATCTGTTGTATAATGTGTATCATTTATTAAGTACCTACTGTGTGCATTTTACTCTGGAAAATTAGTTACACAGCAAGTATATATGGACCATCTATTATGTTCAAGATTTTCTGATGAGAGAGGGTTCCCAAGAAGTCATAGGCATGGTCTGTTTTCTCAAGCAGATTGTGGTCTAATTTGGAGGATGCATTGACATTAATTAGCATTATATGGTGGGTCTCTATTGAGTGCCATTTTAGTATAGAATGAGAGAGAGAAAAGAATCCCGTTTAGGTGAACTCATCTTCATGAGGAAGGTGAGGTCTGAACTGGGCTTTAAAATATGGGTAGGACCCAAGAAGACCAAAAAGAAAGGGGATATTTTAGTCTATTCCTATTATCTATTATTATATAACAAACCACACCAAACGTAGTCGCTTTCTACAACAACAGTCCTTTATTTTGCTCAAGAATCTGCAGTTTGCATGGGGTGTGAGGAAGATGGGTGAGGATAGCTTATCTCTGTTCCATGTGGCATCAGCCAGGGCACCTTAGAGGACAGCTAGGGGCTGGGATCAGCTGGGATCCACTGCAGGCTCGCTACTGTCCTGTCAGGCGGTGGATGTCAGCTGTTGGTGGGACCACTACCATGTGGCCCTTCCATGCTTGACTTCCTCCCAGTGTGGGGATGGGAGAACAAGAGCTAGTGTCCCCTGAAAACCAGGCAGAAGCTTCTTCACTCTTATCACCTACCTTGGAAGTCACACTAAGACTTTTGTCTCAGTCATAAGTGTACCCAGATCCAAGCAGAGGGAACATAAATAAGCCCTATCTCTTAAGGAGCAGATTTTGAAGTCACATTGTAGAAAGAGCATATGGTATGGCAGAAATTGTGTGGCCATTTTGGAAAACACAGTCTGCCACCCAGGCCATGGAGTGATAGGAGTGAGGTTGCCGAGGTGATAAAGGTGTTTTGGGAGTCAGTTTGGTTTGAACAGGAACTTTGAGGATAGGATGCTGGAAAAATGGACAGGAACCTAAGCTAAGGAATCTGGACTTGGTTCTGCTGACTCTTGTGAGTCTGTAGAATTCCTAATGCAGTCACAGTGATCATTAATGAGAAAGATCTGGCTAAAGAGTGCAGGGTAGTTTGAGAGGCAGGAGATTGGAAGTGATAACCACTAACTGGGAATTTATTACAGCAATCTAGCTATGCTGTGATAAGGCCTCACCTAGCTTGAAAATAGAGAGATTGAACAGAACTGACAGGTTTGAGAGACACTGCTGGGAAATATAGAAAGTTGAGAATAACGTTGGATAAGAGGAGTGAGGGAAAAGAATAAGACGGGGATAATGTCACTGTTTTGAGCTAAGTAAAATATAGGTTCTATTTTTACAGAGATTGACAGAAGTTTTCCAAAAGAAGCTGCCAGGGGCAAGACAAAGGGTATGTGTGGATGATTAATATTTCCTGAGCTCCCCCAGTGAATACTGTTTGTACAGATAAAGGACATAATTCATTTCAGTACATTTTTAAAATTAAGATATTTTAAAAGTAGAGTATATATTTGTCTCATTTTAACTTCGCAGATTCCTTTGAGATATTACTACAGGGTTCTTCATTCCTTACCTGCAGTTCTGTAACCCAAAAGAGTTTTGAAAATCAAGTTTCTGTACACTTTTCTTAGGCAGCAAAACTTGACTTAAATGGATAGTGAATGGACATGAAGCTATTTTTAGTCTCTATTTATCCACTTGGTATGACTAGTCATATATCTCATGGCAGAATTCCTAATGTTTTTGATTTTGAGATTGTGGACCTGCATTCCGATTTCAAAGCTGAAAATACTGATGACTCAGAAAATTGGATAATTTGCCCGAAGCTCCTATGCTGGCATCTCATCTGTAGAAGCCAGTCTTTGAAGGCCTCTTCCGTGACCACCAATTCACTCTCAAAAGCTGCTTGTGTGAAGTGTTTGCAGAAGTAGACCTTGCTCTTACACCAGGGGATTGACTCTCTTATCTCTGAACAATGCTGGTATTTTTTGCCCTTACATTATAAACCATTAGAAGACAGGATTTTATGTAGTATTTGTGTTATTTCTTTACATATAGAAGCAGATTAATCTTTGAGGTTGAATCCAGCTGCTAATAGGTTAGGCAAAAACTTTTTCTTGCATGTACTTCAAGTTAAACTATATTTTGTGGTGCTCAGTACGCATCACCGGATAAGTTCGTAGTCTCTGTTGGGCTCCACCACCCTGGGAGACTAAGGGTGGGCACAGTTTCCCAAGAGGAGAATGGAAACTCATCTCAACATCTTATGCTAGGGCTTTGAGAACTTGGGCATAGGCCAGGGTTAAGGCTTATAAGCCTGCCAATAATTTTCAGGTGCCACATTCAAGAATTGGCTCTGGAGAATGGACACTCACGAAATAGGACACATTTGTGCCTTTCTATGGTGAAGGCAGGCTGTGCTTTTCATGGAGAGAAAATTCCTTCTGGACTTCTCACCTCCCCTCATTGGCCTCCTTCCTTTCCTCTGCCCCATGGTGAATCAGCTGTATGCTCTCAAGCATGGCATTCAGTTACTTTTATTGTTAGGCTTGGCTATGATTGTCTTTAATGGTCAGAAAAGTATCCAGCATCTAAAAAATACAATTGAAAAATTCAGCCACACTGCCCCTTTGACTTTTGACTGACAGCAAAGAAGTGTTTCCTCTGAGAAATTCTTTCAGTATTTATTGCTTGTTCTCCAAATTTTATTTCAAAATGGAAATGAGTTTTTTGGGGGGATTTTAAAGTCCATTTAAAAATCCATCATATTTCAAGCCATCCAGAAATGAATGTATCGGTTTAATGTTTTCTTGGAGGTAGAAAATATTTTATAGCTGATAATTCTTATTTCCTGTGGCAAATACATGAATGATTCGCAAGTTCAGACCCTGCTACTAGTCCTAAATAAATTGGTAACCTTGGATAATAAATTCTTCTACAACTTGTTTTCTTATTGGGAAGAAGAAAAGAATGCTAACAAACCACAGAGATTTTCTGATAGGAATTCTAATGAGAATGATATTGGCACAAAAGGGATGCTCCGGGAATCATCACTAATAACAAGCTGGGGCATTTGCATTGGGGAGCATGTGGAAATGATGCCAGGCCAGGCTGGGGCTGCTGTGAGTTCTGTGGGAGCAGGGTGTCCTAAAACTTTATGGCCCATGATAGTTCTGACTGAGCAGCAAGTGTTTCGTAATATGTCATTGCTAAATACACGACCGAGAGTCCCCGCCTCCTACACTGTCAGACAGCTGGGAAGTCACAGCAGCAACTCCTAACGAGATGGTCTGACAGCTCAAGGCATCTACCTGCTTGTGTTATTTTGAATGTTGTCAGCCAGTTTCAAGTGGGCAGGATTAGCATGCAAACTGAGTTGTTTTTTGTTTTGTTTTTTAAATTAACGTCTGATGTTTGCCGACCAGTGAGAAGGTGATAGAGTGCAGCACACAAATTGCTGTCACCTGGACTGACATCCTGACGTGAGATGACTGGGGACAACAGCTGGCCCCTCTGTGGCTAGTGGTGAATGCATTCACAGATGGAGGGAAATGTGGAAATGTTCCTGAAACATGGCTTATTTACAAGCAGATTTTAAAAAATTTGTTATAAAATACACCTAATATGAAATGTACCGTTTTAGCCATTTTAAAGTGTATAGTTCAGAAGTGTTTAATACATTCTCAATGTTGTGAAACCATCGCCGATATCTAGTTCCAAAACTTTTCCGTCACCTCGAAAGGAAATCCTGTACACATTAAGCAGTCATTCTCTATACCCCTCCCCTTTCCCCAGGCCCTAGCCGCCACTTATGTGCTTTCTGTCTGCAAGGTGACTTTTTAGGAGGGCACAATAGCTCGGAGGGAATGGAGGCACTGGAAGTAAGAGATGGGGTGGGGAGTCTTTTCAAATCAGGGCTCCTTTTGTTTTTTCAGCAACAAAGTAGCCCCTCTCACAGCAGCATGAGGGAAAACCTATAATTTATAACTCCCTTTGCAAACAATTTTCTAAATAACTTTATTGAGGTATGTTTTACATACGAAAAAAAACCCAACCCATTTCATGTGTACCATTCAGTGGTTTCTAGTATATTTACTGGCTGGTGCAGCCTTTACCATACATCAGTTTTAGAATAGTTGCATCCCCACAGTAAGATCCTTCATGCCTATTAAAGGTTAATCCCTGTTCCCACCCCCACCCCACCCCGGGCCTAGGCAAGCCCTGATCTACTCTCTGTCTCCATAAATTTGCCTTTTCTGGGCATTTCCTATAAATGGAATTCTACGCTATATTGTATCTTGTGTCTGGCTTCCTACTTTTGGAGGTCCATCGTGGTATGGCATATGTCAGTAGTTCATTTCTTTTTTGTGGCTGCATGGTGGTCCATTGTATGGATATACCACATTTTGTCTCCCCATTCACCTGCGAAACAAATTTCTTGTCTGTAAATTCTCCTGGAGGGTTGGGTTATTAGAATGACCTCTAAGATCCTCCTCACCAAAATTCTGTCCTAAAAAAAAAAATGGCGCAGGTACAGATCCAAATTCTTAGATCATTCATTTATTCAGTAAATATTTGTTGAGCCCTAATTGTGCACCAGGCTCTGTGCTGGACACAGGAGCTATGGTCCTGTATTCTGGAAGAGGAAGACAAAGCCCTTTTGACTCCATGTACAGTTTATTTTTTTGTGGGTCAGAGGAGCAGACATGGTCTGACGGGACTGGTGTTTGGTCACGGGCAGCTTTCTCTGTCCCCTCCCCTGACCCGATACTCCTCCATGGTCCCCCATTTCACCTGGAGTTTCCAGCATCAGAGCACATTATTTTTAATTACTCGTTTGCATGACTCTCCCATCTCTGGTATGTGAACCACTCAAGGACAGAAATGGCATCTTCTCTCTATGCCCTGAGAGTAGCAGAAAGTGCTCAATGGTTATTAGATGAAGGGAAGAATGAATCCCTTCTGACAAGGGTCGGAGCAAACAGAAGAATTGAGGACACACTGGTCTCTTTAGGTCTCTAGCTCTTGATACATGTGTTCTTCCCTCTCCCGTAGTTGCATGACAGAATATAGTAGTCTGAAGTTCTTTCTGCTCCTTGGAACAAAGGCTTGACACAAACTTTTTGCCAGTGTCCTTAGTACTATAATAGCATTGCTAGGGTGACTCAGGGCAGACTATTTAGAAAAAACAACATGAAAATGGTTTTGCTGGCAGGGTGGCTGGTCCCAGATGCCAGAAAGTAGTACTTGGAATGGCTTCCCCCGCCTGTGCTCCACACCCCTCCCTGCTCCCTCCCACCACCACCCTGGCTCAGGCTTTTAGCTTCCTCCTTTGCTCCTGCCCTGGGTCATCTTGCCTGACCAGAAAGCCAAGAGTGCAGGGGACAGAACACATCGTGTGTGCTCCTGTGGGATGCTGGGCTGAAGGTGGAAGAGGGAAGACCCAGGAGACTGACCCAGGCGAGGTGCTTCATGTGGAGAAGAAAGCAGGTGGTTCTTTGAGGGCTTTATTGGTTGCCAGTGCTTGGTGGCTGGGGTCTAATTAGATTCCCAATAAAATTCCCGGGACAAGTATTAAAAAGGGAATAGACATGGACATGTCTAGCCCCAGAGATTACTTGAAGCTTTTACAATGGACTATAATTATTTTTGAAATTATGTGGGACCAAATACATATGTGTGATTTACTTTCATAGGACTGGGCTTTAGTTATGTCCACCTTGGGACAGCACTGGAGCTTTTCCTCTTTTCATGAGCACCTTTATTTCCCTGGTTATTGGTTGGAGCCCACTGGTTTGGTCCATCACACACGTGCATTTCATGGGTGGTGGCCAGCATTTATTGCGGAGGTTCTCCCATGGGTGACCGCATCACTCACCCGCCGCAGGAGGACTCTCAGCCCCTGGGATGGGGCACAGCCTGCTGGTTCCCTTTTTAATGGTAGAGAACAATTGAGATGCTGATTAGAGAGAAATTACCATGGGTTGGGTAAGCTCTATTTTTTAATATTCATCCTTACTTTTTAAAATGAGCTCATGCCTGAACTAAGAAAATGTGATCAATTTAAAATTCATACATGGAGATACTTCTCTCTGAGCCAGCATCCAGTGAAAATACAGTGACATCTCGTCCTAATTTTGTGAATCAAGTCAGAGTGTGCATTCTTTTTTTTTCCTTCCTGGCACTTTCCCTCTTCATTCATCCAGGATCCCTTCTGTTGAGTCACTAGTTTTATTTTTAATATAGAAACCAAATTTAATTAAAACTTACTGGCTATTAAAAATGTTAATTTGTTTAACATTTTTAATTACCTTGTGTTAATTGCCTGTAGAGCCTCACATAACTCATTTGACTTTCAAAGTACTATGTGTCATTTGCATGTTTTGAACTATACCACCTTAATAAAACGTGGGTGGGATCAGGGCAAATGATGCTTTCTGTGATAAATGCTAAGAGAATAATCTTTCTACCCAAGTCTGTTTGTTCAGCTGGAAGGATTTTATCATCCAACTGAATTTTCACAAAAGATCAAAGCTTTAAAAAGTTTCAGTGTTGGAAAATAATCAAGAATGAAGTGATGGGGAAGCGTGGCAGTTCAGTAAATGTGAGCAGCATTTGAGTCCAGCCAGGGACTGCCTCCTATGCATCCCCCTTTATCTTCTTACAATAATGCCTGTCCATAAGCCTCGGATATATTCCTGCAGAATTGAGGGTGTATATAATCAAACTATTTTTCTGATACCTTAGAGGAACTTACAATGTGTATGAAAAGTATGATGCTTAATAAAGGCAACAATTTTAATACCCTGAGTGTATCATAACCATTAATCAGAGTTAGCAAATAGCCATGTATGGGAAAAAGCTTCAAGAATTTCTACTGATAAACAGAGAAGAATGATTTCTTATTTGAATATCACTTATTTTAAGTTTAAGTATGGGTTTTAGTTTTAGTCTTAGTCTTTGGAAATGCTGTTTTAACTGTTCTCTGGGAGCTTTTTCTGGAAAAAGAAGAATGAAGGATTTCTTTTTGGTTCTAGGCAAATTTGCAGGATAACTTGAGCCAGTCTTTAATTTATTGATTTTAAGTAATTGCAGAGCCTAGTCATTGCTTTATCTCCTAGATTTTAGAAACTGATTCACAGTTCCCACTACAAAAAAATAAAAAAATAAAAATAAATAAAATCATGTGGTAGAGCATTATAGAGCACATTGTATTAATTTAAATACCATCAGCTTTCCTATTGTCTATAACCCCAATATGGGAAACATTCTAACAAAGCCCTCCATTAGTGTTAGTTATATACTAAAAGTATCCCTGAGTGATGTGACTAGAAGGCATATCTCAAAGAACAAACATTTTATCTTTTACTCCTAGGGACTATTTGTAGAAAAAACATATGCATCTTTTGAAATACTAGTAATGAAAGTAAAAAAATAAGAATCAGTTTTTGAGTTTGCAACTCCAATTTGGGGACCTCTGATAAAGGGAGGAAGCTTTCTGCTTTCGAGCGTCTTGTGAAGTCTGCATCCTATGTGCTTTATTTTTTACATGAAGGCACAGCCCCTGGTCCAGCACCAACAGGACAGACGCCATTATACTCACTCTTAGTAGGAGTGGAAAAGACACTATCCTGAAACTCAAGAGACCAGGTTTCTAATCCTGCTTTGGCCCTTTAGTAATTCTGTGACCTTGGGCAAGTCGCTTAGTTTCTCTGGACCTCAGTTTGCTTACCTGGAAAGTGGGTGCCTGAGGATGCATTAGGCACTTTCTAAAGTCATTTCCGATTTAAATTCTGTGCTTCTAGTTGCAATGGATTATCTCTAATCCATATGTCTCTTCATATAGAGAAAAGAATTGGGGAATCCAGTTCCTGGAGTCGGAATGTGGTCAGAGGCATGG
This sequence comes from Tamandua tetradactyla, assembly GCF_023851605.1. NCBI lineage: Eukaryota > Metazoa > Chordata > Mammalia > Pilosa > Myrmecophagidae > Tamandua > Tamandua tetradactyla. The sequence goes on from NC_135329.1 coordinate 144,662,575, forward strand.
AATAGAGCTAAGCAGATAGGCTTGCAGGAACTCAAGCCCTCTGTCTCATTAGTGCTCTCAGTTCTCGCAAGCCTGCCTCACTGACATAGACTGAACCTTTGACTTGAGCTGACCTGGGTTTTTCCTTCTCCCTAATCCCCTGCTTGAGATGGAGGGAGATGGGAATGGTGGGATGGATTTTAGAGGTGAAAATATCTAGACTATGCTCTTGATGTCTAAAAAAAAAGTCCCTACCTTTGTTTAAATAAAACAAAAAGGAATTCTGTTATTTAACTCAGAAAAGAAAAAGACATCTAGACATTGACGCTTAAATGTTGACTTATTTTTGTATTACCAAGGGCTTTTTATTTATTTTATTTTTAATTATAAAAGTAATAGATGCCAATAAATATTATTAAAAATTTAAACAATATGCAAACAATATAAAGTAAAAATTGAAAGCCATCCTCATTCTCACTATCCAGAGATATTTACTATAATACTTTTATTTGTATTTTCTATGCATATATCGATGTAATTATTTATATGTATATATATCTTTTTTTTTTAATGGGATAATACTATAAATACAATTATGCAAACTGCCTTTTTTTACTTAAAAGTCTTTCATGGCTATCCTGCCATGGTAGTACTTATTGATCACAGCAAGGTATGTTTTCATTAAAAACAAGATATGGATGTGTCTGGGTAACTATATAGATATATTAGACCATGTTTAAAACTTAGTAACTCTGTAGACATTGTAACATTGTCTGTAGCGAGGTTCTTTTTTTTTTTCTTTCATTTTAGAAATGTCAGTGAGGACTAGCTTTTCCTCCTTGCGTTTCTAGATAGCTTAGTAACTTACCCTGAACTTTTTCATAAACTGGATCCCAGAATGAAGATAATCTTCTTCCTTAAAGTAACCCTCTATTAATTATTACAATGAATAACTTACACTAATTGTCAGTAAGCTAATATCTAACTCTTCCTAGATTTTTTTACATTCATATTTTTAGTTTACTTAATGCCTATACAGTACTTACTGTGTGTATTGGGCACAGTTCTGAATATATTTCTAACTTAAACTCATTTAATCTTTATAATAGTAGAAGGTAGGTACTATAATTACCCATTTGAGATTCCTTATGATTTCTCTCTGTAAATAATCATGTCCTCTGCAAATCATGGAGAGTCTTATTTCTTCCTTACTAATCTTTGTGCCTTTATTTATTTTTCCTGCCTATTGCACCAGCTAGGACCTTGAGTACAAGGGTGAACAGTAATGAGAAGATAGGAAATTTCTGCCTTATTCCTGATCTTAGGGGAAAACCATTCAGTATTTTGCCATTAAATGTAATTTTAGCTGTAGACTGAGGAAATCCTCCTCTGTTTTAATTTGCTGAGGGTTTTCATCATAAATACATGTTGAATGTTATTAAATGCTTTTTCTGAATGTATTAAAATCTTCATGTTTTTTCTCTTAATTTGTCATATTGTTTTGGTTTTCAAGTGTTAAAACAAGTGCTTTCCTGAGATGAACCTACTTGGTTATGATGTGTTTTCTTTTTTATGTAGTGCTAGAATTGATTCGCTAATATTTGTTAATGATTTTGCCATGTATGTTGATAGATATTGTTCTATTTTCTTTTCTCATAATGTGTAAGTCAGATTTTGGTAAAAGGATTATGGCTGGCCTAATAAAATGTGTTTCTTTGAAAAAGTTTACATAAAATTGGTATTAGTTTCTCCTTAAAATGTGTTAAACTTTTTTTATTGTATAGTATAACAGATATACAAAGCAAAGAAAGAAAAAAGCAATAGTTTTCAAAGCACTCTTCAACAAGTAGTTTACAGGACAGATCCCAGAGTTTATCATGGGCTACCATGCCATCCTCTCAGAATTTTCCTTCCAGCTGCTCCAGAATATTCTCCTTAAATATTTGATAGAATTCACTATGAAATCATGTGTGTGGAGTTTTCTTTATGGGAATGATTTTGATAGTATATTCAATTTATTTTTTTTCAATTTATTTTAATAGATACAGCGCTATTAAGATTTTTAAATTCATGTTGTCAGTTTTGATAAGTTTCACTTTTCTAGAAATTTATGCATTTCATGTAAGCTTTCAAATTTTTCGAATCTGAAATTTCAAGTTTTGACATAAAGTTGCCTGTTACAGTTACCTATAATCCTTTCAGTGTATTAGGATCTCTAGAGATATCTCCTCTTTCATTGCTAATATTGGTAATTTATATTCCCTTTCCCTTCTTTGCTTGATCAGTCTAGTTAGGAGTCTGTTTTGTTGATCTTTCAAAGAAACAAATCTTGGCTTTCTTATATTTCCCCATTGTTTTTTATTTCTGCTTTTTTAAAAAATTATTTTCTTCCTTCTATTAACGCTGTATTTAATTTTCTCTTCTTTTTCTACTTCTTAGGATGGAACCTTGGATCATTGCTTTTATTTCTTTTGTCTTTTATACTATAAGCATTTAAAATTGTAAATTTCCTTCCAGCACTGCTTCAACTGTGCCCCATAATTTTTGATATGTTGGATTTTCATTATTATTCAGTTAAAATATTTTAGTATTTCCATTGTTATTAGTTCTTTGGCCCATGAGTTTTTTTTTATTAATACTTTTATTGACAAATCTTCACAAACATACAGTCTGTACATGGTGTACAATCAGTGGCTCACAGTATCATCACATAGTTTTGTATTCATCACCATGATCATTTTTAGAACATTTGTATCACTCCAGAAAAAGAAATAAAAAGTAAAAAGAAAAAACTCATATATTCCATACCCCTTACCCCTTCCTCACATTGACCATTAGTATTTCAATCTACACAATTTATTTTACCCTTTATCTCTCCTATTATTTATTTATTTTTTGTGAATATTTTCTTACCCATCTTTCCATAACTAGGATAAAAGAAGCATTAACCATAAGGTTTTCACAGTCATGCAGTCACATTGTATCAGCTAAATCGTTATACAATCGTCTTCAAGAATCAGGCTACTGGAACACAGCTCAACAGTTTGGGTACTTCCCTCCAACCACTCCAATATACCGTAAACTAAAAAGGGATATCTATAGAATACATAAAAATAACCTTCAGGATAACCTCTCAACTCTGTTTGAAATCTCTCAGCCACTGAGACTTTATTTTCTCTCATTTGTCTCTCCCCCCTTTTGGTCAGGAAGGCTTTCTCAATCCCATAATGCTGGGTCTTGGCTCATCCTGGGAGTTCTAGTCCCGTATTACCAGGGAGATTTACACCTCTGTGAGTCATGTCCATGTAGCGGGGAGGGCAGTGAGTTCACGTGCTGAGTTGGTTTAGAGAAAGAGGTCACTTCTGAGCAACAAAAGAGGTTCTTTGGGGTGACTTGTAGGCACAATTGTAAGTAGGCTTAGCCTATCCTTTGCAGGAATAAGTTTCATAGGGGCAACCCCCAAGATCAAGGGCTGAGCCTTGTTGATGTGGTTGTCCCTACTGCCTGGAGAATATCAGGAATCCTCCAAATGGAGAGTTGACTATTTCCTCCTTTCTCCCCAGCCCCCCAAGGAGGGGCAAGGGGGAAAACATTTCTTTATTCACTGCCCAAATTACTCTGGATATATCAGGGCATCACACTAACCTGGACAAACCAAGAAGATCTCACACCCTATCCAAGATTCCATGTACTTATGGGTTCAACTAAACTGACCACACAAGTTGAATTAGAGATAGTATGTTTTGGGAGATATAAATTTTGCACCAAATAAACATCTCTTCCTTTGGTCTCACACAGAAGTTGAAGTTTTAGTATATGGACAATATCATCTTTTATCCTGTATTCTGATCTCTCTTAGTCCTATCCAGATCAGCTTCATTCATATCTCTAGTTGAAGTTTGATCCCTTTTTCAGCTTTTTCAACAGCTCCTATATAGTGTGCTGCTGACTTTCATAGCTTCAGAGCTCTAACTCTGAATCTCAGAGTTAGGTTGTATACAAATAGCTCAGTATCTCAGAATTTAGAAATAATAGTTATAACTCCTGAATATACATGACTGGTGTAAGAGCCAGGACTCTTTACAGTTGGCCCCAACCTGACAGCCCACACTCTTAACTTCAATTCTTTGAGTTTTTATATTAGAGTTATATGAGTGAGACATAATAATATTTGTCTTTTTGTTTCTTACATTTTGTTCAACATACGGTCCTTATGGTTCATTCACCTAGTTGCATGCCTCACAACTTTATTCCTTCTGGTGGCCACTCAGTGATCTGTTGTATATAAACACCACAATTCCCCCTTCTTTTCCTCAGTTGTTGTACCCTTAGGCCACCGTCATCCATTGTGAATCTCCAACACTGCTACCATAAGCACCAGTGTGCAAATGTCCATTTGTGTACCCACACTCAGTTTCTCCAAGTATACACTGAGTCACAGTGTTGCAGGATCATATGCCCATAAGTTTTTTTACAAGTGTGTTGTTGATTTCCAAATATTTGAGGTTTTCTAAATATTTTATTTTGTTGACTTTCAGTTTAATTGAACTATGGTCAGAAAGCATATTTTATAGGATTTCAGTGTTTTGAAACTTACCGAAACTTGTTGTGCTGGTTTGAAACTGTTATGTACCCAAGAAAAGACATGTTCTTTTAATACAGTCTTGTGGGGGCAGACCTACTGTTGGGTGAGACCTTTTGATTAGGTTGTTTCCATGGAGATGTGACCCTGCCCGTACAAGGTGGGTTTTAATCCACTTACTGGAGTCCTTTAAATGGGAGACATTTTGGAGAAAACACAGATATTTGGAGACAGAAAAGCAAATACCCTGGGAGAAGCTAAGCTAAGAAATGAAATCTAGATTTTTCCCCTGGAAAACCTAAGGGAGGTCCCTGGAATCAGAAGCTGAAAACAGCAAACCGGCGTCAAGGACCAGCAGGTGCCAGCCGCGTGCTTTCACTCCTGACAAAGGTGTTCCAGATTTCAGTGGTCTTTCTTCAGAGTCCAGGTACCATAATTTGGAAATTTTCATGGCCCTAGAACTACAAATTTGTAACCTAATAAACACCCTTTGTAAAAGCCAGTCCATTTCTGGTATATTGCATTCTGGCAGCTTTAACAAGCTGAAACACTTGTTTATGAACCAACATATTGTCTGTCTTGGTGAATGTATGAGACAGACTTGAAAAGAATGCATGTTCTGTAGCTGTTGGGTATAGTGTTCTGTAACTCACAATTAGGTCAGTGTAATTGATAGTGACGTTTAGGTCTTCTGTGTTCTCACTGATTTTTTTTTTTTTTTTTTTTGGTCTTGTTCTATCAATTATTAAGAGAAGGGTGTTAGAATCTCCAAATTTGCCTATTTCTTCCATAATTCTGCCAATATTTGCTTTACAAAGTCTATTGCAGACACATATGCATTGATTACTTTTATTTCCTTCAGATGAATTACTCTTTTTTCATTGTGATTTTTTTCTATATGTTGACACTACTTTTTGCATTGAAATCTATTTTATCTGATATTAATATAGTCACTCCAGCATTCTTATGCTTTCTCTTTTCATGGCTTAACTTTTGCCATGCTTTTTACTTTCAATTTTTTTTTTTGCATTTAAATTGTTTAGAGAGCATATAGATGAGTCTTTCTTTATATCCAATCTGACAATTTCTGTTTTTAATAGGGGTATTTAGTTCGTTTAAATATAATGTGAGTATGTGTTTGAATTCAGATTTACAATTTTGCCATGTGCCTTCTCTTGGTCACATCTACTTTTTTGTTTCTCTGCCTATTCCTATCTTATTCTGGATTAACTGAATATTTTTTAGAATTCTGCATTCATTTTGTTCTCTAGAAAACAGATGTGGAATTGGAGTTAGAAATGAAAGGGATTTATTGGATGTAATACCAGCAGAAGGAAAAGAGGAGAGAGAGCAGGCGTCTGATACTTGCGAAAGGGGAATCAAAAGAAAGGTGGATATGGTAGGATGAGCTTCAGGCTGCACGACAGATTCGAGAAAGTCTCTGCCAGCCTGATGGGGAGCTTTGGTACAAAAATTTCCTGTAAATGGAAATTTGGTCATTGCGTTGTCAAAAATGACAAAGAACAACTGCCCCTGCCATTGCTTTCAGATAGTTTTTTTTTTTTTTAATTTTGTCCACAGGTTACAATTGTTATCCATTGATCTGATATGAGCTACTCTTCCTTGACCAGAAGGAGAATTCTATTTTATCATTTTACTGGTGAATTAAAAAAAAACAACACTACTGCAGTGAGTTTAAGACTTGTTCAGGATCATACAGCTGGTGAGTGGTAGAGCTGTGATTTGAGCACAGACTGGTTGGTTCCAGAGTCTTTGATTTTTTTTTCCAAGGTGAAGCTTTAATGGTGTGAATTTTCAGGATAGTGGCATGAAGTATAGGAAATATTCTGGGACTAATGGGGCCTTATGGTGCCGACTTCTTATGCACAGGCCAAGTTTCCAGATCCCATTACCCAGTGGATATTTCGTATGTCTTTGGGTGTTTGCATTATTTTGACTGCTACATGGTTAAATTCTGACGTCTCAAATACAAGTTTCAGTAAAGGTCTGTGCTGCTCTTGGTTAATTGTAAAGTAGAACTTGCCTTATGAAAAATCTCATATTTTCAGAATCATATGATGTTGTCTCCTTTGATCATCTTACTTAGAAACTGGTAAAGTTTACCTGTGGTTCTTATAGTGATTAAAATAAAGAGAACCTTTGAAGGAAGGTAATGTCTACAGTAATATAATGAATTTATATGAATTACTTATTGAAGAAGCTCAACACTACCAGCATGGATTACATTGTTAACTTAAAAAAAAAGTAAACCTAGGATTGATGTATTAATTTGTTTGACATGAGCTGTTGATTATGGAGACACAATAGTAGGACCATGTTTGAACTATACTTGTCCTTGTAGAGTTTCTCCTCCTTCTTGATTCTCTTTTTCTCCTCGGTGCAAATTAACATTCATCAAATGATTAACTTCATTTCACTCCTCTTAAGCCTTGATTTTATCTTTACTTTGCATTTATAGACTCTGGCTTACTCCATATTGATTTGAGATTTCATAAGCTGATTTTGTAGAGCAGTGAAGTCTTGGTCATGTGTGTTGTGACTTTCAAACTAAAGGATAAGATCTTCGTATTTCCTTTGGGAAGTCTCTTGGCATCCCAAACCAGTGCTCAGATACCAATCTCTATGTAACTGGCCAGTGGAGAGATAGATTCAATACTTGATTGACTGATGGTTCTGAATCCCGGCCAGTCAGTTTTGGGAAGGTGGGCTTATTTTCCAAATGAAATAAAATCGAGTCTTGAAGGCCATGATAAAGATTTTGGCTTTCATCCTAAAAGTAATGGGAAGCTATGCAGAGTTTTAGGCAGTGGAGTGACATGCTCAGATTTAAATTTTTATTTAAATAATTACTCTGGATGTTAGTGGAGTAGTGAAGCCAAGCTCTAGAATTCAGGAATAAATATTTAACTCAGAGATAATCTAGAAGGATTGATACTCTGGACACTCTTCAAGCAATCAGCCTGAGCATTAATTATTTCTCCCAATCAAAATTTTTGAAATGAGTTGAGAAGCAGAAAGTTTGAGATTGTATGTTTATTTCAAGGGCCTGGAATGTGAATATTTATCATTTTTGATGGGGCATTTTATTTTTATAATGAATAATTGAAGCAATGCAAATGTCAAGAAATTGGGGAATTCAATAGCATAAAGCTATGAAAAATGGAAAATTTATATTCTATGTGTATACAGAAATGGATCTGGTTTATATTGTTAATTTTAAAAAGTAAAAATGAAAATGCAATATGTACAGATTTTTAATTAAAAAGTCATGTTTTTCTATTAAGAAAAATACAGAAAATAGAGCTGAAACATGTTGCATTTTATCTATCAAATTCTGTTGCTTAGTAGCTATTTAAGTTTGTTGCTTAAAATGAGGAAACAAACCCATATTTCATTAATCATTGAAAGTCTGAGTTAAAAGCACTGATATGCACCGATGTGCTGACAGAAAAAATTTCAAGAGATAAAAAACTTTCATATGAAAATGAACTCAGAATGTGTCCCCTTCCAAGAATTTCTGGAAATCCAGAAATTTAAAAATGTGTCTCAATGAAAGAAATCGATAACTCTTGGATTAAATAGAGCCTTTAGCTCCTGCTTCAGCTGATGTTAGTTGAAAGCAAGTTATAACAGATTAATAATGATTTGTTTGATTTCTCTCCCCACATTTTTATAGGACTTGGTGCTTCTAGTGTTATACAACTTGCTGAATCATAGCACTCATGTCCCTCACTGAAATAAACATTTGAGCATGTTATATATAAAACAAATATTGATGGGAAAAGGAGGATATTTCGCAGAAAAAAAAAGTTACTGAAAGGTAAACTGTACCCTAGGCAGTAAGTGAAGTGTCAGGTTGCTTTGTTTTTATGAATAGTGTCAATTCTGTGTTCAGGGCTGAAAAACTGCAAAAGACAGCTCTTTCTGTTATTTCCTGAGGCTATCTGTACCATTTTAAGAGAATAAATCATAAATAGACCTTTGAACTAAGACAGGTTCACTGGACCTATCCTTTTGCAGCTCTGACTTCTAGTCTCAATGGGATATTGAAGGAGAGGCTCAAAAGAATAAACAGTGGAATCCTTGTCGGCAATGACTGCCTGGCAATTGTTTCATGGAAAACAGGGAGGGGTGGGGGGACAACAACCCTGCTTTGTTCACTGGCTCTTTAATTTAGATTACCAATGATAAAGCCGGGGCTCCGGCTAAAGAAAGGTAGGATGCATACGCAGAAACATTAGTGCTAATATGCTGCAGAAAGACAAGATAAATCAGCCCAGCTCTCATACATCACTAAGGGAGAAGCTGATTGCTACTTGACCATGTGCCTGAAGTAGTCCCATCAGTGAGAAGAGCAGAACATGGATTAAGAAAACTAGAATGTACCCTTAGGGCTCCTGCCGAGCTGGACCTCGGAGAAGTGTCTGGTGTAAGTTTCAGCTTATTTTTTCCGTGTATTTACCGTTGTGCTCCCATGCAGGGAGCTTGTTTCTCTTCTCTGTGTTTTCATGGAAGCCTCAAGCATGCTTATTTACAGTAGTAGATAACAGTTTTTAAAATGTAATATCGATGTAATAAAGTTTACTATAGGGGCAGTTTAGCCCAATGTTTATCCAGGAGAGAAATGGGAAAAAGTGATGCTTATCATTACTGTCTTAGGAATCCTGTGGGTAAGTTTTGTTTTTTTTTGCGTATGTATTTGGGGGGGGGGCTTGAGGGCAGAGGAAGTGGGCTGGGGGGTAGATTTTAATCTAAAACTCAGTTCATTAAAAAAAAAAAAAAAAAGAATGTATTGGTAACCCAGCCTTTCACTCCTGTGGTCCTTTGTTTTTGAAAAACTGTGTTTGAATATGTAAGCCAGACAGCTCGAAATGCATTATATTTTATGGCTGGGATGTTTGTACTATTTCATATCTGTTATTAGACAAAATAATCATAAAGCGTATTTTCTGTGGACTTTTTTATATTCCAAAATTAAGTACAGATGGTAATTTCCAGCAGTTTTAAAAATTTGTCAATTATTTAATTTAGCATCACTTAAGCATCTGCACAGGGAGAAAGCTGAGATGGTACAGAAACTGAATAAGCATTGATTGCTAGTCTGAATTGCATCTTTAAAGTTTTTGCCTCAAATCTCTGATTTCACAGTTTATTTTTACCAAATTAGATTATCATATGTCATTATGGAGACTGTGAATGAGTGGCACTCTCTCAGATATCCTTCACTTCCTTTTATGACAGAACATAACGTGCCTGCTGATTGTTACTGTGAGGGAGATTCTCGTGCTGGCTCACCCAGAAGACTACTTAAATAATGTATGGGCAGGAGCAAGGCAAGATGGAATTTATGGCCCAGACGCTGAGATTGGGCTTTTGTTCAGAAGAGGGACTCCATCAGTGTGCACATGTGCCATGTTCAAAAGCTCCAGGGGAAGGGGGTAATTCAACACAGAAGGACCCACATGCTGCTGTCCACAGGGTATTTCAAGACAAGCCTGGAAACAATCCACTGAACTTATGATTTGAGCAAGGTGGGCACAGGAGGAAACTCAAAGCAAACGGAATTGCAAACTGAATCTTCTGATGGAAGATTCCATGGGACAGACACAAGAAAATGAATTTTATACAGGGAGCAGGGTGGCCCCACAGATAGTGGCTTTTGACTGATGAAATGTAGCATGGTGGTCTCATTAGGAAAGGATAAACTTTGACCAAACTGCAGTATTGTATATACCATGTTTTTCTTCTTGTCCTAATGAGAGGAATATGTCTGCTGAATCCTAATCTATTTAATCGTTGATAGAGCAGGCATGTGATTTGCTATAAATACACATGAGCTTTCGTTTCTGAAATAATGGCTGTTGCCGAATCTGTTAGACCGACAGGAGTGCTGGACTAGGGAAGGCTGTGCTGAATAGTTGAGTTTTGGAGGTAATGGACCAGTTGCGAATTGTTGCACAGCTGGGCCAACAGCTGTACCTAGTGCTCTGTCAAGTTTGGCCTCTAATTTCCTTGAACTTGTCCTTATTTGCCAAAATGATGAACATAGCAAGAACTTGCTTCAGATTAGCCCATTGCAAACAAAAAAGGGCCATTTCCAAGGAGTCTTTGTTGAGGTGGATAGTCACCAGCAGCAATGGCCAAAAAGGAGATATTGATTAGGCAATAGGAAGTTTGAATAATCATAAAAATGAAAAGCAAAGACAAAGTTGTAGAATGAGGTAAGTTGGCAAGAGATCAGAGAGCGTTAAAAGGCTGCACTGGGTCATCACTGCCCTAACTAAAGGACATATGGAAAAATCTCATAATAATATCCAGCAATAATTATCTTGTAGTTAGGGAAAAAATAAATAGGCCTGTGGGTTGGAAGGCAGCCCAGTAATCTCAGCGCGTTGTTCCCTAACAGTGTATTGTTCTGGTATTCTTTGGGACGAGATCAGGAAGAAGTGTCAGAGTGTTTTATATTAAGAAGCATCCTATGATTAAATAATGCAAGCAGCGGTGAACTGAGGTGAGACAAGCAGTAAGGACTTTCCTGCCCTGGGCAAGAGTTGAGCAAGTATTTATTTAACACTTATTATAGATCCAGCACTGTTTTAGGTACATACTCTCACCTATTAGATTAAAAACTCGTTGAGAGCAGAGATTTGGATTTATACTTCTTTTTGTATAGATCCCAAGTCTTGAAAAACTTTGACCGCATTATGATATCTGGAAGTCTATCTAGGTCCTTCAACTTTAAAGAGATTAACTATCAAATCATTGTTTTATTTTCCTCTTACAAACACAGATGACTCTTCCCTCTTCAGATTTCCGGATTAGTGATTCTAACGCCTACAAATTAGGTGGTTTGGGCCAAAATCTTTAAGCTCTGAGAAGACCCAGTTTCGTCATTTGTAAAATGAAAAAAGTAAAACTCGTCTTGCAGAATTGTGAGACTTAAAAGAGAAGACATTTGTAAAATGCTGTGTCTGGACGCATAGGAGCTGCTTCCTCCTCTCAGAATACAATCTGTGTCATTTGCCGTCTGGATTGAGTGTGTGGTGGGGGTAGAGCTCACGGTGGGAATGAGTTTAGTGGAGGGAGCTGGCTCGGAGGGCAGAGCAGTACTTTGGTGAGAACAGAACCTGAATCAGGATGGTGGCAGTGGAAATGAAGAGAAAAGGATGAACGAGAAGTGTATTTCAGAGGGAAAAACAGAATGTGGAAGTAAATTATATAGAGTGAAGAAGAAGGAGATGTGTAAAGAAAGAGTCATGGGGCTGAGAGAAAAAGATTATGGGTTTGAGATGATAGCAAGGTACACACACGCTATGCTATACACACACACACACACGCATATTTACATATATATATATACTCAGAACCCAAAAAGCTAAAACAACACAGCCCTTGAAGGATTTATAAAATGATAAAATATGAGAAGAGAAGAGAAAATTGGAATGCTCTAGTTAACTTATGTAAAAGGAAAAAAAATCAATAATAAACCAATAATACAGGACTTTTGCTGACAATAGAGTGAGAATTCAAAGGAACTGCTTAAAATGGCAAATCTATGTTTGGAGTTTTCCCCAGCCAAGATCCACAATCATCAGATAATAAGGCTTTTCTACAATCTTTTTTTTTAACATGGGCAGGCACCAGGAATCGAACCCAGGTCCTCTGGCATGGCAGGCAAGCATTCTTGCCTGCTGAACCACCGTGGCCCGCCCACTTTTCTACAATCTTGAAATTTATTTAACTTATACTGAGTGAAACAGTGCCACTGAGGGACACAAGTAGTGTCAGGGCTGGGAAGCCCAAGAGCGTGAGGAATGGAAATTCTCAAAATAACTTGGTTTTAAAGAGGAAATGGGAGCCAAAAGATGGCTTTGTGACCTTTTACAACTTAACCATTCATTATGATTTGTCAAAATTTGGCAGCTTTTATTCCCTAAATAACTTGTGATAAAAAATAAGGAAATTCAAGTAGGAATCAAAGCTATACCAAACCCCTCAACTGACAAGTAAGTTGTGGGCCAAATTTCATTTGCAAATCCTTTCTAAACAACATTGTAAACATTTCTGGACTGCTTTCCAAAAGTCTACCCAACCCAGCCCGTAGTAGAAATAGCATACTTTGCAATTAAAAATTAATAGCAAAATAGTTTTTATATCAGTAATTAAAATATAAGCAATAACTAAGAATAAAAATGTTTTAAATGCTAGTGCTTGGAGGAATGTAGGTTAATTACAAGGTGATATGGATTATAACTATTTAAAAATCTGTGTTCACTTGCACTAACTTTAAAGAGAATTTGACTTCCTTAATTTTGAAATGTAGGGATTTCCTTGTCCTTATTTCAGGGACATCATTAATTCTTCTTTAACAATATCTGCTATGACTAGGATTGTCTTCATGAATTGAAAAGGAAAGAACAAGGATGTGAGAAAAAGGAAAGAAAAGAGAAAGAGAGCTCCTGAGGTAGCTGGGGCAAAAGTTAAAGAGAGAGATAGAACAAGTTTTAAAAAATGAGTGAGAAAGATCACCTGAAGGAAAATTAAAATACGAGGATGTACTTAAGATTTAGGGAAGTTGTTCTTTGAGTATGTGATGTGACTGGGTAGACTGAGGAATCTCCTAGGAACCGTTGACCTCCTTTACTTACCCTCTTCTAGCCCCCTCATGTCTACATTTCCTTGCCTATTCAATTTGGAAAACTTGGCCTATCATTTCAACCAACCTCTTGCAGATATTTTCAGTTCTTCCATTCAGTAAAGATTTATTGTATGATTTCTGTATGTGGCTGTACTATATACCATAGGATACTTAGAAATACACGAAATAGACATGCGCCTACCCTTGGCACCTACCAGGCCAAATGCTGTAATTAATCCAATTGTGTGTCTTCTCCTGCCTGTGACAGGCTGCTAAGTGCTGCTAGAGAAAAGTGTACCTCTGCTCAGATTGATGCCATGATATATTTGACCTCCAACTTCAACTGGACCCTCAAGTCATCTCAGAGATCCTTACATGTTTCCAAATATGCTGCCCTTAGCACCTATTTTAAGCCTTTTTTACTTTCCTCAAACCTTTGACCAAACTGCATCCCCTCACTCTCAAAACCCAGGCTCACATCTCACCTTAAACTCTTTCAACTTCTGCCACAAAATCTAAAATGTAAAACCAGGTTGCCTTCAGGCAAGGTGAACACTGTTAAGGCCAAATCTGACTCCACAAAACCTCAAAAGGCAAAGGGGTATTTACAGAGAGCTTCTTAAGGAGTTAGTCAAGACCAAGGGGGAACTATTCTTGGGGCATGTAGTCAGATTTCCTAAAAATCTTTGCACGTCTCTCTCCCCAAAGCCTGGCTCCTCATGACAGCCATCAGTTTATTCTCTCCCTCTGTCCCCCTTCTCATCTTCCCCTGACCCCACCAATTCTCATCTTCTTACATCCATCTGTTTTCTCTTATTCCTTTATAGGTGGAGTGAATTAGCCTGTCTTGGTATCTGCCCTTTCCCTCCTCCCTCTTTCCTCAATCAGCAAAGAAACATAGCTGGTTGAGCACACGAAGATTATTTTTTCCTGGGAGGGGAGAAGGACATTGCGAATATGTTGTTTGATATATATATATATATTTTGTTTGTTTGTTTGTTTGATATGTATATATATTTTAAGTATAGTTGTCCATCTGTATTCATCCACTCCTCTTTCGCTCAGGTTGAAATAGGAGAAGTTTTTCTCTTTTGATTACTGTGCTCTGGATCCATTCACTCCAGTACTCTTGGGGTTCTTCCTTTATACACAGTTTCTTCTATTTCCTGTGAAAGGGTATGTTTTCCCCTTTTGTCTTGAATGTACCCTTCTCATCAGTGTGCGCTTGTGCTTCAGCCACTCCAATCGTAAACAAAATAAAACATCGAAACTTGCATCTTCCCTTCCATAGGCTCTCCTAGACTTTTCTCCCCCTTTACAGACAAACTTCCAAAAGGAATTGCCTTTGTTTGTGGTCCCGATTTCCTCCCTTGCTGGGCTTTTCTCAATCCACTATGACCTGAATTCTAGCCCAGCCACTCCATGGGAACTCCTGTAACTAAAGTCATCCATTGCTTACTTGTTCTAAATGTGAAGAAGATTCTCAGTCCATAATCTTCCTATAGCATTTGGTCCCATAGATCTGCCTCTCCCTGAAAAATCACTTTCCTGTGATTTTTTTTTTTATGCTCTTCTAGTTTATTTTTTTGGTCTCTGTTGGTTCATGTCTCTACACACTATTAAAATATAGATGATATTCAGAGGGAACTGTTCCTTTCAAATTCTGGGAGGAATAGGAAGGGGTGTTTTAGTTTCTAGGCTGCTTAAAGCAGATACCATGAAATGTGTTGGCTTAAACAATGGGAATTTATTAGCTTACAGTTTGAGGCTGAGAAAATGTCCACATCAAGGCAGTGCTTTCTTCCTGAAGACCAGCTGCCAGCAATCCTTGGCTCCTTGGCCACATGACAAAGCACATGGCATCTTCTCTTCTGGGTTTCATTGGTTTCAGCTTCCTGTTTCTGTGGCTTTCTCTCTCTTTCTGAATTTTGTTCTTTTATAAAGGACTCCAGTAGGATGATTAAGAACGCATTCTGATTGAAGTAGGTCACATCTTAACTGAAGTAGCCATGTCAAAAGATCCTACATAAAATGGGTTTAGCCCACAGAAATGGATTAGATTTAAGAACATGTTTTTCTGGGGTTACATATAGCTTCAAATCACCATAACAAGATGTGACTTGTGGCTTCTGTTAATATTTATATACTAATAACATGCATGTTTGGGTCTCCCCAGGCCTCACCTTGGAAAGCAAGGTATCCCTTCTGCTCAGAAATCTCTCCAATCTCAACTGAGATTCAGGCAATCAGGCAGAGTTCTTGCCTGCCATGCCAGAGACCTGGGTTCATTTCCTGGTGCCTGCCCATGCAAAAAAAAAAAGTGCAATCAGTGAAGGCCTCTTTCTCTGCTGCACACCAATAATTTGCTGAATCGTTCTTCTCTCTTGAAAAACCTCCCTCTAACACACCACTACCCCCTCTGCTCACCGCCCCTCCTGAAGTCTATTGTACTGATTTCCTCTGGGGCTGAATCCTCTTACAATCTTTCCTTGCTGTGCTGTTTATGGTGTACTGGTTATGGAACTTTTCCCTCTAATTAAGGCAAAGGTCTGTAACTCAAAAAAGTTTTCTGTCACAAATGGGTTATTTAAAATAAAACTTAAAAAAAAGACACTTTGACTATCCATGCTTTAGGTTAAAAAAAGTGTCTATTTAGAAACACAGTAGTTGGCTTCTTTGTGTCACCCCTGAAGCAATGGAAGGTGAGGGGGTATGTGTCACAGGGGCAATGAGATTTGAGCTTTTCAATTTTTATCCTACACTGTACAGTAATAGGGAAATAAGTTAGTTTTACTTATGGTCTGAGGAATCATCCAGGAGAGACAGATGGTTCTCAAAATGAAAATCTAAAACGTGTCTTCTATTGCATGAAGAGGGGCCATGGTGAAAATACCCCTTTACTTATCTAAACAGAGTCTTTATCATCTTCAATGGCACTACATCACTTTAAAACTGGGAATCATTGGAAGATTACATGTAATTTTCCAGCACTTCATAAGTGAAATGGGCTAATGAATAAGGGTATGACTGTTTGGTCTTTATAATAAACTGTGCTGAAAGAGATAACAAAATTTGACCTTGCCCATTTCATCATGAGCACACGGCACTGACTACAATCTATAAAGGTGAAGGGTATAGCATTTAAGAAATTATTTTGAACCTTTGTGCCCTAACTACATTTTGGAAAAGTTCCTGTGACATGGAAGAAAACTCATTATCTAAGTCAAAAAAGTAAATTTTTACGTTGCTTACCTAGCTTCTTTAAAGCCATATTAGCTCCTTTAAAGTTATATTCTGTTAAAGAATATAGCATATCTTTGAACTTTCAGGAGAGAAAGAAAGTGGTATGTGTTTCATAAATTCAAATCATGTCAATCTGAATTTTAACAGCTAATCAATGACAGAGAAATTGGAGACAGTGTGATGTGTTTCAGTTGTTGGGCCCTTATGTAGGCATGCAACTGCATTTTGAACACACTGTAATTACATGAACAGATTATTGGACTACCTAATAAAATGGGCACCCCAGTAATCCATTTCTAAAATAATAAAAACATGAATTAAATGTGTTTTTTAATCAATATTATTCACACAATTCATATTCTTAATGATAAGCCTTAACTGAAAGAAAAACCTTTGCTTCGAGGTTCATTTCCAATTCACAGAGACCCTAAATTTGTTTCAACATCCCAGTTCTTCTGGAAAATAGTAGTTCTGTATTTCATTTGATGGTATTAGAACTGACTGTGTAATAACATACTCTTATATATCACAAAGCCATCTCTACTTTTGTCATTTTACGTTTTAATAAGAGAAGATGTAATGGGGGCTGGGGAGGAGATAGGGAAAGAACCTTTGGGGTGGAGAAAGGAGAAGACACCTGGATATTCCCTCTTGTTAGTTGTGCCCACATCCTTTTTAAAGGTGTGACTCTTGCCGAGAGATCCCAACAATGTAGGCAGCTATTTTTCTGAACCTGACACTGCTGTGAAATCAGAGGACAGAGTCATAATTCCAGCTTCTTCTCTTCTAAAGAGAGAATGTAGAGAATTCTCTGAATTTTTTTTAACCTACTAAATTCTAAAATACAGTGATGTAACAAATGTAAGTTTCTATTAAGTCATATTTGGAGCACTGTAGAAGGTAAGGTCTGTTGGCATGATGTTCCCCAAATATTGTCAAGACAAATCCATCAACAGCCCCAGCTTTCTCTGCAGTGGGGTGGCATTTTGAGCTACAATAAAAGGTAACTAGTCTCCACCACTTAGTGTTTCTAGCAAGATTTAGCAAAGTTGCAAAATGAGTTCTGCGATATTCAGTTCCTTCCAGCCCTCTGTTAAGGATGGCAGTTCTTCCAGAGACCTGAACAATGATGTAATAACTCAATTTCATCTTTTTGCCTTTGGAACTGGTCTGTGACTTTCCACAAGAATTTCTGGTGTTTGTTCAGAAATCGGATGGTAGTTGGCTAACAACCATTACCAAATCCATACCTTGGTTGTTGCGGGCTGGTCCTAAACATGAATAAAACAGAGGCTGCATTATCCCTTTAAGTTACTCATTTCCTTCTTTCCATTCAGTCACTGATTCCTAGCTCCAAACATTAGAGCCGTGAGTAAGACAGCTTTCTGATGATGACAAAAGTGTACACCCAGTGAAATCTTTATAGAATATACTTCTATTAACATAAAAGCTCCATTTCATCACTTCATGTTGTCTATAGCTTTTGTGGAAAAGGAAATTTTTCTTCATCTGAGTGATGAATATAAAATTATAGAGGAAACAGGAGGTTTGGGGTCCTTTGTTGATAAATTCTCAGAAATGCTTCACCAACCTGTGGCTGCCAAAGCACATTTTAGTGACAACCAAGGTTTCATCCTTGTTACTCATTCTTTAAAATGTGACTTGATAGCGCTTACAATATAGTAGCCTGTGTGAAGAGGAACTGTTCTTCAGACATTTGAAAAACAGAAGTATCCAGTTTTGGCCCAGTTGAGTATCATTATTCTTAAATTTTTGCATGCTTTAAAAAGATATAAGGCTTCCTGATAAAGTGTTTGTCAATGGATGAAAAGTGCACACTCAAAAGCACTCAGACAATGGCCTGGTACCTAGTAGGTACTTAATAAGTACGTGTGGTCAAGAATCTGAAGCCAACTGAATCATAATCAGAAAACAACGCTTAAGTGAAAGAACAAGGCTGGCTTCTGCACCCCCTCCCCAGTAAGTGAATCTCTAAAATGAGTCATTTTCTTATCTGTAAAATCTGAATAATAATTCTTACTCATGGGGTTATTATGGAATCTAAATGAGATAACGTGGGAAAGTTTTTCATAAGCAGTTGAGTTCTATTTATATAGAAAGTTTATCACAAACAAATCTTGAGAGCTTCGTAAGTTAAGTGTTGTGTTCTTGTTTTTTTTTTAATAGTATGCACAGTTTTACAAGAATTTTGAACTTAAATGGCAATGTTGAAAATTTTATTACATTCTTTTTCCTTTGGGTAATTTATACTTGTATATTTTGAGCCAAAGAGTAGAAAACAAAAGAAGTCCTACATCTTAAATAGATTTAATACTAGATTTTGAGTATTGAAAACCACAAGTGCAAAATCGGTTTCTGATATTTAGATGTCTTCACATATTTGCAGTGTATGGAATATGGGGCTAAGGACTGTAATTAGACCTCAATTTTCAGCCATCTAGGCCTCTTGCTACATTTTGGTGACCTTTATTAAGTTGAACCATGCAAAATTTCTGTTTTGACCACTTTTCATTAAAAATGTTAATATTCAACCTAATATAATTGTATTTTTGTTACTGCATGGGTTTTTATTTGTTCATCTGCTCTTTCCAACACAGACACCTGGAGGGTAGGGATTGTATCAATCTCTAAAATGAAATCGGGACATCTGAGTTCAGACAATGTAAAAAATAAAATAAGAATGTAAAATGTCTTTTCATGTGAACTGCAAATACTATTACTGACACCCTTCACGGAGATGATGGATGGGAAATCATAGTTGCTAGACCCCCTAAGAGTGAACTCCACATTCCTAGGGAGCATTCGGCTCCAACTGGGAGCAGTCCTGCCCAGCTGGCCCTCTGGGTAGGCACCTCCCCCTCCAGCCACCTCCTCAGTCCTGAGGCTCCCATACACCTTCATTACCCCTGCTGTTATCACCAGTGGGCTGGGATAGCTGCTGGGCCTGCGGTTTACCCAGTTAGGGGGATTCGGGATGTCCCTATAGCACAGCTTTTCAAAACTTTTTAACTGTGACTTATAGTAGGAATGCATTTTGCATCATGACCTAGTACAAGGGTATGTGTGTTTCTCCATTCGTACGTAGGGTTTTTTTTTTTTTCATATGCTGTGTGGTGTGGGTCACATTTCATTCTTTTTCCATGTGATTGTCCCATTATTGCAGCACTATTTGTTGAATTTTTTGTTTGTTTGTTTTTGTTGGTTTCTTTGTTTGTTCTGCAAAGTGCATGGGTCGGGAATTGAACCTGGGTCTCCTACATGGCAGGCAAGAATTCACCACCAAACTACCCTCACACCCCCAGTTTGTTTTTATATATTTATCAGTAAGTGTATTAGTCTGATAAGACACAGAATCTTTGTCATCTAGGCAGATTACTTAGATGGTTAAAAACCTTTCATAACTTGTCACTAAGAGCAAACAATAATCCAAGAGTGAAAACCAAGTTCTTATTTTTTTTTTCCTTTTTTTTTTTATTAATTAAAAAAAGAATTAACAAAACAATTAGAAATCATTCCAATCTACATGTACAATCAGTAATTCTTAATAACATCACATAGTTGCATATTCATCATTTCTTAGTACATTTGCATCAATTTAGAAAAAGAAATAAAAAGACAACAGAATAAGAATTAAAACAATAATAGAAAGAAAAAAAACAAAAAACCTATACCTCACATGCAGCTTCATTCAGTGTTTTAACATAATTGCATTACAATTGGGTAGTATTGTGCTGTCCATTTCTGAGTTTTTATATCCAGTCCCGTTGTACAGTCTGTATCCCTTCATCTCCAATTATCCCTTCTCTTTTTTTTTTTTTTTTAATTAACGGAAAAAAAGAAATTAACCCAACATTTAGAGATCATACCATTCTACACATGCAATCATTAATTCTTAACATCATCACATAGATGCATGATCATCATTTCTTAGTACATTTGCATTGGTTTAGAAGAACTAGCAACATAACCGAAAAAGATATAGAATGTTAATATAGAGAAAAAAATAAAAGTAATAATAGTAAAATCAAAACAAAACAACACAAGACAAAACAAAAACCTATAGCTCAGATGCAGCTTCATTCAGTGTTTTAACATGATTACTTTACAATTAGGTATTATTGTGCTGTCCATTTTTGAGTTTTTGTATCTAGTCCTGTTGCACAGTCTGTATCCCTTCAGCTTCAATTACCCATTGTCTTACCCTGTTTCTAACTCCTGCTGAACTCTGTTACCAATGACATATTCCAAGTTTATTCTCGAATGTCCGTTCACATCAGTGGGACCATACAGTATTTGTCCTTTAGTTTTTGGCTGGATTCACTCAGCATAATATTCTCTAGGTCCATCCATGTTATTACATGGTTCATAAGTTTATCTTGTCTTAAAGCTGCATAATATTCCATCGTATGTATATACCACAGTTTGTTTAGCCACTCTTCTGTTGATGGAGATTTTGGCTGTTTCCATCTCTTTGCAATTGTAAATAATGCTGCTATAAACATTGGTGTGCAAATGTCCGTTTGTGTCTTTGCCCTTAAGTCCTTTGAGTAGATACCTAGCAATGGTATTGCTGGGTCGTATGGCAATTCTATATTCAGCTTTTTGAGGAACCGCCAAACTGCCTTCCACAGTGGTTGCACCCTTTGACATTCCCACCAACAGTGGATAAGTGTGCCTCTTTCTCCGCATCCTCTCCAGCACTTGTCATTTTCTGTTTTGTTGATAATGGCCATTCTGGTGGGTGTGAGATGATATCTCATTGTGGTTTTGATTTGCATTTCTCTAATGGCCAGGGACATTGAGCATCTCTTCATGTGCCTCTTGGCCATCCGTATTTCCTCTTCTGAGAGGTGTCTGTTCAAGTCTTTTTCCCATTTTGTAATTGGGTTGGCTGTCTTTTTGTTGTTGAGATGAACAATCTCTTTATAAATTCTGGATACTAGACCTTTATCTGATATATCATTTCCAAATATTGTCTCCCATTGTGAAGGCTGTCTTTCTACTTTCTTGATGAAGTTCTTTGATGCACAAAAGTGTTTAATTTTGAGGAGTTCCCATTTATTTATTTCCTTCTTCAGTGCTCTTGCTTTAGGTTTAAGGTCCATAAAACCGCCTCCAGTTGTAAGATCCATAAGATATCTCCCAACATTTTCCTCTAACTGTTTTATGGTCTTAGACCTAATGTTTAGATCTTTGATCCATTTTGAGTTAACTTTTGTATAGGGTGTGAGAGATGGGTCTTCTTTCATTCTTTTGCATATGGATATCCAGTTCTCTAGGCACCATTTATTGAAGAGACTGCTCTGTCCCAGGTGAGTTGGCTTGACTGCCTTATCAAAGATCAAATGTCCATAGATGAGAGGGTCTATATCTGAGCACTCTATTCGATTCCATTGGTCGATATATCTATCTTTATGCCAATACCATGCTGTTTTGACCACTGTGGCTTCATAATATGCCTTAAAGTCAGGCAGCGCGAGACCTCCAGCTTCGTTTTTTTTCCTCAAGGTGTTTTTAGCAATTCGGGGCACCCTGCCCTTCCAGATAAATTTGCTTATTGGTTTTTCTAATTCTGAAAAATAAGTTGTTGGGATTTTGATTGGTATTGCATTGAATCTGTAAATCAATTTAGGTAGGATTGACATCTTAACTATATTTAGTCTTCCAATCCATGAACACGGTATGCCCTTCCATCTATTTAGGTCTTCTGTGATTTCTTTTAGCAGTTTTTTGTAGTTTTCTTTATATAGGTTTTTTGTCTCTTTACTTAAATTTATTCCTAGGTATTTTATTCTTTTAGTTGCAATTGTAAATGGGATTCGTTTCTTGATTTCCCCCTCAGCTTGTTCATTACTAGTGTATAGAAATGCTACAGATTTTTGAATGTTGATCTTGTAACCTGCTACTTTGCTGTACTCATTTATTAGCTCTAGTAGTTTTGTTGTGGATTTTTCCGGGTTTTCGACGTATAGTATCATATCGTCTGCAAACAGTGATAGTTTTACTTCTTCCTTTCCAATTTTGATGCCTTGTATTTCTTTTTCTTGTCTAATTGCTCTGGCTAGAACCTCCAACACAATGTTGAATAATAGTGGTGATAGTGGCCAAGTTCTTATTTTGCATGAAGTTACATCTGATAAGAAAACTATTAAAAATCTTGTAAAAGTATAAAATCTTAGCCAACCTTCTCCACAACCAATAACATTTACTTTCAACAAGACTTCTACAACTTTCTTTGTCCATCCATTTTGTCCTACATATTCCTGTTTCTCTTTCAGTAACAGTTATTTTACTTTAGAGGAAAAAGTACTCTTTTTCCGCAACAAAAACACTTCCTCCATATTTTACATATTTAAATTACCAAAAAAAAGGTCTTGAAATCAATCTTCAAGCTAACATCCTACAAAACACAAAACCTGTTTGTTTGTGCTTTTCTTTTTTCCCCCTTTTTTGTGAAAAATAGCATATAAAAAAGCAATAAATTTCAAAGCATATCACAACAGTTAGTGGTAGAACAGATTTCAGAGTTTGGTATGGGTTATAATTCCACAATTTTAGGTTTTTATTTCTAGCTGCTTTAAGATACTGGAGACTAAAAGAAATACCAATATAATGATTCAGCATTTGTACTCATTTGTGAAACCCTACCTTCTCTGTATAACTCAACCATCACCTTTGATCTTTCTCCCTTTCTTTTGCAGATATTTGGGTTATGCTCTTCTAACTTTTCCATGTCAGAAGGGGCTGTTGACAGTATGGGATAGGGGAATGGAACTAGTTGATGTTCTGGCAAGACTGGTCCCTCTTTCAGGACTAATCTGAAAGATTGTGGGTTTCTAGAAAGTTACTCTAGTGATTGGAACCTTTGTAGAATCTTGTGTAATGCCCTGGGTGTTCTTCAGGATTGGCAGGAATGGTTTTGGTTGGGGTTTGACAAGTTTTGGTAGTCTAACTGCAGCTTGGGTAAGAGTGGCCTTCTAGTAGCCTCTTGACTCTATTTCTTAGCCACTGACACCATAACTGTTACACATTTTCCCCCTTTTGCTCAGAATGGCGTTGTTGACTCCATGGCATCAGGGCTGGACTCATCCCTGGAAGTCATCTCCCATGCTGCCAGGGAGACTTTAGAGGGGAGGGCAATGATTTCACTTGCAGAGTTGGGCTTAGAGAGAGAGAGGCCACATCTGAACAACCAAAGAGGTCCTCCAGAAATAACTCTTAGACATACATGTAGGTAGGCTAAGCTTCTGTGCTACATGCATAAGCTTCACAAGAGCAAGCCTCAAGATCAAGGGCTTGGCCTATTGATTTGGGTATCCCTAATGTTTGACACAGTATCAGGGGTTTCCCTGGTATTAAAATTTTATCATTCCATATTTTTTCTCCCATCCCTCAAGGGACTTTGCCAATACTTTTTGATTATCTGTTTAATATACTCTGGGATATATGCAGGCGTTACATTAAGCTATACAGGATTAAAGGCTCACTCCTATCCTGGGCTCTCTGCATTTGGGTTGCTTAAGTGATCAGTCCAGACAGGTTGAGTTACATTATGTGCTACAGAAAATTTAAGTTGTAGACAAAATAAACCTTTCTTCCTTTGGTCTCAAAGAGTAGATGACGTTCTAAAATATATACAATGTATTTCTTACCCCTATGATTTGAATGACCTTAATCCTGCTGATTGGCTTCATTCTTACCTCTAAATACCAGGCGCTATTTATCTATCTATCTGTGTGTGTGTGTGTGTGTGTGTGTGTGTGTGTGTGTGTGTGTCTGTCTGTCTGTCTGTCTGTCTGTCTGTCTGTCTGTCTGTCTGTCTGTCTATCTATCTATCTATCTATCTATCTATCTATCTATCTATCTATCTATCTATCTATCACAGCCTCTCAAAATCCAGAAATAATAATTAACTGCTCCAGGTGAAATGTTACTGCTATAAGAACTTACAATCTAGGCCCCTGTTTTCTTACAAGCATTTTCTAAATGAGACCATACAATATTTGCTCTTTTGTTTCTGGCTTATTTCGCCTCACCAAATGTCCCACAGGTTCATTCCTGACGTTGCATGCCTCACAACTTCGTTCCTTTTTGTAGCAGCACAATATTTGATCATATGCAGTACCCAGTTTTGAGAAGTTGTCTAGTAAGTCTTCTTTGGAATGAGGACCCAGTTAAATCGTGGAGTTTTTTTTTACTTCCTGAGGAAGGGAAAAAAAATGTCTGCTCAATATTTAAGATTTTTATACTTCTTAAGCAACTGTGGTCTGAATCAGTTTTTATCAGGATTCATTTTCCTATTCCTTTTTTTTGAAAGGCCTCAACCTTGCAGGCAAATCCAACATGGGGCTGTGGCTTCCCCAACAAGGTTCTGAAACCCATATAGGATTAATTATAAGCAGGGATGCCTCTTTTTGGGGATTGTGGAACTTTTTCGAAGGACTGAGACTATTACCAGCACCTGTTGATATGCACGTGTGTACAGACGGTGAGGTTATTTACCTTTATTCCTGGTTCACATTCTTAACATTCCTTTATTATTTTATCCTACCTATAAGTTGAAATGTAAGTGTATTGAAAATCCTATGTAGAGCCACGTCGCTGCATCTAGACTATGGAATATGCAAGTACAATTAGCAGCTTGGGAATATTTTGGTTTTAATCAAAAGTTTGAAAAGTTTTGAGTACACCATTAATTCAACTCTAAAATTTTGCAGACTATGTATATATATTTATTTCTATTAGAATTAACAAAAATAAACCCTAGGAGGTATATTTTGCCTACCTCAAAATTCAGATATCCTTCTTTAATGTGGCTTTCCCAGTGACCCACTGCTTTAAATTTGGAAAGAGTCGTATAAATTTTCTAAGGGGAAAAAAAGGAAACAGTTACTTCTCCCTATATGGCTTCAATATCATAACTGTATCATATCTGAAACCCTGCTAAGCAAGCAGGAACTAGAAGCTCAGGGATTTCCCATTCAGGTGAATTCAGAAAGGATTCAGAATGCTACTCCAGAGGAGCACTTCTAACTCACTCACCTTCCATCGTCACTGATTTTTGAAGTGTAAAGCCTCTTGCAGAGTGTTTTGATTGGAATTGGTGTAGTCCTGCCGGTAAGAGCTGACTTAAGGGAAATGTGGCAATCATAGGAAATGTCCTTTCAAGAGCTCAGAGAAAAGCCTCATGGATCCAGGATTAGGTGAAGTGTAGTGTAGGCGAGCCACAAAATCTGGATGGTTCATTTTAGCCCCTGACCCAGTCTATACCCTTGAGTAAATCACTTAACCCCTCTGTGCCTGGGCTTTCAACTGTAAAATGGAGATAAGACCATTTCCTAAGCTTCACTAAAAGGAAAATTATAAATTTTGAGAGAGGGAAATTAACTTTATTGGCAGACTGAAGGTCTACAATATTTTAATATGAACTGTATAACACAAAGAGTCAACCTTAATGTAAATTATGGACTTTAGCTAATAATATAATTATGATAATATTGGTTCATCAGCTGTAACAAATGCACTGCACTAATGTAAAATGTTAATAATGGGGAAAGCTCTGTGTGAGGAGTGGGTGGGGAAGTTAGTTATATAGGAACCCTGTACTTTCTCATGTTTTTTCTGTAAACCTACAGCTGCTCTTAAAAAAAAGATAATAGGGGGTGCAAGGGTGGTTCAGTGGTAGAATTCTAGCCTGCCATGCGGGGAGACTTGGGTTGGATTCCCAGTCCATGCACTTCCCAAAAACAAACAAACAAGCAAAACAAACAACAGACAACCAAAAATTCAACAAATGGTTCTGCAATAAAAAAGGATTGTATGTCAAGAATGTTGCAATCTTATCTCCATTTTACAATTGACAGCCCAGGCACAGGGGGGTTAAGGTACTCACATGGAAAAACAATAAAATGTGACCCTGCCATACAGCATACAAAAAATATATATATATAATAGCACTTCTATATCTAAAACAAAACCAGTTTCTGAGAAAACTAGATAACAAATCTCCATATTACTTTCTAAATCATGTCTTAGTTTCCAAATTTACTTTATTTTCTACTGGAACCAGCTATTTCTCTTAAATAGCTAGATTATTATATTGTTTTGGCCTTGTTCCTAACAAATGCATTCCTTAATTTTTTTTTCTTTTTGTATGCTATATGGTAGAGGTCACATTTCATTCTTTTTCCATATAACTATCCCATTACTGCAGCACCATTTGTTGAAATTTTGGGTGTGTGGGTGGGGGGGATGTGTGTTCATGGGCTGGGAATTGAACCCAGGTCTCCCTCATGGAAGGCGAGAATTCTATCACTGAACCACCCTTGTACCCCCCAATTTCTTTTTTTTTTAATTAGAGAAGTTTTGCATTTACAGAGCAATCATGCATAAAATACAGGATCCCAATATATCACCCTATTTATTAACACCTTGCATTAGTGTGGAACATTTGCTACAATTCATAAAAACACATTTTTATAATTATACTATTAACTATAATCTATGGTTTAACTTAGGGTTTACTGTTTATATAAACCATGGACTTTTTTTTTTTTAATTATTGTTACCATGTATACAATCTAATACTTTCCCTTTTAAGCACACTCAGATGTATTCAGTGCTGTTAACTGTGTTTACAGTGTTGCGCTACCATCACCACCATCCATTACCAAAACATTTCCATCATTTCAAATAGGAACCCTGTGTTTTTGAAGGCTTAAATTCCCATCCCCATTCCCTATCCCCACCTTATATCCTGGTAACCCATATTCTAGATTCTATACTCTGTAAACTACGATTTCGCTTATTCAACTTATCTCACATCAGTGAGATCATACAGTATTACTCCTTTTTCTGTCCGGTTTATTTCACTCAACCTGATGCCTTATGTTGTTCCGTGTATCACAACTTCATTCCTTTTTATGGCTGAATGTATATATATACCATTCATCATATACAACCATTCCTCGGTTGATGTAGACTAGGGTTGCTTCCATCTTTTGGCAGTTGTGCATAATGCCGCTGTGAACGTTGGTGTGCAAATGTCTGTTCAAGTCCCTGCTTTCATTCTTTTGTGTGTATACTTAGTAATGGGATTGCCAGGTCTTTTGGTAATTCTGCACCTGGCTTTTTGAGGATCTGCTAAGCCGTTTTCTACAGAAGCTGCACCAATTTACATTGCCACCAGCAATGAATGAATGTTTCTATTTCTCCACATCCTTTCCAACATTATTTTCCTTTTTCTTTTTTTTTTATTAGCAGCTACAAATGCATGGGAGATGGTATATCATTGTGGTTTTGATTTGCATTTCTCTAATGGCTAATGATAATTAGTATCTTTCCAGGCACTTTCTGGCCATTTGTATATCCTTTTCGGAGAGATGCCTATTCAAGTCTTTTGGCCATTTTTTAAAATGCAGTTTTATTGAGATATATTATATATTCACACACCACACAATCATCCAG
Source organism: Tamandua tetradactyla (assembly GCF_023851605.1). NCBI lineage: Eukaryota > Metazoa > Chordata > Mammalia > Pilosa > Myrmecophagidae > Tamandua > Tamandua tetradactyla. The sequence continues at coordinate 144,690,525 of NC_135329.1, forward strand.
ATTGTGCAGTGTTCACAGTATCATCATATAGCTGTGCAGTCTTCACCATATTCAATTTTTGAACATTTTCATTACTCAAAAGAAAATAAAATTTTTTTACATTTAGTGACTCAATGTATAAATTAAAAAATGTTTTTGCATGGGGAAGAACACAGGAATGTCAGTATTGCAGGGTGTTGAAAATAGATGGTCATTCATATTTTAAAAATTTAACTTCTATGTGAGACTAAAGCAAGAAATGTTTATTTGGTGCAAAATTTATATTTTAATTAGTACATTTCCTAATTTTACTTATATGGACAGTTTAATTGAAAAGCATAACTAATGGAACCTTGAATAGGGCATGAGATTTTGTAGGTTTGTCCAGGTTAGTGTGATGCCCCAATAAATCTGAGTGATTTGAACAGTGAATAAAGAAGTATTTGCCAAGTCCCCTTGGGGGAGTGGAGAGATAGGGGGAAAATTCAACTTCCCCATTTGGAGATATTCCTGATATTCTTGCAAGCAAATCAGTAGGCTGAATCCTCAGTCTTGGAGTTGTCCCTATGAGACTTATCTCCACAAAGGATAGGCTAAGCCTACTTAAAATTAGGCCTAAGAGTCACCCCCAGAGAACCTCTTTTGCTGCTCAGATGTGGCCTCTCTCTCTCTCTCTCTCTCTCTCTCTGTCTCTCTCTCTCTCTATTTCTCAGCCAACACGACAAGTAAGCTCACAGCCCTCCCCCTCTCTACGTGGGAATATGACTCCCAGGGGAGTAGATCTCCCTGGCAACGTGGAACAGAAATCCTAGAATGAACTGGGACTCAGCATCAAGGGATTGAGAAAACCTTCTCAGCTGAAAGGGGAAGAGAGAAATGAGACAAAATAAAGTATCAGTGGCTTAGAGATTTCAAACAGAGTCGAGAAGTTACCCTGGAGGTTATTCTTACGCATTATATAGATATACCCTTTTTAGTTTATGGTGTATTAGAGTAGCTAGAGGGAAGTGTCTGAAACTGTAGAGCTGTATTCCAGTAGCCATGTTTCTTGAAGATGACTGGATAATGATATAGCTTTCGCAGTGTGACTGCGTGATTAGAAAATCTTGTGTCTGATGCTCCTTTTATTTATAGTATGGACAGATGAGTAAAAAATATGGATAAAAAATAAACAAATAATAGGGGGGACAAAGATTAAAATTAAGTGAGTAGATTGAAATACTAGAGGTCAATGAAAGGGAGTGGTAAGGGGTATGACATTTATGAGTTTTTTCTTTTTTCTTTCTTTTTCTGGAGAGATGCAAATGTTCAGAAAAGATGATCATGGTGATGAATACACAACTGTGTGATGATATTGTGAGCCATTATTTATAACCATGTCAAGAATGTCCATGTGTCAAGAAGGATTGTATGTCAAGAATGTTGGTATGTCGGTTCATTGTTTATAATAAAAATATTGAAAAAAAAGAATAAAAGTGAAAAAGAACACCCATTATTTATTCATTTTTTGTATTTTTTTTCTATTTCATCTTACCAAGCACTGGATAAAGGGACTGTCAGTCACAAGGTTTTCATGACTACATGGTCACACCTTAAAAGGTTTATAATTATTCAGTCATCTTCAAGAATCTATTTTATTGAATTACAGTTAAACAGTTGCAGGTATTTCCCTCTAGCTACTCCAATACACCAAAAACTGAAAGGGTATATCTATGTACTACATAAGAAAAACCTTCAGAATGACCTCTAGGCTCTATTTGAAAACTCTCAGCCACTGAAACTTTTTTTGTTTTTCATTTCTCTTCCCCTATTTGGTCAAGAAGGCTTTCTCATTCCTCATGATGCCAGCGCCAGGTTCATTCCCAGGAGTCACATCCTATGTTGCCAGGGAGATTTACACCCCTGGGAGTCATGTCCATGTAGTGGGGGTAGAGGTGGGGAGAGCAGTGAGCTCACCTCAGGATTTGATTTAGAGAAATAGAGGCTATATCTGAGCAACAAAAGAGGTTCTCTGTGGGGGGTGGGGGTGGGGGGGACTCTTAGGCACAATCGTAAGTAGGCTTAGCCTCTCCTTTGTAGGAAGAAGTTTCATACGGGAAAGCCCCGAGATTGAGGGCTCAGTGTATTGAATTGGTTGTCCCCACTTCTTGCATAAGGAGTTCCCCAGATGGGGAAGTTTAATATTTCCACCTTTATCCCCAGCCCTTCCAGGAGACTTTGCATATGTGTTTTAATCTGCCCAGATTACTCTGGATGTGTTGCTTTTTGCCTATTTTTTTATTGGGGTATTTGTCTTTCTTGTTAAGTTGAAGAATATATTTATATATTCTGGATATTAAACTTTTATCAAATATGTGGCTTCCAAATATTTTTTCCCATTGTGTAAGTTATTGGCATTCTTAATGTTTATTGATGTCTTATCCAGTAGCTATAACACATGTTAACAAAACTCTTCATAGGCTTATATGTTTAAGTCCTTTTTTTAAGAAGACTTCTGGTGACTAACTTCTGGTAAATAATCTCAGCAGCATGTTGGGCCTGTTTTAGAATAATTTTCAGAATAAAGAATTCTTCAGCCCAACAGGTTAATCTGCTAGTTGCCAATCCCAGGTTGTTTGTAGTCTATTTAATACTTATGATAGGGTTTTGTTGCATTCATACTGTCCTACACAAGCAAGTAAAGCTGTGGTTGCACCAAGTATGTCCTCCTTTCACTATGTTAGATGTTGTGCTTTTGAAATCTTGTCTCAGAGAATGAAAAGCTGAGCAAATACTTGATTTTCCTTCCAGCTTCCCAAGCAGCACTGGTGTTGAAACACCGTCTCACTTCTGGCTGATACATTAGGACCTTTTTTTTGTCTGTGAGCAGTTCAGACTCACTGGAATGTTCTTACTGAATGCCAGTTACTTAGGTGCATTAGTCAAATGTAATTGATTGTTATGATATGCCACCAGCTCAGGCGAAGTAATCCGGCTCTTTAATTGAATATGCTACTGTAGAAGACAAAGTGTAAATCATCGAATACAGAGTCTAGCAATTTTTTTCACAATGAATACAATGTGTCTATGATTGCATCCTCAATATAGCCAGACAAAAGAGATGGCTAATTATTTAAGACTGGTCACTGGGGGAGTCCTAAGAATCCTTCTCAAGATTCATCTCGTTGTCTTGAAATAATCCCATGTTTCCTACAGAAACCTTTAGAGGGTTTGGGAGGGGTATTACTATGCATATACATACACAAACATTTACTATTGCAATTAAAACATAGATAACTTATGAGAATAATTTGAGAGCCAAGACATCTTAACTGTCATCCATTCATTACAACTTTGGCATAAACTTGAGACCTTATATTTTATAGAAATTATCACAGCAGCTCCAAGTCTTCTCTCTCTTAATCCAATAATAAATGTAATCATTTAGTACAAACTAAAGATATGTACAAATGCAATGATTTAGAGAAGGGTTTCTTTGTCATTGTTGACAGGTAGTTGAAAAATAAGAGTTTCACGTTCAGTCCAAGACCTGGAAGGTGAGCCTCTCCCTGCTCCAGGAAACCTTGCTCTTCTCGGCCTTTTTCTCACCCTTCTCGGCTCTGTCACCAGGATACTCTAGCCCCTCACATTGCCTGCCAAGCACTGGTCTGAAGCTCTTTCTTCATTGATTCTCTGAAGTCCTTAGAATGCATCAGATATTAGGGCCCTTCTGTCTTGTGCATGGCCGAGGGGAGCAGTGAATCCCCTAACTTTTGGAAAGATGGTGCTGTGTAATTCCAAACATGTTAAAATTCTGCAAAATGAGTAGATCCTTGTTATTTTTTCTCTCTCACTCTAAAATTATTGCTAAGAATAGAGGAGAGGCAAATAGACTCAGAAGCTTTGTCTGTGACCCCTCCGTGACTCAACCCAGCATTATTAATTTGCTGTGGGAGTTGGGCTTTGAATCTGTTAGAAGAAATTACTGAGGTGGGGCTCTTTGCATTAGAATCTGTACTTCTAATGAATTGATTCTGTAACCCCTTTGTGTGAAAAACAAAGGGTAAGATTAGAGGCGGGAACAGAGAACTAGAGATGGGGAAAGTGATGCTGCTGTTATTTTCCTCCATCATTTTTGTCTGCGTCCCTCCCTCCCAGTATCCCTTTCTACAGACCAGGTTTCCCTCCCCAGTCATTTTCTCCTCTCTTTTTCCCTCTCACCCCCAAAGTGATGATGATAAATGCTTGCTGAGGGACCCATTTACATTCTCACCTTTTCCTGCTATCTCAAGATATTCCAGTGTCCCCATAAATTTGTATACGGAAGGATTCTGTGTGCTCCAACTGAGGGAAACCTACTTCCAGTTTGTTCATTTCCAGGAAGAACTTAAGTATAGCTAGAGCACATGACAACTTTCCAGGTAATAGTGTGCTTATTCTGGGTTGACCTCCAGGTTCGTGGGTAAGAATGCTCAAGAGAGGAATAGCTGAGTTCACTGAGGGCTGTCAGTATGCTATTCTTCTAGAAGAATGATGGCTGATAAAGAAGCTAGATTGGTTTAGAAACATCACCTAGATGAGGTCTTACACATTACATCCCCCTCTAAAGTAAAGAAATTGAATATCTTTTAAATCAGCAAAAACAGGCCATTAGATAGAAAAATGAGCAAACAATATGTATCGGCAACCCACAAAAGAAGAAACAAAAATGGCCAATAAACATGTGAATAACAGTTGTAATCAGAAAAACAAATTAAAATGACAGATAGGCCTTTTCACCTATTAGACTGGCAGAAATGGAAGTAATCAGTAGTATCTATTGGGGAGGCTGTGGGGAAATAGATACTCTCAGACTCGGTGGGGGTCGAAATCGTTTTCACATTTTACAGCTATCTTGGCAGTTTGTATGAACATTTAAAATGCACACACATTTGGGTCAAACAGTTCCAGGTGTGTGGTTATCTATCCTCCAGAAATACTTATACATGGTCATAAAGCTATTTGTATAAGGGTCTTCCTTGCAGTATTCTTTGTAATAGAAACCTACTGTAAACACCCTAAATGACCACCAGTAGGAGACCAGCTAAATAAATCATAATTCATCCATAACTTTAAAAACCATGGAGCTGATTGAAAAGCTGAGGGACATCTGTATATACTAATATGAAATTATTTCTAGGCTATATTGTTAATTCAAAACAGCAAGCTTCATAGAAGTACATATTTGTATGATTCCATTCACTTTGAAATGTGTATAAATATATTGATATGTAGCTAAATGCATAGATAAACTTCTGAAAAAATATTTACCAAACTGTTAACATGAGGGGAGATGAATTAGGATAAGGGGGCAAAGTGGAATTTTTAATTTTTTACTCTGCATATTTCTGATCATTTTTTTCAACAATGAGAATAAATTTATGTATTGTTTGTATAATTAATTAAGAATATACCTAAATAGGAAAAATGCAGTTTATGTTTTCTGGGAAAAGCACTCTGAATTCTTCCCAAAAAGACAGTTCAGGAAACCAAAGGTGGGTGTAATGGAAGTTTCTCCTTTTTTATTTTGGTAGTGGTTGGTCTATTTATATAATGAAAAATGTGTGAGTCTTTTTCCATACGCTTTTTGGGAAGCATATCTGCCTAGTCTGCACATGAGGCTGTCAGCGGGTACAGGTGGCAGAGGCAGCCACCTACCTGCAGATTGAAGGGGATGGGTGTATCTCATCCACACTTGCTGATTGGAAACAGAGAGTCCATTATCAAGCCTGGTTCCATGTAAAATGTTACTCTGTGCCATTGTCCCCATCCCTTCCTGGCTGCCCCCAGGGCTTAGTTGGAATTAGAATCTCAGCTATCAGAGAAACTAAGGGAGGCTCAGGATTCAGGCTATTATTAATTTCCTTAGAGTTCACTCTATAAAAATGCTGCTCTAGGTCTCTGACCACCAGGGATATAGCACTGCTTCTCCCTTGGCTCTAGGGTTACCCTCCATAAGTGCATATCATATAGCAATCAATGGTGTATGTATCAGTTGCCCTCTTCAGGTTAAGAGTTGTAGTTTGTGCATCTTTATATCCCCTGCACCTAATATAAGAGCCTGGTATGTTGTAGATGCTCAAAAAATGACTGTTGAATGAATGATACAATGACTGAATGTAAAACACCTGCTTTATAAAACAACCTTTGAAAACTAGGGTTTTTCTATGTTTGGACATAAGGAAAACATCTAGCAGCACAATAATAACCTGTACAGTTAAAACTTAGACAAATGGCCAGTTGGTTCAGTGTCCAGGCTTTGGAGTTAATAACCTGTTTTCACATCCTGGCTCTTCCATTCATTGGCTGGTGACCTGGCCAAGTTCTTTAACTCCCTGCACCCCAGTTTCCAAATCTGTATCTCATGGGCTGGTTATTAGAATTCAATAAGATAATTAACATAAAGCTCTAATAGCAGGATCAGGCCTGCAGACGAGTTCATTCTTGGCAATTGTTACTTTCCAGAATCTTCAAGGCCTGAGTCACTCTAGTTGATTAAGTTTTCTGAACACCCCTTTAAACACCAAAGTGTTTCTTATTTAACTAATTTTGAAAGAAATCTTTTAGACATGAATTCTATTTCTTGAAACACTATAATGAGCACTTGAATCTTAACTTTTAACTCAGGAACATTATTTTTTGTTTGTTTGTTTTGACTTCCTAAAAAAATTTTTATTAATAAAACCAATCAACATACAATATGAACATTCTTTTTTTTCACCACAGTCATATATTCATCATCATGATCATTTCTTAGAAAATTTGCATCAATTCAGAAAAAGAAATAAAAAGAAAACAAAAAAAAATTGGTACATACCATACCCCTTACCCCTCCCTTTCATTGCTCACTAGCATTTCAGTCTACTAAATTAACTTTAACATTTGTTCCCCCTATTATTTACTTATTTTTAATCCATATGTTTTACTCATCTGTCCATAAGGTAGATAAAAGAAGCACCAGACACAAGGTTTTCACAGTCACACAGTCATCTTGTGAAAGCTGTATCATTATACAATCATCTTCAGGAAACATGGCTACTGGAACACAGCTCTACGTTTTTAGGCAGTTCTCTCCAGCCTGTCTGTTATGCCTTACCTAAAAAGGTGATATCTATTTAATGCATAAGAATAACCTCCAGGATAACCTCTTGACTCTGTTTGGAATGTTTCAGCCATTGACACTTTATTTTGTCTCATTTCTCTCTTCCCCCTTTTGGTTGAGAAGGTTTTCTCAATCCCTTGGTGATGAGTCCCATTCATTCTAGGATTTCTGTCCCATATTGCCAGGAAGGTCCACACCCCTGGAAGTCATGTCCCACGTAGAGAGGGGGAGGGCAGTGAGTTTGCTTGTCATGTTGGTGAGAGAGAGAGGGGCCACATCTGAGCAACAAAAGAGGTTCTCTTGGGGGTGACTCTTCGGCGTAATTTTAAGTAGGCTTAGCCTATCCTTTGCGGGTTAAGTTCATATGAATAAACCCCAAGATTGGGAGCTCCGCCTATTGCTTTGGTTGTCCCCACTGCTTGTGAGCATATCAAGAATTCTCCACCTGGGAAAGTTGAATTTTCCCCCTTTCTCACCATCCTCCCAAGGGGACCTTGCAAATACTTTTTTATTCGCTGTTCAAATCATTCTGGGATTTATTGGGGCATCACTCTGGATGAACTTACAAAATCTCATGCCGTACTCAAGGTTCCATGTACTTATGGTGTTCAATTAAGCTGTCCACATAAGTTATATTAGGAAATACACTAGTTGAAGTATAAATTTTGTACCAAATAAACATTTTTTGCTTTAGTCTCACACATAAAATAAAGTTTTAAAATATTAATTGCCATCTATTTTCAACACCCTGCATTATTGACATTCCTTTGTTCTTCCTCATGCAAAACATTTTAAATTTGTACATTTAGTCACTATCATTATACACTCTAGGCATTCCTAGATTATACTATTTTAGTCTTTATTGTCTATCTTTCCTTCTGGTTTCATTTGTGCCCCCAGGCCTCCTCCCTCTATCATTCTCACATTCAGCTTCATTCAGTGTACTGACATTATTGTTATAGGTAGTATTGTGCTATCCATTTCTGAATTTTTATAATCAGTCCCTTTGCACACTCTGTATCCCTTCAGTTCCAATTACCCAATATCTACCCTATTTCTATCTCCTGATAACCTCTGTTCTTAACTGAAATTATCCAAGTTCATTCATTAATGTTAGTTCATATCAGTGAGATCATACAGTATTTGTCCTTTTGTTTCTGGCTAATCTCACTCAGCATAATGTCCTTAAGGTCCATCCATGTTGTTACATACATCATAACTTTATTCTGTCTTATAGCTGCATAATATTCCATCGTATGTATATACCACAGCTTGTTTAACCACTTGTCTGTTGATGGACATTTGGGTTGTTTCCATCTCTTGGCTGCTATAAACATTAGTGTGCAAATGTCCGTTTATGTCCTTGCCCTCATGTCCTCTGAGTAGATCCTTAGCAATGGTATTGCTGGATCATATGTTAATTCTATACTTAGCTTCCTGAGGAACCGCCAAACTGCCTTCCACAGCCGTTGTACCATTTGACAATCCCACCAACAGTGGATAAGTGTGCTTCTTTCTCCACATCTTCTCCAGCACTTGTCATTTTCTGTTTTATTGATAATGGCCATTCTGGTGGGTGTGAGATGATACCTTGCTGTGGTTTTGATTTGCATTTCCCTAATAGCCAGGGAAGCTGAACATCTTTTCTCAGGAACATTATTATAAGCAGTATTCTAGCATCCTATGCATAATATAGAAGTACTGCCTGACCTTTTGGAGGTGTGTAGTACAGTAATGCTTTCCAGATTCTCTGCTTTTTGAGTTCTTATGTCTTATATTCCTTAATGATCAACTGTTAATACTTACTACCCTCAATAGCCTACTTTTAGTACTTCTCTCACTATTATAATTTTTTCAATTTGTTTTGCTCTTGGAAATTCAACAATAAACCATGTTATGATTGTGTATAAATAAGATGATGTCTTTTCATTTCCTGGTGCCTGCCCATGTTTAAAAACAAAAATGCATGTCTTGTGTTCATGGGTTTTAATAGGGGGATGGTTTATAACTAAGTAGGTCCAGTGTTTGTCTTCTAAATTTATGTTAACCTTTCTCAAATTAAATGATATATTTCTAGACTAGCCATCTGCCCTGGTGTGCACAGTATGAGATTGCTTTGCAATTATTTAGTAATGTTCTTTTTCTTGATTTGCAATTTGTCTTAGCGGGCACTTTTTCTCTCTCATATTCACTTCCTGATCTCTTTAAACCTCTGTGGGTATTCACCAGAGGTGAATTCCTCATTTCAGCCCTGTGCCCGCTGAGGCTTGCTGACCTCATGGATGCCTTGACTAGGGACCTAGTTTTGCCTTCATTATTCAGTGCAATGGGCACACTCAGGGCCTGTGTACCTCTGCGGTTTAACAGAGTGCAGTAATGCTGGGGAGGTGTCTGGGACTAAAGCTCATGTATCTGGAAGATAAGGAGACTTAATTTCCATCTCAAAGAAGTTCCGGGTGCACTATGACCCTTCCAGAAGCAGGAGGAGGCTGTCACGTACTATGAGGGAAGCTTATGGAATTTGGAAACTCAAGGTCTGTACTTATCTTGGCTCTGCAACTCACAAATATACGAGTTACTTTGTGTTGTGCAGATCACCTCATCTCTGAGACTCGGGTTTTTTCATCGGTGAAGGTGAGGATATATGTCTTCTATCTGTATTATGAAATTGAGGTAAAATTCAAATGAAATAACAGATGAAAGTACTTTAGAGTGTGTGGTGCTAGCAAATGTTGTCATCATCATCATTGCGACTATTGTTATGAAAAAATATTCTAAAGCCAAGGGCCTTGAAGAGCTGGCTCCCTGGAACATCTGGTTGTTTTCCTGCTTTTAGTTACTTTAAATAATTTTTGCCCTCAAATATACTAAATTTCAAGTTGGCAGAGGAGTCCATGGTTACATAGAGGTACATACAGTTATATATTTTAAAAGTTTCTTTCCTAATGTCTTTTTTCCCCCCAGTTTCTAAACTTAGAAATTAATTTTTCATAGGCCTTCTGGGGCAGAAAAACTTTGAGCATTTATAGCCCAGTTCAATGCTTCTCAGCCTTGGCTGTACATTGGAATCATCGGGGGAGGTTTCAAAAATCCTGATGCCCAGTCTCACCCAGGTCAGTTAAATTGGAATCTTGGAGATCGGGTTTGGAACCTGGTATCAGGAGTATGAAAAGCTCCCAAGTGTTTCCAGAGTGCAGCCAAGTTGTGACCCACTGCCTTGGTCACATGTGCTGGCCGTGGATTGCCCTGGGCTAATCAGAGTACCAGTTTGCCTTCTCTCTGTTGATGACATAGTTTTCAGACTTTAATTCTGAAGTTTTCAAAATGGGGTGGAGGGAATGAGGCAGTATTTGAATCAACTGGAAATGTTCTTTCAAATCACACATGATTCTTCTGCTTTCTTCACCCTCCCCAACTCCACACCCCTCCTTTGCCACCTCTATTCTGATATGGTCTGAGGAACCAGGTTCTTAAGGTTGGGTTCCTCAGTCTCAACACTAGAGCCTTCTTTGATGTGAGGCCTCTCCTGTGCAGTGGGGGATGTTGAGTGGTATGCCTCTGCCTCGATGTCAGTACCTCCTCACCACTGCCGAGTGATCACAGCAACCCTCCCCCCAAGTGGTGACAACCAAAAATGTCTCCAGATATTGCCATATTTCCCCTGGGGGGCAAAATTGCTCCTGGTTGAGAATCATTATTCTGGGAAGATTGTAGGTAGAGGTTTAGTATTTGAAAATCCTTCCCTGTATTGATGCAAATGTATCCTCCAACACCACCCTCAAGAATCACTGGCTTTATCTATCTTGCCCTCTAAACAATTTGAAACATCTGTGCCATAAATCTTGGATGTTGGTAGACATAATGTGGGTCACTGTATCGTCTAAAATATTGTTCTTTCATTTTGATAGCTTAACATACCATTTCATTCAAGCCCTATTTTTAAAAATGTAATGTTATTGAAATCTATTCACACACCATACAGTCCATCCAAAGCATAGAGTCAGTGGCTCACAGAACCATCATGTACTTGTGCATTCATCATCATGATAATTTTTAGAACTTTTGCATTACTCCAGAAAAAGAAATTAAAAGAAGAGAGAAAACCCCAAGTGCCCCTACCCCTTAACTTTCCCTCTTATTGACTACTACTATTGCAGTCTACCCAATTTTGAGGCTTACAGTAGAGGTAGTTTAACTATGATAGTGTAGTATTGATATATATATATAGAGAGAGATAGATATAAATAGATAGATCTATCTATCTATTTATATATCAGTGGAACAGAACAAAACAAAACGTCCGAAAGTAGATCGATATAAATGCTGGCAACTGGCTTTTGTTTTTTTTACAATATAGTTATTCAATAGTTATCAAGGATCAGGGCTACTGGATTAAAATTTAGCAACTTCAGATATTTCCTTTTGGCTATTCCAAAATAACAGACACTAAAAGGAAATATCTATATAATGAGTCAGTAGTTGCAGTCGTTTGTTAAATCCTGGTTTCTCAATTACACCTCTTCTCATTAAACTTTCAATCTTCGGGGACATCTGGGCAGTGACCATTTTAACTTCTTCTGTGTTAGACCATTCAGAGAGATCTAAGGATTAGGGTTTATTAAAAAGGATAACAATGTGTTAACTATTACTACTTATTCATAGTTCTTATAGGAAAGGTTGGGCACAAGCCTTTTTGGCCTAGTGGAGCAGGGACAAGACAGAAGAGAGAGACAGGCGGTTTCATCTTTAAATCTGCCACCTCCACCTCCTACCCATGTAATTTGGTGCAAGTTACTGAAGTTCTCTGAATATCAGCTTCCTCATCTGTAAAATGGAACTAATAATACCTATCTCTAAAGCTAGGGTGGGAATGAAGCACCTGCATGTAACTGGCTCTTAGCAACTGTGCTCAAGTGTTTATGTTTATTAGACCAACCAAATACTAAATTCGCCTATGTAAAAAAAGCTGCCTTCTCACTTAATTAAGGGTGTAAATCCATGAGATTGAATGGTTTAATGTGGTTGCAAGTCACCATTTGCCTTAAGTACTTGGACATAAAGTTGTTCTTGTTATCTCCTTCTCTGCTCACCTTGATTCTTTAAGTTCCCAGTTGTCCAGTGATTTGGAAGGAGGGAATAGGACAGGGAGCATATAACCAGAGAAGAGGTCAGAAGACAGGACAAGGCCAGTATAGCACAGCATGCTTAGCATATGCATGATGAAAGCTAAGCTGACCTTGGGGACAGAGATAAAAAACATTCATGCCAGAGATGGATGAAGACTCTTGAAGGAAACACTCACTCATTGATTAAACATTTGATGAAGGAAGTAAAATAGGCCCTGACATTAAGAAAAATTCTGCTGTATAAATACTTGGTGAAGTTTTTAGCCGGAAGATGTTTTTACTCTCTCCTACAAGATGTTTTCAGAACATGTGGGTTTGGTTGGATGCCCACTCCAGTTTGTGGTGTCTGAGCCACAGAATCAACTCAAGCTTGGTCCTCAGGACCACTGAGAGAGTTCAGTCCAAATCTAACTTCAGGCAGTATAAAACTGAGATGAAAAATATGGTTTGGAAGAAGACAATAGCATCAAGTCCTTCACCCGTATTTAGCATCATGAAAAGAACAAACCATGTTTAAGTCATTTTTGAGTAGAGAAGAGAAATTATATATATGGTCATAAAATAATTGGACTCACAGAGTGTGGAGACAGCAGCTGTGGTACGAAACCAAGTTTTGTCATCATCGATTAGGCCTCTTCTAGTAACTAAACTACCATCACAGCAATTTTACTACAACAGTGACCTGTGATCACAGTGTTTAAATTCCACTCTACCCATGTGCCTCCGCCCCAGGACCAGGGAGCCAACAGTGAGCCGTTAAAATGTATGAAGCCGTTCCTTGCTGGGAGTCTACTCATATGACAGGGTCTCCAAGTTGGAAACCATGAAAACAGTTTGAAATATTTTATCTTCAAATGCAAGACCTTAATCTCGTGTTGACCTTGAACTGTAATTTGGATAACTAGCACTTTCTTTCCCCATTTACAGCAGGGAAGTAGATTGGTTATAAAACCTGTTTGCAGTCAGTAGATAGCACTCTTACTTCAGAGCGTACATACTTGTCCTGGTTTAATGTTTACAATGTTAGTACTGAATTTGCCAAGAAGATATGGTTTTCCTTTAAGAGACTCATCTGAGATCATCTCTCATTTTCTCGTGCTGCTGTGTCAGGCAGCAGCCCTTTATTCATGTTTTATCCAGTGGAAGACCCAGATACATTCCTGGGTCTTAGAAATTTTGTTTCTACATGTGCCATGCCTGTTCCCTCCCTACCATACTCCAGGTTGCAGCAAAGCTGGTATTCAGCTGGTCCATGGCTGTGTGGTCTAATAGTTTTTAAGTTAACATCAAGTTCTGTTCTGACTGGTCAGTGCCTGTGCCATCTTGGTTGTCAAATATCATGAACATGCGTCCTATGATGTGGTATTAATTTTTATCAGATAAAATACCTATGAAACCTACTTCAGCTTAGCCTATTTTAGTCTTTGATAATGAGGGTATTTTAGTTAGTAAGCTGCCACAAGGCACTATGCCGGAAATGGAACAGCTTTTAAAAAGGGGAATTTATTAAGTTGCAAGTTTACAGCTCTAAGGCCATGAAAATGTCCAAATCAAAGCATCAGGCAAAGAGACCTTGGTTTAAGAAGGCCAATGATGTTCAGGGTTTCTCTCTCAGTTGGAAAGACATGTGGCAACATCTGCTCACTTTCTCACCTCATTTCATAAGGTTTCTTCAGTGGTTTCCCAGGGCTCCGTCTGCTCTTGTGGCTCATTGGTTCTGGTGGCTCTCATGGCTCTCAAGCTTTTTCCAAAATAGCTCCCTCTTAAAGGGCTCCAGTAAGCAATCCCACCTTGAATGGGTGGAGACGCAGCTCTATGGAAACCATCTAATCAAAGGTTACCACCCACAGTTGGGTGGGTCACATCGCCATGGGAGCAGTAAAAAAGATTCTACCCAGCAATATTGAATGAGGATTAAAGGACATGGCTTGTCTAGTCTACAAATAGCTTCAAATTGGCATGGAGGAAGAAATTTGTTTAGGAAATTTTGATCGCTTTTTAAAAACATTCGTATTTTTCTTGTTTTATTTACTTTCTGGTGAAACTGGAAGGTTGCTTGTAGCAAACGCAATTGATTCCCCATTCCATATACTCTCGGCTCATTTCTGAGTTCACCTGCACCTACAGTAGACTGTTCCCCTGTACCTGGACAGTTTCCCACCTCAAGCAACTTGTCTACCCAGGATTTTCTTCTGTCCTGAGGGATCTTCACAGCCAACAACTGGGTTGGCCATCTTAGCAGTACCAGGGATCTAATGCTCCAACATTCAACCCCTGTGAGAAGAACGGGGTCTGTGGAAAAATACCTCAATAAGTTCCACATCCCTCTGTGGGACAATGCTGAGGCACATTATACTTGGCTCCACAGTGGGTCCCCTGTGAGATAACATAATCTACTCATTAGTACACCCATTATTGGCTTTTTCTCTTCCCTACCTCACTTTCCCCATTCCCTTTCGTGTGCCTCTCGACCACTTCCCCAGTACACTGCCTGCACCCAAAACCTTGTCTAAGAATGTTGTCTGTGGAACCCAAAGATTTCCCCTGAACTGGTTTAGGTTCCCTATTGGTCTCCCTCCATGCCTTCCTCTTGCAGCCACTATCTCTGAATTTCTTAGAACTGTAAATTGATTAAGTCATGCCACAGCTCCACACCCTTTAATGGCTTTTTCTTGCTCTCAGAATGGAATACAGGATCCCTAGATCATCTTACATGCTTATGTGACCAGTGGCTACTGCTGTACTTCAACCTCATCCAAGAGCCTGGGGCTCCTCTCATTCTCCAGCCCCCCTTGCCTCAGCAACTCCATGCTGGTTTTCCTCTGTCTGGGTTGCTCTTTCCCACTCTCTGTTTGCTGAGTACTTCTCACCTTCAGCCTCAAGGGAGCCTTCTTGCACCCTCAGACTCAGTCTCATCCTTCTAACATGTGTTCTTAATGAATCTTGTGCTTTTCCTTCAGAAGGCTTTGCACATTTGCAATGATGTAATTTATCATTTTTAATTATGTATTTAATGTCTGTCTTCCTCTAGACCAGGGGTCTGCCAAGGCTACAGTTTTACTGGAACACAAATTTGTTTAGGTTTTATCTATGACTGCCTATGTGCTACAGCAGCACAGCTGAGTAGTTGGGACAGAGCCTGGATGGCCTGCAAAGCCTAAAATATTTACTCTCTGGGCCTTACAGAAGACATTTGTTGACCCCCTTCTGTACCAGTTTGAATCTGTTGAGTGTCCCCAAAAAGCCAAGTTCTTTAATCCTTACTCAGTATTGGTGGGTGGGATCTTTTTCATGGAAATATGACCTACCCAAATGTAAGTGGTAACTTTTGATTATATGGTTTCCATGGAGATGTGTCTGTACCCATTCAAGGTGGGGTTGCTTACTGCGTTCTTTAAGAGGGAGCCATTTTGGAGAGAGCTGTAGGGCAGAGAGAGCCACAAAGCTAGAGATCTTTGGAAATGCAGGAGAACACTCTTTGGAATCCTTATGAAATAAGGAGCCAGGAGAGAAAGCTAACAGATGTCACCATGTGCTTCTTCAGCTGACAGAGGTGTTCTGGACCCATCAGCCTGTCTTGAATCAAGTTATCTTTCTCTGGATGCCTTAGTTTGGTTATTTTCATGGCCTTAGAACTGTAAACTTGCAACTTAATCAATTTCCCTTCTTAAAGACCATTCTATTTCTGGTATATTACATTCTGGCAGTTTACAAACTAAAATAGATTTTGATATCAGAGAAATGGGGTGCTATGGTTTACAAATACCAAACATGGAGGAATGGCTTTTTAAATGGATAAAAGGGAGATTCTGGAAGAATTGTGATATACTTGATAGAGAATGCTTAGAGTGGTTTGAAGAGACTGTTGGTAGAAATGTGGACTCTAAAGATACATCTGATAAGGCCTTAGACAGAAATGATGCATGTGTTATTGCAAACTGGAAGAAAGGCGCCCCTGGGGAACTCTTACAAAATGAGGAGAGAAAACTAGTAGACATTGCCATGTGCCTTCCCAGCCAAGAGAGGTGTCCAGAATACAAAGACCCCAGCAGACACTAGCCACGTGACTTCCCAGACGACGTATGTGTTCTGGACGGCATCAGCCTTTTTTGAAAGAAGGTAACCTCTTGTTAATGCCTTACTTTCGACATTTTCAGAGCCTTAGAACTTTAAACTTGCAACTTAATATTTTCCTTTTTAAAAGCCATTCTGTTTCTGGTATATTGCATTCTGGCAGCTTATTGGAACACAAATTTGTTTAGGCATTATCTGTGGCTGCCTTTGTGCTACAGCAGTGTAGCTGAGTAGTTGGAACAGAGACTAGATGGCCTGCAAAGCCTAAAATATTTACCCTCTGGACCTTCAGAAGACATTTGTTGACCCCGCCTCTAGACTGTGAACTCTTTGAGAGCTAGGTCTCCTGCTCAGTGTTTTGTCCAATACCCAGCACAGCCTCTAACACAAAGTAGACTATATATTTTCTTACTGACTGACTTGAAACTAAGCTTTTCTAAATTTTGCCTTTATTTCTTCATTATTTGCCCCTTGTCTTATGACTTGTATGTGGTGACAGTGCTAATCACAGCATTTCCAGTCCCATGTAGTACCATCTTATTATTCTCTTTCAGACAGAAGTCAAATTCCTACTAATGGCTACTAGTTTTATAGGCAGTGCTTTTACTAAAGAGAAAACATTTTTACTACTTTTTGGTTTTGGCTAGGTGTTTTAGACCAAGTGGGAGATGAAGCACTGTGTAAATAGTTTTTATGTGTGGACAAATAAGTTGACTTTCTAATCCCCTCAACTTTTCCTTTGAAAAATAAGTATAATTCTTAGCTCCTGATATCATCTCTAATGTATCTGGAAATTTCTACTACTTTTAAAGCTGCCTTGAATCCAAAATGCCATTTGCAATTACAGCTTGGTGACCTGGCTTATTAAAATCAATTTAATGTTTTTCTCCTTTTTCATTGAAGATCTGTTTCAAAATGGAAGGCATTTTTCAAGAGCTTCCTATATTTATCTGACTGATGAAAGTGTGCTATTGCTAGAGCCAGTTAACTGCTGGATGCTTCATATTCTCCATCTACCTGATGGGAGGACTGATCTGGCAAGGAGCCCAGTTGTCCATCTTCCTGGGGCTGGTAACCTCTTATGGGGTAATAAGGATGAGCTTTAATTGACTTCCCATATATCTCTTCACTGAGGGGAAGAGGAGGAGAGGAAAGGAAAAAGTGAGTGCTCGTGAGTGGTTTATGAGATTCTCAGGTAGCTTGGACATAATTTTAAAGACCAGGAAAATCATACTTGGTATCACAAACATCATATTTGAATGAGAGCTCACAAACTTGAACCTCTCTTTTAATATTTATAAAATTATGTTTAAGAGTTGTGGCAGTCATTTTTTCCTTACTAATTAGCTCGAAGAGATCACATGACCCTGTCCACTTTCAAGTTAATGGGCTTTTAACATCTTTTTGGCATGTTTTATAAAGAAAGAAATGCATTTTGCTTGATTTTCATTGTTAATGCTTTTAGCAGTAATACTTCTGAATTGTCAGAAAATGTCAGAAAAGAGGTCTTCTTTGCTTACAAACAGATTTCAATTGTTGAGAGACCAAATTATGTTCTGTTGCTAGCAACATGGGCAGTATTTGGTCTCTGTTCATCCAGCTACTTTGTAATTAGGATCGTGTCCAAATAACAAGTGCCTCTTCTCTCAAGGAGGTTATTTCAACTTGCAATTCCCACTGACAGATCAAGGTTTTACAAAGGGACATGTCCTTATAAAGATGAGGAGCTTTAATCAAATATATATATTTGATATAAAATAAAATATAAATATATAAATATGTATGTATATATATTTTCAGGCTACTCATTGCATCTCTGATTCTGTCAGACTAGTTACTTTTTAATGTCAGTAAGCGAGGAAAAGTAAAAGATATGGAGATACATTTTGTAAGATTCAGGTCAAAGCCAGTATTTAAACTTCTACACAATAACTGGCTTCTCTGAGCAGTTTTTGCAAAGGAAAACTTACTGCAGCACACAGAGCTGTTTGAGGTACTATTTACATCTGGCGTTATATCCACCAGTTTGGGGGACTGCCCCGTGCTACACTGAGTATTTTTCTGTAGCCTTAGAACAAACAAGGATGTAAACTTCAGTATTTTACAGTTATCAAGCTCAAAAGCAATTAGGACCAACTCCTATGGCACTGAGAGCAAGACTTGAACAAGCCTCATAATGGCAAACAGTGAATTAAGACTATGTTACGAAAGGAAGGTCCAACATGAACTGAAAGTGATTTTGAGTTTTTATTTTGGCAGCTGAGGTTCTGATGTCAAAACCCTGATTTTGTTCGAAGAAAGCTGGTGGTGACGTTTGTAGTGGCTCTGTTTAAGAAGAGGAAGTTTGATGACTGATAAGAGCCAAGGTTCAGAGTCAGGCTTTGATGATTGGCGCAGCCATTTCTACACTTGTCCTTGGGGAATATCGCATGACCTTGGGCTGCCTCTTCTGCTCCCTTTTAGGAAAGTGAATTTGTGATCAGTCTGTACTACAGGAGGCTCTTGAGGCTTTTTCTTCACAGTGAAGTCAGGCTTTACATAACTAACCTTACTTTGAAGAATGATCATTGGTTATTTTTTATTTTTATTTTTATCATGGACAGGCTCCGGGTCTCTGGCATGGCAGGCAAGAATTCTGCCACTGAGCCACTGTTGCACTGCCCCAAAATTCTACTACTGAGCTACCCTTGCATCCCTTACTGATTGTTTTTTGCAGTTTTGTTACCCTGCTTCAGCAAATAAAAAATCAGTGAAGGGCTTTAGAGTCTTATCCATTTAGAAATTGATCCATTAAGACTTCTTGGTCTGGGTGTTAATCACCCAGGTTACTGATTTTCTCCTCTATTTTCCTTTCCCCCATGCATCTGTTCACTGGATGTATGTGAAAAAGTACATGGAAGCCTGAAATTCCTGGAGGTCTTGAAACCAAGGGAGAGAGCTTAAAATGAATCAGTGAGAGCAGGAAGAAAATGCTTTCAGAATATCCCAGCAGATTCTTCCTTGACATCCTTTAGCCTGTAAAGGAAAGATCATATTTCACCGTGACCATTCTTTTACTCAAGACTGGCTATATCATTTTCAGGCTGCCAATAAAATTATGGGGCCTCTTATTCAAAAATTATTAAGAACATTAAACCAAGTGTGAGGCCCTCCTGAGTGTGGGGTGCTGTGTGGCTGCAGAAATTGTTCACCTGTAAGGCCTCCCTGCTTTTGCTTTTTTCCCTTTGGTGTATTTAATGCAGGCGCTAACCTGATCTTAACAAATATTGCCATGTGACATCTGTCAGATTTTAAATCCTCAGGTTTGTGCCCCTCGTGCCTTCTGATTTCTCTCTGTCTCTTGATGTGTATTTTGTCATTTTCTCCTCCTTCTCTTCTTTTTTTTTTTTTTGAAAATGTGTTTGTAAAGGCCAGCTTTGATTTCTGTTTTTATATTCCTTTTCTTTATCTCTTTAACTACCATGACATCTGCTTATATCAAAATTCTGGGCCGATATGAAGCTAAAAGGCTCATGTTGGAAAAGTGAGACTGATTGCAAGAAACAAAAGGCCAAAATCATTGACAGTTCTTCCACATGGTGGGATCAGAAGCAGATGGGATGCAGTCAATGGAGGGTGCACGTGCAGCAAAGGCAGGGAATTGGGCAGGCGCCTGATGGCTTCCTTTCCAAATAAAGAAACCATTTAGTACAGAGGTTCAGGTATAAACATAAGAAAGGAATGGGAGTTGGTCTGTCCTTTTCCCAAATGGCATAGAAAATTCTGGTGAAAATCAATTCTTTATCAAATATGCTTTGAGAATGCTTACTAATACATGTTTGCTATCACTTGTAGTAGGTTTCCCCAACACTGAGCAGATGGGAATTCTTTCTGATGATCAGAGTCCAAGAGAGGAAAGACAGCTATATATAAATAATTGAACTTATTTAAATCATTAAGTCCCTCTTCTTTTCTTCTTTGCTGCACCCATCAGGTGAAGGAATTTTTGTAAAAGGGATATCAAGACTATCATAAATGGTGAAAAGAAGTCAGAGCAAGTGAGAAAGTACTTCTCAGCCCTTTGTTTGCCCTGTGAATAGGATGTTGGGAGGGTCGATGGGGAGGTAGAGGTGGCTGGATGGGGGTATAAGTGTATCTGTTGGATATTATTGAGTATCAGTGGCAAAGTCACCCATTCTCCTGGGCACTTTATCCCTGAGGCCCAGCTGGAACGTTCTCATGGCCCTTTTAAGCACTTTCTTTTCATCAGTTATTGGATGGTGTTTTGGAAATAAGTTTTTTATTTAGCTGCATCATCCAGGCAAATATGATTTAAGACCTTAACTATCTATTGCCTTTTTTTTTCAATAGTTAAGTGTGTACTATGGTCCATCTTCCATTTCAGCTGCCCCTGTTGTGGGTAGTTCCTTGTCCCACCTCAAGTATTCCATCTCTCAGCTTCTGCCTCAGGACTGTTTCCTAAACCATATGAACTTGCACAGCCTAAACTTGGGATAGTTGGAAAGTCTGGGGGAGCTGGTACCTCTGGATCACCCCCCAACCAATAGAGGATGGGAGTCAGTAGCAGAATGCTGAGATGGATTCTACAAAATTAGTCAGGCATCCCCAGTGGGTAGCCAATTCAGCAACACAGCCATTATTGTCTTTTCTTCCTTTCCCACCTCACTTCTCCTGCCCCTTCCTTCCTCCTCTCTGGGGTCACTTCCTAAATGAACCCCTTGCAGCCAAGAACTAATTTCAAGCCCTGCTTTCATGGGAATACAAATTAAGAGAGGCCCATAAAATGAATAGAATGTGCAGTGTTGTCCAGGTGAGCAAGACATACATGTCAGCCTGATGCATGTCTAGGAATCGGCTGTGGCATTCCTTGGAGAATAAGTCTTTGAACTTTGAACTGATAACTAAAAGATAGAAGGTCAGAAAATTACAAACATTTGTGTTGAAAAATTTCCCATGTATTTTTGAAATCTTATTGTCTGTTCATTTATGTGACAAGTCTTGCTGAGGTGCTGCTGTCTGTCAGGCACTGTACTTATGACCTGGGTGCTACAAAGAGAAATAAGGTGTGGTTCCCTCTTCGCAGGAACATATAGTCTATCAGAGAAAGACTATCTGAGAAATTTGCTAATTCTAGTTCTTATATTAGAGTTCTTATATGACTTTATTTCTTTTTCTCTCTCTCTCCTAATCTTTTTTTCCTTCCTTTCTGTTTCTTACTTTTCACTCTGGGGAAAAGGATTTAGAAGGAGAGAAGTAGAAGAGTTATTTTGTAAAAAAGTGAAGATTTATTTTGGAAGCCATCATAAGTGACTCTGTATGGAGAAGTAGAAAAAAGCGATATGTTCATTTCAATCCGAATAGGAATTTAGTCTGCCCTGAGCTTTTAGACTGCCTGCAAGAATAAGGATTTAATGAGAAGAGGAAACTGATCTGTGACTTTGTGATTAGTGTACAGAAATTTATGTGTTTGCTCTGAGGTGCAAAGGAGCATTGCAGAGAAGTTCAAAATAATAGTATTGGTGTCTTGCCATCTGTTTTCTTACTCCAGTTTGTGCCAGCATTTTAAACACGTTCATACTTATGTAGGCACATGCACACACAATTTTGGCCTTTGAAATGGGCAGTGTACATTGCATAATAATTATTGCAAAATTAGACTTGAACTTTCTTGAACTTTCTGCATGTTCGTTGGCTGATTGATGCTTTGTATTTTTAGCATATTCAAAGGATACCACACAGAAGAGCTGTATTTTAAATTTTCTGTAGAGAATTCTCTATGGCTTCTAGTATGTGTGTGAAGGCAGTAGAGTAATGGAGTGATTTGTTGTTACTTTGTAGGCCTGTTTTAAATGCTACCTTGGCAGCCTCTCTGCAACTATTTTGTTTTCTGTTCTTTGTTTTTAATGTTTTTGAGACAACAGTTGGATTATGCTTTTAGTACTTACTCTTGATTCCCTGACCTGGTGTGAGGTGTTCCAGTGGTTTTTTTTTTTAAAAGACATGTGTCTACAATAGTCTACTATTCCATAGAATTTAATTAAAAGTTTGACCTTTTGGAAGTTGTCACTGGTAACTGTTAGTAAGTAGAGCCAGTGCATATCTCCAGAGAGTCTGAGATCCTTTTCCACGCTGAGAGCCTGCCACCCATTAGTGGGCACCAAGAAAATTATATTTCTGGGTTATTGCTCACAATCTTCTGTGGATTTGGTAATTATTAAAATGGTATCGTATTATATATACCAAATCTACTTCTAAGCTTGGTTCTCTGAAACCACCAATCCTGAATTTTATGTTGACTTCATTTGTCCCCAAAATATATGATCTGGTCACCAAGGGCATTCAGAGATGAATAGCTCATTTTGTGTATTGAAGACATTTTCTGAGAGGTCAAAGTTTTAAATATTTTTTTTTATCTTCCGTTTTATACCAGATTACATGAACTGTTGAATGTCATGCAAATTGAAGGAATTGAACATAGAATAAGAAAATAGAACCTCCTTCCATTAAAGCCTCCAAGATTTATTAACCTCTCCTTTTTGGTCTTTAATTTGAAATGTCCTTATTGAGATAAAATAGAATGAAATTGCACAATGAATGAAGCATTTTAGGATTTATGAGAAAAGTTATCTTAATTTTTTAAATCTTTTTTTTTGAGATAACATAAAATAAATCATTATGGCACACTGAATTATAATCCACAAATTAGAATATAATTGTGCAATTTGCGGTTAATTCTCTTGCTCACATTTTATATTATGCTTATTTCTTTGGAGATTTACAGGATTATGAGTTTTTCATAAACAGTTATTTAAAGCCATTCACATAATCAAAATAATATTTATAGATATTCAGAGAATGATTAATCTTAGGATTGTAGCAAAGCAGAAAGCCTTACTGTGTGGTTCTGCCCCTCCGCTGCTCCCTCTCCCCACACACACTCAAATTCAAGTTTTGGTTAAGTTCTCTGAATGAGCGTAGTGAAAATTAGTTTCTTTTGGAACAATCATACAATTGAAAGACTAATTTAAATTAGGAGGGCACACTGGGCTTGGCAGAGGGCATTGTGAGAAAGCAAAGCATAATTTTCCTCCAAACAAAGACAAGCTTGTTGGATAGCATGCTTTATTGCCTGGAAATTCTATATATATGCAAAGTTGCTCATCAATTCACCGTTGGCTTTTGTGTGCTTGGTTTCTCCTTTTGTCTGGAAAAATCAAATGCTGAAAAAGTAGGCGTAGCTCTGCATGTTATAGAAGCCTACACATGACATTTTTCTTGGTGTGTAGTGTTCCTGTGCAGTGAGCTCCCTGCGGGAGGGATGGCCAGACCGAGGCTTCACGTAGGCATAATCAGAGTATATGCTTCATCAGAGCCCACCTGGAATTTCCGGAAAATGACTTTCGTGCATCTTTTGCTGATCCCTCCTTCTGACAGCGTGGAGGATATGTTGGGTAAATTGGGTTCACTTTCTGACATCTACTCTGATGGTCAGTATTTTCTTCTCTATTGAGATCAAATTCGCATACTGTGTAATTCAGCCATTTAAAGTATAAAAATTGTTACCAGACAAAGATGGTGGATTCTTTTGCCTGATGTGCTCAAATGAACAATTTCTGAGACACTGGTTTCAAAGAAAGAAAAAAATTATTACTGGGCACATAGTAGGAGATCAGATGGCCTATTGGCTCAAAATTAATTCAAAAGTAATTGCAATAGTTTTATAGGATCAAAAGATGGGCAGGGTTTGGGCACAGTGGTTTCAGATGATGTAATTAGAAGTGATCTAATTATTGAGCATGCGCAGACTGATTACATGCTGAGTCAGGACGTATGAAAGAAAATGGTGGCCTTAATATGATGATTTGTGTAATTTTTAGTATTATAATCAGATAAAAGTGATTTGTAGGTTAAATTCTAAGCCACTGTGCATGTCAGGTAGGTCCATTTTGGTTTGATCCAATCTTGGTTATCAAGATCACTTTGGGCTGGGGTGGGTTAGCTCTGAACTGACCTAGGACCCTTCATTAATAAACATTAGGGGCTGTCTTCAGTGATCACAAGACTCTAAAGTTGAAAAACTGGATAAATGGGTACAAGTGAAGGTTAGTCACAAGGTTTTGCAATCATAGGAGCACAAAATGAAGACTATCCAATCATTATCCAAGATCAAGGCAGATGGATTACAATTTAGAGATTTCAGGTATTTCCTTCCACCTTACTGCACTCTACCAGAAAGGAAAAAGGAATAACTATATAATGATTTAATAATCAGAATCATCCCTTAAATCCTAATTTCTTAGTTACAAATTCAATGTATTGTTTTTAGTATATTCACAGAGTTGGGCAACTGATATTGGGTAAAGGTGGTGAATTCTCTGCCCAGTGGCTCAAATGAGTAATTTCTGAGACACTGGAATTTCAAAGAGAAAGTTTATTGCTAAGTGCGAAGCAGGAGAACAAATGAACTAAGCAGGAGAACAAATGAACTAGCCGCCCAAATATCTCTCTAGGGGATTCAAAGTTTTGATAGATTTTAACAAGGGGAGAAATGATTACAATTTCAAAGATAAGCAGAAAGGAAGAGAAACAGTTATCATTTCAATAGCAGTTACAGGCTGAAATAATTTACAAATGTAAAGGAGTGAAATGGGGGCTGGAACCAGTCAATGCCTGACTCGCGTTCCTTCATTAGCTTAGGGCATTTGCCTTCACAAATTTCTAAAATAAAAAAAGTAGGCAAAGGCACAAGATAAAGGCTTTTAATCATTCTTATGAATCAGGGCAACTGGACCGCAGTTCAGAGATATCAGGTATTTCTTCTCTGTTGTCTCAAATATATCAGAAAGAAAAAAAGAAAAATTTATGTAACGAGTCAGTACTCATAATCATCTCTTAAATCCTAACTTCTTGGTTACACAACCATCACCGCAGTCAGTTTTAGAACATTTACATCACCCCAGAAAGAAAGCCCACAAGCCTAGCCAGTGTTTTCTCAGTTTCCAAATCCAGGTAAACAAATTCAGTGAAATACAGGTAGATACTCTCTAGGATGCTTTTGAATGGGAGTATTCATCTCTGGAATTTCCTTTTTACTGGCATAACACCTACATGTAATACTTATGAATAATACAGGAACAGCACTTTATAGTTTGCAGAGCACTCCCTGTCAAGCTCCAGATGAATAGCCCAGCTGGCTACACAGCAAGGTTGCATTGAGAGGCTCCCAGGGGTTTTGTGTAGAAAAGAAGGAGCCTTGTGGTTCAGAGCATCAGGGTGGTAGGCCTGCAGCCTGGAACCCTGGCATTGGAACAGCCTGAACATGGCAGTGTGGGACCTTGCTGAGGTGGGGAAAGCAGGAGAGCCAGGGGGCAGAAGTGGATCAGAGCTGAGAAGATGCATGTAGGGACCAGGAGGATGGTTGTACAGGAGGTGCAACCAAACATCAAGAAGAAAGATTCTTAAAGTAAGAGCCATAGTTCTGAATGGGAGGTGGAGATTGTGGTGAACATCTGGATGGGGATAAGGTCTAAGGCTGAGGACAGAGGAGCTGAAGTAGACGCTGGGCAGCTAGGAAGAGGTCCAGCCTGGCTGCTGAATCCAGCCTGCTCATACAGTGTACTGTTTCACATTCTGTGTTGCCCTGATTGCTTCCTCTTTGCCCTCTCTGAGTAGCTCTGGTCTTGCTTTGCTCTCCCCCACCACTGCCCCCACCCATACCTTTCCTCAGGCCCACCTTGTCCTGTGGGCCCACTTGGACCGGCTCCCCTGGTCAGCATTCCCTCTCAGACACAACCCCTCCCTTTGGCCAGCTCCTTACACCCACAGTCGAGGGAAAAGTGCCCTCAGACAGCTGTGCTGGCCCCTTGGGTTGCAGACAGGCTGAGCCAGCGCACGTCTGCTCAGAGGAAGGTGCAGTGGTAGAGCAGAACGTCATCACAGTCAGGGAGGCAGAGAAAGATCAGACAAGATTCCCCTGGATTTTATGCTTCAGCCTCCCCCACCAGTTGTGCTTCTCATGGGCTGTCTCCACATCAGTCCTTTACAGGTGTCATTTTTAGTTCAGACACTTTCACTGAAGGAAAGTGTCATGGTCAGGTTCATGTGTCAGCTTGGCCAAGTGGTGGTATCTGTTTGTCTGTTGGGCAAGTGCTAGCCTGTCTGTTGCAATGAGGACATTTCATAGAATTAAATCATGATCGTGTCAGCTGTATCCACAGCTGATTCCATTTGCAGTCAGCCAAAGGGAGTGTCTTCTGCAATGAGTGATGCTTAATCTAGTCACTGAAAGTCTCTTAAGGAGGATTCAGAAGAGACAGGCTTTCTTCCTGCTTCGCTGGTGAGCCTCTCCTGTGGAGTTTGTCCAGACCCTCCATTGGAATCGTCAGCCTCACAGCCTGCACTGCAGATTTTGGACTCTACATCCTCATGGTTATGTGAACATGTTTATAAATTTTATATCTGCGAGTGTTCCCTGTTGAATCTGTTTCTCTAGAGAACCCTAACTAATACAACTTGGTACCAGGAGTGGTTCTTAAGAAACAGAATCTTAAAAATGGGTATTTTGAATGGTTTTCTACTCTGACTGGACTCAAAGGCACTAATAATAATTCTGATTATTCCCATAATCAGAATGACATGCCCAATCCATGAAGTGAGTTAGCAAAAGAGATATTCAAAATGTCACCATTTGATTCTCCTCATGCTTCACTTGTATGAAGCCAGGCTCTGGGGGATAATGTTTTTGACACCTTTACAGAGTTTTGTGGAAATAAGAGGTATAGAGATGTTGGCTGGTTGTTGTTAGATACACTGGATACATTAAGGAGTGAAAGGGATGGGCTGAAGGCTTCAAATGAGAAGCTTAAGGGCCATCTGACAGATGTAGAAGTTTCTATGAGTATCCTGAAGGAAAATCTTATTTCCTGCAGCCGCAGACTTGAGATCTCTGAAAATCAGGCTCATAATCTTATTGTTAGAGTAGCAACTTTATAACGTAAACTGAAGTCTCAATGTTGTGTGGTGTCTGTCATTAAAATGAGGGCAGTGATTGGAAAAGAGTGGTATCCTGAAAAAATGGGATGGTGACATATGGATTGATAATGATGTTGGTGGTGAGGTTGAAACCCTAGGTCATACTGAGTCTTCTCTAGATAACCCTGCAATAGTCTGCCCTGAGGACTTAGCCACCCCACCTCCAGGTCACCCAACCTCCTCCTGAAGGGGTTAGCCCTAGAGTGAATAATCCTGTTTCACCAGATGAAACTGCAAATGAAGGCCTTGAAGCAAATGGCTTGGAAGATATTTCTAATTCTTTTCATGACCCACCTCCACCACCCCTCATTTCTTCTAGACCTATAACTAGACCAAAGTCTCAACAGGCCCCTAAAGGTGAGGTGCAAAGTATCACACATGAGAAGGTATGTTATACTCCAAAAGAACTGTGTGAGTTTTCCAGTTTATATAGACAGATATCAGGGGAATATGTGTGGCAATGGATTTTAAGGGTGTGGGATAATGGTGGGAGGAATATAAGGCTGGATCAGTCTGAATTTATTGATATGGGCCCACTAAGCAGAGATTCTGCATTCAATGTTATAGCTCGAGGGGTAAGAAAAGGTATTAACAGTTTTTTTGGATGGTTGGTTGAAACATGGATCAAAAAGTGGCCAACATTACCTGAGGTTGAAATGCCAGAACTGCCCTGGTATAATGTAGATGAGGAGATCCAGAGACTTAGAGAGATTGGAATGTTACAGTGGATTTATCATGCAAAGCCTGCTCTTACACCCCAGGAATGTCCAGAGGATTCACCTTTTACCAGAACAGTGAGAAATAAGTTTGTGAGACTAGCACCATCATCCCTGAAGAGCTCTGTAGTTGCACTTCTCTGTAGGTCAGATATTACTGTGGGAACTGCTGACACTGAGCTGGAATCCTTAAACACAATGGGGGTGATGGGATCCTGAGTTGGCAGAAGCCAGGTGGCAGCGCTTAATTGCTAAAGACAGGGTAGACGTGGCTATTATAATAGACAGCAAACTCAAAGCAGGCATCAAAATTATATGACTCACAGAGATTTGTGACATTGGCTAGTAAATCATGGGGTGCTTAGAAATACAATAGAAGGGCAGTCTACTAAATTCTTGTTTGGCTG
Source organism: Tamandua tetradactyla (assembly GCF_023851605.1). Lineage (NCBI taxonomy): Eukaryota > Metazoa > Chordata > Mammalia > Pilosa > Myrmecophagidae > Tamandua > Tamandua tetradactyla. The sequence goes on from NC_135329.1 coordinate 144,718,978, forward strand.
TGTAAACAAGAGAGTTCTAGGTCAAGTGAACTAAAGTCTAACCTGAATTACAAAAACACAGAGTCATGGCCCCTTAATCAATTTCCAGACTTGACACAGTTTGCAGACCCAGAGACCCTTGAATGAAGGGGAGGCCAGGTCCCTTTGGGGGAGAAACCTGTTATACTGCCACAAATCTATACTGTTAATCTTCCTCTAAGCCTTCCCCAGGGAGACCAATGGCCTTTTACCAGGATAACTGTGCATGGGGGAAAAGGAAATGGTTAGATATTTCAGGGATTATTAGAAACTGGTTCAGAAGTGACGTTAATTCCAAGGGACCCAAAATGTCACTCTGGTCCACCAGTCAGAGTGGGGGCTTATGGAGGCCAGGTGATCAATGGCATTTTAGCTCAAGTCTGTCTCACAGTGGGTCCAGTGGGCCCCTGGACCCATTCTGTAGTTATTTCCCCAGTTCCAGAATGTATAATTGGCATAGACATGCTGAGCAACTGGCAGAATCCCTCACTGCACAAGTGAGGGCTATTATGGTGCGAAAGGCCAAGTGGAAGCCACTAGAACTGCCCCTACCTAGCAAAATAATAAATCAGAAGCAATATCAGATTCCTGGAGGGATTGCAGAGATTACTGCCACTCTTAAGGACTTGAAGGATGCAGAGGTGGTGATTCCTACCACATCCCCATTCAACTCTCCTATTTGGCCTGTGCAGGAAACAGATGGGGTCTTGGAGGATGACAGTGGATTATTGTAAGCTCAACCAGGTGGTAACTCCAATTGCAGCTGCTGTTCCAGATGTGGTATCATTGCTTGAGCAAATCAATACATCCCCTGGTACCTGGTATGCAGCTGTTGATCTGGCAAATGCTTTTTTCTCAATAGCTGTTAGTAAGGACCACCAGAAACAGTTTGCTTTCAGGTGACAAGGTCAGCAATATACTTTCACTGTCCTACCTCAGGGGTATATTGACTCTCCAGCCCTATGTCGTAATTTTGTCCACCTGGACCTTGATCATTTCTCCCTCCCATAAGACATCACACTGGCCCTTTATATTGATGATATCATGTTGATTGGACCTAGTGAGCAAGAAGTAGCAACTACTCTAGAATTACTGATAAGGCATTTGCGTGTCAGTAGATGGGAGATAAATCCAACAAAAATACAGGGGCTTTCTACCTCAGTGAAATTTCTAAGTGTCCAGTGGTGTGGGACATGTTGAGATATCTATCCCTTCTAAGGTGAAGGATAAGTTGCTGCATCTGGTCCCTGCTGCGACCAAAAAAGAGGCAAAACACCTAGTTGGTCTCTTTGGATTTTGGTGACAACATATTCCTCATTTGGGTGTGCTACTCTGGCCCATTTATCAAGTGACCAGAAAAGCTGCTAATTTTGAGCAGTGCACCTGGTTGTTCATTTTGCTTGGAAGGAGAGCTGGCCAGAGGTGTGTTTGTATACTGACTCATGGGCTGTTGCTAATGGTTTGGCTGGTCAGGGACTTGGAAAGATCATAATCGGAAAATTGGTGACAAAGAGGTCTGGGGGAGAAGTATGTGGATAGACCTTTCTGAGTGGGCTTAAAACATGAACATGAACATACTTGTGTCCCATGTGAATGCGCACCAGAGGGTGACTTCAGCAGAGGAAGGTTTTAATAATCAAGTGGATAAGATGACCCATTCTGTGGATACCAGTCAGCCCCTTTCCCCAGCAACTCCTGTCATTGCCCAATGGACTCATGAACAAAGTGGTCATGGTGGTAGGGATGGAGGTTATGCATGGGCTCAGCAACATGGACTTCCACTCACCAAGGCTGACTTGGCTGCAGCCACTGCTGAATGCCCAATCTGCCAGCAGCAGAAATCCATACTCAGCCCCTGATATGGCACCATTCCCCGAGATGACCATCCACCTACATGGTGGCAGGTTGATTACATTGGACCACTCCCTTCATGGAAGGGGCAGCGATTTGTTCTAAATGGAATAGACACACAGTCTGGATATGGGTTTGCTTTCCCTGCACGCAATGCTTCTGCGAAAACTACCATCCGTGGGCTTACAGAATGCCTTATCCATTGTCATGGTATTCCACACAGCATTGCTTCTGATCAAGGAACACACTTCACAGCAAATGAAGTGCGGGAATGGGCAATGCTTATGGAATTCTCTGGTCTTACCGTTTTCCCCATCATCCACAAGCAGCTGGATTGATAAAACAGTGAAATGGCCTTTTGAAAACTCAATTACAGTGCCAACTAGGTGGCAATACCTTGAAGGGCTGGGGTAATGTTCTCCAGGAAGCTGTATATGCTCTGAATCAGCATCCGCTGTATCGTGCTGTTTCTCCCATAGCCAGGATCCATGGGTCCAGGAACCAAGGGTGAAAATGGGAGTGGCACCCCTAGTGATCCACTGGGAAAATTTTTGCTTCTTGTCCCTGTGACCCTGAGCTCTGCTGATTTACAGGTTTTAGTTCTAGAAGGGGGAGTGCTTCCATCAGCAGAAAGAACAATGATTCCATTGAACTGGAATCTAAGACTGCCACCTGGTCACTTTGGACTCCTCATGCCCCTGGATCAACAAGCCAAGAAGGGGATTACATTACTGTCTGGGGTGATTGACCCTGACTATCAGGGGGAAGTAGGACTGCAACTACATAATGAAGGTAAAGAAGAGTTTTCTTGGAATACAGGAGATCCCCTAGCCCTGTAATTAAAATCAATGGAAAACTGCAACAATCCAATTCAGGCAGGACCACCAATGGCTCTGAAACTTCGGGAATGAAGGTTTGGGTCACCCCACCAGGCAAAGAACCACAGCCAGCTGAAGTGCTTGCTTAGGGTAAAGGGAACATGGAATGGGTAGTGGAAGAAAGTAGTGATAAATATGAACTGCGACCTCGTGATCAGTTACAGAAACGAGGACTGTAATGCTGCTTTGTTCGTGTTATACTATTTAAGTTGTAAAATATCAAGTTTAAGAATGAATATTACCCAAGGACTTGTACCCTATTCTGGAGAGATTTAATGTGTTTCCAGTTATATGCAGGACAGTTGAGTACTGTTAGGTGAAAGAAAAAAATGTGTGTTTTATTGTTTTTTATTTAGAAATTAAGTATGGTTTAAGGTGATATGTATAGCTGCCAAGCTGACAAGGGGTGGAGTGTCATGGTCAGGTTTAAGTGTCAACTTGGCCAAGTGGTGGTACCTGTTTGTCTGGTTGGGCAAGTGCTGGCCTGTCTGTTGCAATGAGGACATTTCATAGAATTAAATCATGAGCATGTCAGCTGTATCCACAGCTGATTCCATTTGCAATCAGACAAGGGGAGTGTCTTGTGCAATGAGTGATGCTTAATCTAATCACTGAAAGTCTCTTAAGGAGGATTCAGAAGAGACAGGCTCTGTTCCTGCTTCGGCCGGCAAGCCTCTCCTGTGTAGTTCGTCCAGACCCTCCATCAGAATTGTCAGCTTCACAGCCTGCCCTGCAGATTTTGGACTCTGAGTTCCCATAGTTATGTGAGACACTTTTATAAATTTTATATCTGTGAGTGTTTCCTGTTGATTCTGTTTCTATAGAGAACCCTAACTAATACAGAAGGAGAATCCTTTCTGCCCAGCTTAGCTGTGTGCTGGTTTTGGGAAAGTGGATGGCAATGTTTTCTCTCCCTGTAAGGCTTCTAAGGAATTTTTAATAAGATAAGACCTCAGTTCTAGGTCCAGAATTCCCTAAAGTTTTCTCCTCTCTAGAGTATGAACTCTCTGATGCTATGTATTTAAATTTCTCCTCCAATTTAAATATATCTCACTGTACTTAATAGAGTTAATTAAAAAGCTATGTGCATATTGATATTTAGGAAAAATGCTATATTATTTATAAAACATCAAGAATTCTATTTAGAGCTGCAATAAAATCAAGAATACCTGTATAGATGAGTGAGGAAAAAAAAGACAAAAAATAAATAAACAATAGAGGGAATGGGGGGTATTGGATGTTTGGGTGTTCTGTTTTACTTTTATTGTTTTTGGAGTAATGAAAATATTCAAAAATTGTGATGAATGCACAGCTATATGCAGATACGGTGAACCACTGATTGTCCACTTTGGATTGTATGGTGTGTGACTATTCAGTATATCTCAATGAAAACAAAAAGAATACCTATATTTAACAATATTTATTGGTTTAAATTCATGTTTCATATTTTGAGTTTTCATAAGCATGGCACCCCTGTAATCATATTGTTTAAATTTTGTGTTGACTGGTAGAAAGGCTATTTTTCTCCTTCTAGACTTTAGAGATAATTTATAGAAAAGTCCAGTAGCACTATTTTCTGACTGGGAAATTGACATTTGAAGTTGAGCTGCTGAACTGCAGTGGGAATCTGTTTCTGTGTGTGATCGCAGGTTTATCCATACAGGGAAAGCTCTCTGGCTCTGTTAGTGTTGGATGTTGGCTATGTGGCGTCCTTGGGTCTCCAGGCACGCGGTAGGGAGAAAGCCAGGGAGCCAGAGTGCACTTCCCACAAAGCTTCATTTCAAAGGCTGTAAGGCTGACCCTCTAACAGCAGTGTTCAACCAACAAAATGTCAGAGCCAAAGAAGCCTGGAGAATTCTAACTTGTTCTAGGATGGTGTTGAGGCAAGGGTTTCTTCAGGTCAGGTAGTTGTGCCACTGGAGAAGAGGTTCAGTAAGCAAGAAAGCTCTTTCATCAGCCAGGTAATGTTATCATGGCTTGGATCATCTGTAAAGGGTTGGCAGTAGTTCATGCCAGAACTAGAGGTGTAAGGAAGGAGAACTATACACCGGGAAAGAGGGCCGTGGCAGGGGTGAGGCAGGTTCTCAGGATGCCATCTCAGGGACTGCACTTAGGGCCAGCCTGCAGTCCCAGCAAGGGAATGGATGCAAGGTGTATGGCGCCAGCACACAAGGTGAGAGGAGGAAGCATGGGCTGTGGCTTGGTGGCACTGATGTGCTCCCCTTCCACCCTTCAGCCCTCTCCACACACACCAGACACGTGTGCACACAGCCACATGGGGTGGGGGGGGTGGGGGTGGGAATGGGGGAGGGTCTAGACTTTCTGCAGGTGGGTCAAGCCTCCCTCTCTAGTAAGAGCCTACTCACCAGCCAGGAGCAGCTGCACCTGAGTGAGGATGGCAGCGCTGTACCTGAGCAGAGTCGGGGAAGCCTATGCTGACCAAATAATGAATTTGGAGCAATCATTTCAAGTTTCAACTCTGGCTGCTTTTACATTCTCATAACTTTTACTTTTGATATAATAATTGTGCCCAGAAAATTTTCAGAAATAGTAAAAGGAATAAGAGGAAGTCCCCTCAATTCTTTTCCTATATTCTTTACCCAGATTCGGCCATTTGCTCATCATTCTTTCTTTCCCTTACCCTCACTCTCTTCCCCTTCCTTTCTCTCTCTCTCTCTCTCTCTCTCTCTCTCTCTCTCTCTCTCTCTTTTTCTTTCTTTCTCTTTTTATAACTTGAAAACATTGTATTGCTTTACCCCTAAATTCTTCAGGGTATGTTTCCTTAGAACAAGGACATTTGCTTACATAACCACAATAAAGTTATCAGTATCAACAAATCGGTTCTGAAAGTCACAGAAGGAATGCATGCTTGTTAGCGGGGGCCAGCACGGTAAGCAGACTGAGTAGGTCAGTAGATGGAGGGGAGGAAGGGAGAGAATTCTTTTTCATTTTATACATTTTTATGGTTTAAATTTTTATCTCATGCTCTTATTTTTTATAGCATTAAAAGTGTTATACCAGAAAGAAAGAGCAAGTTAGTATAAAAATACAAGCTAAACTCATTAGAAATTATGTGGTTCCTAAAGCAATGGCAATAGGTGAAATCATGAAAAGAATAGATAGGATACACAAAATGAATCATTTTCTACCTTCAGCCATTTATATATGGCTGCTAATTTTGTCAGCAGGATTCATACATGACTTTCTTAAAACTGAATTTTCACTAACGAGGGAATTTTGGCACTAATTCTGTTAGTGCAGACTGGCTGTTCTGTCCCTTTGTACTTCCTTTTAAATGACAAAATTGACAAGTATTTATAGATTTTGATGAGTTAAATTTAAGTTTTCTTTTTTATCAGCATCTATTGATCATGTTCTCCTGCTCCTTCTCTGAAAGCAAAAAGCTTATCCATAAAGAGCAAACAAACATCGTAGAGAAATTTAGCCATGTACATCATATGATTTCAAATAGCTTCTTTCATCACAGCTCCAAATCATTAGATTTATGTTTGAAGGTCTTCTTACATTAGGTTTATTTTTCTTTCAAGCATTAGTTTTTTAAATGAAAAAGTTCCTCTTGTCAGAATCAGTAGGAAAAAAAATTGTGCTATATAGGGGAAGGGGAACTAATATTTATTGAATGCCTGGGCTCCAAGGAGCTTTCCGTGGGTTATCTCATTCAGTCCTTCCATCAACTGTGAGGGGTACATGGCAATATTTCTGGTTTACTCTTGGGGAACCTAAACCTCAGAGTGCTTAGGGAATTCAATCAGTAATTCTTTCATTCATTTAACAGATATTCATTGAACACCTACTGTGTCCCAAGCACGGTGCTAGGTTTTAGGTATCCAGTGAGAGATTATGGACATGACTTCTGCCTCCTATTGGCCTTTTGTGGAGCAGCAGAGAAAGGCACTGAATGAGCACACTACCAGATACAAGCACCACTGATACTGAAGGACATGGCACTAGAAAGAGAATAGCGAGAACCTGTGCAGCCTTGGGGCTCAGGGAAGTCTGCTCGGTGAGGCAATGGGCAAGCTGAGTAGAAATTGGCAAGACCAAGCGTATGAAGCACGTTTCAGCAAGCAGGAGGCCAAGAGAGGACCACTTGGTGTATTGGGGCATTGGAAAGAGGGTTAGTGTGGTTGGAAAGAAGAAAGCAGGGGAAGAGCGGTGGAATCTGAGGCTGGAGGCAGGGGCAGGACATGTGAACAGTCTTAAGATTTACTTGTCCTAGCTGAGGTTTGGCCCAGCTGGAATAGGCACCCATATATTTGCCTGAATGTTAAAGCTTGTGTGCCTCAACTCTCTCATCCTTTCAGTCTCTTAATGTTCATCCCCTCAGATACTTGGTACCCTAATATTCTCTTCCACACTGTCTTCCAGAGTGGCTAAAGCATCACTTCCATTATTGACACCTCCTAGTGTTCAGGCTGTGATAAGTGGGGTCTAATCTGTTATTTGGTAATATACAAGGGAACTAGAAAAGATGAGGCCTATGAAAGGCACACTTAAGGATAAAAACTCTGCAGAGAAAGCAGGCTTCTGGTTATGTAGAGGTGGAGAAATGACAGTAACCGGGAACCACCCAAAGCATTCAAGGCATACAATATTCCACAATAAGCCAAAGTTTCCACAGCCACACAGAGCTCCCTTACCTATAATTCCCCAGATATATGCAGCAAGGATGTTTATGGAAACTTGCAACAGAAATTTTAGAATTGATGAGAATGAAGGGTGATGAAAGTAGACAGCAGGTGTTGGCAGAAAGGCTGTGGGATTTTGGAATGAATTGAAGTAAAACCTCTCCAAAGTTCAAGGACAATTGACCTGCAAGGTACCCTACTCCAGGCTCTGCTTAGTATAGATAACAGATAAAAGTCTCAACCCTTGTGCGGTTATGTTTTAGTGACCAATGTGAATGAAACTGGTGAAAGCCAGGATGCTGTATGAAGTGTGTCTCCCCCCGTGGTGGGCATAGATCAGATTGGAGTTGAGGAGTTGGGACAGGTGCTTTGTATCTGGATGCTTCTAGAGAAACTTGCTTAGGAAATGCCTTTCTCTGGGAAATGCCTGTCGCCTGTGCTCTAGTGGTTTCAGGTTTGGGGGAATGAAGTCTGAAAGGAAAGGCATTTCTCTGAAGTGGGAGATTCAGATTTCTATTTGGCCAGGTACTCCTCCTTCTCTCTTTGAATCACTCCACATCGTGCTCCTCCTGCCTTTTGTGCAGTGCTCTGAATATCGGGTAAGCAGTCTGGTCATTTGCTCTAATGGGATGATAGGGCTATTCCTTTCCATGAAATGACCCAGTATTTTACTTTTTTTTTTTAAACTTTATCAATGATTCCTAAATTTCATTATCAATATGTAAGCACATTTTTGAAACTTCTGTTTGTGGAAACCGAAATCGTAATTTGGTCTCAGCCCAGTGAATCTCAGAACATGCAATTGCCTGCTCATCAGAGGACCCAGTTAATCTTTAAGCTTGTCTCCCTCAGGAGGAAAGAATATACAAATGGTTCTTTGAACAAACACCAGACTCCTTAATAGTTTAATGTCATTCTTTACCCTGTACGCCTTTCTGGAGAAATAACATGTTATCACACACTCCTTTGAATTTCCTCAATCTTTAGCCCCTTCTGCACATAGAATGAGTAGTAAGAAGCTACCCTATATGTCACAATACTCCTTCTAAGTGCATGATCTTATACACAGTGATGTGTCTTTGTTTCAGGCCCCTCTATCAGCCCCTGTGTTTCTCACCTCATTGTGGAGTGCATCTGGCAATTCTCCCCCTGGCCGCCATCAGAGCTGCTGTCCCAATCTCCAGTTAAGTTCTCAATAAACTTCATGACTCAGTCAGTGCCTGGTGTTTTCTTCATACCTGGGGGCCCAGGACAGAACACTATTTTAGTATGATTGGTATTAGTGTTTGTTCTAAAAGTGCTAGGATTGATATGTTAGTGTGAGAGTAGCTATAAGGAATGTCTACCACCCTTTGAAGACTGATAAGTTTAAATAAAACCTCAACCAGTTGTTTTTTCTGTAAACAAGGGCACAGTGGTCTATTTTCCAACATTCATAGACACAGTGATATGGTAAATGAACTATAGTAGGTCAGACTTAGTGTAATCGAGCCCCACCCCCCACCTCTAAGGATTTGCTCTGCTATATATTGACCATCTGTTGATGTGACTTGCTCTCAATTTGCCTAAGAGAAGTTCATGGCTAATGAATTACTCACATATACAGAGTGTGCATGAACTTTAATTACAATCATTCCAGCAAGTGTGCACTAACTTTAATATCAGTCATTCCCTGAAATCTCAAACTTTTTAGTAATATTAAAAACACAGATATGTCGAGTGTGCTTCAGTAAGACGTCTGAGTCTTTAATATGACAACAGTAAGTGGTTGGAGATTGTTTGGCCACTGCTTTAGGAACACAGCGTCACGCCCCATTGGAGGGGCCATACCCAGGCCGGCCTTCCCCTCGGCCCCCCGTGCTTTCTTTGTTGCCCTGTCAAAACATTCTCCACGCAGCAGCCAGAAGGACCGTTTAAAAATACCTGCCTATCTGCCTTTGCCACTCCTCCCCTGGAATTGTTTCCTGTTGCACTAGGACAGTAGTGACGGGTAAGTAGTGAGCTGCCCTCGCTCCTCCACCGCTCATGCCTCACCCCCTCCAGTTCCCCAGGGTCCTCTCACAAAACCCCTGCCCCTCAGCCTGGAAGGCTTTCTCCGCTCTGCCTGCCCCTCATGCCCAAGCCTCCTGCCTCCTTAGGAAGACCTACCCTGACCCCACTGGAAGTTTCCCCACCCACCACCACCCTGAACCTGGTTTTGTTTTGTTTTTTCCCAGCAAATTTTTTTTTGAATCTTCATCTCATTTATTTATTTATTTGCTTTTTTTAAATGTGAAAAAATGGCATGTATACAAAAAAGCAATACGTTTCAAAGAACACTGCAACAATTAGTTTTAGAACAGATTTCAAAGTTTGGTATGGTTACAATAGTACAATTTTAGGTTTTTATTTCTAGCTTTTCCAAAACACTGGAGAGTAAAAGAAATATAATGATTCAGTAGCCATACTCATTTGTTAAATCCTAACTTCTGTTTCATAGCTCTACCTTTCCTTTGGTCTTTCTCCCACTCTTTAGGGGTATTTGGGCTGGCCCCTTTGCATTTCATAACTTAATTCATCTGGCCTAGGAACGCAGCTGGAGGTTTTAGGTTTCCTGAAAATGATCCTAGTGCATGGAACCTTTGTAGAATTTCAGATAAAGCCCTTGGTATTCTTTAGGGTTGGCAGGAATGGTTTTGGTTGGGGTTTGGCAAACCATGGTAAGTAGCAATGCCTTAGCTACCCTGCCCTGCTTGTGGTGTGCTCTGTACTTGTCCCTTTTAGCTCTTAGCACCATTGCGCTGATATTTGTGGGATCACAGGTTAATGGCGGTCTCCCTCACCACGCCGCGAGCCCATGAAGACTGTTGTGACTTGTCACTGCAGAGCAAGCGTTCAGTCAGGAGTTACTGACTGACTAAATGAATGCATATTTATTCTCCAGTTCCTTTGGGGTTAATCTGACTAATCCGTACGACTGAGTGAGAATTGGCTAAACTATTATTCCTCACAGTTAATAATTCTGCTTTCACTTGAGAGTACTTTAAGGACCCTACACCTATTGGCTGGAATCACAGGCACTTTCACAGGCCAGTAGACAGAGAATTTCAACTAGGTGGTCTTTTCACTTGCCTTATTTGCTTACTTGTAGGGTCATCCACTGGGGCTTTAGTCTTGGATTCTTTGCTTCCAGTTGAGCTACGGTTATGATTACCACACTCCAGAATACTGCTCTTGGCAGGTTGGTCTTGAATTAAAAATGGCCATGAGTTGCCAAGCACAATTTTGCCTTCATTTAGAAATATCTATAATAGAGCCAAAGGATGTAATTAAACATCATTGAAGAAGTGACGTTGGAAGTTCTTTGTGCCCTATTATGCCACACTATAGAAATCAAGTAACAAGGAAACGGAATAACTTGGCATGAGAGGTAAACTCAGTCGAGCCAATGATCTGCTATGGGAAAAGCAGCACATGTGGCTTTAAACGGGTAAACAGAAACATTCTGATTGAAATTTCCATTTATAACTGCCATGTTTTCCCCCATCTCTTCTGCTATTCATGTGCTTCAGAATTCTCTAGTGCTCTAAGAATTCAGAAAGCTGTAGCATACCCATTTTCACATTATACAAAGGTTGTGGAAGAAGCAGAAAAAAAGAGGCCTAAACTTTGTTACATTCATAAACTATTAAACTGAATAATTGTGATGTTTTCAGAGAAAATACAGAAGATCTGACCTTTGTCATTGTGTTTTATAAAGTCTTAGCTTTATTATGGTGGGAGACTTAGAGAACGTGGTAAAGCTATAAGGAATGGCACTTATGATGAGACATATCCCTGCATGCCTATGACGGCCCCAATCCTGGACGCTGCCCACTGTGACCTGTGATCAGTCTATCCCTGTTTCAAGCACATGCCCCCTTTCCAGGAGTTCACAGCAATGCCTGTCTAATCATCCTCATTGCTTCCTGTTTTTAATGCTGTTTTAATGCTAATTATCCTGGCCTAGGGATTTAAATATATACCACTCAGGAGCCACTTATGATTCCACTGCAGCTTGATGATTGCCCAAGGAGTAGGGGAAGGCGAGGGGACAGTTGCTGGAAAGGGGAATGCTCACAGCGCAGGACTCTGTCTGGCCCCTGCCGGCCCAGCGGCATGTGGTGGCGTCACGGGCAGCACTGGCCTCCGGCTGGGGGCTCCTCCTGGCAGCTGGACAGGCCTTGGCAGTGGACAGCAGCTTGGAGAGCATCAGAAAGGCCTCTTAGTATGCCAGGAAGCGCTTGCCTTCCAGGGCAATCCTGCCCCGCCAGGATCCCGTCTTCCTTTGTTACAGAGAGCTTAGCTCGGGTTGTCAAGCTGCCACCCTTCCTTTATTCTCTGTGAGTCCTTCCTTGAAAACTGGGCCTCACCCTTCAGTATGTGACATACCGGTGTGCGATCTCTTCCCCCAGCTGATCCCACCACAGCTTGTGTAATCAGGCTTCTGGGCCACAGCTGAGCCTATAGAGCCTTTGTGCTTATTAGGAGACGGTGCCCCTGCCTCTGGGCAGGAGCAGCCCCACCCCCACCCCAGGTGCAGGGCTTGTCCGGCAGAGCTGGCTTTACCCCACAGCCCCTTGGCCTGCCAGTTGCTCTGCCCGTCTTGTGAAAGAATTCCTAAATGGCCTTGGCCAGGGCCAGTTAATTGGCCCAGAGATGGACCGGGTTTTAACCTTTCTAAACTACCATGTTTCGTCTCTTCTTAGAAAGCATAGCTGGTAGCTCATCTCCAGATCCTCTACGGACAGACGTCTGGCCCCACTAGCCTGAGGGCTCATCCCTCCCTTCTTATTCGGCTCTCCCTTCCCTTTCTTACTTTTTCCCCCCGCTATCCTGTATTTTGAGCCGTAGGCACTGACTTTGCTTTTAAAGTGGCTGATCTTAATTTATAGATTAATGATTAATATAGATTAATTTTTAAAAAAGGATTTTAAGAATAAGTTCTGATAGCTGAAAGCTTTGTTTATTTTTGTTAAGGTATTTCTGGGCTTTCTCGCTTTTGCTCTTTACTTTCTCCATCACTTTGGTGCTTGTTGCTTTCTCCTTGGACTGTTTTACAATCTGAATATAAAAATGAGTGGTATGTTTTAAAATGATTTGTCTATTATTTAAATTCTTATTTCTCCATAGCTGCATTTAGCAGACTGACCAAAAATGTGCATTTTGGGTCTTTATATTATATTTATTAATGCGAAGTTATAATGTAGAAAAGGTGCTTTCTCAAAACCAAAGACTCTGATTTGGAAATAGCGAACACACTGTGGGTAGCTTGATTATTAGTTGATTGATTATTACTGTTACCAGTATCATTGCCATTATCAACAGTTACCATTTATTGTGTCTAGTATCTGCTGGACACTTTTGTAGATGTTATTTCTAATCCTCACAGTGCTCCTAAAATGAGTGTTACTATCCCTGTTCCCTTACCCGGGAAATTGAGTTAAGTGACTTAGCCAAATTCACAGAGGGAACGCATGGAGCAACCAGAAATAGGCCCCTGGCCTTATGTGATTACAGTGCCTGCACTCTTTACTCTTTCCAGAACATTGGGTTTCAGGTTTTTTTTCCCTGAATTTCCCTTAATGCAGAGAAAATCAATACATGATACCTGAGGTCTGTGCTCTTTGTAGCTAGAAGTAGCCAGCAGCAAGCCCAAAATTTCTTTGAAGTCTCATGCTTTAATCTTTAAAATTTATGTAAATTTAGCTTTCTACCGATAATATGAAAGTACAAAAATAATCCTCTAAACTACTTGACATAGAATAAAACTTAAGCTTCAGGAGGAGCCCCTATATATCCATCTCACATCCCCTTCTGCCCTGCTGGGTGCTAGCTGGGGGTCTGCACCCCTTGGTTTGAGAAGGGCGGCATTGTGTTGTGATGTGACTGAACTGAGTTTCTGAATATCAGCTTTTCTGATAAGCCTCTCAGTTATATAATAAACCTTCACTTGGCCAATCCACAACCACAGAAGTCTTCCTAACAGAGGTAAGAGTCCCTGACACTGCCTAGACAAATCCTAAATAGGTCTTTGTTGTTTCCGTGTGGAGATCTTCAAAGGACATCTGTCTAGCTGAAAGTTTAGAGATTATTTAATGTGTTGGTATGTAAACTTTATTTTTCAGGGGGAAAAAAAATCATCATTCAAATGAAATTGTTCTTTGAATCCTAACTTTTAGAACTGATAAAAGTGAAGAAACTCTAATTGACCCAGGGCTGAAGCCTTGGGATGCTCCTCACTTATGAGGAAACATAGGGTTCTGCAGGACAAAGTTTATAGACCCTTGACCTAATTCAGAGCACCCATTTACTGGTGAGGAGACTGAAACCAGAGAGCTGGAAGGACTCATCATGGTGACCCACTGATCAGTGGCAAAGCCAGGAGTAGATCTCAGGTGCCAGGACTACTGAGTTCTCCTAGGACCATATACGACATGTGGTATTCCTGGCATTTGAATAACTGATTTCTTAAGTGCCCGCAGAGGGCCTGGCTTGGTGACATTTCAGGAGCCCTCCAGTTGGGCTGGACCCATAGTCAGGGCCAGTGGCTGTTTCAGAGTGGCCTCACTAATAGAGGGGAGACTGTGGGTCTCAGAGAAAGAATTGAATCTCGACTGGTGCTCTTCTGTACCCAGCCCCCACCCCCTGCTCCAAACACGGAACCAGAAAGGCCATTCGTCGAAGCTTCCTTGGATATTAGTGGAGTGTTTCTGTCACAGAGAAAAGCCCCAGCTGTCCTGAGAGTCCACACATGTGCATATCCCAAAGGCCGCAGGGCAGGATGCTTGGGTGGCGGTGCTGGAACCCACCACTTCCTTCTCCGTCCCAAATGGACAGTTTAGCTTTCTATTCTTCTCCTCAACCCACTTTTGATTTATCTCTGCTAATTTACTATTGTTTTGATATTTGAAGTAGAGGCATAGTAAATGCATACGGTGATTTCAAAAAATGACCAAGTAAGGCTTTTTAGGTGTTGGGGCATTAGAGTGTGTTGGGACCCTGGGGAAGAGTTTGCAGGGGGCTGGTCAACCAGGGCCCCAGGAATGACGTTGTCAAGAGACTCAGCCAGGCCACCGTGCACCCTGGCAGCTGGGATGGGAGGTGTATGTGGGATTACATTGAATAACCACCGTAAAGTCCTGCTCTGTCACTTCTGAAAAATTGCTGACCTCAGGTTTACGATGGCCTGTGCTGACTACTTGTGCCAGCCTTATTAAACATGGCCTTAGTTAATTCTCTTTAGTTTCATTCTATTTCTCAGAAAGCTTGAAACAGCTTTTAAACATCTATAAAGATATGAACTGCGTCACCATCTAGGTTTACTAACAGAGTCGGCTCTCTCTATTTTTCAATTCATCACTTGAGCTCCAGTAAACCCTATTAGAAAGTAGCTCAATATCTCACTTCCCAACTCCACTTGCCTCCAGAGGATTTTATAGTTGAAAGGAAATTATTCCAACCTCCACATGTTAATACAGGAGAGAAGGGCTGTCTGCACATTCCACCACTGTCATTAGTCTTTGCTTCCAGATGTAATATACACTCCGAGGAGTGATGATGCTGAATGCTGCCGTGGACAGACCCTGCCAGTCCAGCCCCTACCCAGCCAGATGCAGTGGGCAGTCCCATGGCCTCAGTGTTAGCTCAGGGATGATTGTACCCTTAGTAGTCATCTACTCCTGGCTACATAGATATAGCACCATCAGAAATTGTTTGGCATTTGTCACTGCACAGACCTAGAATCCCTATCCCATCATTCACCTCAGCAGCCTCTACACAATATCTCCATTAGACTCTATAAATACAAACAGTGCTTACATACCGCTTGGAAGGTCACTTATTCTACTGCTACTCTATAAAGGGTGACTTCTTAATATTCTAGGATGATCTTCCACCCCTTCCTATTCAGTGAAGAAGCTAGCATTTCCAGAGACACGGGTTTAATTTCTGACAGGACCCTGTTCCACTTATCTATTGCTGTCTGAAAACCATATCTAACTTTGTGGCATAAAATGGCCACCATTTTACACATATGGATTCTCTGGGTCAGGAATTCTAACAGAGCACAGGGGAATGACTTGTATTTGCTCCGTGCTGCCTGGGACCTCAGATGGGGAGGCTGGAATGGCTGGAGCCGATTCACATGACTGGAAGATGGAATCATTTGGAGGCATCAAAGTCTGGACTCCACTGAACTATTGACTATAGTACCTATGTGTGGTTTTTCCATGTGTCTTGGGTTTCTCACAGCATGGCAGCTGGGTTCTCAGAGGGAGCATCTCAAGAAAGAGTATTTGGAGAGCAAGCATTCCCAGAGATCAAGGTAGAAGTTGCAAATCTTCCGTTCTAACCTCAAGAAGTCATGAAGCATCACATCTGCATTCCATTGGCTACAAGAGAATCACTGAAGTCAGCTTAAGTTCAGGGCAGGGGAAAGCCATCAAGACATGTTCTTGATGAAGGAATGAGAGGGTCACGTTTTAAAAGAGCATGTGAGATGAGAAATGTTGTTGTGGTCTTCTTTAGAAAATATGTTCTGCCTTGGTCCCCCCCCCAACCCCCAAGCACAACAATTCACTTCTCTCTCACATATGGGATATACTCTCTCTTTCCTTAAAAACTTGATAGTCTTTTTTATTATGGTATCAGCTGACAGTTCAGGGTCCTATCATTGAAATCAGCTTTACATGTGGACAAAGCACCTCAGATGTGTATTCTTAGGTATAGTTTCTTGATAATTCTTCTTCTCAAATGAGTATATTGCTGAATCATTATATTGATACTGCTTTTAGTCTCCAGTACCTTAGAGCAGCTAGAAGTAAAAAACTAAAGTTGTAGAATTGTAACTCATACCAAACTCTGAAATCTGTTCTACAACTAATTGTTGCAATGTACTTTGCAATTTATTGCTTTTTTGTATATGTTATTTTTCACAAAAAAAGAGAAAAAAGTAGAGAAAGAGTATAACAGAAAAGATAGAATTTAACAAATGAGTATGACTACTAAATCATTATATTGATATTTCTTTTGATCTCTAGTGTTTTAAATCACCTAGAAGAAAAAATGAAAAATTGTGGAACTGTAGCTCATACCAGACTTTAAAATCTGTTCTATAACTTGTTAAAATGTACTTGAAAATTTATTGCTTTTTTTGTAGATATATTTCACAATAAAAACAAGTAAAAAAAAAAAAAACTATTAGTACCTTTTTGCCACCAGGATACAGGCAAACTAAATTACAGTGATGTAATATGTACAAATGTGGTAGATATAAAAAGTTTCAGAAGCAAAAAAAAAGCCAAATACCCCATCAATTTTTAAAAGGTAGATGTTTTATTTCCAGCTATAAGTATTTCAACCCTGTTTTTATCATCTCCACTATACTGAAAGCACACTATTATACTGAAATTAATGTTATATTATCAAATAAACAAATTTTATATTCAGTTAAGCAGTAACATTTATAAGACAATTAGAAATTTGAACACTGATTAGATATTTTAGAATTTTTTTGCTGTGATAATGGCATTGTGGTTTTGTTTGAAAAAGTCTTTATCTTTTGGAGATATCTGTGGAATATGGATATATGTAAGGATTAAATGATATGACATCTGGAATTTGCTTCAAAATAATTCTGGAGAGGGCAAGTGAATGGGCATATAGACAAAATAATTGATCATGAGTTAGTAATTATTGAAGCTTTGTTAGGCACATGGTAGTTTATTAAACTATTGTATTTCTGTATATGTTTGACATTTTCTACAAGAAAGTTAAAACTTAAAAAGTTCACAGATAGGTATTAAACTCCTATTACGTATAATACATAGTACCCTGTGTTACAGGAGGTAGAAGCTTCACAACTGTAGAGGACCTTGTCTGGTTGTTTCCCACAGTGAACCCAGTGCCTAGGACAGTGTGTGGCACATCAGTGTATATATATCAGTGTGGCACAAAGGGCTGCCTGTGCCTGGAGAAAAGAGTGCTGTTTTCTGTTCCCACTTGCAGTGGCTGAGGATATGCTCCAAGAGAGACAGCAACAAACTGAGTGCCATGGGGTTTGAGAAAGGTGAAGTCCTGTTCAATTGGGGAATCAGAAAGGTACTTCCATGGAATTGATACTGAGATGCCTGAGATGAAGACCAACTGTTCCACCTAAGACAGCATCTCGAAACAAAATTAAATTACGCCTTTAACAGGGATTATTTTTCTTAGGAGCCTGTGAGGGAGTTGCTAACAGTTAAGAGGAATAACTGAAAAGGCTGTAGGGGGTCATAAAAGCTTCTTAGGACATAACCAGTCCCCACCCGTGCCCTCTGAGCCTGTTTTGTCCAGAGTCCAGCCTAATGCAATACTCAGAACTATGCTTCATCAGCCCTCTCTCATGAGGAAGGAGAGTGGTTGGTGTCATAAGAAAGACGGGAATCAGTATTGGAAAATTATCAAAGGAAATGTCAAGAATGCAGGGTGATAGATTGGTCCTGTGAGTATGTTTGAGTGATTTAGTAGCTCAGAGGCAGAGAAAAGTCATGATTTAAATGTTTGCCTGCAGATGTTAGTGTAGTTGTTTCAGAATGAGAAGAAAAACAGGATTAAAAAAAAAAAGCTAGTCACTTATTGACTAGAAGAAGGCGCTTTTGAGAAAACATCAATGTTGCATTACAAACACCATTCAAATCTACCAAATGGGCCAGATGGTTGCCAGAAAACTGCATATTGCCAGCTGCCCATTGCTACAGATGAAGCCTTTCTGCTGACGTTTGTGTAACCCACAAGCATATTATGAAGTGTTGATTCTTTTGATGCTGTTTAACATTTATGTGTCATCATAATTATAAGCCATAAATATACATGACATGGTGCAATAAATAAAATTGCCCAGCTTTCGTTCTGAAAGGGGAGGAGAGTGTATTTATTACCTGAGAAAAGAGCATGTCTAATACTCATTTTCCATTCCTCTTAAAATGTCACTCCTGTCTGGTGGGATGCTCTAGATGGCTTTCTCCTTACCAGCCTTATCCCTCCAAAGACCCCTGGGGCAATTCAGATTGTGGAGCCTCAAGTTTTAGGGCATGCCTGGACCAGAAGTCAGTGGAATACAACGCAGGGAGATTCGAATAGTTCTAAATTAAGACAAACTATTTTATTTGACAACATTCCAAAAGTTTTTTGGAAGTCACATAACAGGCAGGTGTACACTGTAAAAGGGAATAGGTAAATGGAAGCAAATCAGCTTCTTTCAGAGCAGACATTTTTCTAGCAATGCATTTCTTTTTGCTTTGAAAGAAGCTGATTCAGTGCCATTCACCTATTAAGAAAGCAGCACGTTTATTTGTATCTGCATCTATAAAAACCAAGTGCCTTTTCCCTTTACAAAAAAAGCTGAGCATGTGTTTGCAGAGGTTGGGAGGGGTATAGAGGTGGGGGAAGAGTAAAAAGCTCGTACAGTTCATTCGATCTGTGACAAGAACGTAAATTAACTGGCTGAGATAGAAACATTCCCCCCACCTGGGGAGGTGCATATTCAGTCTTATCCAGGAACACCCATTTAGAACGCAGCATCTTTATTTTAGACCAGATATCCCAGAGAGCACGTTTCATGGCTCTATAAATGCAGGACTCAGATGCCTGCTGGCACCCAACATTCTGCTTTGTAAAGTGCAAATAAATGAATGCTCAAAGTGAGTAAATATATGTTGTTAAGTTTACAATCTTGTCTTTCAGAAATATCGACAGTATATGGCAGGACTTCTGGCTCCTCCTTATGGTGTTATGGAAACGGGCTCTAACAATGACAGTAAGTGAAAAAATGTGAACATTTTGTATCTAAAAACTTGTTGTGTGGTGTGTGTGTTCATGTGACAAAAAATATGTCCTGCACCAGCTTGAGAATGTAAGTTACAGACTCTTGTGGATAAACAGAGCTGCCAGTCTACACTTGAATAATTTTTTTAAATGCTAATAGGGATTATTTTCTGATCTTAGCTGAGGCAGGTATGCTCTGGTGCCCATCAGAACTCGAACTTACTTAGAATACTTTCTCAGAATGTCATCATTTTGCAGTGAAATCCAGTGTCATTTCTCTGCCCTTTTAAAAAAAGGATTCATAACTGTATTTGTCTCAGTCACATCTAGATACTTGACAGCTCAAGCTCTTGCTTGTGTTGACTTGACTGGTGAAAGAAGGAAGCAACACGAGTAATTATGTATTATTGTTAAATCATGGCCTCTTGAAATCCAAGCCTGTTATAAGGCTTAGCTGATCATAAAAGAAAGGAAGTTCTTCTTTATGATCATCTTTTCTAGTGTTCCCTTTACTCTTGAAGATATTCTTGTGTTCTGAGTTTGTTATCTGGTCGTGCATGTTGGAAGCATCTGCTTAGCATGCATTACCATCACTGGAATTTTCTTGTTGTGTTTATGAGTCTCCTTTTTAAGCTCTTGAGCCCATATGTATGAGTAGATACCAAGTTGTGAGTAGGTATTCCAATATAGTAGCACTTCAACCAGATGCAATGGCATACAAGACAGTGCTTCTACTCCACCATCTTAAGAGTTCAAATCCTCTTCAGAGCTCCTTGAATTCCCACCCTCAGACCATTCCAGATATGTCACTCTTGACACGTGATCTTCCTTCTTATTTGACCAAGACCTTAAGTGAGCTTCTTTAATGCCCCCTCCTCTCTGTTGCACAATTTCTGTGCAGTCTCTGCCCTCTCTCCCTCTCTATTTCTCTTCTGTCCTGGGAGTGGTGGAAGAGTATCTTTCTTTACTTTCTTACCCTCTTCTTGATTTCTTTTCCCTTTCAGCTGAGCTAGGGTTGGTTGGCTAATTAGAAGTACCTGAGTTGAAATCCCAGCTGTGCTGTCTACTAACTGTGATTTCAGGCAAGTGAAATCTCTTAGTCTCTCTGTACTTACTTTGGTTTCCTCATAGGGTTGCTGTGAAAAGTAAAAATAAGTCAAAACATGTCAAGTACTTAGAATGGTGCCGGGCATATATTAAGCACCTAAATTATATTAGCACCTGTTTCCTCACCATCACTCCAAATATGGTTTCAGCTTCATATTTCTTGATTCAGACCATTCCAAAGGTTACCAGTGATGAATTAATAATCAGACCAATCCTTAACATACCCAATTCCCCCGACTTTGTAAAAGAATTTCCATGTTCATAGTCTATTCAACTGTGGTTCCCAGAGCTCTCCTTCATTATCCTGATTTCTCATATCTCATATCTCAAAATACATGTCACTTGTATTTTTCCCCACACAAGTTTAGATGTTACCTGAGTCTTCTCTTGGCTGCTTTTCTCCTTTTTTCTCTGTATTTCCCACTTGCCAACTGCATCCTTTCCCACAGGAAGTATACTTCCCTACCAATACCTCTCTTTGACTCCTTCAACAGGCAGCCTAGTTTTTCCAAATGACTGCTGATTCTCTTCCTATCTGGATGTCCTGCTGGCTCCTCAAACTCAAAATGTCAGTAATGGAATACATCCTGATTCCCACCAGCTCCTCCCCTGAAGGCCTCATTTCCATTCTCAACTCTCCTCTTCTCCTTTATCAGGCTCTAAACCTCAACTCTCTTGGATTCCTTCTTTCTCTTCACTTCCACCCCATTGCAGTCAATCCCTAGTCCCATCCCTTACCCTCCCCTCATATTCCTTTGTTTCAGTTTCCTCTCAGCCGCCTGGCTGACAGAACGCCTCATCACTCTTGACCTGAGGGCAGAAATGGCTTAACTGGCACAAAACCTTCACTATCTCACCGTTAGTCCGTGCTCTACCTGATTTTCAAAAAAAACAAACACTTTTTGACTTTTTATTATGAAAAATTTCAAACATACAGAGAGCGGAAAGTATACTATACTTAAGACTCATATTTTCATCACTTTGATCAAACAATTATTAATATTTTCCCATATTTCCTTCTTCTAATCACATAGGTACATTTCCCCCCAAATATTCAGTGTGTATTTTTAAAAATACAGGTGTTTGCATAAGTCCTCGCACGACTGTTATCGACCTGATAACTGGTATGATTTCCTTAATGCCTTCCACCCAGTGCATATTCAGATTTCCCCAGTTGAATGTCTTTGTAACTGATTGTTCACATTGAACTCCACTCAAGTACCATGCAACCACATCTAGTTTTTATATCTTGAATGTTTTAATTTTGAGTGGTCCCCTCCCCCCTTTTTATATACCTCTGTTGCTCAAAAGTTTCTAATGATTTTTCCATTGCCTGCCAAAATTCCAGGACAGCTAATGTCTTAGCCCAACTTGCAATCACCTGCATAGTTGGGCCCCGAGTCACCTTGTCAGTATTGTCTCTCTATAGATACCCTCACTTCCCTAATTTTACCTTGTTGAACCCCCTAGAAAGTAAGCTCTTTTATATATACCCCTATTCTCCTCATAAAGTCAAATACAGTGCTTTTCAAATGGATGTTGGATGGATGGATGGATGGATGGATGGATGGATGGAAGGATGGAAGGATGGATGGATGGTTAGATGGATGGATGGATGGATGGATGGAAGGGTGGGAGGAAGGATGGAAGGAAGGATGGATGGATGGGTTAACGGATGAAGGGATTAAAGGTGAGTTTCAGAGTGCTGGCATTAGGCCAGCCTTCCTCTCTGACGATCTGAGAAATGTTTGCAAACATGCGTAGTAATATTCTGTCTTTGCATACAATCCTCTTGGTTCCCTTCTTTCTTTCCTGAGCTTTTAGGTCATGGTGGTATCTCAGTTTGATGGACAAAACTTTAATTAGGGAATGTTCCCAGATAGTCTTTTGCATTCTTGCCCCTCCTGCATACTAAACTGCTGCCTATTAGGGTAGGCTTTGGTTCATTTAATGTTAATGTTGTAAAACCTGTAAGATCCCTTATGTAAACCCAGAAAGTTGTCTTTACTCAGAATTTGGACATGCTGTATTTTTTTGCACAGCAAGCAATTGCACAGTACTCTAGTAATTTGAAGCTAGGTGCTCCATTTCCCCAATATAAAGCCACTTGTACTCACTATATTGGGGCATCACGCTCTGCTGGGGCTGTTGACCTTCCAGTATGGCTACCCCTATCATGTCAGTCAGGGGTAGCAACCCCAACGGAAGTGTAAAGAAAAGGGACCTGCCAATATAGTACCTGATCATGAAAGTTTGTTAATGAAAGAGGAAATGGGTAAATAGATGAATGAATAATTTTTCCCTAAGAAAAATGAGATTACTTCTAGAGATAGCCACTGTAGTGCTGAAACCTGACTTGGAGTCAAGAGAGGTTTGCTTGGCCCGAAGAGAAAATTATGTTCTGGTGGTTTTTACATGCAGCTTGTCTTGGACTCAAATCACTGGAGCAACGTGAGGTCCACAGTGTAAAACTACAGTCTGTGCAGCTGAGGAGCTGATGTTCCTGTCCGCCATTCTGAGTGTCCTGGGCCTGAGCTAGAGAAATTAGTTTCTAGCATGATGTGAATGAATCAGGGAAGCAGTCGTACCTCTAGAAAAGCAGAGCATATGGTTGAGAAGCAAAATAAACATGGGGTTTTGTTGTCTGGGCACACAGCCCTGCTCTGGTTACGGGTTTGGGTAAGTGTTGCTGTTTTTCTAAGCAGAATTATGTAAGATTTACTGCAATACAAATTGAAAACACCAAAATTTTACTTGGTTTAGTTCAGCAAAGGATTTCAGTGAATGTAAAGTGACATTTAACAGGTTAATCTTACAATTTATGATTTCTATCTCTTTTTTCCTCCTCTAGGGATTCCTGACAAAGAGAATGTGAGTAGCTACTCTCTCTCTGCCTAGCTTCTAAAAACAGTCATAAGGTAAAAAAACAAAGCAAAACATGGTAACCCTCCCACAAAGAGAGCCCTTTATCCACATTCCCCACAACAATAAATATTTTTTCTAATCTTATTCAGCTATCTTTGGGGAGTTACTTTGAAATATAAAGTACAGAAGGTTGATTGCTTGATATGGTTATCACATGTCCATGAAATTAACTTGAGTCTGAAGAAAGGATATTCTGGGGGTCAATGGTACAATTGCAAAGGGCTTTAATTTCCCATGGTTGTAATACATGTCAGTAGGATAAATCATTTGCTTAATAGCATATAGAAAAGTAGTTGTTTTTTTTAAAAGTAAGAATGGGGAATATTAAATTTAAGGTCAGTTGATGAATTGTTTAGTTAGTCCAAGTATATCAAAGCCAATATTTCTCTTTAGAAACTGAAAATAATTAACAGCTATAACTTTAGAGAAAACAGAAGGTTTAGGACAAAACCTTCACCAAGGAACAGTGCCAAGCGCACGTTCTATGGGTGGTGGTAGCTTAGTGGCATTATCTTTGAATCCAAATAATATTAATTATATGGACTGTGGTTTAAACATACACGATGACGTGGAAGAGTTAGTGACAGAAGCCCATACTGTTGAATCCTAAGTGGTGCTTGATTGGTTCTCACATTCGTGTGTCAGGACTGTGGCCCCTGATCGCTGTGCCCGAGTAGCAGTGTACAGTGTTGACCCTTTCCTTTCCCTGCTTTTGCTCCTGTGCCTGTGACCAGAGTTATCATAATAATTAAATTCTGATTACATCTGTATTCCTCTTCTGAGCTCCGGCTCTATCCTTGTTAGGTCTTCCTCTTTTCATAATGTTGACTTTGAAGGGCTGGCTGGGAATTCTGGTCCTCTGCTGAACCACCCACTGCAAACTTGGGTTCAAGACCTTGCAGTGCCACCACCACACTAGCTGTGGGGCCTCGTGCAAGGTACTTGACATCTCGAAACACCCTGGCCTCATCTTTAAAATGAGAGTGTTGGTGGTGCCTACCTTATGAGTGTGAATGAGATAATCCATAGAGACAGCATAGAGACAACTACGCTAGAGCTTGGTCAGTGTTAGGATTATTATTATAATTATTATTTGTTAAGTCTTATATCATTTTCTAGCTGACTTCCTCTGAAAAATGTCCTACCCTGATTAAGTTACTGTCTGTTTGGCTCTTTTACTCTCCTTAAAATACCCTTCTTCAATGAACCTTTCCATTGATATTTTGCTATTTAAAAAAAATAGCTTTGTATCTGAGTAAAATTCTAGATAATCAGGCTCCCTTTTCTTCATCAAGAAGAGTCTGAAGCAGTGAGCTTTAGAGACTAAAGTAGCAAACTGATGTTACCGCCGTTTTGGGCCCGGACATCCCAAGGCATGTTATAACAGATAATATGCAGATCACTAGCCGCATAAAGATATTAAAAGGACCTTTTGCCTTCCTCATCAAGGGACTGTCGGTTCTCTGGAGAGTACACACAGAATGGCCGAGCCCTAGGAGGTCTGAAATGTTCTAGGCTTCAAAAAGAGGCTCTGTCTTTCTTAGGCACACATTGACCTTTAGGTTGGACCCCCTTCGGTGGACAAACAGGGACACGCTTTTAAGCGGGAGCCTAGCAGCTGTTGTCACATAGCCCACTTCATGGCAAAACAGGAACATGAAGTTTTCAGAAAGTTTAGATAACAATGAGCTGTAAACAGTATGTTGCCCTGAAAAATTTGGAGGGCTGGCCAGGCATGCTCCCCAGCGTTAGTGGTGTTATACGTCTATTTGTAGTAGCTTGGGCTATTCTGAGTCAAATTCTCTAGCAAGCAGGAAAGTATACTTTTTCTCTTTCAGCAAATAAAGCAAATGTAACATCATCATGCGCTATTAGAAAGCTTTCCAATGCCATCAAAGTAAAGCAAATGAGATGAAAGACATCCAGGAGTACAGTTGAGGCTGTAGAAAGATAAAAAGAAGCCTAAGAGCCTTAAAGTGGTGTTAATTGAAATTTTTTCTTTGTAAGAGACAACTTATATTATGGTGATTTCTTTTATCCTCCACTATCTTTATATTTGGGACAGTATTGTGCTCCCTTTGTTTTTAAATAGCAATAATGTGCCTATGAACTGAAATAAAATGCTTAGACTGGTCTTTCAGTGTCCACACAAATTCTCTGTGGAAAAATCTATTATCCTTTCCAGTTCCCATTCTTGGTTTTGTTAATCATCCTGTTTAAATTTTAATCAAATATGCAGATGTCAAGTGATGTGTTTTGCTGCCTCGCCAGCTTTATTTTATCTCCAGATGCAGCCTTACCTTGCATACAAAGAAGTTTGTTTTTCTTTTATAAATTGTACTTGGTTAGAAACAATGGGGCCGGCACTTGCTTGCTGGATTATTTTGCCTACTACTTACTGTAACTGATAGGGAAATCATTTAGTTTTAGATGATACAAGACATTGGAATCTATAAAATCGAGAAAAATACTAGAAAAATGACTGTTGAGACGATAAAGGAGGTAGATGGTTTGGGTAGGGTTGTGGCTATTTTGTGTTGTGTGTTTCATAAAGAAATTCCTCTCCTCTTTGATCTGTTTAAGTTGTATTTTTTCCCTCTTGCATAAATGCCATACCTGACTGGCCATGTTTAACATAAAAGTTAAAAATCACGATCACAGGAAAGCTTTATAATTGAACATATGGTTCCTCTTTTAAAAATGAATTATCCTTTTCTGTTTTGCTACTGAATAGTAATTGCTGCTTATTGTGTTTCACCCTTTTGAGAGGGCAACTGTTATAAAGTTTTATAGTTTTAGAAGTTTTAAGTTTTCTTCCTCAATGTGGAGGGAGCTGGTGAAACAGACTCAGTTGGAGAGGAAACATAGAAAGATAATTCCATTACCTTACTTACACACTTCTGCTTTCCAAAAGGGTGATTTGAGGTCCCAATGTTTTAGGCAATTATAGTATTTGAGTGTGTGATTAGCAAGCTTCTGGCTAAATTTTCAAAATTTTTAAAAATAGGTTTTATAATTTGTATTTATATGCATGTGTGTGTGTGTTTTACACTCCCCCTTTACACTCTTGCTAAATATAGAGGAGTGCTTTTTCAATAGGAAGTATAATATAGATTAAGAGCTCAGAGAGTTTCTCAAGGTATAGAAGAACTGATGCTAAAAATTGGCAATCAGCCGTCTGTGACTTTTATAAAAATATTTGGCATGCTAGATTGCTTAAAGCAGGAGTTTCTCAAACTAAAAAATCATGGATCATACATATGAAGAATCATTTTTGGAAGTGTCATCAAGGCATAAGGCTTTTTTGGCACCCCCCATTATTATTATTATTTTTATATTAGAGCATTTGTTGGTTTACAGAAGATCATGCAGGAAGTGCAGAGCTCCCATGTAACACGCCCTCCCCCACCACACAGCAGCTTTCCCTGTTATTAATACTTTGCGTTAGTGTGGTACCATTTTTACAACTGATGAAACACTATTATTATCATGATACTACGAACTATTATAGTTCATAGTTTACATTAGCATTCACTGTTTGGGTTGCACAGTTCCATGGTGGTTTGTTTGTTATCCTGGTAATAAACCTAAAATTTCCTATTTTAATCACTTTCAAATATACAATTAACTGGCCTTAATTACATTCACAATGTTGCATTACCATCACCACCATCCATTACCAAATATGTTACATCACCTCAAACAGAAACTCTGTACCAATTAAGCATTAACTTCTCACTCAGTATCCCACTCTGACCTGTTTCTGACTCCATGAATTTGTAAATTCTAATTATCTCATGTAAGTGAAATCATACATTTGTCCTATTGTGACCAGCTTATTTCACTCAACATGGTATCTTTAAGATTCATGCCTCTTAGTAGCATGTATAGAACTTTATTCCTTTTGTATGGCTGAATAATATTCCACTGTATGTGCATCACATATTTTGTTCTTCCATTCATCTATTAATGGCCACTTGGGTTGCTTCCACTTTTTGTCAGTAATGACCAATGCCACAGTGAATATTGATGTAAATATCTGTTTGAGTTCCTGCTTTCAATTCTTTGCAATATATACCTAGAAGTGGGACAAGGAATAAGGTTTTAGATGGTAAATGATAAGGTAATAATTTGAACATCTTGTGAAAATTATTCTCATTAAGGAGAGAGTAATAGAATAATAATAAGTAATTATTAGGGTCAAAAGGGTTTTTCAGTAATATATTTACATTTATCTCCATTGAGTAAACAAATTAAAATATTTTCCACCTATTATATGACATCTTCTACAGATTGGCTGCAGTTCTGGGCCAGATGAAGAAAGAGGAAATTGTTTATCCACATACAAACAAAATGTATGGATAAAATCAATGAACTTACCCTTCAGATATAGAAAATAACTTGAGATGATTGTTATGTGCAGGAATCTCTAAGAAAATGTTTCATAAAGGCCTGTCATGAAAAAAAAAAAATGTATGAAAATCTTAGGTAATCTCATAACCCAGTGTAAAGCCTTTCAAATCCAGCTTTAAAACATTTACTGTTCTCAACCAACAGTTTTCAGTGAAACATAGGTTTTAAAACCGTGCTTTAAAACATGACTGATACGTATTCTGAGTTTACCAAGACATCTTGGCCAGAGTCCACAGGTTACCCTTGGCGGCCGCTTTTCTCTACTCTAGGGTGAGAATGAATTAACTAATGCTGTCACCGCTCTACAGCAACACGTGTGTGACTAACCAGTGGTGCCAAGCTCTGTATAGAAGAACAAACCAACAAAATGCTGAAGATTGTTAGAAATCCCTGGGCCTGCTTGCTCTGATTTTGAAGGACAAATTGCTTATCGTTCACATGAAGATTAGATTTAGCAATGTTGCTGGCCCAATCCTGTGAGGTGTGTCGTGTGTAAATACTCATTTCTTTAGCTGGCCTATTAGAAAGCATAGCTGAGTGAGTTAAGACTTGCTTTGCCCCACCTCCTGGAAACACTAGTGACTTAGTGTCACAAGTGCCAAGGACAACTTCTCCTCTCAAGTCTCTGAAGAGATGTTTGTTTATGTATTTGTGAGTTATGCATTTTTTGGGACGGCGTGTCCTTGCTGAATTTCTTTTTCCTTTTTATTCCGTCTGCTCCTCTACTCTGTTATAAAAGCTCTCTTGCTTGCTCGCTTCTGCAGTTGGTATATTGATTGAATTTTTAAGAATATATGGAATTGCCCTTCATCTGAATTGCAAATGTAACCTCCTAAGGTAATGTTCTAAAAACCCGATCCTTCTTCTGTTGTTAATCAGGCCATGTATTGGTGGTGTTTGAATGTTTTCTTCTCTGCATTGTTCGCAAGACGTGCTTGTGTAAAGATTGCTTGGTCAGAGTACATATATTAGGTATATTTGGGTGGTAGCTTGTTGGTGTATTTTAGAGATTTTTGTGAATTACAATTTGGTGATTGTTTCAACTTTCTAACTTTTAGTTTCCTTATAATTTTTCATTTCTTTTGTGAAATAGAACTTCTTAATGGAATTGCCATGTGTTGATTCTCTAGGGCTGCGACTGAGTTAAACCGTATAACCCTGCTCTGAATATGTTCTCTTAATCTTTCCTGTGATCAAAATTGAACTTTGGCAAGTTATCCCAGAGAATTTGAATATTGTTTAATGTTTCAAAAAATAAATACCTAAAATAAACAAGGTTCCCTGATGTTACTAGCCAATTGCTATATCCTGTCTCACTCTAAAAAATGGCATGACTTTGACGTGAAGCTTCTGGAATTCAGCCTGCAGTTGAGAATCAGTTTCACTATAGGCAGGGGCAGGGAATATGATGCGTGTTAATGATAATATATAATGCTGCTGATTCCAAAGTTAAGAGAGAGTATACTGCTAGAATTACTGTAGGAATATTTACCCTGTACTGGAGACAATTATGATCATCAACAGTTACTCTGGGCTGCTAGCACATTATCTTAATTGGTTGTGAGAATAAAATATGTACTATCAATTATGTTTGATCTATTTGAATTTTTATTGTTCTTGTTTTGGGAAATTGAGACCAAATCATCTGCAAATATGTCTTATATTTAGGAGAGAGAATTGTAGCGTTCTTATATTTTATAAATTAATGTAGTGATTACGTGTCATTTGGGATTTGGATTCTTTTCTATTAGCACTTCTGTGTCAGACAGGCTCTCCTGTGTTCACAGATATTAACACATCTATAGTCTTTCTCTTTACCATTAGGTAAAATTACATTGATGATAGATAAATGCATACACATATGCACATTTATGTACACATATATATACCTACATGCCTATATATATACACTCATGTATACACATGTACATATGTATAAAAGTGTAACTATAACTATTTCCATTCTTTAAAATTTCCAGAAAGGATATTGTAAAACCATTGTTAGTAATATGATCCAGAACTGTTCAGAATTCCTATTGCTGGTTTTTATAACTGTTAAGGTCCTCTTCACTTCAGTTTAGTTTTATTTTCTATTTTCCTTCAATCAAATAATGACTCATAAACACCCAGAGAATATGCCATCCACTGCTTGAAACCTTTAGCAAACATTTATTTATTTTTTATTTTATTTATTAAGCATACCAACATACAAACACAAACATTCTTACCACAGGATCATTCCATTTTACATATATAACAATAATTCACAATGTCATCACATAGTTGCATATTCATCATCATGATCATTTCTTCGAACATTTGCATCAATTCAGAAAAATAAATAAAAAGAAAACAGAAAAAAATTCATGCATTCCATACCCCATACCCCTCCCTTTCATGGATCATTAGCATTTCAATCTACTAAATTTATTTTTAACATTTATTTCCCCTATTATTTATTTATTTTTAATCCATATGTTTTACTCATCTGTCCATAAGGTAGATAAAAGAAGCATCAGACACAATATTTTCACAATCACACAGTCACATTGTGAAAGCTATATCATTATACAATCAATTTCAAGAAACATGGCTACTGGAACACAGCTCTACATTTTCAGGCAGTTCCCTCCAGCCTCTCCATTACACCTTAACTAAAAAGGTGATATCTATTTAATATGTAAGAATAACCTCCAGGATAACCTCTCAGCTCTGTTTGTAATCTCTTAACCATTGACACTTTATTTTGTCTCATTTCTCTCTTTCCTGTTCTGGTCGAGAAGTTTTTCTCAATCCCTTGGTGCTGCGTCCCAGCTCATTCTAGGATTTCTGTCCCATGTTGCTGGGAAGGTCCACACCCCTGGGAGTCATGTCCCACGTAGAGAGGGGGAGGGCAGTAAGTTTGCTTGTCATGTTGGTGAGAGAGAGAGGGGCCACATCTGAGCAACAAAAGAGGTTCTCTTGGGGGTGACTCTTCGGTGCAATTTTAAGTAGGCTTAGCCTTCCCTTTGAAGGGTGAAGTTTCATATGAACAAACCCTAAGATTGGGGGCTTAACCTATTGCTTTGGTTGTCCCCACTGCTTGTGAGCATATCAAGAATTCTCCACTTGGTAAAGTTGAATTTTCCCCCTTTCTCACCATTCCCCCAAAGGGACCTTGCAAATACTTTTTTATTCAGTGTTCAAGTCATTCTGGGATTTATTGGGGCATCACTGTGGACAAGCTTACAAAATCTCATGCCCTACTCAAGGTTCCATGTACTTATGGTGTTCAAGTAAGCTGTCCGCATAAGTTATATTAGGAAATACACTAGTTGAAGTATGAATTTTGTACCAAATAAACATTTTTTTGCTTTAGTATCACACATAAGTTAAAGTTTTAAAATATGAATTACCATCTATTTTTAACACCGTGCAGCATTGACATTCCTTCGTTCTTCCTCATGCAAAACATTTTTAAATTTGTGCATTTAGTCACTATCATTATACACTCCAGGCATTCCTAGATTATACCATCTCAGTCTTTATCGCCTATCTTTCCTTCTGATTTCATTTGTGCCCCAGGCCTCCTCCCTCTATCATTCTCACCTTCATCTTCATTCAGTGTTCTAACATTGTTGTACTACAGTTAGGTAGTATTGTGCTATCCGTTTCTGAATTTTTACAATCAGTCCCAAACAAACATTTATTGATTTTTTGAATGCCAAGCCCTGTATGGGGACATGAAAATAAATAGAAAATGACACATTCCTTCAAGCCAGGCAATGGAGGCAGACACGTGGACAAATAAGGACAAATAAGGATGACAAAGTATTGCAAGGGCACACAGGGTTAGGAGAAAGTGGCGATTATGACGTGGGCTTAGGAGTTCTTCAGACTTGAGTTAAAGTCTCGGTTCTGCCACTTATTAAAGGGAAACAAGTTATGTAACCTCCTTAAGCCTTCATTCCTCTTCTACTAAATGGGAATAATAGTAGTGTCTTCCCGCAGGGCGGCTCCAGGAGCATTAATGAGATAGTGAGTGCATGAGCTCGCCTCTGTGGTATGCTTTGTAGGAACTTGAGGCAGGACTGTGCAGAGCCCCTCAGAAAGAAGGGGCAGGTTCAGAGGAGGTAATGCCCAATCGGACGCTTGGTGGAAGGTAGATTTTACCCATATGGAAGGGGAAGGATATTCCAGGCCAGGAACATTGCATGAACAAAGGAACAGGTAGCACAACTTTCTCTTTCGGGTCTAAATCATCAGATCTAAAATCAGAAACTGTAATTATTTGGGGCACTATACTTCCTAAGCATCCCTTTTAAGACCTGGCCTTAGCTTCAGGCACTTGAGGTTCCAAATGAAATACCACACTTTTTCTTTTTCCCTAAAGCTTGATCAATTTGGAGTATAGAGGGGGAATTAGCTTGACTTTCCCCCTATTTGTAATTCCAGTGTATCATACCTTCTTTTTTAAAATGACACAGCTACATAGCTGATAACTTTGAAGCCTATTGTTTGTTTACTCTGACCTCCAGCTCTTTTTCTTCCATAATTGCCCAGTCAGTGCTCCCACATTTCTGTTGTTCTTTTTTCTCTCTTTTGGATGAATTATTCTACCCAGCTTTCTATTTAATTTTGCCCTCTTTTTCCTTCTTTAGATTGTCAAGGTAATTTAAAATTTCAATCTAGTTCTCTTAAGTGCCAAACACCCCATCCAATTTAGTGTCATTGTCTAATTTAATAAGAATGCTTTTGATTCCATATCCCAGGCATTAATAAGCATGTTAAATCTAGCAGCATTCAGCCCAAGACCTAATCTTGTGGAATTCAATTAGTTTGTGTTAATTTATTTGCATACGTGGTAAAATAACCCCATCCAGATATGAAAAAGAAACTTAAGAAAGCATACCATGAAAATACTGGGTAAAATAAGTGCCAAGTCTTTGAAATCACTACTGCCCTGCTTTCACACTCTAATTATTTCAGAGCAAGGAAAGAGAAGAATTTCTATCTCACCGACATCAGTATGACCCAATCCAGTATTCATTCATTGTTACAAGTCTGTTTCTTCACAAGTACCTGTTTATCAGGGTTTCTGTCTCTGACACTTAATAGCCAGTGCCACTAAACAGATCATGAAGCTTCAGTTTCCTCACAGATAAAATGGTAATCCCTGACCTATAATAATAAAAGGGTTGTTGGGACATCAAATAAGATAAAGCATGGGGAAAAAGTCAAAACTAGGCACTGCTTTCAAATATAAAACATTATTGCTCCCCTGGAGCTTAATTCTAAACGAGATCACCTCCCTCCCCTATAGCCTCAGTCCCAGGACACGTTTTTAGCTTAGGGGGAGAGGGGGAACGGTCTGCCCTTGGGGTCCTGTTTTACATAGAGAGTGGGTCCGGGAAGCTTCCTAGAGGTCCGCTTGCATCCTGTTAGATGCACTTCTGGGAAGACTTCAGGATGCCAAATGGAAAGTCGTTTATCTTAATGTCAGTATAATTTAGCTCAGCCAGGGGAGGGAAGAATTCCCAAGTCACACCAGTCTGTGCTGCTGTGCTGTAATTTGATAGCCCATCGTAAACAAAGTGAGGAAACCACACCCCAAAGTTCCTCCAAAGTTGACCACAAAGATTGACCAGGGTCGAGTAAGAGCAGGGACATAAAGATAAACTGGAGAAAGCATCTGGCTTGCTTGGGACACTGCAGAGCGCCATGGAAATGATCACCGCAGTCTACCCCGGACTTTTTAGTTTTAGGGTATGTGAGTTTTTAAGATATGTTTAACCAATTCTCCTAAGTGTCAAAGCATTACAACCTTCAGCTGAATAGTAAAGGTTTTTTAATCTAATGAAAAAAATAGTTCTGGTATTAGTGAGATTTTTCTTGAAGTGATTGAAACAGGTAATCTTCTATTTTCTCCACACTTTTACATTTTATTTTCTTCCCTTTTCTCTTTTGTGTCGTGTATTCAAAAAATACTTGGGCTCCCTCTGGTGGTCGTTGAAGTGTTTTTGCATGTCTAACCTTAAAACTGAAGTTTTCGTTACATGGCACAAAATATTTGAATGAATGTGGAAATTTTAATAGTAAATGTTATTTTCTTATGCAAGATGCCTGGAACTTGGGAACATCCAAGTTAGCCAAAATATCTAACTCATTCATTCATTCATGTGTGAATATATATATTCTTCTATTTTGGTATGTTGTCAACATTTGGCTTTCTTAAATTACGGGGGAGAAAAAGGTGGTGCTATCTACAAGTTCGTGGAGCTGTATTGGGTGCCTATCCTGTAAGTCATTCTACTAATCAGCAAGATTTAAAAGAATGCTTACCATCAGACCCGAGTTAGGCACTGTGGGAAACAATTTGTTACTCACATTTTAAAAACTTATAAGAACAAGCTCTTCTTTGACAGTTGAAATGCTGTATTGTTTCTTTTTCTCCTTTAAATCATATTCCCACTCTATTTACTACGTAGACTTTTATCCATTAAAATGTATTGTTATGATTGAAAGTCTCTTATTGATCACCCTCTTATATATTTCAAAATGTGTATAGGAATTTTTAATGTGTTAAAATTTTTTATCATAGTCTCTATTAAAATTCCCCTTCTGGACTGAGTTATGAGAGTTAGTACAAAATTATCAAAACAAAATAAATAATCTATACATTTTTAAAATAAATGTTAAACATTAATGCAGATTGCTATTGGAAATGCCTCACTGAATGACTTTGGTGCTTTTAAAAAATGAGTTAGTGATCTATACAAAATAGGAGTTTGACATCAATTCTGTTTCTGTTTTTAATTTTTTGTCTGATAGCTCTGGGAAATCTTGTTCACATAAATAAGCAGATGGGAATGAAAATAGATTTAAGTCATAGATTTACTAAATTCTTTGACTCTTTCTAGGGTGCTAGAGAGATAGAGATGATGTAGTCACAGTGAAGGTGGCAGGAAATGTCACATTTGAGATGATTTTTTGAAGATAAAATCCATTCCATAGGATCTTCTGATGGATTAGATGTAGGGTGTGAGGTAAAGAGAAGACTTATGGATGACCTTAAGTTTTTGTTCTGAGCTTGTGGAAGAGTGCAGATGCCATTAACTGAGAAAGGGAGAACTCAAAATAAAGTGGGTAGGTTTAGAAACCTAGTTTGAAGGTCATATACTAGACAGTAACCAAGACTGAGATATGATTAGATTGTGTCCTTACCTATCCCCAGTCAATAGCTAATGACAATAAACCTTCGAGTAGAGAGTGATGATGAGATTGGATATTGGGTTCTTGTACTGAGTAGTTTGTGCCTAGAGCATGAATGAAATGAGAATCTCTAAAAGAAACAAAATGTGTCAAAAAGAAAACAGCAAGAATTTTATTAGGTTGATTTCTCCTCTGTTATATATTGTAGATTTTAAGATAATTTGTTCATAAGTAGACTCTGTGTATAACTGCAGGTGTCACCTTTCAAATTAATAAAAGATTAATTTATGGACCATTTCAAGTACAAATGGTAAATGAATCAAACTAACAAAGCATTGCTTAATAGATATCCTTAGGGACCTAATTTAATGAATAAGTAAATGGATATTATTTGTAACTTAGCCCACAAATTATTTCTATAAGAATGGGTGATTTTAAAAGGCTGTAGCCTGCTTGAAACAATTTGTTTTCTTAATTAGTTTAATCATTCTCTCTATAGTTTCCTACACTACTAAATGGGTTAATAACCCTGTTCTTCTTAAATAAATTGATTTTTTTCAGCCTAGCCACAAATTCCAATTATAAAGTTTGAACAGTGAGATAATTTCAGAAGAGTAGGAAAAAATGACATTTCATTTTATCCTTTTCATTAACTAACATTCATTAAGTGCTTACCAAGTGCCAGGTTGGACCTGTACTTGGCTCTGGAGATACACAGTCCAATAAAACTTAGTTCCTGACTTCAAGGAGCAAACAGCTTAATGGGAGAAAAAGATAGTAAGCGGATATTATATCAGAAGTGGTACTGGGAGTTAAGTGCCAAAATGCCTTTCACGCTGTAAGAGCCACATCACTTGAACCCAAAGGCTTTCTGAGAAAAGAAAACTTCTTTGTTCACCTTCCTGCCTACCATCCTTCACAGGCATATGGTTACTAAGTTACTGTATAACTCCAGACTATCTAAGTTGCAGGGGGCAGAAACCCATATCAAGCCACCCAAAAGCAAACAAGGCAGGAATTTGGAGGCTCACATCACCAGTCCAGAGCACAAGAAGGCGAGGAACTGGCCTTGAGCTAACAGAAGTCAAGGGCTTTACTTACTTCTGCTTTTCTCCAAGGCTGCAAATGTGGGCACCAATAGTTCCTGGTTCTTCCCTGGAAACTACAGCTAGAGCCTCCTGGGGGAGGACAGTGATGGAACTAGGGTGGGTCACGTAGCCCCTCCAACCCTTCTCAAAGCCAGTGTGGGTGAGATTCCACTGGGGGTTCAGCTCCGAAGACCGGAGCAAGGTCCGTGCCCAGAAGAAGAGGGAATGGGAAATAGTAGCTGTTCCCTGATCCTCCCAATGATACATATTCAACTGTCTGTTAAAACATCAGTCCCCTTACTCTGATGTACTCAGATAACATCATAATGCAATCAATATCTCATTTGGGTTAGTCTTCATCCCTTGTTTATAAAGAAATAGGACAGAAGCACTTATGAGAATAATGTTGACATTACATTTTGCAATAGCTTTGATTGCGATAAGCTTTAGAGAGTCCATGCATTCCATTCAGTCAGAATCATAATTTCTTTTCCACTGTTTTCTTAACGGTTATGATGTGGAGATTAAAAAGATTTGATGTTGTTAAATCTTTTGAGCTACTTAGATGTGGGTGCTGAACTAGTATGTGACATAAGAAATCCCATTTTTCATAGAATAATACAGAAATTCTTTTTTATCTATTGGATTTTAGGTCTTTATAGTCGGTGAGCCTAATTTACATTCAGATGGATTATTGAAGTTTATATCATGTGCCTAAAAGGAAGTGTGTATGCCAAAAGTCTAAAATGAAGTCTAGCATGACAGTGGATTTAGAAAATAGTGTACCTTTTTATGATCATAAACATAATAGTGCTTGTATAGAGTATTTGGAAATATAAAAGGATTTTAGAAATGCACCCATAAATGCCTTCAGCCTGAGCTGTGTGTTTATATAGTTGGCATAGTAGAAACAAATCACATATAGAAACAAAATTTAGATCACACTGTTTATTTGATTTCAAATCCTACTTTTTTCAAATAAAGCAGTTTTGACAGACTGTTGTTTTTATTCATTAACATTGTCACTGCTATATTCAGGAATTATTTCCTCTCTGATAATTATTTTTAAACTGTTATCTTTATCTTTTGTTGACGTTAGCATTCAATCATCCTCTTCGCATTTCTGGAATTATTTTCAGTTACATTGCTGTCTTTTTCATTCTTGATATTCTAAGTTTCCCTCTGTATAATTTCCTTTCTGTCTGAAGAACTTCCTTTAGAAATTCTTTTAGAGCAGGTCTGCTGGCTACAAATACTCTCAGTTTTCCTTTTTCTAAAAATGTTTTTAGTTTACCTTCACTCCCAAAGGATGTTTTCACTAGATACAAAATTGTGGGTATATGGTTCTTTTCTTAAAGCCATTGAAAAATGTGAGAATTCTGCGGTCATTTGAATCACTGTTCTCCTATAGGTGATGTGCTGTTTTTCTGTGGCTATTTTCAAAATTTCCTTTATCATTTGTTCTCAGCAGTTTGATTTTTATCTGGATATGGATTCCTTTGGTTTTATCTTCTTTGGCGTTTGTTCAGGTTCTTGAATCTGTAGGTTTATGTTTTTGTCAAGTTGAGATTTTTCAGCTATTATTTCTTCAAATATTTTTTAAGCATTGTGATCTTTCTTTTCTCCTTTTCAGACTCCTATGACACAAATGTGAGATTTTTTGCTATTGATCCACAGCTCTCAGAGACTCTGTTTTGTATTTTTACATTCTGTTCATTACTGAGATTTTATTTGCTCATTTGTTTCAAAAGTGTTCACAATTGCTTGTTTGAACAGTTTTATGGTACCTACTTTGAAGTCTTTGTCAGATAATTCCAAAGTGTGATATCTCATCCCTAGCATCAACTGATTGTCTTTTTCCATATGAATTGAGATTGTCATGGTTCTTTGTATGCCAGGTAATTTTGAATGGTATCTGGACACTTGAATATTGTATTATGAAACTCTGGGCCTTTTTAAAATTCTATGGTGAATGTTGAGGGTTTTGTTTTTGTTTTTGTTTTTGTTTTCAAGTAGCCCACTTGGTAAGGTTCAGATTGAAAATTCCAACCTACCTTCTGTGGGCTCTGGTTCCAACATCAGTAGTTTTCAAAGCCATTATAGTACTGCTATTCACATCAGTCTCACAGGTGTGCTTCTCACTGATCATCTGGAAATGGGTCAGGGTCTATCCTTCATTCAGTTCTCAGTCTTTCGTGTACTGTTTATGACCAGACCCACAGGCACAGGTATCATGCATAACAGTATGACATCACTGTGCATGTTGGTCTTTATCTTCTAGCTGAGGTAGTGTTTGTCAAGTTGTTCCACTCTAAAGTTACTCTTCCCCTTGCCCCTTACATACTGTACACTTGGAAGGAAGTCACTTTGCGTAGCTCACACTTACACAGTAGGGAGTTATGTGCCATCTATTTTGGGATGGAGTACCTACATAAACTATTTGGAATTCTTCATGGGAGATATATCTCTTTTACTTTGGGTTAGAATATAATTCCATTTTACTTATTTCGTTGCTCAAATTTTCAAATTTAGCCATTGGGAGCTCTTTCAGTTGGCTCCTGTATCCTTTAACATATTACCATCATCATGGATTTCTTGCTGTTGGGTTGTTTTTGTTGTTATTAGCACTTCTTTGCTTTTTGACACTACAAAGTGATCAAGGCTGATCTTGTATATTACCTGCCCCATCCTAGAAGCAGTCATTTCTCTAAGGAGCCCTGTTTCCTTTTATTAGAGAATGGTATTAATAACCAGCATCTGGATGCTAGGTGTGCTTGTTGCTTCGTGGTTATAATTGTTTTTGGCCCTCTGAGCTGACAAAGCAGGGAAATTCTTGTGTGTAAACTAACCCATGTATGTATATGTATCTATAAATATTTGTATATTTATCCAACTGTATCTTTATTTAGCTAAACATGAATTCACACTGATTTGTTAACTGTAACCCATTACCACGTGAATCATTTTAGCATCTTCCCCTTGCTTGTCTGTAACCGCCCACTCCAACAGAGAGAAATTTGGCTCCCACTGTTGACTATTTATGTTGTTGTTCGATTCCAGTATATGTGTATAGTGGCTTTAGAATTGTTCATCTATACCCCCACTGGAAACAAACTTTTTCAATTAGAGTAGAGTACTTATGCTCAGTTCCTTTTGCCTTTAGTGTTACAGACGCAACTCATTTCTAAAGTTACTTAGGTTAGCATTTTGCCCACCCTTACCTCATTCCCTTTAGCAAAGCAGTTTCATACATTTGTATTACAGTCAGATTCTTTTGTTTCAGTCTGCACTCAACCTGGAATTCCCTGACCTTTTAAATGCTTTTTTAAAAAAATTGCGTACATTGAGATTCACTCCTTGTCCTGTGAAATTCTATGGATTTTTGACAAATATGTAATGTCAAGTATCTATCATTCAGTATTATACAGAATAACTTCACTGCATAAAACATTCCCTGTGACCTAGAGATACACAGAAGCTAGAGATGAGTGAATGGTTAGCTAATGAAGTTGAACTTAAATGTAAGGGAATGGACAGAAGTGAAGGCATTTCATTAGTGGGTCTATAAGTAATACACCCATATTGAAGGTGAACATGATGGAAAGGGTTATATAGAGCCTTGTATCCCACTGATTAACACTACAAATATAAGTAAATTCTTGCATGAACTACTTCAAAGTTATGACTCTTGTGCCGAATCAATAATAGAGAGTATAGGGGAAAACTACGATTGCATTCTATGGTCTCTCTTTAACAGAAAGGCATCAACAGTGCCACAGTAATACTTAAGGGTAAATACTTGAGAGGGGAGGACAAGAGTTAAAGGAGGTTTGAATTTTCTAAATGGTGAGGGTGTGTTTACCGGTTATTTATCTCTTTGGAACAATGAAAATTGTCTAAAATTGAGAGTGTTGATGATTGTACAACCAAGTGAGGATATTGTGGGAAATTGATTATTTACTTTGGACATTATCCATGATGCCCAATGGATGGAGGTGGCTGAAGGATATATTGACTGAGAAGTTGAATGGCGAACTGTGGTATATACATATGATGGAATATTGTGCAGCTACAGGAAGGAAGTCATGAGGCATGCAACAAGGTGAATGAACTTTGGGGACATTTTATGGTGCAAAATAAGCAGAAACAAAATAACAAATATTGTATTATCTGTTTTAGAAAATGCTTATAAAAAAATATGGGCCTAGATTATAAACTCTTAGAGCAGTCTCATTTAGTCCAGAGCTGTAATTGTTATATCTAGATTCTGAGATGCTGTGCTATATATGTATAATCTAGTACCTCCCTGGAACTTTGGGTGCCTCTGTGACACCTCAGACTCAGAGTTGAAGTTCTGCAGCTCTGAAAGTCAACCTTGCTACATACAACAACTGCTAAAGAAACCAAAAAAGAGTTTAGGCTTCAATTAGAGATAAGAGTGAAGCCAATGTGGTTGAGACTAAAGTAAATTAGAATACATGGGTAAGGATGACATTGTCTTTATTATAGACTTCACCTATTGTATGAGAGCAAAGGATGAGTGGCTTATTTTGTCCAAAACTAAATTTTCTGTAGCCCATAATCTATCTCAACCTGTCTTGATAACTCATTTAAACATCCTAAACACAGGGAGTCCCGAATGGGAATGAGGGCTTATAAGTCTGTGTAGCCTAATGTAATACCTGGGTACATCCCACAGTATGTTGGGCAGATAATTAAAAAGTATTGAGAGTCCCTTGAGGGACCAGAGAAAAATATGGAACTATCAAACTTTACCACCAGCGAAACCCCTGATACTGTCTCAGACATTAGGGACTCCCATGTCAATAGGCCAACCCCCTTGAGCTTGAGGTTTCCTCATATGAAGCTCACTTCTGTAGCAGAGAAGCTAAGCCTACCTATAGCTAAGCTGAAGGTTCCAGAAAACCTCTTTTGTTGCTCAGATGTGGTTTTTCTCTCCCTAAGCCCAACTCTACAAGGAAAATCCTAACCCTCCCCCCTACGTGGAACATGACATCCAGAGGTGAAAGTCTCCCTGACAACATGAAATATGACTCCCAAGGATGAGTCTGGCCCTGGCACCATGGGATCAACAATGCCTTCCTGGCCAAAAGGGGGGAAATAATGTAATCAAATAGGATATCAGTGGCTAACAGACTTTAAATAGAGTCAGGTGGCTATTCTTGAGGCACTTTTATACTAAATATTGCTAATTGCCATGGTTTGCCAAATCCCAACCCAAAACATCCCTGTTAATCCTAAAGAACACCGAGAACTCTAACACCTGGAGCTCTGTCTAGATTCTATAAAAGTTTCATGCACTGAGGTTACGTTCCAGAAACCTGCAATGTCCAGATG
Organism: Tamandua tetradactyla; assembly: GCF_023851605.1. Classification (NCBI taxonomy): domain Eukaryota; kingdom Metazoa; phylum Chordata; class Mammalia; order Pilosa; family Myrmecophagidae; genus Tamandua; species Tamandua tetradactyla. The sequence continues at coordinate 144,760,279 of NC_135329.1, forward strand.
GTTTCTAGGCCAAATAAGTCCTGAAACCCAGAGGGGCCAGCCCTTCCAAGAACATCAACTTGTTCCATCACCCTATCCCATATTGTTGACACCCCTTTCCAACATGAAAAAGTTAGAATGGGCATAGCCCAAATACCCCTAAAGGTTGGGAGAAGGATCAAAGGAGAAGGAGGAACTACAACCGAGAAGAGAGGATTTAACAAATGAGTCTGAATTATTGTATTGATATTTCTTTTAGTCTCCAGTGTCTTGAAGCAGCTAGAAGGAAAAAAACGTGCAATTTTGGAACTGTAACCCATACCAAACTCTGATATCTATTCTATACTTGTTACAATGTACTTTTAAATGTACTGATTTTTTTGTGTATATGTTATATGTCACAATAAAAAATATAAAAACATTCCCTGTGCTTCACCTATCCAAATCTCTCCCATGCCTTAACCTTGGCAACCATTGATTTGTTTACTGTCTCCATAGTTTTGTTTCTTCCAGAATATTATATAAATGGAAACATACATTATGTAACTTTCTTATGACTTGCTTCTTTAACTTAGCAATATGCATTTAAGGACAATATTTTCCCATGACTTGATAGTTCAGTTCTTTTATTACTGAATCATATTCCGTTGTATGGATATATCACCATCTGTTTATCCATTCAGCTATTGAAAGACATCTTGGTTTCTTCTAGTTTTTTGAAATTATGAATAAAGCTGATATAAACATTCACATGAAGGATTTGAGTAGACATGAGTTTTCAAACCAGCTGGGTAAATAAGAGTGCAGTTGCTGGATTGCATGGTAACACTATCTTCAGTTTTGTAAGAAACTGCCAAACTGTCTTCCAAAGTGACTGTACCATTATGCATTTCTGTTAGCAAAGAATGGTAGTTCCTGTTGCTGCATGCCTTCAATTGTATTGTCCATGTTTTTTTATTTAGTATTATCATAGCTATTCTAATAAGTGTGTAATAGTAGTCATGGTTGTTTTAATTTCCATTTCCCTAATGGTAAAGAGTACCTATCTTTTCATATACTTACTTGTCATCTGTTTATCTTCTTTGGTGACGTTTCCAAGTCACCCATTTACTTGGAATGTCAATTTTGCCCATTTTTTTTAAAATCCAGGTTATTTTTTCCTTATTGTGGAGTTTTAGGAGTTGTTTGTGTATTTTGGATGCAAGTCTTTTATCAGACATGCGTTTTGCAAATATTCTCCTCCCAGTCTGTGGTTTCTCTTTTTATTCTAACAATGTCCTTCACAGAGCACTGAATTTTTAATTTTCATAAAATCCTATGTATCAAGTTTTTCTTTCATGAATGTGCTTTTGGTGCTGTATTTAACAACTCATCACCGAACCCAAGATCATTTAGACTTTCTCCTATGTTTTCTTCAAGAACTTTTATAGTTTTTAAATTTACACCTAAGTCTATAATCCATTTTTGGTCAATTTTTCTGAAAAGTATAAGATCTGTGTTTTCTTCCTTCCTTCCTTCATTCCTCCCTCTCTCCGTCCCCCTTTCCTTTTCAAATGAACACCCAAGTTTTCCAGCAGTATTTGTTGAAAAGACTATCCTTTCTCCATTGAATTGCTTTTGCTATTCCCTTTGCGGTTGAATATACTTGTTTGTATGGGACTATTTCTGCACTCTCTATTCTGTTCTATTGATCTTTTTGTCTGTTCTTTCACAAATACTGATTGTGTTTGACTACTTGATTACTGTAGCTTTATTGTAAGCCTTGTAATTGGGTAGTGTGAATCATCCAACTTTATTCATATTCAGTGTCTTGCTGACTATTCTAGGTGCTTTGCCTTTCCATAAACTGTGGAATCGGTTTGTCATTATCAACAAAATAACTTGCAGGGATCCTAATTGGGATTTCATCAGATCTACAGTTCAAGTTGGGTAGAACTGACATCTTAACAATACTGAGTATTCCAATCCTTGAACACAAAATATTTCTCCACTTCTTTAGATCTTCTTTGATTTTTTCATCAGTTTTATAGTTTTCTACGTGTATATCCTGTATGTATTTGTTAGATTTATGCCTAAGTAGTTCATTTTTTGTGTGTCATTGTAAATGGTATTGCTTTATTAATTTCAAATTCCAGTTGTTCATTGTCCAACCTATATTGCTCGCATTTAGAAAAGCAATTGACATTTGTATATTGACCTTCTATCCTGCAACCTTGCTATCTATACTTGCTTACTCATTCCAAGAGATTTTTGCAAATTCTTAGAGGGTTTCTACGTAGACACACGTCATCTGATAATAAAGACAGTTTTATTGCTTCCTTCATATCTGTAAGCTTTTTATTTCTTTTTCTTATCTTGTTGCACTAGCTAGGACTTTAGTACAATGTTCAACAGGAGTGGTAACAAAGGACATCTTTTCTATTACATTTTAATGTAATCATTTTACCACATATCATATTTTAACTTATCTGTGGAACATCATTTGTAGTTGTTTCAAAATATCCCTGATTCTGATGCATCATCATTTATTTTTAACTATTTACTAGTATTGCATATTTCGGTCATTTCTAATTTCTTTATTCTTTAGTTTTATTATCTGTGTAATAGTGATTAATTATATCCACATCATGAAGTTATTGTAAAGTAAATAGACTATGTGGAAAATTCTTCTTGGCGTATCTGACAAAAGGGTAAGCACTCAAAATGTTTTTTGTTGTAATTGTTGTGAAGGCTTATGAAAAGTAAACAGGGGAGTTGGGGTGAACCTATATTTATAGGTACAGATTTCTCTTTATACTTTCGATGGAAGCTGTATGATGTCAGTGTTATCATGGAAATAAGCAAACAGACAAGGAATTGTTCTACCACTTCCTAGTTATATGGCCCTGTTTCTTAACATCAAGCAAGTTTCTTAACATCACTAAGCCTCAGGTTCATCATCTCTAAAATGACTTGATAGTAGTAGTACCAAACTTTTATTTCTGTCATGAGAATTAAATAAGAACATGCATGTAAAGTTCACACTGTATGACACATGGCACTCAACGAATGTTATATTCTGTAAGTAATAAACAAGACAAAGTTGATTTGCCTCATTTAAATATCTTGTAATATATTTTTAAAATTCTCTTAGCCAAATTCATAACCATCATCTCATTTTTTCTTTTCTAAACATGATTCAAGAGCCATGTTTGCACTTTATGCTATAAGAGATAAACATTTTTTGCTGATCCGCATCTTTCATTAGGTTTTTGTTATTTAGAAAACTCAGTTCAACCAGTGCGCTAGGTACTGCCCTCAGCACTGGGAATTCCAGTTGGGGGGGGTGGTGAGGGCTAAGAGAGACATGACCCCTCCCTCTTATTACTAAAGTGAGAGGCAGATGCATTAGATCAAATCTGTCCAACAGTAATATAATGCAAGCCAAATAAGTAATTTATGGTGTTCTAGTAGTCATATTTTAAAAAGTAAAAATAAACTGGTAAAAGTAATTTTAATATATTTTATTTAACCCAACATGTCCAAAATATTCTCATTTCAACATGTAATCAATATAAAAAGTATTACTGAGATTTTTACATCCTTTTTCTCAAACTTATAGTCATCAAACTTTGGCATGTATTACATCTTAAGTCAGACTAGCCACGTTTTTTTTTTTTTTTGTGGCATCCAGAAAAATATGGAACGCTTCACGAATTTGCATGTCATCCTTGCACAGGGGCCATGCTAATCTTCTCTGTATCATTTCAATTTTAGTATATGTGCTGCCGAAGCGAGCACCTAGCTACGTTTTAAGTGCTCCATGGTTACCATAAGCTAGTGGAAATGTCCTGGACAGCACAGTTCTAAAAGCATATAATAGAAGGCCTGGGATGCTCTCTCCAAGGAAATCATATTCGGCTGAAACCTGAAGGATAAGGACGCCAGGAGAAGGGAGGGAAAACCATGTTTTAGGCAGAGGGGACGGCATGGGCAAAACCTCCAAAACAAAAGGCATGTTTAAGGGATTGAAAAACATGCTGTGCAAATGGATCAAGGGAAAGAATGGTGGAAAATGAGGCTGGAAAGGTAAGCAAGAGAGAGATTATGAAGAGCCTTTAAAGTAGTTTGAGGAGTTTGTATTTGTTCCAAGAAATAGGAGCCTTTGAACAGTTCTTTTTTAAACTCTTAATTTTGAAATAATTTCAAACTTATGGGGAACTTCCAAAATTAATACAGAAATAATGTGGTAAACTCTCATATACCCCCTACCCAGATATGCAGATTTACCAACTTTCAACATTTTATCAAATTTGTTATAACTTTCTATCTATTTATCTGATCATCTAACATTTGATCTAAACATTTGATGGTACATCATGTTCCTTTAACCCTTAATACTTCAGTATACGTTTCCTAAAGATGAAGACAATCACTCTGTGTAACTAAGGACAGTTATCAAGTTCAAGAAATTTAACATTGTTATAAAGCATGCAGTCTATATTCTAAATTTTTCAAATTTTCAAAATGCCCTTTTGGGCATTTTCTCTTCCATTAATAGATCCAATTTAGTATCAAATATTGCAAATATAGTCCCTGTCTTTCTTTTTTTTTTTCACTTGTGGTAACATATACATATTGTAAATCTCCCATATCAACCACCCCAAAGCATACAGTTCAGTGGCGTTAATTGCATCCACAATGTTGAGCTGTCATCACCACCATCCGTTATCTAAACCCACTGAAGTGTTTGAAGTAGAAAAGTGACATAATAAGATTGATTCTTTTAAAAAAAATCACACTTAATTCAGAGAGAAAGTGGACAAGGGCATTTTCCACATAAGGCAGTTCAGGGTAGTGGGTAAGCAGAGGATTCATATCCCAGAGCTGCAGTTTGCAGGGTCCATGTGACCCTGGACAAGGGACTTAACCTCCCTTAGCCTCATTTGACTCTTCTGTGAAGTAATAATAACAGCACCTTCACCAAAAGCGGTTGTGAGTATTCAATAAGAAAATTCAGGATGAAGCACTTGGGACACAACACTCAATAAATGATTGTTCCTATCCCCGCATGAGCCTGGAGTAGTCTCTTGTAGGATGAATCCACAGGCCTTCCTTCTTCCTGTGTTTCAGAACACACTTGATTTATCATTACTTTTTTTTGGCAGGGGGCAGGGAAGGGTTGCATGGTCCGGGAATTGAACCCGGGTCTCCCACATGGAATGCGAGCCCTGAGCCACCCCTGCACCCTCAGACCGTACTTGAATTCTCTTGCTTCCCTGTTTCTGAATTTCTGTTCTGAAGCACATTGAAACAGGTGCGTGAGAGACAAATAGAAGAGCAGCCTCTACTCCCACAACCCAAAATCAGACAAAAAATACATTTTCACTGTATCACCATCTACCCCAGTTTTTGTTTGCATATGTGTTTGCTTGTACAACCTGACAGCTGTTTTTATGTGAACTGCATGGCCTCAGGGTTTTCTCTGCTGTATCTCTGCATCAAGATTCCCACATGCTCTTTTAAAAATATAGGAAGATTACTTAGATTTAAACTCTTCAAGATAACTAGAGAGAAGTAGTTCTCAAAATGGTTACCAGCTAAAAACAGGCCCATTATTTATGGTGTTTTCCATCATAGTGAATCACCTGGGGCGTTTTACTTGAGGAGCCTTGAAATAAGTTCATCTAACACAAAAATGAAATTCTGTGGAGAGTGTTTCCTTCGCTTTTAGCCAAGATGTCACGAACGTCTGAGGCTGGCCTCTCGTCCTTCCTTCTCGTTCCTGGCAAGGCACCATCCAGCTGCCACTCTGCATTCTTGAGGGAACCTCATTGTGAAAAAGAATGAAACTTTCAGTTCTCAGTAATTCTTTTAGATTTAAGTGGTTAGACAGTCACGCATGCATTGACTGTTCTGTCTTTATTTAGAAAAGAGATTTGCTTTGAGAGGCAGCCCTCTATTTCTTTAAGTGCTACAAAGCAGAGATATGTAATGTTTCCAGTGCCAGATAGAGTTAGAATAAAAAAAAAAAGAAAAGTGGTAATCAGTGGCGCCCTCTCTCATTATCTCGGACAAGCTCCCGCGGTAGAACCGTGTCTCCATAAGCATCCCGTCTGTCTTCCCACCTTGAGGCTGCTTCTCTTTATGTTTCAAAATCTACCCTTTCAGAATTTGAAGCCTCATGCAAAGTAAAGCAGATGGGTATGAGGTACTTGGTGCTTTCTTTGTTAATCACCAAATTTTATAACGTCAGACTGGCTGAGAAACTTACAGTGCGCTGTTGGAGTTTCTTTATATGGAGAACAACATTTTTCCTTTCTCTAGGAGATGTTCTGAAAATCTGTCCTTAGGGTGAGCTATAATCCTCATCTTACTCCCCTTCTAAGAATTATGTCCACAGTTTACTCGCCTCCTAAGAATTATATCCACAGTTTAAATTTCTAGTCAAAAAAAGAACACAATGACATATGATTCCATCTCATTCTACTCGCAGATGTTTCAAGTATTTCTAAAGCTTTTGAAATTACTCTGAATTAAAAAAAAAAACAGCAAACCTGAGGTAGAAATTTCTAGCCAGGTTTCTAAAGTATGTTTAAGCCTCTATCAGCTTATTATTTCTCCAGTAGTCTTAAAGGCTTTAAAATTTGCATTTTTCTCCTTATGAACACTTTAGAAAATTAGAAAGATACAGAAAGGGATGGAAGAAAATATGAGGGGAATCAAATTTTAGAAATTCATCATATCACAGCATTTATGTCTTTGACCTTTTAAGATACTCGCTTTGCATTTCTAATTGAAAACCATCTTCTGCCCTGACTCAACTTGATGAGAGAAAAATCAGACAGTGTTTAGGGAACTAGGTTTATGAGCCATATCTGAATATCTGTTGGTGTCTCATGCAATAAATTACTATTCTGCCTTACTTTTATATTTTAAATAGTATGCCTTTAGGACTTTGATCATTTCTGTTTTGATAAGCTTTGTAAAGACTTAAAATTTTTCTTGAAAACCATAGTTTTTTTACTAGGCATTATGCCTAACAGATCACATATACTACTGTTCTCAGTTTCCTGATTTCTTAAAAGTTATTGAAGCCATTTGTTTGTATGTTATTTGTCTATATTTGCGCTAAAATTGTTTTTTTTAATTTTAACTTCAGTCTACTAGGGTATTCGAGGCATAAAAATATATTTTTAGATTTCCAGTCAGTACAGACAAATACACCTACATGTGGGAGGACAGTACAGAAGTCAATTGAGCACATTCCTTTCAATTCAAAGTGTAGAACAAAGACCTCTTTTATGGTAATTAATTTACTTTTTTCAACCAGGAGTTACTAAGCTATTAAAAATTGGTTTAGGGCATTTACAAAGCATGTATTTAAAGGCTAGGGAAATGTATTTGCATTTTCATCTTGAAATTTTTTTCTTACTTGATCAATTTGCTCTACATTAACATTTATTAGTCTTGATACAGAAACCAAAGGCTATATTCAGGAGGCCAAAGATAGGCCATTTTTCCAAGAGTTTGTCCAGCAGAAATGTCCTCTCTGAAGTTGCCTTCAATGCAAGCTTAATTTGTCCACTCAATTCATGATGTAGGTGTTCTACTCCTGTGAATTGCTTCTGAGAAGATAACCACAAATACAAGTGTGTGAGGGTAACCTTTTGATAAGTTCACAGAATATTTATACTAACAAGTATAATTGCAATTATTAATAACAATGTAAAGGTTCAATGACAGAATAATTATTAAATTATGCTATCTATATTTAATGGAATTTTTACATGGTAGTTACAAAGAAAGTGGAGCAATGTATGAAATTGTTTATGGTTTGCTGTTAAGTAAAAAGGGAAGATATAAAATCTTATCTAGAGTATGATCACACTTAAAATTGAAAGCTAAAACAAAACTACCTTTGGAAAATATGTATTTCAAAATATTAATCATAATTTCATAATTGAGTACTGTCTTATGGTTTTTGTACTTTCCAATGAGCATGTATTATTTTGTGATGAAAAGGGTAAAATAATTAAATATTATGCCATGACTGCAGTTGATCACCTGAATTGCCAATGCCTATTCTTAACAATGCTAAATTTATAATATCTTCCCATGTAGCATTTTGTACTTTCTCCTACCATCTTCTAACCCCAACTCTGTGCTACTAGCCAGACTAGCTCTATGACTTTGCCTCTTGCTTGTAATGCCATTCTTCTTCCTCTCTGCTCACTATATTCCATTCATCCCAAAGACCCTGCTCACATCCCACCGCCTATGGGAAGGCTTCCTTGAGCCAATCTGGACAACTGTTGCCCTACCCTTTGCTCTTCTCCCCAAACAAACCTTCCATCTCTATAAAATACTTAATAAATATATTTCCCCAGGGTTCAGCTAGATGTGCTTTTCATCTGCTTGTGCCAACCAGTGAGAGTGTGGGCATCCTTCTGGCCCCGCGGAGCCCTACCTGTTGATTTATCAGTGCTGACACTGACAGGTAACTCGTGGGCAATGACAGTCTATAAAGTGTTTCTTGTTTTCTGTTTAGTGCCTTTATTTAAAAATCAGTTGTGCCATAAAACAGAGTGGAGTTCAGACACATGCTACAACATGGATGGACCTTGGAAACATTATGTTGAGTGAAATAAGCCAGACACAGAAGGAGAAATACAATATTATTTTACTTATGTGAAATATATAAAATAAGCAAATACAGATTAGATGTTACTAGGGTCTGAGGAGGTGGGGCTGGGTGAGTATTGCTTAATAGATACAGACTTTCTTTTGGGGGTGGTGAAAATGTTTTGATAATGGATTGACGTGATGGTCATATGACACTGTGAATGTAATTAATGCGACTGAATTGAACATTTAAAAATAAAGTGGCAAATGTTATGTTACATATATGTTACTGCAATAGCATTTAAAAAGAAAAATAGAAGGATGAGGATCAAGAATGGACCTCTGTATTTGGCAATTTGAAGTTCACTAGACCTTGCTAAGGGCTTTAATAGTGGCGAGGTGGAAGTAAAACCCTGACCCATGGATCTAAGAGAGAAGGCAAGAGAGGAATTGGAGATAATAAGTATAACACTGAGAGGTCTAGAGGGGAGAAGAGAAATGGAGATATGGAGTGAAAAGAGGGTTTTTCTTTTAAGGCATCTTTTGCATGTTGATGGAAATTAATGATGCACGACAGAAAAAAAGGACAATTGCTAGAGCAACATCCCCGAATAGCTGAGAGGGAAGCAATCCAGTGCATAAGCAGAGTTGGTCTTTGATAGAAGTTAAGACGGTTCATCCATAATAACAAAAATAGCAACATTTCATGGTCTTGCAGCAGACTGCTATTAGTTGCATGAGTTCAGAGCTTCCAACAATATTTGTGTATGTGTGTGTTTAACCAATTTTTGCCACTCTTTTCTATTTTGCCAATTAATATATATAAAGCCAATTTTCATTATTGTATAATAATGTGCATAATGGACATTTGAGTACAAGTGAAGATAAACTTCTATATGCCAAGTGCTTTGAAATAAAGTCAGAAAAGAAAAATAATTGTAGAGCTTTTTCTACAATACTTAATATGTGTAGGTTATTTTAAATTTTAAGTATTTGTAAGAAAATTTGAGACTTTTGACTGAACCAGCTTTTACTTCAGAAACCTGTACTTGACTATAGACAACTACTTATTGCTCTCTCTCAAGGGTCAATTCATGGAGCTTAAGTTTCACATCTGAGAAAAATGCAATCATATTGTATATACATTGAAAATATGAATAAATAAAATGCATTACTATTTTATTACTAGTTATTATATGCTGATTTTAATACTGTGTTTAAATTTTTCATGTGTTTATGTACCCATGAGGTAATGATCCATGTCTTAAACACAGTAGATATTTGACATTTGCAATCGGTATTCTCAGACATTTCCAGAATGGCTAAATTAATGAATATTTCTTAAAATGCCAGGTGGTCAGCTAGGCTCTCTCTAGCCCAGTGCCCTCCTAAAGACCACTGTCTGATGGGTAGTTGGTTCTAACATTTTTTCTAGGTGCTTTTCATACATAGAAGCATAAATATTCTCCCTTTTCTTACAAGGATGCTCAGAGGAAAATTGATTGTTGCAAGTGGCAGCACATTGGGCTGTAGTGACATATGACTAGGTGCATGACAAAGTAAATTTTCTGGATCTCAAGGTACTTCTCAGGAGCCCTCATTTGTATAATGGAAGGCTAATAAATATTTTCTTAAATTTTCTGATTAGGAGATGAAGTTAGTTTCTTGTTCTAAAACAGGCTTGTTTATGTAGCTTTTTTTTGAAACTTAGCATATACATGTACAAAAGTATACATCATGTAACTCAATACGTTTTCATGAACATACCTTTGTAAATGGCACTCACATCAAGAGACAGAACATACCATAGCCCCAGAATCCCACCTCGTGTTTGCTTCTAGCTACTCCAGCTTACAAAGGTAATCTAACTTCTGAGAGGACGATAAACTGCTTTTTTATAATTTATGTAAGTGAAATCATGCAGTACATACTTTTGAGTCCAGGTTCTTTCGTTCAGCATTTTATGTGATTTATCCACATTGTTGCATGCAGTTGTAAATTTTTTCTCACTCCATTGTAGGAATATAGCACAATTTCTTGTTATTTGTCCATTCTTTTGGTGGTGGGCTGTTGAGAATAGCATTGCTCTGAACATGCAGGCATATTCAGATGGATATACATGTACATTTCTGTTGGGCTTTTATTTAGGAGTGGATTTCTGGGCATTAGAAATACATATGTTCAGCTCAGCTTTAGAATCTTTGTATGAGCTTCAGAAAGTCTGTCCACCCCTGAAATTATAAGCAGAATTTTGGATGTGCATATGTGATTACTTTCATGAAATTCTCAAAAGTGTCCAAAACACATTCAGAAATGCTTTTCAGAACAGTAACAAAGCAAGGCTGATCTTGTGTCAATCAAGGGAAAAATACGAGGAACCAAGGTTATAGAGAAGGATGTTTCACTTCGTTCAGAGAGGAATTGTGTTTTCTAGAACTTTCTCCATCAAATTAATGTTTTTCCCTTCCAACCTAAAGCACCTTATTACAGATTTGAACTGAAGAGAAATATTATTTCTAGGAAACGGAAAGTAAAGTAGTTTACAAATTAATCGCCAACATCCAAAATACTTAGTCTTTCCACATTTAAACATGAACGGCAAAATTTGGAATTTCAGAAATGAAAAGAAGAAAATTTATCTCTGTTCTTTTCATACCACTGTCAGTTAAAAGCTCCTCAGAGATTGTTTCCACATATTAGTCAAATAAATATGTGTGAATAACCTAATAAATATGTGTGAATAACCTCTTAGGACAAAGCACCACAGGGATTCAGAAATAACAGCGATTTTGAGACATTCATGTTACACTTGGGTAAAGGGACATGTAAATAACTGTGGTACAAGCAGGAAGTATGTGGAGTGATGGAGAGTCAGGAAATGCAAAGGAGCCCTGAAGGTAATGCACTTGATGTCTGTGAGAAATAGATTGCAGAGATCCCTCAAAATCAAGAAATTCAAGAATACCCTTAGCCAATCACTATTCTAAGAGTCCTTTAAATTGTTCCATCAAATGAGTAGATTATGATCCTCAAAGACCAAAATTGAGGGAATTCACCTGTAGCTGACAGATATTAAAAATATATATATATATATGAATTCTCAGATCGTTTCACAGTGTGTGTCTCTCTAATTGGGCCAGTCTCATTTTTAGACAGCTTATAGCCCTAGTATTTATAGTCCAAACTTACCATTTGCCAGAATGGTCCCTGGTAAGCTCTAATGAATCAGTTTAGCAGAGTAATAAGATATTCTAAGATGTCTGTGGAATAAAGTAGTATTTACACGTATATTTTAGTCAAACTGGAATTATATAACATGATAACTCATTATGTTATTACATATAGTATTTTGTGTTATTCTGTTACCTAATTTTAAGGGTTTATCTAGGCCAAATATGTTTGTAAGAGTTGTTGTATGTATTTCCAAATTTTAAAGAAATTAAAAAAAAATTTTTTAAAAAACATACCTTTGCCTCTCAAGGTATGTTTGATAGCGGTAATCTGGATCACATATATAAGTACATCATGTTTATAACATTATAAATCTGTTCTCTACAGTTAAATTTTAACACCCAAGGTAGTGGCTACTTGTCCTGCTTGGTGAAGGGGAAGGGAATGGTACCTTTGGGGCTTTCACACTTCAGGGGTAGAGTGAGCACAAGATAGAGCTGAAGCAAGTAACCCAAGCTCTGCCAATCTTTGCAAAGTCCAGTCTTTGGTGATGGTGGCAGTGGAGGGGCTGGGTTTGGGAGGAGGAGCGGCCAAGTTCCCAGTGTCCATTGCGTCCTCCTTGTGAGAATGGTGGCTGGGGCGCTTTCCTGAAGCATCCCGAGTGCAGCCTGGGCTTGGTTCCTGGCTGTGTCCTGTCTCAGCCCTTCCTGGTAAGGCTTCCAGATGTCCTTTGAGTCATCTCGTACCCATTAGAAATCCTGTTCGGCCTCCACTATCCAAAATTAGACTATCCAGCAAACACTGAAAATACTTTGTTAGCGAAATTTTAGGTTCCTATTATAGACCCTTTCCTTCATTTGCAAATACTCATTTCATATATATTAAATGTGACTATTATTCACCTTACACCCTTAGGAGGGTAATATAAAGGTTATGTTACATCACACCTATTCTTGGAAGCCTTATTTAATGTTTATATAATTAATTTGGCTGAGAAGAGTTATTTATAATTTAGAAATTTTTAAGTATGTTATTTGTGAATATTAAGTGTATGATTCAATTGCTCCTAAAGGCCAGATAAATTTTCTTTAATACACTTTAATATGTTTTTAAGCATTTAATTTTATTGGGAGATACTTGAGTATTCAAAAAATAAAATAAAAAATGATTGGGAAATGGTTATGTTTACTAGAAAACATATTGGCTCTTTAGGTACTAAAAATGTGGTTGGGGTGATAACCTCATGATCGTGTCAGCTAGACTCAATCTCAGGGAAACACTCACATTTTAGGGAGGGAATATGAAGTTATGGGTCTAAAAGGTGCTATCGTTGTCACCTCATTCCTTGATGCTCAAAGTGTGGTTCAAAAACCAGTGACATCGCATCATTTGGCAGAAATGGAGAATTCCAGGCTACATAACACGCCAACGGAATCAAAATCTGCATTTTAGTAAGATCCCCATGAGCTTCATACAGATATGAAAATATGAGAAGCACTGATTTTATATGTGCTTTTATCAGACACCAAACCCAAGATATGTATTTTTAAAAGGGCAGGGGAAGAGAGGCATCACTTAATGGTCTTCTCTATTAAGAAGTTTCTACTCACATTGAGTCTGAATGCCCCAAGTTGCCGTTTGAACCCATTTCTCTGCAGAGGCAATGGGAATAGCTAATGATTTTTCTCACAACATACCTTCGTATCCTGAACACGTAAGTTCCCCCCTCAGTTTTCTCTTCAATCACCAGAAAAATAAAGTCTGCTATAACGAATGAACCGATAAACAAATTCTTCCATTCATTCAGCAAATACATTTGAATACTTGCTGTGTGTCCAAGAGCTGTGATAGGAGAGTGAGCAAAATAAAGTGTTTGCTTTCATGAAGCTTATGTTCTAGTGGAGAAGAAAGATAAGAAACATATATATAGTATGTCAGGCAGTCATAATGCTGTGGCAAGAGATAAAGAATGCCAGATACAGGGTGGTGCTACTGTTTTATCTAGGATGGGTAGAGCAGTCTTCTCTGCAGTGTGTTTAATCAGAGTCTTGCAGGAAGTGAGAGCATGAGCCCTGGGTATACCTGGGGAGAATGTATCCAGGTGAAAGGAAGTGTGAGAGCAGACTGAGCAGGGGAGAGAGAATGCACAGAGAGAGGTAGCAAGGAGCCAGCCAGACAGATTGTACATGATATGAACTTTGGCTTTCACTCTAAGTGAAAAGGGAAGCTATTGGAGCATTTTGGTATCTGACCCACATTTTTATAGCATCATTCTGGCTATTTGGGTTGAGAATGTGGCTGAGGGTCAAGGATGGAAATATGCAGACCTCTTAGAACACCATCACAACCTGCAGACAATAGAGGGTTGTGGCTTGGACAGGGCACTTGTGCTTTTGAGCACTTGAAACATAACTAATAGGACTAATAAACTGATTTTTAAATTTTAATTAATTTGACATTAAGCAGCTACTTGTGGCTAGTGACCACTATATTGCACAGCACAGTTCTAGAGGTCATAGATAATATCACTATGTCTTTTATTTCCTCTGTTGTGTTAGCATATTTTGGGCAGATAGGCAGTGTTTTTAATAAGTGATTCGTGGATGAATGACTAGATTTTTTTTTTTCCTCTGACTCCTTCTAGCCCTTAAATACCTATGATTCTATGCAACTGAGATAGTTCTGGCCTTTTCCAGTATCTTCTGCATTGCTATTACATTTAGTGTTTTGAGAACTTTTAGTCATATAGGTCATCCACTATATTTTAGCAGAAAATTCGTGGGTTCTGAGAAAAGGTAAGATTCCTGAAAAATAAGTGTTGTATCTCAATGAACTGCTTTCCTTTCACCCTTATGCAGAGAAGTAGAAGTTTGGAAACTTGTCAACATTCTCTTAGAATATCTAAAGGATGAATTAAAGATACATTGCAAAAATATGTTTGTCACAACTGTAGCTTTTCTCTTTAAAAAAACATGTAAGATATTTTATAATGACTTCTTATTGTAAAAGTTTCAAACAATTCAGAATTTTACAGAGAAGTGTCAGGTCTCTTTTACCTCCACCACCTCTACTACCAGTGCCAATCCCCATCTCCCATTTCCCCTTCTATTCATAATTTGTTTCATTTTAAGTCCTTTCTCTATGCATCTTCCTACAAATAACAGTGCATGTGCACAAATATAGACTTTTTTTTTTTGCATGGGCAGGCACCAGGAATTGTCTCAAGCATGGCAGGCGAGAGCTCAGCCTACTGAGCCACCGTGGCCTGCCGTAGACTTTTTATATACATGGAACCATGCTATATGTATTTGTCTATGATTTGTTTTTTAAGCTTAAGTCTTGGAAACCTTTGTATGTTAGTAAACATAGAACATGTAAAGGGATATGTCAGTTTTTAATGGCTTCCAAGTGATGGACACATAGGCTTGCTCAGGTTCAAGTTCAATCCCTTTGGCAAGACTATATAGGTGGTTTTATGATCTTCATCAGGTGGAACTAATGTCTGGTTGACTCTTTGTTTATATTAGCAGCTGTTGATGTTCAGCACCCAAATACATTAATCCATAGGAGTTCCAAATTGGCAATTTTTAAAGCCAATCATTTCCTTTTCATTTATTTGCTGATTTTATTGTATAAGAAAATGCCTACCTTTATCTATTATTTGGTTATCCAGTGATACAGTTAATACAGGAGAGGCAGGATAAATGCTTTATCTTTTCCTAATGTTTACCCAGTTTTTGAGGATGATAAATTGGCATTTTATCATCATCGGAAAGTAACTAATTAGTTTTTATCCAATATCATTATAAACTTATGAATTTAAACATATTTGACGGCCTTCAATCCATTATAATTGTTATCCTTATTGAAGCTCAAATTTTTCTGAATCCTTTTGACATAGCCCTTGCAGTCTTTGATAGCTTCCTTCCTTTTTGTGTGATGAGATATTCTAGGCTTGTACGTATTTTGCCCATTATATTATTGCTGTCATTCATTTAATTTATTTTTATGCTATGATCATTCAATACATTGTTTCTAGTATTGAAACCATTCACTTTAAGATAAATTAAGAATAGTAAAAACAAATTATTTCATTTATATCTTCATTTACTCCTCTGATGCTCTTCCTTTGTTTATGTAGATCTGAGCTTTTGACCTGTGTTATTTTCCTTCTCCCTGAAGAACTTTTAACATTTCTTGCAGGACAGCTCTGCTGGTGATAAGTTTCCTTGGTTTTTGTCTGTCTGAGAAAGTTTTTTATTTCTTCTTAACTTTTTTTTAAATTTAATAATTTAATTTTTATGTTTTTTTAATTGTGAAATATAGCATATATACAAAAAAGCAATAACTTTCCAAGTATCTCCTTAACTTTTGAAGGATACTTTTGCTATATATAGAATTCTAAGTAGGTTATTCTTTCAACACTTGAAATATTTAACTCTCATCTTGCTTGCCTTGTTTCTGACAGACAATAAGTCCGTTGTGATTCTTATCTTTGTTCCTCTAGATAAGATGTTTTTTCTTCTGGCTCCTTTCAAGACTTTTGTCTTTAATTTTGGCAATTTGAATATGATGTGGATTTTTTTTTTTTTTGGTATTTTGGTATTTCTTGGAGTTTTCTGAGCTTCCTGGTGTCGTGGCTGTCTGTCATTAACTTTGGGACCTCTGAGGTTTGGTGTCTGTCATTAATTTTGGAAAATTCCAAACTATTATCAAATATTTCTCTGTACCATTCTTTCTTTTTTGGTATTCCAATTATGTGTATGCCGTACATTTTGAACTGTCCCACCATTCTTGGGTTTTCTGGTATTTGTTTTTCTTTTTTTCTTTCCCGCCATTTTTTCTCTTTTTCATTTGGTAAGTTTGTACTGACCTATATTTAAGTTCCCTCATTCTTTTCCTGGCCACGTCCAGTCTACTGGCAAGCCAATCAAAGTCACTCTTCACTTATAGTATAGTGTTTTTTTTTAATTCCTGGCATTTCCTGTTGATTCTTAGAGTTTCCATCTCTCTGCTTACATGACCTATCTGGTTTTTGTTTTTGCCTTTCTTCCACTAAAGCTATTAACATAATAATCATAGTTATTTTAAATTCCCTATCTGATAATTCCAAAATCCATTTCATTTTTGAGTCTAGTTCTAATACTTGCTCTGATCTCTTCAGACTGTTTTTTCTTGCCTTTAAGCATGCCTTGCAATTTTATTGTTGAAATATGTATAGATTGTATCAGGTAATAAAAACTGAGGTAAATAGGCCTTTATGATGAGATTTTACATTAATCTGGCTAGGAGTTGGGCTGTGTTTAATGTTTACTGTAGTTGTAGGTTCCAGTGGCTTCACATTCCCCTGGTGTCCTTTTTTGTCTCTCCCAGTGTCTTTGGGCTTCCCTAAGAACTCCTCCTCAGATAGATTCTGTATCTTCCAGTTTTTCTAGCTGTTTATTTTATACTGGAGCCCTGTTGGTATGGTAGGAAGATATGGGGGAAGGAGGAGTGTTCTATAGACTTATGATTAAGTCTCAGTCTTTTAGTGAGCCTGTTCCTGGATTGTGACCTTACCCAGTGTTTCTTAGCTTCCTTTTTCCTCCTTAATTGAGAAAGGAAGGCTGGAAGGGGCTAGAGTCTCCAAATGGGATAAAACCCTAGTAGTCTTTTCTCTAGGAGAGAGGATTCTTGTTATGCTCTGGGATTATTTCCCAGTGATTATTCTTCCCCTCCTCCTGCATGAGATCTCTCTTGACTCTTTACCTTGAAAACCTGGTGGGCTCCTAGAGGTAGCACCCACAAAAATGAGGGCTCCTCCCCTAAACTTCACTGTCTCAGGATAGTCCACACTCAGCCTCCAGCAATTTATCATAATTATTTAAGTATTGCTGCCAGCTACTGTCTCCAGCATCCTTTGCTGTGGGTAACCATATCTCAGCTGTGACTCTCTGGATTTGCCTGTCTCTCCAGATTTGCAGGTAGCAGTTTTCCCTGACCTCAGTTCTCTGACACTTCCAAGAAAAATTGTTGCTTTTCAGCTTTTTCTTGTTGTAAGGATTGGAGTAGCAAATTTCAAGTTCTTTATTTACGTGTTGGAGCTGTAATAAGAAGTCTGCAATCCACTTTTCAACTAGGAAAGACTTAAAAAAGAAAAAAAGCCTTCAGATGGAAGCTGAAAAGTCTATAGATGATTTTTCTATTATTTAAATACTAGAAAAATTTGCCTAGTTATTAAAATCTCTTGCCTACAAGTCTGACTTGGTTCTTACTTTAATTTCATCTCATCAATACCAAAGAGCAGTGATGCTGATGTTGTTATAGAAATGAAATGTACATTTCCAAGGCCTCAGTGATATTGTTCCAAAATGCCAAAACAAGGAAATACAACTCCTAAAATATATTATTTTCACTGAAAATAAAATATTATTTTCCTTATTTTCTAGAGATTTCCTCATCTGAAATGAGAAAGGGGGATTTGAAATCCAGAATATTATAGCATTTATTTGTTAGCTCACCATCTTCTCGCTAATTGTTCAGCCCATAGAAGTTTTGTTTCCCCAACAAGATCAAAATCTCATTTAGACCAGGTGTTTTATCATAGTCTTCTTTGTAAGGCTTTCATTAAATATCAAATCAAAGTGGATGCAGACTTTTATGACATTTTATTGCACTGGGTGCCAGAGTTCTGCCACAAGCTTTGTGTCCCAACCTAGCTCGTTATTTCTGTCTCTTGGCTTACAATGTTGTTCCTTGCAAAGGTTTCTATGACCAAATACTTGAGTAAAAAGAATTATCCCCTTTCAAAAGGATCTGAATATGGTTTTTCATGAGGCCTATTATCATGCCATATACCTCATTATAATCTACCAGGGAGTTATTGTGCATCTTGTAATGGAGGCTAAATTTCTATTTTTCATCACCTGATTAGTATTTTCTGCATTGGCTCTGGTGCCAAAAGAAATATTTTCCCTTACTGTTGCTCCTTTTCAGTAGTAATATAATCATAAGAAAAAGCAGTAGAATATGCTTCCCCTCTCCAGAAACAAACAAAAACCAATTACGGTGAATCCTGAGGGAAATCATCAGTGGAAAAAGCCAAGAAAGAGCGGAGAGAAAGCTGAATACCTCTGCCTTTATCTGTCCTCTTTGACTAGCTTTTTAGGAACACATTCTCTCATACTGAATTTTTTTTTTCAATGTCCAAGTAGGGAAGGAGAATTTTTATCCTCAACATATTATAAGATGCAAAATTTAATAGGAGAGGGAATCATTCCTTTTAGAGTTCATTTGGAATGTGTTTTGAGGCCATAGGTCAAAACATGAGGCAGTCCTAGGAAATAAACCATGCAAGGTATGGTGAAATCTGCCTAGGAGTCTGACTTAGTCCTTACTTTTATTTCATCTGGGTCAGTACCAGAGAATGATGATATTGGTGATAACTATTACAAAAATGAGACATACATTTCCAAGACCTTAGTTGCATTGTTCCAAAATGCCAAAACAAGGGGATGTAACTCAAATATTTATCAGTTTCACTAGAAAGTTGAATGTTATTCTCCCCACTTTCTACAGGTTTCTTTATCTGAAATAATAAAGGAGGAATTTGAAATTTAAAATGCTGTAGTACTAACTTGTTGACTGTTTTTCTCACTAACTGTTTAACCCAATAAAGGCCCCACTCTACAATATTCCTCTTGTTCAGCATCCTCACCTGCAGCCCAACAGGAGGAATGTCTGGGTGGATGTGGAATGCAAGATGGCGAGAGGTGGTTGGGTGGATATGGCAGCCTTGCCCCGCTCTGTAGCCACTGCAACCACCTGCTGTGCTGGTTCTGGCTCTGTTTGCCCCAAGATCAATTATTTGCCCTTCCTGTACTTTTCAGTGCATTGCAGAGAGGCTGACCTCTGCAGGCTGCGTTTCCTGCTGCACCCTCTCCCTACCCCCCCATCATTGGCTGGCTTCTAGATGGAGGGAGACGGAGGTAGGAGGGTCTTGTCTCCCTTCCAGCAGCTGGCAGCATACCCAGCAGTGCCAGTGCCTCTACTGTTGTTTTGGTCCTAAATGAGCAGACCTGCCATGTTTCTAGATTCCACCAGGAGACCTGGCCTGTCTTTGGTATGCTCCTTTTCTCTCTGTCCCTCCACCTGAGGGCTTCCTGCTTTTGCTGACATCTGGTTTGCTTCACAGTTGTCTATTTGGCTTCACAGCTCTTCTGCCACCTATAAAGCTATTTCCCAGTATTAACTTTCCTCTGTGGTAAAGCCTGATTGGTGTCCACTTTTCTGGTTGGACTTTGATCTGGCCCTGATATATTTGTCTTAGCCAAGATAGGGCAGCTCCTCGATGCCAAGTTGTTGTTACAAAGTGTCTTTTTACCATTTATTCAGATCAAGTATGATACATGGAGCTTAGTATAGATCGTTATGAATTTTTTAGTGCTGGAAAATCATATGATCAAGTTTGATGTCTGATAGCCCAAAAGGAATTAGATGCCCTTTGCTCAGTGAACTTTAATCAAACAGAACACAAAATCTTCAAAGGGTGAGTAGAGTTGTCTCTAAAAGTAAAGTACAGATGCAATGGGATAATGGTAGCTGCAGTGTAGATGCTGGAGAGAGAGAGATCTGGATTCAACTCATAGGTCTCCCAGTTAGAAACCATGTGGGTCTAGATAAATCCCTATGTGTCTATGGCCTTAATTTTTGCAGTAAAAAAATAGGAGAATAATGCAATAAGAAGATAGCGTGTATAAAGGAGTGTGTGTGGATGACAAATGTAAAGAGCCTGACATGGGAAATCCCCGGTCTTGCCTTTAAGGCTGGTTTTCTTGCTTTGATTTCCACTAATATATCCATGCCTCTTCTTTCTGTATTCTATTTAACTTAATCATTTATAAAATAAACTTGATTTTCATTATTTTTCTCTAGCACGGCTAAGGTGAGATTTTCAAAAGGAACTTGACTGAAAACCAGAGAAAACCAAAAGGGAAATCAACAAATAACTAAAACATTAAAGTCATGCTTATAATGTAGGGGTGCCTGTACACATATTGGCCAGTGACTTTATTTGCCAGGGACTTTTCTACCTGTTGCAAATGCTCTCTGCCTCACAACAGATGGCTTCTAGGCACCAATGTATTCCTTAGAACTTAGAATCTTGCCTAAGTGAATAGAGTATCCCCTTCAAAGACAAATTCCTATTCCATCTAAAAATTTGCCCTGCTTTCCTTCTGTTCTCTGGAGGGTTTATTTTAAAAAAGGTATCATCCCCTTCTCAAAGCATCCATTCATTGAGTTATTCCTAAACCTATAGTCTTTGAGACAGGGAAAGTTCTAAGAATGCTGCCTTTCAACAGATTAAACGGCCTCTTGGTCCTGGAACTGGCCCTAGGATTATCCAGCTAAAAGACAACCTGGTGCACTTTTTCCCCCTTTAGAAGCTGTGAATCAAAGGAAAATTTCTGGTTGAAGCTTAATGCACCCACCTCCTCCCCCCGCTTTTGTAATACTTTCTTTTCAGGGTTCCAAGGAACCACAAAGGGGGCTGCCCAACAAGATAAACTACCTGAGGGACCATTTATTCGTATTTTGTTAAAATATGTCCATTTCTACAGCAAATAAAAAGTGATGTCATCTTCAAATAATGTTACATTGCATCTCCTAAAGAATAAGCATCCACCAGGAGACTTTGTGGCATCTTATTGACCTCCAGCTCAGCCAGTCTCTCAAAGGCCACTGCAAACTGAAATTGATTTTTCAATTTTTCATAAAAAAGAAAAGGTGACCTCAGAAACTAATCCCGCATCTATCTACTCTAGACCATATAGATCTCACTTCTTTCCCCCAGGCAGGATGAAGAAATGGTTCTCTACTATTATTTTTGAGAGCAACAAAAGGCTTTTATGCTTTGGGTATATAGCCAGGCACAGTCAAGGACACCTCAGCCGACCTGTCTAATGTAGCAGTGGGTTTCATGAGTAGTGGGGACTCACAGCTCTGAAATAAGCAGTGTGTTTTCACTGCACATTTCCAGGACCTTGGGTGCATGATGGTCTGGCACTTTTGCACATTTTCTCAGGTGATTGGTGTCATATGTCATATGACACAGGGTCATACAATGTCCCTGTCTTTTGGAGGAGGTGGTACATACATAGGTACCTAAGTAAGCTCGTAGTTGCTCTCTCAACAGGTCCACCACAAGAGAGCACTGAGTATTTCAGAGCAAAGTCTGCCTCTGTTTAAGGCGGACATTGATTTTGACCAGATTACATTCCTTGGCTTCTGCTGGATATAAACAGTATGCTGTTAAAATACTGTAATATTGCTTGACAGCTGTCCTCTAATAATTTCAAGATGAAAAAAAAATCTACTTCAATGTCAGTGAGATGATGAAAAGATTTTAATTAATATGTCCAGTGAGATATCAGTCATTCTAAATAAGTTATCTGATCTATGCTTTTTTGAAAATTTAGTATTATTTTATCTTTTTCTTTAATTCTACTATAATATTAAAAGTATCAAATTACTCAAATATTACTGTTTTTTAAAGGGAGGTATATTATTTATATGTGTGTATATGTGTTTAGGTACATAAAGTGTTTTAAATTAACACCAGCCTTTATTTCCCCCATTTATTATCTTTTCAAAATTAGGGCTAAAGGGAAAAACTTACCAATTTATTTTCACTGTAATGGCTTCTATTTGAGAAAACTAGAGTTTTTAATTTAAAGCATAATAAACTCCATATTAGTTATCTTTGACTACTGTGAAAAATTACACAGTGCCTTAAAACAACACAGATGCATTATCTTATAGTTCTATAGTTCGTAAGTCTGAAATCAGTCTCAAAGGACTAAAATCAAGATGTCAGCAGGGCTGCATTCTTTCTCGAGACTTGAGGGGAAAACTGACTTCCTTGTCTTTTCTGGATCCCAGAGGCTGCCCTCATTCCTTGGCTTGTAGCCCCTCTCGTCTTCAGCATTGGGCTGAGTCCTCATGCTGCCCTCTCCCTGGTTCAGACTCTTCTGCCTCTCTCGTCCACTTATTAAGGGCCCTTATGATTACAGTGGGTCCACCTGGATAATCCAGGATAATCTCCCCAGTTTAAGGGCCTTAATTTAATCACACTTGCAAACTCATTTTTGCCATGTAAGGTAACATATTTGCAGGTTTGGGACTTAGGACATGGACCTCACTGGAGGGCCACAGTCTCATAAGAAAGCAAACCCCTCTGTCTTCTCTTACTTTCTTCAAGTGACATAAAGAGCATCTACTGATGGTTCTACCATCACCTTTGATTGCATATATCATTCTCCTTCATTTGGAAATGCCATTACCAGATATTTTAGAAAAAGAGAGTTGAGGGGTTTCAGTAGGACAAGAGAGCTTGATTTAATAGCTGTGTAGCAAGTAACTTCTCTAGGATTTGGTTCCTTCATCTTGAAGAATATGGATAGGAATATAGCTTTATCTAGATCCTAGACCTATTCTGACAGTCACAGAATCCTGAAAACTCTGTACTACTGAGTAAAGGAGAGAGAAGGTACACTAACTGCCTCTGGGCTCTACGAACTTGAGTGTACAGAATTCACAGCAAGCATCATTTAAAAATTAAAATTTTCTTTCTAAAAACAAAACAAAATAAAAATCCAGAAAAAAGAGTCTTAACTACAAGAGAGAAAGTGAAATAGCTCATTACCACCCTACATCATTAACTTTATCCCTTTTCCCTGAGAAAGGTCATTTTAATCTCCGTTTGTGTTTATCTTGTTTTGTTTCTTCCTCTGATCAGATGTTTATTGTTTTGACTGCCTATTTATTCCCTCCACATTAAACCTACACACATCTAATCATTCCTCTCTGTTTTTTTTTTTCATTTTAAATTTAAAATTTGGCAAATGGAATGTTCTAGTTTTGCCCTTTGAATGCCTGTGCATTCAAGTTCCTCAGACAGATTTTTATCTCTGGTTTTTTTAATTCTATTTTAAGTTTTATAAAATGGATGTTTCTTATTATCCCCCAACCCATAATTTTCTTTAATGAACTTTTTGTTTAATTTTCTTTTGCTTTAACATTTTATTTTTCAGACACCTCTCATTGAACCTCGCGTTCCTCTTCATCCTGCTAACACCATTACCAAGGTAATGGAACATAGGTGGGTTGACAAGCCATCAGAGCCAGCTTCTTAAGTAACCACCCAAGGTGCTCCGTATGTCAGCATCCCATCAGGAAACCTCGGATGCGTTTTCTAGAGCCCATAAATATTCAGTATGTCTCAGTTCTGAGCATAAAACAGTGACATGTCGCAAAAAGTGAACAGTGTAAATGGTATGAGTGAGTTATATTTTTCATAGCCTGAGTCAGCTTGGAAGGTAATTTAGGGATTCATTTAGTTTGTTTTCCTTCCATAAACTCTCCTCCTTTCTCCTTCCTTCCACCTAATTAAAATCTAGGTCCCTTCAGAGAAGATCCTCAGGGCTGGAAAAATTTTGCGAAATGCCATCCTCTCTCGAGCACCTCACATGATAAGAGATAGAAAATACCACCTAAAGACATACAGGTATGTGCATTCCTTCTAAAAGCCTTAACCCCTCAGATTCACATGTAGTGAAACTGGGATAAGCATACTTCTCCCTGTTTTCCACTTATGGGGTAGCAACTTTTATCCATACAGGTTCTGAAGGGCCTAAGCTTGCTTTTGATCACTGTTTGACTGTAGGTGTTTAATTATCCAGTATTCCCAGTAGTTACTCCTAAATGAATCTGCCTCATTTCATCCTCACTACAATTATGTTAGGTAGGCGTGTGGCCATTTTTCAGATGGCAAAATTGAGGCTCAAAGAGTGTAAATAGTTTCCCTTCTTCAAGCCACAAGTCTAATGAGTGGCAGAGTCAGTATTGGAACTGAGATTGGTTAATTCATTTATTCAATAATTCATTCATTCCACAAATTTCTTAAGTAGCCACAAATTTCTACTATATGCCAGGCCCTAAGGATACAGCAGTGAATAAAATATACAAACTCCTTTATGGAGCTTGCTTTCTAATAGAGGATTTAATTCTAGTTCCCATATTTTAAGATAAACAACTCTATATCACATCTATATTATATAGAATAAAAATTCCTTATTATAAGCTCCCTTATATCCCTACCTCATCACCTATTATTAACACATTGTGTTAGTGTGGTACCTTTATTACAATTGAGGAAAAACATTATTATAATTATATTATTAACTATATAGTCCTTGGTTTACGTTAGGTGTCACTTTTTGTGTTATACATTCCTATGGTTTTTTTTTTAATTTTTATTCTAGTAACTTAAATACAACCTAAAATCTTCCCTTTTAACCACATTCAAATATGATTCAGTGCTGTTTAATTACATTCACAATGTTATGCTATCAACACCACCATCCATGACCAAAACTTTTCCATGACAGAAAATTCTACAATTTAAGCATTAATTCCCTATTCCCTACTCCCTCCCTGGCCCCTGGTAATCTGTATTCTGATTTCTGACTCCATGAATTTACTTATTCTAATCTTTTTCTATCAGTGAGATCATTCAATATTGTTCTTTTGTGTCTGGCTTACATCACTCAAGATGTCTTCAAGGTTCATCCATAGTGTTATCTATAGCTAATCCTTAACTTGTTATTTTATCAAGTCAACCAGGCTTTAGAACTGGGACAGTCAATATATGACAACCAAGCCTCCACCCTCCCTTCTTGCGTCCATGGTTCAGACACTCCCTGTATCCTCTTCCAGCAGTCATACGGGTGCACTTTCCCATTTAGCCTAGACATGACATCAGAAACTATTAGACTTGTTATGAGCCAAAACACATTTGCCATCCCTGTACTAGTGGTTGATTCACATAGATTCATAAGGCACAGTAAAAAGCCAGAATACAAAATTTACCATAAAAGATATTTGTCTTTCTACTATTAACTGTGATTGAATCTGTTAAATTATAACTGGTTCACCCTATAGCAAATCTTCTTAGTATTCAGAGTATAAATGCTGCAAGATTCAGTCTTTTTTCACAGGGACCGAGATGAAAAAACACTGCTAATTATTCCTCTTTGCATCACTTTTCTACACTCCATGCAGGCCAATGCTTGAACTTGATATTGTTGTTAATAGGTTACAAAACCAGAATTGACAGTTTGTTACATTTAGATCAGTCTCTTCTTGATAGAATGTAGGAAATGAAACGAGATTTGAGAAGCACCTTAGTCTTATCATCAGCACATTCCTACACCATCTTTTTTTTTTTTTTTTTTTTTTTGCATAGCCAGGCACCGGGAATCGAACCCAGGTGTCTGGCCCTGCATCATCTTTTAGGATAGATTTTAATCTAGCCCTTTTTATGTTGATATTTACTGGCTTCCATTTTGGATGATTATATTTTGAAGTCTTGTCATCCAACCCTGGAAGTTGATTCTTTTGGCAGTCTGTGGCTCCAACACTGCTATAATTCAAGAAAAGTACAGGTTAAAAAAAAAAAAGTCATGCATCACATGATCCCAGCAAGAGTTCAACCTCTTTAACCCAGTATGTGGATCTCAAATTCTCATCACCAAAATCTTATTAACATTTTATTTTTTCTTTCATTTAGGATGCCATTATGTGTTCCCAGATATTGGCATGTGTTAGGGAAATTCCATTAAAATATGTCATGTTTGGTGACAAATAATGGAAACTAGAAGTCAGAAACCATAAACCCCTTCTTGCTCCATAGTACTGAAATTTTAAATCCCTGAAATGTAGGTGTCATGTCTATCCCACACCCTTAGACACATATTAATGACCTGTTGGTGATGACCAGTGGATTCAACTAAAAGGCAGAAGGCATGATTATTTTTTCTGCAGTACACTTTGAATTTCTTTTCCCAGATCTTATACTTCCCTGTTTCATCCTTTCTCTCCGTCATGCTCCTCACCCCACTATACTGCTGCTATAGTTTTAGTGTGTGTAAGTCTCCCCAGATGCAGACACCCTCAATGATCACCATGCTAAAGGTATGCTGTCAATTTTCGGGATCTCTCATGGAAAGGAAACTGAGAGAGTCCATCAGCTACAAGTAGCACAGCTGTGAATTTGTTCTAGATCATGAATGCAGTACTCTTACACCCTGTATGGGAACGGGGTTCTCTGAGATCAACTTGATTCTTTTGTTCTTTTTAGTCAAGGCAAGCAATGAATTAAAACCCAATTGAGATTGATCTTTTCATACTTTTGCAAGACTTTTCCCATAAATGAGTTCCCAAACTAGAAAAGGGACATTTTGATAGGTCATATGTTTGTTCAGAATGAATTGTAATGAGGTGTCTCTTTGCCCATTGATGTTCGTCATGTGCGGGTGTAGACAGACTATAACAAGAGCAGTCCTGGGAATCTAACAGCTTTTTCAGTACTTCCTCCCTGTGAAATATTCTGGTTTCAACTCAAATCTGGGCATCCCAGAAGTACTAATAGATTTCAAAGTTCTTAAAATGTTAGTACTGGAAAAGGCCTTAGAGGCCATCTTTTCTTCCTCCTTAGTTTTACAGAAGAGAACCAAAGAGTTGAAGAAATGTGCCCAAAGTTACAGAGCTAGTAAGCAGCAGACCTGGTGCTGTATTTCACGTCTCCTCCCAGTTCAAGCTTCCACCCATCCTTTTCCTCTTATTTGCATCTTTATCTTTCTCCTCCAGGACCTCCTTGGAGAAAACTAAAATCTCAAGGGAGACTCCAAAAGTGGCCTAACCCCAGGAGTCTCCTCCAGTTTAAACTGGAGTAGAGACCCAGGCTTGACCCAGGCTTAGCCCATGTCCCAGAGATGGTGCCATCGGTAGTGGGAGGTGAGACAACTGGTGACTCAATCCCAGCTGCAGGGAGCTCTGTGGCTCCCTGCCTTATTCCATTGCATCTTGGGACTCATCCCTAGGACTCTAAGACTCCCTTGAATCCTGGCTGTGAATATGTGCCCTCCCTCTCACCCCACTGAAAGTTTCAGAATTTCCAAATATGTCAGTGTATATAGCTATGTATTTCCTAAGTCACACATGTGGTTTGCCCATCCCCTTCAACTTGCCACAGAAGGCATTGTAGCATTTAATATGGGAATATACAGAAAGATTTGGGCTCTTCAGAGGACAGACTGTGTTAAAGAGGCAGTGCTCATTACACGGAACTTTTTTCAAAGCGATTTGCATCACTAATTGCTTGTTTCTCCCAATACCCCTCTGAGGAAGATCAGTAGTATTACTTCAAAATATAAAGTGCTATGTAATTTGTACTTATACAGCACCTTTCATGGAGCGCTGAGTGCCTCGCAAACATGAACTCATTCCTCATGTGGGCCAGGTGAAGGAAGTCAGCATTTTGTTTTCCTTTCATTTTACAGAGATTTTCTGGGACCTTCCAAGATGAGGGGTTTTTTGGCTCTGCAATTAGCTTTCCAGATAATGCTCCCCGTCTTGTGGCCCTTTGGTTTCCCCTAGTACTGCCGCTATAATGCTCTTTCATTTGGGATTTTCATTTAACCATTGTTTGAAAGGTTCTTTCATGCACCTGGTGGTTTTATTGACTTGTGTAAGAGTCTGAGAACCTGAGTTGTGGTGCTTTGTTTATAGTGAGATCCTTTGTGGTGGTAGAGCACTAAGCTCTTTGGGAAGTTCTTCTCTTGAAAGCCATTTTCCATCCTTCATCTTCAAGGCAGTGATTTCCCATCCTTTATGTCCCACCTAACCTTAGACAATGCTGTGTGGGAACCGAACTGGTAGACTGGATGATGCAGCAGACTCCGTGTGTTCACTCCAGGACCCAAGCTGTTGGCATGTGGCAAGTCTTGTTAGAAGACGGTGTTCTTAATCATGGTAAGATGAGCCACATTCCCTGGAAAACCCTCAAGAAATTCTAAGTGCATTTCCCTCGGTAAGTTGTCACTGAGCTCCCAAATGGGCATGAGAGAATTATGATCCCTTCAGGGACCCACAGAACTGGCATCTTCATTTAGCAGTACACACACAGCGAGTGGATGCTATTGATTGCTATGTTCCACCATTGTACCTTCCTAACTCAGGAGAATATATGAAAGGAAAATGAAATTGCAACCAGAGTGCATCAGTTCCAATTATGTTTATTAGTTTGCATTCACGGTTCATTGATAGTGTGATTATATTCTGAGCATTTCATAGCAATCTTCGTGAAGGGCAGAATGAAGAGCAATGAAATGTGTGGCTGGGCTGATGACATGAAAGTAAAGAATGAATTCAGAACCTGCCTTTTAACTGTGGCATTGTCTGGGAGAGCCAATCTGTATCCCCACAGGATGACCACATTTAAAATCAGAAACAGTCTGCGATCGCTGTCGGCAGGGCCTATAATTGAGCCTAGTAACTATTCAGGAGTGGTGTGTAACTGTGACTGAACTGCTCGTGCCATTTGTTTTAAGAATTCTTTTCCAAACTGACAAAATATTAAAAGCATTGATAAAATTTACCAGCATCTGGGAAATGACCTATTTTTTTTGCTAGTGTTTCTCATACTTCAATGTGCATACAAGATCATCAGGGGACTCCTGTTAAAATGCAGATTCTGACTGAGTAGGTCTAGGGTAGGTCCTGTGATTTTGCACTTCCAACAAGTTTGCAGAGGCTGTTGATGCTTCGTTCCAGGGATCACATCCCGAGCTCCCAGGGTCTATAACTCCTTGTTATCTTTTGACAGTGTGGATGCTCTGTCTTGAAAAAGAGCTAAAGGCTATAAGAAAGATTAGGAATTCTGAGCTGAGTTCACTGACTTTGTCCTACCAAAATTTAAACCTTTTTGTTTAAAAGAAGAAAGAGGAAAAAAAAATCTTTTCTTTTTTTTTCAGAACTGGAAGAAAATTTCTTTTAAGACCCTATTAAGAATATATGACCTAGAAACTTGGTCTGACCAACTTTGTTCAAATAATTAAATGTAATTTAATCTAACATTTTTAAAAAAGTACAGACAGGAAAAGAAAATACAGACAGAAATGTTTATAAACTGTACCTAAAGGAAGAAAAACATGAATTTTCATCTTGAAAACTTAATGTTTTGGGTTTTTTTTGTAAAAGCTGCACTTTGGAAAACCATTGTCGAGCATGAACTAGCAGTTGGTTATTTTCCAGTTTTGGATGTCTGTCCCCCATACTAGTAGTAAATGTCACCAAGGCAGTTCTTGGCTAGTCAAAGTGCACATTGCAGGAAAGTTGGCAGGTCCTCACGAGGAGTCCCCGGGTGGTGGAGATGGGTGTGTCAGGGAGCTGTGGTGCTTGTGACCACCGCCAGGAGGTCGTGTCTCCCAGCGGCACAGCCTTGCGCCAGGGAGAAGGGTAGTGAGCCTCACTGCTCTGCTACTATTTGGCTTTCTTGCCTGACACAGTCCATTTGTTTCCAGTAAGCATAGCCCTTGGGCCAAGAGCAGCCCCTGGCCAGAAAGCAAAGAGGCAACAGCTGATGCTGCCTCCATGTTTCCCTTAGTGGACCAGGAGCACCATTTCCAAGACAAATATTTATTTTATCGATTTCTGGATGATGAGCACGAGGATGCCCCTTTGCCTACTGAGGAGGAGAAGAAGGAATGTGACGAGGAGCTCCAGGACACCATGCTGCTGCTGTCCCAAATGGGCCCCGACGCCCACATGAGAATGATCCTCCGCAAACCGTAAGTAAGAGCACACCACTCAGCTCTGCGGCTCGGGGGCTGCCGGTGCGCAGGCATACTACCTGGGCAGAGGGAAACAAGGCTGACTGCAAAAGTCCTGACCTTCCCCCAGGGCAGAAAGATTGACGCTGAAGTGGTAGCACCGCAGTGTTTGTCTCTTTTTTTATTTCATTTAATTTTTGAGCCGCATCACTCCATTTATCTGTTGCATAACTTAAAACTATAAAGATGATCAAGGGTTGCTTCAGGGTATCAAAACTGAGTCCCTATGTTAAATGACCTTTAGCCAATGACAAATGGAATCTCCTCTGTTTCTATGCCAGACCGTGGCAGTCCCTTTTGTCCAAATGCAATAGGACAGAGGTCATCAGAATCATAGACCTCGTGCCTAGCTTTCATTCATTCATTCATTCAGTACATTGATTTCAGCCTATTCTGAGGCTTCTGCTCTTTAGATTAAAGACACTTTCTTAAGGAAACACTGATGTTCCCTTTGCTGCCTCTCCATTAAGCAGTGAGGTGAGCTCTACCTTCCATCACAGCTGAAATCCACCTCACCTTCAGTAGTAGTTTCCCATCTAAAGTTAACAAGTCTGATGTGTTTAATCATATGAATTTAGAAAGAACATATTGGGTCCCTGTTATATGTGGGGCACTCTATTGATTGCTAAATGGCTTACAAAGAGGTATAGGACACAGGTCCAAACCCCAGGGAAGCCTGTCCAGTGAAGGATGTCTTGGCACTGGGTTCTGAGACCAAACATAGGTTTATGTTTTTCTGGTGGAAATAATATCTCCCTCCACCCTGCAGCCAGTGCCAGCTGTGAACGCTGACTCTGAGTCACTGGCTCGGCCTATCTTCAGTTATTAGTGGGTCTTGACAAGAGCGTTAAACTTTATATTTCTTGTTTGTCCACTGGGCACTTTCCGAGAATGATGTGTGTCCCTCAGACCAACGTCCCCTGTGCCTGCCCCTCAAATCAACTCAGAATAACCTCTTTGAAGGCCTTTCCCCAGGATTCTTTTCCTGTCATTCGCCCAGAAGGCTGTTAAACATATTTCATTTTTGTCACTCAGTGTTTCCTTTGTCAAAGCTTTCTCTTGGGGCTTTATTTCCTACACCATGTGTTTCAAAGGCCTTCCCTCATCCCATTTAGTACCATCATCCTTAATTCTAGAACCATGGTTTTCAGATCTTTTAACCTCAGAACTCTTTCTTCAAACAAAGTTTTTATAGGAGAATCCAAAATATCAAAC
Organism: Tamandua tetradactyla; assembly: GCF_023851605.1. Taxonomy (NCBI): domain Eukaryota; kingdom Metazoa; phylum Chordata; class Mammalia; order Pilosa; family Myrmecophagidae; genus Tamandua; species Tamandua tetradactyla. The sequence goes on from NC_135329.1 coordinate 144,791,958, forward strand.
AAAAAAGGCAGAGCTTCTCTTACCTAACCAGGAGTAGGTTCTGAGAAACCTGCCTACCCATTCTCTCCTCCCTCTGCCCTGAAGGATTGTCAGAGTTGGGAACTGAGGGGACATAGGAGAATCCCTGGGGCTTGTGGAATTCAGTTTGAACAATGCCATCTAAGGCATGCCCTCTTTCCTGTGGGAGTAGCTTCCCCTCTCCCTTCTCCACGCCCTTCGGTCCAGTCCATCGTTTATGCTTCCTCATCATTTCCTAGATCCATCTCCTGCTTGCTGTTTTCCTTACTGCCACCTTCTTTGAGCCAACATCATGCAGTGATTCTGATTCAGGGATAGGACAGCTCCTGAGCAACATTTAGAAACATGTGGGGATTTTTTCATTGACATAGTGCAGGAGGGAGCACACTGCTGGAATTCTTCAGGCAGTGGGTAGGGCCAAGGAATGCTAAACATCCTGCATTGCCTCAGAACCCCACAAGGGAAAGAAATGTCCCGAAAATAATACCCCTGATGAGAAACATTGCTGTAAACTGTTTCTTAAGGACCAGGACAAGATCTCATTTACTTTATTCATTCATTCTATCAATATTTATTGAGCGTCTACTTTATTCTTATGTTGGGTGCTAAGGTTGCAGCATTGAACAAGATGGTTGTTCCTTCTTCTTGGAACTTCCTGACAAGCACAGGAGACAGACTGTAAACAGATAGTTATTCAAGCAGTCATTTAATCACAGCTACAATACATGGTATAAAGGAAAATGTAGTGGGTGTTAAGTGAATATAATGGGGGGAAGGCTAAACTGATGTAGAGGTTAGAGAAGGTCATATCCCTAATTCTGAGCCTTATGTTGAATAGGCGTTCAAAAAACTTTTTCTGAATGAGTGAATGAATGAATGATTATACAGTCCCAGGTGACATCCCCTCAGCTCTTAATTACTTCAAAGGGGGCAGAAATGCCGTTCAATTCATAAATATTTTAGAGCATCTAACAAAGAGGTCAAGAAACAGTAAAAGTATTCCTGCTGTTGAGGAGTTGAATCTGATAAAAGAGACACTCCCAATTTACCTGCAGATGCAACAAGTATTTGAGTGCCTGCTGTGTGCTAGCACCATGCCAGTAATGTTCATGCTCATTGTTTGATTCACCCTTTATAGGAGATTTGAGAGGTGGGTTTCGTGAGTCACCCTTCGAAATGGAAGCTTATGCTCATGCATCCTTTTTCTTCCATCAAACATTGAATTGTGTGATCCTTGGCAGGCCAAAGATTGTTCAGAGAAAATTACATTCCAAAGTTTGGACTCTTTCAGTCTACCACTACTGTTAAAATGCGGGTTTCACCGGTATTCCAAGATGCATCATTTTGAGTATGCTTGGTGTTGTTACCGGATTTTCCCGGGTTTTATTAAACTTTTCAAACATTGGAATTGGGCCGACAGCTCTACTTTTGACTTGGTGCCTTAGATTTTCTTGATAAAGAAATGATAGTCCCAAGAGATGGGAAAGTGAAAAATGAGGAACCTGAATTTATGAGCCAGACTTTCAAAGTTTATATGCACACACATATGCCTTTATTTTTTTGATCTGCTAATAGTCTTTGGAGCTTCTGGCTTTATTTTATTAAGTGGAAAGAAAATAAGTTTAGTTTATCAACAATTGCAAGGATCACTGCTGTTCTTGAAAAGACCTAGCTGAATACTTTGTTCCCAGAAACTGCACATGTTCCAAAGTCCAAGAAGTGTTGATTTTTTTACTACCCAAACTGCCAAGACATTAGAAAATGTGGAGGCATAAGAGGCATTGGCTCCATATCGACCTGGGCAGGACCTTCAGTTTTTTAGCCCTGCACAGCTGTATTTTTAAATAGTCACCACTGCCAGAGAGGTTGTAGAACTCTGATAATTACTAGGAAAGAAATAACACAATATTCTTTGATGAGAAGATTACTTTGAGAATTTGATTGTATAATGAAGATGTTGCTTTGAAAGGTACTTACTATTGTTCTGAATCTGAGACTCGCTAGCAAAAAAAAAAAAGTGTCACTTGTTTTGACAGGCTACTTGGAAAAATTCTCTGTTTATTACATTAACTGCCGCATTTTAACTGTCAAACTATGAAAGAATGTTCTGTAGTTTAAAAAACAGAATAGAGCTTCAGGGGAAATTTTTTGGCACACTCTTGTTGCTATTGGTATTGAAAAAAAACATACATTCTGAATGTGAAATTAGCTTTTTATTTGGTGGCAGACAGAATGACTCACAATGCCCATCCTGGCTTCGCAGGTGCAGACCTGGATGGCATTTGGGGGCAAGTGCTAGAGAACAATGACAGTTTGACGGCACTGTTGTTGCAGTTCTGAGACAGAGCAATCAAATCTAAAATGAGCTCTCAGAGCTTATTGTTTTGATTTTGCTTTGTATATAAGTCTAAAAACAGGAGGTTACCCTGCAGCAAGTAGATATAATAGAGACCCTTACCAGTAGAACTGTGCATTTTGGCTAAACAGGTACTTTGGATGGGAGAAAGGGGAGATCCATGGGTCTAAAGATGCAGACTAACCAGATAAACAGAATGTTATAAACTCGAGGCCAGCTGGTTTATAAAAAGAGGCTTCAAGGAGACAAAGAAGGCTCCTTCCATATAAGCCTTCCAACCTCTTCTTCCAAGTAAAGTCAGACATAATAGTTCACTCTTGGGTGAACTCTTGGGTGACCCAACACATAGATGGGTGGGAAATGAAGTAGGTAGTTTTTCCAAAATCTATACTAGGTCTGCAATTCTGAAGTTTCTTAAAAGCCTAGAGGCTTAAATAATTGAAAAAGAGAAAGAAGTCATTTGGGCCTGAAGAGAGAAAATAATTATACTTAACCTAAGAGAATGTTGGCAGGGTCTGGAGTTTTCCAAATGGGTTGGAGACAAATAAACTTGAGTTTATTTATTTCATTGTGATAAATTATTTTCTAACATGCCATGGGGCAAAGGTTGAAAAGAAACAATTCAAGATGGATTAAGTACCATGAGAAGCTACTTGGTGGGAGGGGGCCCTAGTGGGGAGTCGGCGGGGGAGGGTTGGAGGAGGTTGTTTGTCTTCGACAGTTGACTGCTGATCACTAATTTGAGACTGTCTGTGCAAAGGAGGGTTAAGACAGGCACTGCCCTCTCCGCCACACACCTGCTCCAAGGGGCACTTTTTTTCTTAATTAGCAGAACTATTTAAATAAGGTCTTTATTGTACATGCTGTTTTTAAAGTGCATGAAATTTGAAATCCTGATAATGATAGGAGGATTTGCTTCCTCAGGGATCCCAGATTAGCAAGCCTAAAATTACTGGTGTATAGGATTTTGGTTTTTGTTGGGGTATGCCAAGAAAAAGGTTCTAGGCTATGAAGTTCATCCTCAATTGCAAATCCGAGGAAAAGAGAAGCATGACCAAAAAGAACCTAGTCTTTATTGAATAAGAAATTCATTGAAAACGTAAATTTTCTATAACACATAATCTAACTCAACCTGTTTGAATAGATTATTTAAACAAACAAATGGAGCCCAAAATGGGAATAAGGGTCTATAATTCTGTATAGATTAATGCAATACCTGGACACATCCCAGAGTATGTTGAGCAGATAATCAAATAGTATTGGCAAAGTCCCTCGAAGGATGGAAGAAAACATATGGAACTATTAAATTTTATCACTGGAGAAACCCCTGATACTGTCTTAAACATTAGGGACTCTCAAGTCAGTAGGCCAAGCCCTTGATCTTGCGGCTTACTCTTATGAAGCTTATTTATATAGCAGAGAAGCTAAGTCTACCTATAGTTATGCCTAAGAGTTACTTACTTCCAGAGGACGTCTTTTGTTGCTGAGATGTGGCTTCTCTCTCTCTCTCAACCCAACTCTGCAAGGAGAATCATTACTTTCCCCCCTACATGGGACATGACATCCAGGGGTGAAAACCTTCCTGGCAACGTGGAGGATGACTCCCAGGGATGAGCCTGGCTTGGCACCATGGGATTGACAATGCCTTCCTGACCAAAAAGAGGAAAACAGTTGTAACAAAATAAGGTATCAGTGGCTGATAGAGTTCAAATAGTGTAAAGAGGCCTTTCTGGAGACTACTCTTAAGCAAGCTTCTGCTAGATATTGCTAGAACCATGGTGTTCTAGTTTGCTTGCTGCTAGAATGCAATATACTAGAAATGGAATAGCTTTTAAAAAGGGGAATTTTAAAATTTTAAAAATAGAACAGCTTTTAAAGAGGGAAATTTAATAAGTTGTTAGTTTACAGTTCTAAGGCTGTGAAATTTTCCAAATTAAAACAAGTCTATAGAAATGTCCAATCTAAGGCATCCAGGGAAAGATACCTTGGTTCAAGAAGGCCGATTTCTCTCTCAGCTAGAAAGGCACATGGTGGAGTCTGCTAGCTTTCTCTTCCAGCTTCCTGTTTCATGAAGCTCTCTGGGGGCATTTTCCTTCTTCATCTCCAAAAGTCTCTGACTTGTGGATTCTGTGGTTCTCTTCTGATTCTTCCGTGGTTCTGCTGCTCTCTCCTCATTTTGAAAAGGGATTCTCTTTGAAATGTCTTCTCCTTTATAGGATTCCAGTAAAATCAAGACCCACGTAGAATGAGTGTAGACATGTCTCCATCTAATCAAGTTTAATACCCATAATTTATTGAGTCACATCTCTGTGGAGATAACTTAATCAAGTTTCCAACCTGTAGTGCTGAATAGGGATTGGAAGAAACTGTTGCTCCCACAAGATTGATTAGGATTAAAACATGGCTTTTCTAGGGTATAAATCCTTTCAAACTGGCACACATGGTTTGCCAAATCCCAACTAAAACCATTCCTGCCAACCCTAAAGAACACTTAGGGCTCTATCTGAGATTCTATAAAGGTTCCATGTGTTAATAATTACTTTCCACGGGCCACAGTGGCTCAGCAGGTAAGAATGCTTGCCTGCCAAGCCCGAGGGTCCAGGTTTGATTCCCGGTGCCTGCCCATATAAAAAATAAATAAATAAATAAAAATAAAAAAAATCCCTGCTTTAAAAAAAAAAAAAATTACTTTCCAGAAACCTAGAGCCCCCAGATGGGTTCCTAGGCCAGAGAAGTCCTAAAACCCAGAGGGGCCAGCCTCTCCAGAATATCAACTAGTTCCAGCCTTCTATCCCATATTATTGACAGCCCTTTCCAACATGAAAAATTTAGAAGGGGCATAGCCTAAAGATTGGGAAAAAAGATCAATGGAGAAGGTAGAGTTATAACAGTGAAGATAGAACTTAACAAATGAGTACGACTGGTGAATCATTATATTGATATTTCTTTTAATATCCAGTATCTTGAAGCAGCTAGAAGGAAAAAACTAGAATTATAGAACTGTAACCCATACCAAACTCTGAAATCTGTTCTATGACTAATTGTTGCAGTGTGCTTTGAAATTTATTGCTTTTTTGTATATGTTATTTTTCACAATAAAAATAAATGAAAAAGAAATTCACAGTAAATCATTTCCTTCACTGGATGACAAACTTTGTCTTTGTTTTTACTGGAAAGATTGCTGTGTCCCAAGTGAAAGCTGGTAGGGTTATCTGAATAAATGATTGGAATAAATGTGTCATTTGTAGGGTTTAAATTTGCCTCTCCCCTATAAAAGCAATCTACTACATTTCCCTCATGTTTTCTTGCCCCAACCATTGCATTTTTCAGAACTCAGATTTAGGAGTTGAAGGATAGAGGTGCTTGCCCATTTATAGTTCAAGCTTCATTATAAGATTACCTCAAGGGTTTTTTTGTTTGCTTTGTGTGTGTGTGTGTGTGTGTTTTCTGGGAATTAAACCCAGGTCTCCCGCCTGGAAGGTAAGCATTCTACCACTGAACCACCATGCACCCTCAGATTACCTCAAATTTTTAATGACCTTTTGTTTGTTCGCTGTATGGCGGGTATCACATTTCATTCTTTTTCCATGTGAGTATTTCGTTATTGCAGCACCATTTGTTGAATTTCTGCGGCTTGTTTGTTTTGCTTTGTTGTTTGTTTTGCTTTGTTGTTTGTTTTTTGGGAAGTGCATGGGCCAGGAATTGAACCCAAGTCTCCCGCATGGCAGGTGAGATTTCTACCACTGAGCTACCCTTGCACCCCCTTTAATGACTTTTTAGTGTTACAGTCAATCTGTTCATGTAGAAAATTGGAAACTATAAGAGTTAAAGAAGAATAAAAACCACTTGCAATCACATCTTCTAGACATAATTACTATTAACATTTTGGTGTCTATCCATCCCCTCTGTTTTTTTTTTAATTCCTAACTTTTTACACTTAATATCATGGCATACTCCCTTTAACCTTAAATGTTCATTAAGGATGGTATGTTTAAAGGTTCCATGGTAGTCCATCCTCTGAATGTTCTTTAATACATTCAGTTTGTGATAGTTAGATGTTTAGGGTTGATTTTCAAGCCCTTTCTTCTTAAGAGCAGCAGGGAAATTGTTTAAATGCTCTTCTCAGAGCAAAGGAAGAACATTCAGCCTCGGGAGAGGGAAGGAACATGAAGTCTGGAAAGTTTCTGCAGAGAGCAAAAAGCAGTTTTGCACTGAGGAAATCCCCAGACTTAGAGAGCTAGCAGCTGCAGCTGGAGATTTAGGCTGAGGTCAGATTGAGGGGCGCCTACGATGCCCTGGTATATACCTCTACCATTAGTATATAACCATTTGGGGCACCATTGAAAGTTTTAAAGGGACAAATGTTATGGTCAGATTTTCAGTAGATGAGTTTCTCTGATATCTGTGGAGAATGGATTGGTACCAAGACTAAAGGCAGAAAGCCAGAGACAGAGTTTTAGGAGATTAAAATAAATGATATCTTGAGAATTCGTTTACAGCTTTTAAGACCCAAGAGTCTGCTAAACGAATGAAAGTCATACTGACCACAACAGCCCTGGATTCTAGTCTTACCAACTTCCCAACAAATCTCCTAACAAACATCTCCAGATGACAAACATCTTACACTGTAAAATGTGTTTGATAACATCTGGTTACCCGCTCCCTACTTCACGAGGATAGAGTAAATGGAGAAGCAAATGCAATTGTATGTAATCACAGCCAATATTTATTGAGTTCACACATGCTAGGTGCTATGCTCAATGCTTTACACTCATTTTCCAATTCAGTTCTTGCCTCAAAACTATGAATTTGTTATTAATATTGTGCCCATGTTATAATTAGGAAACAGGGGCTGGGGCTAAGTGATTGCCTTTGATTATCTGGAAGGCAGTGACTCTGGATTTGACCCAGGTCTGACGCTGGAGCCTGTGTAGTTCACTGTGCTCTACCATCTGCTCTGGTCCAGAAAAAGGATCCAGAATTACCTCATGTGTTTATGGTATGAGCTCTGGCAAGGATAGATGCCATGGAAATCTGATTTAGAAATAGCTATTTCAGCTGGCCCTGATCTCAATCACTTATTTCCAAATAAACCTTAATAGAGTGCAAGTTTACCATCTACTGTAGGAATTTAAAAAGGTCTTCTAGTGTGGGGGATACCCAGCTATGTCATTGATGCATAGTGAGTAATGAGGATGACCAGGATTGTTCTCACCAAGTAACCTGGGAGTTCAAATTAAAGTTACATGCTCTGGAGCCTGTAATTTCTTCATTTTTAACTTATATATTAAGCTCTACTATGGATTGTTGGCATCAAAGTCCAATTGGCCATAGAGGTCTAAAGTTTTAAAATCAGTTTTCAAAACTGATTCCATAGGAATGAGGTGCTTTAAGATGAGTTGCCTTACTTGTAGGGTTGCCCAGTTATCCACAGGATGCCCAGTTAATTTGAATTTCAGATAAACAACAATAAAAAACTTTAGTGTAAGTATATCCCATGCAATATTTTTATTTGCTAAAGCTAGAACCCACCACCCTACTTTAGTCATGAGATTCCACTTACTCCCAAATCCCCTTGTTAAGCCAGAAATGACTTAACACAAATAAGACTTAATAGTTAGCACCTGAATAGCACCATATAGTTTATTTAGTGGCCTCACATGCATCACCTCTTTGAGCTTTAGAACAACTTGTGAACTGAGTAAGGGTAATGTAAATAATGACAATTTACTAGCTAAAGAAATTGAGGTAAAAGAGACGCTAAATGCCTTTCTCAACATCCGACAGCAGTGTATGTCTCCAAACTAGAAATTAAGCCCAAGTCTTCTTACTCCAAATCCAATTTCATTCATTGTTTATCTTTCTTCACCAATATTCTTTCCTATTTGGCTTCAACAATATTCTTTCAAGTTTGGCTTCTCTGATGGATCTGCTGGACAAGCAGTGAAATTACCAAAGAAATATGGAAAATCCCATCTGTCCCTCATTTAAAAAAAAAAGCCTTTTTGCAAAGGAAAAGCACCTCTTTAAAAAACTTTTGCATTTTCTATCTCACACATATGGCTCATATTCAGAAGCAGCTAATTATATTATCTGACAAATATTATCAAATTTGTTTTTGTTTTTTCTTAATCTGCAGTTTATGTGTTTTAAAGGATTATATTTGTAGTTGTACCTTTTATTCATTTGGTTTTGTTTTTTTCTCTTGTTTTTTTTGTTTTGGTTTTATTTAGTTGTACCTTGTGAAATATTTAAAGTTAAACTTCTAGAATGCCCACAGTCCTTTTGCTGAAAGAATGTTGGGCATATTCAGTTTCTAAACATGAAAAACTTCAAACTACATAGTCCTAAAAACACTTAGCACTCAGAGGCCCTGAATTATGGAAAACTTACTGATGTGATGACTTCATTTTTCAGAAATATTTACAAAGCTTTTTCCCTTTACTACAGTTGTAGACTGTATTCATTTCCTACTTCTGAAAGAAGAATCTTCATGTTACACAAACTTTGCTATCAGAACTAGAAGATGTTCCCTGGGCCAAATCTCTATCGTAGGTACTGAGCATAAAATGCCTAATTGCATCTGATAGACTAAATGTAGAGAGCCGCTTTCCGGGTTTGGCCTAGTGGACACGCTGCAGCCTGCTCTAGAGTTCCCCCCGCCCATCGAGTGAGCGACTTCTCGCTCAGCGTCAAGCCCCCGGCCGGCGGGTGAGACAATGAGGAGAGACAGAGAGACGCAGACAAATCCGCGCTGGTGAGAAACACAGATCCAAGACACGTAGCAGTTGTAAGCACAGACCTTTACTGGAGTTAAGCTTGCATTCTCTGTTACAGGTTCCGCGCGGGCGAAATATCCCGCGGGGGGACAACCTCTATGCGGCCGTCAGGCACGGCTCCCTGTGGGTCGTCTCCACCCACCCCGTCCGGGTAACCTCTTATATACTGTGCCCAAACCCAATAGGTTAGTGCCACGTATACAGAGGTGATTGGAAGATAGGGTTGGTGGGCGCGTACGTCATTTGCGGAAGCAGGATGTGAGCGCCATCTTGGCTCACTCGATGGGCGGGGGGAACTCTAGAGCAGGCTGCAGCGTGTCCACTAGGCCAAACCCGGAAAGCGGCTCTCTACATCTCCCCCTTTTTGTTTTTATAAGAGGCATGGTCCGTAGACCGTATTCTTGTACCCAGTGTCTCTATTGATGATGGTGCTCCCGTGGGCCTGAGTGGCTCACAACATAGTTTGGTGCTTTGGGGAGTCTGGACTAGGCTCGCGTCATCACACGACGGAGCCTCTGGCACCGACCAGAATGCTCACCTCATATAGAGACCGGAGAGTCCGTGAACTGGATACCACGTGACTCCTCCCTGCAGTGCTTCGCCTCGCAACTGGGTCAAGCGGGGATTATGAGAGCGACAGCCAGGGCATAGGAAACGCTGCGGAGGCCTCGGTGCAATGGCTAGAGCCAAGCCCAGTCTGGCCAGGACTGCGGCCGCAGCTCCACCGTCGAGGCGGCTAGGCGCGCAAAATTAACAGCCTCTGGTGCCTAGCTAAACACGGGTAGTGGCCAGGGAGCCTGCAACAAACCTTGCTGACAAGAGCTTTGCCCCAGGTGATTCAGACGGGCTATCTATCGAGGAGGGACGCACACCCACATTTGACTGGGAAGACATAGCTAACATGGTAGAAACACGTAGTTGCTGCTGTGTCTGGAACAAGCGTTCTAACAAACATTTAACAGTGACTAAGCCCACTAATAGTCCCACTGCCACGAGAATCCAAGTAGTCAAATTGGGCTAAGAGAACCATGAGGTGACTCGGTTCCACAGACTTTGTACAGTCTCGCCCAGTTTGGAAAGGTCGAAGGCAACGGGGGTTATTAAAACTGGTCCCTGGGCGGGCCGCGGTGGCTCAGCGGGCAAAGTGCTTGCCTGCTATGCCGGAGGACCTCGGTTCGATTCCCGGCCCCAGCCCATGTAACAAAAACGGAGAAACAGAATACAATAAAAACAAGAAAATGTTTAAAAATGTTTCCCTTTCTTCCTTCCTTCCTTCCTTCTCTCTGTCTTTCCTTTAAAAAAAAAAAAAAAAAAAAAAAACTGGTCCCCCTTCTAAACAATCGAAGGGTGACCGGCGCTTTCGTTGCTATCTCGTCAGTCGCCGCCGTCATCAGCAGAGTTGGAGGCCTGATCTGATGGTTCAGGTTGAAGGCTTGTTGGTTTTTTAGGCAACAGCTCCGTGGCCTCCTCGGGCGATGTCACGGTTCTCACCAGTCTTTCCGGAACCCACACTGGTTGACGTCCTGGCCCCCAGGGAAAAACACAAACAGAGCCTCTGGCCCAGCTGAGCACTGGGACAGGGCCTTGCCATTGTCCTGACAGGACATCCTTCCAACGGACTAGACCTCTATGTGGAGGGAATGATGTGGCCCTTTTTTAACTGATCTGACACTAGAGTGTGTAATGCTGAGAGTTTTTCCTGTGATAATGGCCACTGAGGCACCCACACCGGGGTACTGGTCTTCCATTTTAGTTTTATAGGTGTGGGTGGGAATCTCCCCTCAGTGGCCCCTAGGAAAAACCCAGGCCTCGTCTGTCAGAATTGGAGACAGCTTGTATAGGCCTTGCGCGCCCGTGCAATGAGGCTCCTAAGCCTTTGCCGGGGACATATCCCATTCCTTTTAACAAGCGCTTAGAAGTTGGAGAGCAGCCACTGTAATTACCTGATTCGGCCACCAGAGGGCGCCCGTGGTGAGGGTTTTTGGCGAGATCACCAAAACCATTCACCGGAAGCCGCCGCGCCCCTGCAGCAGGCGCTGGCGGGGCGGAAGGCTGCGTGGGTGAGACAGGGGGCCTCCCCCAATCGATCAGCGGAGGCGCGTCTGCACCCTCGGTCTCATTACTATCTGACTCCGAGTCAGAGTCGTCCGAACTAACGTCTGACTCTGGTGGCTTGCAAGTTGGCGGCTCACTCTTACAGGAGCCGTCTGCAGACGAAGCTGACCGAGTTTCCTGAAGCGCGTGCCGTGCCTCTAGCAGGGCAGGGAACGGACTAAGGCCCGTAGCAGTTTCTGCCTCAAGACAAGCACGGACGGTTTCCCAGATGGGGACTAGGATCGGGTCCATGCATAGGCCCGTCCGGCGCGCCCGATCTATGTCGTTACCAAGTTTTATCCAAGAAGGCAGACTAAGGCTCCCGGAGTGGGCGAACCAAGGGGCAAAAGCAGCAATATCATCAAGGAACCGCAGGAGGGAACTCTTCTTAACTGAGATGCCCCGCTGCTTCAAAAGGGTTTTTAAAGGGGGTAATAAAGGTGAACTTCCTGACTGCCCCATGCTTGCAGTCGGCACTGTACTTTAATCAATCGGGGAGCTCTCCCGATTCACTGGGGCTACCTGAACGCCCACAGCCCTTAACTCTCACGTAATAAGAAGTACTCACCTTCTCGCGGTGATCAGGCGCGGGAAGTCCGCTGCGAACTCAAGAAGCACGTCCTCACCAGCTCGGGGAAAGGCAGCAGAAGGGTTCCCGTACGGGCCACCACTTGTCCGCGACTTCTCGCTCAGCGTCAAGCCCCCGGCCGGCGGGTGAGACAATGAGGAGAGACAGAGAGACGCAGACAAATCCGCGCTGGTGAGAAACACAGATCCAAGACACGTAGCAGTTGTAAGCACAGACCTTTACTGGAGTTAAGCTTGCATTCTCTGTTACAGGTTCCGCGCGGGCGAAATATCCCGCGGGGGGACAACCTCTATGCGGCCGTCAGGCACGGCTCCCTGTGGGTCGTCTCCACCCACCCCGTCCGGGTAACCTCTTATATACTGTGCCCAAACCCAATAGGTTAGTGCCACGTATACAGAGGTGATTGGAAGATAGGGTTGGTGGGAGCGTACGTCATTTGCGGAAGCAGGATGTGAGCGCCATCTTGGCTCACTCGATGGGCGGGGGGAACTCTAGAGCAGGCTGCAGCGTGTCCACTAGGCCAAACCCGGAAAGCGGCTCTCTACAACTAAAAATGTCATTTTTGTGGTTAACCATAACATGAGGGCATGGCGATGAGGCAGAGAGCTGAACAGACAGAGGTGGGCAGAATACTTAAATGTCAGGTCACCAGGCTCCTGGAATGTCTCTAACACTTAAAATGGGGTTAGGAAAGAAGTAAAGATCCTAGGAGATGAAAAAAAGAATAACACATTTGCTGGTTTTGTTTGATAAGAAGATGGGTAACCCCACCAAACTTCCCGTTAAGGAAAGTGAAAAAGGTGAGATCTCAAGAAGATTTTTAAGGATGTTGGAAAATAATGATCCAAGTCCAAGAAATGACTTATAAGCATGATAGTCAGGAGGATTGAGATGGAGATATGCCACAAAAATAAAGCATTCCTCTTCCCCAAAATAATAATAATTAAGCATTTCAATTATCTTGAAGCTTCAGCTTTGCATGTGTAGATTTTTCTAATGTTAACTCCTCTGGGTATTTTCCTCCTGTACCAGGAAATAGGCCTGCGAGGCAACAAGTCAAGAGGAGCTGGGTTATTTGCTTCCTCACCTGCAGACTTTGCCACTGGCCATGCTAGTGTGCTTGGTGGCTGGACGAATCCCTCATTTTATCCACGTTCCAATAACAGAGGAACTCTGCTTCTGACCTTGATAAATTCCTTGATGAAACTGTATTTACCAGCAGCTTCTAGTATCACCTGAGCCCTCCCATCCTTTAATGTATAAACTGCTTCACCATCCATCCCCATTTATTATCTTGTCTGTAACTAGGCATTGCTGCCAGAATGCATCCCCTGCAGAAACTAGGCCTTTCCACAGCAGGATCCAACAAATCCACATCAATGTGGCACCACGCAGATCTGTAAAGAAGCAGGGATGCCTAATATCTCTCCCTGTGACATCTGGAGAAGGACAAGTAAAGACCAGGTACATTCACCGGCTGCCACTCAGAGCAGCCCGAGAGTCAATTCACTTCCCCAGTCTTGCAGGTTACTCTCAGAAGGCACATGGGAGTTATCTCCTCCTGCTCGGGGCAGAACGTTCCCTTTACTCTTGAAAGCCAAATTGCCTTGAGTCCTTGGGACCCTTTCATTACCATTTGAGCAGACTCGAGGCTGATTTGCAGACTCGGTTCTCCATCTTTTCCTTGTCAACTCCGTAAAGATCAAAGTGTGAAAGAGGCTTATGCTACCCTTTGCCATGAGCAGCCTGCTTTTAACATGAGACTTTGTTTAGTTACTGTGGTGGGGAACTCAGTTTTAGATGTTATGGATGCTTTTGAGGGGTGTTGGAGTAGATCAAGAGGAGGACCTTTGTCTGGTACTTGGAGATTGGAGATGTTAGCCCTTTCTGAGACACTAGATGGCATAGCAGCTCTGAGCAGGCAGCCTCGGCAGAGGCTGGACTCATCTCTGCTGATTTTGCTGTCACAAATGCGAAGAGCCCCGTGGGGCAGGAGAAGGGCTCTCATTTGGATTGCTTTGGTGGACACAGGTGGGGCAGGCTGACTTTTGCCCCATGTGATCTTGCCCCTGTAACTTCCCTCCACTTTCAATGCTAAAGGCACAGCTAGGTCTCTGGGGGACAGTGTCTAGGTTCGTGGCAAACCTCTCAGGAATGCTTCTGATGCTTTGCAAACCGTGAATATACTCATGTTTTAAAGTATGCCTCTTCACTCCTTGAAGCCCTGACTTCTCTCACCCCATAAAACATGTGCTGTATACAAGACCAGAAAGTTCATTGCTACCCGTGGGGATTGCCAGACAGCGGTAGTCTACCCTGTACTTACATTGACCACTTTAGACCACGGAGTTGTCGTGGGTTTTTCTCTTTTTTTCCCTTTTCATCTCAAATGTTGTTGTTAATTCAGAGACTAAACTGCTTTTAGACTTTTTTCCTCTTTCTTTTCAAATGGTTGCTGTTCTAGTTTGCTAGCTGCTGGAATGCAATATACCAGAAACGGAATGGCTTTTAACAAGGGGAATTTAATAAGTTGTAAGTTTACAGTTCTAAGGCCAAGAAAATGTCCCAATTAAAACAAGTCTATAGAAATGTCCAATCAAAGGCATCCAGGGAAAGATACCTTGGTTCAAGAAGGCCGATGAAGTTCAGGGTCTCTCTCTCAAGTGAGAAGGCACATGGCAAACATAGTCAGGGCTTCTCTCTCTGCTGAAAGGGCACATGGTGAATACGGTGTCATCGGCTAGCTTTGTCTCCTGGCTTCCTGTTTCATGAAGCTCCCTGGGAGGCATCTTCCCTCCCCAACTCCAAAGGTCACTGGCTGGTGGACTCTCTTCTTCGTGGTGCTGCAGCATTCTCTGCCCTCTCTGAATCTCTCATTCTCCAAAATGTTTCCTCTTTTATAGGACTTCAGAAACTAATCAAGACCCACTCAAATGGGTGGAGACATGTCATCCCCTAATCCAGTTTAACAACTGTTCTTAACTAAATCACATCAACCAGGGAGATGATCCCATCACAGTCCCAAATACACAGCATTGAATAGAGACTATTCTACCTTTAAGAAATGGGATCTATATTAAAACATGGCTTTTCTTAGGGGGCATACTTCCTTTCAAACCAGCACAGTTGCCATGGGTTTCTCTGTGGCATGTAGTGAGCCCACGTGGACGTCCATTTCTCCATGTTGACTACTGGTGACTGGAGAACCGGATTGCGGTATAGACCACCATGTGGGTTTCTATGCAGTTGTAGCGGTCCACACCGCCAACAGAGCCTCCCCTGAAGGCTGTGGGGGCTGACTCTGCAATGGGGCATATTTCCCGGCAGGCTTTACGTGATGGAAGGTACATAGGGAGCAAGGAGACTGAAGCCACCCCCTCTTTCTCTCACTGGTTGTCAACCTAAAGAGCAGTTCCTCAGGGACAGAGCCCTTTTGTGTATTTCCTGCCTGGCAGAGCTGCTTCTCCTTTTCCTCCTCCAAGTCTTCACTGAGGGCCTAGGGATTTCACATGTTCTGTTCTGTTCCTCTGTCAGGCCCCAGCGCTCACCCTGGGAGTCCTGCCTGGGCATTTGCCTTAGAGAGTGGATATGAGTTTTAGTCTGACATTAAACTCTGCCACTGCGTACTGGCAGTGTGAAGAGCGTAGCCAAGGGGGGTCCGACTGGCCCAGTTGAGCTGAATGGAGCAGCCATTGGATGAACCGCTCGGATGCCGCCCGCTCCTGCCCTCTGTGCCTGCTGAAGCAGAGCTCATCTTACCAGTACTGCTGTTTCACTCCCGCGGTGGTTTTCTTCTGGGAGCCTTGAGCATGGCTGCTTGCAGTCCAGTTTCTCAGACGTTCTGCTCCTGTCTACTTTCTGTCATCCAAGAATTCTTAAACATTTCTGGTTTGGAGATCAAGTTGTTTTGTTGGTAGTGATGGTGCTGCTTGTTGGTTGGTTTTCCAATGCTGTTTTGGATTTTAAAATATGTGTCTCCTCCCCTCTATTAATAATTAACTTTTAGATTCAGTTTATTTGCCATGATGTAAATATGTCCCATATAAAGAGCACGCTGTGCCGTGAATATTTAGCCCTACGTGGAAAGGAAAGTGTACGCTCCCATCTCCTCAGGCCACAAAGCAAGAACTAGTCCTGGTACTACTGAGATCTTCCTTAGCCAGGCCCTGAATTCAGCATGAATTGTGAGAATTTGTATTTTCATTCATCCAATGAACTTTATTGAACATCTACTCTGATAATAATGCCACCTTGCATTTATACTGTATTTCCCTATAGAGTGCTTCGTTATGTATTATCTCATTGGGTCTTTTTTTTTTTTTTAATGTTTTTTATTGTGAAATATATATATGAAAAAGCAATAAATTTCAAAGTACTTTTTGACAAGTAGTTATAGAACAGATTTCAAAGTTTGGTGTGGATTACAGGTCTACAATTTCAGGTTTTTCCTTCTAGTTGCTCTAAGATACTGGAGGCTAAAAAGAAATATCAGTATAATGATTCAGTCGTCATAAGAGAAGTTGTTAAATCCTAACTTCTCTGTTATAATTCCTCCTTCTGCTTTGATCCCTTCCCAGTCTTTGGGTGTATTTGGGCAATGCCCATTCTTTTTTTATTGTATAATATAACATATATATAAAGCAAAAAAAGAAAAAAAGAAACAGTTTTCAAAGGACTCTTCAACAGGTAGTGACAGATCCCAGAGTTTGTCATGGAATGCCCATTCTTTTACAAACTGGATCTTTACAATCCTGTTTGTTATTCCCATATTACAGAGGAGAAACAAAGCACTGGACTCATAGTACAATTAGAAAGTTCATGATTTAAATCTCAAATCCAATTTTTGCTTCTAATCCAGTGCTCTTTGCACTACTGAGTACTACTTTTCTTGAGAAGATCAGTCTACTATTTTGGATATTTAAGCAAATAAAATTCATCATGGTATGCTGTAATTAGCCCAGCAGTGGGACTATGCTATAGAAGAATAGATCTTGGAGAGCCACTTTTTCCTAGGAGAGATAGTATCTGGGATGTGATTGAGGTAAAGAAAAACATCCCAGACAAAGATAAGAATGTGTGAAAAGGCTTGTAGATATGAAAAAGCATAATGTATTTGAGGAATAAAGAGATACCTGATATGGCTGGAGCACAGAATGTGTTCATGAGGGAAGGTGTGAAAAAAGGGGAGATAGATGAGCCTAGAAAAGTAAATCTAGTTCTGGTTTTAATGAGCCCTAATTGATGACAAAGAAGCACTTCTGGATAGGTTGAGTTTGTGGTACTTGTGCATTATCTAGGAAGCGATATCCAGGAGGCCACTGGAGCTGCAGATAGTAGTCTGTTTGCAGATAAAGACTGGAGCTCATCATCATGTAGATGAAAGTGGGAACTTCTCCCAGGGAGAGTTGAAGACGGGGCATTCAGACTGAAAAAAATATTTGAAAAGAACTTTTTAGAAAAGCAAGGAAGGAGCCAGGAGGGCAAGCAGCATGAGGGAAGGAGAGTCCTTCAGAGTGTGCTCCACAGCGTGAGGTGGTGGTGTAGTTGAGCATGTTTCAAAGATACTTTGAATTTGCTCTCTTTATCTCTTCTCCCAAGTTTTGATACATATCCCAAGACTAACTGTCCTGGCTCAAAGGGTGGCCTTGAACTCACTATGTCAAGTCTTAGAATACTGCCTTGACGATCTGACAGAGTTCATCATATGTTTTAAATCTTGGGAGGAATCTATTTTAATATAACTCAAATCTGTACATTCTCAAGGCAGCACTTTTTCAATTTGTTGTATTTATCAGTTCAGGTTTCATATTAATATATAAAGACTCCTAAATTCATAGATATCTGCTCTCAGAATCCGAAAGTTGAGTCAGTCAAGATTTTAGAGTTAAATTCTAACCCTTTCTTTTCCCAGCTTGGTTCTCCTCCTCCCTCCATTATAACCCACCCTGTGGAAGTTGGAATGAGACTTGGTGATGATTTTCTTTTTAGCCAAGCTTCTAGTAGGATTCCATGCTATTTGCAGTTGATGTCAAGTAGTAAGAACAGCAGGGCTGCTCCTTGTCTGAAGAGCCATAATCCTATTATGCCTATCTTGAGACTTTCACATCAGATGCCCGTATAGATGAACTAAGGTGACTCATTGACTTTTAAATCCCCAAGGGTCCTAGTTTCAAAATCCCCATGTCTAAGTCAAGTAATAGATTAGGCCCCTTGCTAAGAAGGCCTGGCTCCTTTGGAGACCCTGTAGCCACAGCTTTTTCTTCTGTGCCTTTATGAATTCCCTAGCTTCTGTGTTCCACCTCTAAGCACGAGGTTGGTGTGTAGTTGTGTCCTTCAGTAGGGATCTTTGGCAGGATTGAACCTGGTTGGCATCTCCCTGGATCATGGATTTAGTGCCTCTCGTTGTAACTTCAGGATTAAGAAATATATCCTCCTTGAATCCATAGAGAGGGATACCATGTTCTTTTATATATGTTAAATCTGCCCTTGTGAAAGTATTGTACAAGGGACACAAGAATCTCCCTTTCTCTAATTAAGCCCTACCACATTTAATATCTTCCCTTATAATATAGTTGACCAACGATTTACTCCAGTTAATTATTTTGGAATATTTGAAGTTCAGTTTTGATTGCTCAGAGGCCTTATCTAATAATTGACTATGTTTCAGCTCCAATTTGCTGGACCAAATGTCATTTTTTATTTGTAAGACTGCTTAACTCCTATTGCAAGAAATTGAGTTTTAGATGTCACAATATTAGTTATTTTTCATCTGACACAAATAAACATGCCTTCCATAAATAAATATACAGGTACTTTCATATCTCCTGCTTCCTTTAGCTCTCAAAACATCTCTTTCAGGAAGGTCTTATCCCCAGTTTACACATGAGGCTGAAGCTCTGATGTCCTGTGGCTGGTGAGTGGCTACACTGAGATTAGAGTTTGGCCTTCAAACTCCAAATCCAGTGCTCTGTTTAGCATGCCAATACTTACTTGACCACAAAACACTTTTTAAACTATGGTGTATTAGTGGAACACAGCTAGTAGCTCATTAACATTTAAATGTTTCATATGCAGTGACATCGAATAACACCATAAATTGTTGAAGGGCAAAATGCTTAAGCTAGACCAGTGATTATATAATAGGTAACGCTCATGACTGCAGCAATTAGCTGAGAGTAGATGCTGCCTATTCATCAACGTGTAGACTGACTCTCAGCTCACTTCCTAGCACTGTCATAATTAACAATCCATTTACTTGTTTTACATTTCAAAAACATATTAGTCAGGGATCTTTATATTGCAGAGAACAATAGAAAATCCAAATGACTAATTATATCTATTACCATTAATATATAATTAAACACTATTAATATTTACTAGAATAATTATAGACAAGAAAGAATCCACTTAGTCCTCCCATGCTAAAAATGTCCCACAGTCACCATTCCTTAATGCAAGATTATTGGACACAAATTTTACAATACATTTTAGAATGACGAATTTTACATAGTGTACTGATAATATCTTGTGGAACAGTGGTGGTCAGTGGGACAGAGTTTGGGGAATGTGGGTATAAACTACTCTCCTTTCCCTCTCTTACTAACCCCAGACACTACTATTTGATTTCTTCTCATTTCATGCCCTTACCTCCTCAGGGGGAGGTAAGACAATGTGGAGTCTATATACCTTTTTTATTTCAGTCCATTGCTAAAAGCATATTACATAATCTAAGACAGTAGTAATAAGAACATTATTGTTCTGTTTGGCTGAGAAATCACACAAGATGCTCAGGAATTTGTATCGATCAAGTTGATTAACTCAATTCTTTCTAGTGGTGTTGAAAGTAAGTTTTGTTGTTATCAATTAAGGTGGTGATGAAAAATAATTTTTTAGACCAATCAACTACATCCAAGCTGCAATATGAGCAGAGATTTTCTTCCCTCTGAAAGCAGAAGAGAAGGGGATTTCTCCCAGGCTCTTCCATCAAGGAGCACATTTAGGAATTAGAGTGGCATAAAATTCTCCTGCCAACACCTTTTTTTAAGAAAAGAAGTCTTTGAACATGTTGCTAACTGCTGAATCATTTCCATATTTAGAGCCTTGAGGAGTATTTTTTCTCTTAATTTTTTCTTTGTGATTTTGTTTCTTTGTAGGCCTGGCCAGAGGACTGTGGATGACCTAGAGATTATCTATGAAGAGCTCCTTCACATTAAAGCCTTATCCCACCTTTCTACCACAGTACGTAGTCTCTCAATTGAGCCTGATCAGGGGAACTTTGAGTTAAATAAAACTATTAGGCCTGGGGTAAAATACTATTGTATTATGATGGGAGAAGAGGCTCAGCCAGGAATGCATGAATTCTACCCCCAGTCTGTCTCATGAGATGCTAAGGAAGTTGTTTTACACAGCAATGACAGAAGGAGAATCAAGTATTAGCACGCTAGTAGTTGCCCATTTGCCCTAAATCCCAAGGCAGCTCTGGAATGAATAGGATTGGAACATGTGCTTCATCTTTCCAAATATGAATCTTGGAAGCTTCACACTCAGACAAGAGAGAACAAAAAAGAAGCCAGGCCCTAGGGGCTCTGAATCCCTCTCCTGACCTTTAAAACCAGAGGTAGGAAGGGGAGAAATCCAGGTGGCCTGATCTGCTCAGGTACCCAGCTCTGCCCAGGCTCATTTGCCTGGTGAGAAAGGAAGAGGAAAGTTCAAGAGAGCATCCTCTCAGAGGTGTTAGGACGGAATAGCACTGCTCGCTAGAAACACCAACCATCAACTGTCTGTCTTTGAACTTTTCCTTATGAGGTATTTAGTAGACTGGTGGAGTGGAGGGGATTTTGGCCACTGATTTAAGACAGAATTGCCTCCTTCTATAATAACATGATTTCTAGGCACCTGTATGCTAAAAATTCAATAATAATAATAATAATAATAATAATAATAATAAATTCACCTTTTACAGAATGTATGATGAGGCCCCTAAACCATATCTACATGCCTAACGTGTCTTTCATTCCCAGCGCATAAATGCCTGCTTGATCCCTGCTGTAGAGGGTAAGGTTCAGTTCTCTGCTGAGATTAGCAAGGCATTTCCTAAAGCCTGGAGCAGAAGGGGTCTGAACGTTTAGCCCCTCAACCTATACAGGGCTGCCTTCACATTTCTCCCACCCCCTGCACTACTGGGGGTCTGGAAGCTTCCCCCCTACAGGGAGTTTCCAGGGGAGGTCTGGCCCAGCTCCCCTCCTACCCTACCTCTGCCCTGGCCATGTTGTCCCTCTCTGTGGTGGGTCAGGTGCCTGGGAACCTCGCCAAGGGAGTCCTCTACTAGCTCATGCTTACAGAGGGAAGACCAGGTACTTAGCATGCCCCTGTTCTCATTTCCCCAATCTGGGTATAACAGATGGTGTGGTCTCCACTCTCTACCTTAAGCCCCAAGTACCAAGACACTGTAGGAGATTCTCAGATTACCCAGTTTTAGGGAGATAGAGCCATCATTTTATGAAACATGATTTGACTTTACGAATTGGTTTTTTTTTTTAGCTATCTAGGAATGCAAATCCCCTCACACATTTAAGCTTAACCGTTCAACTTCAAGACATTGAATTTTTCAGCATGTTTGCAGTGATGCATAATGTGTGTGGCAGGAAAGAGCCTCTAAGGGCAACACAGTCATATGATTTTTTAGGTGGTCTCACCTTACCACCCAAGACAAAAGGTAGGCAAGGAAATTGACTAGTTAATACAGGTGCAACCGTGTCCTAAACTGCCTCCAAGGAGGTTGCCTTGTATGAATTAGCTTCCAAATTTTTTTTGTGTGTGAGCTTTAAAAATCTAGTGGCAATCTACTTTAAAGTGCTCTAGATGGAGAAGCAACAAGCACAGCGAGAGTTGGCTGTGTGGTAAGTTGGCAGCATACAATTAGTATTATGGTCCAGAAAGAGAGCAAGTCCCATTTCTCCCTCCCTTTCTGGCTTTTCAGTATCTTCTCTCTTTTTCTTCTAGGTGAAGCGAGAGTTAGCAGGTGTCCTCATTTTTGAGTCCCATGCCAAGGGAGGAACAGTGTGTAAGTTGAAGCTGTGATTGAACATGGTGACTGGCTAGTGCCCCTTGCAAGCTTCTGCCATGAAAAGTTTGACTGCAAATGCTCCCTTTTCTTGGCCTGAGTCTAACCTGGCAGGATGTCATGTGGCACTTTTGGTTTTACTGGACCTGTGATTATTTCCAGCAAGGGTCAATTATTCTGAAATATGACATTTTCTAGTACCAGTGTGTGTTGTGGTTGCGAGTCCAAGATTCTTTGCTTGCTGCCCACCCTTCTGGCTCAAGGAGCTTTGACATCCAAGGCCGTGTTTAAAGAGGGTGGGATGAAGTGACTGTTCTTCAGGCAGGACCCATGCAGCGTGGTACCTTTTCAGTCATCTCAGTTTGGTTTGCGACTTTAAAAAGAACTAATCTAACTCATGAGATAACTAGTTAGAATATTTAAACTATGCTGCTGTCTTTGTCTTCTCAAGTTTCCACTACAGTCTTTAAACCAGAAGGAATTTCAATACCCCAAATACCTGTGCAGTATTAATATATATCTGTCCAGAAGCCAAGTTATAGTTTAATGCTAGCCTTCCCCCGAATACTATAAAATCCTCAAAAAACAGATTTAGTGGTCTAATGAGGTTAGGGGATACAACCTTCTCTCACCTCTTTTCGAGAATCCTGAGACACATCAGCACACAAAAGGTTCTCAGAAGTTCTACAGAAAAGAAGAAAATGTTCATTATATTTAAACTGACACTTCTTAAACCTAGTGGAGCATAGAACACTTTTTAATGGAACACCCATTAACTTTTCAAGAGTTATACTTAAGAAAACCCTGTTCTTTCTTCAGGCTCAGTTGATCGAGTCCAATAAACAAAGAACTTGAATTGTAAAAGCAAAAAAGGTCTTAGAAATTATATTTCAAAAAGTTTAGTTTTCAGCCATCAAAAATGGTATATCTAAGATTGATATTTATTTTCATGAGAATCTTCTTTGTTTAAATTTTAAAGGTTCACTTTAATATTAAAAAAAAGTTTTAGGGTTGTTGATGATTTCTAATTTCTTTTATTCTTTTCATTCATTTTATTATGAAATATCTAAATATTTCAAAAAAATAAAGATATTAAAAAGATGTTGTAATCTAGCTTTATCGAACACCAACATTATGCTGTATTTTTAGAGAATTAAATTATGCTGATATAATTGAAGTTCCCGTATTTCTTCTTGAATCCCATTCTTCTCCCTCTCTCTTCAAGGTAATTCCCACCCTGAATTCTAGTGGTTATCATTCAATAACCACCACCCCCCCCTTTTTTTTTTTAACTATGTAGGTATGTACCCATAACCAATAGCTAGTGCTGATTTACATGTTTTCAAAATTCACATTATTGGTCAGATAGTTTAAAAACTATTTTTTATAGCATAATGAGTTTTGATGAATTGTGGGGAAAGTATATGACTTTCAGAAGTGGATTGCTGGTAAATTAATGTCTAGTAAAAACCGCAATAGCAAGTAATACAGTGTTTCTGTTCCTTTCATATTCTACAGAAGAGGAAAGACTATTCCACCTGAATAAGTTAGTATTTGCCAGCAATTTTTTTCTTTCTAGAATAAAAGTGTAATTCTGGGGGCTTAAAAATGATGATTTGATAAGCTGTAATTTATATTGATGTGCTTCTATTTTTGTCATAAGTCTTTTCATCTTTTTGTATCCAGTGTTTAACCAGGGAGAAGAAGGTACCTCCTGGTACATTATTCTAAAAGGATCAGTGAATGTAGTCATTTATGGCAAGGTATATAAATATATATATATATATTTTTCATTTTGAAACTTTATTATGTTCCACTTACTAGTATGACTCAAAGTATGAACAATGCAATGCTACAATGAAACTTGCAGCAGCATTATTACCTAATGTACAAAAGATATTACTGCATCTCCAATCATAAATTATCTGAACTATTATACTGTGAGTTGTATTATACTTTCTGGGACTCATCTCCTTATAGAATGTAGTATGTACATATAAGTTAGGTCATAGACTTTATTACTCAATATAGTTTTATCTGTGGATTTAACCAAAAATGAAATATTAAAAAAAAAAGAAGCATTACAATTTATATAGTCCCCCACCTCCCACTTTGGTATGAGCAGACAGCCAGCTAGGCACAACCCTTTTAAATATGCAGTATTTTAGGGGGAAGGGGTCTTTTGGTGAAAGGTGGTTGGGTGTTGCCTCCTTTTCAGGAACCATCTTCATCTGAATGTTCTTTTATCTCCAGGGTGTGGTCTGCACCCTCCACGAGGGAGATGACTTTGGCAAGTTAGCACTAGTGAATGATGCCCCGCGAGCTGCCTCTATCGTCCTACGAGAAGACAATTGCCATTTCTTAAGAGTAGACAAGGAAGATTTCAACAGGATCCTGAGGGTAAGTCCATGGCCAAGAGGAACTGAGTGAAACCCTGTTTTTCCTTTTGCCAAATAAGTGAAGATTTGAGCATGGTGTTAAGAGAACAGTATTGTGATTAACAAAACAAAGGGCCATTGTTACAAAACTGACACGTTCAATGCTCTGGTGTGCATTCTGCAGCAGAGAGGTGAAGTTACAACAAAGCTTCAAATGTGGGATGCTTTGCTGGACCAAATACCCCTGCGCAATTCTGTTATGTGTCGACGTGAGGATAAAGAAGGCTTACACTAGCACATCTCAGAATCTGAGAGATTTGTGTCCTTCTCCACCCTAGAGTGGTTTCACACTAAAGAAATTTCAGGTATCAGCAAATAGGTGAAAAATAGTGGGAGTGATAGAGGAGCCATAAAATTGCACTTAAAGCTGACCCTGAAGATAAGCCTAATTTGTGCTGGTTAAGGTATTTGTGAGACTGGGTGATGTTCACAAGAAATGGTGCTTCGTCCCTGAGGAGAAACGATTCACTTGACTGGTGGAGGCCTGATCGAGGACTACTGCAGGAGACAGCAATGTGCCATCACTCCTTGCCTTTCAGGTGGCCAACAGTCCCTCCTACCCTTGCTTGAGTTACCCAGAGAAGCCATTCTCCTAGGGCCTCTCTTTCTCTCTTCTCTTCTTGCTTTCTCACATGGTAGTCTCCCTTCTTGCTTTCTCCCAGCCTTAAACATCTTTCCCTCCCCACCTCCACCCCAAAGTCCGAAATGTAGATTCTGCATCTTCTGGTACCATAGGCATTATTTAATGATGATTTACAATGTAATTCTCTTTTCCTTATGGATGATTCCCTATCTCTACATGACTTTAAGTATTTGCCTTTGGTGACAGATTTTCTTACAACAAAGTTTGTCTTAGGAATGCCTTCTCTTAATGCAAAGGAAATTAAATTGAGTTTTATACACTTGAATAATACAGAATATAAGTACCACATGGCATTTGACTTGGCTCTTACATAATTTTTTTAAAATGGGGACCAAGTGATGAAAGAAATCACATTAAAATTTTTTGACTAATTGTTTTAAATGACATTGAAACTTGGAGGTAACTTTTACTAACTCTTTGAAATTTGCACGCATAGAGTTCAAACCCAGCCAAGAAATTCTTTGAAAGAATTCAATTAGGATCATTATCATTGATATAATTTGTAAAAGCATTCATAATAATGGGAAAATGTTTTAGCATGTTTAAAAATGAAACTGATTGAGTTCTTAAATAGTCGTTTCATTAAAGAGAAAAAGTAACACTCCTTAGGGAACCAAATACACTCAGAAGAAAATCAGAATGAAAGACTTTTGCTGAAACTGAATTCTATTTACCACCTATTTTAACTAATAAAAAAGTAAATGCATATACTTGCTTTCCTGTCTTCCCATCATACCACCCTCTCCCAAAGGCTCCTTCGAGCACCACCATGCTCTACTCTGTTATTTTGCTGAATATGGGCTAAAAAGTAGATATTTAAACCCATGCCTTGAACCTCATCTCGTCCCATCTCTGACCGTTCCAGCCCTTGACTTTGAAAATGACTTAATTTGTAGATGCAACAATTAGCATCACAAGCGCCAAATGAGTTTCTGAAGCATTTGAAATTTTTTTCATTGTCTGAATCAATGGCAGCATCTGTATGTGGTGTAATTTGTATTTGCAGGACGTTGAGGCGAATACAGTCAGACTTAAAGAACATGACCAAGATGTCCTGGTGCTGGAGAAGGTCCCAGCAGGGAACAGAGCTTCCAATCAAGGAAACTCACAGCCTCAGCAAAAGTAGGTTTGCATCCAACACTGTAATTGCCAGACGACGATTAACCTTTTCACATGGTATCATCATTTCTACAATAGCATGTTCTCCTTTTTTGTGGAAGACAGCAGTGTGTGTAACTTTTTTTCCTCTCTATTGACTAATCACACGTCTTGTGGAGCATAATGTATCCATTTCTGGCACTGCTCGAGCCTGGCCCTGCCTAGAGAATTTCTCAGAAAAATCTTCCCCTATTCTAAAAACCTCTCTCTGTACAGAGTGTTCAATAGGAATAGAAATTCCTATTTCCATTCCTAACAATGCAAATAGGAATGCCAGGCCGCTCAGAGAAAATATAGACCTTTAGGTGATGAGCATGTTTGATATTTGAATTTCATATGGAAGATTTCTCAAGAATTCCAGATTGAAAGCAGACTGTTGATTGTGACTGGGAAGCATTCATTCAGTCTCATTCCTGCTAATGTCACAAGGGTACTGGCCTCACATTTCTCTTCAGCTTGCGCCCCTTTCAGCATATCTGTGTTCAGTCCTAGCTTTTGCTGCAGCTTTGTACAGAAGACTTCCTCATCAAATGCCACCAAGGTTTGAGTGGTAAGACAGGAGAATTAGGAAATGTGGCTCTTAGAAACTTTACAAAATTGCAGAATCTGGTTTTTAAAAGAAAGATTAATTTTAAATCTTAGAATAATAAAAACACTAATTCCGTAGCTGAAGAATTATCATCAGATAATAATATGTTGAAAAAGAATGCATCCCAAGTAATTTCCCTTTGTTTGCCAAGTAAATGGGGGTGGTTCCCTCTTTATCAGGACATTCACCATAACTGATGAATTTTTATTGTTTAGACTATATGCCTAAGGCTCAGACATTTTTATTTGAATAAATCAACATATTTGCAAAGAAGGAGGGGAGGAATGTAATCTTGAATATCTATAGTATATTTTGCATATTTTATTTAATCCTTATTACAGCCCCTTTAAGAGTTGGAGAAATTTAGATTTAAAGACGCAAGTTATTTTCCCATGGTCACAGAGCTTGTAATGATGGGACTTGGATTTAAGACCAGCTTGACCAACTCCTGTGGCTATGTTTTCTCAGTCTCCCATTTACTATAGCAAAATATAGTATGTAAATAATATATCTTCAATACTATCTAGTAAATATTATAAACCATCATATTTCAAAAGGACTGACATAAAATGAACTATATTTTAAATAACCATCCTTCCATTTACAAACCTATAAAATAGCCACTCACATTTCTTTAAATGTATTATTCATTTTTTTTTGCTCATATCCATTCTTGAAACTTGCCTAAATATTTTTAAGGTTGTCCTTCCAGCCCACAAAAGAATAAGAGCCAGAAAACGTGTTTTATTTGAAGGTCAGAGCTACCCCTGGTGATTTTCTTTAGTGACCTTAAATATGGCAAGACCATTTTATTGTGTAATCTGTATTTAATGATGCTTCAGATATCTCATGAAAATTTTGCTGACTAAAATGGTAAGCCCTGAAAATTCTTCTTTTCCTTGAAACATTTGACCAGTAGGCCCCTGGAGTCCCCCTCCTTCATGTCTTCATGACTTGGGGAGTGACCAAAAGCATTTGCTTATTATAACACCTTTCCTTTCAGATTGTCCCCCAAATGAAGTTTTTATGAATCAAACTAAAGGGAGCAGAAAAAGAGAGACCACGTATATCAAATTTATTGTAGGCCTGTGTCTGAACCTTATTATATCTCCTTATTTGAAACCCAGTTTTCTTATATAATTAAAAAAATGTTTATTTTCACAGTAACTCATTTAACACATATCAGTGCGTACAAAATAATGCACGAGTAAAATCAGTTCCCTGAAGATGAAAAGCCATTTTCTCAAGAGAACATTTTGCATGTTGAGTTTTTCCAAGTCAGGCTGGAGTTGTGGGGATACCCATATAAGTGAATTTGGGGCCGATGTTCCTGACAATTTTAATAACATGTGAACAGCCATGTGTATGGATGGAGTTAAAATTTAGGAAAGTTTAGGGCCTCTGACTCCTGAGAAATTGTTATTTTTGAGCTCGAGGAAGATTGCCATGTTGGTTCTGTTAAAAATATTATTTTTCAATCAACTTTTCCCCTGAGATAGCCAGGATAGTTAGTGTGTGCATTTTTTACCTTCAGAAGGTCTCTGCTGAAGCCAGAGAGTGTGATATTAAAATGTCAACAGCCTGACAATATTTCTCATGGTGAATATACCACATGGAGCCCTCCAACATTTGTCATTTTGCATGTTTTTCTGCTCTCTGATTATGTGGGTTTAGTAACAAAGAAAGAATTTGAAATGACTGTTCCTAATTGAACAACTGTGTTGCTTTTTCCTTAGACTATCAACTCCCCACAGCTCAACTCTGTCCTGTTTGCAGCCAACACTTTCTCTTTCAGGTGCAAACAGAAATGTCTTCATTTAAAAAAAAAAGAAGTGCTCTCCTTTCCAAACTTGATTTTGGGAGAAGCGTTTCTGTCACGGGTTATATAATGTCTTTTCTTTAGAGAAGGGGATTTAATACCAAGAAGTATTCCTGTCGAATAAGCTCCATGTAACTGGACCCAGTCTCCATCGGGTGCATCCAGCTGCACAGGCGGAGAAGTAGCTGCACAGGCAGAGAAGTAACACGCTGAAGAGCTTGTACTCATCACCCAGCCAGACCTGGCTCTTTTCAGAGATCTCATATTTACTAACTTTGTTGACTTCACCTTGCTGCTTGAAATCAATTATATGGATTGTCTACTTTTGATTTTACCTTTCTTTTTCATAATGCTCCTGGGGTTTTGTTAGCTCATTCGTGTTTTAGGGGGTTGTTGTTTTTTCTTTTCTTTTGTTTTATTATTAGCTGCATTTCCAAAGCGCATACCAGCTTACAGTTGGGAAAGACAGAGCAATCCAGAAATAGGCAGGGAAATCCAGTGTGGGACTGAAATTTCTCTACAAGTCACCCATATATGGATAACCTAGTTTGCTGTGATTTCCTCTCGCCTGCTCCCCCCGCTTGGCCTGAGCTGCCCTGGGATTTACATGTTCCTTTTCATTCCCCTTTGGAATACTGCAGATTCTCAGTTCCTAGCGAGCTAAGGCTACTCTCCAAGAAGTTTCCTTTAGTTCCATGTTGGGAAAAGTGGACAGTGTTTTTAGTAACTACTTTAATTTGTGGTTTTGCCGTTATCTTTCTGTGTGACTTTGGCAAAGTATATAGTCTAACCATGAGGATAGTATTGACCATAGTTAATGCTTTTCCCCAAGCTCTCAAATTAATACACTCATATAAATAATTTGTCCACTATTGGAAAAACTAATGATATTTTTATTTTTTTGTCTAGGTATACTGTGATGTCAGGAACACCTGAAAAAATTTTAGAGCATTTTCTAGAAACAATACGCCTTGAGCCAGCTTTAAATGAAGCAACAGGTACACACAAAGAACAATTTGATGTGTCCATTAAATTCATACTTCGCTTTGTAAATCAATTCTGAATGCATCCTCAGAGTATATAGCCAGTGCAGTCTAAGAAGGGGATGATGTGCATTAACATTAGGACAGCATCCCTGTGTGAACCAGACCGGGAGTGATACTTTTCACTCTCTTCTGCCTTCTCCAATCCTGGCTGTCCTTTGTAGATCACTCAGCCCCATTCACACATATTAGAAATACCTTCCATAAGCATCTATGTGGTTATAGTTTAAATCCTACCTCTTTCCATAAAGCATGTGAAACTGTCTACATAATAGGCACAGTCGTGCTCCAACTGATGGGTAAAGTGGTTTTTTCTGTGGTTGTAAGTTCTTGGACTGCCCCAGAGTGTAACTAAATGTCACCTTATAGTGAACTAGTCTTGTTAACCAAGATGCAGAGGTTGGAGGTAAACAAGACAAATCTTACCAGTGAACTTGGTGTTCAGGTTATGGTATCATTCCCCACTTTGGTTACCTTCTTGTATATGATTTTGGAACAGCCCACATTCAGTTAAACAAACAAACAAACAAAAAGCAACTGTGCTATTGCTCTCCTTCTCAGAATAAAGTCATGAATAGTTAATATTTAAAGCACACTGAAATCCATGGAAGAACATTTCTCACTAAAAGAAGGTCAGAGATGTATTTCAAAAACATTGGTAATCAGAGTCCATTGATCTTTGCAATATGCTCAAGGGTGAAGTTATCATTATTATTGTATATCGCCTAAGAGCATTTTGCCACTGATTTACTTTGTATTTTATCACCTCATTCCAGTTTTTTCATTTTGCAAACAGATTTTATCTGAGATATTTTTTACATAGCAAATTAATTGGAGGGTATTCGATATAAAATTCAACATCCCTGGCCCAGGCCAAAATCATTTCTAGTTGAATATTTGTTGAGTATCTTGTTGGGCAGGCACTAGCTCAGATGCTTAGGACCAGTAGGCAATGTAAATGAGGAAAAAACCCTCCCTCCCCGTCTTCAGGAAGCTTACAGTCTGCTAAAGGATGCAGAGACTGTACAAAAAACTTCAACAAAAACAGAATGTTGCCAGCGCTGTAGAAGCGCGGACTAGCTGAGAGGGCCAGGGAAAGAGTCATGGGCAGCAGAGCCTTTGAAGTGGCCCACAAGGGAGGCTGGTGACCGGTAACTAGAGCGTGGTTGGGATAAAGCCTTCCATACTAAGGGAGAACATTAGTGCTGACCTAGAAACAGCAAAGGAAGAGTAAGTGGTCTGTTTTTGCTGGACTGTTGAAGACATAAGTGGGAGGAGGAAGATAAGGTCTATGGATTTTGCAGTACAGATCTTGGGGGATCCTAAAGGCAAAGCTAAGCACGGAGAAGAAGTTGAAGTCTGGGTGAGGAGAATGATGTGAGGAGAACTGTGCTTGAGGAAGGTTACTCTGCATTTAGGATGGCGAAACCCTTGAGGGCCCAGTTAAGAGGGAATCGCTCAAGAGGCAGACATGACCTCAAATAAAGCAAATTTCTAGGACCATAGGTCAGGAAAAATGCTGCAGATTTTCCCCTCTGATTAACTAAACCTAGAATGTGGGATTGCATAATCCAATCACTTCTCTAAAGTGAATATTGACTTGTACATTCTAGTACATTTGAGACTAGGACATTTAAGGAAAGATCTATAAGATCTTTACTACCTGTGAAGAGCATATATAACCTTCCTTCTAAGGTGACCTCTAAAATAGGTGGGTATGGGATTTATTGTTTCTTAAACAACAAGCAATTATAGCCTAGAAATCAGGGTTTTCTGTGGATGGCAGATGAGATGAGAATCCTAACCATACCTTTTTATTTTTTTAGAGACTAGGTTAAAATGCATGATTTATACCAAACTTCATTCCCTGCAATTCTTCTGCTTGGATTTTTTTACAAGTTTGGCCTTGGAGACAAAGAATGAATCAGTTTCATTCTCATAAATAAAAAATATTAATGTGCCCCACTGCCATTCTGGACACTAAAAATAATCCTAGTGCAGGTCCATGAATTCATGGATACAGTGGCGTGGTAGACTCTTGACACTTATGGCTTGAAAATAAAGTGAGAAATGTCAGAATTGATAGTGGAACTTGTTTACATCATAGAAATGAACACTCCAAGATTGATAGTACATTTTCTCAATTTGACCAAAGCATCTCTTTTCTACGTTAGAACTATTGGTTTCCTAGATTTTTCACTTTTTTTTTTTACTAGCAGTCATAGTTCAGTGACTGGGGAATCATTTTCGAGTAAGAAATGATTTTTTAAAAACCAGTCCCCAAGAGTTACTGCACGTGATAGAGAACAAGAAAGGCACATTGAAATGTGAGTCGTGGGTAGTTGGCTTTGCTAAGTAACCCTTCCCAACCTTACTGCAAGCAAGTCAAATCTGTGCTTTAACAAAATTAAAACTATTGCATAGTTCAGGCCTTCTGAGTGGCTTAAAAGCATTAACTCCTCTATTCTCAGAGAACATATGAAATATAAGTGTGAGTGTAGATGTTTAATTTGGGCAAGCCAAAGTCCTTTTTATTAAAGAAAAAACAATTCTATGTAGTTTCTATCTTGCGCCTTTTCTTCTCTGGCTCAGTATAATGGGACTGAGAGTGATGACAGTTTGGATTATACTTATCATTGATATTTAAATGGGTATAATGGTTAAACCTTTAGTCACTGATTCAAAATTTCCCAAAGTTAATTGAAAACATGGATATTGGGAATCTAATTCAAATAGTTAAAATTTGCTTATATCTCACCTTTTCCTATTTGAAAAGTTATACAAGTTTCATAAATCTTAGCTGGTATTGTTCATTTCTTTGGTTGAAAATTTCCATAGCATATTGGAATGCAGGTTTCAGTGAGCATATTCCTAAGGCTTTTGAATTTCTCTGTGTGTGCTTTCCCATCAGGGCTAACTGGATAAAGTTCTCTTTGTTATACAGAATAAGTTTCAAATTCAATGAGTAAGGCAATAAAGTTTATCTTTGGGACTTACCTTATTTCCCTTGCTGTCCCTCTGCTAAACTACGTACAAAATAGCTTCAAATATAGGACATTCATGATTTCAATCTACTAGATAACTTTTGCTTTGCTCCAGTTGCAGCTCACAACCTTTATATTGTCCTTTTTTGCTGCTTTTCTTTTCCTCACCAATTCTCTACTACTATTGCCACCTTTTTCTATAATTCTAGCACCCTTTCAACCCTTCCTTGCTCCCTCTAGAAGTAGGAGATTAAAAAGATAAAGGAATATAGGCATTGAAAAAAGAAATATGCTGTAAAGTAGACAAAGAAATTAATTCTGCATACATGATATTGCCCATAATTGGCTCTTTAATTATTAAAAAAACAAACAAACAACTTTGTGGCAAATGTGACTGATAGCTATTTGTACAAGGCTGCCTCTTTTTTACATGTTAACACTTTTTGTCCGTTATGCTAAGAAATCGAGTTTTGATCTCAAGTTCTGTCAACATAATTTTAAATGCATGTACGATAAAACTATAACACCCCAAACCAACTTAGAACCATGGTAAAACTTTAACACCCCAAACCAACTTAGAAAAACCACTGGCCAAGAACAAATGAATTCGTAGTCTTGCTTTCCTAAATATTTCTACAAGAACCTAATTTCCTTTTTGTTTTGCTCTTTTTCCCCAATCCAGACTCTGTTTTAAATGACTTTGTAATGATGCACTGTGTTTTTATGCCAAATACCCAGCTTTGTCCAGCTCTGGTGGCCCAATATCCTTTTGTTGTGATAAGTCTCTATTCTCTTGAAGACATCCCACATAAAAAACCTAAGTGGCCATTATTTCATCTCATCCTCCAAAGGTAAGTCTTGGCCCAAGGCAGAGCTGTACTTTAGACTTCAGCCAAACTCTGAAGTGCCAGCACTTTTCCCCACCCAGACCCCAGTTCTTCTCAGTGTGGGTCTGCTGTACCACGTTTGATGTGTTCTCCTCAATACCTGTATAAAGAAATGTGAACTAGTCCTCAGGAAAATGCTGGCATGGAATATACTTGCCTGGGAAGTAGGCTAGAAAAGCTGATGGAGAAGAATCTAGGTGTGTCATTTAAGAATGGCTCCCCAAATTGGAGATAAAAAGGGTATCTAGCAGGATGGACCATATCAGCTTTTGTTCTTGCTCTAAACTGCAGTATTCATCAGATTGCTAAACTGCTGAGACAGATAGAAGTTATCATTGTGGGTTACTTTCATATTCATCCTGGTGCTTTCTTTCCTGAAGATACTGGAATTTTTCTTTGTTGCTCTTTTTTATTATCATCATATTGACTTAAAGAAATAAAACTTGAAATTCTAAAAGCAGTTACTCTAGGCAGACTGAAGACTAAGTTTGTTTTAGGCAGCTTTTTAATAGTGTATTGAATTGAACAGTTGATAGTCAGTGTCTGACACAGAGTTTGCATTCAGAACATGTAAATTGAATAAAAGAAGTGAATATCATTGATGAGTTATACCTTCAACTTTAGATGGCATGTGAAAGAATATTTTCCAATTCTACTTTAATTTTATCTATACTGGAAACACAAACTTAGACCCCAAAAAACTCTGGCTTTTTGAGCCATTGAATACATTGAAGGAGAATTCTTCTTTCTTTTTTTCTGAGCAAACCAATCAATGTTGACATGTTTCATTTTTTTTTCTGAATTATACTTGCTCTTTCTGATTCTCATTTTCCTGTTCACCCATAATTCTCTTTGAAGTCAACAGAATATGTGAGGAAAGGAGATTTGTGTTGAATGTGTTACTCAGTGGGAGCTGCAACAGTGAGATTTGGGTGTTTATTTGCCTGGAAACTATCTTTCCAAGTAATGACAGCTTAACGAGACTTACATATATTATATATTCTTTCTGGCGCATATTCAAATTAACACATTCAGGATCTCTCTGTGCTCTTTTAACTCCATACATGGTAATCATTATTAAACCTTTCAGATTTGTTGGAAGAGAAAATAAAAACTACCATTGCATCTAGACTAATTTTTTTTCACCAGCAAGCATGTTGATGAGCCAAAGGCAAGCAACCAAAATAAGATAAATGAGAGCAAAGTGGGCTGAGTCATATCATCTTTACAACTCAAAGCCCCAGATGCTGAACTTGAATTCTGTGAATTCTGATTTTTTCATTTATTAATTTGTTTTCCTTCAGAGTTGGTTGGGAATATCTAGATCAGTGACCTTGGCTTTAAGTCCCTGGAGGGAAGGTTCATGCGATGCTTGGTAGGAAGGGGTGCGGGTGGTGATACTGGTGGGGAAGAACAGTGAACAGTGGAATTAAGGAACACATGCTATCAAATCCTGATTCTTCTCCCGGTGGACCAAGGGGATCCAGGATGGCTGAGTATAATAATCTCCAGGACCTGGTACTCTAAGATCACCTCCTTCACGCCTACCCCGGGAGAACTTAGATTCTCTTCATTGCTGTATTTTTAACCAACTTTCCATGTGTCAGTAGAGAGAATATTGACTGGTGTTGTGCCACTTTATGTTTACCTTACTTGATCTATTGGGTTAATATTAGCTTTATTTTACAAATAAGGATACTGATGCTCAAACAAATGGAGTAACATGCCCAAGGTCAGTGACAGAGCCAGGGTGTAGCACAGGTCTTAGGATTCCAAGCCTGGGGGCTGTAATTTTTCACTTCACACTGCCTAATCTTTAAAAGCCTATTTTAATGTTTAGTGATTCCATAACCATGTTTTTTGTTTGTTTTTTGACATGGGCAAGCTCTGGGATTCCATAATCTTTTCAAAAAGTTTAAGAACAGTTTTTGACATGTATTGCAGGGTACATGTTTATCTATGATTTGGCTACCTAAAACAAAATAGACCTATTTTTTTGAAACCAAATAAATAAAGTGCTTTGTGGAACTTTGATCTGCCCTAAGAATACTCAATGATTTGCTGAATACATCACTGAAAAATGTATCTTTTCAGCTTTAATAGTTTCCCAATGTGCCAACGTTCCTATTTTACACACTCAGCGAACCTATTTTCCATACTCAAGTGACAACTCAGGGATGTCACAGCAAGCCCCAAGGGGTTCTACCTGCAGCTCTGCCAAGTAAGGAGAATCAAGAAGGGGTTTGGAACCTATAGGCTACTCCAGTACTGTACAACAGAACTTTCTGCAATAAAGGAAGTTTTCTATACCTGTGCTATCCAATGTAGTCCCGCTAGCCTTGAAATCAATTGTTGTGACTGAGGAACAAAAATTTCAATTCTATTCAATTTAGTTAATTTAAATTGAAATAGCTACATGTAGCTAGTGGCCACCATATTAGGCAGGTCAGGTATAGTCTTTCAGTCCTGGCCATAAAGCCTCAAACAAGAATTGCTGTTCTGCAGTGCCTGTAGGAGCACTCTAGGGAGGACTGAGGTGCATCCTGCTGCAGGCAAGCAAAAGTAAAAATTCTGTCGCAAAGGTCATCTATGTGTAAGTGCAACTATATTTTGTTGAGGGTCCAATTTTAGCACCCTGCTCCCCCAGAGAGATGTTATGTAGTCTCTTTATGTATAAAGCTATGATTTTGTGGCCATCAGTAACATAAACCATCTGCCATTGACTTAAGGAATAAAGAAATTCATGAGAAGGATATGCGGTAACACAGAACTGAAAAGCCGGGCTTTAGAAACGGGTTCAAGGGGTAAGAGACTCTGCTGCTGGAGTAAATTACTCCAAATATCCTGGACCCTCATTTCACTCCCTGGGAATATTTACACCCCCGGGAAGGAGGGTCTAGTTGCCTAGCTTGGGTCACTGCCTGTATCTTTGCCAAGGGAAGACAAAGCACTTCCCCGGACAATTTCACAGGACTGCATGGAAAGAAAAACAGAGAAAGTGAAGAAAGAGGTGATAGGCAAGTAAAGACAACAAATATGCATGCATTGCTTAATGCCACACCTACAAGCTGATTTGTGGCCAGCAGGGACATATAATGTGAAACTGAACAAGTGGGTTAACCCCGTGTTTTCACTTAGGATATGGAAATAGTAAAATACTTACCCACTTCCCATTAGTGAGTTGCTTTGGCTGAGTGTTTTCAAAGTACTTCAAACCTATGAATTCATGGCAGCCCTATAAAGAAGTCAGAATTTTCACTGCTCTTTTTCCAAATCAATAAACCAGGATAATGAAAAATTATGATTTGCTCAGAGAAAGGTAATTACTAGTACAGAAAAGATTTGAGCCCTGAGACACTGACACCTATTTCCGTCCTTAATCCACTTTGTATGTCTCCTCCAATTTTGCTTTTAACACAGAGAAAGATGGTAGAACTCTGTTTGACATTAATATTTCAGGCCTTTTATGTGCTAATGAAAGAGACTTTCTATTCACTAGATACACGTGGGACATGATTTGACCTCATGAATATAAGTGCTTTGTAATGAGTTTTAAAAATCATTATTTGTTCAATTTCTATACTTTTCATTTGTAGTTTCTTTAATTTAAAAAAAATCTGCACTTAAAGTTCAGCTCAATTTTCCTTTATTCTTTAAAAAAAATTTTAAACACCTATATTCCTATCACCTCCCAGGTACATCTGTTGCTTTCATTTTCATTTTATTGTGTATCTTCCTAGCCTTTTTTTTCCTATACATATAGAAATATATTTTTAAATACAAGAATGTAAATTTTGTAGGCTTTTTCACTAAACTATATCTCATGAATAATTTTCTATGCCATTAGATATTTTCCTCTAACATCATTTTTCTAAATATAGTTTTGTCATCTTCAAAAATAAGACATTCTCATTACAAAAAAATTTCAGTGAACACAGAAAAAGAGAAGAGAGCAAGTCACCTGGTGCCTCACCACTGTTAATAATTTTATGAAAAAATCTTCCAGAAATTATATATAATATTAAGTGATATCGTATTATAAACCTATTGGTAATATGTTCTTTTTTCACTTAACAGTATGTTGTGGGTGTCTTTTCAAATCTATATACATATATAAAAACACACACATACATAACAGCATCATCTTTTTTTATAGATAATTCCACAAACATTTATTAAACACCTAAAATGTGTCATACAGTGCTGGGCAATGAGGGACAAAGATATGTGAGAAATAAACATTTTAACTTTTAGTGACTACATAATATTACATGGTTGATACATCATAATTTATTTTCCTAGCCTCTTCCTCCTAGATATTTAGATTATTTACAAGATTTTTTTGTATGACAAACATAGTATGAATCTCATCCTTCCACTAAATCTGTACCCATATATTTGGTAATTTCTTTAAATTCCTAAAAGTAGGCAAAGAATATATAAAATTTTAACACTTTTTGCTGTTTATTAACACATTGCTCTCATATTCTTAATTTTGTGTTTTATGATTAAATTCTGCCATATTTGTAGAATACAAGCGTGTACACACACAGGCTTTCCTGTAATTCAGCAACTGGCCACAACTAAATAATAGTATTGTGAGTAACTGTCTCCTTGGTTCAGAATATTTTCACATCATTTGTTTTATCTTTCCAACACCCATCCCCCAAATGCAAGGCAAAAATAGGACTGTTGCATTATTATTTCATTTTACATGTAGGAGAAATTAAGGCACAGGGAGGCCAAATAACCACCTATAATTTGTGCATGCATACACTGGCATGACTGGAGGTAGTCCATGTAACACTAATGTAATCTGGTTTGCAAGGGACACTGCAGTTAACTCTCAACATCTATGCCTCCTCAGTTGGTCACTCTAGTCACTCATAGCGTAGTTATCAGCTGCCCTTGCCAGTGATTGATTCTCATATTGCAGGCTCTTAGAGAAAGATTGGACCAGTGAGATTCAAAGATTCTCTGGTTCTTCTAGGTAAAAAGCTTTTTCAGCATTTAAGAGAGAGAACAGAAAGCCTATAGCTCCAATTGCCAGTGACAGTCACCCTACAACCATGAGGAGAATGAGACCTAAGATGAAGATGAAATGAATGGAAAGTCAGAACAATGGAGTCTGTGATGCCATCATTAGCAATTGGACAATCCTGAAGTTTACCCTGCCAATAGATTTTTCTCTTATATCAACTGGTACAGGTCTTTGCATTAGGGCTGGTCTTTGTTGTTTAGGGCAAATTGTTGCTGCAACTAAAGAATCCCAAATGATAAATAGCCTATTTTTGGTATAGAATTCAATACAAATTCTATGCTTTTGGCATGAAAAAAAATGTATTTAGTTTCTTGGATTAAAAAGAAAAGAAATAGACTATGGATTATTCCACTGTTTTAGCTAAAACAGCATTAAGTATATATTATGTCCTTTGTACAGAAACAAAGTAAACATAACAGCTACCATTATTGAAAAAGTGGTGTTTCATTTATTTCTCTTTGAAATTGACTGGGGAATGGCCTTTTTAGAAATTGATTTGGGTTCTCTGAAAATTTATCAAATTTGCTTTTCTTGTTTATGAAACGTTTACAAAACAGATCAGGTTCATATTCTCTAGATGAAGCTAAGTATTTAGGAACATTCTTTAGATTGGTAAGAAAAATTTTAAGCTTACATTTTATTGAAGCAGAATTTCACACTTATAGTCCCATTTGATTCTAAAAGTATATGATCCATATGTCATCATCAGAGCGATTTACTCCTTCAAAAGTGCAATTTGACAGTTTATTTCCAATGAGAAAGGCTTGGTTTGATGATATAAACACAATACGTTCCTTGAAAGAAAACAGCTATGCTATCAGATCTACTACAAAATACTTTCTTAACATTTTCTTGGCCTCTTATCAACACTTTTTTTTTTTTTTTTTAAAGGAAAGACAGAGAGAAGGAAGGAAGGAAGGAAGAAAGGGAAACATCTTTAAACATTTTCTTGTTTTATTGTATTTTGTTTTTTTGTTTTTGTTACATGGGCTGGGGCCGGGAATCGAACCGAGGTCCTCCGGCATAGCAGGCAAGCACTTTGCCCGCTGAGCCACCGCGGCCCCAACTTATCAACACTTTTAATACTGTTTTCATGATAAGAAAGTGAGTCTGAGATGCTAAATAATTTGTCCAAGCTACAGCTAGTAAATTTTAGAACCAAGATTTGAAACCAGACAATGTGCTACATTAAGCCATGTTCTAACCAGTAGGCTTTGGTACATTAAGCCATGTTCTAACCACTAGGCCCTGATTTGAGACTAAAAAGAATGGCCAAGAGTCAGAGGCTTCTAGAGGTTCAGATGCAAAAAATATTCTGAGCAAGAAAATGGGAGGCATCTGAAGAAGTTGACAGGAAGCACTCTTGTGAACTCAAAGTCCATAGGTGCATGCATCACAGGACCAGCCAGTGCTGGTAATAATGACATTGCCAAGTTAAGCCCCAAAATGCCTAATCTTATGAAAAACTCTAAAACCATCCATTGAAAATGTTTTAAATAATTTCCAAAAGATGATTGATAGTAATGATGGTGGTTCACATTTACTGAGCATATACTAGGTCTCAGATATTTTGTACCTGTTTTTCCTATGTTATCTCATTTTATCCTTCTCAGCAATCCTATGAAGTTTACTGATTAAACTGAAGATCTAAACGATCAATTGATTAATCAAGAATCACACAGTGTATAAGTGAGGAAGGCAGGATCTAAACCCAGGCAATCTAAATCCAGAACGTGTCTCCTTAAGCATAAACTGTATGAAGGAAGGAATAGATCTGGTGCTCAGAACGGTGGGATGTTCCGTAATGGCAAGTAGGGAAATAAAGAGGCCCCATAAGACAGGAGAAAAACAAGAACTCTGACACCCTGCATAATACAAGCTATGACAGTTAGTCATCTGGCAATTAGGCTTAACCTCTCCATGCCCTATCTATCTCACAACTTGTTGTGAGGCTCAAATAAGGTTGTGGGTGTGAAAGTGCATTATAAAACTTAAAGCCCTATAGAAATATTACAGTTATCATACCACTGAGAGGAATATGGCAAAATGCAAAGAATGTAAAATCTTTGTCTAGTCAGTGGGCAAATGACCCCCAAAGTTTGTTTTCAGCTGTAAGCGGAGCTCTTGTATGCAAAGCAGGACTTTAAAAAACAACAACATTGAAGAGTATCAGTTTGAATGTTGATAAGTGTTTTATAAATAGCTGCATAATTAGCATGTACTTACTGCAAAAAGTATACATAATATTTTATTCCCTGTTGTAGGCTGTAATGAATCTGCTGCCTCTACATCCTAGGAGGTTTTCACTTACTTTCCCCATGATAATTTTAATACATGGAACCATTATTAGCTGAATTAAGAATAAGTAAATGAGCAGTAAAAAAAAATACAGAAAAATTACAGGTGCCTGTGGTGAGTAAGATAATAACTAGGTAAAAATATATGAAATAATTACAGTGTTTGAACGGCAGAGCCGGCATGAGGAAAACGACTCAATGGAATATTAAGCCTGCTGTTGGCAGGGTAGAAGCAGTGAAGCTGCCACAGTGGTCTTCACCTCTTCTGATCCTCACTCTGCTATCCCTGACAGCAGATCCAACCTGTCCTCAACTACATCTAGACAATGCCAAAGGAGTAGGCCCAATTCAGGAGGATTTAGTCACTTGGAAAATTTGCCATCCCGTAGATTTAATACCTAAGTAAATAAGAGTCAGTTTTACAGATGTATCAGATGTTCTGAAATTTGTGTAGATTTAATCGACCTGGTGACATTGAATTCCGTATGAACTTATTTAGAATGTGTTTCTCTGCTTTGTATTTGACATCTGGGGAAACTAGAATTTCAAGAAATTTAGACAAAGGGTTTTTAAAGAGCTGTGATATTTTTGAAGTTTTTTTTTATATAGAAAATTGCATTAATATAGCAGCTCAATGGTATGATTAAAATGTTTAAGGTAATCAGTCAGTCAACAAACACTTGCAACATGTTGTTTCTGTGTGCCCAGTCCTCTGCTAGGAAATGTAGAGATTCAGAATACATTTCAGACACGGTTCTTGCTCTTAAGAAGTCTGATTTAGTGCTCCTGAATGTTGAGAAATTTTTATTACAAGAGTAATCTCAAGTTCGAATTTGAATGGTGCGTAGATTTAAGAATGGTTAGCAGTGATGAGCAATTACTTTCTACAGTGATGGGCACAGAACACGAGAGAGCCTGGTGGAACTATAGCATAGAAGATCTAGTTCAGATATTAGAAAGGCCACCTCCCTATCAAATTGTCAAGCCTGCAACAATTCTCTTGGTTTTCTGCATATACTTTGTCTTTCTGAGGATCTTTTTTTTTGGATCAATTTCTACATCTCAGGTGAATTTCCTGTCATCCAACAACTTCTCTGAAACCCTGATTCTGCTACATGATAATGTTTGGATAAAGAAATTAACTTTTATATCAGACAAAATGCTAACAGTTTAAACACAGAAAAGGCGTGCTGGGGAGGGAGCGAAGAGGACTGAGTTCTAGTCCTAAGAACCCCATTGATAAATTTAGGGAAACTACCTAACCTCATTCTGCCTCAGTTTCCTTACCTTTAAAATGATGGAGAATGAGATGCAATCAAAGGGCTCTTGCAGCTCACAGATTCTATGATTCCGTGAATCATCTGAAATCAACTCAGTTGTGTGTTAGTGTGTTAGTGATGAGTTTGGCCACTTCAACTATTATGGCCTTTTAAAAAACATTTATGGTAGTTATATATAATCAATATAAAACCCCCTACTGTAGCCACTTTCAAGCATACGATTCAGTGGTTTCAATTGCATTCACAATGTTGTGCCACCTTCACCAGCATCCATCACCAAAACCTTCTCATCATCCCAAACAGAAATTTTGTATTTCAGGGTTTACTCCTCGATCCCAACCTCCACCCCACCCCACCCTGTAACTAGTAACCTAATTTCTGTCTCTATGAATTTGCATATTCTAGGGATTTCATATAAATGAAATCATACGATATTTGTCCTTTTGTATCTGGTTTATTTCTCTCAACATGATGTTTTCAGGGTTCAACCATGTTGTAGTGTGAATCAGAATTTCATTACTTTTAAGTGGCTGAATAATATTCTATTATGGCCTTTTCTTAGTTGTGTTTAAAATAACAATTCAGTGAAAAATGCTAGATTCTCTTGCAGAGTTTAAGTAGTGCTTTATGAGAACCGATCATATTATCTTTCTGTGTCTTTCTCCCATCAGTCAGGTAGCCGTAGCGTTGCTTGCCTGAACCCCACTGCCATGATTTCAGAAGCCATGGCCCCGTACAGTGAAAGTTCTACCCATCATTGGATTCATATGTATTTTATTTTCTATACTAATCTGTTTTTAGATGCTTTTAACATAGACATCAGCCAAGTACATATTTTAGTATCTTAAGAGGTCAAAAATATCTTATATATGTGATCCACAATGATAATCCTTTCTAAATTCCTATCCATCCTGGAGAGGAGTTAGATTGTTTCCACACTGCTGGACTTTCTCCGTCAAATACTTAATGAATTATTTCCATTTTAGCCAGAAAAGGTAATGGTTTATCCAAGCTTCCTAATGTTTTAATCTATGAATAGGCTGTAATTTGAATTGTCACTATCTTTAGGTTGCATTTTTAAAAAATCATATTAATATGGGACCTGGTGGGATGTTCTTTATTCTATAGTCCCTGAAGGGAATATAATTTTTCTTCCCTCCTCTCTTATAGGAGTTAAATAAAATCTAAAAATTACATAACTCTTTTAAAATCCTGGGGAGACTGTTACAGAAATGAATAGGAGCCCCGGCACCTCCCTTGTAACCATTTCAGGTACAATCCCTTATATTTAAAGCCCTCCCTGTGCCCCTTAAGAATCTAATTCCCACGGACGGCTCGGGAGCGGACTCGTATGGGAGAGGAAGAGCCCTTGAGCACATGCCAGGGGTCAGCTATAAAAGTTGTATAACCTCCACCGCCATTTTAGTAAATAAACATCTGTAAAGGGAACGGGGAGACTTTGAGGAATAAATGAGAGCTTCCTTTTCTTTTTCCAGAAGTAAAAGTATGTAACTTTCATGAGAAAAAGGAGAGAGCCCCCTGCCAGTCCCTCTGGGCACGGGCAGCTTGGGGTGAATGAGGACGCAGCGGGCGCACAGCCCTCTGCGTGCGGAACGCCACATGCTCAGGCCGCTCCAGGCGTGTGGAACTGCCGCAAGCACGGAATCTCTTTTCCAGGAAGACTTGCTTCCCAGATGCAGTTGTTCTTAATAATTTAAAGATCCCAAGCATTCATTGCCAGTCACTATAGCCACGTTCCGGGCTGTGGGGGTGTGACAGGAAACAGCCCTGCCTGGGTTTTTAAGCCCTGTCATTTCCTCGACTCAGCACCCGTAGGCAATTCTCTTCTCTCTGAACCTCGGTTTCCTTAGGTGTAAATATTTCCCCCTCAGGTTTGTAGGGAGCTTTTTATGAACATGTGAGCCTACTTTATAAACTGTAAAGCTCTAAAGTTGTTACAGCATCCCTTCCAAACGTGTATGGTGGACAAAAGTAAGATGTCTCCAGCAGAAAAGAGGACAAGAGAAATCTTTGCAGAGATAATGCAGCTGTGGTTATCATATCCTTGGGCTCTACTTGTGTTGCTGATATGGCTCTATGAATGCACAATTTTTGACATTGCTTCTTTGAGTCCAAGTCAGTCAAGATCGCCTGGAAAGTTAGAATTACATTCAGGCACTGGCTTGATATTTCAGCTTCATACATATGAATAGGAAGGAAGCAGTATCTCTTTCTCACATACACACACACACACACACACACACACACACATGCACATCACAGACTTTTCAACATATTGTCGCATGTAATAGATGATAGGACCTATGCCTGCTGTATCACTAGCACCTAGCATAGCTCCTGATTCAATGTAGTCTCTTAATATTGATGAATGAATTTGAATAGTTTCTTTTGCCAGAATACTTATAAATACTTTGAATTTTCTTTGAAAAGTATATTAATCTATTTGGAAAAAATTGATCTCTGAAAAACCACATTCACACATTGACTTTCCTGTTCCTTGGGGTTATTTTCCTAGGTTTTGGCCGAGAGTTCACTGCTATAAATAGTGGCTCAATAAACACTTCCATTTCCTATATCTGAGATTACCATATATGAGAGATTCAGAGTACACTCTTACTGCACACAGTGTATAGTGAAATATTGAAGTTTATACAGAAACTTAGGGGCACACTGTAACATTCTTTTGAAAATTGGTATGATATGATCAAAACTTAAATTTGCACAGTTTTCACAGTCTGGGGTCATTGGTAAGACAGTTGCCTAGAGCATGGAAAGTGGACAGAGGGAAGGAGGAGTGTGGATGTGACCACAGTGGTGTCAGGA
Source organism: Tamandua tetradactyla (assembly GCF_023851605.1). Lineage (NCBI taxonomy): Eukaryota > Metazoa > Chordata > Mammalia > Pilosa > Myrmecophagidae > Tamandua > Tamandua tetradactyla. The sequence goes on from NC_135329.1 coordinate 144,836,880, forward strand.
TTCTGTGGGGCAGTTTTGTTACAGAGTGAGCACAGCCTAGCAGGGGCCTTTGAAACACTTTTAGGTGGAAACAGACTGTATTTGAACTTCTGTATTTTTCAAAGTTGACCTCCCCTCAGTCTACAACTCTGCACCCTTTTCAAGCCATCCTTACTTTCTCTTACTGACTTTCATGCCATGGAAATGAAAAAGTTCCTTCCAAAGCCTGATATAATCTAAGTTCCTGTACAAATACAAATTGACATGAAAAGCAAACAGGAGACGAAAGCACCATGGAAAGGCAGCATTGTATTTTCATGATGTTAGGTTCATTACCTGATTCTCTTTAGGTCCACATTGCTTTACCATTATTAAATGCTACAACTGAAAGAGAATGTAGAGGTCATTTCATCTCATCTTCTCATTTCACAGGTGAGTAAATGGAGGCATACAGAGGCTAAGCGACTTGCCTAAATCATAGAGTTAGATGGTGGTAGCAAAAGAGCTAGAACCCAGGTCTTCCAACTCTTAGTTGAACTGGTACTTATTTTTCAGTCAGTCAAGAAATACTTATTTGCCATTCAACTTCATGCCCACCTGATGCCGCTAGGGGCCATAAAAAGTGGTCATAAAATGTGCCCATCATTGCAATTCTTTGGAAAGAAAAACTGAGTTATAAATGCATAGAGACTAAAGGGTTAATCAGGAAAGAAATAATCTTCACATAAAGTGATCTTTCTTCCTTTTTTTTTTGTAAGCTCAGAGAGAATTGTAGCAATACGGGTTGAGCAATTTTCCTTTTTATGAATCCCGTGCTCAATTTATGAAAGCCATTTTGCAACCCATTTACATGCAGTAAACCTTTGCTTTAAAGTTCTGTCGTTTACCTTGATCATGATTATTTATGGTCCCTTCAGAAAAAGGCCCTTTACTGGTTTAGCTCTCAAGCACAACACTTCCAAGAGGTAATTTTCTACGGTGCTTTTAAGTCATGGTAGTAAGCTGAGGCGCGGCTGGTCTTGTAGACAACTGTGAGGCAAGATAGTGTTGTAAATTAGAAGGAAAACTTGTTGGAATTGGGAGTCTTGATTTCAGGACCAACTCTGAATTCCTAGCTACATAACTCTGCTCAAGTCACTTAACACTTCTTTCTTGTCAGTTTTCTCACTGGTAGAAAGGGGGTAGTACTTTCCTCACAAGGCTATAAGATAGATCTTAACTGAGGCACGTCATGTACAAGTTGCAGTGCAAGTTATAAAGTATAAGTTCTTTTATGAACTAATTATCTATAATTTATGATCTACTCTAAGCCAGTGAAAAATAAATATATTGAATCTAAAATATTGCTTGATTATCTATTATGTTCTCCCTACCACACAAAATCCACACAAAAATGTAAACTGATGACAGGGACCTTTACCTGGCATATCATAGGCACACAATAAGTAATAGTTGTGTCACGAATACATGAAATTTTAGGTGAAGCTCACTGTGCTAGTCATAATACGAAATTCAAAGACAAATAATATAGGATTCCAAGCCTGGAAGAGCTTATAGTCTAGTTACGATGTCTAGCCACAAACGCACAAAACGCCATCAGGTGTTAAGTTATGGTTCCAGATGAGAGAAGAAGGTATAGTGTTAGGTGTCTGGTGTCAGAGGCACTCACCAGAGGATTGACATGAGCAGGAGCCCTTCCTCTTCACGACACCGGGTGAGTTCATCTACCTCCAGCCTCAGTTTTCCACCTAGATGTTCTTTGTATCAGTCATGGTCCTGGCAGGAACTAAATGTCCACTCTGAAGGGTCTATCTGAAATGATTTAATGAACAGGCTTACCGAGGTGTGGGCAGGATTCTGGGAACAAAGAAGAAATAAGGCCGCCAGAGACAAGCTACAGCAGCAAGTAAGGCTATCCCTCAAGCCAGAGGGCAAGGTGGAGGGTCAGCACAGGAATGTAATGAGAACCTGCTGAGAGCTGGAGCTAAGTATGAGAATCTTTGTTAGCACACTAATCCAGGTAGGGCTGTGGAAAGTCTACTTCTTTGGACAACATCAGGTCAAAGTCTGGGGGCATTAACAAGGATTTGTGTGCATTTGGCTCAGGACACACTCTGTGGATACAGGGGCTTCCTTTGAGGGCCTGAGGAAGTAATTCCATTGTCTAAAAGACTGGCTTTCTGAAGCTGGGATCTGTCACTGCATTTACAAGTAGCAGAGTGAAATGAATTGAAGTGGTTAAATGTCTTCCTTGACTCTTTGCCACTTACCACGCACAGCCTTCACAAGGTACAGAACAGGAGAAAATGGATTATGCCCTCAACAATAAGAGGCGAGTCATCCGCCTGGTTCTGCAGTGGGCTGCCATATATGGAGACCTCCTACAAGAGGACGATGTGGCGATGGCTTTCCTGGAGGTAGGCAGAGTCATCTTTTCCAAAAGTCCACCTTTGTTCTATAGTATGGGAAATGTGCATAGAAAAGTAGCTTGCCTGGAAAGACTGTGTTGCAAATTCTAGACTTTCTTAACATTTACGTTCATTAGAAAGGTACTAGAAAAAAAAAAGGAAAGAAAAACATCACCCATTATCTTGCCACTCGAATTCAATAACTGGTGACATTTTAATGTATTTTCAGCTGGTCTCTTTCTCTTTGTGTATTTTACATCATTTTAATCACATAGTTCCCATCATTTTGCAGGCTGCTTTTTCTACTTCTGTATTTAAGGATTTTTCCTGTCAGTACAGTTTTTATAATAAAGATCTCTAATGCCTCTTGAGTAGATATGCCACAGATATTATGAATTTGTTCCCATATTGTTGAATATTTACATCATTTCCAATTTTTACCTTCCTGGAATAATAGTGCAGTGAACATTTTTGTGTAAGTAGTTCTGTCCTTAGTAACATTACTAGTATTTTTGAGGGCAGTGAAAGCACACACTTTTATGGAGGAACTATTGGAACCAAGTGGGGTAGAGGGTATGAAGTAGTTCTGAAAGGACATATTTTATTTCCTCAACACTGCTTTATGCTGAGCTTCCCTTTTTTCCTCCCGTGGGGCTCCAGCCCCACATTACAGCATTAACCCTGGCTTTACTCCTCAATTATTTTCTCTTTTCCAAAACTTAGATGAGTACAGTACTTATGTACAGACTATGAAGTTCAAACCACAAGGTTGCTTCTAGTTCAGACCATCAGGCCATGTTCTGAAGTGAATGATCCAAATGAACCATAGTCCCTCTTTCCTTTCTTTTTTTTTTTTTTTGCATGGGTAGGTACCCGGAATCGAACCCATATCTCCGGCATGGCAGGCGAGAACTGAGCCACGGTCACACCGCCCCGTCTCTCCTTTTTAATCATATCATTTCCACAGTTGGAGGGAGCAGGGAGGAAAGGTGTACTCTGAGAGTCTCTTAAGGCTATCAGTGTATTTTGAAAATGTAAAGACATAAGAGTAGGTTGGACTTAAAGTTGATTCATAGCCTTTACCCATTGAGTAGGGCACCATTCTGCAGACAAAATAGTAGTTAAGCTGGCACTGCCACAATTCTCATCTCCTGCTGTGGAGGCCATTGCTCCTAAGCATAGCAGAGGAAGTCAGTTCCTGAGTAGTTGATCCAGCTCCCAAAAAGCAGTCCTGAGTTGATGGCACAAACTCATCATAAATACAGTACAGTGCTGAAAGCCATGCCTACACTTTTACCGCCAATAATTAACCACAATTAATAATAAAAATTAAATCAGTGATAAAAACAAAAATATGAAAAATAAATATTAAAATTTCCCTGAAAGAAAGTATGCTCTTAACATATAGACTATAAAATGACCTATCCCAAAAATCTTACCTTATGTCACATGCCCGTAATTCATTTGCACCATTGAATTTCGATATATTATAACCTTTTCTTTGTTTTTTCAAGTCCATGAAACCATGGTATAGAGATGTTAAGCAAATTAAGTAGGGGCACCTCTTTATTGCTCTTTACAGAAGCATGTTCCTTTGGCTGCTCTTTAAAAGCCTGATCCCTTTGCCAATTCCAGGAGTTTTATGTGTCTGTATCAGATGATGCCCGGATGATTGCTGTCCTCAAGGAACAACTGCCGGAGTTGGAGAAGATCGTCAAGCAAATGTAAGGAAAGGCTTGGCTTTGCGGGTACACTTTTCATCAAGTAGGTGCCTACCTCCTAATCACAGCATCCTCCCCCAAATACTTTGCCCACAAAAATGCTAAAGCTGGTTTGTAAGTAGCTGGTTTGTGTTGTGGTTTGAGCAAAAGGAGCCTGGGGTCCTAGGTGGTGCCATAAGGCCAGATGACCAGAGAACTGCACATCTGCTCAGCTGCATCCTGCGCTGCAGTGTGGCTCAGAGAAGCTCTGGGAAGTAGAAGGTCCCCCTTTGGGGAGTTTGACTCAACAAAGTCAGGTCCCTTTGGCTGAGAACAGTGAATCCAGTATGAAAGTGGTCAGTGGCATTTCAAGAAAGTTCAAGGAGAATTACTTTTAGGAAAAATCCACTTTCTGCTTCCAAAGCTGTTTATGGTGAATATTTGTGTTCTCTCAGCAAAATGCATAAAGTTTTCAAATGCTGCTACTTAAGCCATAGATTAAATGCTAGTAAGAGCGTGTATGAATGGATCGACTTTCAAAGCTGTAGAAATCCTGGCTTTTAACATCAATTCAACCAGGTTTCCACCTGTGACTGGCACTGATCTCTTTGCTGTCTCCCTCATGGTTTGGTCTCTTAATGCCTCCTGAAGGAATTCTGTGACTTCATTTTCTAACATAAAATTAAAGCTACATACAAATGAAACCATTTAAAGCAACAGTACCAAAGGTATTAACTAATGTGTTTCTCTACTTCCCGTAGTTCAGATGATGCAAAAGCTCCACAAAAGAAGGTAAGTGGCATGAGTTTGGATTCTCTAATTGTGACCTGCAGAATTTATAATTCTCCAAAAATCTTACCTTGCATTCTATAAAGGTGATGTGTTGCTTTTTTTTTTGTAAATATAAAGTATATTTTCTTCGTTTCTGGATTCTAGTTGTTTCTCACATGTGTATCCTTTGGGATACTAATTTGCATTGGGCATTCTCCCTAATGACAACTGCCATGTTTTTATTTTTACAGCACAAAGTTCTTTTACAACAGTTCAATACAGGAGATGAGAGAGCCCAGAAGCGCCAGCCTATCTGGGGCTCTGATGAAGGTGAGGATCTCTTCCAGCTCATGGTTGTGTAAATTATTTAAAATCAGAATAAAGTCAGCTTACTGTGAATCAACACCTGAGCCTGCAGTAGAGCTCACATGCTCCTCAGATATGGTTTGCAGGGAGGTTCCCTTTGCCACTTCAGTAATGAATGTCCTGGAACTCTCTTTCTCTAGCTGAGAGGACTTGTCCACACTTCCCTGGTTCTGCTTCTTCCCCACTGCCAACCTTCCTTGAAGGAATAAAGATTATCTCAGGTCTGATTGTTGAGGCTGCATCTCCCTGGGAAGAGCTGGTGGGAAGGTGCCTAGTGCTTTGTGGATGCCCAGGAGAAGGCAGGGTTTCAGAGTCACCTGCACAGCACTCTCGTCCTGAGCACAGCCTCTTTGGAGCCATCAGGAAGATGAAGATGCTGGCTATTGTTTTTTGGTTGTTTAAGATTTCTCCACATTACAACCCCAAAACAGTGCCGATAAAAATTTCTTTTTAAGGCACAAATCAATCTTGTATCTCAGGGGTGTCAAGAACTGCAGTAACTGGAATTTGCTTCCAGGTGGGTTGGGGGTGGTGGGGGAGAGGGGACAGTGTACTGGTCTCCTACCCTAGTGTGTGCACAGGTTAGCAGATGTAAATGACCCTAGGCAGAAACGCTCCTGTTTGCAGTGGTATTGGCTCCACCCCATCCCTGCACTGGGTTGCAGTAATCTAGGATTCGGCCCACAATGTAGCACTTTCAGTATTGCAAAAACAAAAGGCTGGGCGAGAAGAGCAGACCCAGAAAGTCAGCCTAAAAATACTTCCATTTTTTTCCTCTGACCTATTTGTGGGCTTTTCACAAATATCTGTTGGTTGTTTATGTTTGTTTTCTAATTGAGGTGGGGCAACAACCGTACGTGTGCCCGTCCTTAGACCAGTGCTAAGATAGGGCATTTAGAAGGGGGCAGGCGTAGGGGACATGTGCAAATTAAAAATGTCACGACGATGCAAATTTTGGAGAATGTCTAAACATTTTGCCAAGCTTACGGTTTTCTCAAGACCTGGCAACGGCAATTTGCAACTTTATTTCTGCCCGCCCACCAGTTCTGTTTAAGGTCTACTGCATGGACCACACCTACACAACCATCCGGGTGCCGGTGGCCGCCTCGGTGAGGGAAATCCTCAGCGCAGTTGCCGACAAGCTGGGCTCCGGGGAAGGCCTCATCATAGTCAAGATGAGTTCTGGAGGAGGTAACGGTCTTCGTCAGTATTTTGGGCTACAGCACAATGGGATATCTCTTCTGAACAGAAACCCTGCCAGGAATTAGCTTGGCCCTCCTAGCTGACCCAGAGGAATGAAATGGAACTGCATGTGCTCCCAAGAATAACAGAACTAAGAGGGTTAGGGGTGGGCAGGGTGAGTGTCAACATCCCTCTGATCTTGTGGGAACACACTAAGACAGAAAGAGGTGACGTGATTTGTGTGAGGAGGCTGGAAGCAAGGGCGCTGAAGTTCCTTCCATGTAAACCCTAAACAAAAAATATTAAGGCCTTGGAGCCATGAGAAATGTGGACCCTAAGAGGAAACCAAGCTTAACAAGCTAAAGATTTAAACTTTTGGCCTTCAACAAGTCTGAAATTGGAGGTGGTTGCAGGTTAGTTCTTTTTAGCTGACGAGGGCTCCCCTCCTTTCCCAGCAGAGAGGACGGGAATCCAGCTCATCGAACAAAATGAGGCATATTTTCCCCGGCAGGACTGTGATTCCTCTCATTGTCCCTGATTGTTCTGTTTCCCTGAAAAATCATTTATTCATTCATCATATCTGCTGGCCACCTAGCATGCCCTAGCTGCCGTCACAAGAGAGGATGAGTTGGAGACAGCCCCTGCCCCCCAAGCTGTTCCCAGGCCACTGAGGGGGGTAGACAATAAACAATTACAGTCCATGCTTTCAAGAGGGAAGGGAGCTCAGTGCATGCCGCAGTGAGAGACTGGTGGAAGGAGCAAAGAGATTAATTTCTCCAATAATTATTTGATAGCCACTGGGGAGGTCTTTCAGGAACAGGTGAACCATTTCTGCCATGTTTTAAGATGAATGATTGTAGGATTTTTGAATGCATGTTGGATTCCCAAACTGTCCCTTCTGTTTCTGCCCCAGCTGCAAGTTTCTCAGGGGATCGACACCCTTGCTGATTCCTTGGTCATGCCTCTGCCCAAGCTGTGGCCCAGTTCCCTCCCTTACTTCCAGCAGGTCTTTATCTGAATATCACTGTCCTATAGAAACTTCTGTCCTTCCATTCCTGATAGCCCTGTCTAAACTTTTAAGCTATTTCCCTTCCACTTACTTCCTAGCCACGTACCCTGTGTATTTTTCTCCTTATCACTTTTTTACTCTCTAATTTATTTATCTTGTTTATTGCCCACATCCCCCACTATGATGTAAGCTCTTTTTAGACTGGAACTTTTGTCTGTTTTGTTCTCTTTTGCATCCCCAATACCTAAGAACAGTGTCTGCCACATAGTAAACACTAAATATTTACTGAATGAATCAATTTTTAAAATGTCACGAGAGACTTAATCTAGTTAATGCAGCTGCCTTCCAGATTAGGGATTTAGTGAGAAAAAAAACCACAATAAATTTTATATCTGAAGTCACATGGGATTTCAGAAACCCCTTAAGTTCTCCTAATCTTTTCATCTCCAAAATGCTGGGCAATATTACCATCGAAAAACATAACTTGTTATATAAATAGCAATCACGGATTTTGTAAATAATTACGGCTGCAGTGCAAACCTGAGTGAATTGACCCTCAGATATTTCCAGTCTTGATTTGTGGTCCTTTCTGATGGCATCCTGAGTGTCGCGTGCCTGCATGAATGCTGTGTCTTTTTATTCAGTGGGTGCCTTTCAGTACTATGTTTTATGCAGCCTCTCTGCGTGTTCCGGTAATTCACCAAGCTGTCAATTTGTTGGTGTGATTAGGGCAGTGCAGCAAATCTCAGATGCATTTAATAGGCAATCTCATGCTTTTTATGTTCACAGAAAAGGTGGTGCTCAAACCTAATGATGTTTCAGTATTTACGACGCTCACCATTAATGGACGCCTGTTTGCTTGCCCGCGAGAGCAATTCGATTCACTGGTAGGTGTGGGTGGCCTCCTCAGAGAAGCATCTACAATCAGAAAAACTTGTCTGGGGCTTAATTTTGCAGTCATATTGAACCTAGTTGCTGAAAAGTCTATCTTGAATGCTACTTGGCTTTTTCTTAGGTAAGCCTCAGGTGTTCATTTGAGCTACTCTGAGGTTTAGCTTTCCTTTTGTGGAAATTAGCCAATTACCACCACTACTGGGGTGTAAGGGTGTAATTCAGCTTTCAGACCTCTTTTTGTAATCCACAGCCATGAAATGATCCCAATATTAATATTAATATTAAATATCTGCCTACTTAGACTTAGATGGGAATAGACTTTTTTTTTTAAAGCAAAATATTGCTGTTCATTATACTCAGTTGGGGGATGTTGAAATGCATTATGGCAAAGTCACCATCCTCTCTGCAATAAATGCTGTGCCCTGAAACAGCTCTCTCTACCTTGTGTGGGAAATGTTAGAGACCAGCCCCCTCTCCCTAAGTGTCTAATACACTCCAGTCCCCGGCCACACACAGCTTTCTGTGAATAAAGGACTAATTGCCCCATGCTAATAATTTAGTAGCCTGCTTTCTTTGATAGACGTGGTAGAGTTCATTTATATTTTTTCCATAAAAATTGGTCATGGAGGAGAGCGGCTATTAAAGTATTTTAGAAAGCCTGTGGTGCCAGTTTAGAAGGTAGAGAAACTTGTTTTCTCAGTCCATGTACATGCAAGGTTTCTTTTATAAGAAAAGTATAGCAGGAAAGCTAGAAGTAAATTGCATCTGTGTTTTGGGAAAAGAGTTTGACTACAAGAGTGATGCATGAATATGTTTCAATTTTAGTAAAAGCAGACCTTACAGGTAAACCAAGATCCCTTTTCTTAGACTTTTGGGGCTTGTTTTAATCTCATTGTAATCCTTCGTTGATGTGGGGGGAGCCATTTGGTATACTCGGATGCAGCTAAGTGGATTTTTACAGTATCTGAAATTCACATGGAGAGGAATTTAGCAGAAGTATCACTTGTTCTCTTATTAATTCCTCATCCATTATGGCCCATGAGTGCCCTTGCCTCTCCTCTATTCCCAGTCCTTGAAGGTCTGAATCAGCTCACAACCCTCTGCAAGGATTGTTTTAGTCACCTACTTTCATTGCTTTCTGAATACATGACTCTCAACATTGAGGGGCTAGAAAAAAAAATGCAAATGAGTTGTGCTGCCCTCCCCTGGAAATGAACGCCATGAAAAAAGCCAGGTTTGCTGTCGTCCTATTGAAGGTGGTGCCTGACGTGTTTATCACACGGGCTCTGGGCCTCTTTTGCCAGCTGGTTCTCGGCCGCAGTGTCAGATGATGTGGTGTGGAGATAGAGTGGGGCCTGTCTCCAGCAACCTAGGGGGCAGATACTAACGTTTTAAGCCTCTGTTTATTTGCACACAATCCTGCAGCCTTACGAGTTCTTAGTCCTTGCCAAACTTGGTCTTCAGTTTAAAAGCCTGAGTAATTGAAAGCAATTTGCTTTTCAGCAGGTGCCTGGGACAGGAACTCTCTTTAGCCTCTTCCCTACAGGCACTCTGCCACTCACTGTGAGTGAGTGAGTTAGAACTCACCCAGATGTGAGTTATGTCACCCTGCAAAAGGGTGGTCAGCTCTCACCTGCCTCTCGTAACTTTAGTCCTGGATCTCCTTTTTCAGCTTTCTAAAGATTTCCCCTGGGGACAGCCCTTCTAGGAAGAGTAGTCCCCTTGATGAGTCTGCAGTACGGAATGTGGCCCAAACCATTTGATCCATCAACACATGCTTATGAAACATCTGCTTTGTTCTGTGCTGGGCTAGCCTCCCTGTGACACCAGGCCTGTGTCCCAGAGCCTCTGTCCTTAAGACAGTTATAGTCAAGCATTATATTAGATGAAACTAATATAAACGACCCACAGTAGAAAAATGTGTAGTGTTAAATTGTGTTGCCTAGAATTAGCATAGGCCAGTGATTTATCTTAGTGCTTAAGTAGTTGGATTCTGGAGCTTTACTTTCTTGGCATTTTGTTTACGCATTATGTTAGTACTGAGCAAATTCTGATAAAGTCTCACTGTACTATAATTTGGTTGTACAATTATCTGTTCACTTGTTCCTCAAACTTTTATTTAGCACCTACTACCTCATTCCTGGCATCACAAATGGTTCTGGCGCTGAGATGGTCTCAAAGATGAGTCTGTTATGATTCTTGTCACCCAAAGAGCTCATGGTCTGGGGGGGACACCAGCATGTAATCACTGAGAATCAGGTGTGACAGGTGCCACTGGGGAGCTGGTCACATGTCCATGGAGGGTATGGCAGCACAAGAGAAGAGGGACACTGGGTGGCAGGTTACTTTATCCATCTCTTCATCACTGGCAGTCAATATATTCCTTTTATGATTTAGTTTTCTCATCTGGCAAATGGGAAGGTGAAAATGTTACTCTCCCAATCACCACCATTCAGTTTTAAAAAAAGAAATAATTTCTCAAAACAGGTAGGGAGAGAATCTATAGGAGTTCTGGGTCTGTGTGTAGGCAGTTTTCAGACCTGACTGTGCAGTGAAAATCCTACACAAGTTCTGCTGTGCCTCATCTGTAGGAAATTTCTGCTGGGATATCTGTGAGGAAATGGTCCCCTGAGATGCTTCCTATGGGAGGAGAGTCAGAATGTAAATTCTGCATTTCAGATAGAGGAATATCCTTTTCTGCTCAAATTGCCTTTCCAGTGGGTTCCTGGAGGAAAGAGTCAATATGCCCTTTGCCAAGAAGGAGGGAGGCTTGGTGACAGATTTTGTTAGTCTCTCAAAAGGGATGCAGGAATGATAGACCAAGACCAAGACTAAACACTCTTTGCATATTTCTTAACCTTGGCATCCTCCCTATAGTTGTTGGGTTAATTTATTCCTTGTATGAAAAGCCATGAAACCTCAAGGGAAACAGATAGGGAGCTATGTAGACTAAGTCCCTGCCATCTGATGAGAAAGCAGATCCCAGGAATAGAAAGGGAGGGGAGCAGTTCTCTGGAGGGGCCAAGCGGGCTGTGCTCACCATGGCAGCTGTGAGAGGGAGAGGAGAATGCAGAGAGCCAGTCTAAGACTGAGAGGTGGGCCTATGACCTAGCGTTTAAAGGCTTCCCCAACTTTCCTACCTAAAACTGACTCTGATTAAAACCATTCTCCTTCTTTGCTTCCATAAGCTCCTTGCCGGCCTCCACCAGCTTCAGAGCCACCATGACGGGTCTGAAAACTCTGGAATCATTGTTGTTCTTCCCTGTTCTCTGCCCCCTGCATCGTCAGCAATGCTATTGAGCATCTCCCCCCACTCTCCAGTGCATGTCCTGCTGCAGCGCTTCCGGGAAGGGAACAGATATGGGGAGGGAGGTTCTTCCTCTGGACCAGACACTGTGCTTCTGTGCTTCACAGAGCCCAGCTCACCCGTGACCCTCTCATCAAATGTAGGGTGGGTGTTATGACCTCGAGTTACCAGAACTGGAAACAGGCATTCAAGAGATTAGGGAATCAATCCAAGTCGGCGCAGCTGGAATGGAGTTTAGACTCAGAGTCTGTCTCACTGCGGGGCTGGCGCTAACCAGGTCTAAGATATGGTCTATGGCAGTGTCTGTTAGTTCTCTGAAAGAGCTGTCATCCTCAAGCTCCGTGGCCCCAACAGAGCCCAAACTCCTTGTCCTGTATGCAAAGACTTTCTAGAAGCTGTTCGAGCTGTCCATTTGGTACCCCTGCGCTCACTGTTCCTGCCAAGCAAGTCTCTTTACAGCTTTCCCGCATACGTGCCTTCCTTGCCAGTCTTCGAGCCTTTGACAGACTGTCCTGGATAATGCTCAGGGGAAGCCTCATTCTTCTAAGCCACTAAGTTTGTCTGTTTCATCTGTTAAAGCCCAGTTTGCTTCTCTGAACACCTCTTCAGATGACACATTCTTTTCAAGTGCCCGCTAACTCTCAAAAGCCCATTCCTGTGCTTCTACCTGTTTGTGTTTATGGGAGTCGTGTTTTGATGATTCTGTCTTTCTGTTTATCTGTGTAAATGAATCCCCAGGGGGCATGGAGGGGATTTGCTGGCTGTCCAAGATGACAAGTTACAGAGCTCTGTCCTGAATTAAAGAAAGAGATCACCAGAGTTCCCTGGGACAAGTCCCCTGAGTAGCTCTGAGGCTTCTTTAGCCCACTGCCATGTTTGAATAGTTTAGTTGACTGGTCCTTATAGTGGAGAAAGTGTTTGAGAAATGTTCACAGTATCAGAAGTCCGAGGACTTCCCCCTTAGGCAGCCAAAGATCAATGAGAGCCCAGCTCCTGGGCTGCATTCTGTGCAGTTCAGGTCTTTCTAGAGAGAGGAGGATGTCCCCTGCTCGCCCTTCCTACCTGTCCCATGGCACAAGGGTGCACCTTTGCACCCAGCTACCTTGGAGAGTGAGCCCTTGGCTGCGTCCTGCCAGTTCTATGTTTGCGCAGGCTTCTCCCTGGAGTCCTGAGGGGCAAATCTTGGTGGGAATGGCTCAAGCAGGGTGGAACATGGTGGATTTTCCCTTTAGGTTGTAATTCATTTTGTTTTTAAAACAAACATTTTGTTCAATTAAAATAAATTTTAATGTTTTGAACTAAAAAAAAAAATTGATGTGCAGTGCTGAAGTTGCTGGTCAGATGGACTCTTCTGTTAGACTATAAACTTTCAAATGTAAGGACTTCTTATATCCTGAGCATGTAATTCCTTTAGTAGGCAGAATGCAGTGGGCATTTCTACGATGTATAGTTATGGTGGTGATGATGATGATGGCAGAACTTGTCTAATATTTGTACTTCTGACGTGAATATTGAACACTCAAGTATAGCTAGCATCATATTGGGGAACTACTCTTTGAATTCATGTGAATTTTGTAACTTCATAATGTATCTATTGCATATATTAAATACAGATATTCATATATTAGTCATAGATGTTTCCTATGTTTATAAGTCATTTATCTTAATCAGTAAAAGCACTTCAGATCAATTTTCAAAAAATAAAAATGAGATACATATAAGTCAGACGGAAAGTTTTGACTGAAGGTCTTCCAGAAAATAGTAGCTTGTTTCACTATCTAGCCCAAAATACCAGGACCATGTGAATTCCGTTCTTAGCCGCATATCACCCAGAGAGGAGTGGAATCAGGCATCACGCACAACCCAGAGCACCAATACCCATCCCCTGGGGACTCCAAGCAGTGCGTTGTAAGAGAAGGAGATGCAGCCACTTGACACAGTCACCAGCTCCTGCGGGAGTTATTAGCACTGTGTCTGAGACGGCCCTGCCAGGACCTGCTTTGGGACAGCTTCAACGGGAAATGGGGTGAGAGGAAGAGTTTCCAGGGCCCCAGCCCTTGCCCAGGCCTGAGCAGAAAAGGAACTAACTCTATGGTCACTCTTCACGGACTCTTATTTGCCACCGCCCACACTCTTCAGTCAGTGAATTGATGAGGATGATGAGCTATAAAGATGACACCAGGACAAGTGAGCATTAAGCACAAAGGTGACTTGCTTTTCTGGGTAAAATCATATTTCAAGGTGTTCCTGAAAGTATCTTCAGAACCCTTTCCCCTCAGAAGCGCTTTAGAGCATTCAGTATTAAGTACTTGTCTGTATTGAGATTCTGAAATATTTTTGCATTATTATTCATAGACTCCCTTGCCAGAACAAGAAGGCCCAACTGTTGGAACAGTGGGAACTTTTGAACTGATGAGCTCTAAAGATTTAGCATACCAGATGACAATTTATGATTGGGAGCTCTTCAACTGCGTGCATGAGGTAAGGCGCCCGACCGAGTGTGTCAGTGGGTGCACTGGCAGCTCTGGGTGAAGCCGGCAGGCGTTGCTCAACTAAAAGTGTCAGTATGAGCTACGATAATATGGAAACCACATGATGATTTTTGTGAACATTGAGTTTATTAATACAGCCTGTTATAAAGTCTTTGAGTATTAAAGGAAAATCTTTGCAGTTTACCACATGCTTGGTCTTACTGAGCATGTGAAGCCAAAAATACCTAGTTTATATATTTATCGCGTCTCAACTGTCGTACAAGTTGAGTCCTGGTCAATGATTGTATTCACATTTGCTGACCAATAGAGCACTGTCTTGACTAGAGAAATCCATCTAGTGTTAAAAATGAATAAAGGAAATTGTTTCTTCCTTTTCTAGCTGGAGCTAATCTATCACACATTTGGAAGGCATAATTTTAAAAAGACCACAGCGAATTTGGATTTGTTCCTGAGGAGATTTAATGAAATTCAGCTTTGGGTTGTCACTGAGATTTGCCTTTGTTCTCAACTCAGCAAACGTGTTCAGCTCTTAAAGAAATTTATTAAGATAGCGGCCCAGTAAGTATCTTTAGCTTGGGAAGAAAAAAACTGTTGCACGGTGTTTTCATTTTGCTCTCATAGACTAACTCTTAAAAAGGAAAACAGGGTAAAGGAACTACTTATATATGGGGGCCCAAGAATTACCAAACTCTTGTAAAAGGCAAATTTCTTCTAGCTTTTGTAACGTTTGACATCAATATATAAATCAGCATCTTACAGCAATGATGCTATAGTCCGAGCTGTGACCTCTTTTTGCTCTATACTGCTGGGACTTTTCACATCCTCCATCTAAGGAGTCCTCTTTCAACAGTTTCCTGTAGAAAGTTCTGTCTTAAAAGCTTGATAATACATTCTCGCCAGTAGAGGGCAGTGGAATATGCATATACAACAGCACCTCCAACCCAACCAGATTAAAATCAGTGAAATGCATAAAAGAGAGCTACCCTGATACATGAAAATCATCTCCATAAACATCAGAAAAATCAAGCATCTTATAAATATTCTATTTAACAGCTCTTCTTCATGGGAAACAATTTATTTACTGCAGGGGCCAGTTAGATTCCCCCTGACATGAATTTAATCTTCTCCTGCCATTTAGATATGCCTGACAACCTCCTGTTTACTTCCATGTTTTTGGTATCACCACCAAGCTAAAAATAAAATGCTAAATGCAGCCTGTGGCTGTGAGACTTCTTTCTGAATTCAGGGCTCTCTAGCACAAGGAGGTTGGGAGCACAAGTGACCCCAGCTAAGCAATTTTCTTGAGCCAAACAGTTTAGACCCAAACGGAGTCTGATTTCCAGGGCTAAACAAAGAAGTAAAAGCAGCTTGACGTTTTATAGATATCAGTTTGCCAAATGCCTTGAGTTATTTTGCCCAACATTTTTAGAGCTCAACAGAATACCCAAAACCCTTGACTTCCAATGCTCGTATCTCTTAATTTGGAAAAGCTGGCTGTTTGAGGACAGATTTGGTAGACTGTTGCTTATGGATTTCTTACTCATGGTGTAGCCACTTTACCTAAGAGGCTGGTCAGCCTTGTTGCAAGAGACAGATGCCTTCAATTATTTGGATTGAGATGATTATGGAAAGTGTGACAATATATGCTTTCCCATCATAATGAGCACATTCTGTTTTCACCTTACCCTGGAAATGCTAAGTGCAACAAGGAGGAGAGAGAGGCCATATGCGCACAAATGGGGAAGGTCAGAAAGCACTTTCTGGTAGATAGCCTTTCAGAAACTCAGAATTTTTTTTAAAAGATGCCTTTGCCTTTCTTAACATTCTATCTTCTGATTATGTGAATGAGTCAGTGAAACAGGCTTTTGGTATAAATTGATTTATATTACTGAACTACTGCCTGGGGCTGAGCTGGACAGGCCTGTATCGGAGCTGTTTATACAGCTCAGCTGAAGACTGCAGGCGTCACTAAACGAGATCTACAAGAATGAGATGTCAACTTAGTGGCAGCATCATCTGGTCTACATGCTATTTTTAGAGGACTTCAACATATTCTGTTTAAGCTTTTTGTCTTCCCCCGAATTCTGTGAAGCTGGGAGGCCAGATGCCACTTACCTTTTTTACGGATGATGAGACTGAGGCATAGAAAAATTTCATGATTTGCTTCGGGTGATAAATTGAGTTGGTAGAAGAGCAAGAAACAGGAAGTCCGTACCACGGTCCAGCATTGATTTTCAAAATCACATACACGGAGGCAGACACCAGCGCGTGACTGTGCATGCTTGCCTTCAGCCCTGGGTATCTCATAAAAAACTTTCAGCCCCTGACCTGAGAGCTACTGCCCCAGCACAGGACAAGTTTTCTTGCTTTCTTACCAGTGTGATTAGACACATGGTGCCTTCTCTGAAGTCAGTGTTCTCATTTTCACACAGACTATTTAAGAATCATTTACAAGGACCGTGGGCAGACAATGCCACAGTTAAAATACTTTCACAAAAATGTTAATCCAAAAAAATTTTTATTTAGTCAACTTAGATAAGTGTATTGATTTCACATGAGAATTTATGTTTCCTCTGAAATGAATTCTTCTTTCCATTTTTGGAGATGGTTCCCTTCTTTTTTTTTTTTTTTTTTAAGTTATACCAAGTACCTGGGCTAAAGAGTGCTATACAGATAGGAAATTTTGGTCTTGTTCCACATATCTTATTCCCAAATACGTAGTAATATAACTTAATATTGGCATAAATACAGATTCAGAAACGATCACCTTCATTGACTTCAGTAACACACAAAGAAAATAAGATTCTGTTTTGGGTCAATTATTTAACTTATTTATCTACTTGAAGACTCCTTGAGAATAAGTGTCCAGCCTATGAGGGATCGTGCCTGATAAATTGAAATTTTTCAACAAATAAGCATCATTTATCATGGCAGGGTAGAAAGGGTGCTGGTTGCAGCAGTGTTGACTTCTGGGGCCCCACCCTTCGAAGGGGGTGACCATCTCCAGGCTAAAGGCCTGGAAGTCTCCAAGGACATTTTGCTCTCTCTTCCCCTTCCATGAAACGCTTGCCCCCAGGTCCAACAAGGCTTTTAGCAAGCTCCGAAATCATAGTAACAATCCCTAGGGAAGGTATCTTAAATTCCTTCTCAAAAACTGAACCTCGATGGCCAAAACCATCACCTTTCTACAACTGCAGTGAGAAATCAAATAGCAGAACATGGTTACCCAGGTGGAACTTACACAGTGCATTAAATCTGTCATCATCTGTTCTCATTAAGGCCCACTGACGAATATTAATGACAATCAGAAAATAGAACTCAAATTTTTTATCTCACTCAAAAGTAGCATTTTACTCAAACACGAGCCTCTTGTGTTTCAGCTGTAAGGAGTACAAAAATCTGAATTCCTTTTTTGCCATCGTCATGGGACTAAGTAATGTCGCCGTGAGCCGCCTGGCACTAACATGGGAGGTAAGCGTCTGCTGAGATCCAGCTGTGACTTTTGCCTTAAGAATAAAAACACAGGCTCACCAGTGAGTGTTTTTATAGAAACATCTCTCATCCTGTTGTAACAATGGAAAAAGGTGGGATCCTTCGAGGGAGATGACCTGTCTCCTTTTCAGATACCTCAGAGTGTGAATTTTAAAAAGGTATTGTCCTCTCGTAGTTGGGGTGGGGGGGGAGTACCTCAGCTTCTCTATCTGTGCAATGTAAATAATAAGTCCAGTTCCTAAGTATAATAGGAAGGAACAACGCTGCTCAGTGGCTTCAAAGATTTTGCTCATAGATTCTATTGCTTTCTGAAATGTTTGCATATTGCTTTTGCAATAAGCTTTATCTATAATTACAAGAGGACGGAAGATCCATTTTTATCCAAGTAGTCATTTTGCTCCTGGGGGAATTAGCCAGGAGACCAACTGTTTGGACCAGCTGAGGACTAAGTGTCTCTTAACCATCTGGCAGACTTTCCTGTGTGAAGGAACAACAGTTGGCTAACTCTCAGTTTGGGGGGAAAGTTGTGCTGAATTTTGCAGTAAACGTGTATTGTGAATTGTGAATTTCTGTAGTAAATGTGATTAGTGGTTTGGCGATGGTTGGTGATTTCTACCAGAAAAGAACATCATTTATCATTAGCTAAGTACTTAAAATATGCCTGACCCCTTACGTGTGCTATATAGTTGAAGAAATGCTAATCTCTAATAGAGCATACGCACAGAAATAGACTCTTACTAAAAATAAAAACATGTGTAAGGGGGACACTAAAAGAGGGCAAGGAGTATACAACAGAGATTCAGTTTGCAGGGGTGCTTAAAGATGGCCATTTACATCTCTAAATATTTTCCTTGAAACTGTTTTCCTCCGCACTTCATGCTTGAAATGATTTTCTTTCTCTGTCCCTCCTAAATGTTTCCATTGTTTATAGGGCAGGTCCTCACAAGTCCTTCTGTCTTGGGTTTCTCTTAAAATTCCAGACAGATGCAGCACAGAGCAGCTCATCCCTGAATATAGGGATGAGGAAACTGGCGAGGCCTGCGTGCCATGCAGCTGTGTCATCTTCCAGCAAGGAAGACGGCAGGGTTAGGGCTGCCCATAAATCTTAACAATGAAGCCATATTGCAGGCTCCCCTGTCTTGAAGCCCAGGGCTCTTGCAGTCTATGGAGACTTCAGATAATCTGCTTTCCTCAACCTGCCTCCAGCTTCTAATGCCCCTTTGGAGGTCAAATGACCCTTTAGTGGTTGAGGATGTCAAGAGAAGGTAACCTTAGAGTGGTCCAGGAAAACCAGGAATTGGGTTCACATAACAGCACCCAGACATTGACACATATGGAAAAACCATCTGGCCCCCCTTTCTTGGCCTAAGGAGGAAAATAGGAGGCTGTTTGAGAGGATGCATTCAGCATAGGAAGATATTTAATTGACCACTTCTTCAATCTTACAGGGACTGGAGTGTATTTAGTGTTTTAGCTTCTGTTTTTACTGTTGTCTGTTGCTGAGAAGAGAATTAATCTTTCATCATTTATGAACCCTTGTTTTTTCAAGGTGACGTGTAATGATATAATTCTGTAGGAACAGCTTTCCCTCATAAACACCTCTAATTTAGGGTTACCTACCTGTGTTTACTGAGAGCCTTCCAAGGGCTTCCTGTACAACTCCAGTGAGTACCAAGGTGGCTACGTGAGAAGCGATACCGACCACCAGGAGACATAGAACACACGAACAAATGAGCAAAACAGTATATAAAGTTAAACGGCATGGTAAAGGGAATGTTTCAGAATGGAAGGAAAAGAACATTCTGAGATGAAGCAAATAGAAATAATGCTCTGGAGTGGGGTTTCTCAGCCTCAGCACTGTTGACATTTTGTCCGAATAATTGTCATTTGGGGATGGGGATGAGGGCTGTCCTGTGCATGGTAAACTACTTAGCAGCATCCCTCATCTCTGCCCTCAAGTACCTGTAGCACCACTCCACCCAGTTGTGACAACTGAAAATGTCTGCAGACATTGTCAGATATCCCTGGGAGGTAAAATGACCCTGGTTGATTAACACCATTCTGGAGGAAATGAAGGATGGACAGATATTAGGCACGGAGGACAGATATCAGACACCAGTAAACAGAACTGGCAGAAATCCCTGTCCTCGTGTGGCTTACCTTGTGAAGGAGGGGGGAGGGTTGAAATAGTTTCTAAAGTTCTTTTATCTCTAATATTCTCTGTGGTCTAACTTCCTGATTGTGGGAATCAAAGAGTTAAATACACTAATAATTCCAGACCACTTATAGTCTGGGGAATGCAGTCCTCTTTATGAGACAACCAGTTCAGAAAACCTTTTAAAGCAATAAGACCAAAACATGGGTAGTTAGTTACCTTTGGTTCAGCTAGGCCAAGACTTTTAAAGGTGTGTTCCCCGGAGACCCGGGTTCGTTTCCCAGTGCCTGCCCATGCAAAAAAAAAAAAAAAGATGAGTTCTCCATATTCCAGAAAGTTATTCCAAATGACAGGACAGATTACAGTCTGGCTTATCTCAGAGGTGTCTGATTAAATGCCAAAGAAATACATTTCTCCTAGAAATAGTAACTCGTGATACATATCTAGACATTGAATCTGATATATACGTGTGGCATTTTCGTTTCATTAACAGAAACTGCCAAGCAAGTTCAAGAAGTTCTATGCGGAGTTTGAAAGTTTAATGGTAAGTGACAGAGGCTGCTTTATTCTGTTCACTGTCTGTATTAATCCAATTTCTGATTAGTTGAATTTAAGTTCTCATTTCAGAAATTTTATCTGTCCTTGTATGACTTTAAGAAGTTTATGATCCTGGTTTAGTACTGCTAAAACAAGCATGTCTTACTAATGAATGGCACCCTCAGGAACTAACTTAAAGAGGACTTATGTCCCACATAAGGTCAATTTGTGTAACTAAGAAAAGCAGTGTAATAAGATCCTTTCCATCAAGCACAGGTTGACTATGTGTTTGAAGCTGCATTTTCCTTGGCTTACCAAAATTATCTTTCCCCATTGCCTGGGACGTATTAGCATACAGAAAAGGTATGGTAGGACTTGGCAGGAATGATGGATTGGTTTCAGAGTGAATAAGTCAGGACTGGCTACGCAAGGCAAAGCACAGTGTGACCGAAGCTCCCAGGAAGGATAAGGGGCTTCAGGAGGAAGGGATGCTCAGGGTTTAGGTTTGTTTATGCACTTTGTAGTTACTCTCAAAGGGAACCCCTACCCTGTGCCCCTGCAGGTAGAGTTCCCTTTCACACAAAAAAGGGAACCAAATGCAAATTATTTTCATGCCACACATGAAGCTCTTTTAAAACAGAAATCATTTCATTTAACTAAGTCTTTCTTTTGTAGCGACGCTTGATTTAAAAATACCAGATGACAAGGCTGGGCGTATTATGGAGGTGGAAGGGCAGTATTTGGGTTGCTAGTCATTAACCAGCATCTCTTTGTTTCTCTTGAGGACCCTTCAAGAAACCACAGGGCCTACAGGCTGACAGTGGCCAAGCTGGAGCCTCCTCTCATTCCCTTCATGCCCTTGCTCATTAAAGGTAAATCCTAAGAAGACACACGGACCAAGCAGGTGTTGAGTATTTGGGGAAGAAAATAAGCAATGGACTAATCAGATTGATCTCTTTGGGAAGAATAATCCGAGCCTTCCTTTTCTACCTTCTTCATCATCTTCTCCCAGCCCTGACTTTTCTAAAAGGGTTGGGAAGATTAGCAGAGGAACAGGGCTCGATAATTTGGAAGAGGTGTTAGTGAAACAGAGAGTTAGTTTAGAAATTTTACTTAGAAAGTTAAACACCTAACATAAAAGGATCTATTATCAGCCTTTTTCAACTGCAGTCTTATGCAAATGTACCAGCATAATCTAATGGTGCTATTGTGCTTTCTTAGTATGACATATTTCGGTTAGTGATTAGAATGTGGCTTTTATTTCTATACAGATATGACATTTACTCATGAGGGGAACAAGACATTCATTGACAATCTAGTAAACTTTGAAAAAATGGTACGTACAGTATTATAACCTTAACCACAATGTTTTTTTAAGTAAAATTTGCATTTGTACTAATAAAGGAAATAATTTCCATATATACTGCCATGTTAAAAAAGGTAGTTATGCATAAAGGAGTTTTGAAATATTTGGTTTAAATTGGCTACCTATTTTATTCTGTCAGGTCTCTTTTGTGAAATTGAATAGTATTTGTGCTGCAGCTCCCAGCAGCAGCTAGCTTTTATGCTGTGTGTTCCGTCCGTGGCTGCCTGTTGCTAAAATGCACGAATGTTCCAGAGTGAGTTCCATGTTGTTATTTTGTTATAAGGTTTGCGGAGCTAGACTGCCCCAGGATGCCTTTGAAATGTTGATCTGACAAACCTGGCCATAGTGCATGCAGGTAAAAGGCAACTCTATAGCAGGTCTTTATTATGAAGTATTAATCTAAACGTGTATTGCTTATCCTAGTAAAGTTCACTCAAGTTCAGAGCGACAACTTGAAAGAGCATTATAGCCACTGGCACATAATTAATACGTCCATCACCTCACCCCATCTTACTCCCTCCACCCCACCCCCCACCCCCCAATGCATACAGCAGCGTTATCTCGCATTGGTTACTTGGCAGTTTATTTTCTTATATTCTGTGAAGCAATAATAGCAGGTCATGCCAAAATCTTTTTTTAGCTACATAGTGCCTGTTAATGGAATGATCCATTGTCTTCTGAGTCCTTTGGCTGCAATCTGGAGGGATGGGGTGTTACAGTGTTTGTCTCTTTGTGGGTGAGCATCTGCCCTGGTGTATGATTTGCAGTGGTGAATGTGGCACTGAGGAGAAACTGAGAACTTGGAGTTCAGGAGACATGAGGCTCAATTCTCAGCCACATAACTTTATGGCTGTGCTTTAACTTCTCTGTGTGTCAGTTTTCTCAGCAGAAAGTGGGGATAATACCTGCTCTGTCTATCTCTTGTCATTGTTGGTAGATCCCTGGTAGGTAAGCCATAAAGTGCTATAGAATTCTAATCAGAAAACCATTATTCTAATTGTTCCTTAAAATTCAGCTGAGATGCGGTACACTGGTGGCGCAGTGGCAGAATCTTGCCGGCTGTGCTGGAGACCCGGCCTGCTCGATTCCCAGGGCCTGCCCATGTCACACACACACAAAAAAATCAGCTGAAACGTGTGGCTCCAGAGAATTTGAATCACCCTGCAGTATCCTGTGAGAATCAGCACCATTCAGCTCTGGGATTGAGTTTATTGCAAAGTCCACCTTGGTAAAGAAGTACAGCTATTGCTGGGTGCCTAGCTCCCCATCTCTTAAGCTTCTTAGGAAACAGCACATGAAGACAAATATTTTCTTAGCAGTCTTCTCCCCACCAAGGGTGGGGTATAAACATCTCTAATACTGGGTCAGTTTAGCAATTCTTGGATAAAAACATTCTTTGTATGTAAAAAACATTGTTAGCACAGAAGATTAAGCAATTTCCCTGATTTCTCAATGGAAAACCTGTTTTCCAGAAGTTCGTTGCCAGATAAAATGAAAGATTAAACAAATGGGTAAAGAACCTTCCAGATCGTTGATGCAGAAATGCAGGCTAAGGTGTGGCTAAGCCAAACATATAATGTAGACATCAGAGTTTCCTAAAGAGCTGACTGAATTTTAGAACCGTTGATCATCGAAGCTCCCTAAACTAAACAAACAAGAACAGCACAGGTATGCAAAGCTAACCACTGTTTGGCTTTGCACACTTTGAGAGAAATTGTTTCATCTGGGTTTTCTGATCTTGGCCTTGTATCTACAACTTGCAGAGGAAAAGTCAAGATGATATTCAGTGGATATTAGGAAAGTCCCCCCTCCCCATTTCTACACTTTATGTCCCCACAGTAGTGAGGCAAGAAATCCTTCACATCCTACTGTTAGAGAGAGTCCAGTTTTGCTTAAAAGCAACTGAATAGTTAAGATAGCAGCAATTCCACTGCAATAATAGGAACCTAAATTAATGACGGCTTAAACGGAATGAGACTATTTCTTTCTCGCTTAAAATGCCAAAAAGAGTCTTATTTCCAGGCCACTTTCTCTCTCCGTATTACCACCTGTGTGGTCCGAGGTGGCTGACCCCACGGGAGAGGGCGGCTTCTTCCCCTTACAGACATAACTTGGAAGTTGCACTCATCACTTTGCTCACATTTTATTGGCCAGAAACTTAATTACATGAAAGGAAAATTAGAAAATGTAGTTCTTATTTTGGGTATCCATGTGCCCCACTAAAAATTCGGAAAAGAGAATGGAAGAAAGGATACTGGAAGAGTACTAGTAGTTCTCTTCTTCAGCAACTTCAGAGCTTTTATTTCATTTGATAAGTCATACCATGAGAAAAGTTGAGGATGGTCCTTCCACGAGTTAATGTTACTGGAAAAGGAGATGCAACATCAAAAGGATTTGTTTATGCTTTCCCAGCCTGAATTGGACCAACCTGGCACTTGTTGCCAGTTTTCTAACATTTTCTCCCCATAGACAAGCCCACCGATGCCCCATACCACTTACTTATACCTCCCAATAGTGCCTGCTGTTATCACCAAGTGTCTTGGAGAAGGATACATCTTATTTTTTACCTTAATGAAAAATGCTTGCCAGTTGTTCATCAGCAACGCCAAGTTGGTGAGCAGAACTGGCAGCCTTGGTGGGGGTGGGATGCTGTGTCCCACAGAGAGAGCCCCTGTCAGGGGCAGAAGTCACCAAGGTATCTAGGAGCTCAGGCACCTTTTCTTAGAGACAGCATTGCACACTCATAGCAAACCACTGTGCCAACCCCTAAATAATTTTATTTTGAACCTCTTCACCCTTGAGGTATGAAATGAGGATTAGAGAATTTGTTGCATATTAGTTTTCAGGATTTATGAGTATGAACAAAGGGGGATTCACACTCTGATCTTTATGGGAAAAAAAAGAGGCAGACATTCTTTCGTTTGGGGAGAACATAAAGGGGTATTCAAAAAAAAAATGTTTGAATAAAGCCCTTAGCAGCTTTCTATGGCATACATGAATATTTATAACATTTAGGAGGTAGACTAGGAATGGATTAGAGGATAATATGCTGGCCGCCTGCCACTATCCCAGACTGCATAAAGCATGCTGATAGGCACAGTTGCTACTGTATTAGGCGGTTGGGTCTATTTCAGCCATATCCATATTTAGGTTTATTTATTTATAAATGTGATTTTTTAAGCTAGTCATTTTATTTGGAATGAGAAGCACGGGGCAAACATCTATAGGCACTGGAGGCACTACCAGAAGCTAATTCATTAAAGAAGAGCAATGTTTTAAATCATTTTTTTTTGCATCCCTAATAATGGCATTAGATAATTAACAAGTCTTTTTTAGCAACAATCATATTATTACAATATTCATGGAGAGAGCACTGGACTTGTTATCTCAAGCTATGGAAAAAGCCTCCAAGTAAAAATATGAATGTTTAAATCTACCCAATTCTCAGACCTCTCTAACACAAAAAGGAATCTACTAGAGTTTGCTTTCTGTATATACAGATTTACAGACCGGGCTAAATTCAGATCTTCCAAAGGGTAGACTTCAAAGCAGTACAACACATGTGGAGGCAAAGGACTGTACCAGGTAATATGAAGAAATCCAAAAAAGTAGTCCATGGCCTTTAGGAGATTACAAAGTTGGAAAGATAAAACATGAATATATGAGATATGAAAATCAACAAAATATGTAAAACTCATTCACAGTATGAGTCAGAAAGCACAATAAAGGGAGAGAGAACTTCATGCAGATGCACCAGTAGAAAATAAAACCATGTTAGCTACAATAATATAATAAAATCCAGACTTGTCACCTTGAGCACCTCCTCTCTCTCATACCTCATTTTCTCTTTTCTCAGCCCAAGTTGGTGAGACTGGCCTTCTTTTTCATTCATGCCTCTGGACCTTTGCACTAGCTGTTACCTTTGCCAGGGATGTCTGCCCCTGGTCTTCTTTCTGTCTCCCCCTCGTTGCTCAGGACTCAGAACATGTGTCCCCTCCTCCAGGGTGTCTTCCCTGACCATTATAACGTGGTTCCTCTACCTTCTACCATCAGCATTCTTCTGTTGGGTGAATCCTGCCTTGAAAGCTGATTTAATGATCAGCTTTATTTGCTTATTTAATGATCTTCTTTATTTGCTTATTCATTACTTATTTGCCCCACTAGAAAGTAAGTGCCCTGGATCAAGGATCGTGTCTATTTTGTCCACTGATATCTTCCTACTACCCGGGAAGGTGTCAATACATAGTATGTGTACAAGAAATACTTGTTGGTGAAAGAATAACCCGATCATATTCCAGGGTTGGACTTAGTGACAAAGGTGTTGCTGACAGGACGATGCGAGAATTAAGACAGACACAGATTTCTGAAATTTGGAGCAGGGGACTCTTGAACTTCTAGAGCCAAGAGCCCTTTGCTAGTTTTGCTCCAGCTATTTATTAATGGTTACTTCAAAAGGCAGGAGAAAGTAACATCAAGTTAATCTTTAATGTTAATTACAATTACACCAATATGTAAAATACAAGAAAATGTAAAACCTTTTAAGCTAAATTGTTTATCTGTGAAACTCTTCAAAGAATAGCACATTCTAGCCCCCAGCCCTTTTACCCTTCAAAGCTTCCTTGTAGGGGACGAGCCCCCTGCGGTGTTCTAAGGAGCTACAGGACCCAGTGTTCCTGGTCGGTCGCTGTCTCAAGGTTTAACCTGAAGTTCAAAAGGTCTGTTTTTCCCACACATAGGAAAGTCTTTAAATATATTTTCAGTAATAAAGATATTCTCCTAAAGTATTTTCTATTTTATTAGAAAATCTGATCAACCTATGTCCCAGAGCCGTATGCATATGTGAGAATTTATGCCTCTCTTCCTCACTGAGCATTATTCTGTCTGCCATCCTCACTGTGGCACTAACTGTGTCTATTCTACAGTGTCCTTCCCTGAGAGCAGAGATGCACAAAAAACAGCCTGTCCCTGGTCATGTCCCCATGCTGTGGGCATCATCCATATGTTATACACATGTACCTCTAGGTCATATGCGTCTTGGATATCAAAGACCCATAGCTGGGGGGAGAGCAGGCTTCTTTTCTAGAACATATACAGTGAGGGCTGGTTCAGCATCTGGACCCGCTTTGTCTCGGTCCAGACTGTGCACTTAATTCCACTTGGTTGCTATCAAAGGTATAGTTTTTGTAAGGGAGAGATTACATATTTCTAGGTCTTGCAGTGAAAAATTCTTGTCCTGAATATATAAGGGTCTAAGTGAAACAATCTGATGGCATAAATGCAGCTTTATACATGCTAACATTCACGCTAAGCAAGAAGTCATTGACAGAAGTCTTATACATGACAGGTATCTGGAGGGGTAGAATCAAAACAATAGGGGCAAAAATAAAAGAAAGGGAAAAAAAAAGCCTGTGTGGTAAGCTTAAAGAACAAGGGTGATCTCAGGAGGCAATAGAAAGACAAAAGCTGCTTGGGGCAGGCATTTAGAAGAGGCTTGAATCAGGGAGCAGCTCCTCAGAGCGCGAGGAGCAGAGGCGGTGGAGCCCAGTAAGAGGAGAGCCGGTTCTGGCAGTTTTCTGTGAATGGGAGATGAAGGGAGTGGAGCAGCTTAAGGTGGGGTTGCCTGGAGGGCTTGCCAGCCTGAATTTAAGAAACAGACCTGAAGCCACTCCTCTTCAGTGGCAGAGAACTAAGGAGGGGCTTGGACTGGGGGACTAGAGGCAGTAGGGAGCGGCAGAAAAAGCTAGAGACAGCTGGAGAGGCCTGATAGTTCATGCACACGTCTGGGCAGGAGTGAAGGTGTGCTTGGGCAGCCCGAAGGGGAGGGCGCCACAGGAGTATAAAAGGGTAAGGCCCAGGTTCCAGGGGCCCAGTCTGAGAATGGGGTGCTTCTCACATCTCACTGGATCCAAGAGGAAATGTGTGGGGGTGGGGAGTGGATCCTCCCCTCAGGGCTGGAGTCCAGAGAACAGGTTGCTGCTTACTCTGGACAGCTTCTTTGTGCTGATCACTTTGCAGCTCAGGAGCCAGGATGGACATCTGCTTCTGAGTCTCTCTGTTTTCAGACAGAGAGAGAAATAACTACATGAGGGTAGTCGCGTAGAGTCCTTCACTTGCTGCCTCACTTCTTCCAGTTTGTGCTTCCCTCCAAGAGCTGATGTCTTAGTGGAACCCATTGGCTTTCTCCGGGCCCTTCTAACAGCCCTGGAGGTCAGGAAGGGCGTGGACACATTAATTTTTGCAAACAAGCCCTAAAGACGCATTCTTAGAATCAGTCCCCTGAAAAAATGATGACTTTTCTGAAGTGCGGCATGTAGACTCTCAAAGGGGATCCTGGCATTACTAACTGAGGACTATTTTCTTGATTAGGGCCTTTGAGAGCAGAGTCTCATGAAGGGGGAGATTCTCAACAAAGGGTTGGGGGCATATCAGACTCAGTGAAGGTGTGGCAGGGGGTTTCAAACAGTCCACCTGCAATATTTGGAATACCTTCGAAAGGGGATCTACAGTTACCCCTGCATTGAGAATCGCCGTCTTAATGTGAATGCATTATAAACCTCAGGTTCGCTGTGAAGGGAAAAAAATAAGTGAGAGTTCCTGCTTTGGGGTAATCAGGCATCTTCCCACTGGCCTGGTGTTATGGAAGGCTGCCCAGCCTGCCCCAGGCAGGCCAACATGCTCTGGCAGGATGGCGAAGCCTAGGATGCAATCTTGGGCTTTATCCCTGTCTTGGCAGTTAGAAAATGAAGCCGACATCTCTTTGACCTTAGTTTCTGCCTACTTAAGTGAGAATACCAATGAATAAAAGGCCACCTGCCATCAAAAAATAATATGAGGCATAAGTTTGTGGAAGAAAAGAAAGACTCTTACTTAATAGATAGATTTTAGCAGAGATAAATGTAAAATTCTCCACTTTGGTAAAAAAATCAATTGCACATCTACAGAGTGGGGAAGCAGCATCCAAACAGCAGTTCAGTGAAATGAGCTGAGAGGTTTAATTTATTATTAACTTAACAGATATAAGTAATACGATTTTTTTTAATTGGTGACTTAGATGTATTGGATTGGCTAGATAAAGGAAAGAAGATTAATATTTCTTCTGCATGCTGTGATTTTCTTAGTCTAGGGTACCATACCAGAGATTGTCCAGAAGAGATGTGGAACTGTCTTAAGAAGAATTGTTAAAGAAATTGGGAATATTTAGACTGAACAAGAAAAGACTTGGCGGTGGGAGGAAGTCCATAATAGTTGCCTTCAGAATTAGTTTCTTCAGTATTTAGTTCCTGTTCAAAAGGAACTAAACTGGTTTGTCATGGCTCCAGAGGCCAGTGCTAGGACTGATGAGAGAAAGCAAGAGGGAGAAGCACTTTGACTCTAACAATGAAATTTCTAATAGGTTTAAAATTGAAAAGGGTAGTCTTTGGAGGTACTGAGTTTCTCCTTGCTAGATGCATTTCAAACAGAGGGAAGCCCCTGTTTATAGGCAGGCTGTGGAAGGCGAGGAGATGATTGAAAGTGGTTGATCACTTCCAGAAAAGTGCCTTGGGGTTGATGGAGTTGATAGTACCATTTAAAATATTTGCTTGTGTCTAATGAGTGCCGAAGGGATGAGTTAAAACATCAAGCTTGGCACTTCTTTGGCTTTGTGAAAGCACCCTGTAACTTCGCATTGATCGCCAATGCCAGTGGGGTTCACACACTGCTACTGACAGTCTATACCATTGCAACATTATTATGTAGACCTCACAAAGCAAAATAATGGACCTTATTGCAAAACCAGATTGGGATTTCAAAGTTATAACTGAAGTTATCTTTGAATACAATTGAAAAGGATACATCAAAATTAAAATCATTGTTAAAATTAATCAAAGATTTAGAAAGGTAGAATGAACTCCAGAGCTGAATATTACTGATTTAAACAATTGTTCTCACATTTTAAACTACATAATGAGCTAAAAATTATGAAGCCTCAGAGTATAGCTATGAAGAGTAGCCTACAACTGAAATCAGAATGAAATGTTTTAGCTTTTAAAACTAAAAAGCAGAACAATTACTTTCTACAAAATGGTATACGAAAAGGTTTCTGACCCCTGCTAATTGTTTGATTATTCTTCAGAGGGGCATACTGGCAGCATTTCCCAGGGTTTTCCGTAATTACACTCCATTCAATATCTGAAGAATTGTAATAATCCTACATGGAATATACTTGTGCCCTTCGGATGCAAAGCCTTTAGAAAAGTGAAAAAACAACTTAAAGTAAATGAGCAGGAAAATTATCGTAGTTACTGTTTATTCTAGGGCTTCATATATCAGAGGCTAATTATACATTGTATGTTACATTTTCTTGAAGGTATTTGTAATACATTTCTCATGATGCTCAATAGACGTGTGGGTCTTAAGATCCTTCATGAAAGTGAAGTTCAAACTTTTCCGATTACCTCTTTGTGTATGTGCAATTATCCAATACAGACACGTGTGACGTGGTGCTTGCCAGTCCTCAAAGCACTAGTATTCAGCAAGGTATTATGAAAACTCACTCACATACATTTGTAAGGCTGTGACTCTCCTATGACTACTTTTCCTGCCAAATGAGTCATTTTTTTCATTTTCTATACTTTAGCAAGCCAAGGGTCCAAGAGAGAAGAAAGTAAGGACGGGAATTCCTTAACTGTTCAGAGATTGCAGAGTCTGTCTCTGCATGGAGCCTTTGTAATGCTCTGCTCATGCTCAAATTAATAGACTGAGAGAAAAAATATGGAACTATAAAACCTTACCATTGGGGAAGCCCCTGATACTGTGTCAAACATTAGGGACACCCAAATCAATAGGCCAAACCCTTTATCTTTTTTTTTTAATTTATTTTAAAAATATTTTTAATATAAACAACGAACAGATATTCTTGACATACAAACATTCTTGACATGGTTACAATCAATGGCTCACAATATCATCACATAGTTGTGTATTCATCACCATGATCATTTTTTTTTAACATTTGCATCTCTCCAGCAAGACAGAAAAAAGAAAAAACTCATACATGCCATACCCCTTACCACTCCCTCTCATTGACCACTAGTATTTCAATCTACCCAATTTATTTTAACCTTTGTTCCCCCTATTATATTTTACTTTTTATCCATATTTTTTTACTCATCTGTCCATACTGCAGATAAAAGGAGCATCAAGCAAAAGGTTTTCACAATCATACAGTCACATTGTGAAAGTTATATTATTATTATACAGTCATCTTCAGGAAACATGGCGATGGAAACACAGCTCTACAGTTTCAGGCAGTTCCCTCTAACCATTCTAATACACCATAAACTAAAAGAGGATATCTATATAATGTGTAAGAATAACCTCCAGGATAACCCCTTGACTGTATTTGAAATATCTCAGCCACTGACAATTTATTTTGTCTCATTTCTCTCTTCCCTCTTTTTGCCGAGAAGGTTTTCTCCATCCCTTGGTGCTGAGTCCCAGCTCATTCTAGGATTTCTGTCCCACGTTGCCAGGAAGGTCCACACCCCTGGGAGTCAGGTCCCACATAGAGAGGGGGAGCAAGCCCTTGATCTTGAGGCTTGTTCTTGTGAAGTTATGTATGTAGTGAAGAAGCTTAGACTGCCTACAGTTATGCCTAAGAGTTACTTTGGAGGTCTTCTTTTCTCTCAGATGTGGCCTCTCTCTTTCTCTAAGCTCAACTCTGCAAGTGAAATCAGTGCCCTCCCCCTTGCATGGTGCATAACATCCAGGAATGAAAGTCTCCTTGGCAGCATGGGAGATGACTCCCAGGGATGAGTCCAGCCCTGGCACTATGGGATCAACAATGCTATCCTGACCAAAGAGGGGAAAAAATGTATCACAAATCACATATTACTGGCTGAGAGAGTTGAAATAGAGTACAGAGGCTACTCTGGAGGTCACTCTTACGCAAGCTTTGTTAGACTTTGCTACCTATCATAACCTGCTGTGCTGGTGTAAAAGGATGTTTGTACCCTAGAAAAACCATGTTTTAATCCTAATACCATTATGTAAAGGCAGCTGTTTCTTCTAATCCCTATTCAGTACTGTATGTTTGAAACTGTAATGAGCTCATCTCCCTGGAGATGTGATTTAATCAAGAGTGGTTGTTAAATTGGATTAGATGGAGGCATGTCTCCACCCATTTGGGTTGGTCTTGATTAGTTTACTGGAATCCTATAAAAGAGGAAACATTTTGGAGAAAGGGAGATTCAGAGAGAGCAGAGCAGAATGACATAGTCACGAGAAGCAGAGTCCACCAGCCAGCAACCTTTGGAGATGAAGAAGGAAAATGCCTCCCGGGGAGCTTCATGAAACAGGAATCCAGGAGGAGAAGCTAGCAGATGACACCATGTTTGCCATGTGCCCTTCCAGATGAGAGAGGAACCCTGACTGTGTTCACCATGTGCCTTTCTAGATGAGAGAGAAACCCTGAACTTCACTGGCCTTCTCGAACCAAGGTATATTTCCCTAGATGCCTTTGATTGGACATTTCTATAGACTTGTTTTAATTGGGACATTTTCTCGGCCTTAGAACTGTAAACTAGCAACTTATTAAATTCCCCCTTTTAAAAGCCATTCCATTTCTGGTATATTGCATTCCGGCAGCTAGCAAGCTAGAACAGATTTTGATATCAGGAGTGGGGTGCTACTGCTGCAGTTTGCAAATACCAAACATGTTGGAATGGCTTTTTAAATGGATAAGGGAAAGATTCTGGAAGAGTTGTGAGAAACTTGATAGAGAAGGCCTAGAATGATTTGAAGAGACTGTTAATAGAAATGTGGACTCTAAAGACACTTCTGATAAAGCCTTAGACAGAAATGAAGCACATATTATTATATACTGGAAGGAAAGTGAACCTTGTTTTAAAATTGCAGATAATCTGGCAAAGTTGACTAGTGGCTTTGGCTGGAAGGCTGATTTTAAAAGCCATGAACTTGGATATTTAGCAGAAGGGATCTCCAAATTAAATGTCGAAAGCACAGCCTGGATTCTCCTCACAGCTTATTGTGAAATGCGACATAAAAGAGATAAGCTGAAAACTGAAGTCTTGGGTACAAAGAAATCAGAAATTGATACTCTGGAAAATTCTGGGCCTCCAGGAAGGGAGACCCCAGAGAATAGTGTCCCACATGAGGATTTGGCCAAATGTGAAACCAGCCAGCCATTTCAGAGAAAGCCAGGATCAGACATGGAGTTATCCCGGAAGGATTTGTGGAAACTCCTTATGTCTGATGGGCATGATCCAAGGCTACTGCTTGGAAAGCCAACAAGAGTGTTGCGGGATCTGTATAAAGAGAGCCACTGCAGATCAGAACTGAGAGGGACAGGAATGGACACAATGAAGGAAAAATAACTTCAGAGGTAAAGCCATGGAGGCTGAGGTCTGAAGTCAAGAAGCCTCGGGCCAGGAGAGCGGACCCACCGAAGCCCGTGGAGAGGGTGAGCTTACCCCAAAGGCAGAGGATGGGCCTTCCACCTCATTGCAGTGGAAGAGTCATGCCGCCTCAGGCCTTGGAGAGGGTGAAGCACATTGGGGTTTGGGGAGAGCCTGGCTGCCACCACATGGAAGGGTTGAGCGTGTGCCCCAGAGATGGCAGAGAGCCTGGGTGCAGCTCCGATGCTTGGAGAGGGTGGAGCCAAGAAAGAGGTGGTCTCCCCAGTGTCCCACAAGGTTGTATTTGGAGAGAGGCAGGACTCTGCATAGGCCCTTGGAAAAGGTGGAATAGTGGCAGGGCCACTGTCAAAAGCCCCTAAGATAAATTATTCTCAGACTTCAAAATCTAATGGACTTTACACTGCAGGTTTTTGAAACTGCTTGGGTCCTGTGACCCCTGTGTTCCTTCCTCCCTCTATGGAAATGAGTATATGTATCCTATGAATGTTCCTCCTTTGTATGTTGGCAGAAAATAACTGGTTATGAGTTTTCAAAGGTCCAGAGACAGAGGAGAATTTCCTACCTGACTTTGTTGAGACTTTGTACTGGTTTTAGCCTTGTATTGCATTTGATTGTTACTGAAATGCTTTAAAGTTTTCTGATATTGGATAGAATGAATGTATTTTGTATATAGGAAAAATATGTCTTTTTTAGGGTCCAGAGAGTGGAATGTGCTAGTTTGAAATGATGTATGTACCCTAGAAAAACCATGTTTTAATCCTAATCCCATTTTGTAAAGGCAGTTGTTTCTTCTAATCCCTATTCAGTACTGTATGTTTGAAACTGTAATGAGCTTATCTCCCTGGTGATGTGATTTAATCAAGAGTGGTTGTTAAATTGGATTAGATGGAGGTGTGTCTCCACCCATTTGGGTGGGTCTTGATTAGTTTACTGGAATCCTATAAAAGAGGAAACATTTTGGAGAAAGGGAGATTCAGAGAGCAGAGCAGAATGACATAGTCACGAGAAGCAGAGTCCACCAGCCAGCAACCTTTGGAGATGAAGAAGGAAAATGCCTCCCGGGGAGCTTCATGAAACAGGAATCCAGGAGGAGAAGCTAGCAGATGACACCATGTTTGCCATGTGCCCTTCCAGATGAGAGAGGAACCCTGACTGTGTTCACCATGTACCTTTCTAGATGAGAGGGAAACTCTGAACGTCATTGGCCTTCTCGAACCAAGGTATCTTTCCCTGGACATTTCTATAGATTTGTTTTAATTGGGACATTTTCTCGGCCTTAGAACTGTAAACTAGAAATTTATTAAATTCCCGTTTTTAAAAACCATTCCATTTCTGGTATATTGCATTCTGGCAGCTAGCAAACTAGAACACCTGCCAAACCCCAACTTTAAAACCATTCCTGCCAATCCTAAAGAACACTTAGGGCA
Organism: Tamandua tetradactyla; assembly: GCF_023851605.1. Classification (NCBI taxonomy): domain Eukaryota; kingdom Metazoa; phylum Chordata; class Mammalia; order Pilosa; family Myrmecophagidae; genus Tamandua; species Tamandua tetradactyla. Next base: position 144,871,382 of record NC_135329.1, read on the forward strand.
TTTATATAAGATGCTACAAAGGTTGTATGCACTAGGGTAAATTTCTAGAAACCTACAACCTCCAGATGAGTCCCTGGACCAGTAAGTCCTGAAATGTAGAGGGGCCAGCCTCTCCAGAACATCAACTAGTCCCATTCCCCTATCCCATATTTTAGATAGCCCCTTCCAACATGAAAAAGTTAGAATGGGCATAGCCTAAATACCCCTAAAGAGTGGGATAGGAAGATCAAGGGTGATGGTAGATTCATACAGAGAAGGTAGATTTTAACAAATGAATATGATTGCTGAAACATTGATTAGATATTTCTGATAATCTTTTCATCCTTGAGAAAGATCAAAGGTGAGGGTGGAGTTATACAAAGAAGGTAGGGCCTAACAAATGAGTATGAGTGCTGAATTATTGAACTGATATTTCTACTGGTCTCCAGTAGCTTAGAGCAGCTAGAAGTAAAAACCTGAAATTGTGGAGTTGTAACCCATACCAAACCCTGAAATCTGTTGCAGTGTGCTTTGAAATTTATTGCTTTTTGTTGTTTGTTGTTGTTCACAAAAAAGAAAAAAAAAGTCGACTGTGATAACAAAAAAATTAATTGTAATAAAAATCAGAACGAATGCTTACAAATGTGACTGTGGTGGAAAATGAAAAATAAAATCAAAAGAATTAATAGAAAAGAATTAATCCACCGTCTCTGTAGGGCACCCTTTAAAGCCTGGCCAGTGAAGGTGTACTGAAACAATAATCAGGGAGTAGGGCAGGGGGAGGTGAGGGGCCCAGCTGCTGTTAGAATACCAAGAGTAAGAGATACTGTCTTCGTTAAGGAATGGTTCTTATGTCCTGCCAGTGTTTTTGCTCATGGGTTAGGGGCTTCCATTTTTGTCCCTCATTTATTTCTCTTTTCTTGTTTTGTTTCTAACTAAAGTTTAATACAGCACAAAAGATTCCCTTTTATGTCTTTATTGCAAAAGTCTTTCTTGCAAAACTTTACAAAGAAATTAGGAGCAATTAATGACCAAATTAACAAAAGTTCAATAAATTCTTTTCCATCCATATTATTTAATGCATCCTCATTTTTGAAATGTTTAAAAATGCAAATGACATGGAAATAGTCACACTGCAATATTAAAAGTTTTTAATAAAAATAAAATTCCATAGGCACAGTGTGACTTCAGTTTTTGAAAATATTGTTTATATATTTATATTTTAAGAATTAGAAGGAAATGTATCAAAATATTAATGTGGTTCCCTGTGAAGTGATATACAAAGTGATTTTTACTTTGTTCTTAATATTCACCGTTTTTTTTTTTTTTTCAGAAATGTACACGTTCTGTTTTAATTGAAGAGAGAGAGGGAGAGGGTGAGAGAGGAAGGAAAGGAGCAGAGGGAGGGAGAAAGGAAATAACATTAGGAATATCTAGAATTAAATAACTATCAAAATAACTAGAATTGACCTGAAAACACACACTCTTGCTGAACAGCTGAAAGATTAGAAAGGTCAATAAATCTGTAGTGTGTAGGAAACATTCATAGGTAGAATATTTTGATTATGCCTGTACAGTCAACTTAATTTAATATCTCATTTAGGAGTCCTAACTGTTTAAATTAGGAACTTGACAAGCTAACCTTCTCCATATTAGGATAGTTAGAAATTTTCTTACAGATTCATTCCTCTGCCCTCAATCAGGGATGGTGAGTATTAGTCCTGAGCAATAAGGTAGAGTCTTAGGAGTGGCATCTGCTTTTTCACCTTGAGGAACAAGCAAAAATGAGATTAGAGTTATGCCATTAATATTCCTTATATCAAAAATGCCTTGTATGTGTGATTGTGGGTGACTCCTTAAAGTAGTTAAGTAGGTTCTGTGTCACCGTTTGCCTCCTGATAGTTGACATACCAGAACATGCAGTTTCTCCTGTACCAAGTATTACTGCAATAAATGGTTTGTATTCCTTTTTGGGTTGTATAGTAAACTTACTTGCATTTCTATTTTTCTTTTGTTTTTATTCTTTTTAGCGCATGATTGCAAATACTGCCAGAACAGTGAGATACTGTAGGAGCCAACCTTTCAGTAAGTTGAATGCTGATGCATGTTGCAATATAGATCTTGGTGATTGAGTTCATTTTAATGAGGCTATGGAGAAACTCTAGGAGTCTGGAAAATGTTTGATTGTATTAGCGATATTTTGGACCATGAATTTTATGGGAGAGAGGCCAGTGGTTTAAAGATTTGTTGTTGTTTTAAAACTAGAAAGTAGTTCCATTGTTTTAAAGCTAGGAAATAACCATAGGAATATTATTTTATGAATGAACTGAAGAGAATTAATTTTCTGTTCCCAGCGTGGCTAGAGACAATGAAGGCATGATTGCCAACAAATCCTGCCTCAAACCAACTCTCTTTATGACTCATTGCTTGATGTTGAGAAACTCACATCAACCCCTAATGACTCAGTTCTGTCATTTATAAACTGGGGAAGGTAATATTTATTGTCTCTTAGTGTGTTGCAAGAATACATTAATGTTTATAAAGCACATTTGTAAAAGATCCCATAGCAGGAATTCATACTATATTTCTGAGTATTCCCACTGAATTTAAATTGCTCTTCTTAAATCTGAACACATGTCACAGTAACTGAAATAATGCAATCCTTTAATATAGAAATATTACTAAAAATAACAATTTTAAACTGTTGTTAATTAAGTTGCTTCACAGTACCAGATCACAGCTCTAGACCAGTGCTGGTGTGTCTCTCTTGGGTCTTAAACAGGTTGGAACTCCAGCTCCCTCAAGTTGGGCTGGGAGTGAGGCAGTGGACCCTGAAAAGCTTTGTGTTAACATCACGGTATGAGCATCTTGGAGAATTTGGTTAATTAACCCAACATGATCATTTGACACGTACATGACTGTGAGGCAACCAACACCATTCCCTCCAACAAACCCAGGGTGAAGAGGCAAAAAGGTCCTCATTTTATTAGTAAAAGTTGTTTACTCTTCCTAGCACAGGTCTGGTCCAAAGCCAGAGGTTGCTAATACAGAATACTAGATTTACTAAACATTCATTTTTAATGTATGAGGGGGAGGGCGGGGGGAGAATCCCAGGAAAAAATAATCTTGACTTACAAGCTGGTAGACCTTTAAAAAATTGATTCAAATAATTATGTCTTCTCTCATTTCCAAAATGAGAATAGTCTCACATCTCATCAACTGTTCTATGTAGGTTCTGACAGAATTAAAATGTCTCATATTTCTTCATTTTAGTAATATACTATATGTAAAAAGATGTGATCATAAAGCAGATATACAAGTGAATAGGAGAATATAAAAGCGTTATCAGTCTACCACAGAGGTTTACATTCTAGGATCCATGCCCTTCAGGGGCCTCAGGAAACTCCTGAAGTTGCATGCAAAGTTTTCTATGCCTGAAAGGCTTTATAGTGCTGAGAAGGTCCTCAAGGAGGTCCAGAACCAGAGAAGAACCCCACAAGAATATGTTTTGTTCTGTAAGCCACTTTGGTAGTAAGTCTACATTCTTCCATATCTTCTCCTGGAGAAGTGGGGGGAGGGGACTTATTTTAAAAAGTCTCCACTGCATTTGTTGTAGCTATCAGTAACTGCTTGTAAACAACAGCTGCTCAGCTCTGAAGTCAACAATCTATAGATAAAGCTATAGGAATAGCTTCTTCATAAACATTGTGGGCATATGTACAATGTAATTACAGTACATTGTACATGCAGAGTACACTGCCAGTGAGAAGCAAGGAAATTAAACATAATGTGTTCTCCAGTTCACTGTGGTATTATTTATATGTGATAATTATACTGATGAGTTTCTTCTTATAGCCTTTGTATCTTCTCTCTGCTTTTCTGTGTTCAGACCTACAGCACTCCCCTTCGCCCCTCATACAGATGGCATTCTCATTGTTTTGGGGTGTGTGGATCTAAGAGGAACACATGGGCTGCAGAAAGCAGTGTGCTGTGACAGAAAGAACACTGCTCGGAGTACAGACTCTGTCTGGTTTGGCCATTCCCGCAGTCCTTTAGGCTGGACACGCCACACTGGGGTCCCATGGGCCCCGGGAGGTTTTGTTAGGTAGAAATAGGATATTTCCCTCCTTGTACTTTGAAATAGTGTCACTGTTTAAAAATTGGTAGAATTCACAGGAAAGAAATCCAGATTTCCAATTTCTCTAGAAAAATATAAAGATCTGGAAACTTGGGGTGCAGATTCCCATGGAGCAGCAACATGTAGGACCTGAGCAGCTGCTTCTGAAGGGACTTGGGTGTCTAGTTCTCCACTGTGAGTTTTGGCTTTTCTCATTTATGTATATTCCTGGCGTGGGGAGTGGGCATTTGATTCTTTTTTCAGCCCTGGTTTTAGGGAAATCAGTTAACCTCTCTGATAGCTTCAGTTCACCTGCTTTCTTGTGGCTTAGAAGAGCATAGTAACTGGGTTTTTAGATCTGGTAGCATCAGAGAATTAGAGGCCCAGCAGAAGTCAGAACTTCAGCCCACTGGTTGGAGTTTTGTCTCTGAGTATGGGCAGGCTCTAAGAATGTAAAAGGTGCATTTCCTTTATAGGCTGGGAATCCTTTGGCACATGACTCCAGTTAGGCCAGGCCTAGAATTGTAAAGGCAAGTTGAAGTAGAGTGCAGGAGTACCGTATGCAAGAAAAGGAGGAAGCCTGGGCTTTATAAGTTCACTGGCTTGCTTCATTCTGGTCCAGGTGTTAAGTGCTTTGTCAGTAGCTAATGAAAACTGCCTTTCACATTAGTTCCCATCTAAAACAAGGAGACCTGCTGAGTGAGATACAGAGGTAGGCTGGTAAGGGGAAACAATTTAAATCTGTAACCAAGGACTATCAGGATGATACTTTCATTTTTATTTGGCACTATTTTTTTAAACATGCTATGCAAAGGAAAATGATTAAAAGAGGTGATTCTGGAAAGGAGAAGAAAATCAGGGGGAGGGATAAGGAAGATGTGACAACCAAGTGGAAATACTTCAATGAGTGTGGTATGTTGAAAGGTCTTGATGGAACCCAAGAATCTATGATAAATGTAATGAGTAGTTGGAGAAAATAAAGCTGTATCTTATATGCATATATCATGTAATGTCAATTCTGCCCTTTTCCTCTTTCAACAGATCTTGATGCAGCTCAAGCTAATAAGAACCATCAGGATGTCCGCAGTTATGTACGGCAATTAAATGTGATAGACAACCAGAGAACTTTATCACAGATGTCGCACAGATTAGAGCCTCGTCGACCATAGACATTTGAAGTGCCCAGGACACTGGTTTGTCCCCAGTCCACAATGTGTTAAAAAAATACCAATTATGCTACTACAGACTGTATTGCCACTAGAGAATTCTACAAAACAAGCAAAAACATATCCTGAGACATTTCAGGGCTGCACTCAGCTTACCAGCTACATGACAAGAGAAGGAATTGACTTGCATAAAGCTTGCACACTAGCTTAGGAATCCTGTTCATAGTCACCCTATTTCATTTCCAAGTGTGCCATCTTTGTTGAAACATAAAATAGGGCCCACATGAAGAATTTAATAGAAGTATCATTGTTAAGAGAAGTATCAAAACCCTGACATTTTTTCCCAAAGTGTTTACAGGGTAACAAACGAGAATTGATTGAGCACATCAGTGGTGATATAGTTTCATAATTTTTAAGTCAAGATCATGATATAGAGTGTGGGGTTTATGGAAGGTGTTAAGGAATCCATGTATATCCAAATTATAGGTGGTGGTCTTCTACATTCATAGTCTTACCTCTAACAGAATAGATCCCAGCCATCACACTGTAAAACATTATGGCCATTTGTATAACTTAGGGAGGACTGGTCTGTCATTTCAGAATGATATATAGAGTAATATTTATGTTTACAATGTAACTTTTTAAAATTTACAAATCAGGATTACATGCATAAGAATTCCAATAAGAAACTTCAAGGTTCTTAAAATTGCCAGCGTCAAAATAGAAAACAACATTTCAGAAGAGCACAATATGCACAAAACATTTTCAAAATTAAAATATTTTCCTGGGCATTAAAAACCTTTACTATTGGCTACAAATTACTGTTGATGAAAAAAACATATTTTCTGGACTTAAATGTTATTACAAATATCTTAATTTTCAGCAGTTGTTTTGCACTTTCAAATACACTGTAAATAGTTCATTCAATCAATGGTATAGAGTTATTTATTTGATATATAAGAGATATCGTGCCAAACAATTACTTTTTATTTATTTTGTTTAGTATGTAATTTTGGAGTACATTTTTTCCTGTTTTCATAATTAAGCTACGCTAAATGTTTAGGAATTGTATGTATGTATATCTTCTGTAAATAACATCTAATATCTTCATTAAATGGAATTGTTGACAAGAAATGGTCATGTGACTCTCAACTCTCGTAATATTGAAGGGATGACCATTTGATATGATGGGCATTGGGTTTTCAAAATCACAATCAAATTCACATACCATATGGTGGGCCACGGTGGCTCAGCAAGCAAGAATGCTTGCCTGCCATGCCAGAGGACCCGGGTTTTATTCCCGGTGCCTGCCCATGTAAAAAAAAAAAAAAAATTATTAAAAAAAAAAATAGTGTCCTTTGTCTTTAAAAAAAAAAATTCACATACCATAAAGTTCATCCTTTTAAAGTATACAATTCAGTAATTTTTAGTATGTCACAAGGCTGTACAACCATCACCACTAATTCTAGAACATTTTCATCATTTGTAAAAGAAACTCTGTACCCATTAGCAATAACTCCCTATTCCTCCCTCCTCCCAGCCCCTAGCTCCCACGAATGTACTTTGTATCTCTATGGATTGGCCTATTGTGGACACTTCATATAAATGAGATCATATTACATATGGCCATTTATGTATGGTTTCTTCTTTCATTTATATATGATTTGAAGTTTCATCCTTGTTATAACTTCTAGTCAGTACTTCATTTTTTAATGATATTCCATATGATATTTCATTATGTAGATATGCGACATTTTCTTTATCTTTATAAATCATCAGTTGATGGAAATTGGGTTGTTTCCACTTTTTGGCTATTATGACTAATGCTGCTCTGAAGGCGCATTGAATTTTAAAGCTGCCAGTACAGGACCTCATTGCCATTTCTCAGGGGATACTGATTTAAGCAGTTAGTCAACTTTTTTTTTCTAGTAAATTTTTAATGACGAGTTTCCCCAAATTCTTTAAATTCAAGACATAACTCTACTTTTTAATGTCAGCATTTCCTAGAATATGTTCCAGGCTATACTGGTCTCACGAGTTTACAGGCTGTTCCTCCAAAAACAAAACAAAACAAAACTTAACTGCAAAGCAAAAAACTAATACCAGGATGCTGAGTTCAATAAATTTGGGAAACACTGCATAATATACCCATTCTTAGAAATGATCCCCAGTGTTCATTAATATATTAAAAGCTCTGCAAAGCCCTGTTTTAATCTTTTCTTTTTTTAATGTCTCCCTACATATATGTATTTCTGTATCTATACACACACACATACAGAGATATGTGATATATATATCATAGTGAATTTTGTTCACAACATTTTGTGCGTGTATGCATGGGCCAAGAATAACCCAGGTCTCCCACATGGCAGGCAAGACTTCTACTGCTGAACTACCATGCCCTGTAATTTCCTTTAATGTCCCTCAATTAAAGCCCACTTAGGGCAATGCTAAAGCAGGCAAATGCCTGTCTATGTTCATGTACTTAAGGCTTCAAGTCTTCAAGAGCAGGGGTTTTGTTTTATTCAATTTTACGCTTCCCACCTAGAGTCATGCACAATGCCTGGAATTTACTAGAAAAAATTTTAAATGTTTATTAAATAAATCTTTCTGAAGTCATTATTGTTCACATTTCACCATGTCATAAACCTCAATATCTGCTGTAAAATTTTTGCCATTATATATTTTTCCTCTTTGAATGATTTTCAAAGGTTAACAAATGAAGCTGATGGTCCATTCCTTGGGCATCCTTCCTCTAATTAAAGAATTGCTTGTTTGCTCCTACCTTACTGTCAAGCCAGCCTCCTATTTATGACAGTCTCCTTCCCCCAATTTGCTGGCAATTGACCCTTATGACCTTATTTTAGTTTAGTTTTAACATCATTCAAAATTAATACATGTTCCCCCAACTATGTTCCCCTTGGTCTTCTAAAGGAGAATAACTATTGCTGCCTTTACTAAAGATAAGAGATTTTAATTATGTCTGGCTTCTTTGAAAATGCATTAAACTCCATTATTCAAGGTAGTGATGGAGAAGTAAAAGAATTCACACTCTAAAAATATAGAGTAGTAGCCAAGCAACCCTTCCTGAGGCAGGAGGTGCAGTTAATATTTTAAAACTTGCAAACAAGCCAGAAGAAAATGAGATACCTACAAGGTCACAAGAAGTATAATGAGGTTTGCTAGAAGATGTGAAAAAAGAAGAAAGAATGTTTTTACCAAAAGCATCTGTAGAAAATTATATATTTAAGTGATGAACATTCTTGCTTAGTAAGGTCACTGGCGGGTGTATAGGAGCTAAGATTTTCTGGCAATTTTGAATGCCTTTCAGGTTAAATAGGCTTTTCCTGAATTCAATAGCATTTCCTTCTAAGATATGAATGCAGATCAATGACTACTAGTGTGAGAAAATTAAAAAGAAGTGTCATTATCGTTTCAAATTGTGCTTATAATTCAAAAAATCAGCATAGAATATGCAATGTGGCAAAATGAACCCCTACTTTGAATAGCTTTTCTTTTGCTGTCAATCTAAAATGTGTTAAATCTCTTGCTTCTGAGTATCTTAAAGAAGAGAATGGTGTTAGATGAGCAGGTCACAGCTTCTCTGATTTATAAACTGGTGAAGAATCATTAACTTAATTAGTATTGTTGGTTGTCTTTCCATGCATTCACTCATTTATCAGCAAATAATGACAGAGGTGCTAAATGAGTACCAGGCTTTCTGTAAGTTTGGGATTCAATGGTGAGAAAAACTAAACAAGGTCCCTGTTCTCCTGAAGTTTATCATCTAATAGGGGCATCATAAGATTAATCAAATAATCACACAAATATAAATATAGAAGTGCTTCAAGGGATACACGTGGTGTTATGAGAGCATATCATAAGGGTATTTGACTTGATCTAAGGTGAAGAAATGTTACCCGTGGAAATGGCAGTTGACCTGAACTCTGAGAGATACAGGTGCTAAGCAGAAAGAACAGGGGAATGGGTTCTAAGCAGGATAAGCCATTAGCCATTGGCAGTATGATGGACTGAAAACTCACCACGGCAGAGCAGAGAGAATATGGGAGAAAGTGGCATAAGATGTGCTGGAAGAGTTCAGAAGGGCTCAGAGTTCACAATGCCTTACAAACCTTTTTTAAGGACCTTTATCTTTAATCTCAAAGCAGTGGAAGTCTATTACAGTGCTTGAGGAAGTAGGGTGCTGTGATCAGACTTTGATTTCTGATAGTTAGCTTTTGGAGGGCACAGCCACTACTTTATATTATCACACTGTCTACCCAAAGTGTACTCTCTAATTCTTTAATTGAATGATTTTATTATCCAGGCACAAAGGCAGGGCAGAGGAGTTGTAGAGTGCTGCAGTATTTAATACTGCAAGTATTAAAAAGCAGTGGTGAACTCAGATAGCAACACGCAGTCAAACGCCATCCTTCCTCCTGACTTAGCCCACACCAGGCCATATTGGACGTATCCCGTGTCTACCTGTGCCACCCCCTTGGAAAGTTAGGCTGTGTATGGCACGGCTGCTGTGAAAAAGCAATGGTTAGTGGACCCAGGGCTCCATATGTGGAGGTCCAAACATAGAGTAGAGAAGGCTCCATTTGCCACTGTGCCCTCAACTAAGCCACATCGGCCCACGTGCAATCACAGTCCAGAAACCTTTGTCTATTCTTGCTAGCCTGTTGGTTGATGTATCAGAATACTGTTGCCTGTAGTCTGATGTTAAAGGGTGGCGGGGGGGGGAATTTTAGTAACCCCAAGAGAATAAGGTCATGGGAATGGGAGATGTGTCTGCCTTGGGCTCCTTTGCATATGTCTATCAAGCAGTTAGGGAAGGTCAAGGATACTGCTAGAGCAAGCCAGGATCTTTGTCTCCAGGCAAATACAAATTTGGAAAGATGGGGAACAAAGCTTTACCACAAAGTAAAGTGAGTACAAATCACTGAGGGTTTGTGGGCACTGGCATGGATTCACCCTACAGGCTCAAGGAAGAGATGGAGACTAGGTAGAACACAAGAGAAAACTGGAGCAAAAGTTGGTAGAAAATTCTTCAGAACAAGTTTTTTCAACACATGAGACCAAAAGAGGACTAGAAGAATCCTAATAGCTACCCACCCACCTCCTTAGCCAAAGACAGATGGCAAGAGTATCCAGGGTGATAAACACAGGGAGAATTTGCTGTTGTCAGTTTGGGGCAAAAAGTGTGAGGGTCAGATTCTGATGGTTCAGTCTTGGTGAGGAGACAAGCAGCTTTAGGATGAAGAAAGGGGTTGTTCAGTGGAATGATTAATCACATCAGTGAGTTTATGAGTTGCTGAATAACAAACTACCCCCAAATATAGTGACTTAAATAAACAACCATTTATTTAGTTCATGAGCCCATGGGTCAGCTAGGTGTTTTCTTCTAATCTGGGGCAGACATTGCTGCTCTGGGATGGGCTTATACACCTGCAGTCGGCTCACTAGGTGGTCTTGGGTGGAATGGTTCATCTCTGCTGCACGTACTCTCTCATCCCTCAGTGGGCTAGACTGGGCTTATTCACTGGGTAGCTGGCACGGGATCTGAGGGAATGAGAAGATAATCAAGAGCTCTTGAGGCCTAGGCTTGGAACTGGTGCACCATTGCTTCTACCACATTCTATGGGCCAAAGTGGGTCAAGAGACCAGCCCAGATTCAAAGGGTGGGGAAATAATTCTATTTGTTGATGTGAAGAGATGCAATGTCATGTTGCTAAGTTATGGACACAGGAAAAGAGGTAACTGCAGCCATTTCTGTAAACTGTCTACAGAGTAAAGGAACCACACATGGCTGGACAGTCTGCTGCCCTTCTTTGGGGAGAGTTTTTCAGGGCCTGGTGCTGCCAGATGTTTAAAGTTTTTCTTCACAGAACAGGGAATATAGTACTTCTTAGAGAAGTAGCATAAAATAGCAGAAAGCATATAGGCATTAAAATCTGACAGATCAGGTTTTGAATCAGTCTGGGGCACCTCTACCATATGCAGAATGTTTGTGTATGTTGGGAAAAAACGCTACCCTTCTCTCTATTGGCACAGTCCCACTGGAGACATCCCCTTCAACCAGGCTTCCTTGTGTATTCTACAGCCCTGTATCAATGCTTATGGGTAGCCCTCAGCTGTGAACTTTGGCCAATGTATTTAACTTCTGTGAGCTTCCACATCTGCAAATGGAAATTGGAATACCTCCCTCACAAAGGTTATGGTGAAGACTGAGTTAAGGTATCTAAAGTGCCCAGCATACTGAGTGCTTGGAGCTCAAGAAATATTAGTGTCTTTTCTTCCTTTCTGCTTTGAGAGACCACAGCAAAGCATACTTTAAAACATTCAAGGACTCCTGAGAATCTTCAGCCAAATCAAGTATGGAAGGATGGAAAAGGAAAGAAACTTATACAGGTGCTTTGACACCAAAATGGGATGGAAGGTTAGTTCCATAGGCCTGTATGACACATGTGGTTAGTATCCCAAATTTGGGTTACATGCAGTTTTGCAAAGTTCTTGCTGCAATAATTGAGCCAGGATATTGAATTTTGTATATATATGTGCTGGTTTTGAATTTGTGGACCCCAGAAAAGCCATGCCTTTTAATCCTCATTCAGCATTGCTGGATGGGAGTTTTTAAATTATCCATGGAGATGTGACTCACCCAATTGTGGGTGGTAACTTTTGATCAGATGGTTTCCATGGAGGTGTGTCTCCACCCACTCAAGGTGGGGTTGCTTACTGGAGTCCTTTAAGAAGGAGGCATTTTGGAAAAAGCTACAGAGTCAGCAGCCTGAGACCTTTGGAGATGAAGAAGGAAAATGTCCCCAGGGGAGCTTCATGAAACAAGAAGCTGGGAGAGAAAGCACGCAGATGCTGACAAGTTCACCATGTGCCTTTCCAGTTACGAGAGAAACCCTGATTGTCATCGGCCTTCTTGAACCAAGGTATCTTTATCTGGATGCCTTAGATTGGACATTTCTATAGGCTTGCTTTAGTTGGGACATTTTCATGGCCTTAGAACACTGGACTGGCAACTTAATAAATTCCCCTTTTTAATAAGCTGTTCTGTTTCTGGTATATTGCATTCTGGCAGCTAGCAAACTAGAACAACACACAATAAAAGTTAATTGCAGTGGGACAGAAAATATTTTAAATGAAAGAGGGAGGAGAGGTGAAAATAAATGTCCCAGACTTCTCTTACCAACATTTAAAATGTTCATATTTGAAAGAGTAGATCAGAAGCTAAACCAAAGGATAACATACATTTTTTATACATAGGTCACATTAGAAAGTAGATTTTAATCTAGCCTGGCTATTCATTTAGGTGTTCAGTCTGTGTAGCCTAGAATCAATTACACAGTGTTGTGAGATCCCTCCTAAGAAAGTAGCTCTTCATTAGTAGTTCTAATCTTTCCTCCAACTAATGTTCACAAGCCATTATAAAAACCATTTTTATTTCTGGTCTCAGGAATTAAATTGTAGGTATAAACCAAAGTGTACATTAAATTAGGGATTATTACCTGTGGTACTCTATGGGAACCAGGTGATGCTGGGTCATTTTAATTAAGAATTCATTTTCAATAATAGCACAAGCAAATGAATAACATTAAATCAACACTGAAACAGCTGGAGAGGGATGGGGTAGATTATGGGAATAACCCAGAGACTCAGTTGTTTCATAGACTTAATGTGCAGAGTTCACTTGTGTATTAGGAAAAAACATCTAAGGAACAACTATATAAACTCTCTATAATAGGGGGCATAAAAATCTTTTAAGCACCAAGAGAAGACGATTGCTGCAAGAAAAAAAGAAATTCTGTACTTTGATTTAATACAGAGTTTTAAATACAATGTTTTCTGAATGTTGACTTTGTTGGAAGATAATTTTCTGGGATATACTGATTCAGTAATTGGAGCTTTTCACCTGTCAGCTCAATGGCCATGTATTGAACACACATTATGTACCAGATACATACACCCAGTATTTTGTTTTGAATACCTGAAATGAATAGTCTCACTATTTTACTGATGAGGAACTACCAAGAGAAATTAAATATCTTGCCCAAGGTCATATGCTCAGATTATGGCAATACTGGGATTTTTGAACCAGGTATATCTGATTCCAAAGTGCATTATTAACAACAAGGTTACACTACTTGCCTCTCTTTTTGTCACTAAGAGAATTGATTATGCAGACTTTTGATGCCACAAAATAAAAATAATAGAAAAGAGTTCAGGAATCAAAGCATGAGATTAATTTTGCTGAAATATTTTAAGCAAAATTAAACAAGAGATCTGAGATGCTTTTCTCTAAAGTCTTAACTCTCAGAATAGAAGTTGGTGTGTGTGCATACATATAAATCCTCATCATAAATATCCGACATATCATATGCCATATATCAGATATTTCCATAAGAAACCTTTATTTTCACTACGCACGAATCTTGAAGCACCATGTAAAGTTTTCTAGTCACCATAAAGAATCCACTCCTAAGCAGGAAAGAGCATCAGTTGTATTTAAAATGCTTTATCCCTTAAACTGAGTGGTTGGCCTATCGATTTTCATATAATTCTCTATACCTTATTTCATTAGAAAAATGGCTCTACTGAAATCCAATATGGATTTACAAATATTTTGTAGAAAAGATGAAGAAGGGGGTTTCATTAAAGAACCCCACAGTATTTCATTTTTAAAAATTCTCATTGGACATATCTTCTCTTCTTCCAGATCTTTCTTCTTTGCTATCTGTACTCTGTTCTCCTCTTTCTACTCCCAACTTCCCCCACTCCCTCAAGTTTGAAGATTATTCTTGGGTACCCTAAACTTGCCTCCTTTTTCACACAGACCATTTAATTTTCTCAGAGCTTCTATTTCAAACTTGAAAATCTCCATCTTGGCTGAGGATTAAAATATTGTTTACACTGAAAAAAACAGAAGACCCTTCTGTTACCAGGATCCACTCTCCTTAGTAGAGCAGTATAAATGAAAAAAAAAAAAGTTATAATAGAACATAGGGAAAATAGTCTTATTTAAGGTGAAAACTGACTATAGTTCCTTCTGCCTCCTAAGGGTGGATGTCATAATCCATATCATTCTTGAATATAAATAATCAACAAATGACAGAAATGTCTGAGAAAACTAGTACTTTAAAAGAAAAGAACAAAGAAAAGTAGAGAAAAGCTGACCCCAGAAGAAAGAGAAATAATTCAGGTAACTGAATAATAATATTAGGAAATTTATAGCATGTGAAAAATGATCACTAATAATATGAATAGCTAATTTTACTGAATACTTACTCTGGGCAAGCCCTGTGTTACACACTGTACCTATACTGACTTTTCCTAACAAAACCCTTATTATAATTCCCATTTCACAGATGAAGAAACTGAGACTTAAAGAGGCTAACTAACAATACACAAGGTCACATAACTCATAAGCAGTAGATCTGGTCTCAATCTAGATCTATCTAATTCTTTTTTTTCCCTATGCTATACTGCTTTAATCTTTGTTTTAAACATTCTGAAGTCCTCATTAACATTTGTCCTGGGTCATCAAATCATCAAATTTTCATGTAATAAGATGATTCACAGTTCATCCTGACTTGCTTAAGAATCTGGGAAAGGATGAGAATTTGAATTTGGTCCCCTTCTCCATATACATATACAGAAGGCTACCAAGAAGCTGAAATCCAACCCAGGACTTCAACGATAACTGTGAATTTCATTCTGTAGCAAGGTGACTACCTTAAAACTTGTTGCATCCACATTAATCAGGACCAGAAATTTGCTGACCATCTATAGATATATGTGAGGCAACCTCCCCCAGGGGCTGGGGATGTTAGTCATAGACATCAAGCTGCGTAATATGACACACTGAAACCTGTTAGAGGGGTTTATTTAACTAAGTTGTGTAGCAAAGTGATCCAGATAAACTGGTTGTATAGACAGGAGGAGGCTGGCTAATTTAGGTTGAATTATGATTACTCAACTGGGTAATTCAGTTGGTTTTTAAAAATCTAAATGCCTACCACAATGATTTAGTAAGGCTTGCTCTACATTAGCTAAGGGAAAAACAAAGACAGTTATCCAGTCATTTCTACTCTTTTATTTTTTCCTGACAAATGGCAGCGAGGGGAATTTTGACAAACAATACTTTTAGTGAGGCACAAGTGTGTTTGTATGCATACGGTTATGAGGACATGCTAGAGAATTAGCTCTGCTCTCCTCTCCTCTTTGTAGTACATTCCTTCCACTGATAGACTTCCTAATGTGCACCTACATGTATGTGATTTTACTCTCTCCGCCAGGGAACAAACTTTATCATTATGGGAAGTTAAAACCATTTCTAAAGAAAAAGTTGAAGGTGGAGAGAATCATATGGAGACATCATAAAATGAATGAATGAAAAGAATGGAGTGTATATTAGGATGGAGGAACTAAGTGAGAGGAAAGAATAGTAAAGTGTCCTCCTGAAGAATCAACTGTCAGAATCTACAAAAATTTATAGAAGACTAATTGTCCTGGATGGAAAATTAAATTTATAAAGAACCTGATTTAATGTTTTCAACCAAAGTCTCTTTAAGACTTCAGAAAATAAGAACAAAGAATAAAAAAGAGTTTTCTATAGGGAAACAAATTTTACTTGGTTTTACTCTGCCTTGTTCTTTCTAACTCAGAGGTCAATGGAATTATTTTTAACATCTAGGGCATAGGAATGTATTTTGTTTAGTTCGGGAAATTCTAAAACATAGATATTTTTCTCTTTGAATCTGATACTCAGAGCTTGATTATATTGAAAGCAAAATATGAAAGGTCTCTTGCCTTAAAAATTGGTGTTTGTTGAAAGCTCAACATGGAAAAGCTTATGTAGATTCGGCTTCTATTTCTCAATGAAAACAATGTCTTGTAACTGCGTTTTACATGTTTCAATAAAAACAATAACTTTTATTTTCTTTTATAGCACTGTTAAAACACTTTTGAATGAATTATCTCTTTTGAACTGGATAACATCCCAAAATAGATAGGAAAGATAGCAGTGTCCACTCAGAGATGGGGAAACTTAGACTCAGAGGTTAAATAAATTTCTCAAGGTGGAAAAGAAAAGATTACCATGAGATTATATTTCATTAATGCTACAGAAAATAAAATCTCAGAAGAGAGAGAAAAGCAATTATTTCCTGGAAATATTATGTAGAATCATGAAGACTAACAATGTATAATGGTTTAAAAATGCAATAAATGAACATAAGTAATGAATAAGTGGCATGTAAGAAACTTCATCTCATTGAAAATGAAAACTAGCATTATAAAAGACCTAATAAGTTGGATGTTTGACATGGAGTGAAACAAAGGCTCAATAACTCTCATTCTCTTGTTTGAATGTGGCATGTCTAAGTCTATTATAAAAAACAAAGTTACCCCAGATTCTCCAGGAGTCAAAGACTCAGTGAACAGGTCTATCTATCTATATGCCTTCCCTCCTTCCCTCCTTCCCTCCTTCCCTCCTTCCCTCCTTCCCTCCTTCCCTCCTTCCTTCCTTCCTTCCTTCCTTCCTTCCTTCCTTCCTTCCTTCCTCCCTCCCTCCCTCCCTCTCTTTTCCTTCCTTCCTTCCTTCCTTCCTTCCTTCCTTCCTTCCTTCCTTCCTTCCTTCCTTCCTTCCTTCCTTCCTTCCTTCCTTCCTTCCTTCCTTCCTTCCTTCCTTCCTTCCTTCCTTCCTTCCTTCCTTCCTTCCTTCCTTCCTTCCTTCCTTCCTTCCTTCCTTCCTTCCTTCCTTCCTTCCTTCCTTCCTTCCTTCCTTCCTTCCTTCCTTCCTTCCTTCCTTCCTTCCTTCCTTCCTTCCTTCCTTCCTTCATCCATCCATCTATCTATCATCCATCCATCCATCCATCCATCCATCCATCCATCTATCTATCACCCATCAATTATCATCTGTCTATTCATCCACACACATATACATACATCTATATATATACCTATTATATACATATATTACATTTACTTACTTATGAAAAACATCTAGAATCTATTTTTCCTATTGCATAGGAAAATAAAATATTATGGTTATAAAATAATTTTCTTAATGTAGAATATTTCTTAAATGAGTGGAAGAATATCCACTGAGAAATAAGACTTAATTTCTTTTTATTGCTGTGGGTTAAAGTACAACAATAGCTCTAACTCTGCTATTGCTGTGCATTTAAAGCCAAGATGATAACTGTATTGAAAAAGAGGGAAGAGAAAAATCAATAGATTATTGCTTCAGTGGCGCTCACAACAGTGCTGATTAGAGAACACAAATGGACTGCATAATAGTAAAATAACTATAAACTGGGTATGGATTTAAGCCTATGTTAAGACCATTCTTAACTGCCTTGTATCTTTAGAAAACATGCATGGAAATTACAACAGCAAATTAAATCTATTCAACCACAAAATTTAATACATAAGAAATAGCATTTATTAATGATCTGGAAGAGGGAGTAAATAGCATTTTAATGAAATTTGCAGATGATACTAAATCGGAAGGTGTTACAAACAACAATGTGGACAGAAGCTTAATACAAACAGACTTTAAAAAGTTATTAAAAAGCCAATGGTAGCACACAGATACACAAAAGGCAAGCAGAATTTATAAAAATATTTGTTGGAGAAATTTTAACTTGAGAAAGAATAATGCATAAGAAGTATGGATGCAAATGTCACTTCAAATGTGACCAGGATTTTCTGATTAAATAAGTTGTTAAGTCCATTTTTGCAAGGTGGTGGGCCAGTTCCTGGGATGGAGTCAGCCCTTTATTCTTCTATTTGTCCTCTAGTCAGACAGGAAGAACTGAATCACTTAGCTATAATTTTTTTGGCAAGTAAGGAGAATGAAGGAAACACAGAGACCAGACATAACGTCTGAAAATGGAAGACCGAGGAAATGACTAATGAAAACAGACAATTATGTATTGATATCATCTAATCATGTTTGTAATGAAGGGCCATGAAAAAACAACAGATACTTGAAAATCTGATAAAAAAGATGGTACTTAATTATTTATGAACAATTAAATGGAACTAATAATTCCCTTATGAAATATAATTACTGCTTTTCCAGATATCAATGATAGAAGATCTCTCCTTTTCTATCACAAACTTCTTTCCTAAATCCAAGAAATTGAAAATATTACTGGAAATCATAAGGGATGCTATTGTTGGCCTTCTTAAGACTTTTGGATGTTTGGGTCTAAGAATTTTATTTATTCAAAAAACAGCAACATGGGTCTCCTGGAGGCCCTGGTGACTTTAAGAAACTAAACAATGTATCTATGAATTTTATCAACTCACTTGGGGTAGAATATAGTTATATGGGGGTGAAAGTTCATCTCTATTATTGGATCTATTAAGGCAGGAATCTTAATTTCAGAAACTGGACTATATTCAGAACATTTTACAGTTTATATAATTATATTAAATATGCTTTCCCTTAGATTTCAGTAATCTTCTTTTTTGAATAGTCTGCCACCACACCTATGAGGAAAGCAGAGTAGAACAGTCTTGGTAGCCAGGTGTGACAATGAGAGTGGGAACCGATGTAGGAAAACCCGAGGAGAAGGTGAAGGTACTGGGAGAGGGTTCAATGGTAGAGGAACTGGAGGTGGGTCTACTTGTAGAGACACCTGGGGATTCTCCCTTCTGAGTACTTCAGTAATGCTTTGAGGTTTTCTTTTACAGATGTCTAGGACTCAGTTCTTAAACTATTAATTACTACAAAGTAGTCAGAAATTATAAGGCTAAAATCTTAAATCCTTTGAATGTCATATTATCTAAGCTGATACCAGTTCTTTGCAGGCATTAAATTGGTAAATTTTATTTCAAGAAATTAGACCAAAACATTTAAAAGTTTTGCAGAAAAATGCTAGCTGGAGGCATCTGCTAAGACACAGAATATATGGAATTTTCCCCAACTGTACATGAAAATTTTCAAGTAGATACTATAAATATTTGTTTTTTTCCATTTTTTTTTGGCAAAGGCTACATCCTTTGATGAAGAACTATAAAGACTCCTAGGTATTTTATATCCCCTTTCTTTATCAAAACTTATAAAACTACATTTCTCCCTACATACAGTATAATAAAAGAAAACAGACTATTCGATCATACAGATCCAGGTTTATTTATATCCTGACTTCACCATGAATCAGCTATGTGAAATTGAGGAAGTTACTTGGCTGTCTTGAATCTTCTTTCTTTTATCAATGAAATAAATTAATTAACTAATATAAGGTTTTCAAAATTACTAATAAAATGCCTAACAAAATCAGTGTTCTTACAGTACTAATTTCCATCCTTATTCTCTACAAGTAAATTTTCTGATAGTTAAATGTAGCTATTTGAATCATATTCCAGTTAAGAATTCAATTTCTTTTATTCATGTATTCATTTAATAAATATTTATTAATTCCTTACAAGCAACTTATGTCAGTAAGAAGTTAGGTTACACAGACATAATATAAGTGTATCTTGCCCTTAAAACTCAAGAATATGAAATGAGAGGCAAAATATCAGGGAAAAAAGAGGTGATCAAAAGTATTACAGGACTCCAAAGAGAAAAGGTTACTTCTTGAGGAGACTGGAACATTTTTACGTAAAGGGAACATTTTAGCTGCTCCTTGAAGGCAGAGAGGTAATTAGAAGGAAAGCAGGGAGTTTAGAAAGCAAGTGGTTCAGACTGACATGAGCATGAGGCCCATAAAAACGGGAGATAATGCTGGGGAAGAAAATATGTGTTAGATAATGGAGGGTTTTGAATGTGCACTAATGAGCTTGGACTTCATTTAGCAGGCAATGGGGTGTCATCAAAGGTTTCTGAGAAAAGTGTTAAGGCCCAAAGCACTTTAACAAATTCAAGGAATAAATAAACTTCTTAGATATCTGAGTAAAGATATTGTCATGAGGGAGTAATAATCATAGTGGTATTAATAGTAGTAGCAATAATAATGGTGATGGCTAAAATTTACTCATTAAGTGCAATGCACCAAGCTCAATGTTTTACTCAGACTCTCTCTATGTAGTCGTCACAATAATCCTGCAGATAGCTTAAATCATTACCCATACTGTAGGGCAGGAAAAAGTCTTGGCAAGCTTGGGCAACTTGACTTCCTTCAGGAGGTAAAAGGTGATGTTTATTTTTTTATTTATTTTATTTTATTTAAAGGTGGCCTCTTTAAGTGTTTATTCTTTCAGATCAAGCAGCTCTCAAACCTTTTGGTCTCAGAACCCCTTTACACTCTAGAAAAATCACTGAGCTTTTATTTATGTGAGTAATATCAATATTTCCATGTTATAAATTAAAACTGAAAAACTTTAACAGTATTTAAGACAGTAAACCTACTTTGTGCTAAACATAAATAACCTATTTTAATGAAAAATAACTATTGTTCAAAATTGGAGTGTCATTGTTTTATTTTTGCAATTTTTAAAAATGTGTGGCTTCATAGAAGATAAATGGATTCTCTTACCTGCTTCTACAATCAATTACAGTATCACACATCATAGCCTCTGGGAAATTCCACTGTATATGTGTGAGAGAACACAGTGAAAGGGGGAAACGGTATCTTAGTATTTTCATGAAAACAGTCTTGACCTCACAGACCCTTGAAAAGGTTTGAGAACTGCTTCTTTAGAAAGTCTAAAGATGCTTGTTGGGCTGAGAGGGAATCTGATGCCTCAAAAAGCAGTGTAATAAGGGTGCACAGGTAGTTCAGTGGTAGAATGCTCACCTTCCATGTGGGAGACCCAGGTTTGATTTCTGGACCATGCACACACACAAAAGCACTGTAATAACTCCCAGATGTGTAAATTTCCCTGGCAATATGGGACAGAACTCCCAGGATGAGCCAGGACCTGGAATCATGGAATTCAGAAAGACTTCTTGACAAAAGGAGGAAGAGGGAATTGAGACAAAGTTTCAGCAGTTAAGAGAGTTCAAACAGAGTCAAGAGGTTATCCTGGAGGTTATTCTTATGCATTATATGGATATCCCTTTTTAGTTTATGGTGTCTTGGTGTGGCTAGAGGACGGCATTGTATAATGATACAGCTTTTACAATGTGAGTGTGTGATTGTGAAAACTTTGTGTCTGATGCTTCTTTTATCCAGAGTATGGGCAGATAAGTAAAAAGAAAAAATAAGATAAAAAATAAATAAATAATGGGGGGGCAAAAAGGGTAAAAAATTGGGTAGATAGATATACTATTGGACAACAAAAGGGAGGGGTAAGGGGTATGGGATGTATGAGTTATTTTCTCTTTTTCATTTCTTTTTTTTCTGGAGTGATGTAAATGTTCTAAAAACAATCATGGTGATGAATACACAACTACATGGTGATATTGTGAGCCACTGATTTATACACCATGTATAGAATGTATGTGTGTGAAGATTTCTCAATTAAAAAAAAAAAGGTAGCATAACAAGGCAGCTGCATGGGACAAGGAAGAGAGTGCTTTGCAAGAAGTCAAAAAATCTGAGGTGTGATATCTTTCCTGGCTCTTCTATGGCTCTCCTGTGACGTCTGAGAACAGACTATGTCACACAGGTCACAAGGCTCAGCAAGGTGTCCAGCACTTGGTACATCCTTATTGAATGAATTTTGCAAGTCTCCACGAGTCTCTTGCTCTGCTCCTCCTTTCAAAGGCCTTGAGACCTATGCTCAAACAATGAGCTGGACTAAATTAGTGATTTTGAAATAATGGCCACTCATCATAGAAGGATATTGGATTATGTGTTAATGTCCCAGGGATTCAGAGTTGTAAGGCACCAATGTTGAATAAAAGGTGGTTATTTCTTAGTTATGATTCAGACATAGATTACTCACAATCTAAGACTGAGAACTGAGATAGCTAGAGAAAATGCCTAAAAGGCTTTTGTCACAGCTCTTATCATCTTAAGGGGAGAAAAGGATACTTGGAAAGCTTTTTTAATTTTAAATTGCCTTTCTTTCTGTCCTTAGAATTTATATCTGCATTCCTCTGCCCTACTGATAGCTGGTGGCAGTTCCACAATTTCTATTTAAAAGGGGCCTATTCTTTAAGCAGTATTCACATAACAAATACACTTTCTTTACTTAGATAGCATGTTGATTTTGGAGGGTGTTCATGGATGTAAGAGGGTGCTAAGGACATCCAAGCCACTCCCGTGCTGAGGGTACATCTATTTTTAGGGTGGAGGCGTTTGAAGTAGAGGAATAGGAAAACTTGATAAGAGTTGTTTGACTGGGTCTCTTTTGTTATTGTTATTTACATTATAAATTTATCCTCTGCCTAGTGAGAATTAACCAATATGCTCTCAAAAAGATTAGAAAGTTTGACAGAGCAAGAGTCAGTCTAGGGGATAGGTATTAGATTATTTATTAGTTCTGAGGCTTTAAGAAATCAGGATAGTCATAAGGAAATCAGTAGCTTGGTGAAAGAAAATCAGACTTGTGGCAATTAGTTTATCACACAACTGTTAGGTATTTATTTCAGCTATGGACAGAAACAACACACTGTAAGATATGGCCTCATGAAGCTTGCAGTCTAATTGGAAAGACAAGAGAATGCCTACCAGATTATCATTTAAGTATGTTTCTGAGACTACTATTTAGTGTTCATTGACCCTGCTGGTTTATCATTTAACCTAATAACATGGGGTATACAGAATGAAGGAAAAATGGATGGGAAGGAAGAAAACTGTGGGTAAAACATTAAGGCTTTTAAGGCATGCACTCCAAATTTAAAGCTACAGATAGTTTTACAGCTGGAACCTGTAGTGAACAGCTAATCTGAATCTATTTTGCAGAAGAGAAAATTGAGTTCAGTCTAGTAAAGTTCCCCTGCTGGTAAATGGTAGGACTAAGAAGACAGGTACTCTTGACTCTCTTCTAGTGCCATTTTCATCAAAGGAACAATTAAAGTACCTTTGAAAGTGAAATAAAATGATTGGAGCCTTCTTATACCCACCTCTTTGCTCAAAAGTCTTAGTTTCCCTTTGATGGTTATGTGAATTATTTTTAAAATTTATCTTTTTGTGGCAACATATATAAGTACAAAAAATTTGCCATTTTAGCTAGAATTCTTTGATTACCTACATGAGGAATTATTCTTCAGCATTAAGGTTTTCAACAGTTCTAGTTTTACCAAAATAGAAACCATCATAAAATTCCCAGCCCCATCAAAGAAAAAATTCAATCCTTAATCTGTATAGACTAGAACGTTTTCTCTTAACCTATATTCATCCAAGGATTCACTTTCACATCTTTAATCTATATGGCTGACTTACAAATTTTGTTTCTTTGCTGACCGCTCTTTTGAATTTCAGTCTCATACCTCAACTGTTGTCTCTCTACCTATTTTGCCTCCCATGACCTCAAACTCAACATGAAGCCAGTTCCTCTGCACACATCCCTATTTCCGTAAATGACACCATCATTCTTCCATTCACACAGGTCTGAAACCTTGGCATCATCTCTGACTTCTTCCCCTTTTCCACACCTAGCAGGTCACCAATTTTTGTGCCTCTTCCTGAAAAATGTCTCTCAATTCCATTTCTTCTTTTCTAATCCTATTTTCTACACTTCAGTCCAGGCTTTCATGATTCTACAGCCAGGCGGTAACAGCATCTACCACTCTGCCTGTGACACAACCACTCAGACTACTCTCTCTAGCGCACCTTTAAAACAAAAGCAAAGACACGAACACCTAAGTTTCTTCAATTGTAACTTTCCATGGCTCCCCAGGGGCCATAGTGGATAAAACTCAAATTCAAGATCCTGAATGACATGACCCATACCTAGGCACCACGCCTCACGCTCTTCCTCCAGAGAACGGGCTTTCCAATCAGCAATTATTTTTCTTCCCAATACTATTTCCACCCTTTGCTTACATCTGGAATGGATTCTACTCTCCTACTGTGAATTCTGCTTTGTTAAAGCACGCACCAAGAGCAGCGGTTCGGAAGCACCTACTGATGGTTCCACCGTGGCAGCCTTCAGCCATATTTCCCCAGGAATATATTTGTATACCTAGCCCTTTCCCAACTAGATAATTAAGTCCTGCAGGGAATGAAGCGGGCTCCTATCTCTTTGTATCTCAGCGCCTACCTCACAGTAAAAACTGATGAGTTGAAGGACTAGGTGGTGTTGCCACCAACAGATGTGAAAGTGAGGGGAAGACTATTCCTCCCCCACTCAGTATTCCCCACAACAGGGCCGGAGTCCTTCAAGGGCCAGCGCGCCTCCCTGGGCCGCGACCCCTCCACCCCCATCCCGGCCGCCGGCCTCGGGGGCGCGGGGCAGACCGAAGCCCTCGGGGGTGGAGGCCCGAGAGGCCCGAGCGCGTTCCTCACGCCCCGTTCCCCGGCGTGTCTGCGCTGCCGCCGGCCCACGGGCAGCGTGCCGGGCGAAGGCAGGGAGGCCTGGCCGTTTCGCGGTGGGAGGTAGGTGGTGCTGTTGCGGAGACTGTCTTCCTCATTGGCGCCGGGCGGAGAAGCGGAATGTTTAACTCCTGACTCGGGCGGAAGCGTGGGAGCCGCACGGGCCGCCGTCCTCCCGACCCCCCGCCGCCGCCCTCACCGCGCGCGGGGCTCCGCGCCCCTGGCTGCTGCTCGCTTCCCCACCTCCCACCCCCGGGAGCCAGGTAAGGGGTCAGGCTGGAGGCCGCGGAGGGCGAGAGCGGGAGGGAGGCCCGCTGCGCTCACGAGTCTTCTCGGGGTCTCGGGCCGAGGCCCTGCGGCACCCCGGAGCCCCGCGAGCCTGCGGGCGCCCCCCGATGCACCCCTCCCCGCCCCGCGACCCGCCCCGGCGGCGGTGACCTAAGCGAGCGTTCCGGCCTCTCGCGGCGTTCGCACTTCGCGCGGCCAGGAGCGGCTGGGGAAGTTCGGGCCGACCGGCGAGAAGTTGGCGGCGGGAAGAGCGGGGCACACGCCGGAGCGTCTCAGCTCCGCCTTTCGCGGGCAGCGCGGGCGTGGGGCGCTTACCGGCCCACATCGTGCCGCTCCTCCTCGCGCATCCCGGCTTCTCCCGGCAGAACGCGGGGCGCCCGGGTGGGCAGCGCGCGATCCGGCCTCGCAGCGAGTGACCAGGGCAACCCTGGGAAGGCAAAAACGCGAGCCTCCCAAATCTCGGCATGATATATAGCCCACTTCCCATCAGAGGTCTGGGCGTGCGAGAAGAGACGAGACTAACTTCTGCTTTCTACCGAACTCGGCGAGAGCGGCGTCTCCCCCGGAAAGGGGTCGCTCCCTGCCCTTCCTGCACGGCCTTGAACAATTGTGGCTCTCCCCCTTGAACTTCTTTTGGAGCGGAGGGTGTCTGCTTTGCCGACAGTGGCGGCCCACGTTTCGTGGGTTGTGAGAGCTGGGACAGGCCCTGGGGATGAATGCTGAGGCCGCCGCCACGCCTCGCTTGCTCTTGACAGCTTTTGCAAAAACTTAACTACAAAGCTGGCTGGATGATATTGAATGGCCTTTAAAAATGGTGCATCATTGTTAGATGGTTGAAAATGTATGTTCTGGAGTGCCTTGAAATCTCTCAGAAGCACTGTCTATGAAGAACTTAATTACTGTTTTTCTTAGTTTAATAATGAAAGCAAAACAATGTAGTGACCGATTCCAATGAGAGTACAATAAGTAGCTCTCAATGATGGTGTCTTTTCTTAGAATCGGCTACAGAATTAATTCGGAGATATTTGGGCTAATACTGTCGTTAATGTCTATCCCTGTTTTAACCCTTATGCTCTTTTAGGCGAGCCCCCTTGCTTTCCTGACTTTAGTTGAAGTGTACAGTCAAAATTCAGTTGGAGCCAAACCTGTAAACACATTTTAAAACAAAAATAAATAAGTGATTCAAGGCCAGTTTGTGTTCTCTTTGTAGTAGGCTTATTTCACAATGAAATTTTATGCCTTTTTTAAGTTAAAAAAGTGATGGCTGCATTTTAATTATGGTTTTGGTCATTTGTATAGCCTTTGCTTTAAATTCCTGCTACAATAGTGAAGGATTTGGGGAATTTTAAGTGACTATGAATTTTGTTTGGGAAAAGAATTACGATAAAGAAAAAGGTTCTTTGGGAACAGTGTGTGCTATTTATTTTAATCTTTCAAAATTTAATTCCTAAAACTTTCGGGGATTCTTTTTCTTAGCTGGAAAATATTGTTTAAATAAAAAGTTTTAATGGTAACTCCAGAATAAATGGCCAGAGTGCAATAGCAAGGACATGTTTTTCAAGTCTATAAAAGCAAATAGATGATTGATCTCTTTTACTTGCTCTTAGGAAATCCATAAGGACACATTAAAGAGACAGATTAGGCGGGCCGCGGTGGCTCAGCGGGCAAGAGTGCTTGCCTGCTATGCCGGAGGACCTCGGTTCGATTCCCGGCCCCAGCCCATGTAAAAAACAAACAAACAAACAAAATATAATAAAACAAGAAAATGTTTAAAGATGTTTCCCTTTCTTCCTCCCTTCCTTCCTTCTATCTTTCCTTCCCTTCCTCCCTCTCTAAAAAAATTAAAAAAAAAAAAAAAAAAAGAGACAGATTAATATCCAATATTAAGCACAGGATTTTGGATCTAAAAATGGATGGTCAAAGATCTTGGGAACTAAGGGACCTTCTTGCCAAATAAGGAAACTTGGCAAGTTGCATTGTATATTCTAAGTTAGCACGAGAGTGTTATTGGCAATATATTGACTGAGTGACTATCTGGAATGAGCAGTAAAACTGGCTTTGATAGGGCTGCACAATTGTAAACTAAAGGTATCAGGAGTGAATAATCAAGTCATCAAAGAAAACACTCCAGAAACTACATGATGTTTTTGTGAAAAGAGGTCAGCCATAAAGTGAAGGTGTTAGTATCGAGTGGAAGAACAAAATGGACAGTTGATTCTAGAAATTGATAGATACAGATAATAGGAGAGAATCAATGATTAAAAACAAACGAACAAACAGAAGAATGTTTGTAGTGATATGGTGTTTCTTGGAATAGGGTTGCTTCATATCTGTATCCTGAGATGTTGGAAATGAAAATCATTTTTGGATCATTTGTTTTCTATTTTATTCTACCCAGGACAGATTGACAGGGAGGGTGCCTTGTCTGTCTAAATGCAATAGGAACAGCTAAGGTACCTTTTGGTCTTACCACAGAGAATAGTTAGGCTACTTTTATGGCTATTAACCTTGCCCTACTATACACAAATAAGCAGAGTTCCAGCTGTGATCAGAAAACTGTACCTGTTAAGGGAAGAGAGCTATAAATCCTAGAACTTAGATTGGTTTGCCTGATATCTGGGCACTTTTGTGTCAGACCCTTATAGGGACAGCAGAAGCATCAATTATGCCCTAATAGCAGTTAAATAATCCCAACACAGTAGAAGATTCTGTGGGAACAAAACAGCCACTCATTTGCCACCCTAACCCCTGCATCACAATTGCTTATAGGAAATTAAAGCATCAAATTGAACTTTAAGTGGATGGTAAGCAATCCAGTGATTACCCTACCAAGAAAACGGTCCATTTAAAGGGAAAAAAAAATGAGGCAAATTAGAAGGAGGTAGAATGTTATAGGGGAAAAAAGATATGATGTGGTTAGGAAAAAATGATAATAGTTTTGGAGTCAGACTTGAGTTTGGATCCCAGTTGCACCACTGGTGGATTATATAACTTTCACACCCTCGATCTTCAGTTTGCTCAGATGTAAGTCGGGGACAGTAATATTTGCTTAATAAAAATGAGTATATGAGACAGCACATGAAGATGCTTAAACTGATGCCTGGAATTCAGCCACCGTAGCTGAGATGTTCGTTTCCACATCTCTCAAATTAAACAGAGAAAGCTGCTTTTCCCTCCTATACCCCGCTAGGCTTGCCCTTGCTAGTCTCCCTTGTCCCCAAATCATACTGATGCGTATATGTTGGGCGTGGGAGTTCTTCACTCTCCTTCTTTAAGTATAAAGTTTCTAACATGCCTCTGTGTGCCTCAGTGTTTATATACATACTCTTGGAGAGGATCTGAAAATTAATGCATTTAAGTATCTATATGAAGAATTTGGAAATTGTATGACTAGGGGAAGGTTATACTCTAGAGACCAGTATGCAAACCACTTGGAACCATTCTTAGAGCTTGGTTTTAGAGCCCAAGACCCTTCTTGTTGAATTCATCTCTGGTCTTCTATTTAGGAAAACCAAAAAAGAGAAGGAAATAATTTCTGTGCACTATAGTCTAAGATCTAAAGGTCACTGGGTAAAACTTTACCTATTAAATTTCTCTACCAAGGTACATTGTAGGTAAGAATGAATGTATTCCTTCAGCGATCTGGAAAAATAGCTGTAAACACCTCCATTGCAGGCAAGGACTTTCTTTAAAATCTTGTATTTAATATTAAAAATGGATGTGAATTTTATATTCTCTTCTATACTATATTGTTTTACTTTATTGAATAGGCCAATACAAACAGACATTAAGGAACTTTATTCCCCCAAATTTTAAAGTAAAATTGATGCTGTAGGATATATGTTTTTCATATACCTCCTGCACAGTGCTTCAGGTATATACTTCAGGTATGGGAATGCTCAACGCTTGAAGAACATGGGATTTGTTCCGATAAGCAGTACTGCGCCATTAAACTTCGCTGCCCAGCCGGCTGCAGGGATAATGTGATTGCATTTTACTGAGAAAAGAGTAGAGCTAGATCATAAATCAGAGTTTTTATTTCTGTGATTATATTGTGGTTTTCAAGGTAAAGGCAGTTCTCTGTTTTGGGAGTTGGAAGAGGAGAGTTGTAGGATGGAAATTTCACCTTCCCAGGCAATTTTGGCAGGAGAAATTAGGCGGGTGACCCAGTTTGTATGTTATCTCCAACACTGAAGCTGATTGCTGCACTCCTCCCACGATGTTAGGGGTTCTTATTGTCAGGTTCATGGCTGCTTCCCTGAGAAGAAGAGGGAGACTGTTCTTTATACTGTTAATTTCTTCATGGCAAACTAATAGGATTGGAGTAGCTCTTAAACAAATATTCTTTTTGCTCTTCTGGTTGATGCAGGAGGCTCCTCCTCCACACCCTGTCTCTCACTGAACTACTCCTAGTCTTGGGGAACTCGTTGTTAAACAAGGTGATATTTTCTTCTTGGGCAAGTCTAATAACCAGGAATTCTTTGTAACTTTTCATAGATAGTTTTTCTTTGGTCTTCTTTAGTTTTAACATTCCTATTTCCTTTCATCTTACATAGAATTGACCAAGTTTTATACCTCCTTTTTTTGACCTTTCTCAGGGAACGTTTATTCTAGGGAATCAGCCCAGAATTGTATCCTGTTTGTTCACAGCTAGGATGCAGATACTTTCCACTAGACAAAAAACAGTTCCAGCCTAAAAATGAGAGCTAAGTTGTAGTAGGACTTTAGGGTGGGAGGGTAGCTTACTGAAATAAGCCTTGTTTACTGGTAATCAACTCCCCCCACCCCCTCCCCCACCCCCACACCTCTGTGCGTTACTCTTCTAGCCAACCCATGGAAATCTCCCGTCAGTGCCCCCTCACTTTATTCATACTCTGACCTTATTCTCTTTCTTCATGCTTCCAATCATTCAACACAAGATGTCTCTAGTTATTAAACACAAAAAAGCCCCTATAGTGAACTATGACATGGATTGTACATAGTTCATCCTTTCTTGTTGGGCTGCTATTTGAGCACAGATCCCAATTCAGCACATTTCTGTGACATAAGTACTTCTACCCACCACATTCCTGTGCTTCCTATATTTCACATCTGGTAACATTTCTGGCAAGGAAATATATCTTGGAAATCTATTTTCATTAATTACTAAAGAAGCATTAAGGTAAGAATGTTTCATTTAACTAGATCATTTTTATTTTAACTTTTGCTCTAACTAGAGAGTTATATTACATGTAAAGCACAGATGTAGGAAAAAATGGTGAGAAAGGGGGAAAATTCAACTTCTCCAAGTTGAATTCTTGATATTCTCACAGGTAGTGTGGACAACCAAAGCAATACATAGAGCCCTCAATCTGGGGGTTGTTCATATGAAACTTAACCCCACAAAGGATAGGTAAAATTAGGCCTAAGAGTCACCCCTCAAGAGAACCTCTTTTGTTGCTCAGATGTGGCCTCTCTCTCCAGCCAACACAACAAGCAAACCCACTACCCTCCCCCTGTCTATGTGGGGCATGACTCCCAGGGGTGTGGTCCTTCCCGGCAACGTGGAACAGAAATCCCAGAATGAGCTGAGACTCAGCATCAAGGGATTGAGAAAACCCCTAGAATGAGCTGAGACTCAGCATCAAGGAATTGAGAAAACCTTCTCAACCAAAAGGGGGAAGAGTGAAATGAGACAAAATAAAGTTTGAATGGCTGAGAGATTCCAGAGTTATTCCAGATTCTGGAGGTTATTCTTACGCATTAAATAGATAGCACCTTTTTAGTTAAGGTGTAATGGAGAAGCTGGAGGGCAACCGCCTGAAAATGTAGAGCTGTGTTCCAGTAGCCATTTTTCTTGAAGATGATTGTATAATGATATGCGTCATCTGTGTGATTTTGAAAAACCTTGTCTACTTTATCAATAGACGAGTAAAACGTATGGAATAAAAATAATAGGGGGAACAAATGTTAAAATAAATTTAGATTGAAATGCTGGTGATCAGTGAGAGGGAGGAGTAAGGGGTATGGTATGTATGAATTTTTTTCTGTTTTCTTTTTATTTCTTTTTCTGAGTAGATGCAAATGTTCCAAGAAATGATCTTGATGATGAATATGCAACTATGTGATGATATTGTGAATTGCTGATTAAATATGTAGAACAGAACGATCAAAAGTTATGAATGTTTGCGTCTGTTTGGTGTTTTTTGGTATTAAAAAAAATTAAAAATTAAAAAAAAAAGAAACAATGGCTGTTCTGTTTTCAAACTTTTCGAATCTGCTTCTCTCCAATATTCATACCTAAAGAAATCCTAGTCATTGATCCTAACCTATTTTATACAAGATATACTGTTCTCTGGTAGTTAGTAACCTTGGGAAAGAAGGAAAGATATATCTGTGGTAGACACAGTACTAGTTAGTTCTGTTTGCATAACTAGTCTCCTTTATCTAGTCTTGCAGTTCTTATCTTTTTTTAGTGATTAAAAAAAATGTATGCAGTAGAACAGTAGTCCTGTTCAGTAATAGAATCTTTGAATTTTTGACCTTGGCATTATGGGGAAATAACACAAAGCTGATATTACCCCATTTTTTTGATGGCAAGACTCTTTGGGAAAAATATAATTGCAGAACTTTGATCCAAGTGCTGTTGTTTTAATGCACATGACGATAAAGCAAATTTTTATTAATTTATTCACTAGTATATGTTAAGGAGGCTGAAATAATAATAGGATAAATAAAAGGGCAGCAAGGTTGGCAAAAGAATTTGTTGAGGCATGAAGAGTGTTTTTTAAAATGCTTTTTTTGTCATATCTATGGCATGATAAAACAAATTCGTTTCTCTTTCTATAGTACATCAAAAACAAACTTATAACTGTTTTGTGGAGAAGGGGAAAGGAAAGTATAAATTAGAGATAGAAAAAGAGGAAGGATTGGAATTAAGAAATAATAGGCCTATACAAATTTAAAAGCTAGAAAAGTCCAGAAAAAAGAGTCCACAGATCTGTTTGAAAGTTAAGAATCTTTTTATAAAATAGATTTCACATTTTAAAATTTATGATTTGCAGGTATTTGATGAAGTAGTTTCAATTTCCCAAGTTAGGGGTCCATTTGATATGCATTAAACAAGATCAGAAAGAACACAGTAGTCACCGTGGAAAGTGGGTACACTCTAGGACCCTGCTAAAGTAAGTGCTATGATTGAATAGATAGGTCCGAGAAACTCTGGTATCTAAAAAGTACAGTTACTGTTGTCCTCTGATAATTTAAATACTCTCCTTATGAAACAAAGTTTAAAAGAAAAATAAATTATAGTTATTTACTCACAAAATAAATTTGGCAAAAATGACCAAAACCAAAAGAAAGCACTAAACACGGAGAAAAAGGATTTAGGGATTATTAGTTTGTTTATCTGTTATTTGTCTTCAGACTATGCTAATCTCATTAGTAGAAATCTGTTTGGTGAAGCCATGGGAACCAAGAGGTAGTTTCTGAACATGATGGATGTCTAGTAATAGTTAACAGTTCTCTAAATTTGGATCTTAGACGAAGGTAGGAAGAGCAAAGTTGTCTGAGTTTCATTACTGAAGAAATGGAGGGGGTGGGGAAGGGAATGAAAGCGGACAATTGGATTAAGTTATAAAATTTCTGACTTTTGTTTTAATTTATGTGAATTTAAGAAAAATAAATATTCACCTGTTCCATAGATAATTTCTTCATACATTCCAGAAACGATTTCACTAATTTCCTTTATTCCGAAATAACAAATTTAGTTGGCACTGAGTATATTTGCTCTAACTATAGCTACTATTTGAGTATTTAATATGTACCAGACTCTGTTTGATAGGTACTTTTCACATGTCAACTCTTATCCTGACATCAGCTGCGCAAAGTAAGTGATTATTTATCCATTTTCAGATGGAGAGCCTCAGGGTGAAAGAGAAAGAGTGATTGGTCAAAATTACTGGAAGGTGGAAGCAGAGTTCAAACTCATGCCTATCTAATTCTAACACCTTATTTTTTAATGCTAGAACTTCAGGGGCTCTTTTTTGGTTTTGTTTTGTTTTAAAGTAGAGCAAAGGTAGAGGGGGAAAAATGACTTATTTGAGGTCAACATTGGTCCCAAAAATCAAGATGCAAAATAGAAGATCTATGAATAGAGAAACTAAGTCCATTTATTTGGGGCGGGTGGGGGAGCCGGGAACTAGAAGGCCAAAAACTTTAGAAAGTGAAATAGTACCACCTTTAAGATTTTCTCCCTGTGTATGGTTCCACTTTTGATAACCAGTTTATGTGCTGCATGTGTTTTTAGCAATTTAATTAAGTTAAAGTTTTTAAATTTCATGATATTTAAAAATTATAAAAAATTTTTCTTACCACTCATATACTCAAATGATTGGATTTAACTACCAAATTAATGATTTTCCACAGTTTTAGAGTAGTACACTCTATTATGCCTTGATTTTTGTGATATCCCTACTCTAACCTACCTTCTCAGTGCTGGGTGGTAGATGCTTATCATTGACATCTAAAAGGGCTGTGAGAGCATATGAAATACAGGATGCTACAAACTTAGGACTGAGAATTGTTAAATGGAGAAAATTTCCCTTTTTGTGTAAAATTTTTGCAATTCTTTTAATGTGGTGGGATGAAAACATCATCTGACTGGGTATACTGTCAAAATAAGTTTATTATATAGATGACTCGTCATTAAATTCTGGTGTATTCACTGGAAAACACATCTGAAAATTAGAAAATTATTTGATCAGGTAGCAGTTTTCTTCAAGATGCTCTGAATATGATTAACAAGCATTTCCGTTCTTTTGGTCATATGCTGATACTAAGAATAGTGATTTTAAATTAAAGAAGAGAAAACTCAAAGGAAAAATATGTGTTCTACCATTCATATATATGGAATGGGAATTTCAGTTTCAAGATTTTCAGCTAAGTCCATGTTTCTTTGCCACACTCACTGGAGTTAAAATATACCCATACGCCCTAGAATTGTTATTTTCTTCATTAATCAGAGGGGACTTAATATATATATATATTTTTTTGGTCTCAATAAAACATTCAAGCAATTGCATAGTTCCATTTATACATAGCCCGTTCCTGAATGGCAGGATGTATCACAAGGGAGTAGCAATAGTTCTGGGAAGAACCTGCCTTGTTGCCTCATATAGAGGCTGAATATCCTTGTGAACATCCTTGCAAATAGGGCCCAGATTTCTTCCCCTGGCATCCTTAGGCCAGTTTCAAATATGGTCGATCCTATCTCTTTTTTTTTATTATTAATTAAAAAAAAGAATTAACAAAACAATTAGAAATCATTCCATTCTACATGTACAATCAGTAATTCTTAATAACATCACATAGTTGCATATTCATCATTTCTTAGTACATTTGCATCGATTTAGAAAAAGAAATAAAAAGACAACAGAATAAGAATTAAAACAATAATAGAAAGAAAAAAAAAAAAACAAAAAACCTATACCTCACATGCAGCTTCATTCAGTGTTTTAACATAATTGCATTACAATTGGGTAGTATTGTGCTGTCCATTTCTGAGTTTTTATATCCAGTCCCGTTGTACAGTCTGTATCCCTTCAGCTCCAATTACCCCTTCTCTTTTTTTTTTTAATTAACGGAAAAAAAGAAATTAACCCAACATTTAGAAATCATACCATTCTACATATGCAATCAGTAATTCTTAACATCCTCACATAGATGCATGATCATCATTTCTTAGTACATTTGCATCGGTTTAGAAGAACTAGCAACATAACCGAAAAAGATATAGAATGTTAATATAGAGAAAAAAATAAAAGTAATAATAGTAAAATCAAAACAAAACAAAACAAAACAAAACAAAAACCTATAGCTCAGATGCAGCTTCATTCAGTGTTTTAACATGATTACTTTACAATTAGGTATTATTGTGCTGTCCATTTTTGAGTTTTTGTATCTAGTCCTGTTACACCGTCTGTATCCCTTCAACTCCAATTGCCCATTATCTTGGTTGATCCTATCTCATTGATCCATATTCCCCAGGTCTGCTTCTAACCAGAAGGGTTTAGATCGATTCATATTGATCTCCTACCTTGGTATTAATCATAATACATTGATTTCTTGAGATTGACTACCATGTAGGGGTATGGGTAATTGGTTCCATTTTTTAAATCAATATCACAATTTCTTATTGGAAAGGATCTCTTTCTCATTTCTCCCTTTCTTCCGTCCATCTATCCATTCATCCATCCATCCATCCTCAGGCAATTCCTACTTTGTGGCTCTTGCATGTAAATAGAATGGAGTATGAATTTGAATTCCTGAATCAATTGAATAATCAGGCAGGTGTTTAATTTTGAGATACGGCTTAAGCTCAGAGGGACCTGATCCTGGAGGCCCCAAAATACTCTCTTCTTCATTCCACAAAGCTAGGCATGATTTGCTTCAGAATCTTCTGGGAGCAGTATAATAAATACAGTCTTCAGTTTTTATTTAATCTGGTTGAAATTTTTCCAGATACAAAAGTTATAGTGGAAGTACGGTCAGAAGCCATTCATTCGTTCTCTCATTCAACAAAGATTTTGAACATCAAAGCTACATACTACATGCTTAGGCTTTGTACTAGGTGTTGAAGATCTTGGATGTAAATAGAAATGGGTTTTCCCCCTAGGAAATTATAGTCTCATGGGATTTAATTGACAAAGGCAAATGGATAAAGAAAGGTCCTATGGCACAGAGGAAAAAAGCATTTATTTCTGCTCATGAAGCTCAAAGGAGGTAGTTGGGGACAAGGAGTTTTAACTAAATATGACTTGAAACAAGAACTTTTAAGGTAAATTGTTGTTTTCAATGGGTATAGAACTATCTGAATACAATGGTTCTTTTCCCCTATTCTTTTTTTAGACTCTAAACTATCTTCTAAATTTTAGAGGATAAACAAACAACCTTTCCCCTCTCTTGTCTTCTCAAAGTAGAGCAGAGTTTGGCTGTACATGGGAAACCAGCATTTTTCAGTGCCCTGATGTGTGTAAAATGGAATTTCTAGTCAAATGCACATTAAGAGCTGATTGCACATTACTCAGTTAAGCCTCAAGTTGTTTATGGAGAAATTTTGTCAATTCATATAGCTAGAAACTGCTCCCCTCTATCTTTTCATTTGAAAAAGTCAAACCACACAGAAAAATGGAGAGAATAGTAAAATGCCCATATACCTTTCCCCTAGACTTACCAGTTTGTAACATTTTGCCACATTTGCTTTCTCTCTCTATACCTACACACTGTTTTGTAGATTAGTCAAGGGGCTGAACCACTATAAAGCAAGTTATAGATATAGTGCTTTTATAGTATCTCTCCCAAGGACACAGACATCTTCCCTATAAAAACAAAGTACTATTATTTACCATGGCTCAAATAATATTATTTAATGTATAGTTAATAATAAAATATCCCTTAAATCCCAATAATACTTCTTACAGATTTTTTTAAATTCAAAATCTAGTCAAGGATCATACATTGCATTTAGTCATCATATTTCTTAAAGTCTTCCTGATGCTAGACATTTCCCTGACTTTTTAAAAATCCTTTATGACATTGACAATTATGAAGTGTGTAAGCCAGCTATTTTGTAGATTGCCCTACAATATTGTTTTGTCTTTTTGTTCCCTCATTATAGGTCTAGTTTCCAATTTTGGGAAATGTATTTATATAAAATCTACCAGTTTTTAGCTTTTAGGTAGATTTAAAATTTTAGCCCATTTTTTGTATATTGTTTTATTTTTTCTTACTAATCTTTGGTTTGGCATGGACTATTAAAAGAATGACACTTACCTGAAGAATACTAAAACTCCTTAGACCAACAGAAAATATCACTCTCATAATCTCTGGGAGGTAATCTGTTCCTCTGGAAACAAGCATAATATTTTTTTTTTTTTTAACATTCTTGAAAATGTTCTTTGGATGATTTAATACATTATAATCAAGGGCAAATTTTCTCCTCTTTAATTAAGTTTTGCTACAATATACAGCCCAGAAGTCACTCTTAGAAAACACTTGGCTAGTTTTTCTATCATCCCTAAGTTGAAAGTTTGCTCTTTTGAAATCTAAATATTGAATGTGTTCAGTTTGCAGTATTTTGGCCATCCTTGTGCCAGGATAGTCAGTTGCTTGGGTTATGTATATTTTGTGTGAAGTGAGTTCAATGTGGAGAGATGGCATGCCTCAGATGCCAGAAGAGCTATGCAAGCGTGCTGTTGAAAGCATGCGTCCCGTTTGTCAGAGCTGCATGATAGGAGACCTGGTGACACAGTAGCCTTTACACAGAGCTCCTCGGGATGTGCAGGAAGTGCTGCTTGCAAGTTTTATCAGGAGGGAAACTGGGCCATTTCTCTGTGGACAGCTGTGTTTCAAAGTTTGGACAAGTTGCTTTTGAATTTTACGTGGGCTGCCAGGGTGAGTGTTTTCATTTTGATTTGTTTATTGCCCTGCTTTTCTTCTTTCCAAGACAGCAAGGTTCTTTCTGGAAGTTTCAGAGGACTCATTATACATTATCTAAAGTGGGATTCAAACGATTCTTTCTAATATCATATTTATAATCCAACTTTTCTTTGTCTTTCTCTCTGCAGATTTTGTGGAAGTATAATACTTTGTCATTATGAGATGTCGTCTCTAGGAGCCTCCTTTGTGCAAATTAAATTTGATGACTTGCAGTTTTTTGAAAACTGCGGTGGAGGTAGTTTTGGGAGTGTTTATCGAGCCAAATGGATATCACAGGACAAGGAGGTGGCTGTAAAGAAGCTACTCAAAATAGAAAAAGAGGTAAGGTCGTTTTGTCATCAGAAATAGTTGTGATAGCGCTTACCTAAGCTTTTGCAACCTAGAATCAGAGGGTCAAAGGGCTGGAAGAGACCTCACGAGGTCTTTGGGGCTGATCCATGAAGACCTTTCCCAACTTCCATTCTGGGAGCCCCATAAATAGAAATTATTGCAGCATTGAGTTCTATTTGGGGCCATCTGAACTGAGAGGATTTCTTTCCATGGCGTGAAAAGACCAAATGTTTTCTGAGCTCTCCTACAGGCAGAGGTGAGATTTTATACCATCCCAGGCTTCAGGCTTTTCTTTTCCCTAGGTCAGCCAAGAGAAGTTAAGTCAAGAGTAATGTGTAAAATTTTCATACTTTTTCCCTTTTTCCCCTTGAATTTGTGGTCGTTAGGAGTTGGCTTGTAAGAAGGTTTTAAAACGCAATATTTTTCTACTGCAATAAGTAAATACCAGCGTCTAGGACTCCACTCCAATTGAAGCCAGTGTTGATAGACTTTGTTTTAAAAAGAATCCACTTGTACCAGACGGAGCTGTCCTACTTGTAAAATCAGAAAAGAATCATGACTTTCAAAGCCTAGGATTTGTGCTCCTTTTAGACCAGCCCAAAACTTTTAGTCTCTATACCTTTCTCAGGAATATGACACAACACAGTCCTCACATGTGAGAATAAAGCAGATTGCATATGTGAGAATAAACAGATTGCAGAGTTGGCCTGCAGGGACTCAGTGTCATTGATAGCTTTTAATAGCTACCTTCTGGAGATTGTTCTGGTCATTTCTATTTATGTCCTGTTTTGTCTAATTATTGTTCTTTTCAGTATCTTTTTTTTTTTCGCATGGGCAGGCACCGGGAATTGAACCCGGGTCTCCCGCATAGCAGGCGAGAACTCTGCCACCAAGCCACCGTGGCCCACCCTTTTCAATATCTTTTTAAAGTGAAATTTTCCATTTATATCAATTTTATCTCTCTGAATGACTTCATATTTCTCAGTAACTGCTTCCAGTGAACAGGAGTAATTGATTAGAGAAGAAAACCCAAATGGTGGCACTTTGTGGCATTTCCTCCCAGCACTGCATGTGATCACCAGCTGTGTTTCCAATGACTAAAGCCAGGTCAGAAGGACTAGCATATCTCTCCCTTTAGTTATCTGTCGGTTTGGGAATACATTAAGATATGAGCGCTTTTAAAGCCAAAACAGAAGGACACTATGTAGAAAAGGTTTGTCCCCTCTCCCCATTTCTTGATCAAAATTTTTTCTGAATAGTAGCCAAGTAATAAAACATTTCTCACTCTAGTCTGAACCTAGCTTCTTTTATCTAGTGAACTCTTAATTCCATATAGACAAACATTATTATCCTCATTTTATAGATTTGGGGGGAAAAAAAACTCTGAGAAATCTATTAAGCTGTTCTAGAAAGGACAAGTGAAATCCAGAGGTCAGACCTTCTGTCTTTTGTAGGTTTTTTTGCATTTTTGTTTTTCTTGATTTTTATATTCTGTTTTTTAACTCTGAAGCCTCCTAGATACCAAATAATACTAGAAAATAAATCAG
This sequence comes from Tamandua tetradactyla, assembly GCF_023851605.1. Lineage (NCBI taxonomy): Eukaryota > Metazoa > Chordata > Mammalia > Pilosa > Myrmecophagidae > Tamandua > Tamandua tetradactyla. The sequence continues at coordinate 144,910,680 of NC_135329.1, forward strand.
TTCTGTTAAATTTAAATTTAAATAAATATGTAAGTACACCAGTATTTTAACCATTAAGCTATGTAATTCAGTATAGTGAACATGTTCTTATATGATTGTTGGATGTGGGAAAGACTTCATGAAAAATAAAACAGATTTTGGAAGGGAAGCATTAATTGCTGTCCATTCATCTCTACCCTACCCATACAAAATATCTCTACTGTCTTTGAGAGAGCTATAAAAAAGAAAGGAAATCAAGGGATGAAAGCAGGAATTAGAAGAACTGTCAACTCTTGCTTCTGTTTAGGTATTTAACCTGAGTGTGTAGAGCTCAGAAATTGAGTTGATTGCAAAAAACTGCAGGAAGAGTAGGAAAAATAGAAAATCAGTCTCAGGTTTGGCAACTTGGTTTAGTCAGTGAATGTCAATGATATTATACGGAGACAGTAGATTATGGTAAAGTATCTGTACTTTACTAAATCAACATGAGTTTAAGATGTAAAAAATTTGGGCTATGAGTTGACAAAGGAGTTGGAAAGAAATATGCATTTCTTATGTAACTTGTTGTACTATATGGAATATGTATTGGTTGGTTATCTAGGTGTTTTCTAAGTGATAAGATAAAGGTAATATGCTCTGTAGATTCAATCCCCTGCCAATTGGTACTTTTTGCCAATGAGTTTTAGCAACAGTGGAACATAATAAAATGTTTTTAGCTTACTTCCTGTGACTCTTCAAGAATAACATCAAATTTATTTGTTTTATGAACTTAACTTAAAGATAGAGGAATATATACCAAACTCTGTAGTGTTGCTTATGTCAGAGGGTAGAGGAAGACTGTTTGCTATCACTTTTTTTGTAGTCTTCTAGTTTAGTGCATTATTGCTTTCCTCTTTTAGTGAGGATGTATTAATTTTCTAACTTAAAAAGGGAGAAAAATGGCATTTACTTACAAGGTCAGTAGTTCTATGAAACTTTACTTTAAAGTTTTACTTTTAAAATTTTAAAGTTGTTACTTTTAAATTCTTCTGTTAGAGAAGTTGTAGGTTTACAGAAGAATCATACATAAAATACAGAGTTTATTAACACCTTGCATTAGTGTGAATACATTTACTGCAATAAATGAAAGAACATTTTTATAATTAAACCATTAACTAGTCCATGGTTAACTGTAGGGTTCACTGTTTGTGTTATATAATCACATGCATTTCTTAAAAATTCTTATTCTAGTAGCATATATAAACCTAAAATTTCCTGTTAACCGTATTCAAATATGTATTTCAGTGCTGTTAATTATATTCACCATGTTGTACTGCCATTGCCACCATCCATTACCAAAACTTTTCCTTCATTCAAAATAGAAACTGTACAATTTAAGCATTAACTCCCCATTCCCTATCCTAATGCTGGTACCTGGTAACCTATATTCTACTTTCTGATTCTGTGAATATATTTATTCTAATTATTTCCTAACAGTGAAATCATACAATATTTGTCCTTTTGTGACTGGCTTATTTCACTCAACATGATGTCCTCAAGGTTCATCTGTGTTGTTGCATATATGAGAAAATCATTCTTTTTGCAGTTGAATAATATTCCATTGTGTGTAAATACCGCATTTTGTTTACTCATTCTTTGGTTCATGGACACGTTGTTGCTTCCATCTTTTGACAGTTGTTAAAAATGCCACTATGAACATTGGTTCATGCAAAACCTGGTCTCAATTATTTTCGGTATATACCTAGAATGGGATTGTCAGACCATATGTGAATCCTTTATTTAACATTCTAAGGACTCACCAAATTGTCTTCCACAGTGGCTGCACCATTTTACATTCTCACCAACAGTGAATGAGTGTTTCTATTTCTCTATAACCTCTCCAACATTTGTAACTTTCTATTTTTTAAAGTAGCTATTCCAGTGGATATCTCGTTGTGGAATCTTATTGTGGGTTTGATTTGCATTGCCCTAATGGCTAATATGTTGAGTATCTTTTCATGTGCTTTTTGGCCATTTGTATATTGTCTTTGGGAAGAGTCTATTCAAGTCATTTGCCCATTTTGTAATTGAGCTATTTGTCTTTTTGCTGTTGAGTTGTAAGATTTCTTTAAATATTCTGTGTATTAAACCCTTACTGGCTATGGGGAGCCAAATATTTTCTCCCATTGTACAGGTTGTTGTTTTTCTTTCCTGATAAAGCCCTTTGTTGTATAAAAGCTTTAAATTTTGATGAAGTTCCATTTATCTGTTTTTTCTTTTGTTGCTTCTGGTTTGGGTGTAAAATCCAAGTAGCCATTACCTAACAGAGGCCCTAAAGATGCTTCCCTATGTTTACTTCTAGGACTGTTATGGTTTTGAATCTTACATTTAGGTCTTTGATCCATTTGGAGTTGATTTTTGTATATGGTGTGAAGTAGAAGCCCCACCTTCACTCTTTTGCATATAGGCATCCAGGTTTCCCAGGACCATTTCTTGAAGAGACTGTTCTTTCACAAATGAATGGATGCGGCATCCTTATCAAAAATCAATTGGAGCAGCGTGACGGTGGCTCCGGCAGTGCAACGATGGCTTAGTGGCAGAGTTCTCGCCTGCCATGCCGGAGACCCGAATTCATTTCCTGGTGCCTGCTCATGCAAAAAAAAAAAAAAATCAATTGGCCATTTCTTTTTCTGAAGTAATGCAAATGATCTAAAAAATAATCATGGTGATGAATACATAACTCCATAATGATATTGTGAGCCATTGATTGTATGCCATGTATGGAATGTTAGTGTGTTAAGATTTATCAATGAAAATATTTTTTAAAAAATCAGTTGGCCTATAAATGGGAGGATTGATTTCTGAATTCCCAATTTGATTCCATTGGTTTATATTTCTATCCTTGTGCCAGTACCATAATGTATTTTTTAAAAAAATTTTAAATAGAGAAGTTGTAGGTTTGCAGAAAAATCATGTAAAAACTACAGAGTTCCCATATTACGCAAGCCCCTATTATTAACAATTTTCATCAATGTGGTACCCTTGTTACTATTGATGACAGAATATTATAATTGCACTAGTAACTATAATCCATAGTTTCTGTTAGGGTATATTTTTTCCCAATATACCACCCAGTTCTTAACACCTTACATTAGTATGGTATATTTGTTATAATTCATGAAAGAACATTTATATAATGTACTATTAACCATAGTTAATCATTTACAATAGGGTTCACTGTGTTGTATCCTCCTAGGTTTTATCTTTTAATTTTTATTCAAATAACATATATATATGACCTAAAATTTGCCTTTAACCTCATTTGCAAATATAATTCAGTGATGTTAATTACACTGAAAATGTTGTGATACCATCGAGACCAACCATTTTCAAACTTTACAATCAACCCAAATAGAAATACTGTGCAAATTAAGCGTTCATTCCCCTTTTCCCTATCCCCAGCCCACCCCTTGGCAACCTGGTTCTAGATTCTAGCTCTGTGAGCTTGCTTATTCTAATTATTTTCTGTCAGTAAGATCATACAATATTTGATCTTTTGTGTCTGGCTTATTTCACTTATGTCTTCAAGGTGCATCCATTTTGCTGCATGAAACAGAACTTCATTCCTTTTTAATGCTGAATAATATTCCATTGTGTATATATATCACTTTTTATGTACTCATCAGTTAATGGACACTTTGGAAGCTTCCATCTTTTGGAAATTGAGAGTAATGCTCCTATAAACATTGGTATGCAAATGTCTGTTCAAGTCCCTGCTTTAAATCCTTTTGGGTATATATTTTGTAGAGGGATTGCTGTTCATATGGTAATTCTTTATTTAACTTTCTGAGAAACTGCCAAACTGTCTTCCAAAGTGGCTGCACCATTTGACATTTCCACCAACAAGTGTTCCTATTTCTCCACATCCTCTCCAACATTTGTAATTTTTTTTTTTTAACAGTAGCCATTCTAGAAGTTGTGAAGTGGTATCTCATTGGGTTTTGATTTGCATTTCTCCAAGAGCTAATGATGTTACGCATCTTTTCATGCACTTTTAGCCATTTGGATATATTCTTTGGGAAATGTCTCAAGTCTTTTGTTTAATTAGGTTATTTGGCTTTTTATTATTGAGTTGTATGGTTTCTTTAAATACTCTGGATATTAAACCCTTATTGGATGCATGGTTTCCAAATATTTTCTCCTATCGAGTAGGGTGTCTTTTTACTTTTGTGATAAGTTTCTTTGATGCACAAAAATTTTTAATTTTGAGGAGGTCCCCTTTATCTTTTTCTTTTCTTTTCTTGGTTGTGCTTTGGTTGTGAAGTCTGAGAAACCATTGCTTAACACAAGACCCTGAAGATACTTCCTTATATTTTCTTCTAGAAGTTTTATAGTTCTGGTTCTTATATTTAGGTTCTTATATTACAGTTAGGAAGTTCTTCTTTTACAAGCTGGTTTTGACAACTAGGGGCCTTTACCCTTCCAAATAAATGGGTTTTCCATTTCTGTGAAGTAAACTGTTGAAATTTTGATTGCAATTGCATTGAATCTGTAAATCATTTTTGGTAGAATTGACTCTTAACAATATTTAGTCTTCTAATCCATGAATCTGGAAAGTCCTTTCATTTATTTAGATCTTTTAAACATTTCTTTTAGCAAAGTTTTTGCCAGTTTTCCACGTGAAGTCATTTACATCCTTGGTTATATTAGCCCTAGATATTTGATTCTTTTAGTTGCTATTGTAAATAGAATTTTTTTCTTTATTACTTCTTCAGATTTTTAATTACTAGTGTATAGCAACACTTCTGAATTTTCAGTGTTGTTCTTATACCCTACCACAACATTGAATTAGTTCCAGTAGATTTGTTGCAGATTTTTCAGGATTTTCTGTATATAAGATCATGTTATCTGCAAATAGGGAACGTTTTACTTCTCCCTCATAATTTGGATGCCTTTTCTTTTACTTGCCTAATTGTTGTGGCTAGAACTTTCAGTAATGTGTATAGTGGTCATCCTTGTCTTATTCTTGATCTTCAATGGAAAGCTTTCAGTTTCACCGAGTATGATGTCAGCTGTGGGTTTTCATATATGCCTTTGATCATGTTGAGGAAGTTTCCTTCTATTCCTAATTTCCTACATGTTTTTACTATGAAGGAGTGCTTTTATTTTGTCAAATGCCTTTCTGCATCAATTGATATGATCACAGTTTATTTTCCTTTGTTCTGTATGTGGTGTATTACATTAATTGATTTTTTATGTTGAACCATCTTTGCAACCCTGGAATAAAACCCACTCGATCATAGTGTATAATTCTTTTATTGTGCTATTTGATTTGGTTTGCTAGTATTTTGTTGAGTATTTTTACATGTATGTTCATAAGAGATATTGGTCTATAATTTTTTTTTTCTTGTGGTATTTTAATCTGATTTTGGTATGAGGATAACATTGTAGGAAGTAGGAAGTGTTTCCTCCTCTTCATTTTTTTAGAGGAGCTTGAGCAGCATTGTTGTTAATTCTTCTTGGAATATTTAGTTAAATTCCCCTATGAAGCTATCTGGTCCCGGACTTTTCTTTTGGACTTTTCTTATCATTACTGATTCAGTCTTTTTACAAGTTATTGATTTGTTGAAATCTTCTAATTCCTTTGAGTTAGTGTGTAGGTAGTTTGTGTATTTCTAGGAATTTATCCATTTCATCTAGTTTATCTAATTAGGGTACCCTTGTTCATAGTTTCCTTTCATAGTCCTTTTTATGTCTCTGGGTTGGTAGTAATATCCCCATTTTCATTTCTGATTTTAGGTATTTTTGTCCTTTCTCTTTTTCCCTTGTGAGTCTTGCTAAAGATTTATCAATTTTATGGCTTTTTTCAAAGAACCAACTTTTGGTTTTGTTGATTCTTTCAGCTGATTTTTTCATTTATCTCCACTCTAATCATTGTTATTTCCTTCCTTTTGCTCACTTTGAGTTTACTCTTCTTTTCTAGATTCTCCAGTTTTGAGGTTAGGTGTCTGATTTGAGGCCTTTCTTCCTTTTTAATATAAATATTTACAGCTATACCATTCCATTCCCTCTCAGCACCACTTTCATTGAATCCCATTTTGCTATATTGTATTTTCGTTTCCATTTGCCTCTACATATTTCCTAATTTCCCTTGTGATTTCTTCTTTGACCTGTTGGGTGTTTAAGAATATGTTGTTTAATTTATAGATATTTGTGAATTTTCCATTTCTTCCTCTCTTAATTTTTAGTTTAATTCTATAGTGGTCAGAGAATATACATTGTATGATTTCATTATTTTTTAATGTATTGAGACTTGTTTAGTGAGCCTAACATTTGGCCTATCCTGAAGAATAATACATGTGCACTGGAGAAGAATATGTATTCTGCTGTTGGGTGAAGTGTTCTGTGTATGTTTATTTGGTCTATTTGCTTTATTGTATTGTTCAAGTCTTCTATTTCTTTATTGATCTATTTAGATGTGCTATCCGTTGTTGAAAGAGGTGTACTAAAGTCTCCTACTAGTAATATAGAACCATTTGTCTCTCTCCAAGTCTGTTGATATTCGCGTCATATATTTTGGGAATGCACGGTTACATGCGCATGTAATTATAATTATGCTTTGTTGTTGAATTGACCCCTTTATCATTATATAATGATCCATTTTGTCCTTTGTTTTTTACTTAATGTCTCTTATCTGACATTAGTATATAACTATTCCAGCTCTCTTTTGTTTACTACTTGTGTGGTATATTTTTTTCCCATCATTTCACTTTCAACCTGCTTATATCTTTAAATTTAAGGTTAAGTTTCTTGTAAATAGCATATAGTTTGATCATGCTTATTTATCCATTTTGCCAATCACTGCCTATTGACTTGAGAGTTGAATTCATCTAAAGTAAAGTAACTACTGATAATGCAGAGCTTTCTGTTGTCATTTTGCTCTTTAGTTTTTGCAAGTCTCATACTTTTTTGGGCCCTCAATTCTTCTGTTAACGCATATTTTCATATTTATTTTATTTTTTGTATTTTATTATATTGAGTCTCTTTTTTTTTTGATATATTTTTTCATATATTTTCTTTGTGATTACCATGGGGGAAAATTCAACATCCTAAATATATAACAATCATTTTTTGTTTGATACCATCTTAAATTCAATAACATACACATACACTGTTCCTATACCTCTGTCTACCCACCATTATTTTTTTGTACTTGTCACAAATTATATCATTATACATTGTATGCCCAAATCCATTGCTTTGTCATTCCTTTTTAAGGATTTACATTTTAGTACCCATAAGAAGTAAGAAGTAGAGTTACATACCCCAAAATATAATACAGTAGTAATGGCATTTATAGTTACCCAAATATTTACCTTTATGAGTGTCTTTATTTCTTTAAGTCTCTTTGATCCACTCTCTAGTGTCCTTTCCTTTTAGTCTGAAGAACTTCCTTTAGCATTGCTTCTAGGGACAGATTAGTGGTAATGAACTCCACAACTTTTGTTCATTTGAAAATGTCTTAATTTCTCTCTCATTTTTGAAAGACAGCCTTATCAATATAAAATTCTTGGTTGGAAATTGTGTCTTCTCAGTACTTTAGGTATTTCAACCCAGTGATGCCTCGCCTCTGTGGTTTCAGATGAGAAATTGGCACTTAAACTACTTGGGACTCCCTTGCACGTTGCTTTTCTGTAAAAGTTTTCAGTATTCTCTCCTTGTCCATTTTTTTTTTTAGGCATAAGTAATAAAGTATATTAAAAAGAGAGAGTACAGGTTAGAGAAGTTAATGCTTGTGTGTCCAGGGGAGGACCCTGCAGTGAATGTAGTGGGCCAGCTTGTTTTATAGGAAAGTTTTCCTGTGGCAGGTGTCCATAGTAACCTTTGAATACTAGGTATCTTTTTTATTCTAGGAGGAGATAGCTGGTAGAATTCATGGTTTGTAGTCATATACCTAAAATTTGTCTTTGTGCAAATGGTTAACAATCTTTATGATGCTAGGCTTCCTATTATTAACTAAGAGTTTGCTTTGGGTGCAGAATTTTACAAGCTTTTATGGTTTGAGGAGGTTGTAATGATTTGGGGAGGTTTGGGGGCTTTAGGGAAATTTTTGTACCAGGAGGTTTGCAGCTGAAGTTTGCAGCTCTGTATTGATTCCTTTGGAGCTAGATAAGGAACAAGAAACTTGGAGTTGTCTGTTAACTCTTTCAGAGCTGAATAGGAAACTAGGGATTTATAGTTGTCCTATTCTATCCTGCTTCAATCCTCCCCTGAAAGGGAGGGGATTGGGAGGTTGAGAGATAAATTTTTGGTGTTTTCACAGAGTTGAGAGAGTGTATGTAGGATTGTGCTTAATTGCTGACAATGTTGGAAGGACTTGGAGATATCAGGAAATTCAGAAACATTATTATATTATAAACTGCCCCATCCCACTATTCTTATAATCTTTCCGCCATTTCTTTTGCATGGGTCCCTGAGTGTGGGCACGAGAATTTACAGGTTTACAGCTTGAGTGTTGAGAAATGAAAATAAAATAGCATTTGGGGGTAGACAAGTATGCTTTGGCTTGCTTAGAGGTGCTTTGCCCTTCTGTTCATTTATTTTGTCATATAATGATGTCACTGTCACACTTCATTGTGTACAACCATCATTATGCAGTTGAATCAGAAGTTCTGGTGCCCAGATGCCACCTTTATTAATTATCCAGATTGAGCTGTTTCAAACACATGTCACAGATGGGTAGGTCTTGTTTAGATGTACTCTGACAGTAGAGATAACATATAGAACAGAAAGGGGGTAATTATAGAGAGTATTAGAGTTAGGTAGTTGCTACTACCTAATGGGTAATTGACAATAACATTCCATGGAGGCTAGAGTTACTTAAAGCTGAAACATATTTGCCAAATTTTTTAGTTAAAACAGAGGTTTATTTTTTTTAACATAACTAAGGTTACATTAATAAGCAGAGCCAAATTTATATGCTTGCCTTGCTTCTTTTAAAAGTTTCTTTTTGTTGAAGATGAATTTCTGATTTGTAGTTTACCGCGAACGCTTTTAGAGAAGCATTAGAGTGAAACAATGCAATCAACAAGGAAATTTAATTATAACACATTTTTATGCAACTTACAATATGTTAAGTGAACTTAGCTATTTTTAGCACTTAATTTTATAAGGTAAAAGAGCAAGTTTTTGCAACTGTTTGGAATGAAAGATACATATTTTTTAGGGTTGACCTTAAGACAGCAAAATGTTAAAGGTATTCAGGTTGAAACAATATTTGTCTTTTTTAAAAAAAATTTAATTGAAGTTGAGGAAAAACTTAGAAGTTTTGTTTTGAACAACTAAGGATATGCTAATGTTAGCACAGAAATAAGTTATTTTGCCAAATATTAGACTTTTTGCTTTTTATACTACTACTTAAGGAAAACTTTGTGCTGAGGATAGAATAATGATTTGAGAAAAGTGTCACAAACGGAAAACTGAGTTGTACTTTTGCATTAGTATATCTTAGACTCATTAAACATTTCTTAACCTTAACCACAATTTCTCTCTTTGTGAACTTTCTAAACCTTCTGTTCTAGTTTGCTAGCTGCTGGAATGCATACCAGAAATGGAATGGCTTTTAAAAAGAAGAATTTAATAAGTTATTAGTTTACAGTTCTAAGACTGTGAAATTGTTCAAATTAAAACAAGTCTATAGAAATCTCCAATCTAAGGCATCCAGGGAAAGATACCTTGATTCAAGAAGGCCAATGACGTTCAGCGTTTCTCAGCTGGGAAGGCACATGGCGAACATGGTGGCATCTACTAGCTTTTTCTCCATGCCTTTTGTTTCATGAAGCTCCCTGGGAGGTATTTTCCTTCTTCATCTCCAAAGGTTTCTAGCTGATGACTCTGTAGTTCTCTTGTCCTTATGTTGTGGTTCTGTGACTCTCTCCTCATTCTCAAAAAGGAACTCTCTCCAAAACCCTTCTTTTAAAGGATTCCAGTAAACTAATCAAGACCCATATAGAATTGGTGGAGACATATCTCCATCTAATCAAATTTAATACCCACAATTGATTGAGTCACATATCTGTGGAGATAACCTAATCAAGTTTCCAACCTATAGTTGCTGAATAGGGATTAGAAGAAACCATGAAAAAACACATGGTTTTTCTAGGATGCAAAAACCTTTCAAACCATACCCATTCAGGTTTTGTCTTATGTTTATCTCATTCTGTGACAACCATTCATTTGATCATAGGACAAAACTAAACTATTTTCCTTTTAATAAAAAGACACATTTCTTTATATCCTTCATATATAAGTTACCAAAATAATTTTGAAAACTATCCAAGCAAATATCCCATAACATACAATTACCATCAAAATAAAACTTTCCAGAATATACTTAATGCATTTTGAAACAGTAACAATTTTGCTATTTGATACTTTATTGCTGCCTTCTTATGCATATTTTTCTTTGTGTTTTGGTTTGGGTTTACATGTCAGTGGGTGGTACTGAGAGCATAGTCTGGATTCTTTTAGAGGACAAAGAGTGCTCCCCTTTTTACCCAAGGTAAAAAACTTTTGTAAGGCACTTTGAGCTTTAGAAGGTGAAACGCCTTAATTTCATTTGGCTGGGAAATTAAGGGTAGCAGTAGTGTCCCTGATGGAGGCTTCTGTATCTTCCCGCTTCAGGGAATATTGTGTTTTTTCCAGGGGAAAGGTGTGTCCCTTTTGTATTGAATAGGAGGGACAGTGAATTGCTTTCCCGGGCCAGTCTGTCTCCCAGACTTTAGGGTCTACTGACTTTAATTCTGAGGAGAGGGCCTCTAGTGTGCCTTCAGGTTCCTGCTTTGGTAGACAGCCTGTGATATGGATTTGGGCACCTAATACCTTTAGTATATCCCTTCCCAGAAGTAGGGTGGGATACTCTGGTATTATTAAAAACTGATGACTCAAAAGAATACTACCAGTTCAGCAGGGGACAGTTGAGGGGAAGGCTAGGGCCCGCAGCTTCCCATCTGCTCCCACCATGGGGCAGGTTTCAGAGGCCAGAGGGCCAGAATGAGAGGTTAGGACACAATGTGTGGCTTCCATGTTAATTAAAAAATTAATGGTCTTGAGACACCCAGGGCTCTGTGATTTCGATATTCTTTGGCAAGATCCAGGGAGCCATTGCCCCAGTCCCCTTCAATCCTGATCAGGGGCAGCAACAGGGCTTCTGGAGAGGCTCCAGAGGGGAGTGCCCCTGTGGAGACTCAATGCAATTCTTGGGCCCGGTGTCCTGCCAGCTTGCCTACCTGCATCATGGACAGGCCCTAGAGGCTCTTTCCATTCTCGGGGCTCTTTTGGTCTTTGGGACACTCCTGCTTCCAGTGCCCCAACTCTCCACATCAATGGCAGTTTCCCCATGGCTTTCTCCTGAGTGACCCTGAGGTGGCTGGTTACCATTTATAGCCAAGTAACAAGCCGGGCCTTATTCTGGTCTCTCCTTGCTTTCTCCTCCTCTGTAACTTCACTGGGATCAACCTCTTGTCCACCAGCTAAATAATACCCTTGAGACTCCTACTCTGCCTGGGGCATCCCCATGGAAGAGAAAACCTTAGATGTTAGGAGACAGGCTGTCTGTATTAACCCCTTGACTCCTAAGCTGGACCTAGAGGACTGGTGAGCTGAATTTCTCACCCAGCCTCTCCAGATCAACTAGTTCCGTCCTCCTATCCCATATTATTGACAGCCGCTGCTAACATGAATTGGAATAGGCATGGCCCAAGTACCCCTAAAGGGTGGGAGAAAGATGAAAGGGGATAATGGAGTTATACAGAGAAGGTAGGGTTTAACATGTATGATTGCTGAATCTTTATGTTGATATTTCTTTTAGTCTCCAGTATCTTAGAGCAGCTAGAAATAAAAACTTAAAATTGTAGAATTGTAACTCATACCAAACTCTGAAATCTCTTCTATAAGTAATGTTGCGATGTGTTTTGAAATTTCTTGTTTTTTTGTATATTATGTTATTTTTCACAAAAAAAGAAGAAAATATTTATTCTAGCCTCTAGTGTTTTGGAGCAGCTAGAAGAAAAATCAGAAATAGTGAAATGATAACCCATAACAAACTGAAATCTGTTCTGTAACTACTTGTCAAAGTGTACTTTGAAAATCAGTGCTTTTTCTTTATTCTCTTTGTATATATATTCTATTTAACAATAAGAAACATTAAAAAAAAAGATTAAGGTCTTGGCCTATTAACTTGGGGGTCTCTAGCATTTGAGAGAGTATCCAGGATTTCCCAGGTAGTAAAGCCTAATAGTTCTATATTTTTCTCCATTCCATCAAGAGACTTTATCAGTCTTTTTTTTTTTTTTTTTTGCATGGGTAGGTTCTGTTAATTCTGTCAATACTTTTTAAATTATCTGCCCAACATACTCTGTGGTGTGCTGGGTATTACATTAAGCTATACAGAATTTTAAGCCCTCATTTCCATTCTGGGCTCCATGAGTTGTTTAAATGAGCTATCCAGACAGATTGAGTTAGCTTGTGTGCTACAGAAACTTTAGAGTTTGGACAAAATAAAGCTCTCTTCCTTTGGTCTCATACAGTAGGTGATGTTCTAAAATACAAACACATTTATCCTATACCCTGTGTTCTGATTTACCTTAGTCCTAGCCAGATCGGCTTTGTTCTTATTTCTAATTGAACCATGATCTCTATTTTAGTTTCTTTAACAGTTGCGTCTAGCAGTGCTGACTTTCAGAACTGCAGAACTCAAACTCTGAGTCTTAGGTGTCACACAAGTACCCAAAGTTCCAGGGTAATACCAGGTTATACACATTGAGCACAGCATCTCAAAATTTAAAAATGACACTTAAATCTCAGCAATATTTGTGACTGCTATGAGAGTTTACAATCTAGACCCTGATGTTCTTATAAGTATTTTCTAAAAGAGATCAAACAATATTTGTTCTTTTTTTTTCTGGCTTATTTTGCACCACATGTCCCCAAGGTATTCACTTCATTGCATGCCTCACGACTTTGTTCGTTTCTGTAGCCACACAATATTTTATCATATGTATGCTCCACAGTTTGCCTTTCTGCTTCTCAGTCAATATATCCTTCAGCCACCTCCATCTGTTGGGCATCTATGCCTCACATTATTCTCGCTTAGTTGTACTATGATCAACACTCTCAATTTTAGACAATTTTCATTACTCCGAAGAGAAAAATAACAGATGAAGCATGTCCTCACCAAATGTAAAATCCAAACTCTTTCTTAATTCTTGTCCCTGCCCCCCAATTGCTTACCCCTGGTATTACTGTGGTACTGTTGATATTTTCCTGTTAAATACAGATCCCAATATGTAATACTAGTTACCCCCCATCGGCCCTCTGTCATTGTGTAAGATTCATACCTTTGTGTAAGATTCATACCTCTGAAATAGTTCATGCAAGGACTTATTTGTATTTGTAATTTAATCAATGGGACACATGGCTCTATACAATTCCTTTCCATCATGTTCACTTTCAATATGGCAGTATTAGTTAGAGACCCACTAATAAACGGCCTTCACTTCTATCCATCCCCTTATATTTAAGTTCAGCCTCATCAGCTAACTGTTCACCCATCTTTAGCTTCTGTGTATTGCTAGTTCTCCTGTATTCTACATTTTAAGCCTCTGAGTTTACCATTACCAGGGTCATATTAGCAAAATCATACAGTATCTATCCTTTTGTGTCCAGCTTATTTCACTCATCACAAGGTTTATCCATGTTGTCATATGCTTCAGGACCTTATTTTATCTTACTATTACATAATATTCCATCATATGAATATACCACAATTTGTTTGTGCACTCATCTGTTGATGGGCATCTTTTGGCAATTGTGAATAATGCCACTGTGAACACCAGTGTGCAAATATCTGTTTCTTTATCACTACTTTCAGCTCTTCCACCTATATACTAAGCGATGGTATTGTAGGACAGTTCAGTATTTTGTTTTCTGAGGAAACATGAAACTATTTTCCAAAACGATGTACTATTATGCATTCCCACCAGCATTGAATAAATGTTCCTCTTTCTCCCCATCCTCTCCAATTTGTAGCTTCCTGGGTAATAGCAGCCATTCTTATAGGTGTGAGATGATGTCTCACTGTAGTTTTGATTTATATTTCCCTTATAGCTAATGAGGATGAATATCTCTTCATGTGTTGTTTATCCATTTGTATTTGCTCTTCAGAAAAATGTCAGTTCATATCTTTTGTCCATTTTTAAATTAGGTTGCATATGCTTTTGTTGTTGAGTTGTATGATTTATTTATATATAGTGGATATGAAACCCTTATCGGATATGTGGTTTCCAAATATTTTCTCCCATTAAGTTAGCTGCCTCATCACCTTTTTTGACAAAGACCTTCGAGGCACAAAAGCATTTGATTTTGAGGAGTTCCCATTTATCTAGTTTTTCTTTCATTGCGTATGTTTTGGCTGTAAAGTTTAGGAAACTCCCTCCTATTACTAGGTCTTTAAGATGTTTCTCTATATTTTCTTCTAGAAGTTTTATGGCACTTGCTCTTATATTTAGGTCTTTCATCCATTTTTATTTAATTTTTATATAGGATATAAGGTAGAACTCTTTCATTCTTTTGGCTATTGATATCCAATTCTCCCATGCCCATTTTCTGAAAGGACCATTTTGTCCCAGTTCAGTGGATTTGGGGGCTTTATCAAACATCATTTGACTATAGATTTGGTGGTCTATTTCTGTGGTTTGATTTTATTCGTCAATACTTCTATCTTTGTGCCAGTACCATGCTATTTTAACCACTGTGGCTTTATAATAAATTAAAATCAGGAAGTGTTAATCTTCCCCCTTTGTTCTTTTTTAGGTTGGTTTGAGCTATTCGGTGTCTCTTTCCCTTCCAGGTGAATTTGGTAACTATCTTTTTCAAGTCTTCAAGGTTGTTGGAATTTTGATTGGTACTGCGTTGAATCTGTAGATCAATTTGGGTAAAATTGGCATCTTACCTATATTTGACCTTCCAATTCATGAGCAGGGAATGTCTTTCCACCTATTTAGATCTTTGATTTCTTTTAGCAATGTTATATAGTTTTCTGTGTATAAGTTCTTTACATCCCTAGTTAATTTCAGTCCTAGATACTTGATTCTTTTAGTTACTATTTTGAATGGGTTTTTTTCCTTAATTGATGCTTGTGTATAGAAACATTACTGATTTTTTTTTTTTTTTTAGAAATCATACCATTCTACATATGCAATCAGTAATTCTTAACATCATCACATAGATGCATGATCATCATTTCTTAGTACATTTGCATCGGTTTAGAAGAACTAGCAACACAACAGAAAAAGATATAGAATGTTAATATAGAGAAAAAAATAAAAGTAATAATAATAGTAAAAAAAAAACAAAATCCTATAGCTCAGATGCAGCTTCATTCAGTGTTTTAACATGATTACTTTACAATTAGGTATCATTGTGCTGTGCATTTTTGAGTTTTTGTATCTAGTCTTGTTGCACAGTCTGTATCCCTTCAGCTCCAATTACCCATTATCTTACCCTGTTTCTAACTGCTGCTGGACTCTGTTACCAATGACATATTCCAAGTTTATTCTCGAATGTCAGTTCACATCAGCGGGACCATACAGTATTTGTCTTTTAGTTTTTGGCTAGACTCACTCAACATAATGTTCTCTAGGTCCATCCATGTTATTACATGCTTCATAAGTTTATCCTGTCTTAAAGCTGCATAATATTCCATCGTATGTATATACCACAGTTTGTTTAGCCACTCGTCTGTTGATGGACATTTTGGCTGTTTCCATCTCTTTGCAATTGTAAATAACGCTGCTATAAACATTGGTGTGCAAATGTCCGTTTGTGTCTTTGCCCTTAAGTCCTTTGAGTAGATACCTAGCAATGGTATTGCTGGGTCGTATGGCAATTCTATATTCAGCTTTTTGAGGAACCACCAAATTGCCTTCCACAGTGGTTGCACCCTTTGACATTCCCACCAACAGTGGATAAGTGTGCCTCTTTCTCCGCATCCTCTCCAGCACTTGTCATTTTCTGTTTTGTTGATAATGGCCATTCTGGTGGGTGTGAGATGATATCTCATTGTGGTTTTGCTTTGCATTTCTCTAATGGCCAGGGACATTGAGCATCTCTTCATGTGCCTTTTGGCCATTTGTATTTCCTCTTCTGATAGGTGTCTGTTCAAGTCTTTTTCCCATTTTGTAATTGGGTTGGCTGTCTTTTTGTTGTTGAGTTGAACAATCTCTTTATAAATTCTGGATACTAGACCTTTATCTGATATGTCGTTTCCAAATATTGTCTCCCATTGTGTAGGCTGTCTTTCTACTTTCTTTTTTTTTTTTTTTTTTTTTTTTTTTTTTTTTTTTAAAGGAAAGACAGAGAGAAGGAAGGAAGGATAGAAGGAAGGAAGGAAGGAAGAAAGGGAAACATCTTTAAACATTTTCTGGTTTTATTGTATTCTGTTTCTCCGTTTTTGTTACATGGGCTGGGGCCGGGAATCGAACCGAGGTCCTCCGGCATAGCAGGCAAGCACTTTGCCCGCTGAGCCACCGCGGCCCGCCCTCTACTTTCTTGATGAAGTTCTTTGATGCACAAAAGTGTTTAATTTTGAGGAGTTCCCATTTATTTATTTCCTTCTTCAGTGCTCTTGCTTTAGGTTTAAGGTCCATAAAACCGCCTCCAATTGTAAGTTTCATAAGATGTGTCCCTACATTTTCCTCTAACTGTTTTATGGTCTTAGACCTAATGTTTAGATCTTTGATCCATTTTGAATTAACTTTTGTATAGGGTGTGAGATATGGGTCTTCTTTCATTCTTTTGCATATGGATATCCAGTTCTCTAGGCACCATTTATTGAAGAGACTGTTCTGTCCCAGGTGAGTTGGCTTGACTGCCTTGTCAAAGATCAAATGTCCATAAATGAGAGGGTCTATATCTGAGTACTCTATTCAGTTCCATTGGTTGATATATCTATCTTTATGTCAATACCATGCTGTTTTGACCACTGTGGCTTCATAATATGCCTTAAAGTCAGGCAGCACGAGACCTCCAGCTTCGTTTTTTTTCCTCAAGATGTTTTTAGCAATTCGGGGCACCCTGCCCTTCCAGATAAATTTGCTTATTGGTTTTTCTGTTTCTGAAAAATAAGTTGTTGGGATTTTGATTGGTATTGCATTGAATCTGTAAATCAATTTAGGTAGGATTGACATCTTAACTATATTTAGTCTTCCAATCCATGAACACGGTATGCCCTTCCATCTATTAGGTCTTCTATGATTTCTTTGAACAGTTTTTTGTACTTTTCTTTATATAGGTTTTTTGTCTCATTAGTTAAATTTATTCCTAGGTATTTCATTCTTTTAGTTGCAATTGTAAATGGGATTCGTTTCTTGATTTTCCCGTCAGCTTGTTCATTACTAGTGTATAGAAATGCTACAGATTTTTGAATGTTGATCTTGTAACCTGCTACTTTGCTGTACTCATTTATTAGCTCTAGTAGTTTTGTTGTGGATTTTTCCGGATTTTCGACGTATAGTACATTATCGTCTGCAAACAGTGATAGTTTTACTTCTTCCTTTCCAATTTTGATGCCTTGTATTTCTTTTTCTTGTCTAATTGCTCTGGCTAGAACCTCCAACACAATGTTGAATAATAGTGGTGATAGTGGGCATCCTTGTCTTGTTCCTGATCTTAGGGGGAAAGTTTTCAATTTTTCCCCATTGAGGATGATATTAGCTGTGGGTTTTTCATATATTCCCTCTATCATTTTAAGGAAGTTCCCTTGTATTCCTATCCTTTGAAGTGTTTTCAACAGAAAAGGATGTTGAATCTTGTCAAATGCCTTCTCTGCATCAATTGAGATGATCATGTGATTTTTCTGCTTTGATTTGTTGATATGGTGTATTACATTAATTGATTTTCTTATGTTGAACCATCCTTGCATACCTGGGATGAATCCTACTTGGTCATGATGTATAATTCTTTTAATGTGTTGCTGGATACGATTTGCTAGAATTTTATTGAGGATTTTTGCATCTATATTCATTAGAGAGATTGGTCTGTAGTTTTCTTTTTTTTGTAATATCTTTGCCTGGTTTTGGTATGAGGGTGATGTTGGCCTCATAGAATGAATTAGATAGTTTTCCCTCCACTTCAATTTTTTTGAAGAGTTTGAGGAGAGTTGGTACTAATTCTTTCTGGAATGTTTGATAGAATTCACATGTGAAGCCGTCTGGTCCTGGACTTTTTTTTTTAGGAAGCTTTTGAATGACTAATTCAATTTCTTTACTTGTGATTGGTTTGTTGAGGTCATCTATGTCTTCTTGAGTCAAAGTTGGTTGTTCATGTCTTTCCAGGAACCCATCTGTTTCCTCTAAATTGTTGTATTTATTAGCGTAAAGTTGTTCATAGTATCCTGTTATTACCTCCTTTATTTCTGTGAGGTCAGTAGTTATGTCTCCTCTTCCATTTCTGATCTTATTTATTTGCATCCTCTCTCTTCTTCTTTTTGTCAATCTTGCTAAGGGCCCATCAATCTTATTGATTTTCTCATAGAACCAACTTCTGGTCTTATTGATTTTCTCTATTGTTTTCATGTTTTCAATTTCATTTATTTCTGCTCTAATCTTTGTTATTTCTTTCCTTTTGCTTGCTTTGGGATTAGTTTGCTGTTCTTTCTCCAGTTCTTCCAAGTGGACAGTTAATTCCTGCATTTTTGCCTTTTCTTCTTTTCTGATATAGGCATTTAGGGCAATAAATTTCCCTCTTAGCACTGCCTTTGCTGCGTCCCATAAGTTTTGATATGTTGTGTTTTCATTTTCATTCGCCTTGAGGTATTTGCTAATTTCTCTTGCAATTTCTTCTTTGACCCACTCGTTGTTTAAGAGTGTGTTGTTGAGCCTCCATGTTTTTGTGAATTTTCTGGCACTCGGCCTATTATTGATTTCCAACTTCATTCCTTTATGATCCGAGAAAGTGTTGTGTATGATTTCAATCTTTTTAAATTTGTTAAGACTTGCTTTGTGACCCAGCATATGGTCTATCTTTGAGAATGATCCATGAGCACTTGAGAAAAAGGTGTATCCTGCTGTTGTGGGATGTAATGTCCTATAGATGTCTGTTAAGTCTAGTTCATTTATAATAATATTCAGATTCTCTATTTCTTTATTGATCCTCTGTCTAGATGTTCTGTCCATTGATGAGAGTGGTGAATTGAAGTCTCCGACTATTATGGTATATGAGTCTATTTCCCTTTTCAGTGTTTGCAGTGTATTCCTCACGTATTTTGGGGCATTCTGGTTCGATGCGTAAATATTTATGATTGTTATGTCTTCTTGTTTAATTGTTCCTTTTATTAGTATACAGTGTCCTTCTTTGTCTCTTTTAACTGTTTTACATTTGAAGTCTAATTTGTTGGATATTAGTATAGCCACTCCTGCTCTTTTCTGGTTGTTATTTGCATGAAATATCTTTTCCCAACCTTTCACTTTCAACCTATGTTTATCTTTGGGTCTAAGATGTGTTTCCTATAGACAGCATATAGAAGGATCCTGTTTTTTAATCCATTCTGCCAGTCTATGTCTTTTGATTGGGGAATTCAGTCCATTAACATTTAGTGTTATTACTGTTTGGATAATATTTTCCTCTGCCATTTTGCCTTTTGTATTATATATATCATATCTGACTTTCCTTCTTTCTACACTCTTCTCCATACCTCTCTCTTCTGTCTTTTTGTATCTGACTCTAGTGCTCCCTTTAGTATTTCTTGCAGAGCTGGTCTCTTGGTCACAAGTTCTCTCAGTGACTTTTTGTCTGAGAATGTTTTAATTTCTCCTTCATTTTTGAAGGACAATTTTGCTGGATATAGGAGTCTTGGATGGCAGTTTTTTTCTTTTAATAATTTAAATATATCATCCCACTGTCTTCTAGCTTCCATGGTTTCTGCTGAGAAATCTACACATAGTCTTATTGGGTTTCCTTTGTATGTGATGGATTGTTTTTCTCTTGCTGCTTTCAAGATCCTCTCTTTCTCTTTGACCTCTGACATTCTAACTAGTAAGTGTCTTGGAGAACGCCTATTTGTGTCTAATCTCTTTGGGGTGCGCTGCACTTCTTGGATCTGTAATTTTAGGTCTTTCATAAGAGTTGGGAAATTTTCAGTGATAATTTCTTCCATTAGTTTTTCTCCTCCTTTTCCCTTCTCTTCTCCTTCTGGGACACCCACAACACGTATATTTGTGTGGTTCATGTTGTCCTTGAGTTCCCTGATACCCTGTTCAAATTTTTCCATTCTTTTCCAAATAGTTTCTGTTTCTTTTTGGAATTCAGATGTTCCATCCTCCAAATCACTAATTCTATCTTCTGTCTCTTTAAATCTATCATTGTAGGTATCCATTGTTTTTTCCATCTTTTCTACTTTATCCTTCACTTCCATAAGTTCTGTGATTTGTTTTTTCAGTTTTTCTATTTCTTCTTTTTGTTCAGCCCATGTCTTCTTCATGTCCTGCCTCAATTTATCGATTTCGTTTTTGAAGAGGTTTTCCATTTCTGTTCGTATATTCAGCATTAGTTGTCTCAGCTCCTGTATCTCATTTGAACTATTGGTTTGTTCCTTTGACTGGCCATATTTTCAATCTTCTGAGCGTGGATCGTTATCTTCTGCTGTCGTCTGGGCATTTAGTCAGATTTCCCTGGGTGTTGGACCCAGCAGGGTGGAAGATTTTTCTGTGAAATCTCTGGGTTCAGTTTTTCTTATCCTGCCCAGTAGGTGGCACTCGTGACACACGTTTGTCTCATGTGTTTGGAACCGATCACCCCGGTCACTATTCTCCGCGGCCTGGGGATTTCCGATCCAATTCTCTCAGTTGGTCCGGGGGGCTGCGCGTGGCGACGCCAGCCGCCGCGGCTTGAGGGAACCCTGTGGCTCCTTTATTAATGCCCCTATTGGTGTTTGGTTGGACCCAGTCCCTGCCACTGTTGGAAATTCCCTCCTCTCCCTGGAGGGGTGCCAGTCGCTGGCCGCCTCGGCCTGGGGAACTCGCCACCGGACCAGGAAGCCGCCCATGGGGGAGGGGCGCAGGTTGCCGGCCACCACGGCTTGGGTAGCCCTCTGATCCGCGACTTGTAACCGGTACAGGAAGCCGCCCGCAAAAGAGTGGCGCCGGCCGCCGCAGCTTGGGAAACTTGCCTCTCCGAGACTCTCAGCCGGCCCGGGAAGGAGGGAGGGAGGAGCTCCGGCCGCCAGCTGCCACGGCTCGGGGAAGCGCGCGCTGCTCGGGGATCTCACCGCAGCAGAGTCTCGCAGTCAGTCTAGCCAGTCCAGACTTGTGTACACTGTGTGTCCATTCCCTGCCGTGGCCCCGGGAGCTATTCTGCACTGTTTCTGTTCACCTAGTAGTTGCTCTGGAGGAGGAACTAAGACGCGCGTACCTTACTAAGCTGCCATCTTGGCCCCACCTCCCCATTACTGATTTTTGCACATTAATTTTATATCCTTCTACCTTGCTGAATTTGTTAATTAGCTCAAGTAACTTTGTTATAGATTTCTCAGAATTTTCCAGGTATAGTATCGTGTCATCTGCAAATAATGAAAGTTTTACTTCTTCCTTTCCAATTTGGATACCTTTTATTTATTTTTTCTGCCTGGTTGCTCTAGCTAGAACTTCTAATACAATGTTGAATAATAGTGGTGGCAAGGGTATCCTTGTCTTGTTCCCAATCATAGGGGGAAAGCTTTCAGTCTCTCACTATTGAGTACAATGCTGGCTATGGGTTTTTCAGTCCTCTGTCATAGTTAGGAAGTTACCGTTGAGTCCTACCTCTTGAAGTGTTTTATCAGAAAAAAATGCTGAATTTTATCAAATGCTTTTTCAGTATCAATCGAGATGATGATGTGATGTTTCCCTTTCGATTTCTTAATGTACTGTATTACATTAATTGATTTTCTTCTGTTGAACCATCTTTGCATTCCTGGTATAAACCACACTTAGTCGTGGTGTATAATTCTTTTAATGTGTTATTGGATTTAATTTGCTTGTATTTTGTTGAGAATTTTTGCATCTGTGTTTATTAGCGAGATTGGCCTGTAGTTTTCCTTTCTTATAGCATCTTTATCTGGTTTTGGTATTAAAGTGATATTAGCTTCATAAAATGACTTAGATAGTATTCTATTTTCCTCAAGTATTTGGAAAAATTTGAGCAGCATTGGTATTAGTTCTTTTTGGAATGTATGATAAAATTCCCCAGAAAGCCCTATATTCTTGGGCTTTTCTTTGTAGGAAGATATTTTATGACATCTTGAATCTCTTTACTTGTGATTGGTTTGTTGAGATCTTCTATTTCTTCCAGAGTCAGTGTAGCTTGTTCATGTGTTTCCAGGAATTTGTTGATTTCTCATCTTCATTCATCTCCAGAAAGCTGCCAATTTCTCTTGCAATTTCTTCATTGACCCACTGGTTGTTTAAGAGTATCTTATTTAATCTCCATATATATTTGTGAAAGTTCTTGTTCTTTGGTGGTTATTATTAATTTCCAGCTTCATTCCATTGTAATCAGAGAAAGTGCTTTGGAAAATTTCAGTGTTTTTGAATTTATAAAAACCTGTTTTGTGCCCCAATGTATGATCTGTTCTAAAGAATGTTCCATGAGCACTAAAGAAGAATATATATCTTGGTGTTTTGAGGTGTAGCACCCTGCATATGAATGGTCTAATTCATTTATCAGGTTGTTTAACGTCTCCATTTCCTTACTGATCCTCTGTCTTATTCTTTCTATAGAGGAGAGTGGTGTATTGAAGTCTCCTACTATTTTGTTGAAACGTCTTTTGCTCCCTTCAGTTTTGCCAATATTTGTCTCGTACTTTGGAGTGGCTTGATTGGGAGCCATAAATATTTATGATTGTTATTTCTAATTGGTGAATTGTTCTTATTAATAAGTAGTGTCCCTCTTTGTCTCTTATGAGGTCTTTACATTGAAAGTCTATTTTGTCTGATATTAGTATAACTACTACTCTTTCTTTTGATTACAGCTTATGTGGGACATCTTTTTCCATCCTTTCACTTTCAGTCTATTTGTATCCTTGTGTCTAAGATGAATCTTTTATAAGCAGCATATAACTGGATCATATTTTTTTATTCCATTCTGCCCATCTGTATCTTTTAATTCGTGAACTTAGTCTGTTAACATTCAAAGTTTTTACCGTAAAGGCGTTTCTTGAATCCACCATCTTATCCTTTGAATTTTATTTGTCAGATCTATATATTCTTTTCCCTCTTTCCCTCTTTACTGGTACTCTCCATTCTGCGTCCTCCTCCAGATCTCCCTCTCTTGCTTTTTTTTTTCATCCAGCAGAACTCCCTTTAGTATTTCCTGTAGAGCCAGCCTCTTATAAACAAATTATCTCAGCAGTTTTTTGTCTGTCAGGATTGTAATTTCTTCTTCATATTTGAAGGACAATTCAGCTGGCTACAGAATTCTTGACTGGAAGTCTTTGTCTTTCAGGATCTTAAATATATCATACCACTGCCTTCTTGCCTCTATAGTGCCAATTGAGTAATCCAAACTCAGTCTTATGTGGTTTTCCTTGTATGTAGTAGATTATTTTTCTCTTGCCTCTTTCAGAATTTTGTGCTCCTCTTCAACATTTGACATACTGGTTAGTATGTGTCTTGGAGTAGGTCTATTGGGACTTATTCTGTTTGGAGTCCATTGGGCTTCTTTGATTTGCATATTTATGTCTTCTACAAGGTTTTGGAAGTTTTCCCCCATTTTATCCTCCACTAATCTTCCTAGTCCCTTACTCTTCTTTTCCCCTTCTGGGATACCAATGATTCTTATATTTGTGTGCTTTGTTTTTGTCCATCATTTCCCTGAGATACAATTCAAATTTTCCATCTTTTTTGCCATTTTCTCTTTTGTGTGTTTGAAATCAGTTGTCTTGTCCTCTAGTTCACTTATTCTTTCTTCTGCTTCTTCACATCTGCTGTCATAGGTCTCTAATATGTATATATTTTTGTCTACAGCTACAGCATCTTTAATGTCTGTGACAGCTGCTATTTTTCTGTATATTCTTTGAAATTCCTCTTTATGTTCTTCTAGTGTCTTCTTGATGTCCTTTATGTCATTAGTTAACCCATTGATTTTTTTAAATTTTAACTTATTTCCCCTTATTATTATTTATTTTTAATCCAAATGTTTTACTCATCTGTCCATTAGATAGATAAAAGGAGCATCAGACACAAGGTTTTCACAATCACACAGTCACATTGCGAAAGCTGTATCATTTACAGCTTTCTCCTCCAGTGTTTTAATTTGGTCATCTTCAAGAAACATGGCTACTGGAACACAGCTCTACATTTACAGCCACTTCCTTCCAGCCTCTCCATTATACCTTAATTTAAAAGGTGATATCTATATAATGCATAAAAATAACCTCCAGGATAAACTCTTGACTCTGTTTGGAATCTCTCAGCCATTCAAACTTTATTTTGTCTCATTTCTCTCTTCCCCCTTTTGGTTCGAGAAGATTTTCTTAATCTCTTGATGCTGAGTCCCAGCTCATTCTAGAATT
The DNA here is from genome assembly GCF_023851605.1 of Tamandua tetradactyla. Classification (NCBI taxonomy): domain Eukaryota; kingdom Metazoa; phylum Chordata; class Mammalia; order Pilosa; family Myrmecophagidae; genus Tamandua; species Tamandua tetradactyla. Next base: position 144,935,242 of record NC_135329.1, read on the forward strand.
TCTGTCTGGTCCACACCCCTGGGAGTCATGCCCCATGTTGAGAGGGGAAAAGCAGTGAGTTTAGTTGTTGTGTTGGCTCAGAGAGAGAGGCCACATTTGAGCAACAAAAGAGGTTCTCTTGGGGGTGACTCTTAGGCCTAATTTTAAGTAGGCTTAGCCTATCCTTTGCAGGGTTAAGTTTCATATGAACAAACCCCAAGATTGGGGGCTTGGTCTGTTGCTTTGGTTGTCCCCACTGCTTGTGAGAATATTAGGAGTTCTCCATGTGGAGAAGTTGAATTTTCCCCTTTTCTTGCCATTCCCCCAAGGGGACTTTGCAAATACTTTTTTATTCACTATTCATATCACTCTGGGATTTATCAGGGCATCGCTCTGGACAAACCTACAAAATCTCATGCCTTATTCAAGGTTTCATGTACTTATCAACCCATTGATTTTGTTTAATAGAGTTATATGAACATCTTTTATTAGCTGTTTTAAAGTCTGTGTCTCCTCCAGTGTTTTAATTTGATCATTAGGCTGGGCTGTATCTGCCTGCATCCTCGTATGCTTAGTGATCTTCTATTGCCTTCACAGCATGAAAATATCTTGAAAGGGTTACTTTGGACATTGATTTCTGCAATAGTCTAAAACTTTGTATTTGCAGGATGGGTGTGGACCAGGATGCATGTCATGGGAAGGGGCACAACAGTGTGGTGATAAGTTGCAGCACAGGTTTAGGTACAGGTCAGGGATGCTATTCTGGTGCCAGTGAGTGAGGGGGTCCAGGGAACAGGGTTATGGAGGTGCAGTGCGAGGGCCATGGGGGCAGGGTGCATCTCAGGCAGGCCTTGGAGTGTAGGAGCAGGGTATAGCATGAGGGACACAGAGATATAGCATGGTGGAAGGCTGATGGGGAGTGTTGTGCTGATAAATGGGTGTTGGTACATGGGCAGGATTTGGGTGAGTGCGTGGAATGTGGGAGTCATGGGTATCAGGGTGTGGGGTATGAGGCACAGAGGTTGGGGCACAGGGAGGGCAGGGCACAGGTACGTCCTTGCCCAGGGAAAGGGGTCCAGGGGAGCCTGGGATGCTTAGGTGTGAGTGTACAGGGGCAGAGGGCAGGTCATGGGGTTTTCTGGGTATGGATCAGGTGTGGGTGATGTCGGGTGGGCTGGGCCCTGGCATGGGTGCACATGTGCAGTGTGGAATGAGGCCGGGGTGCATGCATGTGCAGGGATGGGGCTATGTGGCACAGATGTGCATGTGAGCACCTTCCATGTGTGGAAGTAAGGTGCTTGTCCCGTGGGAGGGGTAGGGCAGATTAGTGCACATGTGCGGGGAAGGAGAGGATGGGGATACAGGGGTTGAGAAGTTGGTGCTCAGTTGCATGGGTGCCTGGCAGGGAGGATGTGGTTCTTTGCGTGGGTGAGTCTGGGGGTGTGGGGCTTTGGTATGCACGTGTGCAGAGCTCAGGCTAGCAGGGCTGGGTTGCGCCTGTGTGGGCTGTGGGCAGATGTGGCCCAGATGCACAGGTCAGTGCCTGCCCAGAGCTAGGGGGTATGACTGAGAGGGGGCTGGAAGGGGTGCCCATGTGCATGGGGTCTGGGTGAGTCAGAAGCTGATGTATGCCTGCGCAGAGCTCAGGGTTGGTGGGACCAATTTGCATCACTCTATGGGCTAGGGGCGGGTGTGGCTTCAGTATGGAGGTGGGCGCCTGCATTGGGCAGGGAGGGGTGGGTGGGGGTTGAAGGGCTGGGTGCGGGTGCATGGGAGGGGTGGGATGAGACTGCCCAGGAGAGGTGGGTCGGGCTGGGGCAGGTATGCTTGGCGGAGTGTGGGGCCCGGATGCTTCGGGTGGGGTGTCTGGGCTGGGGATGCTTAGAGTGAGGGATGCGGGTGATGGGATTCAGGTGGGTTGTTGGGAGAGTTGCATGCTGGGGGCTGTGCATGTTGGTGTAGTGCATTCAAGGAATGCTTGGTTTACTTCCTTCCTTCTCTCTGTTTCTCTTGTCCATGTACTCCTCAGGGCTCTGGGCTTCCATTTGGAAATGTTAGGCTGTCATGTCATGTCCATTTCATGGACAGTGTCTGATTCTCTGTGTCTCACTTCTCCAGCTTTTGCAACCAGGGCCTCCCTATGTGGTATAAAAGACCCTCCCAGATCAGTTAAACCCTGGCAACATGGTCCCAATCATTTTCTTGTCACTTCTCTAGCTGTTCCTTGGAGCAGGGTTGAACTTGACCTACCCTATTCCACCATCTTCTGGGAACTCTTCCATATATTTACTTTTACAGTCCGAAAAAATGTGATTAAAAATTATAGTTCTGACATTGTTCATTTGCAAGGATGTTCAAGTGAATTGAGATTTCTAAAACTCTTTGGTATATCACAAATTACTAGCTTTCCAATCTCAATATGTACCTTTAAAATGATTAATATTGACTTTTACATTGCTTTTCCATAGCAGTACTATATGACCTCAGTGATAATTTAGGATGTTTGTTATTTGCAGATTGATTTACAGTGTATTAGCTAGTTTTGTATTAAAAAATTTTAATTGGAAAAAGTGGTATGACCTTAAGAATATATACTGAAGATAAGAAAAGAAAACACTACTGTATCTTCTTGGTAAGTTCCAGATGATTTAGGATTATTCTGAACTATTTACACAGAAATTAAAGCAAGGAGTAGAGGGGCATTGTGATTGCATCGTTCTGTTTGTAACTACTGACCAAGATGCGAGCAGACCCCACACAGCAAAAAGGTCATCAGCTTCACAGTCTGACTTTTTAAAAAGGCATAATCATATCAACTTAGTTTTACTTTTGCAATATGCTTGATAATATGTATATTATACCAGATATAACTATATATGGTATTTTTTTCTGTCTAAGAGAGATGGAAACCTGAACGTCTGTGTCTAACTTGAAATCTGTTAGTATTCAACTGATGTGAGGGAGCCAGATTTAAATATGAAATATGAAAGAAACATGAATCCTTTTTATTTCCTTAAAAGAATTGAAGCCGAATTGTTGACAGGTACTTCATTTACCTTAGATTTTTTAAGGCACCACTCCCGTTATCCTAAAAAAAAGAAAAAAAGAAAATCCTGGCAAATTTAGCTGTAAGAGAAATGTTATAGGCTAGATAAATTCAAGTTTTCAAAACTGTTCCCATCATGAATGTTTACAGATAAAGAGGAATGATTGAAATGTCAAAACTGATAGGAACTATGAGTAATGTTTTATATAAAGGGAAAAATAGTGTGAAATAGAAAACACAATCTTGAAATTGAGACAGAACTCAGAAAGCGATAAAAATAAAAGCTTTTATTGTAAATAATTTATCTATAATATTTGGTACTTAATAGAAGGCAAGTTCAGTTCAGTTGTTATCACTTTATTAGTTCATGGAAGACCCTTTTTATAGTTCTATAGCTGAAGAGACTTTTTATTAATGAATTTTAGGAATACTATTTTAATACATTCCCTCTTTCCTGAACACATCTGGAAGAATAATGCTACATTTACTCTCATTGTAAATTCTCTCAGTATTTAAATATGTTGATGGGACAGATAGTAGAAATTAAATGTATTGGATGTTTGACAACTGCCATTAAGTTGTGGCATAATTTATTTGATAATTTGTCCAAAACAGTGCTCAGGGACGTCCACTTGGTATTTTTAACATAGAAAGGACTGACTTGACTAGCGATAATATTTCAAGTTGGTACTTTCAAATGCCCACCCTCTCAGTACCTACCTTGTTTATAATAGTCTCTCCAGATACCTAGTCTCTTCTTCATTCAGGAGCCCCTTCATGAGTTTTTATTCAAGACAACCTCATGTAAAAATTTTCTCTCCCCAGTCAGTATTTACCCACTCTGGATTCCATGCTTTCAGATCAGTGCTTCTCAAAATGTAGCCCCTGGACCAGTAATATCGGCATCACCCAAGAACTCATTAGAAATGCAAATTCTTGGACCTCATTCTATACCTGTGAAATCAGAAACCTTCATGGGAGGGCCCACCAATCTGTGTTTTTAGCAAGTTGTCCAGTTAATTCTGATGCCTGTTAGTGTTTGAGAACCACTGCTTTAGGTCATACCTAGTCAATCATATGCCAAATAAAGATCCTCACTATGTTAGCTTAACTTTGGAATTTTAAATAACTTGTCAAAGTGGTGGTGGTGGTGTATTTTTTGTTCTTAGAGACTCTTTGACCTTTGAGTTCACTCTGTATGAGAGACTACAATGCACACAGGCCCAGCTCTGTTTTCATTGAGCGTAATGAACCAACAGCTCACTTAGCAATAGCAAATATATAGAAAACAGGCAAATACCTTCAGATTCAAGACTTTCCCCACTCTGGTTCTAACTTGACTTTCCAGCTTTGTATTCCATTTTCTCACCTGGAACTTCCACTGCTGTCTAACTGTTCTCCTGCCCTACTTTCCCCTTTTTGTAACTTTGTTCACACCCCTTCTTTCACCTTTAATGCTTTTTTTTTGTTTTCTCTGCCTGGAAAGATGGCACTCATTCTTCAACTTTAAGTTCTTTTCTTCTCTATGAGGCATTCTGAGGTCCTACAAGCGTAATTGCTCTTTCTCCTCTGACATTCTACCACTTCCCATCCATACCATTAATTTGACATATGATTAAAATGGCCTTGTGACTCTAGTATTACTATAAACCTTAGCCACATAACTTTTCATGTGAATATGCAGTTTCACCTCATCTGAAAAACAGGGCTAATAATAGTACTTACATCATAGAGTGTTGAGAGCATCAGATAAAATAATACATGTATCTAGGAAAGTGCTTGATGTAGAGGAAGACTTCAGTAACTCCTATTAGTGGTATCTTCACAACCATACTCTGAAATAAGGGTAGCTGATAGATGCCATAGTTTGGAAAATTTTTAATTAGTTAGTATCTAGAATCTTATCTTAAGAAGGAATCAGGGGTTACATTTTTAGTGAGCAGGAAAGTTTTGGCGAAAAGCTCATCCTGGATGTGGAAGGGCAAGCCCATGTACCGCGTACTTGACGTCTCTGTGTGCACTCTCTGAGGGCAAGGACTACCATTGCCTTTGTAGCTGGTGCTGTCACCATCCTGCTCATCATCACTGCACCAGCAAACCACCAACTGTGAGCCAGACGCTGGGTTAGAGACTTCACTGCCTCTTCTTTGCAGTCACTGTACAAGACCATAATCTCCATTTGCAGATCTGAAATGAATGCTTTGTATAGTTGAACAACTTGGGCAGTTCACACAGTACCTTTTTTGTGGGTCTTTCTTGGCTGTGCCACGGCACCCAGCACTGTGTTTTGCGTACAGTTCATATTAAACCATTTGTTCCTTGAGACTTCCCTCTCATTTTTGTTAATCCAGGAAAGATTGCCTGTATTGATGCACCTACATTTTCTTCATTGACTCTACTTTGAGCCCTGAGGTGGGTAGAGCACATTTGTCTTTCTGTATCGCTGGTTACAACTCACATTCAGCTATATAGTGCAGAGCTCTTAGTCAATATCTTTGTTTTAGGGTACCTGATAATTGATTTTTATAAATGCCCTTGTTTTGGTACCTTTTAGACTGGCATGCTCTTCCATTTAAAGAATTGTAAACATTACACTCTGTCATACGTTGACTTTGTGCTATGCATGTAACGCTTTGAACTAGAGAATAAGCAATTTAAAATAATGAATCATTTTATCTGGTAATTAATGTAGTTATCATCCAAAGGTGTATTTTAAACCCATTTATCACTTAACTCTTTTCGCTGGGAGCTTGTAATCATTCCAAAGTGAACTGCTATAAAAAAGATATAGAAAATTGGATGCATGTTGAACACATATATAAATTAAATGAATGAATATATATTACCAATATGTGTGACAATAACACGGACCTTGTTGGGGAGGTCAGTGAATAGAAGCCACAGGAAAAGCTTCTCCTGGGACCGAGAGGAATTTAGAAATTACATGAATTATAAATAATGTTCTGATCTTGTTATGTAAAATGCAGTTACATTAAGACAAAAATATCATATAGTACTTTTAATATAAAATAAACAACTATTATCAAAGTAACAATAACTTAATCCTATTTCTGATCTATTAATTTAGATTTATTGAATATTCTCACTCCATGGAAAAGTGCTGTTCTATTTAACAAGAACATAATTTATTTAAAAGGTTTCAAATAAACTCTTCAAAATGCTTAGCTCTTAAAAAAAAAACAACTCTTAACCACATAGCTCAACTTTTTCCATTCAGGTTTGTACTGGTTTGAAAGAATATATGTCCCCTAGAATAGCCATGTTTTAATCCTAATCCCATTTTATAAAGGCAGCTGTTTCTTCTAATCCCTATTCAGCATTGTATGTTTGAAACCGTAATAGATCATCTCCCTGGAGATGTGCTATGATCAAGAGTGGTTGTTAAGCTGGATTAAGTGACGCCATGTCTCCACCCATTCGGGTGGCTCTTGATTAGTTTCTGAAGTCCCATAAAAGAGGAAACATTTTGGAGAATAAGTGATTCAGAGAGAGCAGAGAAGAATGACATAGCCACGAGACTCAGAGAGCCCATGAGCCAGTGACCTTTGGAGATGAAGAGGGAAAATGCCTCCTGGGGAGCTTCATGAAACAGGAAGCCAGGAGAGAAAGCGAGCAGATGACACCTGCTTGCCATGTGCCCTTCCAGCCAAGAGAGAAAACTTCATTGGCTTTCTTGAACCAAGGTATCTTTCCCTGGATGACTTGTTTTGATTGGGATATTTTCTCGGCCTTAGAACTGTAGACTAGCAACTCATTAAATTCCCCTTTTAAAAGCTGTTCCATTTCTGGTATATTGCATTCCGGCAGCCAGCAAACTAGAGCAAGGTTCAACAGTACTGATTTTGAAAGTATAAGAAAAGCTAGGATTGTGCAACAGTAGTAGCTCAGTGGTAAAATTCTCGTCTGCCATTCCAGAGACCTGGGTTCGATTCCGGAGTCTGCCTACCCCCCACCCCACCCCACCCCAAAAAAAATAGAAGAAAAAAGCCAATCCAAGTCTGAGCTAGTCAGATCTTTATTTAAGAATTTGATCTGCCAGGGTGCATGGGCAGTTAGTGATAAAATGCTTGTCTTCCATGTGGGAGACCTGGGTTTAATTCCTGGACCATGTACCTAAAAAAAGAAAAATTTGATCTTCCAACTTAGTGTTTTCCACCATCTTGGTGAGCAGAAACCTTCATAGGCGTCACAGTCTTTAGTTTAGGTGCCACTTCTCTGAGAGCCTTAGCAGCCATTGCTGTTTCTTTAGATGCTTGCTTAGCCTTTTTTGCTTCTTTGGCAGCCCTGATAATTTGTTCTCACTGAGCCTTTCAAACTTTGGGTTTCTGATTCCTATTGACCATAATATCAGCAAAAGAAGAACCAGTGATAGCCCTCTAGAATTTTATGACACGGCGAGTTCTTTTCTTTTGAATTTCTTCTGACTGTCCCTTTTTATTCTTTCCTCTGTAGAGGACAGTCCAAGTTTATCTGCTGAGGGTTTCTCTTAGAAAGGCATGCTGACTCACATTTTGCATTAAGAAATTGGAAAACAATACTTACCTGGCAGGGGAGATACCATGATCACGAAGGTGGTTTTTCCAGGGCGAGGCTTATCCATTGCACTCCGGATGTGCTGACCCCTGCGATTTCCCCAAATATGGGAAACTCGACTGCATAATTTGTGGTAGTGGGGGACTGCATTCGCGCTCTCCCCTGAAAAAAAAAAAGAGAGAGAAATTGGAAAACCTTCCTGTCAGTCCTGGCGTAGTGTCTCCCATGTCCAGGACAGATATTATACCCACTGAAATTGCAGCGCTCCACCTTCATGGCTGCTGTCACTGGGGTGGGGGTGGGGGACCAGGAAGATGGGGAAGAGGCTATATAGTATTTTTAGATCACTGATATGACCATAGGAGTGTTTTATTTGCAAGTGAAAGCTCCCATCCTTCTCATTTTTGCTACTTAAATGTTTTTAAACTTCTAAATCCTTTTAAAACTTTATTAATCTATTAACATGTATGCAGAAGTTATTTTCAGTTTGCCATATCATGAAACTTACTGCAATTATTTCAGCTTTCCACTGAAGTATTACTGATTTCAATATATTGAGCAATAAACATTTCAGTTAGAAAATATTTGTTTTGTAGACATGCTTTATATATTATGCTGAACTCAAACCAATTTAATGTAATCCAGTAAAAATGTCATTTCCTGACAATCTGGTATTAGTCAAAGCCAGGGCTTGCTGCTAGAACAAAAATCATGTGCAGCATGAATTGAATTTCTGAGAAGCGCAAAGATTAATATAGAGAGACCAATTTAAAAATTTGAAAACTGGGGAAGAGGAAGCTCTGCCCATGAGTATTTCAAATAGTTTCAAAATAGATACGATTGGCTATCAGTCTTCAAAAAATAGAATTATTTCCCTGAGGTATTAAAAAGTTGTCTAGAATTGTATCTACTTTGCTTTCTGGTGAAGATAGGAAGTTACTGACATATACATTTATTTAAATGTATACTGACATATACATTTATGTCAGTAACTTCCTATCTTCAGAAAATTTAGGTTAGAGTGTAAACATGTATACTCTGCCTTGTTTCAAGAAAATTTTAAGATTGTTAACACATACAATATATTTATTTTAATTTCCAGGGAGGCCCTCTGTATACTCAAAATCTCATCTTAACAATTTCTTCACTGATTCTTGGCTCCTACACCCAGTTGGTTCATCTAGTTTCTGTTTGTACATTGCCAGTGATGACACACAAATTGTGGGCTATTCGATTGGGAAACAGTTTAATTCTTAGAAATGTCTTTATAATTTAACGTCCAGCTATTGACATAGTCCCTGACTTTGAAGTCACACCAAACAAATCATATCCCCTTCCATATGTCAGCTTCTTGAGGACAGAGTTCTGTGTCTCATCTTTGTATTTTCTGGGCTCTGCATGGTACCTGGCCCAAAATAAACAGTCAATGCATGCACAGTGCATAAATGAATAAGATAATAAATATAATGATCATATCTTAACTGTCTCTCTTTTTTTTTTTGGATAGATTTACAGAAAGGTTTTGTTATTGCTGAATCTACAGCAAAGAATAAATTTGCCATTTGTAGTCTACTTCATAACCTTTTCTTCTCCATGTTTGGCAGAGTTTTTGAGTTCTTAACAAATTATAGTTTGTTTTTGATGAAAGTTCTGTGGTGTAGCAGATTTTCCTGGCCATGGTTCTTAATTGGTTTGTTTTTAAACATGTTTCCAAAAAAAACAAATCCAAGGTGCTTTTTCTTAGCTCTACTAATATCAGATGTTCACTGATTCATGACCTGAGAAAAATTAAATGAAATGAGACTGGCAGGATATTAATGGCTTGAAAATACTATTCCTGATTGTGTTCTTCAGGAAAATAGTGCTTGGTAAAATTAGCTACATTAGAGAAGCCATACTTATAAGGATGGAAATGTCTGGTGAATGTTTTTGCAGGCTCTAACAGGAGGGGACTATGCTTTTGAAGAGAGATTATATTAAGCAGTTAATATGGAAATTCAGTTTAACTGAATTTTCAGTTTAATTTAAAATTTTTAAAACGTGCAAGACTGTGCTTTCTTTAGTGAGAAACTCAGTCGCATCGGTTACAGGAAATATTGTCAGAATCCATCTTAAGAAATATATACCTGTTTTGATTTTAATCATTATTGGGTATTTTAAAATATGATATGCAGTTTAGTTAGCATTTATTGGTGAACACATCTTTAAAGTGAAAATGGAGAACTGTTTCCCTATAAAAATCTTAGGATGATTCCCTAGCCACAAACTAAGGCCTGTGCCCCTAAGTGCAATCTACATTCTTCCTTGGGAAAAGCTTTATGCTCAAAGCAACCTGGGCAGTGTGGTAAGGTCAGGACTGCTTGTAGTCTCTCAGCCCAGTGTGTTTATGTGGAAAATCCTGATTCTAGACACATTGACTTTACGTACTGACCAGACCAAGAATTTTTTAAGGAAAGATTAAGAAGTTAATATTAAGTGAATTTAGAGTGGAGTGTTAAAAATGTATACTCTGCCTTGTTTCAGGAAAGTTTTAAGATTGTTAGCACATAGAAGATATTTATTTCAATTTCCAGGGAAGGCCTCTGTATACCCAAAATCTCTCTTCTCTGAATCTAGAGTAAGAAAATAAATGTTTATTGGGCTCCTGGTATTTATCAGCCACTATTCTAAGGAATTTACATATGTTAATCCTGTTGCTACTACCTCAAATGTTAGCCTTCATTCTTAAAATAGTTTCCCCTGATAAAACTGTAGATAAAACTGAGAAAGGTAACCCTACTTGTTAGTAACATCTCAGAGTAAATGACATACTGATTTTTCTCCTGAGCACATGCTTTTCTAGGTGGGGAGGTAACTAATTGACTTTAGAGGGCACTGTTACATGAGCAGTTCATGAGAAAACTTCCTTTTCTGCAATGCAGTTATTCAACAAATATTGAGTATCTCTTACATTCCAGGCACTATTCTAGATGCTGGAGCCACATCAGGAAATAAAATAGACAAAATCCCATGTCCTTTCAGAGTTTACCTTCAAATATGAGGAGTAAAAAATAAATAATGATATGTTAAAATATTGTAAAATATAAGGAGCCTTCCCCTCCTTGAGTGTGGGCTGATCTCAGTAACTCACTTGTAAAGATTACAGAATAGGAAGATTACAGATTGTAGAAGTGATCATGGTCAGCTTCACTAGGGAGTGATAAACCATACTAATAGCATGTATCCCATGATATGATGTGACAAGAAAAGCAGTTCATCTCTGTGATCTTCTTCCTCAAAATCCATAATCCAGTCTAAGTCACGAGGAAAACGTCAGACAAATCCAAATTGATAGGCATTCTACAAAATACCTGGTCAGTATTCCTCAAGACTGTCAAGGTCTTGGCAAGCAAGGAAACAAGAAAGACAAGGTCTTGGAAAACTGTCACAGACTAGAAAAGATTAAGGAGATATGAAGAAGAAACTCAATGTAGAATCTTGAATTGGATCCTAAAGCAAAATAAAAGACATTGGTAGGGGGAGACTTCCGGGAAGATGGCTGACTAGAGTAGCTTGAGATTAGCCCTGCTCCATTAAAAGGTTGGAGAGGGGACAGGAGGGCAACTGAGGTGGCGATTCGGGAGTGTGGTAGACCTGGGAGAGCCTTCTGCACCACATGTGGCAGCCATGGTTGCAGAGGCCAAGGAACTGAGAGGCAGGAAGCTGGAGCCTGGCGTGGAGGCACAGAGTCTGCAGGACTGCATGGGTGGACTAGGAAGTAAGCCACACCATGCTCCTTTGGGCACACTATCCTCACCAGCACAGCCCTGTGACCAGCGACTCATCCCATACCCCACGCACCTGAACCCCGTCACCTGCTCCCATTCCCTGTGCTCCAGGTGCCCCCACCCACCAGCCCCCAGTGAACGTACCTGCCCCTCACCCCCACCCCTGGTGTAGTCCAAACCATCTCTCCTGTTCCCCTTCCAAGCACTACGTCCTCCTCCCTGTTCCCTTCAGGCTGTTGCCAACACAAAAAGGTTGTAAACACTAACCTCCATACCTAGGTTACCCCTGTCCCCCACCCATAGTGTCGCACAGCCTCACCCTGCCCTCCAGGGTGACAGACCCTTCCAATATAAAAAATTTAGAATCGTCATAGACCAAGCAACCTCAGAGGTATGTAAAGATCAAAGGTGATGGTGGAATTATACACAGAAGATAGGACTTAACAATGGAATATGAATGCTGTATCATTAAATTGGTATCTCTTTTAGTGTCCAGTATTTTAGAGCAGCTAGAAGTGAAAACTTAAAATTGTGAAATTGTAACCCATGTCAAGCTCTGAAATATGTTCTACAACTAATTGTGGTGCTGTGCTTTCAAATTTATAGCTTTTTTGTATATATGGTATTGTTCACAAAAAGAAGAAGGAAAAAAAGTTGATTGTGATGATAAAAATGTATTTAAGCCCTCTAGCCTCCTATATCCTGGAGCAGCTAGAAGGAAAAATACTAGAGGATCGTATGGTAGCGCATGACAAACTCTGGGATCTGTCCTCTAACCACATGTTGAAGAGTGCTTTGAAAACAATTGCTTTTTTATTTCTTTGCTTTGTATATATGTTATACTTACAATAAAAAAAAGTTTAAAAAAATAGAATTATCAATGAGGAAAGAAAAAAGACATTGGTAGGAAAAAATAGTGAAATCCAAACAAACTCAAGTTCAGTTACTAGAGATGTCCAATGTTGGTTTCTTAGTTTTGACAAATATACTCTGGTGATCCAACATGTTAATACTGAGAGGAAAGGAAGGGTGAGACAAACTCTCCATATTATCTTTGCAACTTTCCTATACTCTAAAATTATTCCAAAATAAAAAGTCATTTAACAAATATAAGGAAAAAATAGAGCAGAGTAAAGGAGATCAGGAGTGCAAGAATGGCGCAAGCATTGCAAATTTAAATGGGTTGGTCAGGGTAGGCTTCATTGAGTAAAAACTTTGAGAAGGAAGGGGAAGGGATATATATGTATATCAGAATAAAAGTTCCAGACTGAGAGGACAGGCAAATGGCATGTGGTAGCACATATGTTGCAGGGAAAGCAAGGAAACCGTTATGGGTGGATCAGAATGAGTGAGAGGAGAGGTAGGAAATGGGACAAGAGACATAATGAGGCCCATGGTTTAAATCATACTGATTTAAATCAGGGGGGAAATGGTGAGCCATTGCATGCTTTCAGATAGAGAAGTGAAATGATTTTGCATATGTTTTAATGTAATCTTCTGTTGAGAAGAGACTTTATGGGACAGAGGCATAGACAGAAGGACCAGTTAGGAATCTGGAGTAATCCAGATGAGAATCTGTTAACTAGGAATCAGGAAGGTTGTAGCAGAGGCAGTGAGAAGTGGTGGGAGTTGGAGTTGGGGTGTTTTTTTATAGATAGAACTAATCAGATTTGCTTACTGATCAGACATGGGCTTTGAAAGCAGAGTCAAGGAAGTCTCAAAGGTTTTGTCCTGAGGAAATAGGATATACTTGCTATCAAGTAATTTGGGGAAGATTGTGGGTAAATCAGATTTGTGAGAACAGATCAAGTGTTTACTTTTGATACAAGCAATGAATAATTGGAAATTGCCATTTAAATTATAATCTACAATGTATCAAAAATATGAAATGCTAAGGGAAAATTTGACCAGAAAAACTATGCAAAATCTTCACACTGAAAACTGCAAAGCATTGCTGAAAGAAATTAAAGTAGTAAATGAATGGAGAGGTATAGTATGTTCATGGGTCAGAAGACTTGATATTGTTAAGATGTCAGTTCTCTGGAAATCGATTTGTATTTTTTATTGTATAGTGTGCTGGTTTGAAAGGAAGTATGCCACCTAGGAAATCCATGTTTTAATCAAAATCCTATTTCATAAAGGTAGAATAATCCCTATTCAATACTGTATGTTTGAAACTGTAATCAGATTATCTCACTGGATGATGTGATTGTTAAACTGGATTAGGTGACGACATGTCTCTACCCACATGGGTGGGTTGTGATTGATTTACTGGAGTCCTATAAAAGAGGAAACATTTTGGAGAATAGGAGATTCAGAGAGAGCAGAGAAGAATGACATAGCCACAAGAAGTAGAGAGCCCACAAGCCAGTGACCTTTGGAGATGAAGAAAGAAAACGCCTCTCAGGGAGCTTCATGAACCACAAAGCCAGGAGAAGAAGCTAGTAGATGACACCATGTTTGCCATGTGCCCTTCCGGATGAGAGAGAAGCCCTGACCGTGTTCACCATGTGCCTTTCCACTTGAAAGAGAAACCCTGAACTTCATCGGCCTTCTTGAACCAAGGTATCTTTTCCTGGATTCCTTAGATTGGACATTACTGTAGACTTGTTTTAATTAGGACATTGTATTGGCCTTAGAACTGTAAACTAGCAACTTATTAAATTCCTCTTTTTAAAAGCCATTCCGTTTCTGGTATATTGCATTCCGGCAGCTAGCAAACTAGAACATATAGTATAACATATATACAAAGCAAAGAAATAAAAAAGCAATAGTTTGCAAAGTACTCTTCAACAGATAGTTACAGGACAGATCCCAGAGTTTGTCATGGGCTATCATACGATCCTCTCAGATTTTTCCTCCTAGCTGCTCTAGAATACAGGAGGCTAGAAGGCTTAAATATTTTTTTTATCATCACAGTAGACTTTTTTCCTTGCTTTTTTGTGAAAAATACCATACATACAAAAAAGCAACAAATTTCAAAGCACAGCACAACAATTCGTTGTACACCTGATTTCAGAGTTTGACATGGGTTACAATTCCACAATTTTAAGTTTTTACTTCTAGCTGATCTAGATACTGGAGATTAAAAGGGATATCAATTTAATGATTCAGCAATCATATTCATTTGATAAATCCTATTTTCTCCGTATAACTCCACCATCACCTTTGAACTTTCTATCCCTCTCTTTAGGGGTGTTTGGGCTGTGGCCATTCTAACTTTTTCATATTGGAAGGGTTTGTCACTACTGTGAGATAGGGTGATGGAACTAGCTGATGTTCTAGAGAGGCTGGGCCCTTTAGGTTTCAGGACTTATCTGGTCCAGGGACCCATCTGGAGGCTGTAGGTTTCTGGAAAGTTACACTACTGCATGGAACCCTTGTGGAATCTTATAGGTGTTCTTTAGGATTGACTGGAATGGTCCTGGTTGGAGGTTGGCAGGTTATGATAGGTAGCAATGTCTAAGGGAAGCTTGCATAAGAGCAACTTCCAAAGTAGCCTCTCGACTCTATTTGAACTCTCTCTGCCACTGATACTTTATTAATTATACTTCTTTTCCCAGTTTTGGTCAGGAGGGGATTGTTGATCCCACAATGCAAGGGCTGGATTCATCCCTGTGAGTCCTCTCCCATGTCACCAGGGAGACTTTCACCCCTGGATGTCATATCCCACATAGGGAGGAGGGCAATTATTTTACTTACAGAGTTGGGCTTAGAGAGAGTGAGACCACATCTGAGCAACAAAAGAGGTCCTCCAGAAGTAACTTTTAGACAGACCTATAGGTAGGTGAAGCTTCTCTGCTACCTACATAAACTTCACAAGAGTAAGCCTCAAGATCAAGGGCTTGGCCTATTGATTTGGGTATCCCTAAAGTTTCACACAATATCAGGGGACTTCCTGATGGTAAAGTTTAATAGTTCCATATTTTTTCTTCCATTCCTCAAGGGATTTTGCCAATACTTTTTGATTATCTGCATTATATACTCTAGGATGCATCCAGGCATTACATTAGGCTATACAGGATTAAAGGCCCTCATTCTTATTCTGGGCTCCCTGTGTTTCAATTGTTCAATCCAAACAGGTTGAGTTAGATTATGTACTACAGAAAATTTCAGTTCCAGACTGATTAGACCCTTCTCTTCCTTTGGTCTCAAAGAGTATGTGTGGTTCTAAAATACAGACATTGTCTTCCTTACGTCTGTGCTCTGAATTACTTTAACCCCACCTGATCAGCTTCATTCTTATCTCTAAATATCAGGTTATATATATTCTGAATATCAGGTTATGTTTATATATATATAAGCAGTCTATCGAAATTACCACTCCAGACTAAATGTGTCTGCCATAAAAGCTTACAATCTAGCCTCCTGTTTTCTTGTAAGCATTTTCTAAAGGAGACCCTACCATTTTTGTTATTTTGGTTCTGATATATGACCAGTAGATTTTTGAAAAAAGTAACAAAGCAACTAAATGAGGAAAGGATTATCTTTTCAACATATGGTCCTAGAATTTATATACAAAAAAAAAAAAATTTGAGAACCAATTAGGCAGGTGTACTGTGGTTGCTGAGCAGCATTAAGGTTGTGTGTTTTCTCCAGATATATCCAGCTCGTTGGGTACAGGAGTGGAATAGACAGAGGGTTGGACTGATGGAGAGTTGTGGTTTTCCCAAGTGAGTACAGTTTGAAGTATAAGCAGAACAAAAGAGTTAAGATTGGATGCAAGGGAAGAATTATATAATTTGCCATGGAATTTAAGCTAGGTAAGAAGTGAAGATATAAGGGAAGGGAGGAACAGTGAAAAGGTGCAGAAGCAGGTTATTATAGAAGGAGGGATTTTTGGAGTTCGGGTACTAGACAGAGGGAGCTGGAAATATGGGAAGTAGGGGTCAGCAAGTAGGATGCATGAATTTTGGATTATGGAAGGGTGTAGTTATTGGTAATGCAAGGTCTAGCGCATGACCAAGGGAATGCATGGCTGATGTAGGGTGAAGGTTAGGTTCATTGCAGCAGAGGAAGACAGGGATCTGAGAGGACAGGATACAGAAGGCTCATTTAAGGCACGTAAAAAATATAGCCTGCACTGTAGTAATTGAAGGAAGTAGCAGTGAGTTAGGAGGCAAAATCATCAAGAAAAGAGGGAGAGCTGCCTGGAGATTGGTATATGATGACAACAATGGAGGATATTGAATGATATAACCTAAAAACATAAGATTCTGCTGTTAGGAAGGAGTTAGGGAGAAATGTCTGGAAGTGGTAATGAGGAGCTGAGATTGCACTGTTCTCGCTACTAGGCCCAATGGTACAAGTGCCCTGAGAGGGCTGCAGGGGAAGCCTGAGTTATGACAGGGAAAGGGAAGGAAGGGTTAGGGAAGTAGTTGAAGTTAGAGGGGATTTAGTTGCTGACAGAGTTTGAGGATGCAGTGGAAGGGTTTAAGGAAATGGGGTAAGGTGGGCTATGGGATCCATCTGGAATGTGGGCAGTTATGTAGGAATTAGCATGTACGAGATGAGGGAGGACCAACCACTTTGTGGTGCGGAGTTAAATAAGGATAATCAGCACAGCGAGGTCAATTCTAGAGCACTTAAGGCACATTGTGGAGGCCAGGCTATGGGGTTGGGAAAAGGTATGTGTCTGGGCTGGGCAGGAGCCCATTGGCTATGAAAATCTGTTTAACAAAGGAAGGGATTTTTTATAGACTCACCTTAACTTCAGGTTGTGTGATTTGTGTGTCTGGAATTTGGCAGTGACAGAGAAGATAACTGTCTGAGAACAAGGCCATTCTTGAGGAAACTAGGAAACTTAAAACCAAGAAAAAATTCTTTCACCATCAAGTCCTTAATGGAGAATGAATCTCTTGGCAAAGATAGCAGTCAAAATATTTATGAAAACTATAGAATGAGCTTTCAGTTACCTATTTTAAAATAAAATGTTTGTTTTAAGTAGAATCTTCTGTCTTTTTTTGACAATGGAGACATTTAGTTCTTAGGCAGCTGTATAGCTTACTGTTTAAGAGCCTGAACTCAAATCCTGGTTGCACTACTTATTAGCTGTGTGGGCAAGTTACTGAACCAAGCCTTAGTTTCCTCCTCTATAAAATGCAGATAATAATAGGGCCTGTTGCATAAGGATGTTGTGAGGATAAAATGAGGTAATCTCTATAAGTACCCTTAGCATATAGTTCCTGGCACTTTGTTGGCTCTCAATATATATGACTGCTATATTATTTCAACAACTTAGAATCAGAACATACCTAATATTCGTTCTCTCCTCTGTGGCCTGTTAGCACATATTTCCATGTACTTTTCTTTCTTAAGACCTGTAGATAACTAGCTACTTATGTCATCTATAATATAGTGTTTCCCAAACTTTTAAAATCCACATTCCCTAGGATACTTTCACATTCAATTTTTTAATTTTCTCACCAGCCAACATTTACCATTTGTTTACTGTATTTTGTATTATGAGCAAGTATAGTTCATCTTTTTAAGAACTACTTATGTTCCCTCCCCTTTCCCTGGAATTGATAACTTCTCCGCACTTGGAGAATTATTGTCATATGGAATCTTTATGAGTATGTAATACAATGTAGAGACATTTTTCCACATATAAGATTGGTGTAAGTGAAAAGGGACAAGAATGCTTAGTCCTTATAAGGGTATAAGATGATGGACACTCACAGTCTTTTGGTGGAAGTCTAACATGGTATAGCCTTCTGAAAGGCAGTTTGGGAGAGTGACAAAAGTCTTAAAATGAAATGCTATTTGACCTGTTGCTCTTACTTTTTAGGAATTTATTCTAAGAAAGTAATTGGGAAAGCACACATGTGTATGTATTAAGAGTTGTTTATGGCAATGAAAATTTATAAACAGTGAGATATATATGCTGCTTTTATTATCAGAAAAAAAAAGCTAGTAAATTGCATGGAATCTTATAGGATAAAGAAGAAAAAAACATCTTTATATTTTTGTCTGTTTTGAACAGTTTGGCGAATTCAGTCTTCTGTTTAGTTTTGAATCATGCATAGTACCTTGAAAATATATTTGTGTACTTATAATATTTTCTGCTTCAACTCTCCTAGAAAATCACTGATGGCCTTGATTTTTATTCTCCCTATCGGCTTAACTTTTCTCCAATTTCATTACTTGGAGCCCTTCATACACACTGATATAAAGAGAAGATAAATTTTGCTTCAGAGTTTCTCTAGGTCTTAGCTGATGACTGAAGAAACATTGCAGATATTTTAAGTTAAAGATAATTTGCATTTATCTAGGCATCTTTTTAGTATTCTTTAGGAATATAAATGGAGCTCTTGATTACTAACCAATAATGGTTTAGACTTTTGCCTTTGTTTGTAGCTTGTAAGAGGTCTGGTGATTACAGAAGGAGAAATTTGTATTTGCTCTGTAGGTGAAAACATATAAAAAATATGTAACCTGTTACTTGGGTGGTATTTGAAATATGTCTTTTCCTTCATTATGCTGCTTTGTTTTGTTTTTGTTTTAGCTGTTTGACAGGAATAGTAGGAAAAACTTTTTCTTTTTTAAGAACTGTGTATAAACAAAAACATTCCACACCTGTTTACTTAGCAGGGCCTGCAGAGAGGCAGAGTAGATTCTCCATTAACTGTTCCATTCAGAGAGGAGTTCAGAAAAGAATCAGAGTACCCTGTGACCTTGTTGTTTCAGAGCCAGATGGAGATGTCCACTATTTTTGTCTATGAACAAAAACCTTTCCTAAATTTCTCATCTCTCTTTCTAAGCTGATCTATATCCATTTTTTTCAACTTAATCTGGGTAAATTGTCTCTGTTCACAAGACACTTCTATAATACATTTTCAAAAACACATTTAGTATTCAGAATTTTTTTTTTCTTGGGAAAACTACTTTTCAGTTTGGTCTCCATTTGATGCAGTAAATATTTGTCTTATCCTAGTATATTAGGAAATGTAGTTGGGGGATGTGTATTTGCTTTCTCCTGAGGAATGTTTAGTGATCCTCTTCCTTTTAAGATATTAATTCAATCCGATAATAAGTAACATATAATAAGTGAATTTAATTATCTTTTTAACTTAAAAAAACGTTTAGAAGCTTCTAAAACAAAATGAGTGGTGTCTTCTTTGTGTCAGTTCATAAGCCATGCAAGAAAATTTGTCTTATATTTTTACTTACTACCACAACTCATCAGCTTTCTCACCCTTACTTAATCCACTTTGACTGTAGCCTCAAATCTGGAATTTATAACATTTCTACCTTCCTTGGTTTCAGTACCTGCCTCAGTGACTGTTTCCATCCTGTCTTCGACCATCATCCTGAATGAATCCAGTATCTACTTTAATGACCTTTGAGCCTGGACTGCAGAGTACACATCACCAGTTCTTGACTTTCAACACCAAAACCTTCAACATCTCATAGCTTACAATTGCTTTACCTTCAAAATGGCAAGGCTGAGCTTCCCTTCTCTTCACATAAGTTACCTTACCCAGTCTCCCAACAGCTGTGCTTTTCTTCACCCTTATAATGACATCTAGCCACTACTCTCCAAATTCATCACACCCTTCTAGATTCACTTGCCTCCAGCTGGATATTTCCCACCATACATTTGTTTCTGTGTTCACCTTTTAATCCCATTAAATTCCTTCCTTCTTGTCCCCTTGACGTTCTACTCCTTGAAGACAAAGACAGTGGCTTATACAGTTTTGCATCCTGTGAATCACTTAACTCATTGTTCAGTTATTTTTTTAATGGACAAATGAATGTTTTGTTTTGTTAACTTTTGGCTGCGGCAAAAAATTAAACTTAACCATCAGAAGACAAAGGTTTACAACACTGAGAAACACTGCTAATGGAATTGCAGGATCTGAAGTTTTAAATCAGCAAACTCCAGAGTCAATGAACAGTAATCTAAAGGAGAAAAGTCAGCCAGGCATCACACATGAGAAGTGGTGAGAAATGTAGGAAAGTGGAGAGTGCAACTTCACACAGTTCCTGCCATGTGCTATGCTATCAGGGTGGTCTTATTTAAAATGTAGTGCAAACTCATGGGTATGTCTGCCTTGCAGATAAGTTCTGTTGGGTCCACATAATAATTTAAAAAATTCTTTGGCAGAATTTAAAAATTAGACGGTAATATTGGGGACTTCTTTGATGAGAGTAAGGATCATTTGGAGGTTATCAGTCCTAAAAGATTTATTAAAGATCAATTCTATTATTTTATAATTCTGTCTCATGTAATAAGATGCAATTTTCATTAGTAATTAACAATGCAAGCAGTAAATGAAATAAAAGGATAGGTCTTTTTATGTATCTGTGAAATGTATCTGAAAGACTAAAAAGTGTTTGAACTCAATCTGTTAGGAATGCCAAAATAATTCCCTTTCTGACATTGCATATGTTTTTGTAAGCTTTTAAACTTCCTTATTATTTTTTCCTAATAAAATATATTTTTTACTATATTTTTTTCCTAATAAAATAAAAAATGGACTTTTGGCATGGAAATTTTAAGGTACTAAAACAAAAACACAGAAAACCTGAAGGTTATGTTTTAGCAAGACACAGCTTTCTGAATTACTTTCATGTTGCCTGAATTATTTTTGATTTGATAGCAATACATTCCTTACTTCTATTTATTTTCCTAACCTACAGGAATGGTAAAGGAAAGACAGAAACCAAAGCCCTAACCTCCTATGCCCTTAGATTATTATTTTTATGTGGTAAAGTGTTAATACAATTATTTTTTGTTCCAGTCTATAGTGGCAGTAAAGAAAACCAAGAACAGCAATAATGAAAAGTTCTCTGTCTCTTTTCCATTTTCTTTTTCCAGATGACGTTTTCTCTTCTTTCCTTAGTTATTTCTGTAAGAAAAAGTTATTCTTTAAAAAAAAAATCTTCCTTTAAAAATTCTGGAATGATTAGGCTTTGAATATTTCTCATTTTTACTTCTATTCCTTCTGTGATAGCAAAACAAAACACGTAACATTTTATACATGATAGGATATTATATTAGTAGACATTTCCATTCCATTTAAAAACTTTTCCCACCCACCTTTTTTGGATTTTTTTCCAAAAAAATATAAAAAGTATAAAGTGCACTTAATTTTTGATATTTAAATTTTTTGTTTCATTGAGAAGGAAGTTTTTTTAATGTGATGATTGTTGTAACAAAAAAGACAAAATTTAATGTGAATTGTCTTCTCAATGATTTATCCATAAATGAAAATAATGCCAAGGCTCTTATATACTTCAGCTATTTTGCTGTTTCATTTCTCAATATAATTTCACTCTTTAGTTTGTAACCCAAATATCCTTAGTTGCACAAAAAAAATGGTTAATGATTTCCAGGATTACAATACAGAATAGAACAAATGCTTTGATACTGTAGAGAAGTGCCCATCCAGAGAATGCATCTGAATGAGGAAACCAAAATAAATCACTTTGGGCTACAGATATTTTTGCTAATCTCTCTGACCCCTAATATGAGACACTTTCCTCTTCCTTCCTAATGTGTATTAGGAAAACACCTAAGTTATCTAAATGCCTCCTTTGTTGCAGTTAGGGTGATGCAACTGCCATTCATCAAGGTTGGGTGGGTGAGAAAGGGGGGGTGCTTTTGTGAAGAAGTGAATGGAGAGATGTGATGAGTGCAATATCTGAATCACTAGTATCATACAAGATTTATCCCAAAGGGTTTTTTGTTCTTTACACAGTTATTATCAGAAGATTCTAGACCTGACAGCATACTATCAGGAGGTGGCCATCATTTTGATGGTTTCCATCATTTTACAAGTGGAGAAATTCAGCATTTAGTAGACTCTAAGATTAGCCTGTGTTGTCTCTTTTTTCTCTTTTTACCTGTATTTTCCTCTGTTAAAATCAGAATATTACAAAGAAGTATCATGTATTTGGCCTATAACAAATAATAGCAAATATAGTACTAGGCAATGTTTTAATTTTGAATGGAAAAGGAAATGAAATAGAGCATCCCCTAGAATCTCCAGAACGGAGTACAGCTTTGCCAATGCCGAGATTTTAGCACCTTGAAACCCATTTTGAACCTTTGAACTCCAGAACTGTAAAATAATGCACTGCTGTTTCTGAACCTCTAAGTTTTGGTAATTTGTTACAGTAGCAATAGGAGATTATCCAGATCCTTTGCCCATTTTAAAAATTGGAGTATTTCACCTTTTTATTGTTGGGTTTTAGGAGTTTTCCTAGATTCTGGAAATAAATTTTTAATCAGAAAAAAAAATAAAAAATCAGAATATTACTTAAGTCATTGTATCATTTACATTTAAGGAGATAACAGTTTTTCTTTAAATAGGTGTGCCAGAAGAAATTAGACCTGAAGTTAGTAACATTAGTGA
The DNA here is from genome assembly GCF_023851605.1 of Tamandua tetradactyla. Lineage (NCBI taxonomy): Eukaryota > Metazoa > Chordata > Mammalia > Pilosa > Myrmecophagidae > Tamandua > Tamandua tetradactyla. Next base: position 144,957,951 of record NC_135329.1, read on the forward strand.
ATCTGGTTGTTGGAGCAAGAACTAACCATAGCTTTATGGACCTGTTAATTTTTGGAAATAATTTCTAGATTCTTGACTCTTTGTTATGGGTTTGTGATGGAAGAGCAATTTAGAAAAGCACCAGGTAAAAAAGTGTGACATGTAAATGTCATATAGGTTGATTACATGGATTGTCTAATTTTGATCTCTGTGGACATGAATATTCAGGAGAAATAAGTATGTACATTTATATACACAAACACATGCACATACTTCCCCTCTTACATTTTTTTTTCTTTTTTTTTTACATGGGCAGGCACCGGGAATCAAACCTGGGTCTCTGGCATGGCAGGTGAGAACTCTGCCACTGAGCCACCGTGGCCCACCCAGTCCCCCTTACATTTTCATCAGACTTTGTTCTGATTATAATGGTTATACATTGTAAAGTTCGGTGTGGAATGGGGGCTATTTGACAAAGATGTTTAGTGGATTCCTTGAAGGTGAGAGAGTCCCTAATGGCAAGGCTTGCCTTAGAAGTTGGTAATAAGTATGATAAATCATTATGCTTTTTCTCATTTACATCATCATGGTGCACTGGACTTTATTTCAGACTTTTTTCATTCAAGACATTGCAACCTTTCCTGTGATTTACTGAAAATATTAGCAAATTGATGGTTCTAAAAGTAGCTGTAATTAAGCTTTACAGATGTACACCTTGTCAATTGTATATCCTGTCAAATGGCTAATACCGTGGTATAGTAGATGGTTCAGTATTAAACAGCGGATTATATCAGTCAGGGTCCAGTCAGGAGGCAGAAGCCATGCCAGTACTCTGAACATGGAAAATTTTAAATGAACAATGATTAACTAATAAAAGGAAGTTAACTAAATAAAAGGGGTAAAAACAAAAATAAAAAACCCGAAGAATATGGGAACAGCAAATGTAGAGAGCAGGTACTACCATTAGAGCTTAGGGAGAGTACTTAAGGAAGAAACAGATAATGGAAGAGGGCCCCCAGGCTAAAATTTAGAGTTTATTGGAGAGAGTATGAATACAGCCTACTGGTGGTGGATGGAATTGTTGCAGTGTCACAAACTAGGACTAGAATTGGTTTACAAGAAGCCATCTGTTGGGATGCTGGTGAAGTTCTCAGGGCTGCCACAGACTAGAGCTGGCACACAGACCAAAGCTGGTCCACAAGAACCTTCCCACTGGGGTGGTTCTAAAACCCACTTGAGGGTGTGAATCAGTGGGTCTCTCAAACGCTTTTGGCAACCACAGCTATTAGAGGAAGAAAATCGCAAAGGAAGCAGGAAGAGAAACCTATTCCTCTACTATGCCTTGCAGTTTCCCTCCAGTACCCTTTATTGACATGCCTAACCTTATCAACTGGCAAAAGAAATGTTTACAGGGTCTATCTCCAGTATCACAAGACAGAGCAAAGAATGATAGATTTGGTACTTAGAGGCAATACATTAAATGGTACAAATTAGCCCTTTGGCTAATCAACTTCTCTATATACCCCCTGCACACATTCAGACTTCCAAACAATAGTGAGATCCCTCTGTGTTCCCACCTTTCAAGAAAAGCTGACCTTTGTACAAGTGAGGATGTTCTCATCTTTACCCCAAAATAAGGGACACACAGTCCTAAGGGTCATTGTATCAATCTGTGACTTTATTAATTACTTCTCAAATTCTACCACAGTCCCACTGAATATTCTGTTATTTAAAGACAATCATAATTTCAACATCTAACGAATTGTGTATCAAATAAGCAGAAGGAGAGATAAAAAGAAAAGAGTTCATATACAAAAATAAATGTATACCAAACAGGCAGTGGGAAAATGCCAAAGCTCCTCTCTTCATTTCTGTGATTGATCACAATCTCTGGTTTTCTTCTTCCATTACTCTTTCCCATATTCCCTTTTACCTCCATCAAAACCTCAGCTGGTTGAAGCTCTTTATCTGATAGAGTAACCTAAATTTTGATTCCTGAAAGTTCTGAGTCCTCAATAGCTCTGCCTTTTATTGATTACCATAGTGTTTCTTTAGCCTTTATTAATGGGCATGGAGATGCTAAGAAGTACGTAAGAAAATCCTTTGGATACCAGAGATCAGCTTCTTTTATAGCATAACCCAATTTTCCCTTATATTCAGGATCAGTGTCTCCAGTCAGTACAGGAACCTCTTTTTCTTCTTGCTGATTTAGAGGCATAAAGAGCCCAAATACCCAAGTGGTAGTTTCATATTCCAAATCAATGGAAACATTATCCTGTCCCCTAATGGAAGCGTTCCACCCTTGAGGACTAAGACTGCCGATCCAGAAGAGCTAGGGTTGTTGGGATGTGGGGCAAGAGTTATGTGAGTGGGTTATTAGGTATTATAGTAATAGGAACCACTCCCATTTTACCCCTTTGTTCCCAGACCTATGTATTCTGTTATAGGGGTGAGAATAATGTTTGATTCAAAGCATATACTTCATCCTGTAAGTCTGAAATCATTTCAGGGTGTTGTCTCCCAATTGATATCATAACTGAGTCTCCAGCAAAACGCTCAAGGTTTTTCTTAGGCCATTTGCTTCTGGTAAAGGGATATGTGTTAAGACTAGCTATCATGGGCATGCAGTCATTTCTGTATTTCCTTTGCTATTCATCAGAAGCAATGTAGTATGGAATACCATATGGTGGATAAGGCATTCCACGAAGCAAATGATGGGGATACTGTCAGAAGAATTACGAACAGGGAAAGCATATCCAGGGTACATGTCTGCTCCCGTGAGGATGAATTTCTGCCCCACCCCCCACATATCCAGTGTAATCAAGCTGTGCCCTGGTATTTTGTGTAGTATCAGGGGCTCAATATCTGATTCTGTGTTGACATATTAAACACACTCAGCTGTAGCAGCAGCCAGTTCAGACTAGATAATGAGAAGTCATGTTGTTGAGCCCACACACACCCTCCATCCTGACACCATGGATACTTTGTTCAAGGGCCCATTGAGCAACCATTCCTACCGTGACTGTGGGTGCTCTTTAGTGAGTGTTCACATAGGACACAGTCTGTGTCCAGTTTGAGAGTTTCATCCGCCTACCTCTTTCCCCCAATATTTTGCCACCAATCTTCTAATCCTGTTCCTTTCAAGTCCCAGAAGAACTGTAAACAATCACTCATGAATTAGTATTAGGTTTATACTGCTGTCTATCTCATTCCAAACAAAACGGATCACATAATATAATACCAAAGTTCTGCTCACTGGGACGATTTTCCTTAAAGGTTGCTCTTTGGGGTCATCCTTGAGTGAGAAGGTAATGTTGCAGTTGTCCACTTTCAGTTGTTACCACCTGTGATTCTCCTGTTGGTACCTTGCAGAGGTTCCATTCAGCATCCGTTTGCCACAGACACTTCAAATATTCTTAGATCTGCTGTATCGTAAGCCAAAGTGGAACAGCAGCTTGCACAGCAGCTGGGACTTTTGCAGAACATTTTGATACCCTTGTTCTTAAAGCTGCTAGCCTTATGGGTGACTCAGTTTAGGTGAGTCCTAATTCACCCAAAGTTAGGATACTCAAATGTAGTTTATGTTGCCTCTAAAATCCAAAAAGGCCTAACACGCATTGTGCCTCTTTTTTTTTTTTTTTTTTTTGTATTAGATAGTGTGCAAGGTGCAACAACTTATCTTTTAACTTTGTGTGGATATCCTGACATCACCATATCATTGGACCTTCCCCACTGCCCAGAAATTTCACTAAATTTTTGGAGTCTGAGTTTTCTGGAGTTTCTCACTCTCTGGTTCACATATACAAGACTTTTAAAGTACTTGCTGGTCATCAGAGGCACTCAGCATAATATCATCGATATAGTGGGCCACTTTGATGTTTTAAGATAATCAGGGTCTCTGAGGACTATATTATATCAGAGAAGGGAGAGTTGGCATAGCCCTGAGCAAGATTGAAAGTGTAATGTTGACTTTACTAGGTAAAAGAAAACTGCTTCTGGTGGTCCTTGGAAATTGGTATGGAATAAAAACATTAGCCAAATCAGTAGCTGCATACCAAGTACCAGGGGCTGTGTTCATTTGCTCCAGTAAAGATACTGTATCTGGGACAGCATCTGCAATTGGAGTAGCTTCCAGGTTAAGTTTACATTAACCCATAGTCATTCTCCAAGACCCACCTCACTTCTGCATAGGCCAAACAGAAGAGTTAAATAGGGATATACGTTTTTTGTTTATTTGTGTGTTTGTTTTAATTTTTATTGACAGAACAATGTACAAGCACATACATTCTTAACATACAAACATTCCATACATGGTGTATGATCAGTGGCTCACAATATCATCACATAGTTGTATGTTCATCACCACCATCATTTTTTAGAACATTTGCATCACTCCAGAAAAAGAAAGAAAAAAGAAAAAACTCATATATACCATACCCCTTACCCCTCCCTCTCATAGACCACTAGTATTTCCATCTAATATATATACTTTTTAATTTTAACATTTATTCCCCCATTATTTATTTATTTTTAATCCATTACTTTAGATAAAAAAGAAGCATCAGACACAAGGTTTTCACAGTCACACAGTCCCATTATGAAAGCTACATCATTATACAATCAACTCAAGAAACAGGGCTACTGGAACACAGCTCTACAGCTTCAGGGATATACATTTTTTAAGTGTTTGATGATGACTCTTATCTCTGCACTTCTCCCAGGGATGTTATATTGCTTCTGACTTGCTCTCATGTGAGGAAGAGATAGCTCCAGGGGTTCCCCCTTAGCTCTTCCTACCATACTAGCCCTTCTCCCAGTGTACAGAGAATTGATGTAGGGATTCTGTTAGTAGCCACTATGTCTTTTCCAATTATGTACTCAGGAATTAGGAAATAAACATAGAGTGAGTCACTGAACAGCTGAGCTCGGTGTGATTCATATTTGAACGAAGATCCATAAATCACTTGAACATCTAAGTCCCCACCTTGACTAGTGGACCACAATAGTATTTTTGGATCTCTAGGAATTGGCATCAAGATAGTGTTTAGTAAAACCTGAAAGGTCTGGTTATTTCCTTTTCTCCGTTGCACTGTCCATCTAATAAATGGCCAGAAGTCCCTATGATAAGGGTTTGGAGGAAAATTTAAGGTTGTACCTGTTGCAGTCTGTCAGGGTTCTTCCTCAGGGATCCTGGACCTTCCTTCACTCAAAGAGTCCTGGGCATGTAAACTGGCTTAGGCATGGATACCAGGTGTGATTTTGTCATTCTCCATTATGGTGACTTAATGGCTACCAGACCTAGTGTTTTTGTTTTTTTCCCTTTTATATAGATCATGCAACATTCTAGTAGGGTGCCTACCTGTTTGTCTTAGGGACACCAGGATTAATTAGTCACCATAAGAGAGTCTTGTAATGTAAAGCATTTTGATTATCAGTATATCCCTATTACTTTTTACAGTAAATGCATCCGTTTTATCTTTGGCATTAAAAGTTGTTCCTTGGCATCTATTACTTACTCCATCATCCCCAGTGTAATCAGGGAGCCTGTCTCAATAGTGGCATCTCCTATAGCCATATCTGGCATATAAAGGAGAATAACCACAGTGTTTATCACAGATACAGGTGCTCCCTTCAGTAATATATTTCTCAGTGTCTTAGTGATGGCAGTACCTTTGGTTCTTTAAGGGGATGCAGTTGGGAAGTGGGTACAGATTGCTTATGAGAAATTCACACCAGCATTCCTGTCTTCCTAAGCCTTTAGATTCCTTCCTCTACATCATGCCAGGGAATTTCTGGCATCTCATTATATGTAGGCTAGCACTGAATCCAAATTTTCATAAGCTAATCAAGTAAGTTGTTAGGAACACTTCCAGCTGCATGAGCTAGTACATTAAAACTTCAGTGTCCAGTAAATGCATCTATACCTTGAAATCTGTCTGATATAGTGTATATTCTACCCTTCTTTATCTAATAGCCTTGAAATCTGTTTTTACAAACATCCCCTGGGTATTGCCAATAAATATTAACAAAAATCTTGCAATTCTATTGGTATAAGCTATTTGCTTTTGGTTCATACTATGTGTCTGATCCCTGGAGCATTTTGAGATTTGGGAACAATGAAAGGCTGTGGTAGAGCTGGTGGAGAATAAGCATCCCCTTGCAAGGCATCTACCCAGGTGAAGCTAGCCAGCAAAAGTTCCCCAACAAAAACAAAAAGGCCAGTTTCTTGAGATTCTTGAGATACAGGGCAAGCTACTCTCACAGACAAGGGACCCCAGAGTTACTTGGGGATTTGAAATTGTCAGTTTCATCTAGAATCCAATCACCTGTTCACCTTTCCAGGTTTCATGTCCCATTCTTTCTCAATCAATGTACTAGTTTCCACACAAGAAACTTGGTGAGGTTGTGATGTTAACTGATGTTGTAATCAGCAACCCACATGATAGGTTTTTTTAATTGTTTCTGGAAATATTAGCCTTGCAGCACAATAAAAAAAAAATTCTTTTAGGATTGATGTGGAATCCCTCTGATTAACTATGACTTGGGCTGAGGGTTAACGGGCAACCTGTCATATTCTTTTGTGAGTGTGTGTGTGTATTTTATTATGCAATTTTATTGAGTTTTATTCACATACCATGTAATCATCCAAAGTGTGCAATCAGTAGTTCACAGTTTTATACTACAGTTGTGCGTTCATCACCATAAATTTTTAACATTTTCATTACTCCAAAGAAAGTAAAAGTAAGAATAAAAAACAAAAAAGAACACCCAAAACATCCCATATCCCTTATCCTCCCTATTATCCTATTATTTATTTATTGTCCTTATTTTTTACTCTTCTGTCCATACACTGGATAAAGGGAGTGTCAGCCACAAAGTTTTCACAATCACATGGTCATACTGTAAAAGCTATATAGTTATAGTCGTCTTCAAGAATCAAGGCTACTGGATTCCAGCTCAGCAGTTTCAGATATTTCCTTCTAGTTATTTTAATACAATAAAAACTGAAAAGGGATATCTATGTAATGCATCAGAAAGACCTCCAAAATGACCTCCCAACTCTATTTGAAATCTCTCAGCCACGGAAACTTTATTTTGTTTTCATTTTTCTTCCTCCCTTTTTGCAAAGAAATTTTTCTCAACCCCATGATGCCAGGTCCAGGCTCATCCCTGGAAGTCATCTTCCATACTGCCAGGGAAATTTACATAGTTGGGAGTCATGTCGTTCATAGAGAGGAGGGCAGTGAGTTTACCTGCTGAGTTGGCTTAGAGACAGAGGCCCCATCTGAGCAACAAAAGAGGTTCTCTGGGAATGACTCTTAAGTAGGCTTTGCTTCTCTTTTGTAGGAATAAGTTTTATAAGGGCAAGCCTCAAGATCAAGGGTTCAATCTGTTAAATTGGTAGTCTTCAATGCTTGGGAGAGAATCAGGAATTCCCCAGGTGGGGAAGTTTAATGTTTCCACATTTTTCCCCAGTTCCTCATGGGGGCCTTTGCAAATCCTTTTATTTTTATTCTCTGCCCATGTTAGTCTGGGATGTATCGGGGCATCACACTAACCTGAACAAAACTACAGGTCTCACTCCCTATTAATGTTCTGTGTAATTATGGTGTTCGAATAAAACTGGCCATACAAGTTAAATTAGATGGTGTGCTACAGAAAAATTTAATTTTGAATCCAATAAACATTTCTTCCTTTGATTTCACACAGAAGTTGAAGTTTTAAAATACAGTCAATGGGTTTGATTCCCAGTGCCTTTCCTATGCAAAAAAGAAAAAAGCACAGTCAATATCGTCCTTTCCACTTTACTCTGATTTACCTTAGTCCTAACCAGATGCACTTCATTTATATCTCTGTCATATTCTTTTGATAAATGCTTCATTGCACTATAAAGGATCCATCCCACAACATAATCTTTATATCTACCAGTACTGCCAAATGGTCAGGGAGAGCAGCCACTTTGACCCTAGGCCTTGCTTCAGCTGGTGCTTCATCACAATCACAGGTGATAGCTCGATTGATGGTGATGCCACTTTATGCCATTGATTTCTAACATCTTATTTCCTATTGACAGGGAACCTAATGCTACATTCCACTCCAGCTCATGACCAAACTAACCCCAAAATCTTATTTTTGAAGATTTGTAACCTGGGACCATTCTAGGTACCAATTTTTTATAGTCAGGGTTCAGACAAAAAAATATAAAGACTATTATTAATTGGTAAAATGAGGTTTATCTGCTAAAAGGTGTAAAAGGGACTCTAAGGAATAAAGGAATAACAAATATATAGGAAGCAGCTACTAACTTTTGGACTGAGGAAGAATGTCCGAGGAAGAAACAGACTTAGAAAGACCCAGTCCCCCAAAATGTGATTGAAACCTCATTGAAGAGGGTGAATCTGTGAAAAAATGGTAGAAGAGTTTTCAGAGGCTTCTGTGGACTGGAGCTGGTTCACAAGAATCCGCTGCTGCAGTCCTGGTGAAGTTTGATGTAGTGCCATAGGCTGGAGTTGTTCCATAAGAAGCAACTCTGCCTGTGGGCCAGAGCTGTTGAACTTATAAAGCTATGTGCTCAGGGGCTGATGGGCCAGAACTGGCAGGCAAGAAGCTCTGCCCGTTAGGATGCTAGCATGCCAGAGCTTCTTCACAAGAATCCAGCTGCTGGGATGCCAGAAGAATTTGCTGGGGATCAGTGCCACTGGATCTCCTGCACATGGCTGGCAGCCATGCTTTAAGAGGAAGAAAAAGCCTTAAGGACCAAGAAAGAGAAGTTCCTCCTCCGTTATGCCTTACAGAGACCCTCCAGTGCCTTCTGCTGATGAAACTTAAAATTTGCACGAGCTGACACAAAGGAGAAATGTTTACAGGGTCCACCTCAAGTGCCACAAAGGAGGGCAAGGAAGTATGGAGGAAATACATTTTTAACTGACACATATCTAGATTATTCTTGAAGGAAATAGAGATCCATTTTTTCCTTCCAACTTTTAAAATCACTGCCTAGTCATTAGTTCACATATTTTATGGAAAATCTGTGTGTTTCGTCCTCCGTTAAATATATTTCTTGTGGAATCTCTTGCCCTTACCTCCTAAAAGAAAGCTCAGTGCAATAAATTCTTGCTCATATATTATCAGTCTTCAGATCATTAATGTATCAGTGAATTTGGGACTATAACTAAAGGACATATATTTTCAACACCTTTTACTTTGGTGATAGCTTCTCATCCCCGCAAAACAAGGATTGAGATTACTCTTACTTACTTGTCTTTTTCTGATTAGACTCTTATACCTCACAGTTTGAAAACAGAAAATGAAGTTAAGTTCAAGTATGTTCTTTGAAAATAGAACTTTTATTATTGAATAAACTAGTATTTCTTATCAAACACAATGTAGGTACACTGCGGAGTGGAAGAGAAGAAGCATTTCATTCCAGAGAGGAGTAAAAAAAGGCGGCTTTCTTTCCTTAAAAAAATTTTTTTTAATTTTTAAAATTGAATGATGGATACTCTCCAATTCTGTTTTGGAGTACATCATAAATGAGCCGAAAATTATACCACTGGAATGATTAAAAATAAATGCTTTGACACAGTATAATTAAATTTCTTTCCGGAGCTATGATATGTTTAATCCAAAGAATGAGACATTGTCTTCAAACGTATATATTTTAAGAAGTGCTTTGTGTGCTGTGTTTTGCCTGTGGCATTTACATAGTAGTTATATGAATTGGAGAAGATATAGAATTTTAGAGTTTCCTACTATATTTATTTTATTGTTGGGACAGAAAAAAGAATGCCTGGCATAGAACAAGAAAGAGATAATGCTATCATATTGCAGAGTTGGTATGGTGGAGGGGAGGTGGGGAGGTGGTCAGAAGAACAAAGCAGCTTCTTTATGAAAAGAGTACTCATTTCCTATTTTTATTGTCAATCTAGAGGGAAGAGGGGTGAATACTGTTTGAATTGCACCTTGCCCTTGCAGACTCTTCAGGGCAGCAGGTCTTGCTTAGAAAAGCAGGATGAACATTTATATAGGAACCATCCACATTTTTAACTCTCACTTTGGCTACTATAACAAATACGAGGTTTGTGTCCTCTGGATTTTAGAGAATGAAATGGAGCCTGCAAATATTCTTCATTTCTCTGCTGACCGTGTGGTTTTGGAATGAACATTTATTTCCTCACCAAACCGCAATCCTGTCTGGATTGGTTTTGTAGTTTTCTTCAAAGGTAAAACAGGATGCATAAAGCCAAACTGACCTTGACTCTTGGCAGCTGGAATTAGAAAACTGCCTTTAAAAATAGTGAAGAAGGCAGCAACGAAGATAGAGATGACCTTAGTCTTACAGGGAAAAATAACTTTCTTCCTATTGTTATTCCAATAATTTTGATAAGATTTTTGCCTCAAGATGAAACCATTATGAAACCTCCATTCTATTTCTATCTCATTTAAACATTCTGTTAATATTTAAATAATTTAACTATTCAAATAACTATTTACCAATCTCTTTCTCCTTTCCTTAAGATATGCTGTGTTTTTCATAATGAGGGAAAAAGAAAAAATACTTTTATAATTTGCTCAGAAACAGAAATTTTGATTTTTTTTTTTGTGGATTCTGTAAAAAGTATTTTAGAATTAGCGTCTTTCAAATTGATGATCCCAGCTGAAAGCAAGCATTCTTTCATTTTGAAGGGTTTTGATGCGGAAGAAAGATGATGAGAAGCAATTGGTATGAGGTATGAGAAAAGCTAAATTTTGCTACATTTTCAGTAAACAAACCAAACCTTTCTTCTTTCTTGGAGAGCTTTTAAAAAATTGCCTAATTCTTAAATGAGGTGGGGTGGGAGTGAAAAAGTGGGTACTAACCCAAGAATTATATATATTTGGAATATAATGATAGAAAAATTTATCCTAAATTAAGGCAGAAAGAAGTAAGAGATAAAGTCAGAAGCTCTGTAATTTACACATGCCAGTGAATAATAAAACCAGCAATCCTTTATTGAGCTCTTCCGCAGGGCAGGCATTGTGTTGAGGAATACTTATGTGCATATGTAACAACCCAGTGAATTAGGTATGAGTACCAGCACACAGGTGAAGAAACAAAGAAGTACAATTATGTGCCTCAGGTCTCATGGTAAATGCTAAATCAAGAATTTGAATTAAAAAAAAAAAAAAAAAGAATTTGAATTCAGACGTTTTTTGACTCTCAGGCACACATTATTTCATTTGTACCTCTGTTAACTGAGGCATTCCTAGTTGAAGCCTTCTTACACCTACGTATGCATTTCTTTCTGAATCTAACAAGATAAATATAATGGTTTCATCTTGAGGCAAAAATCTTATCAAAATTATTGGAATAACAATAGGAAGAAAGTTATTTTTCCCTGTAAGACTAAGGTCATCTCTATCTTCGTTGCTGCCTTCTTCACTATTTTTAAAGGCAGTTTTCTAATTCCAGCTGCCAAGAGTCAAGGTCAGTTTGGCTTTATGCATCTACCAGAGGTCCCATATGGCAGATGAAGAACGTTATGATTAAGTTGACATTAATTAAAAGTTTCCAGCTACTCTTTGAATTATTTCTTCCATAGTTTCTTGGAACTTTCCTTAAAGTCATGATTTTTAGATGTTGTTGAACTGATTCTGTTCTGAAAGTACAAAATAATAAATTACCTCCTGCTCAGATAGAATGCCCTTTAAATGATTCCATTAAAGCGAAAGCTGTTTTATTGGCAATAATTTTAAAATGAAAAGTTTTCAACTGTTTTATATAAATGATGCTTCAAGTAACTAAAAATAAGCTTCAAATCAATTTTTTAAAAAAAATCTTAAACATTAAAAACAAAATTATAGAAATCTATAACACCATATAAAAATTAGTAACAGTCTTCAAGTGTTCACTATCATATACACATTATTTCATTTCAGTCACACAATAAGCCTTTGAGGTACATATGGCCAAATCCCATCTAATCAATGATACCTTCAATTTAAAATGCATCATTGTTTTATGTAATATTAAGAAAAAATAATTTTGCTAATTAAAATTGTCAGATGCCATCAGTTATGATACTGCCCCAATTTTGGTGATGCCTGAAGAAATGTGCATCTTAATATCCATGACAGACAGCGTCATTATCTCTGTTTTACATATAAGGAAACTGAGACACAGGGAGTTAAATAACTTGCCTAAGATCATCCTGCTAATAGTTAGCAGAGCTGGAATTGGAGCCCAGGTCTCTCTGACCTGATATTCATAACTGTTACATTTATGCATTCACAAATGCTTTCATTAAGGGTTCTTGAGAATTTAGAAGTAGATGTTTTGGCTGTATTTTATCTATTAAAAATAAAGTTGAAATTACCTTTTCTAAAAGTGTACATAATCAGAAATCATAATTGAAACCCACTTCACTAATGTTGAGTCAAAAACTTAAGGCTAAACACAGTAATATAAAAATGGAAAGACATTTCTGAAAATAAGACTATTTATTGTTGATAAACAAAAAAAAAATGAATGCAAGCACTCACTATTGGTGAGGGTAGGGGAAATACATACTGTCTTACATTGTTGGTAGAAGTATAAATTAACATAATTCTAAAGTGCAGCTTTGCATTCTGTAAAAAAACATGCATAATTTTTGATCCAGAAATTTTACACCTAAGAATATATCCTAAGATTATGAGCAAACCCTTGTTTCTGATTAAATATACAGAGATACTCGTTGAGGTGTTTTTATAGTCGTGAAAATTAGAAACAGCAGTAGTGCTGGGTAAATAAATTCTATTATTCCATTCACTGAAAACTAAGCTGTCGTGGAAAACAATGATCTAGATCCACATTTACTGCCAAGGAAAAATGTCCATAGTGTATAATTGAGTTTTTTTATAAAGCAGCTCAAAAACAATGAATGTTTGATTAATTTTAGTCACTCTCAAAAACAAAAAAGCAAACAAGAAAGGTAATGAACATTTGTCAGTATTTTTGCCCTGTCAAGGAGAAAGTGATACTCACCTTTATATCCCTGATCCTGGAATGAATCACTTCCCCTCTCAAGTTCCCTTGTCTGTAAAATGAGAGGGTTAAAAAAATAATATGGTTAAAATCTTTCTAGTTCTAAAATTGAAACAAATGTCCATGGGCAGGCTACGGTGGCGCAGTGGCAGAGCTCCTGCCTGCCATGCTGGAGACCCGGGTTCAATTTCCAGTGCCTGCCCATGCAAAAAGAAAAAAAAGAAAGAAAGAAATGTCCACTAAAAAGTAGAATTAAATATTAAAAAAAATAAAGAGTAGAATTAAATATGACATAAGAATGTATCAGATGCTACCCAAGGTGTATTAATTAACTGAGGTGCCAAAATGCTAGGTTGTGGTGAGACCATGATAAATGCTAAGTACCTAGCTAGGAACATGCTTTGTGTGGGATGGACTTTGCCTTTCTCTTTCTTTGCAGACTATCTAATAATTAAAATGGGATTAGTAGTGAAAGAAAGGGGAAGTCTAGCTGATGGTTATTGCTGCTACCGCAAGATCACCACGTCAGTATAAAACAAAAACTTCAGCTACAGTAAGATTCAGTTTGACAGGATTTTTAAATCTACCAAAATTCTACTGAAACGTGTAACTGTAGCTCAAACAAAAAAGGTAAAACCCAAAACAGGTTTTGACTTTGTCTACCAGCGCCTTTGAAAAGCATGTGCATGCAATTTATTGGGGATTGTATTTACTTCCCGTAGTAGTAGTGGCAGAGTTTTTATGTGCCTGGACAAACCCTTGGTTGTGCCTTCTAATTTGGTGAAAATAGCAAAAAAGATCTTAAATCATCCTTGTGCATACTCTCATTTTGTTTTTCTGCCCTGGCTTTTACCAATTAGAGGGGATAATGCATTGTCTACAGGGAATTCAGAGACTATCCTTTATGCCTTATAAAATATAAAGGAGATTAAGTAACAAACACACATACAAAGTTTATATATATATATATATAACTTTATATATATATATATAATGGAGTAACTGACATTAGGTGCTCCATTAAACAATGAAATGCCACAGTGTACCAGTTCTTCAGGACTTGTTGCCATGGATACCCAGTGTGATGGAGATGGGGAAAGATTTGCCTAGGAATTAAACAATTTCATTTCGAGGTAGAGTGAAAAATAAACTGACCAGAGCTAGGAACCATTAAACCAGTCATAATACAAGTAGTTGTTTTCAAAATTGTCAATTTCAAAATGAGTGTCAATTTATGACAGTTATTTTATCCTCTCTGTTATTTTGTAAGCCAAAAGACTGGGCAGTGTTCTTTAGTGCAGCTAGGAAATGATGTGACAAATATTCTTAAAAGAAAGTGTTTTAATCAAAGATGTAGAAAATACAGAAGGAGGCAGTGGGAGAGTAGGAGGGAAAATGAATAAGGGTCTTCTCAGATGCACTAAAGTATTGTTACCTTTAGGTAGCCTTTGGATTGATTATAAGGCAAAGATTTGGGAAAGAAACAAGTTTTAAGAACTAATGTGATACAAGAGAAGCAGTTGTGAGGATGGCAGCTGGCTTTTTTGATGTGATTTCATGTCCTCTCCTGTGTCTAAGGGTAGGTCAAGGTGTCTCATTTGATTTCCTGGAAATATCCCTGACACCCCCCCTCTCTCCCCAAGTGGAATTCTCATCTCTAATTGAATGGATTTCAAAATACAAAGTCCTTGGAATGGAAGGGTAGTGTTCCTGAGAAAATGGGTCTCATCTAACTGTATTCTCCACTGCATAAGTTTTATTGCTGAGAAAGATTTATTCATAATTGTACTATTAACTATTGTCCATGATTTAACTCAGGATTCACTGTGTAGTGCAGTTCCATGGGTTATTTTTTTATTTTTGTTTTATCACCATATATACAATCTTCAGTGCCACTAATTACGTTCACAATATTGTAACAAATGTACCACATCACTGCAAGGTGTTAGTAATAATAGAATGGTATGTGGGAATCCTGTGTTTTATGCAACTTGTCTAATAAAATATATTTATCTACGTAGATTCTGAAGTGGTTGTCCTGGATTTAAATCTTTCTTAGTTATACCACTTTTTGGCTTTGTGACCAAGGGCAAGTTACTTAACCACTTTTTTTTCCACTTTCTTTGTCTGCAAAATGGAGGTAACATTTGGTAGCTATGGTAGCTATCTCATAGATTTGTTAAAAAGATTAAATGAGAAAGCACAAGAAGCATTTAGCACAGTGCCTAGCACATAGTAAGCATTAAATAAATGTTAGAAATATATAACCATGTTTCTTTTTATCTCTCACACTTCCCACCTCCTAACAGTGCTTTAAATATATTAGACACTCAGAACTTTGATTAAAAAAATGTGACTCATTTCTATGAAAGTCCTCAATAAATATTTGTCTAATAAGCTGGAAATGGAGTAATATTTTTAAGTACTTAAATTTTTATATGTTTTTATATGAAAGTGTTTTAAAGAATACATATTAGCTCTTAAATTTTAGAATACACTGTAGCAGCAGAGCAATGTAAATATCTCAGTTCTTTACCCATAGGAATACAGTTATACCAGAGTTTTTATCTGTAGTAATAAAAAGTGGAAAGATCTGATAACAGATTGGATAATGTATAAAATGATGAAAAGACTTTCCAAATTAACAGTAGCTTCCCAGAACAAGCTCTTTCACAATAACTGTAACAGAAAACACATAATGAAAGGAGAGATGAGACCAGAGTTTGTTTGATATAGAGAGCCAGATTCATTCAGGGACTTCAGCACTGGTAGAACTTTAGAATTTTAAATACAATAATAAAATTGAGAAGACAATTGAGATTATAACTTCATAGAATTGTAGAATTTTAAAGCAGAAAAAGACCTCATACATATAGTTGCTCCTAATTTTGGCTGCATATCAGAATGA
Organism: Tamandua tetradactyla; assembly: GCF_023851605.1. NCBI lineage: Eukaryota > Metazoa > Chordata > Mammalia > Pilosa > Myrmecophagidae > Tamandua > Tamandua tetradactyla. Next base: position 144,973,844 of record NC_135329.1, read on the forward strand.
CCCGGTAGGCTTATTAAATACAGATATCTTAGTCCCGGTCGAAAGGTGATTTTTTAGTAGTCCCACAATAGAATCTAGACACCTATGTATATTTTTTAAAACATTCAGCCCTGATGTAGCTGTTTTGTGGACTGGCATTTAGGAACCACTGATATAGCCTAAGAAGAGAACCTCAGTATTGGGATTTTTCTCCCTCATCTGGTCATTTGGGTACTTCCTGTACCTCTAGTAATAGGAACTTTGCATTAAGACACCTTTTTTTCCCACTGCTTTTTAAAAAGCCTTAGTTGTTTAAATTAGAATTTAATTCACTTTATCGTCTGCGCATTGGTTCTGGTACTATTTCTATAGATTGGGTCTGTGCATCCTCCATGTTTGGATACTGTTGTGATGGCTTTTGTAAGCTTTCTTTTATTTAGGCTGTAGAGCCATCTCCTTCCTTATTGTGCTGTGGTTTCAACTTAATTCTGAAGACATTTATTAATTACTTAGGGGAACCCCAGGGATCTTATAGTTGAACTGTAAGATATAAACTTATAGATAAGTCTCTTCAGTACAGAGCCAGTGGTTTAAAATATGGGTTGTGGACTGAGACAGAACTGTATTAGAACTTCCAGCTCAGCCATTGACATGCTTAGTCTTTAGGCAAGCTCTTCAGCATCCTCAGTGAGGATAATGATAGGACCTACCTCAGAGTTTCTTAGGTGGGATTAAAAGTTTACAGTACAATACTTGACATTTTAGTAAATGCTCAATATGTTTGTCTAAAAACTATTATATTAGTTAACTAAGACTTATAATAGTGATAGGACAAAGAAGATGGATGACTGGAAGGCAAATTTGATCAGGTATTGAAGTAAAAGTATCAAAATAAAGTTTCCATGTGCCAATTAGGTGGACTTGTAACCACTTAGATTTGCCCATAAAGAGCACTATTAATCCTAGTGTAATTAAATTAAATAATTTTACTCATGTCCTGTTTAACACATTACATTAATGATCTCATCCACTCTGCGGTTAATATGGCAGTGGGAAAAGTAGTTGACATATTAAAAGGCATAATAAGATCAAGAACCTGAAAAAATTTCAACAGATTAGTGAGCCTAATAGATGGAAATGAAAAGCCCTATGCATAGATAAATCTGCCAGAAAAACTAATGTGATTTTGTTACTGTGGTAAGAGAAATTTAGGACCCTGAACAAGGAAGATCATGTTCTGTTCTTCTCTGTTTAAAATTCTATTTCTGTTCCTACTTTGTTCTTATTAGCTAGGATGTTAGGCAAGTTATTTAACTGCTTTGGGCCTTGTTTTCCTTACCTCTAAAATGGAGATACTTCCTGTCCAGTTATGTTTTCCTTGAGTTGGAAAGATCAGTATAATGAATGCAAGTGGTATTATTGTCACTGTAGAGAATTTTGCCACATTTTATAATTATATGTTCAAAAACCTTTTCCTTGATATGACCAACAACATTACTAGTTTTTATTAACTATCTAGAATTTTAATTAACTGAATTCTTAGAAATGGTGGCATATATATTACTGTTAGCCTTGCTTTACTTTCAGTAGAAATTCAGGGGTCAAAGTTCCTGGTAAATGATGAATTAATTTTTTTTACCTTTAATTCACTGACAACCCTAACTGTGTGCTAAATTGACCAAGACATTTTAGAATAAGTTGTACAACGTACCTTAACAGCATCAACACTAAGATAAGCTGTAGCAAAAAGTATATGAACTGCCTTGCTGAATAAGCCTGTGTTCTGCTTTTAGGGAAAAATAGTACCCCAGGAATATAGGAAAAGAACAGAGCAGTAGTTTCTTTTATACACTATTTGCTACTAGTTGTGTGATTTGGGGGAAGAGTGGGAGTCTCCTTTTTTCCTCTCCCTTTCTCATTCATTGTTACAACAACAAAAATGCATAATATGGAGATCAACATCCCACAGATTACAGTGCTTTTTAATTCTACATTAAACCCAAACATGAAAATCAGAATCCTTTTACATGCATTATAACAGTTTTCCATCAGCCTCAAATTGGCATTTTGAGTTATGTTCTCAGTAGCTACTGAAGAGCCTCGATAGAGAAGGAAAGAGACAGAGGGTGAGAAAGAAAGGAAGATTCTAAATGACAGTCTTTTGAATAGTACAAGTTCAATCCCTAAAACAAAAAGCAAAATCTTTTTTTCCCCTAAATAATGTGCTCTCCAGCTTCACCTCTCATCCTGAGGAACATGAAAGAGAAAGTAGAAGAGGTGACCCAAATCACAGAGTGCCTTTGATAGGAGAAATTCAGCTGTTTTGAACACTTACAATCAAAGGAAGTGGTTTCCCTAATTACATGAACTATGTGAAATCTCTCAGAATAGCTCTTCCACCCCAGGATTCCTTGCACTTTAGAAGTTTGCATAAAAGCTCACATGGAGAATCAGATGCAAAGTGTTTGATTCAGATTTTATTAGGCAGAAGAGTGCCCACATACATCCTGCAGTTTGCCAGCTGCTTAGGTTCGGACCACTATACCTGGTTTTGATATGAATGCCTTTCAGACCTGCAGCATTAAGATCTTTGTTCAGTCCTTTTCTTCCAAAAAGCACCATTTTTCAGGGGCAGTAGCTATGAAAATATTCAGAAGGTTGGTCTCCCCAGTTCCTCTCCCAAACTAAAAAGCCTGCGTTTGTAAACTTTCCATGGGAAGATATGATATCCTGTGTCTGTTGTTGGGGAGTGATAAAGTTTTAGATTATTAGGATCTTTATCATTTTTAATATTTGAAAAATAAAGATTTGCCATAAATTTTGCATGTGAAATTCTCCATTTATTATCAGAATCAAGACTAGGAATCTCCCAAAATGCTTGACCTAAAGAATAATAATGATTATGCTTATATTAAATCTTTTGTACTTTGATAGTCACCTTTTTATTATGGCATACAGTATAGGTGCAGGTGAGTAAAGAAGAAAACTATAAATATCAAGTTCTGTACTTGGTGAGGCTGACATCAGTATGAAGGCTGAAGAAGACAGAAGCATCCATTTTAATTAAAATGTCAACTTGTGAAGATTTTTTTCTGGAAGAGTAATTTTATACGTAAAGGAAATTGTCTAGTAATCATATATAACTGTAGATATTCTTTAAAAATAAGTGTGTTTATTTCTTCTGCCTCTTTCTTTCCTTTTTTTCTTTCTTTCAATGAATAGGTATGCTACTATTACTCTATTTTAAAAAGTATTCTATTGAAAATCTATGCATACTAAGAAAAAATGGAAATTCATGAGCAGAAATATATGTAGATTATGTTTGTCTATTGTTTAGAGTAGTAACTTAGATTGTAACCCACATAAAATTTCCTGCTACTAGGCCTGCTGGGTCTTGGGCAGCAGACTTAACTAAAAGAAAATAATCATGCTCTTTAACCAACCAACCCACAAAAATCTGTTTGAGCAGTTGCCTATCAATTTCTCCTGCTGTAACAATTGTCATTTATTCCAGGTAAGTAGTTCATATGTGAAGACACATAAATTAATAAGATTTATAATTTTAGGGGGAATATTTAAAATCTGAAAAGTGTCCATAATTATGAACTGTGGGACTTTTTTCTATTTTGTATGTTTCAAACCCTTGATTAAAGATGGGTCAGGATTTGGGTATTTTTTACAAATGGTCAAAAGGCACATGAAAGGATGCTCAACTTTCCTGGCTGTTAGGGAAATGCGAATCAAAACCATAGTGAGATATCACCTCACACCCACCAGAATGGCCATTATCAATAAAACAAAACAACAAGTGCTGGAGAAGATGCAGAGAAAGAGGCATACTTACCACTGTTGGTGGGAATGTCGAATGGTACAACCGCTGTGGAAGGCAGTTTGGCAGTTCCTCAGGAAGCTAAGGGTAGAGTTGCCATATGACCCGGCAATACCATTGCTAGGTACCTACTCAGAGGACATGAGGGTAAGGACACAAATGGACGTTTGCACACCAATGTTTATAGTAGCATTATTTGGAATAGCAAAGAGATGGAAACAGCCATAATGTTCATCAACAGACGAGTGGCTAAACAAGCTGTGGTATATACATACGATGGAATATTATGCAGCTATAAGACAGAATAAAGTTATGATGTATATAACAACATGGATGGACCTTAAGGACATTATGCTGAGTGAGATTAGCCAAAAACAAAAGGATAAATACTGTATGGTCTCACTGATATGAACTGACATTAGTGAATGAACCTGGAAAGCTTCAGTTGGTAACAGAGACCATCAGGAAATAGAAATAGTTAGATATTGGGCAATTGGAGCTGAAGGGATACAGATTGTGCAACAGGACTGATTGTAGAAATTCAGAAACGGATAGCACAATACTACCTAACTGTACTACAATACTACAAAACTGTAGTACACTGTTGGAACACTGAATGAAGTAGAATGTGAGAATGATAAAGGGAGGAGACCTGTGAGAATGATAGAGGGAGGCACAAATGAAATCAGAAGGAAAGATAGACGATAAAGACTGAGATGGTATAATCTAGGAATGCCTAGAGTGTATAATGATAGTGACTAAATGTACAAATTTAAAAATGTTTTTGCATGAGGAAGGACAAAGGAATGTCATTGCTGCACGGTGTTGAAAACAGATGGTAATTAAGATTTAAAAACTTTTATGTGTGAGACTAAAGCAAAAAATGTTTATTTGGTACAAAATTAATATTTTGACTAGTACACTTCCTAATATAACTTATGTGGACATTTTAATTGAACACCATAGTACATGGAGCCTTGAGTAGGGCATGAGATTTTGTAGGTTTGTCCAGAATGATGCCCCAATAAATCCCAGAATGATTTGAACAGTGAATAAAAAAGTATTTGCAAAGTCCCCTTGGAGGGATGGTGAGAAAGGGGGAAAATTCAGCTTCCCCAAGTGGAGAATTCTTGATAATCTTCTCACAAGCAGTGGGGACAACCAAAGCAATAGGCTGAGCCCCCAATCTTGGGGTTTGTTCATATGAAACTTAACCCCGCAAAGGATAGGCTAAGCCTACTTAAAATTAGGCCTAAGTCACCCCCAAGAGACCCTCTTTTGTTGCTCAGATGTGGCTTCTCTCTCTCACCCAATACGACAGGCAAACTCACTGCCCTCCCCCACTCTACGTAGAATTACAAAAACCAGGTGCAATCATCAGTTGTAACACATTTTCCAAAACAATGCAAATGTTGGTGTTGGGAAGGTGTATGGGGGTCCTGTATTTTCTGCGTCCTTGTTCTGTAACCAACAATGTCTCTAATAATTTTTTTGAAAACGGAGAACATCATAAGACCATATAAAGACAATCAAACAGATGGATCCAAACTTTCAGTTTCACATACTGCATCTCTTTAACCAGTGGTTTCCAATTTGAAGCCCATGAACAAAAGATCTAGTAGTATGCAGGATAAAATAATAAAATTTGTATATAAGCTTAAAAAAAAAAGATTCGGGTATTTTTATTGTTGTTGTAGTAATAATATATACTTACAGCTTTATAATATGAGAAAGAAAACATAAAACGATAAGATGATGGAGGATTGGTACTATGGTAGGTATTCTGCTTAATGAGTAGGTTGCAGGTAATTAGGAAAAAGTCTACTTTCTTAGAAATCTAATACAATACTCAAACTGAAATCTTAATAGCTGCTTTAGTTCAATATCCCTAACCCCCATCTAAAAAATCAGTAATTTCAAGTTCAGAAAGGTTTAGATGGGTGGTGGTAGATTCAGTTATCTAGAGCCCAGGTCTTTGGTTTGCTGGTTAGGAGCGCTCACACATTGCCAGATTCCTAAAGCATCTGTTATTTTAAAAATTATACTATGCTTGTTACTCTCTAAGAGAGAAATTGAAATATGCCTTAATGATAGGCATTTGATAATACTTTAACATTAGGAGAGAAAGATCATTTTGTTTTTCTTCTTCATTTAGTATTTCTAGCAGCTAGGGACTTAGTACTCCATAAATTAGAATTCAGCTTCTTTTTCTAGATCAAAACTATACTGGTTATTCCCAGATACTGAAAATTATATATCTCCTGTTAAAATTCTATAGCTTCCCTGAAGAATGGGTTCAGTGATCCTTATCGTTCACAAGTCCTATTTAATGACTAATTTAAATACCTTCTTGTTAAGGTTTTAATCCAGTATCCCTTTCATTATCCTCAAATGATAATACAAAGTGTTAACATAATGCTTTGCCATTTGCAAAGCACTGTTATTTATTTTATTTCCTTTACAAGTGATGAAACAGGCTCAGTATGATTCCCAAAATCATACTGAAGGAACCAGAGCTTACTCATAGGTTTTCTGGTTCTAGATCCAGTGCTCTTTGCCCTTAATAGAATTTTAGCTTTGGCACAGACCTTAATTGATCATATTTCTGATACCTGAATTCTCTGAAACATTCCTGCCACAAATGGGCATTTAGCCTTTGTTTGAATTCTGATTACTAATGATGGGAAACTTGCTGACCTCCTGTGAAACTCCGTTTCATCTTTGGAAAACTGACTCTCTGAAAGTTCTTCTCTGGATTATTCTGAGTCTGTTACACATGCTGTCTAACAGCACCACTTCGGGTTCACCATAAAAAGATCAGTGTAATCCTATAATGTGATTAAAAAAATAATATTAAAAAGTACACACATCAGAAAACTCATAAAAAGATATGTATTAAATGCCTAATCATCTCCTAATAGTTACAGGTAAATAATTCCTTTTTATTTTAGCTTTTTAGTTTTCTGTGATTTTATTTTCTACTAAAAGGATCCTTGTGATGAAGCCCTCTGAATCTTGACTGTGGTATTGATTACCTGAATCTACAATACAATAAAATTACAGAGAACTGAACACTCATGTGCACACACATACACAAAAGAATGTGTATAAAACTGGTGAGATCTGAATAAGTTTTATGGATTATACCAATATTAATTTCCTGCTTGTGATGTTGTACTATAATTATGAAAGATGTTACCATTGGGAAAACTGGGTAAAGGGAATATGGGATCTCCCTGTGTTCTTTCTTTGTTTTTTTTTAATATGCTGTATGGTGGGGGTCATATTTCATTCCTTTTTCATGTGGCTATCCTTGTATTGCAGCACCATTTGTTGAATTTTTTTTGGGGGGGGGAGGGGGCGGTGTACTGGCCGGGAATTGAACTCAGATCCCCCACTTGGCAGGCGAGAATTCTACCACTGAACTATGCTTGCGCCCCCCCCACCCCGATGTTATTTCTTATAACTGTATACTAATCTACAATTTTCCCAAAAATAGGTTTTAAAAAATGATTCATACTATCTATAAATTGTCCTGCAACTTGGGTTTTTAACTTAGTATATTGATTTTTCTCTTCATGTAAATATATGAAGAATTACCTCATTCCTTTAATAGCTTTCATATTTTTTATGTAAATGTTCTTTATTTCATCCTTACCTTATTATACTAAACTATATTCCTGCCCAGTATACAATAAAAAATTACTAAACATGTGAATAAACAGAAGAACGTGGCCATAGTTAAGAAAGAGGCAGTCAATAGAAACATGCACTAAGATAACCCAGATGTTGTAATTAGCTGTAAAGGCTTTAAAGCAGAGCAGCTTTACTAATATGTTTAAGGAGTTAAGGGCAAACAAGAAAGCAGAATGGGGAATTCATCAGAGAAACAGAGACCAAAAGTTCTATAATTGAAAAATACAATGTCTGATCCTTTCCCACTCCAGTGTCTTAGAAAACAACAACAGTAACTGAAATATAATTTTACTGAATGGGGCTTAACAGTACATTGAGGAAGCAAAAGAATAGGCCAGTGGATATGAAGTAAGTTTAATAGAATTATTCAAATCTACTTTTGATTTGATAAATCTGAAAACACAGAAAATAGATTTAAAAATAGTGAACAGTTTGTCAACTAATTAGTTTCTCAACTAATATCTTTAAATGACAACTAACTGTTTAAAGAAAAAATATATTATGGGTTTTATAATGTATGTATATTAAAATATTTAGCACATTAGAGTAAAGAAAGGGGAGATAACCAAATGTCTTATATATTACATGTAGCACAAAATTAATTATAAGTAGATGGGGTTAAAGATATAAATAGAAGTCTTAGAACAAGATATAAAAAATGAGAAAGTTATAGCTAAAAAGGCAATGGAAGAGGGCTGGCCACGGTGGCTCAGCAGGCAGAGTTCTCACCTACTGTGCCAAAGACCCAGGTTCAATTCCTGGTGCCCGTGAGACAAAAAAAAAAGGCAATGGAAGAATAAAAATGAAATACTAAAAAAAATTTAATCAAAAGAAAAAGAGAATTAGGAAAAGAGAGGAAAGAGAAACAGAGGAACAAAAAAAATAGATGGAACACATGGAAAACAAATTACAAAATGGTAGACTTAAAACCTGACAATATAAATAATTACATTGAATATAATGAATTAAGTACCGAATTAAAAGGCCGAGGTTGTTAGACTGGATTTAAAAAGCAAGGCCAAATTGTGAAAATGTGGATCAGCACATTCTCATACATTGTTTCGGTGAGTGTGCTGGTTTGAAAGTATTATGTACCCCAGAAAAGCAATGGTTTTAATCCTAATTCAATCTTGTGGGAGTAGACATTTCTTTTAATCTTGCTTCAATACTGTAGGTTGGAATAATTTGATTATATTATGTCCAAAGTGATTTGACATACTCAATTGTAGGTGTGACGTTTAATTAGATGGAGATGTGACTCCACCCATTCCAGGTGGGTCTTGATTAGTTTACTGGAATCCTTTAAAAGAGGAAACACTTTGTAGAAAGTCAAAGCAACAGAAGTGACAGAAACCTCAGAGCCTACAGAAACTTCAGAGCAGAGCTGACACAGATTCCGACATTTGGACAACAGAAGACACAGATATTTGGAGATGCTTAGAGCCCAGCAGACATCGCCATGAGATATTAAGCAAGCCAGAACCTGAAGAGAGCAAGGGAAGCCAAGAGATGAAAGCCAGCCCCGGGGAAGCAAAGTGAGGAATCCCCACAGGAACAGAGACTGCGAGCACGGAGCCCAGGAGCAGGGGACCAGCATGCTTTCCCAGCTGTCAGAGCTGTTCCAGATGCATCAGCCTTTCTTCAATTAAGGTATCTTTCCCTGGATGCTTTAGTTTGGATATTTCCATAGGCTTAGAACTGTAAACTTTGTAACTTATTAAATTCCCTTTATAAAAGCTATTCCAGGTGGTACAAAGGTAGTTCAGTGGCAGAATTCTCACCTGCCAGGTTTGATTCTCAGACCATGCACCTCCCAAAATTAAAAAAATAAAAGGGAGGAAGGAACACAGGGGTCACAGGACCCAAACGGTCTCGAAAACCTGCAGGGCAAACTCCGTTCGAGTTCAAAGCTTGAGAGTCATTTATCCTCAGGACTTTAGAAAGCGGCAGTCCCAACCTTTCCAAAAGCCTACACAGAGGCTTACCCTTCTCTGAACGCAACCTTGGGGGACACTGCGGAGACCACTTTTTTCTCGGCTGTACCCTCTCCAGCATGGGGGCTGCACCCGGGCTCTCTGCCATCTCCAGGGCACACGCTCAACCTCTCCATGTGGTGGCAGCCAGGCTCTCCCCAAACCCCAAGGACTTGCTTCACCCTCTCCAAGGCCTGAGGCAGGCCAACTTTTCCACTGCAATGAGTTGGAAGGCCCACCCTCTGCCTTCTGGGCAAACTCACCCTCTCCACGTGCTTGTGTGTGTCCACTCTCCTGTCTTGAGATTTCTTGACTCCAGACCCCAGGCTCCATGGCTTTGCCTCTGAAGTTACTTTTCCTCCAGTGTGTCCCTTCTCTGTCACTCTCAGTCCTGACCAGCAGTGGTTCTCCTTATACAAATCCCGCAATACTCTTGGCTTTCTGTGCAATAGCCTTGGATCATGCCCATCAGACATAAGGAGTTTCCACAAATTCTTCCTGGATAACTCCATGTCCGATCCTGGCTTTCTCTGAAATGGCTGACTGGTTCTACATTTGGCCAGATCCTCACGTGGGGCACCATTCTCTGGGGTCTCCCTTCCTGGAAGCCCAGAATTTTCCAGAACTTCAGTTTCTGGTTTCTTTGTACCCAAGAGTTCAGTTCTTAGCTTATCTCTTTCCTGTCGTATTTCACTCTAAGCTGTGAGAAGAAACCAGGCTGCACTTTCCAGGTTTAATTTGGAGATTTCTTCTGCTAAATATCCAAGTTCATGGCTTTTAAAATCTGTCTTCCAGACAAAGCCACTAGTCAGGTTTGCCAGATTATCTGCCATTTTAAAACAAAGACTGCCTTCTTTCCAGTCTGCAATAATACATGCCTCATTTCTATGTAGAGCCTGGTTAGAGGTATCTTTAGAGCCCACATTTCTACCAACAATCTCTTCAAAGCATCCTAGGCCTTCTCTATCAAGCTCCTCACAACTCCTTCAAAATCTTCCCCTTATCCATTTAAAAAGCCCTTCCAACATGTTTTGTATTTGCAAACCGCAACAGCACCCCACTCCTCTGGTACCAAAATCTGTTCTAGTTTGCTAACTGCTTGAATGCAATATACCAGAAATGGAATGGCTTTTAAAAAGGGGAATTTAATAATGTTATTCTCTGAGATCTGTGAATTTCACTATGTTGAAGTTTATCTCAGTAAAAAAAAGTAATTTTTTTTAATGCAAGGAAACAAGCCAGTCAAGCCCATTGTCTTTTGTTTTTTTGGTTTTTTTTGTATGCTATATGGCAGGGGTCACATTTCATTCTTTATCCATGTGAGTATCCCCTTATTGCAGCACCACTTGCTGAATTTTTGTTTATTTGGTTTTTCTTTTGTTTGTTTACTTGTTTGTTTGGGAAGTACATGGGCCAGGTATCAAACCTGTGTCTCCCGCATGGCAGGTGAGAATTCTACCACTGAACTACTCTTGTACCCCCAAAGTCCATTGCTTTGTAAAAGGCTTCTCCAAAGGCACCAATCAGTAACTTCGCGTGCACGTGTGTGTGTGTGTGTATGTAGTTGTCTGTGTATTATTGAATGGAAATTGAAGTGTAATTCACATACATAGAATTTATATACTTAAGTGTAGAATTCAGTGGTTTTTAGTGTATTCACAGAGTAGTGCAGTCATCGCTGTAATTTCTTTTAGAATATTTTCGTTACATGCCCCTCTCCCCCAAATCTTTCCCCATTTCCCCTCAGCCCTCCCAGCTCAAGGTAAACGTTAATCTCCTTTCTCTATAGACTTGCCTATTCTGGTCATTTCATATATAAATGGAATCATACAAGATGTGTTTTTGTGACTGGCTTCTTTCATTAAACATGTTTTCAAGGTTCATATATTTTATATCATATATCTACATGATTCCTTTTTATTGCCAAATAATATTCCATTGTATGTATATACTACATTTTATTTATCCACATATCAGTTTTTAGGCTAATGTGTTGTTTTCCACTTTTTGACTATTATGAATAATGTTGCTATAAATATTTATGTATAAGCTTTGCGTATACATATATTTTCAGTTCTCTTGAATTTCAGTTTTTTCTGTGCTACCAACTAGGAGTAGAATTGCTGAGGATGTTTAAATCCTTTGAGGAACTGTCTGTTTTTCTTAAGTGGCTACACCATTCAACATTCTCACTAGAAGGGCTTGAGGGTTCTGCTTTCTCCACAGCTTCACCAATACTTTTTATTCTCTGTCTTTTTTATGATAGCCATCCTAGTGGGTATGAAGAGAGATTTTATTATAATTTTGAGTTACATTTATCTGATGACTAATGATGTTGAGAAATAATAGCTTGCTGGCTGTGTTTATCTTTTTGGAGAACCGTCTGTTCATTTCCTTTGCCCATTGTTTAATTGAATTCTCCTTTTACTATTGAGTTTTAAGAATTGTCTATATATTCTGGATACAAGTCCCATACAGGTATATGACTTGCAAGTATTTTCTCCTGTTCTGTAGGTGATCTTTTCTCTTTCTCCACAGTTTTCACTGAAGCACAAATATTTTTAATTTTGATAAATTCTATATATCTTTTTCTTTTATCGCTTGTGCTTTTGATATAACATCTAAGAAGGCTTTGAATAACCCAAAGTCACAAAGATATACCCCTATATTTTCTTCTAGGAGATTTTTAGTTTTGCCTTATGTGTTTATGGTTAGGAATCATTTTGAATGAATCTTTGTGTTTGGTGTCAGGAAGGGGTTCAACTTACTCTTTTGTTTATGGATAATAATTTCTTCCATCTTATTTGCCAGCATTGTGTCATAGGACCACCCTTACCTGCAAGGGGTATTAAGATATGAAATTTTGATTTTGCTAACTTAGTTGGTTAGAGGAAGGTGTTTATGAAAGTTTAGTTAAACCTAGCTCTCCAAAGCTGACTTCCAACTGATGAAATAAAATCTGTAATCATAAAAGGCATTCTGGGGCGGGCCGCGGTGGCTCAGCGGGCAAAGTGCTTGCCTGCTATGCCGGAGGACCTCGGTTCGATTCCCGGTCCCAGCCCATGTAACAAAAACGGAGAAACAGAATACAATAAAACAAGAAAATGTTTAAAAATGTTTCCCTTTCTTCCTTCCTTCCTTCCTTCTATCCTTCCTTCCTTCTCTCTGTCTTTCCTTTAAAAAAAAAAAAAAAAAAAAAAAAAAAAAAAAAAAAAAAAAAGGCATTCTGAACACCAAACAACAGTTGAAAATATGTAGAGTTGATCACAATGTAGAATAGGTTTAAGTAGTTTTGGTGAAAATGATAATAATAGCCAATATTTGGAGTTTAATATGTATCAGGCAATTTCCTTGATGCTTTTACACACATGAACTCATTTAAGGCACAGCAATAGTAAATTATATTCTTTTATGGTGCTTTTTTTTTTTAATAAAGTGCTTTCATGTTTATTTGATTATTAAAATCCAGTGATATGAAACCTGGGGAAACATGACAACTAAAGGCAGTGTGGTACCTTGTTTTGGATTCTAGAACACAAAGAGAATATTAATGGGAAAACTGTTGGAATCCAAATAAAGTCAGGAGTTTAGTTAATAGTAACACATCATAGTAACTTCGATGTTCACAATATGAGAAATTGTGGGAGTATATAGAAATTCTATTATTTTTGTATATTTTCTATAAATCTAAAGTCATTCCCAAATTAAAAGTTCATTGAAAAAAACCATGATCTAGTCAAGACAAGTTTTTGTTATCCCAATTCCACAGATTTCTAATGTTTAAAAAAGCTGAGTAATTTGCTCTTTAGCACTCCGGAGAGTTGGTGGAAATTAGGCCTTTAACCCTCATCTTTGCAACTACTTCAGTGCCTGTTCTTCAGTAGTGCTTTAAGTAAGAATGCTTTTCTATAAGCACCATCACCTCGCTTCCTCCCAGCATCCTTTTAAGGGTTGGAAGGTAGTATCCTCATTTTATAAATAAAAAGCCATTGTGAATCCATGTTTATGACTGGAAAAATACTTCAAAACATCTTTCCTACTGACTTTGAGTCAGTCGTCTTTTCATATTTGAGTGGAGAATGTAGTACACATTTGGGGAGGGGGGAGTCGTTTGAGTAAACCAATGTAACAGAAACCTCTACTAGGGAACGTATATAGAAGATATTATGAGTGATAGCCAAGGGCCACAGACAGTTACTTTGGAAAAGAATAATACTATACGTAATGTGGTCTTCTGTGACCTCTGACTCAGAAATCTGAAAGTGGGCAAAAAATAGAAACTAAGAAGTGCCCCATCAAATTCAGATTTGATTTACAAATGCAGTAATTGTGAGGCAAGTGATGCTAAGACAGATTCCTTACCCTGTAAGTAGAAAAGAGAAGTAATGTTCAGCTTGGAACTTCATTTTTAAAATAGCAAGATGACTTTAAGTGATTTATTTAGAAGTTTACAGAAGCAGGCTTAACAACTTTTGATCATCTTGGTGTATTTTGGTCTTAGAATTCAGATTCTTCTGCAAGCTATATTATTACCTGAATATACAGATGTAGTTCAACAAAATGACTTATTTCTTAATAAAGCTGAATTCACTAGACACTTTCTGCCCAGACTTCTTTGGCCCACTTCTGTCCTTCATGAGTTCACTGTGCTGTTGCTGTCATTCTTTGAATCTGTTTTCCAGTAATTCAGAGTTCTGGCTCATGCAAAGTTCAGCTCAGTATGTCTTTTTTAAAGTTTTATTTGTTCATTAATTTCTATTAGCTAACATTTATCTCTGTTTTCCTAAGCCTCCATGGCCGATCATCCCTACCTCCCACTAAACATACAGCTATAACACGCACATGCACACACAATTTTATACTGATACTTATCTATTAAGTTAGTCTCACATCCTCCTGGATTGGAAGGCTCTTTCCTTTAGGGTAAATAAGCATATCTTTGTTCTAATCCTTTTAGGTCAATCATTTCCAAATTCCCAGCAATGCATCACTGTTTACCTTATGTTAACTGGTCATTGGTAGTATTCAGTGAGAGGTAAGATGCCTATTTCTTAAAGTATCAAGAGAATTTTTTTAATTAGAAAGACAGTTGAAGCAGAGATTACCTTTAAGTTCCAACCAGCAGTAAAGTAATAATTCTTTTACTTTGTGGGTCTCCCTGATCCTGGAAGTTCTTTTTGAAACCTAGTAAGTTTTCTCACTTTTTTAGGAGTTGCTCCCACTGAAATGCAACATGAAAATCAACCCAGTATATGTTAATTGTCCACAGTGCTGTGTGTTATCCATTTCTGTTCTCCTACATTTATTCCACATTCCAACCACACTTATTACTGTTTCTCAGACATGCTGTCCATGCTGCCTCTGTATAATTTCTCTTGTTTTTACCTTTGTTTGGAATGCCAAGCCTCCCCTAGTTAGTAATCTGATCCATCCTTCGTGGTCCAGTTGAAGCTTTCCATTATCCCCCAGCTCATCCTCACCTAATATCAGATTGTTATGGAGAGGCATGTTATGTATGATATGTCTGATGTGATAATATCAGAATGTTAAGGAGAGGCATGTTATATATAATTTAAAAAAATCAGAATGTAATTTAAATGGGATATTTAAAAGTTTAGATCAGAATTCAGAATTACTTAGAAAAGCTTTAGTAATAGAATAAAAAAGCCAGCCAAATATAGTGGGGTGAATAGAAAGTAAAGATATGGAACTCAATGTAAAATATTGTTTCAACAAGTTTTGATGTTTAGCGAAGTGTTTTGAGAAGGAAATGAAGAGTAAGCAAAGCTGTTTGTTTCTTGGAGAAGGGAAACACAAGCAATTTTTTAGGCCTAGAGAAAACAACTAGAAAGAAATTGAAATTATCAGGAAAGGTATGATTGATGGAGTGTGACTTCCCAAGGAAAGGAAGGGGGTTAAGAAGAGCCTAAGTGTCAGGGTAAGGATTACAAGAAGGAAAGCACTTTTTTTGCTCTGAGCCAGAAAGAAAAGCAGCAGGGTAGGAGTGCCGAGGTAAATTGCATAATAATCTGAGAATGAAAAAGACAAGAGTAGCTAAAGGACTTGAAAAGAAGTTAATTATAGCTGACTCACAAAAATCCTCTGGTTTATCTCTCAACATCATTATTGTCTTCCTCTCAGATTATAAGCTTCCTGAGGGCAAGTGTTTTTCTATTTTGTTCTCTGCTGTATCCCTAGCACCAAAAAAATAGTTTCTGGCACATAGAAGGACTCATTAATATTTCGGGGGTGAATGTTGAATGAGGAATGGGAAAGGGAACTGACTGCAGATACTCAAAATGACTGCTACCATCCTTCAGTTTTCAGCAGACCATAAATATAACTCTTAACTGTCTCAGGACAGTTCTGTTACGAGTTTCTCTAATAGTACTGAGGAACATGGAAGAGTAATTATCGGATTTTTCCCAGACATATAAATTCATAAGATGGGGATTGAGACTTTAGAGTTTTGGCAAGAATGTGTTGAGAATATTTGACCAAAGAGTAGACAGTATTGGGGAGCTTAGGTGGAATCTTGATCACTGACATAGTATATATAGCGCTCACTATTAGTTGCCTGTCCAATGTACACTCTTCTCCTCCTTTCTTAGGATTCCTTTGTTGTTGGGTGTCTCGGTGGGCCCAGCTTAAAATTACATTCCCTAGCCCTCACAGGTGAAATATCAGCAGAACTCATTGGATGAGATGTCTAATAAAACTTGTGAAAAGAAGAACAATCAAGAGAACTCTTGGATGCAGGTACTTTTCACCTTCATTTGCCTGGTCTGTGAATATAATGACTTAGAGTTTCAGGGGAGGCCAGTGCTAAAGATGATCCAGCAAAATATAATTCTAAAGTTGTCCTATTTTCCCTCAGACTTCATATTTTCAGACAAAATCTTATTTAAACTTATGTTATTTTGGATCTCTGCTTCTAGCAATATGTTCTAGTTTGCTAGCTGCCGGAATGCAACACAACAGAGATGAATTGGCTTTTAATAAAAGGGGATTTATTTTGTTAGTTCTTCAGAGGAAAGACAGCCAACTTTCATCTGAGGTTCTTTCTTATGTGGGAATGCACAGGGTGATCTCTTCTGGCCTTCTCTCCAGGCCTCTGGGTTCCAACAACTTTCCCCAGGGTGATTCCTTTCTGCATCTCCAAAGGCCTGGGCTGAGCTGCGAGTGCTGAGATGAGGTATGCCAAGCTGCTTGGGCTGTGCTATGTTGTGCTCTCTCATTTAAGCACCAGCCAATTAAGTCAAACGTCACTCATTGCAGCAGACACGCCTCCTAGCCAACTGCAGATGTAAATCAGCAACAGATGAGGTTCACGTACCATTGGCTTATGGCCACAGCAACAGAACTAGGTGCCTTCACCTGGACAAGTTGACAACTGAAACTACCACACAATAGAACCTGGTTTCTTAGAAAGGAAAACATAAAGGGAAATGAGGAATGGGAGGCCTCATAACTGAATAACAGGTTTAATAGTAATAAGGATAGGAATATATAGTCAGAGAGGAGTGTGCCAGTTTAAAACCATTGTATACCCCAAAAAAGCCGTATTCTTTAATCCTAATTCAATATTGCTGGGTGTGATCTTTTTGATTAAGTTACTTCCATGGAAATGTGACCCACCCAGTTGTGGGTGGGGCATTTTGATTAGATGGTTTCCATGGAGATGTATTTTCAGCCATTCAAAGTAGGGTTGCTTACTGGAGTCCTTTAAGAGGGAACCATTTTGGAAAAAGCTTTAGAGCCCACACAGCCAGAGACCTTTGGAGATGCAAAAAGGAAACGCCCCTGGGGAAGCCATTTGAAGAAACTGGGAAAGAAAGCTAGCAGAAGTCTCTGTGTGCCTTTTCAGCTGAGAGAGAAACTGCAAACATTATCAGCCCTTTCTTGAGTTAAGGTTATCTTTCCCTGGATGCCTTAGTTCATAACCTTAGAACTGTAAACTTGCAACTTAATACATTCTCTTTTTAAAAGCTGTTCCATTTCTGGTATATTGTATTCTGGCAGCTTTAACAAACTAAAACAAGGGGTTTTTAAGTTTAAGGTGAGTGGAAAATAAAAGAGTCCAAGGGATAGTCATAAGTTGCAAACGTAGAATGGTAGTAAACACTGCAGAGCAGAGAAAGCCAAGGAAATACTACTTGTGCATATAGATTTGTAATCCTGAGTGTTTCAGTTTGCTAGCTGCCAGAATGCAACACACCAGAGATGGATTGGCTTTTAATAAAAGGGGATTTATTTTGTTGGTTCTTCAGAGGAAAGGCAGCTAACTTTCCACTGAGGTTCTTTCTTACATGGAAGGCACAAGATGGTCTCTGCTGGTCTTCTCTCCAGGCCCCTGGGATCCAACAACTTTCCCTGGGGTGACTTCTTTCTGCATCGACAAAGGCCTGGGCTGAGCTGCAAGTGCTGAGATGAGGAATGCCAAGCTGCTTAGCAGTGCTACGTTGCAATCTCTCATTTAAGCACCAGCCAATTAAGTCAAACGTCACTCATTGCAGCAGACACGCCTCCTAGCTGACTGCAGATGTAATTGGCAACAGATGAGGTGCATGTACCCGTTGGCTTATGTCCGCAGCAACAAGACTAGGTATGCTCACCTGGCCAAGTTGACAACTCTGAATCTAACTAACACACTGAGGTAGCCCTTTCATTAGACCAATATTTCTTTGAGTTTTGACTTGATAGACCACCAAGAATCTATCTGTGGACCATAAAGTTTTAAAGAGTCCAATTTGAGAAACACTACAAAGTATTATTTTATTGTAAGGCCTTGTCAAAATGAATGAATGCATCTCATAAAGATAGAAACAATACTATGAGATAAAAGGCAAGTTAAAAATAAAAAGGGTGTTCAAGATATTAGATAAGAACAGTGGGACCTGGGAAAGGAGTGTTCCCACTGGTAAGAAGCCCAGTGACATCATTTTGTGCCCACAGTGCAAAGAGAATTCTTTGTAGTTGCACAGAGAAAAGGGGAGGACATACTCAATCCATTATATGGCTCCCCAAAATGTGGGCATGCCAAATTAAACAAAACAACAAAACAAAACTGCCTGCCACAGCAATCAGTGTTATATTTACATACAGAACAGTAATTTAGGTTCAGTAAATAATATCAGTAGTCATGTTAAATGAAATTTTAATTTTGTTGATTTTGTTTGGTTTGGTTTTCCTTTTTTTTATTAGTATGTAATCAATGTATAATAAAGCATACAGATTTTATTAAAAAATAAATAAATAGGAAAACAAGGGAAAGGGGAAAGCAAAATGAAAGTATGAATGAAGTCAGTATGATAAAAGTACCCCCCGTGAGGTTCTATACGTGCTAGATGTAGACAACAAAATTGGGTCTTAAGCTTTCTAGCGACCACCTTAAAAGAATATAACACGATAGGTTGTTACAGTAATCTGCATCAATGGAATAAAAGCATCTGGTATTCTAGGAAATCACAAATATTCCTTTACCAAGACCATTGTATAAATTATAACTGTATGCTTGAATTAAAGAAGGATATCAAATTTATCTTTTACATGGAAGGAATATAAAGATGGCTTTGAGGAGAGCCACTGGACTTTCTTCACCAAAAAAAAGAACTGACAGGATATATATGTAAATCTTAGAGGTTTACTATAGGAGTTGACTGAAGAGATTGTGGAGATTGGCAAATCTGAATTTTGTAGGGTAGGCTGCAGATTGAATTCCCCAGGAGAATCTAAATGACTGAAGTAGAGGCAGGAATTCTTCTTTCTGACTTCTGAAATCCTCAATTCCGGAACTAAGACCTCCAACTGGTTGGGTGAGGAGACTCCCCTCATTGCTGAGGACAGTCTCCTTTGTTGATTGTTGATGCACTCAATTGACTATAAATGCTAATTCATCTATGAAATACCCTTATAGTAACACTTAAGCCAGTGCTTGACTACCATTATAACTTAGCCAAGTTGACATTTGAAATTTTTGTTTGTTTTCAATCCTGATAGTACTTTATTTTCTTTAACATATTTGCTATCTGTTGCTGATTTGCCCTAGATGTTATAATGAGAATAACCAAAATGAGATGAATGTTACAAGAGACTGACAAAGTGTTTCAAACCTTTGAATTATGCCAAGTCAAGAAGGAGGGTAGGGGGAGCACAGCATAGGAAGACTCCTACAGTGCTACTTACATTCTCACAATAAAACCAGCCATGCATTTATATCAAGAGAGTTATAATCTCTCTTCCAGTTTCTTCTGCTCCAGAACAGTTTTAATCTCTTTGGCATCCAAAGTCTCATAGGTTGATAGAGCTTCTATTTTTATGCTCTTTTGCATGTCTTCAAGATCTGTTTTGCTCTTTCATATGAGTCCCTTAGAAGGATTCTTATTTCTTGTTCATTAGCAAATTGAGTTTCAGGACTCAGTTTCTGTCTGTCATTGTAGGTCATAATGCCAAGCTTTTCACTCATTCCAAACCATCCACTTTGAAGTTTTAGTTGCGTTATCAAAATCACTGGAAGTGCCTGTCATAATATGGTCAGTTTCCAATATAAGTGCCTCTGCTTCTCCTCCTCCCATACTAATATCCGTTTCTGCAAGTAGCTGGATTGTAGTTTCATTCCACCTGTCATTCTCAGGCAACGGGGACACATGTCCAAATATTGGCCCCCATGGCATGACTGTAGCTTTGTTGATAGGCATTGCATCTTTAGTGAAACATGTATTTGTAATAATAGCATGTCCAGACTCATGATATGCTGTAATGGATTTGTTTTTGTTACCAATTTCCATGCTTCTACATTCAGGCCCTATTAGGATTTTACTTTTGGAAGACTCAAGTTCCTTCAAGGTAACCATTTCTTTTCCATCAACAGCTGCCTTTAATGCAGCTTGGTTCACGAGATTCTCCACCTTTGCTCCAGAAAAGCCAACAGTACCCTGAGTTATGATTTCCGGGTCAACAGACTGATCATACTTTATTTTCTTGAGGTATGATTTCAGAATTTTTGTTCTACCTTTCACATCTGGCCTTGGAACTATAACTTGCATATCAAAATGACCAGGACATATTAAGGCATTATCTAATGCCTCTGGGAAATTTGTGTCTCCTATAATGATAACTCCCTTACTGGATTTAAAGCCATCCATTTCAACAAGAAGTTGATTTATAGCCTGCTTTGAATATGGATGCATTGGAGATTCAGTTTTTTTTCCCATCAACAGAATCTAATTCATCAATAAATATAACACAAGGAACATTCACTTTTGACACAGAAAATTTACCCTCACAATCACAGTGACCAAATTCAACCATACCCCAATGGGTGAGGAGTGAATGCATTCAGTCTAGTGTTTCTACCTAATAACAATTATTTGAATATGTCTTCAGAGTAATTGACGTAAAATTAAAAAATCATGAAAAATAAGACATTTGAAGAAAAATAATAAGAATTGGAATTTTTAGGCTTTGGAAAACCTGAAACTAACATAAAAATTAGCCTTCAGATGTCATCTGTATACTATCTTCACTGAAGACAAGTAAAACTTAGGCTTCAGCATCAAGATCAGCAAAAAGAAAGATTATGGTGGTTGGTGATGATGGGTGTTAATTATCGGAGGGTTTGCTTACGTGGAAACTGTCTCTTCATGAAGTTTTTAAGGAAGAAAATAACTTTTGCTGGGTAAGAGTGAAGTTACCTAAGGTGGTGTTGTAGTTGGGGACAAAGAAGGAAAAGACCAGAAGACTTCAAATCTCTTCAATTCTTAAGATTCTGTGATTTCAGATTATCTTTGCTATGTATTTATTAGGGATTGTTATCTTTTTGGGGGGGGGGGGCAATGAAAAGAAAAAAGTCTGACAGATGTCACACACATTCCTTTGTCATTAGTTATTGTTTAAGTATTCTGACAGAACCAGAAATCATTACTTTAACGGAAGAATCCAGGTATTTAAGGTACTGTTTAATTGGAGTCTGCAAGATGTTAAAGGACTTTACAGACAATTTAAAAATTAAATTTGCCTAAATTCTTCTAAATATGTAGATTTCCATAATAAATGTGGCAAACATTTCCCTTATGGGATGTAAATAATCAAACTCTGTTGCACTGTGGAGTAATATTATAAATCACTTAGGGATGTTCAGCTAATCAGATTGTGAGAATTGCTCTAAATTCCTAACTATGTAATTTTTGCATAGAGAGAGGATGCCTCATGCTGTGCAATTAACTGATTTTATTAACTATAAATCTGGTTGTTGCTGCTGGCCCAGTGACCTAGTGCTGATGGAGAGGTAGATCTCTGTTTCTGACTTGATCGGGTATAACTGAGTATCAGGAAAGCATGGAAGCCTTGTAGTGGGGCCAACAACTGAGACCCTAGGAGAATGCTGACAAGGAGTAGTTTCTCATTCTTTTGTAACTAAAGAGAGCTTTGGAATTTTCTAGGCCTGTTGTAATTTGGGGATGTTCTATGAACTTACATCCCATTCCATATCCCAGCTAGGTTTATAAAATAAAGCAGTATGGTTTATTGATTGTAAACAGGGTGTCAGATCAAACTGCCTGTGTTAAAAACCTGGCTCTGCCATTTATTGTGTGATCTTAGGCAAGTTTTTAGATTTTTCTGTTCTTAGGTTACTCCCCCCCCCCCCGTGAAAGGATGATAATGGTAGGCCATAGCTCATGGTTTGATATGAGGATTTAATCTATATGAAATGCTTGGCCTAACACATAGCAGACACTCAATAAATGTTAGCTATTATTATACAGGAGTCTGCTAATTGGAATTTCTTTAAGCAAGGGCAGCTTTTTAATGAAAAGTGCTTAGCTGAAATGACTCATCATTTGATTGAATGTCTTGTTTTTTTTTAAAGTGAGAGAAGGGAAGAAAAGCTATAGAGAGGTAGAGATAGGAGACCTGGATTCAAATTTTAGTACTGACATTTCCTTGGAGAGCTTCAGGTCAAGATTAACACCAGTATTTTCAGCTCTTAAATAAGTTATGATAGCTAACTTATTTGTGAGGGTCAAATAAGATAAGTGCTTTGCAAATCATAAAGTTCAGTATTTAGATAAATTCATAGGTAAACAAGGAAAGTCAAATATAATGCATACATGAAATTAATTAATATAAGTAAAATGTATAAGTGGAATCCAGTGCTGAAAATGACCCATATTTGCTCATAAGCTTGACTCGATTCTGGATGATAAAATTGATTATAAAGGGAAGAGAAGGGAGAAGATGTCAGAGAAAGGAATTAGTATTGGTTGAACACCTCAGTACGGAGATATGATTACTGTCCCCATTTTATAAAGGAGAAGACTGAGACCCAGAGATGTGAAGAAAGTTACCCGAAGCTAACCTAGCTTAGAAGTGGCTGAGCCAATACTCATCCTCAGGCTTGTTTGACTCAAGAGGATGTCCTATTACACCATTGTTAATCACCTCAGTTCAATTTATCAAAGGTACTATTAACAATAATACTTATTGGTATTATTATTTTTACAGAAATTGATAAAAATCTAAACCATGAAGGAATCTAGAAGATAATTTTGTACACCAAATTGTTTTCTGGGAAGAGAACAAGATCCAGAGTTACCACGTAGTTTTACGGCCGTACTGTTTGGAATTAGGATTTAAATTTCTACTCTCTTCATTTAGTGTTTGATTACATTATATTACTATTCAATTTTTGAAGAGATTAATCCTTCATTACTTCACACTTAGAGCCTCATTCAAGAGCTTTACAGGGGAAAACTTTCTATGTAATTTTAGTACAGAAAGTCATCACTGACCAAGTTACATAAGTTGTTTGGTAGAGAGTAGATGCTTGTATGTACTTTTGTCACTCAAACTAAATACAGGTTATTTATACTATATTTCACTTTTTTGTGTTATCACGGTGCCACTCTGTTTTGAGCATGGGAATGTAAAAATCTCTTAACCTTTTCTGTGATTTAGAAATATCTTTTAAGTCTCTAGTCTTAAATTGTTATTTGTTTCATTCAGTTTTAGCCACCCTCCTCACCTGCCAAGATAGCCTGCCCTTAGTTGGATATGTATGTACTTAACTAGAGAGCAGCGTGATCCCTGGGAAGGGAGCCCAGGTTCTCCTCCAAGTGATTGCCACATGGAGAGTCTGCTGCAATGTACCAGGAAAGTCACTGAGCAGTAGGGGACTTCCCGGCACTGATGACACTTAGAGTAAAAATCCCACGTGACTCCATCTCATTTGTTCAAGAAGAGTGAGCTTATTTTTTCCTTCTTAGCTCTAATAACCATTTTCTGTCCAAAGAATAGCCTTCATGACATCAAATAACACTAGAAATATAGAATGTCTTATATTATGGAATCTGAATTCTGTTCATTTATCCTCCTTTTATTTACCTAAATGCCTAACAGGCATCTTTTTTTTTTTTTTTTTTTTTTTTTTAAAGGAAAGACAGAGAGAAGGAAGGAAGGAAGGAAGAAAGGGAAACATTTTTAAACATTTTCTTGTTTTATTGTATTCTGTTTCTCCGTTTTTGTTACATGGGCTGGGGCCGGGAATCGAACCGAGGTCCTCCGGCATAGCAGGCAAGCACTTTGCCCGCTGAGCCACCGCGGCCCGCCCTAACAGGCATCTTTTGAAAACAAACCTATAGAATCGTGATGTTTGTTGCTTCTTATGTGACAGTGTTATGGAATGGGTCTCATTAAGCCCCATGTGACTCAAAGAGCATGACCAGCTTCTGATACTCTGGTAATTAAATATGGATTGAAAATCATCCTAGCCTGCTTTTAAAGTTGTTTTTATAGCACAGTATTTTTAGGAGCAGAGGGGCAGGTTTTCTATCTTGCCATTCAAGTAAAAGTCAAGTTTTTCTTTTTATTTTAGGAAAATTTCCTTATCATGACATTCTTGGGTTAAAAATACAATGCAATTGAGTAGCATTTTCTTGTTGTTGACCTGGTCAAGACCCTGGATTTTGAGATCTGATGCATATAAATCTTTTGATAATTGAGATATAGAATTCTTAGTTATCTTTATAGTCAGAGCCTGAAACTATTAGAAGGGAGAGGAACTTCTACCTATGTCTTACCTGAAAAAGCTAGGTATTTTTACCTTAAAGATGATTAAAATATGATTTTATGAGTTTTTAAATCAGTAATTTTCCCTTATCCCTTATATTCTACTGCTGTTTTAATGGTTACTGCCCAGTGGTGATAAAGATAAGAGGTATGTTTTTTATTGTACTGAAAAAACCAGTGGCTTTTTCTTTAGAACCCCTAAGAGGCCTGGTTCAGTTGCTATGGACATTATGATACTGGAGCTAGTAGTAGTGGGGAAGTGACAGTGAATGGTGTGCTGGGGAAGACAGGGCTCGCTCCGTTTCTGATGTTCTGGAGAAGAGAGTCTGCCACAGTGTTAAGGTAGAACAGTGTATATGGAAAATGCAGACTTAGCTAAGGGTAGTTGGCCTGCAGAGGTGATTTTGGAAATAAATGGTAAAATGCACTAGGTTGACATTTGGAAAGGGAAGGCTTAAGACTAAGCAAACCTCTACCTTCTTACTCAAAAAAAAGTACAGTGCAACCTGAGAAATTACAGTGCGAAGGCCAGGGCATGCTTAGAGAATAGCAGAGCAGGAAAGGGCTCCCAAGAAGTTGTACTCATTTGACAGCCTTGGACTACAGGATCAACAATCAGCAAAGTATAACTGTCCAAATCCTCATTTGGAAAGTTTAAAATCAACAGTGAGCTGGGGTGAATATAATTCCAACTGTGGCATCTACTGTGTTTATATAATTGACCAACTCTTGTTCTTACAGAATATAGCCTTAATAATACAAATGCATGTAAAGAACAGAATGAATACTAAAGCACATTCTCAGTCTCAGGACTTTTACTCCTCTCACTGTATTGTTCAGAGTAAACATTTACTAAAATAGACACTATAATAATTATTCAAACATACTATCATTATTATAAAATACTATTTGTTCATTCATCCTGCAAATGTTATTGAGTCCTTCCTGTATGTAAGGTATCTGACCTTTCTCCTTTCATGTAGTACTATACTAGACATTTTACAAAATGAGCAAAGTAGAAAAGGTCATTTCCTAAAGGGAAGCAAGCCATAGGAGCAAATGTGAGAAGGGAGAGGAACATGATTTAATGAAAGGCTGAACCAGCTACTGAGTAGTTTGAAATCAGTGTAGAATGAACTAGGTTTCCAGTGCCTGTGTTTTTGGTCCCATAGCCTTTCAGAACTTATGGTTTTCCTCAGGAGTAACCTAAGTGAACACCACTTATTTTCAAAGCTGTATCAGGAAAAAACCACAGTTCAGAGGTAAATTAAACTAGCTGAGATAGTCCTGGGAAGATAAGGAAAGAGTTACACTTTTTCCTGACCCAATCCTAGGGGGAATCAGAATTTCCATGTGAATAAAGAAGTAATTTAATTTTATATTTATATGTTCTAATATTGTATATTACATATAACACATGTTTATTGTTCTTTGTGATTATAAAAGTTATATAAGCTTATTGTAAAGAATTTGGGAAATATAAAGAAATTAAAAATCACTTATGACTCTCACCTAGAAATAACTGACCACAATTAATATTTTGTTTAATTTTCTCCCTGAGTCTCATATATATATATAAAATAATTTTTATCTTTAACAATTGAGGGACCAGGCGGTGTAACAGTGGCTCAGTGGCAAGAATTCTCACCTGCTGAGCTGGAGACCCAGGTTCAATTCTCAGAGCCTGCCCATGTAAAAAAAAAACAATCAAGGGACCATTGGTTGTACACTTTGGATAGATTTTATGGTATGTTAATATATCTCAATAAAATTTCATTTAGAAAAACCTTGAAAATTAAAAAAAAATAGGGATTACCTCATATCTTTTTGAACTCTGGAGGAATACATTGATCCTGGACCATCCTGGTGTTTTGTAAACAAAGCTGTCTTTAGAGAGAGCCTTAATCTTGGATGCAGTATAGTGAGGAATGTTTCAATGGGCCCCTTTCCTTTCTTTACTGTCATACTCTGATGGAATCATAGCCTCTTACAATTGGTTAGAACCTCAGTGATCAGAGCCTGTGGAGTAGTGTGTTTGATAACCACCCACTTGAGGTGGCAAGGAGAAGCAGTTGCATTCACAGGCAGTAGAGTGTACCTTGGATATTTTTATACCTGTTCTCTTTGTCATCAGTACCCATCACAGGCAGAAGAATGACCTGTGAGACACAACCCTCTTACTAGAGAGAGGAAAATAGCTGTTGACAACCAGGGGGAGAAGCCTGTACTGAATATCAGATGCAAATGGAGCATGGTGGGCTGTTGATGCAGGCCTTAAAAAAAACTTGCTTTCATTCTATAATGACCAAATAGCCTATTGTCAATATCTTTACTTTCTTTCACAAGAGGATGTGAACTTGATTTTATTTTTAGTAGTTTTATCACATAAATACATTTCAACTATCTATGGAATATAAAAATGTAAATGTGAACAAATCTTAAAAATATAGCATCCTGCTTTTTCACATTGGGTTTGCCGCCAGAACACAGGTGTCATGAAAACCATCGCTGTATTTAAGCCAAAATGAGAAAGGAAGAGACTCATACCAACATTGTCATTACTGGACAGGTAGATTCAGGCAGGTCCACCACTTTACAAACGTAGTGGAATCAACAAAAGAGCCATCGAAAAATCGAGGAGACTGCTGAGATGGAAAGGAGTCCCTTCAAGTGTGCCTGAGTCTTGTATGAACTGAAGTCTGAATGTGAGCGTGATATCACCATCGATACCTCCCTATGGAAATATGAGACCCGCAAGTAGTATATGACCATTGTTGATGTCCCAGGACACAGAGACTTTATTTTAAAAAAGTGATTGCAGGCACATCTCAGGCTGGCTGTGCTGTCCTGATTGTTGCTGCTGGTGGCGGTGAACTTGAAGCTGATATCTCCAAGACTGAACAGAAAGCCATTCGAGCACGGCCTTCTGACTTACACACTGGGTGTGAAACAAAAAAGGCAGTGGACAAGAAGGTTGCTGGAGCTGACAAGGTCACTAGGTCCGCCGAGAAAGTTCAGAAGGCTAAATGAATATTACCTAATACCTGCCTCCACTGTCTTACTTAGTTGTGGAACAATGGTCTCAGAACTGTTTGTCTCAATTGGCCATTTAAATTTAATAGTAAAAGACTGGTTAATGATAACAATGCATCGAAAAACTTCAGAAGGAAAGGAATGTTTTGTGGGCCATTTGTTTTTGTGTGGCAGTTTAAATTTATTAGTTTTTAATATCAGTATTTTTTAAATGGAAGCAACAAGCCAAACTCTGCCACAGAAGTTTGAGACTCACTAAAGCAAAGTTTAATGAGAAAAGAAAGATATAGAATCCTTAAGAAGTTCATAGCAGCTCTCCAAAATGAAAGAAAGAAATTTAAATTTAGGGTTAGATTGAAAAAAAGAGTTTGAATTGAGGAAAACGGGATGATTCTAAAGCTGGAGAAACTCATAATTCAAAACCTTTTAAAAACTTTTGAAAATAATTTAAAGGAAATGCCATTTCTAAATCAGGTTGGGGCCCTTTATTTTAAGAGAATCTTACAGTCTGAATTAAAGTTGTTCTAGTCTGTCCCAGTATTACCTTAGATCTTCAAGTCCTAATCTGAAAAATGACTTCTTTACTCCAAGATTATTTACACCACTTTTACCATACCATTCTGTGCTCTAAGCAGTCTTTGGTCCCTGTGGGCTGTGTAACTTTAGGATATTTAGCAAATATATAGATTCTGATAATCTCTAGAAAGGTCTAGAATTCCATTGTGCAGACTGGGAACAATGTGTGGGTCCCCAAAATTAATTCTTCTAGATTTCACATTTTCAATGAACTTAGTATTTCAGTTACTTTAAACATGCACAAACATAAAATTAATTATCAACTCCATATGCTTATAGTTCTTATAAGTTTTTGTCAAATTATATTTGCTGAAACTAAATGGCTCATGCTGGTTTTTATAAAGTAAAAATATATATTTACATTTTGGAGGCATGATGGACCATTATTTTAACTTCCATCTTTTTTTTTTTTAAACAATGAACTCATTTTTAGACAAATAACCCATTGTTTTTATGGGCACTACATTTGCTAGAGCATCCCAAAATATATCTCTAGAATGCACTGGGAAAACAACAATTTAATGAAAACTTGTTTACTGCGTACTTAATACAACAGTATCTGTTAGTTAACTTGATGCTGCAAACAGGTGCATTTATAAAGCCAAAGTTCACAGAATGTATACACTTGTAATCAGGTACTGTGCCAGTTTGAAAGGATGTATGTACCCTAGAAAAGCTGTGTTTTAATCCTAATCCCATTTTGTAAAGGCAGCTGTTTCTTCTCATCCCTATTCAGTGCTGTATGTTTGAAACTGTAATTAGATCATCTCCCTGGAGATGTGACTCAATCCAAAGTGGTAAATTGGATTAGGTGGAGAGGTGTCTCCACCCATTCCAGGTGGGTCTTGATTAGTTTACTCAAATCTTAGAGAGCAGCAAGAGAGAAAGCTGAGAGAGTCTGAGAGAGCAGAACCACATAGCCACGAGAAGCAGAGTCCACCAGCCAGTGACCTTTGGAGATAAAGAAGGAAAATACCTTCCGGGGAGCTTCATGAAACAGGAAGCCAGGAGAAGAAGCTAGCAGATGACGCCATGTTCACCATGTGCCCTTCCAGATGAGAGAGACCCTGACTGTGTTCCCCATGATGAAGAAGAAAAATGCCTCCTAGGGAGCTTCACGAAACAGGAAGCCAGGAGAGAAAGCTAGCAGATGACCCCATGTTCACCATGTGCCCTTCCAGATGAGAGGAGCCCTGACTGTGTTCCCCATGATGAAGAAGAAAAATGCCTCCTAGGGAGCTTCACGAAACAGGAAGCCAGGAGAGAAAACTAGCTTTCACCATATGCCTTTCCAGATGAGAGAGAAGCCCTGACTGTGTTTGCCATGGGTCTTCTCACTTGAGAGAAACCCTGAACTTCATTGGCCTTCTTGAACCAAGGTATCTTTCCTGGGATGCCTTAGAATGGACATTTTTATAGACTTGTTTTAATTGGGACATTTTCTCTGCCTTAACTAGCAACTTATTAAATTCCCCTTTTTAAAAGCCATTGCATTTCTGGTATATTGCATTCAGGCAGCTAGCAAACTAGAACAGATACCACTACAACAGAGGTTTTTTTGATAGTGCCATGCCTATAACACCATATGCCACGTGATAATTTGGTTTTCCTCCCACTTGTTAATTGGAGTTAGTCTGAATTGCTGATTCCATGATATTGTTTGACCTTCATTTGTTGCAAACACATCATTTACTTATTTTTAATCTTTGTTTCTTATTGATTAGCCCATTTCCATAAAACCAGGAGAGCCTCTAATTTTATGTTGTTTTCAGGGTACTAAATCCAATTCTTGGTTTGTTAAAAAAGAACCTAAAGTCTTATTCCATGAAAATATCTTTTACTTGCAACTTATATTGGAAAAGAATAGTTTTTCTTCATAACTATAAAAAAATTAAAATATAAGCACAACTGTGGGACACAGGATAGTGGTTAGTATTTTATCATTAATACCTGTCTACCCAAGAGCTATTAGACATTCTTACCAATACTTGAAAAGGTGAATCCCTCTCTAAAGTATTCCTTGGCAATATCGTAAATGTGATCATGAACACTAGCGGAAATCCTGGGTCATGCTAAGTTATAAAATAGTCGTCCAAGGATTCAGAATATTTTTCTGTTTATTCTTTATTGACACAAAAACTTTAAATGGTCACAGAATTTAGGTACCCTGAAGTATATACCAAGATATATCAAAGGAAACACTCCGAGATTGATAAATATGTTTGAAACATCGTTTTACTCACAATAAAGTTGTTCTGACTCTGAAAAATAGAGGACTGTGTAATTTCCAAACTTCATGTTAACTCTATTTTACAAAAAGTCGACTGATTATTTATTTATGAGAAGTAGAATTGCCATGTACATGAATGGTTGTATTGCCTAATTAGTGTATTTTTTTCCTGCTTGGGAAATTAAATAATGAGCAGAACATTGCTTGATGAACCCGGAACCTCTACACACAGTAGGCTTGCAGTATATGTTGAGAAGTCTTTCCTTACACTGTGATGGCCCCCTCAACCCCTTCCTACTAAAAGAAAAAACATTGTGAAATAAACCTTGATAAATGTCTCAGCCAATCAATGATAATTTCCTTTCTCTAGATTCCATGTTGGCCCCATGCCAATAGTTATACCACCTTCAAAACCCATTTCTCACACAGGTATGGTTTTAATGAAATCCCAACTCTTATCCTATGAAAAATTTACAGCAACTAAGATTGCTTTATAGTATGTGTACTCCCAAAAGGGAGTTCCCTTTCTGACTGTAGTTTCTTTGTTTTCATGAATTTCTGACGTTCTTCTCGATGATCCCTTTCCTGAGATGAGGACTTTGTAAATCTCCTATTTGTTCACTGCCATTACAATGCCTTTCATTTTAAAATATTAATCATTTTTATATTTAATTTAAATGATTTTGTTCCTA
Organism: Tamandua tetradactyla; assembly: GCF_023851605.1. Taxonomy (NCBI): domain Eukaryota; kingdom Metazoa; phylum Chordata; class Mammalia; order Pilosa; family Myrmecophagidae; genus Tamandua; species Tamandua tetradactyla. The sequence goes on from NC_135329.1 coordinate 145,004,918, forward strand.
ATTGTATTTATAATTCTTGATTAGCCATGCTTTATCTCTATGAAAGTAATGTGTTTTAATGGATACATGTGATTTAGTTTATCTAGAGAATTTCTTTCTGTAGACTAAAGTAGCATGCACTGTGGTAATTGTTTTTTCCCTTTTAAAAATTAAGTTAAATTATTATCAATTTTTTTTACTGGTCCCTTTTCAGTACAGTCTTCTGGAATATAATGGGTATCAAAGAATACAAGTCTGACTTTCCTATTAAATCATCACTGAAGGTCAAGAATCCTCTTTTACATCCTTTGCATACCTTGTATATGTAGGAAAGCAATAATATATTTTGAATGAATGATTAGATAAATAATATAAATTGGTATTACTTGAATCATTCCATTAATCGTTAAAAGCCCCTATCTCGGTTAAGATTCCAGAAACCTACAACCTCCAGATGGGTCCCTGGACCGGATAAGTCCTGAAATGCAGAGGTGCCAGCCTCTCCAGAACATCAGCTAGTTCCATCCCCCCATCCCATATTCTTGACAGCCCCTTCCAACATGAAGAAATTAGAGTGGGCATAGCCCACATACTCCCTAAAGAGTGTGAAAAAGATCAGAGGTGATGGTGGTGTTATAACAGAGAAGGTAGGATTTAACAAAAGAGTTTGGTTGCTGAATCATTATATTGATACTTCTTTTAGTCTCCAGTATCTTAGAGCAACTAGAAATAAAAACCTAAAATTGTGGAATTGTAACCTATACCGAACTCTGAAACCTGTCTACAACTAATTGTTACGATGTGCTTTTAAATTTCTTGCTTTTTTGTCAATATGTTATTTCACAAAAAGAAAAAAGAAAAAAATATGTATTTCTTCTAGTCTCCAGTGTTTTGGAGCAGCTAGAAGGGAAAATCTGAAATAGTGGAATGATAACCCATAACAAACTCTGAAATCTGTTCTGTATCTACTTGTTGAAGTGTACTTTGAAAATCATTGCTTTTTATTTCTTTTCTATGTATATATGTTATATTTAACAATAAAAAAAAACCTTAAAAAATGCAAATGCTCAAACAGATCCTAGCCTGATGGGACCATAATATCTGTATGTAAAATCCAGAAATCTGAATCTCTGCTAAATTCTCCACGATGATTTCTGATGCATACTAAAGTGTGAAATAAAAATCAGCTGAAAGATTAAAAAAAAGAACCCCTACCTCAATTTTGTAATGAAAACTCACTCTTCTAACCAATAGAAGGTCAGTACTGCTGCAGCTTCCCAGAAGAGAAATTATGCAGAAAAAACATATTTGGTTATTAGGAAAAGGACTAATCCGTAAATAAATGTAATAACTTTCCTCTTCAGTCGTCCTTCTATACCTTCCTTCATGTCGGCATGCTAACAGTAAGCACCATTTTCATTGCCTCTTTTTCAACCCCATTTCTTTTCTAAATTTTTGGAAGTTTTTGATAGAAATTGTGAACTCCAGAATGCTGCTATAGACAGAATTTATCAGCATTACATACTTCTTGAACACATATGTCTTTGTAAATGCATGTAAAAGAAAATCAAATAGACAAACTGTTTTTTAGACTATTATAAATGTGAAATTTTATTCAATTTTGCATTTTATTTTTGTACAGGCAGAAATACTGAGTGTCCTCAGTCACAGAAACATCATCCAGTTTTATGGAGTAATTCTTGAACCTCCCAACTATGGTATCGTCACAGGTAAGAACTCATTTATTTGACTTCTTTCTTTCCTCTATTACCTAGCTTTAGGTTCCTTAATATGTTAAAATGCTTAATATTAGGTTCAGTTATGAATTGTGTGCTACTGTCAGATGTCACTTTTGTTGCCATAAAGCATTAATAAAACTGATTATATCAATATAATTAAGAATGGTGTTCCCACTTCTACCCATGTTTAATTGTGCTAATTATATCTGCGTAGATGCTATTTAAATGCACTTGCAGCTGCAATACCAATATTTAAAGGTGCTGTTTAACTAAAATTTCATTTAATTAGTTGAAATGAGCAATGTATTTTTTTTTTTTTGTAACTCTGTGACCTTTTACAAATTAAGATTTCTTGAGCTATTCGTGTTGTTATTCTTTGCAAGGTGTTTTAATCCCATTAGAGCATTCTTTCTTCAAGGTCCCTGACTTGAGAACGGTATTTTTCAGATTTGGTCATCAGAGTTGATAATGACTGTGTTAGTTAGATTCAGTTGTCAACTTGGCCAGGTGAGCATACCTAGTCTTGTTGCTGCGGACATAAGCCAGCGGTACGTGAACCTCATCTGTTGCCAATTACATCTGCAGTCAGCTAGGAGGCGTGTCTACTGCAATGAGTGATGTTTGACTTAATTGGTTGGTGCTTAAATGAGAGATTGCAACATAGCACTGCTAAGCAGCTCGGCCCAGGCCTTTGGAGATGCAGAAAGAAGTCACCCCGGGGAAAGTTGTTGGAACCCAGGGGCCTGGAGAGAAGACCAGCAGAGACCATCTTGTGCCTTCCACGTAAGAAAGAACCTCAATGGAAAGTTAGCTGCCTTTCCTCTGAAGAACCAACAAAATAAATCCCCTTTTATTAAAAGCCAATCCGTCTCTGGTGTGTTGCATTCCGGCAGCTAGCAAACTAGAACAATGACCTTGATCTAAATTATCACATAATTTGGAGCAGCAGTTTATAACTGGTGAAAATATCCTTTCCAGGTAGAAGCACATAGAGAATTTTGCCACATGAAGACCAGAAAGACATTTTTATAATTTGTGTTCATGTTTATACGGTCCAATTAGCAGCTGTCTGTCTAAAATAACCATAATGTCCAGTTTGATACAGAATAATTGATTAAGTTCTTTTTCATGGCAGTTCTTTGATTAAAACAACAACAAACAAGAAAACCTTACAAGATCAGCCCTATCTTTTTCTACTGTAGTGATAAGAATTTGGAATGTCTTTGTAGAAAATAACAAAAATACCCTCAATAGAAAGGATTATATTGCATACTTTTAAAATAAATTATCACATCTAATAGTTACCGAAACCATCTGAGATAGATAAAATAATTTCTTTTTAACAAATAAAAGACTGAAGCTCTAAGAACTTAAGTAACTTCTCTAAGGTTGCACACTAGTGGTAGAACCAGAATGGTATACACATATCCATCATCTATATTATCATTGGTTGAGTACCTAAGACTCTATGCATAGAAATAAAAACAAGAATTAAGAAAAAACTACTGACAAGATAAGTTAGTAAACACAGATACATACACACAAACAACATCGAGGACAACTTTCCCAGAGTAAAGTCAGTTATCTAGAGTTGCTACAATATATTATCTAAAATGACCAATTTAAAACAAGCAAACAAAAAATCAGACACATAAAAAAATGGAAATGTGTGGCACATACTTAGAAAGAAAAGTTGTCAATGGAAATAGTCTCTGAGTATCCCCAGATTTTGGATTTAACAGACAGATTCAAAGCCTCAGTACATTCAAAGAACTAAAGGAAGGCATGTTTAAAGAATGCAAGGAAAGTGTGACAATAGTGAATCAGCCAATAGAAAATCTTATTAAGGAAACAGAAATTATAAATAAAGAACTCAATGGAAATTCTGGAATTGAAAATGATAATTGAAATGAAAAATTAACTAGAGTGACTTAACAGAAGATTTGAGATTGCAGAAGAAATAGTCAAGAAACTTAAAGATGTGCTGGTAGAAATCCAAAGGCAGAGACTGTCAGACTGGTAAAAAAAAAAAAGCAAGATTCAGCTATATACTGTATACAGAGACACTTCTTAGATTGAATGGCACAAATAAGTTGAAAGTAAAAGGATGGGAAAAGCCATTCCTTACAAACAATAACCATAAGAGAGCTGGAGTAACTGTATTAGGAATACACAAAATAGATGTTAGGACAAGAAATATGATTAGAAACAAATAAGGTCATTTCATAATGATAAAAGAATCAATACTTCAGGAAGCTACAGGAATTGTAAGTGTATGCACATCTGACAGAGTCTCAAAATACATGAAGCAAAAACTGACAGCATTGAGAGAAGTGATAGGAATTGCCTATTGTTGAATAGGCAATTCAAAAATAATTGATCTCAAGAGAAAACTAGATAGAAAATCTGCAAGGATATAAGAGACTCAAACTATGCTTTCGATCAGTTGTACTTAACTCACATACAGAGGACACTCCACTCAACAGAGAATACAAGTTCTTTTCCAGCACTTCAGGATACATCATAAGTTAGGCCATGAAACAAATCTCAATACATTCAAAATGACTGAATCATACAATGTATGTTCTGTAACCACAATGGAATTAAATTAGAAATCAACAGCAAAAAGAAATCTGGAAAATCCCCAACTATTTGGAAATTCAACAATACATTTAACTTTAAACGATTAAATAATACACTTCTAAATAACCAGTAGGTCAAAGAGGAACTCATGATGGGAGTTAAAAAAATATTTTGAATGGGAAAGAAATGAAAATGCAACATATTGAAATTATGATATGCAGGAAAAGCATTAGTTGGAAGGAAATATATAGTTTTTAACTCCTATATCAGAAAAAAGGGTCTCAAGTCAACAATATTAAGCTTAAACCTTAAGAAACATTAGTGTTTAATGTTTTACAGTGAGCTTGTTATTTTTATAATAAAGATATCTTCATTTTGAAAAAAAGAAAGAAACCACAAAAAGAACAAAATAAGCCCAAAGCAAGCCAACAAAAGGAAAGAATAAAGATTACAGCAGAAATAAATAAAATAGAAAACAGAAAAATAATAGAAAAAAATCAATGAAACTAAAAATTTTGTCTTTGCAAAGATCGATAAAAATGACAAATCTTTCATTGTATTGGTCAAGAAATAAAAGAAAATTAGAAAAAGAAGGAATGAGGGAGGGGAAATTACCTATGGGCCCTGTGTTAGAGTTCTCCAGAGAAACAACCAACAGGAGAGAGCTGTAAATATGAGATTTATAACTTCCACACCTCCCTGTGCCACCATTTTGCCCCACCACTTCTGTATTAGTTAGGGTTCTCTAGAGAAACAGAATCAACAGAGAACACTCGCAAATATAAAATTTATAAAAGTGTCTCACGTGACCGCGGGAATGCAGAGTCCAAAATCCACAGAGTATGCCGTGAAGCTGATGATTCCTATGGAAGGTCTGGACGAACTCCACAGGAGAGGCTCACCAGCCTTTCAGTGCTTAGATTAAGCATCACTCATTGTAGAAGACACGCCCCTTTGGCTGATTACAGATGGAATCAGCTGTGGATGCAGCTGACATGATCATGATTTAATTCTATGAAATGTGCTCATTGCAACAGACAGGCCAGCACTTGCCCAACCACCACTTGGCCAAGTTGACACATGAACCTGACCATGACAGGCCCTCAGAAATTTCAAGAAGTATAAGGAAATGTTGGGTCAACAAATTAGCTAAGATGCCATGAACAAAACTGACCCAAGAAGAAACTTAAAATCTGAATAGACCTGTAACAACTAAAGAAATTTAAATTAGTAATTTGAAACATTTCCATAAAGAAAGCCCAGATGGTTTCACTGGTGAATTCTATTAAGTGTTCATGGACGAAATAACACCAAATCCTTCCCAAACTCTTTCAGAAAATTGAAAGGAACACTTACCATCAGTATTATCCTGATAAACCAAAGTAAGAGAAAGGTGTAATAAGAAAAGAAAACTACACACTAGTATTCCTCATGAACATAGATGCACAACAATTCTTAATATTAAACTGAATCAAGCAACCCATAAAAAAGATTATACACCACAACCAAGTGAGAATACAAAATTGTTTTAATATCCATAATCAATTAACATAAGGCACCGTAATAATAGTACAAATGAATAAAAACTTTATGTTATCATTTCAGTAGATGCAGAAAAAGGATTTGACAGGATCTAACATGCATTCATGATAAGAAATCTAAATAGACTAGGAATAGAGGGCATTTTTCTCAGCCTGTTAACAGCATCTTTAAAAATGCACATCAGTTATCATAATTGATGTGAAAAATAGAATGGTTTGCCCCTAAAATCAGGAACAAGGCAAGGAGGTCTGCTCTTGCCTCTTCTCTTCAACATACTAGAGATTCTAACCAGTGCAGTTAGGCAAAAAAAAAAAAAGAAATAAAAGGTATCCAAACCAGAAAGAAGGAAGTAAAATTGCCTTCATTTGCAGCTGACAAAGTCCTGTATGGAGAAAATCCTAAGGAATTCACACAAAAGATTACTAGAACTAATAAATATGTTTACAGGATCACAAGGATCCAAGACCAACATACAAATGTCAATTGTATTTCTATGAACTGTGAATGAAAATCTGGAAATGAAATTAAGAAAATTCCATTCACAATATCACCAAAAAAGAATAGGAAAATTGTGTATGACTTTAGGTAAAGAAGTGTAAGACTTGCACAGTAAAAAGTACAAAGCATTACTGAAAGAAATTAAAGATATAAATAAATGGAGAGATATTACTCATTCATGGATTGGAAGACAAAGTTTGTCAAGCTAGCAAACCTACCCAATCTGATGTATAAAATCGATACAATTCCTCTCTAAATCCCAAGAGATTTTTTTTTTTTTTTTGCATGGTCAGGCATCAGGAATTGAACCCAGGTCTCTGGCATGGCAGGCGAGAACTCTGCCTGCTGAGCCACTGGCCCACTCCTAGCAGACTTTTTGTTTTTGTAAAAATTGACAAGCTGTCCAAAAGTTTACATAGATATCTAAAAGACCTAGAATAGTTAAACTGATTTTTAAAAATAATGAAATTTGAAGACTTACACAACCTGATTTCAAAACTTTTTAAATTTCTACAATAATCAAGATAGTACCACTCTCCATGCTGTCTATCTAGCCCCTGCCTCCCTTGTCCCTACTCAGCACATAGTATTTCCCCATCATGAACCCATGGAGACCAGGAAGATGACACTCAGGGTGATGTAGCAGCCAAGGAGGAGAAAGGGACAAGGCATCACTGCTTCACGGACAGCCAGCTACCAGCTCCACTGCAATTTACTGACCTGGGGAGAGTAAAAAATTTACACTTCACTTGTTTAAAAGAAAGTTTCTTGGAGGTGACATCATCAACATGGAAACACAAGTGATCTGAAAAAGTCTCCCTTCAGAATCAGCTAATTAAAGGACAGATTCCACAGGAAGAAGATAGAGACTAGAGAAGGATTCCTCAAATGTTGAATCAAAGAAAAAGAAAAGTAATTTCCAAAATCAGGTAGGAGATTTTCTTCCCAGAAACGCTGCTCCAGATCTCTTCTACTCACTTGGTCATGTGCAGCTTGGGAGTCATACAGAGGCAACATGGCACAGGTACCTCTTACCACAAGTGCAGACTATAGAACCACTCACAGTAGCAAGTTGAAACCCCATATACAGGCACAGGGGCCCTAGTCTGCAGAGACCCACAGTAAAACACAAGCTGCTGAAGAATGCCACATATAAAAGGGGACACCAGGGGGAAAGAGAGAGAAGGAAGGGAGATAGCAGACTGTTGGTAAGAGGTGCACAACTCATGCCACTTTCTGACTAGACCACCTAAATGCAAAATGGCCTTTTTTGGATTGACCCACCTTTCTTGATTGACCCCAGCTAGGTCCCTGAATAGCATACCCTAACAGGGAAGAAATTGGAGGCAGAAAACCTCACAGCAAACAAAAAAACATACCAAAAAAAAAAAAAAAAAAAAAAACGGGGTAGGGGTTGGGCACAACAGAATTGCTATAAGACAGTATGGATCCTAGAACTGAGAGAGGTAAGGAAAAGGGGGCACTGAGTGAGGAACAGATTTGAAATGTCATAGAAGCTGGGAAGAAAATTCTGTACAAAAAAGAAACAGAACAGATTAAGATTCTCGGAGGAGGAACAGTGGAGAGGAACCTTTCTCTTGGTAATGAAACAATTGCACAAAAAATGGAATCTTGAAAATGTACCACAGGGTGGTGCGACAGTGACTCATTGGCAGAATTCTCACCTGCCATGCCAGAGATCTGGGTTCGATTCCTGGTGCCTGCCCATGTAAAAACAATGTACCACATCCAGGGCAAGAATCACATGTGAAGAACTAGAAAAATGTGGACTGTTGAACATGGACTAATCTAAAGTTCCAGAATAAATTGAACCACCAAAGAAAGACCTTAGCACAAAGCCAATCAACAGTAAAACCCCAGACAAGAGGAATAACTGACCCTCAGAATTAACTCATCAAGATGATCAGTTGCCCAGACATCAGCACCGAAATTACAAGCCATACTAAGAAACAAGAAGATATAGCTCAATCAAGGGCACAACTTAAAACTTCAGAGGAAAAACGGTTTGGAACAATTAATCAAAAAAGTTCAAGCAAATCTCCTAAATAAATCCAAGGAGATGAAGGAAAGTATGGATACAGAACTAAAGTATATTAAGACAATGTGTGAGCATCAAGAAAAATTTGAAAATTTAAAAAGAAATATGTTATGCAAATGAAACAAAATAATGGAGAGAAAATGTACACTAGAGGCTTAAAACAGCAGATTTGGACAGACAGAAGAAAGAATCAGTGAACTAAAAGAGAGACAATCAAAATCATTCAGTCAGAAGAAAACATAGAGAAGAGAATAGAAAAAAATGAGCAATATCTCAGAGATTTCAGTGACAGCATGAAGCACACAAACATACATATCGTGGGTGTCCCAGAAGGGGAAAGGAAAGGGGCAAAAAGAATATCTGAGGAAATAATGGCCAAACATTTTCCAATTCTTATGCAAGACATAAATAAACAAATCCAACAAGAGCAACATCCTCCAAATATTAAAAACCCTAATAGACCTACTCCCAGATATAAATTAATCAGATTATCAGATGCCAGAGGTAAAGAAAGAATTCTAAAAGCAGCAAGAGAAAAATGATTTGTCACATAAAGGGGAAATCAAAAAGACTAAGGGCTGATTTCTCATCAGAAGCCATGGAGAAGAGAAGGCAGTGGTATGATGTATTTAAAGTATTGAAAGAGAAAAACTGCCAACCCAGAATTTTTCCATTAAGGCATAGCTCAGGAGGGTTTTAATCCTCTTACTGGAGTCCTTTATAAATGGATGAATACAGAGAGAGAGAGAGAGAGCATGAGAGCACATGCGCACACACACATCATGAAAGCAAGAAGGTGAAATCAGCGAAACCCAGAAGAGAAGGGAGGTACTTCCTCAATAGGAGATGTCATGGGCCCTTCCATGTGATGCCTTGATTTGGACATCCTCACAGCCTCAAACAGTAAGCTAATAAATTCCTGTTGTTAGAGCCAACCCAGAGGTAGGGCAAGGTGGCAGCGTAAGGAGGTGTAGAATTTACTTAGTCATGTAGAGCAGCTAGAAAATAGCCAGGAACTGTCTGGAGCAACAGTTTAGGGGACATCCATGACCCAACACACCGGTCTGGAATGGGTAAAGGGCTGAGATAATAGTGCAGAACTATAAATAAGATTCCCAAATTTGGAGGCTGGCACACCCCCCCCCTCCCCCACTAGTTCTGCTGGCTGTTTTGGAGACACTTACCCATGGGAAAAAGAAGCAGTCTCTACTAGGAACAAGGGAAGGTAGATTGGCCAAGCTCCATTGCAGTTTTAATTTACAAATTCAGACTGTTAAATACAAGCTCTGAGCACAGATAAACCCAAAGCAAGCACAAGAGGAACCCTGAGGTCTCTCCCAGCAAAGAGGAGGTGGGGCTGATGGAAAAAACAAAACAAAACAAAATAAAACAGGACTTTGGGAGTCAGATGAGCTCAGAATACTGGAAAAGAGCTCTACCTGAAGGAAAGGAGGCTATAGAGCTGGGTACCAACTCCAGCCCTTGATTGGCGAACACTGGGGGCTGGGGAACAACCCTGAAAAGGAATTTTTTTAAAACTTTTTTTAGTAGCCCATTTAAGAAACGCTCAGGCATTTTCAGTTGTCAGCACTGACGCAGGCAAGGGCAGAGTTAAGGTATGTCTGTGAGTCAAAGTAACTAGTCAGATGAAGAAGATAATTCCCTAAAGAGCATGTCTTACCCAAGAAAAGGGGTGCAGGGCTCAAGACAAGTGGCTGCTCTCACCCAGGAGCTGGAAAGTAGAAGCAGGTTAAACTTGCTTTCTTCCTCAGTATTTGTTTCAGTCCACACCCCTGGCAGGGACAAGGTCTGCTGAGAATTAAAGGCTCCACACTGCTTTATGCCACGGGGAGCTGCAGGCTGACAAATGCCACCTACTGAGCAGGATAGGAAAAGCACTGAGTCAAGAGGCTTCACAGAAAAGACTGGCAACCTGTTGGGTGTCTTCTTCAGGAAAACTTGATACTAATTACACCCTCCTCCTGAGATCTTGACTCTTCTTGTCTGAGAAAATCTGATTGGGGTTGATCCTATTTGGGGGTAGGCCCTCCTCAAAAGAACAGTTCCATAAAGACAGAGCAAGAATCAGAAAAGCAAGAGCTGAAAAATTCTGATCAGTTAAACAGAATCTATGCTAGAGGTCCAGAGTAAGTTGAAGTGAATGCCAAGAACAGATAGAGAAGAGAGCCAACCAACCAGAAAACCCTAGGTAAATGAAAATAAATAAATAAATAAATAAAACAACCTCCAGAATAAACTGTTCAAGGAAATCAGATGCCAGACACCAGCAAAATATCATGAGTCATACAAGGAAGCACAAAGATATGGTCCAGTCAAAGGAACAAACTAACACTTCAAACAAGATAACAGGAGTTGAACCAGCTAATTAAAGATATTGAAACAAACCTAAATCAAATGAACAAGTTGAGGGAAGACATTGCAAAAAAGATGAAAGCTATAAAGAAGACATTGGGTGACCACAAAGAAGAACTTGAAAGCTTGAAGAAACAAATGGCAGAACGTATGGGAATGAAAGGCACAATAGAAGAGCTGAATAGTACAATGAAGACATACAACAGTGTATTTGAAGAGGCAGAAGAAAGAATTAGTTAATTGAAGGACAGGACATATGAAATCCTATGCACAAAAGGGAAAATTCTACACACAGATAGGGAAAAGGATGGAAAAATATGAGTAGGGAATTTCATATTTCTCAGGGAATTGAATGACAACATTAAGCACACAGATGTACAGATATACATGTCAAAAGTGTCCCAGAAAGAGAAGAGAAGGAAAAGGGGGCAGAAAGAATAATGGAGGAAATAATTAATGAAAATTTCCCCAACTCTTATGAAATACAAAATTATAGATCCAAGAAGTGCAGTGTGCCCCAAACAGGATAGATCCAAATAGACTTACTTCAGGATACTTTCTAATCAGATTGTCAACTATCAAAAACAGAATTCTGAAAGCAGCAACAGAAAAGTGACCCATTACATACACAGGAAGCTCAATAAGAGTATGTGTGGATCTCTCAGCAGAAACCTTGGAGGCGAGAAAGCAGTGGTATGATATATTTAAGATACTAGAAGAGAAAAACTGCCAACCAAGAATTCTACATCTGGAAAAATCATTCTTCAAAAATGAGGGAGAGGGGGCAGGCCATGGTGGCTTCGCAGACAGAGTTCTCACCTGCCATGCCAGAGACCTGGGTTTAATTCCCAGTGCCTGGCCATGCAAAGAAAAAAAAGAGGGAAAGTTTTAAATATTTTCAGACAGACACTGAGAGAGTTTGTGAACAAGAGACATGCTCTACAAGAAATACTAAGAGTAGCACTACAGGCCAATAGGAAAAGATAGGAGAGAGTGATTTGGAGAAGAGTGTAGAATGAAATAGCCAGACACAAAAGGACAAATACTGTATGGTCTCACTGATATGAGCTAATGTTAATGAGTGAACTTTGAGAGTTAAAGTTGAGAGCATAGGTTATCAAGAACTAGAAATAAGGTAGAGATAGGGCATTTGATGTTGAAAGAGTACAGAATGTTCAATAGGATTGATTGTGAGAATCCAGAAATGTATCTGATGGTAGCACAATATTGTGAGAGTAGTGAACAAAGCTGAGTGTGATTATGATTAAAGTAGGAAGGCTAGGGGCACCAGAAGGAAAGAGAAAAAATGGAACTGTATAACTTAGCAAAACCTAGAGTAAACAATGGTGGTGATTAAATTTACAAATATGAGAAGGTTTTAAATGAATGTCAACATCGCAAGGTGTTGAAAATGGGATAGTATAAAGAAAAAATATAATCGATGCAAACTGGGATCTATAGTTCATAGTAACATTGTAATATGCTTCTATTAATTGTAACAAGGGCCATATGTCACAGCTAAATGTCATAAGAAGAGGATATAAGGAAAGGGTATGGAGTTTTGGGTGTCATTGCTGTTGTTTCTCCTTATTATTTATTCTTCATTTTTTTTCCTTCTTTTCTTTCTTTGTGGAGAAAATAGAAATGTCCTCATATGGATTGTGGTGGTAAATACATGACTATGGGATTATATCAGGAGCTATTGATTCTTTACTTAGGATGGATTATGTGGTGTTTGAATAAAACTAAAAAAATAATAATAATAAACAGAAAGATACCAGTGCAGAGAAAATGTGGAGAGATTTATCTATTCACTGTTAGTCGAGTGGTAGAATGGTGCCCCATCTGGACTGCGGTGTGGTGGCTCCACATGCTCCTGCAACCCCATTATTAGGTATATGCCTCGGAGAACTGAAAGCAGGTAATGAATGGAAATTTGCACACTGGTGTTTCTGGTGGCAGTATTCACGATTTGCAATGGATAGAGGTGGCCTAAGCATACATAGACTCATAAATGGAAGGGAAAACTGTGGTATATACTTACAATGGAATACTGAGTGGCTGCAGAAGGGCTGAAATGAAATTGTGAGGCATGCAACTAGGTGAATGAATCTAAAGGACATTTGATTGAGTGAAATAAGCCAGAAACGAAAAAACAAATATTGAAAGGCCTTGCTAATATGTAATAACTATAATGTGGAAATGCTGAGAATTGAATTTGAGAGTATAGGTTATCAGGGGATAGAACATAGGCAGATTGGGTGATTGACAATTAAGGAGTACTTGATGTTCGACAAGGTTTGTTGTATAGGTTCCTAGGTGGTAAGCTCTTACAGCAGTTACATCTATTCCTGAGTTTGGAAGGTTCTGAGAAATAAACAACAAAGCTACTAGAACTAATAAACTAATTCAGTAAAGTGGCAGGGTAAAAGATCAGTATGCAAAAATCAGTAGTGTTTCCATATACTAGTAATGAGCAGTCTGAGGAGGAAATCAAGAAAAAGATTCCATTTACAATAGCAATTGAAAGAATCAAATCTCTAGTAATAAATATAACTAATAATGCAAAAAACTTATACACAAAATACTACAAAACTTTACTAAAAGAAATCAAAGATCTAAATAAATGGAAGGATATTCCATTCTCATGGATTGGAAAAGTAAATATTGTTAAGATTTCAGTTCAGCCTAAAATGATTTACAGGTTCAATGTGATCCCAATCAAAATTGCAGAAATGGAAAAGCCGATTATCAAATTTTATTTGGAAGGGTAAGGAGCCCCAAATAACCAAAAACTCTTGGAAAAGAATAATGAAGTTCTTCTTCCTGACTTTATAGCTTATTATAAAGGTACAGTGGTTAAAATGACCTAATATTGTCGTAAGGATCCATATATAGACCAGTGGATTCAGATTTGAGAGTTCAGACAGAGACCCTTACAGCTCCGGCAAACTGAATTTTGTAGGACTACCAAGAGCACTCAATTGGGAAAGAACAGTCTCTTCAACAAATGGTGCTTGGAAAACTAGATATATATATTCAAAAGAATGAAGGAGGACCCCTATCTCACATCATATACAAACGTTAACTCAAAATAGATAAAAGATCTAAATATAAAAACTAGGCTTAAAAAACCCTGAAGAAAATGTAGGGAAGCATCTTCAAGATCTTATATTGGGCAATGTTTCTTAGACTTTACACCCAAAGCACAAGCAAAAAAAGAAAAAATTAAATTAAAACTTTTGTATATCAAAGGACTTTATCATGAAAGTGAAAAGACAACCTACTCAATGAGAGGAAATATTTGGAAACCGCATATCTGATAAAAGTTTAATATCCAGAATATTTAAGGAAATCGTAAACTCAGCAATAAACAAAAACTAATTAAACGATAGGAAAAAGACTTGAATGGACATTTGTCCACAGAGGCACATGAAATGGCTAAAAATGATCAACATCATTATCTGTTAGGGAAATGCTAATCAAAACCAAATGAGATAACATTTTGCAGTCACTAGAATGAATATTATAAAAAAGCAGAAATTACAAGTGTTAGAGAAGATGTGGAGAAATAGGAACATTCATTCATTGTTGATGGGAATGTAAAGTAGTGCAGCCACTGTGTAAGACAGTTTGCAAGAAAGCTAAGTATAGAATTACCACATATGACCCAGCATTCCCTTTACTATGCTGGGCCTTGAACAGACATTTGCACACCAGTGTTCATAGTGGCATTACTGTCGATTGCCAAGAGATGGAGGCATCCAAAGTGTCCATTAACTGATGACTGAATAAACAAAATATGGTATATACCTACAGTGAAATATTATTCAGCCATTAAAAGGAATGAAGTTCTGGTACATGCAACAATACAGCTAGGGATGAAAGCGGTGATTAACTGTAAACAAGCACAAGGAAGCTGTTTGAGTGATGGAAATGTTATAAAATTAGATTGGGGTAGTGGTTTCCCGATTCTGAATTTACTAAAAATCATTAAATTGTGTAGTTAAGAGTGGGTGAATTTTGTGGTATGTAAAGTGTACCTCAATAAAGCCACTTTAAAAAGAAATTTTCTGTTCTGGAGCAGCTAGAAGGGAAACTCTGAGACGATGATATGGTGACATGACAAACTCTGAGATCTGTCCTATAACTACTTGTTGAAGAGTACTTTGAAAACTACTGCCTTTTTCTTTCTTTGCTTTGTATATATGTATATTATTCCAAAAAATTTTTTAAAGAATTTTCTCACTTTCTTGGCCTTTTGTTGCTAACTTTTGAGGTCTCTTTTAAACTCTGATGCAGCAAGAATTGGTTTGATATTGTCACGTAAAGTCTTTGATGTGTTTAAATTTATCTATCTAATAAGGATAATGATTTTTAAAGGTATACTTATTTATATGCATGTATTTGTTCCAAATATATTCTTCCAACACCTCTTTGCATTTCTCAGTTCCATCTAATTGGCTTTTCATTTCATCCTTGGCTGAAGTTTTACTATTCATTCTTTATTAGTGGTCTTGTCTTTCACTGATTTTTTCCCAGGATAATATTAACTTTTAGAAACTGTGATTTTTATATACTTTTAATGTGTTTTGCTAAGTTCTGTAACACATTTTCCCAATGAAAATATAAGGCCTTATTTCTGAAATGCAGCTTGGCTTTAATTATGTGCTTATCTTTTCTTTAAAAATAGAATATGCTTCTCTGGGATCATTGTATGACTATATTAACAGTAATAGGAGTGAAGAGATGGACATGGATCACATCATGACCTGGGCAACCGATGTAGCTAAAGGTAATAATGCATTATACATTCTTATAGAATTGGTATATTGGAGTATTTTCCCATCCTCAGATAAGGACTTATGTCAGAAAACTTGTCATTCTGTGTCTTCAGAGATTCTTTTTTAGACTAAAAGTACTAAGAATTCTATCACTTACTGTACAGATAATATTTTAGGCCATTACCTTTCCACTTCTGAATTCTTTTTCTTTTCCCTTTCTTTATTTCTTTCCCTAAAATCAATTTCCAACAAAATCACCCAAGTTCCAGAGCAGCAGTTTTTGTCATGTTTTGTGACATATTAGTTTACCAGCTTGCTTGACATATTAAATGGAAAGATAATAATTCTGTTGTTGTTCTGCAAGTCTCTACTTAGATTTCGTACCCAGAAAAAGTGATTCATTGTAAGATTAGTTTGCTTATAATGTAAACATAATAATGTGCTAAAATTAGAAATCACTTGCAGAAAAAATTTATTTTTCCTGCCTTGTAAAAGGAATTCAGGTTTTATTTTATGTTTAACATGAACTTGGAAATTAAATATTTTTAATATAAAAATATTAGCCAACAAAGTGCCCAATTCTTTTTCCCCTTATAAATTCTAATGCTTTCTAAAGACTAATGCTTTCTAAAGCAATTCAAATTCCATTTATTTTTATCTTTTTTTTTCCCATTTTCCTAACTGAACATTTCTGGATTTTATTTATAACTGTCAAAGTTGCTTTAGAAACAACTTGATCTAATAATGGCCATGGTAGTTACATTTGTATTCTAGCAACTCCTGAAGAGCAAGTGTTTTCAAATGTTACTGAGGCATTTAACACCTTTGCATTTTATTACTCCTTTCTCTACCAGCATCCTTTTACAAAGCAAATATAACAATAACACTCAATAAGGAAAGACTCAAATTTTTCTTTCACTGTGCAACTTCCGAAGGTAATAGTTCTTCCCCTGGAGAATCACCTTGTCTGTTTTAAGTTTAATCAACACCTGCCGAATTTTTCAAATATGGAAAGTGAAATTTTTTACTTTAAATATTGCATACTAGATGCTGCTACTGAATGATACTTCATTACATTATAAGAATAATAAACTCTGTGTTTAGGATGGTGTACTTAAGGCTTTGGCTGTGTTAATTAGCTTAATTGTGTATTCATTCATCAGGCATCTCAAATCAGCCTTAAATTTCATGTTCTTCAAGACATTTTCATGTAACCTCATGGTCACTTCTGTGAATGCCAGCACTACATGAGACCACCTGTTTGGTGATGTGATGTTACTGAAAACTACCTGAAGCATTGTGGAAATACACTTACATAAATGTGTATGCATATACAGGCAGTTCTTGACTTACAGCTGAGAGCATTTCTCAGAGCAAGAAGTTATTTAGAAGTGGAAAGGTAATGCAAACCTTACGGACATTTGCATTTAAGACAACCAATTACACCTATAATATTACTTAATGGCACTCAGAATGTATAGACAGCAAACCAATCAGCTTACATCAGATACTCTACTCACTGCTATATTCTAGTTAAGCTTCCCTGGTTCCCAGCCTGTAAACCTCTTCTTTCCCTCACATAGTCCCTGTCTGAGGGGCAAGTTTCTTGGCTCCAGCCCAGCTCAGGTCCACCTCTGGAGTTTCTCAAGAGCACTGGCACTCTACATCAGAAAATGAAGAGAAGGAACAAAACTAAGTAGCAAACTAGAAGCAGAGGTAAGGAATGCAGGAGAAAGTGGAGATGGATCATGGGACCGAGTAAACTACAGAGTGATGAAACCACTTTTGTGTGGCTGGTGAATTGATCTGAAAGGCAAATTCTAACATGTTTGGTCTCAGTTGAGAAGAATGAGGCAAAAGGCTTGTTTATTTATAATCACAGGCCATATTTATCACTTAAAATTCTTTAAAATGACCTGGAAAAGAAAATAGAAACTGATGCTTTAGAAATGACTTCAGCTCACTCTGATAAAGCTGTGTGTAGAAGAACCTGGAGAGGAAATAAGAAGGCTTGGCTTTGCTGATTGTTTCAGATTCAACTGTGAGCCTTTCAGTGTGACCATGAAGGAAACCACTGTTTGAGACTTGTTGCCCCTATAGCAATAATAAGTTGAGAAGTCAAAGAATGCGTACTTAATTTCAAATGAGTTTGTTCATACATTTTGAAATAGGTTATCACTTAACATCATCATCTGCTGAGAGAATATCTTCTCAAAGCGAAAAAAAAAAAAAAAAAAAAAAAATTCTCTTCTTCCTTGTTGGGAAGAGAAACGGAGGTTGGTCCAGCAAGTAGATGTGAAGTTGCTGCAAGTCAGTCAGTGAGTAGAAGAAACTGTCAAAGCACTTAGAACTAGGTCTGGTCTCAGGTTGGTCCCTACTGGTCCCAAATCTTCCCCAAAGTGTCCTCAGTGTCACCTGTCATGTCTTTTTTAAGGAAATCCTAAATTTCTTAAAACTAATTAAAGTATGTAAATATGATTTTATTATAATAAATCTTGTCATAATAAAATATGGTGCGTTTCTCATAAAATCTTCCATGAGGAAGAAAAGTTTCTGTAATTAAGGGCTTTGTACTTGAACACAGTTTTGCTTTTTGGCATTCTTACCCGTCAACAAATGCAGAACCTATTGCACATTATGTTTGAGAATAATTAAATAAAGCAAGAGAGAGGAAACAGAAATTTAGTCATAAAAATTACAAATGCTGCCCAAGCATTTGTAACAATTGAATTTTCACAATTTGGTGTGTATAGAACTTCAAATTAGAAGAGATATTTCCTTTATGCCAGTCACATCTTAAGATCATTTAAATTATTACTACTTCTGTTAAATTGACTCTTTTCAGTCATATTTTTATGTCAGGGATTTAACTTTTTTCTTATTTTCTTTGTTCTTTCATGATTCTTCATTATAAAGTAATCAGAGTTGTAGTAAAATAATAGCTTATTAAAAGCATTAACCTTTACAAAATTCAAATTTGTTATATATTAAAGAAAAGCAAAACCTAGCTATTAAATTATTTTCATACAGATAATAGTTCATTAACAAAAGGGACCTTTCAATTTGTGATGGGGAATGGGGTTAGTATTTCTTCCACAACTTAGAAAAGACAACTTGAGAAATAAAGGGAGAGGAAATATTTCAGTGAAATTTTTTTCTTTATTCTAAAGGCATAGACAATACACAAAAAAAATCTAATACTATATAAGGGAGTACATGAAATGTGTGTCTCTTAAAGTATATTTTATTCAATATAAGAAAACCTTAGTTTATAAACACCTACTTTACTGACATAAGTGGATTACAAATATGTTGAAGAGAATTATGGAGTACATTTATAGATTACCTGAAAGATTTAGCCTTGTGAAAAAGAAAAAAAATGTTTTATAAGTACCGTACATTTTTCTCACTGAGGCCATAAAATCCTTTACCAATCATAACTAATGAATCCTACTGATTCCTCTCACTCTTCCACTCCCAGGGCCTTGTCAGAGTGAGTACTGCGAAAATAAACCAAGCTGCAACTTGATAACTGCAGACATCCAAATGACAACCGAAAACCTTCTGTCAGAAGGGTTGATTTAGAAGGCAGTTGGTGTTGGAGTACCTTAGTCATAGAGTACTTCTTCCAGTGGTTTCTGTGCTATTTCCCTGCAGACTCCAGAACAATGAAGTGTCCTTTTTAGGTACTGAAAGGCACTAGCTTTACCCACAGTCAGATTCCTCCCTCTAAGAGTTTAAAGCATATATATTTTACTTAGCATAAAAATTTTACTAATGTAGAAATTTTCTGTCTCTATTTTATCATGGATGAATAGAACACATGAATTTAGTTTCTGCTACTCAATTCTTTGCAAAAATATGTAAGGTAATTCTGATATTTAAATTAGGAAGGTACTACTGAGACAGCATTGAAAAATAGTATTAATAGGCCTTTCTTCCTTCTTGAATGAAAAGGTATGCACTATTTACATATGGAGGCTCCCATCAAGGTGATTCACAGAGATCTCAAGTCCAGAAATGGTAACGTAGCTATATATTGTTATTTTTCCTATTTTATTAAAAATATATGTACTGGGCAGTGCGACGGTGTCTCGGTGGCAGAATTCTCACCTGCCGTGCCAGTGACCTGGTTTGTTTCCCGGTGCCTGCCCATCTATTAAAAAAAAAAAATTAAAAATATATGTACTAACTATATATTGAAATAAGAATATACTCTACATACCTTTTGTAACCTGCTGTTTTGATTCACCATTGATATCGTTAAATCTTTCCTCTGTCAATAAATATAAAAATTCTCTATATTTTTTGAAAAAGCTGCATGGTATTCCATACAACAAAATTTGGAGTGTTTACGTTTTTTTCTATGATTAACAAGAGGAGGAGTTTAAAATGCCTTTCAGCCAAAGTTTTAACATAGTCCTATTTCCCTAGAATCATTTTCTAAAACAGGTATTGCTGGATCAAAGTGTGTAGTCTTCTGTTTCTAGACAATTCTCTGAAATGGCAGTTTTGAGTTTTGTTCTTGTTACTTCTGAATTATTTGTTATAAATTTTTTATATCAATCATTCCCATATAACCTGTAGTGATGCCCCAAAATGATATGTACATTTGAGAACTTGGAAAATAAAACTGTTCTTACACTTTTTAATTTTTTCCTATACTTCTTAAAGTTTATTTATGATCATGAATTTTATAATTTGGAATGTGAGCCTTTTCAAATAACAGAATTAGACATTACTTTTGAGTAGGAGTGATAATGGAACACATTTGCATTCCACTTCGTCACTTGAAAATTAATGGAGAAGGGCTGTGGAATTTCTTAGCTATCCAGAACTAGCTAAAGTAAATGTCAGAGTTTGCCCCTTTTTAAAAAATCTTTCTATCAGTTACTAGTTATTTACATTCTTTCCGTATGGTTTTTGTAAGTAAGGAGGTGAGTACTTGTTTTTTGTGAAATCTCAGATCACTGCTGTTAAAATGGTCCTATAGTGTAATCCTTAGAATGGGTAGTCATGGCAAGTGGAGGAAGAGGACCAGAAAACAAACAGCTGCGCATGCTCAGACTCCTGGTCTATAGGCTTGATGGAGGGAAGGAAGAGAGGTTGTTCGCACATGCCATTCTTCAGTAGTCCAAGTTCCATCACCAGCTTGACTGGGCCAATGGACACTAGAGGCTCCTGCTCTTTCTCTCCTCTAGGGCATCATTAATCCTTTGACCCCTGTTAGAAGGCCTTGGAGTGAAATACTTTTGACATAGTATAGTTGACTAACACGCATCATTAGTCCAGAATCAAGTAGTAAGTGTCAGAGTTTTATGACTTTGTAAAATTTCAGTTTATGCTTAAAATTTCAATCTGAATGCCTTATTTGACCTATTTCCTTTTGTTCTATCTTTATTAATATATCCTAAATCTCCCTTTAGAGGAGAATGATAAAGTAAGTTTTGGATTTATCCAGCTATCATTACAAAGACTATAGAGCAATAGAGAATGTCCCCATTTTTAAAAATTATAATTTGTTTGGTTACTTGGTAGGACAACACATACTGAAAGAATATAGACCTAACTTTTAGGTGTTTTTTATTTTGTTTTTCTGGGAAAAGGAAATTTCAAGACTCCTCCATTTTTTTATATATGTATTTTTATTATGTTACCTATTTTTTTTTAATGGGTACTTGTTAATCTTATAATCTAAAAAAAAGCCATAGAAATAACTGAACATAATACTAATAATATATACATTTTTATTTGAAATTATTATAGATCATTACTTATAGTATTACATTTACCTTTAAGGTATTTCTATTTATTAGTCATGCAAAGATTATTTTCCCCAATTACCACTAATAAATATTGATCATCTACCATGTTCAAGGAACTGTGTAACTTACAGAAGAAATACTAGAAACAGTTCTTCAGGGTTCTGTCCTTGGCCTCCTATCCTCTTATGCTCTGTATTCTCTCTCTTGTGGCTTTAATCTTGTCTACAAATTAACATTCCTAAACAGATCTCCTCCACTTCAAAACTATATATCTACCTACTTATTGAACACATCCACATATATATTTTGTAATGTCCTAAAATGTATTAGGTCCAAAACTGATCTTTTCTTCTCTTCACTAAAGAAAATTATTCCTGCATTCTCTTTCTCAGTGAGTGGTAATACCAGTTGTCCAAGTCAGAAATTAAATAAAAATACTTACGGTTTGATTCCAGAGTTCCTGTAGTAACCATTAGGTGTACTCTGTCTTTAATTTGATTTTACCCTTGACGACTCCTCCTTCTCCCCCTTTAACCAGGTATTCACCATGCCTGGTTAATTCTGCTTCTTCCCTCCATCCACTTCTCTGCCTTGCCACAGTCTTAGTACAGGCATCTCATCTCTTTTTTAGTCCATAACAAGCTGCCCAGCGATCCCTTTGCCTCCACTTTTATTCTTCTCTAGTAGAGTCTCCACTCTCCACATTTAATCATTTCATTCCTCTGTTTAAAATTCTTCACTAGCTTTCCATTTCTCACAGTTGTTCTTCATAACCTGCTATCTGCCTTCCAAAATTGCTATGCCTTTCCTTCACCCCTGAACTTTTACATAGTCCCTTTCTTTTGCCTAGAAGCAACTACTTTATTCCCCCAGCTTTCTTCCTTCTAGTTAACTCCTATTTGTTTTTCAAATCCTTGCATAAGCATAATTTCTTCCAGGAAGCTTTCTTTGGCCTCACTAAACTACCTTAGATATCTCTGCTCTTTGTTTGTGTAACTCTCTCTATTTTTCTTGTTATGGAATTTATCCAGCTATTATTGCAGATGTTTGTTTAATTGTCTGTCCCTTTAGACTTTAAGTTCCATGAGTGCAGGGACAATGCAGTCTTTTTCACCTTCCTCTTTCAAAACAGTACGAGGCCTTGCACACAATAGGTGTCTGAAAAATACTTTTTAAATGAGTGTATGTATGAGTAAGTGAATGAGCGAATATTGTCTGCTTTCAAGAAAATTAGTTTTCCTTTGGGAAGAAAAACCATGTATACCAGGAAGGAAAAAAAACAATTACCATAAAGTAATAATGCTAATGCTTCATTATGGCATTAAATATCTAGAGGTAGAACCTACGTAAAAAATTTGATTTTTCTGACTATTAATCTGTACCTTTTTACTGAATAGTACTGCATTTGGATTAAACAAGTGCATTGCAAGCCTTTTAAAATCAGCATTTCATGAAATTATGTGGTGGTGTTTTGGGGATTTTTTTGTTTGTTTTTTAACATCAGATCCCTTTTGTAAAAATCTTCATTGAAATAAATGGTTGACCTACCTTGCATAATTCCATATGGAAGATAGAAATAGAATTATGATTTTGTCAGTGTAAAATGAATTTCAAACGAATTAGATGTCATAATCTCTCTCTTTTTTTTTTTTAGTTGTTATAGCTGCTGATGGAGTACTGAAGGTAGGGCTATTTTGATTTTTTGGAAAATGTTGTTAATTTCATATGTAGGTTCTTGCAACTGACAATTCTTTTATTAGTAAGTAGAAAGTTGATCGTTGTTTCTCTTTTCTCAGATCTGTGATTTTGGTGCCTCTCGGTTCCATAACCATACAACACACATGTCCTTGGTTGGAACTTTCCCGTGGATGGCTCCAGAAGTTATCCAAAGTCTACCTGTGTCTGAAACGTGCGACACATATTCCTATGGTGTGGTGAGTTCATTTTTCACTTTTTGTTGCAAAAGAAAATATACAAAATGACCAACCTACAGAAGAAGACTACAACAGTTTAACCCTGCTTAAGACAATGATGCAGTTACTGGTGGAACGTCTAGACTGATGGCAACCAGGAGAACGCTTTCTAATTACTAAAGTATTTACTTTGATCACTTTTTTGCATCTGAATTATTTTGTCCTGTGTTGAGGCGCAACCAATGCCAGCTTCCAAAAAATAAAATTAGCTAGAACCTGAAATTGTGTTGGACCTCGATTGGACCTCACCCATGAAGAGTGCTTTCCTAGGTAGATATCTGACTGTGGAATATCCCTGTAATTTAGTGGTAGTGTGGATCATTTGCTGTTGGCTTCATTACTTATGTTCTTGGTTGTTTCAATTGGCTAGCTTTTTCTAAATCATAATATAGCCCATATACACCAAATTAATTTAATAGAATACACTTGAATTTTGTTGGCTATTAAAAAATCATTTCAACAATAAAATATATGTTTTGGCCTCTGGCCAAAGGTTCAAATTTTATAGTCTGGAAGGCAACAGTGGCATAGGCCAAATAACAAGTGCCTTATTTCTGGGTGTTTCTGTGAATGAAGAGTATAAACTATTATTAGTTAGTGATCAAATCACTGCCATTGGAAGAAGGAAAAAAAACTCCTAAGTTCCAGAAAAGACTAGAGTCTATAACTGATCTGTATCAAAAATTACTACCTTCTAACCATCATAGAAATAATCTGCTGGAGACTTTGCAAATGGGGAAGTTAGTTGCAACTTGAGACTTTTTCTGGGATTATTTTTTCTTATGAAATTATCTTCCTTTTCTTCTTAAATATTTATTTCTTGTGTCAGGCACTGTGCTAGACACCAACTTAAGGTAATTTAACATTTCTTTTTCTTGGGTTGGGGGACCAGTGTCTCATTTTATCCTGTAGAACAGGAGTTGGCACATTATTTCTATAAAGGACCAGATAATTAATATTTTAGACTTTGAGGGCCATTTGTAGTCTCTGTTGCATATTCTTCTTTGCTTTTAATTTTTCATAACCCTTTAAAAATGTAAAGACCATTCTGCATTCTGCAGCAGGTCATGCTTTGCAGACCCCGCTATACTGTTATAAGCTGGAGGGACTGGAAGATACGCTGAAGAGCAGGGCTCATTTATCCAGAGTTCATGGTGATTCAACAAGAGACTACAGTGCTCACCCCTTATGCTTGCATGTACATAAAGATATATAAAATATATTTAGATGGCTATAGTGTTTTAAATTATTTTGCACATTTATATGAATTAGATTTTTGAGGTTCCTTTTAATACTAAACTCTACAAATCCATGCAATACACAGTGCTCTCAAGTCTTAGAATTTCCCTATTTCAGAAATTTTTGACCCAAAGACACAACTATGAGTTATGCATAGAGTGAACTTTTGGTCTCAATATTAGTTTATTTATGAAAACAAATTTCACTGTGTTCTTTCAAAGTCTTACAGTTGGTAGGACACATAGTGTAAAATACACCCATCTGTTTTTCCTTAGCTGAAGTAGAATCTCAGCACCACCAACTGAGAACAAATTCCTTCTCATTATGTAAACTATAGGGGATGTTAAGAGGTGACTTCTGTTGGCAGAGCTGAAGATCTTTTCCTGTATCTTTTTAAAACCCTTTTCACACATTTGACATAGATCCCTTTCTTAAATATAGTTTATTTGAATCAGCCTTTCTGTAACTGCATGTGCTTAGTCTATTCTATTAAAAAACTTTTGTTCAAGTGACAGTGCCCTACTTCTCAAAGTAGGTGAGCATGAACATTTTTCTTGGCTAATTAAATTTTCTGTGTACTTGCTTGCTGAGCCTACCTTTTTGTTTTGTTTTGTAGGACTTAACAAATCATTCTATTAAGTGATTTAACTTACTGAAACAAGCTTTTCAGCCACTGAACATTCCCAGGGCTGTTCTATATTTACACGCCAGATGTTGTTCTTCTGAATCTGTTTGCTCCAGTCACATGCCTTTGAATATCAGTTCTGTGTTCACCCTAGAGTCTTCCCTTAACTGGTAGAAACAAAAAGGTCTTTTCAGTATATCCGTTTGCTTTTAAACACCTTCTGCTATTTGACTATTGTGAAGAGATAGGTTCATGCCAGATGCTGGTTAGCTTCATCTGAATAGCTGTATCAGCAGAGTTCCATTCAGAGAACTGTGCGTATGCTAACTAAATTATAAGCAAGAATTCAAGATTTTATTTAATTTTGATCCCTTCCCATTCTTTCCTAAACAATTGTCATTAGTGAAAGAAAAAGTATAGAGACATTCTTTCTAGAGCCTTTTTATTTAAACAATCACAATTTTTTTTTAAATGAAGAAAACATTACAAGTTCAAAATCGATAGCACATGAAAGAGCAAGAGAGGATAGTTGTTAAGGTAGGGGCCATGTTAGGTTTAAAGTTTGTAGTTTGCAGTATAGTTACTTAGAATTTTTTATTACCTTTCAAAAATAGGTTGACTAGCCAGGATGCAGTTATCAGTAGATCTCCTGTTTGCATAAATCATCCAGTAGTTCAGAAAGAATCTGTTCTGTGCCCCAGCAGCGACACACACAGATGAATAAAACAAGGGGGAGAAAGGGTTGTCTTTTTTAAAAACCCACTCAAAAGAAACTCAATATATTTTTTGCTTTTTGTTTTCATATTTTTTCAGACTCCTTGTAAGAATTTTCCTATGGTGCTCTCAAAAGTATTTGTCCTCCCCAGCTTGATAAACCTGTGTTGCTTCTTCACACAAGGCAAGAATAACTAGCCTTTACAACCTTAAAATAAATGTGCTGCAAATGCCAGCAATGGATCTTATGACCCTTGCTTCTAGTCTGGGAAACTTTGCTAGGAAGGCAATTATTTCTCTCTCCTTTTCATAAGAAAAGAGATTTTTCTACCCCCTTATGATGACTTCTCTTGAAAGACCACACCAGAAGGAGTGTTTAGTACGTTGTCCACCATAAAGGAAAGCTTAAGGAAAGCAGAAATCACTGAAATAATAGACCTTCTGAGAACACAAGGCCCAGCCACTCTTCAAAAACAAGGCTATCCTAATGACAATGCAGAAAGGATTACCTTCTTAGAGGCATCTTAGCCAAAACCAGCTTTGAGAATAGAGTGGAAGAGAGAGAGCTCCTCATTGCTTGGCTTCTCTGTGAGCAATGTTCCAGAGCAAGCCTGGGCTCAGGTAATGACTCTCCATTGTTTGTAAAAGAAAAGACAGGAAAAATACACAGCCTTGTCCAAGTTTCTATTCTGTAAATTGAAAATAAGAATTTTCCTTGGGAGCAGAGTATAAACATGAGGACTTTTCAATATAAAATGAGTTGGAAAATATTTTTAAGGTGAAAGATCACAATAATGTTTGGCCTGCACTCCCGTAGCTGCTATTTTCAGACATTAAAATAGATTTAGACCTCCAAATGACTTCCTAAGCAAAGTTACTTAGCTTTTTTGAGCCAAGTGTCACTTTGTTTAGTGTAGAAAAGGTTAGTATTCTGTCTTATAAGACCACTTTTTGATTCATTATTGAATCTGACAAATTAATAAGAGGAAATCATAAGATGTGCTGATGCTGGAATTAAATGAGGACCACATTTGGGCTCCAGAACACAGTGGTTAATGATGCCATCCCTGACAATTTTACATCCATCAAGTGACTCCCTCAGCTATAGTTATCTCTTTGAAGATACAGAGAAGTAGTAAAATGAAACCATCTTATTTTTCAAGGGTTAGAACTCTTAGAAATGTAACTTTTATCTTATTAGATTTTGGGCATTTTCCAGCTGAATATTTTGGAGTAAAGAATCACAAAATATTTTTTTGGTATTCTTCTCAGTGTCTTTCATTTTGCATTTCATTTCACCCCACGTAACCCAGTCTCTTTTGCAGGGAGGGTTGGGGGCACTATACTGTGCATGGAGGGCAGACTAAGAAAGGAGGGGCACGAGACTGCTCCTGTGAATATTTGGGGATTGAAACATTTGATTTACTTGAGACTAATTCACTATGCCCATTCTCCTTAGAAATACCAAATCCATTCATTCATTTGCTCTTCATATCCTTTCCCCTTCTCAACCCCAGCACCAGTGGAATGGTAATTGCAGCAAAATGAGGGGCTTCATTTCCTTCTCACCCTCTTGTTGCCCCCCTCCTACCTCCCTGTGCTGGCAGGCGGGAATGTGTCAGGGGTGATACATACCTGTCTGGCTCTCACTCTCCCCTACTTACATGTTAGCTAAGCTTATCCCCTTCTGGGATAACCCTTACCTTTTCCTAATCACTTCTGTGACTCAAATAGAATTATTCAGTAGCTCTTCTAAAGAAGTATCTTACACACTTGATTAAAAGCCCAAAGAGGCTTCAGTGAATTTTTTTCCTCTGCTTGAACAGCATCTGCCAATTTCCCTGATTTTCCTGCTAATTATCTTCAGTATTAGCCAGAATTCATTTAACATTTTGTGGAATAAGACTGAACATGGGCTGAGGCAATAATGGATAGAGTTACTGGTTTATAGAATTTGGCTAAATGGAGCATATATCCTTAATTTACATTCTTATTTATAAAAGGATTTTTTTGTGTGTGTATGGGTGTCTGTGAGTTTTCAGAACAACGGAAATTTAAATCAAAACTGCTGAGTTCTCTCTTTATTTCTGCCATGGCTCCGTACCTAAAATACGGCAGGCCATATTCTTATACTGCAGCTTTCCCTTCTTATATTTAAATGGGGTTAAGAGCTTGACATTCAGACTAAGACAGAGGTTCATATTTTGCCACTTGACAACTGATTGTCTTTGGATAAATTGTTTAACTTCCTTAAGCCTTAGTTTCCTCATTTAAAAATGAAGATAATATCTATCATATAGGGTTAATAGTGATCATAGTAATGTATATAAGGGATTCAACAGAATACCTGTAACATAATGAACACTCATTATATGGTAGTGGTTATTGTTTCGATGATTATTGATAAAATTAGAATTGTTTTTGCACTTGACAAAATATTAGTAGACTCCGTTTTTTTATGACTTTTACATAAACAGAGTAAACAGATTTCTGTTACTCATTGTTTAAGGCGAAACCCAAATCAGGGACTGTTCAGCATTCCCAGTGTCATTGCTTTCTTTGGTCATTCCAGTTCAGATTTATTAATCATGCTGATTTAAAGGACTGCCAGAAAGATGAACACAAACATATACACAGAATCAGCCTATATGTACATAAAGTACTTTGTACATTTTAGAATATAGTATAGTAGGCTATGTTATAGGTGGATAAAAATGAAAATATAAATACCCCTAAGACAAAATCATTTTGAGAGAGGTTTCTTCGAAATACGAAATCTAAATGTTGGAATATTGCAAGTATCTACCATTATAGATTAAGTGGTTTAGCCAGTGATTTGGATTGGGGCCTTAATTTTTTTTGCTGAGACCATTACTGAAACTTTAAAAATATTTTTGAATTCCCAGTTGTTATCTTGTCGGGGATTGGAGGTAGAAATAGCCCAACTAAGAAAATACAAAAATTTTTGTGTGGAAATTCATGAGAGTTCTAATAACTTATGAGACAAAATTAAATCACTGAGGTCCATTGGCTTAATAAAATGTATACTTGACTCTTAGTTTCCTAATTTCTATACTAGATTTTTTCTTTATAAGAAACAAAAAGTAGGGCGGGCCGCGGTGGCTCAGCGGGCAAAGTGCTTGCCTGCTATGCCGGAGGACCTCGGTTCGATTCCCGGCCCCAGCCCATGTAACAAAAACGGAGAAACAGAATACAATAAAAACAAGAAAATGTTTAAAAATGTTTCCCTTTCTTCCTTCCTTCCTTCCTTCTATCCTTCCTTCCTTCTCTCTGTCTTTCCTTTTTTAAAAAAAAAAAAAAAAAAAAAAAAAAAGAAACAAAAAGTATATAATATGTGGAAGAAGTGCTATGTATGAATATGTACGTTTTGCCCACATTTCTACAGATGGGGTTGGCTGCATCTGGTAATTAGATGCAGTTAAATAAAATTTCAGTAATATAGGAGAAATACAGAGTACAAGAATAAAAATTCCATTTTCTTTTTGTTCCAGGTTCTCTGGGAGATGCTAACAAGGGAGGTCCCTTTTAAAGGTTTGGAAGGATTACAAGTAGCTTGGCTTGTAGTGGAAAAAAACGAGGTAAGACTACGTTTCTACATTCAGGTACATAGATCAGAAAACAGTATTGGGGTTTTGCAAAAGACTTTTTCATCTTCTTCAAATTGAAAGTAAGTTCACGCTTATGGAAAGATTAGCAGTAGGAGCTAACACAAAGGGTCAAAGTGATGTTATTCCTCATGAATGGACCCTTTACATCTAATTGTTGCAGCTTCACGTCGTGATGCTGTAGATCAAAAATTGTACAAGTACTGTACTAGTTTCTCAGTCTCAATTGTAAAACCTAGGGGTTTGTTCTTAGTGATGAAAGAAGCCATTGCGTCCAAGGTAGGGGAACAGTTTAACTCCATCTCCTGCGTTTAGGACATCTTTTTTACTGGCCGGGAGTTGATATATCTGTAAGAGACCTTCAGCTACTTCAACTTACCTCTCCCAGCAGGAGTCACTATAGTACAAGAAACTGTCGCTTAGATGAGAATTTCAAAAATAAAAGAAGAAAAAATAGTTTCAAAAAAGGGAAAAATTACAGTTTTGCCACCTACGTTGAACACTACATTGAAGATGAGCTTCTCACTGGAATTGGCGAGGCAGTGGCATAACTGTTCGCTTCTTCATGCAGAGCCTTTCCATTTCAAAAGAACTTCAGTGGCGTAAACACCGTTTGTGCTGTGTCCCCAGCCTCGCTTTTCTTCTTCTCACAAATTGAGGCTTTCAGTTAGTTGGACCTATGAGCCTACATCAGAGGACATGGTACATTCATATCAAAGAGAGCAACTACATTTTGAAAGGTTTAAAATTGTGACTGAAACGCACAGCCATGGAAATTCTCAGCATAAGGATGAAGCATCCAATATCAAGGTATTATGAGAACTTAGATCATGTAATGGAAGCATGCAGTTGTGTCTGCAGTGCAGAACAACTCTATTTCACAAAACTTCTTCATTTCTACATCTTATCTATGTCCTCTACAAAAGGGTAAGAGTGTAATCTTAGGATAAAATAATTTGCTAAAAAGACTAATAAAGAGAAATAATCCCTTTTTAATGCTTTAAAAGAATTGATCTGATCCCCACGTTGAATACAGGAACAGACTAGATTAATAAAAACATTGCTATTGACTAGAAGAAACCGAGTTTCCACCTTTTAGATTACATAATCCAGAGTCACCTTATTCATTTGCCCTCCTGCTTCATTGGGAATAGCTGAAATGATCATAATAGCTGAGCAGGATGGGAGAAAGCTGTCAATTTAAGAAAAATGAAGAGGAATTATATTCAATAATGTGTTTTACTCATTTACGCAGAAGGCACTGTTCAGTTTTAATTAACTGTGCTATTAAGTCCTGGTGTGCTATTAAATAAGACCTTACAACCTTTCACAGGATAGCTGATATTTTCATGATAGGAGAACTCACTTGTTTCTGTTCTGTTTCTTTCACTGGTAAGATGATTACTTGTTTGGTTTTGCATTTACAAATGAGAGTGAAGAAAAACAGTGACCTTCCATTGACTGGAGCAAAATACCCAATATATAATTTTTTTCCCTCTAAACTGTTTCAAGATAAACTGGAATAAAGTTCTTTTTTCAAAGCAAATCAGCCCCTCCAAATATCTCTACTGTAGAATAATTAATATTTTAAAATAATATTTCATCTAAAAGTTGGCAGAACAGGTGTGAATCTAAAGTATTTTGAAAGCATTGGCGTATTTGCCAAGAATGTTTAAGGCTGAAGAGAAAAATGAATTTAAAGCTGCCTTTGGATAATTGACTTGCGGGTTGGGAATCACCCATAAATAACCCTCAGCACCTCTTGAACACTGTACAATGAGGAGACAATCTTGTTTTGCCCCAGTGATCCTGTAAAGAAGACTTTATTCCATCCCTCGTGTGATCTGATATCAGCTAATAACTGATGAAGACTACCCCAAAACCTCCTGTGATATGTTTATTAAATTTGATAGTAAGTGGAAAGAAAACCTTATCATGAGATAAGTTTTCTTAACTTTCTAATAAACTGAAGGAAACTTGGGTAGCGCAAGGAGAATTACCTATCTGTTCTCATTCTGCACAATGTTTATATGCTAACAATATAGAAATTAAGTATAAATGTAATTTTCATTGTCATCATTCAAGAAAGGCATCTTCATTTAATCTCACAACACATTCTGTTTACATAACATTAAGATAATTTCCAAGGATTTATTTGTTTGTTTGTTTATTTATTTATTTTGCATGGGCAAGCACCGGGAATCAAACCTGGGTCCCCAGCATGGCAAGTGAGAATTCTGCCACTGAGCCACCACCACACCACCTCCAAGGATTTATTTTTATTTCATAATAGAATTGAAACCTGGACTAAATAAATGTAATTTATAAAATCCCTTTAATAAGTTTAAAAAATTATTTCTCTATTTTTACTTTGGAAT
This sequence comes from Tamandua tetradactyla, assembly GCF_023851605.1. Taxonomy (NCBI): domain Eukaryota; kingdom Metazoa; phylum Chordata; class Mammalia; order Pilosa; family Myrmecophagidae; genus Tamandua; species Tamandua tetradactyla. The sequence goes on from NC_135329.1 coordinate 145,036,795, forward strand.
ACCTTGAATTAATGAATTATTTAATTAATTAATAATTATTAACTAATAAGTAGTCATGGCTTGAAACGAGAAAGTTGTATTTTTTAACAGGGCTTATTTAAATAAAAAATGACATGTCTAAATTTTCAGGAAGATGTTTTAAGTGTAGTCTACTCACCCTATAATATGCCTATATCCAAGTGTTAGGGTTGTCTTTTTATTTTGAGATAATTATAGACTCACAGGAGTGACATCTTATAAAGTTGTAGTATAATATCAAAACCAGGAAACTGATGTTGTTTGAATAGTCTTTACTAGACTGTGGACCTTTTTAGTTTCAGCATTTAAGATTTTTTTTTCATCTATAAAATAAATGTCTTCTAAAATTATATTTGAAAGTCTTTCCTTCTAAATCTTTAATAATAAAATAAAGCCTTTGAACTATCATTTTTACTAAAATTAAATCCTACTAAAGCTAGAATCATAAAGCATTGCTTAATTTTGCAAAGTAAACAGTGAATCCTTAAAGATTTAGAAGGTTTGAGATTAAGACTATGTTATAACTTCATTTTAAGAAGTAAGAGATATAGATGTTTACCTTTGTCCTGTCAATAAAAATCACTGGTCCATCAGAATGTTCTGGTAGTATAATTTCTATTTTTATAAATACTTAAATTCTTGTTTGTATAAAATGTGCTTTGTTCTAAGTAGCAAAAGTACTATTCTTGATTATCATAGAAATTCTCATAAAACTTAATCCACTGCCCTTGACTACCTTTTAGAAAAAGATAAGTATTTGACTTAAAAAAAAAATTCATATCTGTTTTAGAAAGTGGTACCAAAAAGATCTTTTAAAAAGTCATCTAATTTAGTAGTTGGAAACTATTTCAATTTAAAATTCAAAATGTTCATTTCACATTTTAATATTTAAGCTTTACATAGTTTTGCAAACCAAGCACTAAGATCTACTTGTTTCAGAATGTTTTAATGCATCAGGAATGCCCACAGTTATGTATTCTTCATTTAAATATTTTGGGTTCTATTTAAAGTACACTTCTTTAATGCACCAAAATAATCCCTTAATAAAGTGTCTGAGCCTAGATTTATCAGATATTTGACCATGTCAGATTATTTAAAATAATTGTATATTCTTGTATAATGTCTTGAAAGCGGTATCTAAAAAGTTTGTCAGTGAGGAAAGATAATAGAAGTGATCAACATCTATATTCATCCAGTTCACAATTCAGTTTTTTGAAGAATGTTGAGACAAAGTTATATTGAACAATGTTAAACCTTTATAGAAGTCCTTATTTTAGTTACACATAGAGTAACTTCAGCTACATAACTGCAATTATGTTCTGTTTTTCTTAGTTCTTCCTCCCAATTATCTTATATTTTAAAAAGAAAAGTAAACACCTTATTTTTTTTACCTTCATCAAAGGTTTTCCATTTACTTTACAGTAAAATGATAGTACAGGTTAATACATCTTGTTCTATTCTATGAAATCACAAGATGAGAAGTTGAAAAGAACTGACCATGGCCTCCAGCTTGGAAGGGGTCTTTTTGTTTTGTTTTGTTTATTTTGTTTTGTTTTATTTTAAGGTTAATATTCTAAATATAGATTGTCAGTTTTCTTGCCAAAGCAACTGCTTTTCTAGTTTTATATGTGGCTTCCCTAAACTGAACTAAATTCAATTTTGAGTTTCTTATTTGCAAAATGTATTTGGCAAACAGTTCTGTGCAATAAATCTTCTTGGTATGGTGGTTCTCAACCCTGTGCTTTTCTTATAACGTGTGTTAATGTTCCCTCTGCTATCCTGAAATGAAATTTAAAGGTAACATAATCTGCACATATTATTTTTTAAGTCAGCATAATGTTCTGAGAAATAAAAGAAATATATATTGAAATTTATAAATGCTCAGGTGTGAGCACATTAACAAAAATAAATGAAACAGTTTAAGGTGGTTGCATCTTTGGGTAAATAGAATTCAACAGCTACAAGTGCTGATAGAGCTTGGTTTTATTATTGACTGCAATACTATGAGCAGCACTGTGGTAGGTGACATTTTCCAGAATTCTTGGGTAAAGTTATGAGTAAAGCAAAACCAGTGTGCCCTGGATTTGTTTTATTTGGTAGTTGCATTCTTGAAAAGTTCGGCATACATTAAAAATTTTTATTTGTCAATCAGTGCTTCATCCTATGCTCAGAAAATTAGAAACTTCTTTCTTTCTTTGTTTCACTTATATGAGTGCACATCATGGGGCATTTGAAATTTGGTCGGTTGTAAGAGAGTTCTTGATCATGTACGATTTTCTGGTGCATTGAAGGATGTCTAGCATTCTTAACCTACTCCTCTGCTACTTGCATCTCTCCAGTGTTTATAACAAAAAAATATGCCTCTGCAGATTTCTAAACTGCCTCCTAGGGCCATTACATATTTTATGAGAACTACTGTTGTAGAATATTAGAATGGGGCCGAGCCCCCCATGATAATGTGTGTTGTTTCAGATTTTTACAATATATGGATTTGACAAAAACTAAGCCATAATGTTTTAAATATCTTACGTGCAAATGAGAAGTTGCAGAGTTATTGAAAGTTATCCATGTGATCTTATGTGCTGAAAATGTTTTTTTGAAGTTGTATACCTATTGCCAGAGCTAAACAGGTTTCCCAATTGCCTGACCTATTTGCTTACTTCAGAGTTGCCTATAAAATACAGTAATAGATTTATGGTTTTAGATTTAGTATTTAAATTCCAATTTGCCTCTCTCCTACTGTAAATTCTTTCAGATTCGATTCTGTGTTTTGTTGGATATTCTCCATTCTCCATTTCTTCTTTGGAGGAAAAGTATAAACACCTTCAGAGATTAGATATTATGAATCTAAACATACATTCTGTCCTATCATATATTATTCAGTGGAAGCTTTAAATTTCATGTTTTGTTTATGCTCTTAAATTAACTCTTTTGTGACCTTTCAATTAGTATTTGCTTGCCTTAATGAGTAAATTCTTATGCTTTTAATTTTGTTTTGTTTTCCCTCTATTATAGAGATTAACCATTCCAAGTTCTTGTCCTAGAAGTTTTGCTGAACTGTTACATCAGTGTTGGGAAGCTGATGCCAAGGTATACATTTTTTCTTCAGAATTCTGAAATTAAATTGTTTGTTTGACTTTGAGTTTTTAAAACTTGGAACAATAAAATCCATTATAAAGCATGCTGGATGGCTGCTCCTGTGAACTCCCAGATCGATTGTTAAGTCTTTTTGTGGAATCCGCTTCTCTGGATCTCTAGAAACTTGTGGTTGACTCTTTCTTGCAGTACTCTTTGGCATTTTTTTACTTGAAAAAAACAATTTGTTCTTTCTTTTAAATATTTTTTCATAACTATTGCAACTTTATATTGAAACGATGGCTGCCACTTAATAGAGCCTATTATATGACAGCCACTGTTCCAAGCATTTTATATGTATTAACTCATTCCTCAGAACAGCCCTGTATAATAGGTACTGTTATTATTTTCATTTTATGGATGAAGAAACCAAGGGCACAGGTGGGAAGTGGTCAGCTGGATATGAACCCAAGCAGTTTGACACAAGTCCCTGTTTTTAACCACTATGCTATATTGCTTTTCTACCCAAAGACCAGACAAAAGTAGCACTTCTAGAGACTCCTGACATTACTCCTTGTATAGTTTCAATGATGTTTCTTAAACTATCAGAATGAAGTTGGAGAAATTCCAAAACTTAAGCTTACGTGTGGTTATCACATTTGCGCAAGAATGGCCCATTTCTTTCCCAGAAAATATCATTTTCAAAGACTCTTGCAAACACACAGAAATATTTGCAGTGAAATGATAGGGTAGTTTTAGATTTGCTTCAAAATAAAGTGATGGAAATTGGTTAAGTGTATAGATTAAACTAAGACTGGCCATGATAATTTTCAAAGATGAAAGATAGGGGTATTGAGGTTCTTTCTTTTGTTCTCCCTACTTTTCTGTCTTTGTTTGGAATTTCCATTAAAAGAGTTTAAAATTTTTTTTTAAGTTTCATATATTCAACATTGAAATAAAAGAGCAATTGCACTAAAGAAAGGAACTAAAATTTTATAGCTAAAAGCTATGCAGTTTTTCACAAAAATCAATGAATAAATCTATTCAGGAACTAAAACTGACCTTTCAAATACAGATCTTAAAAGAGAGACATATGGAAATTTCAACGGTGGAATTTCTTCCTTAATTTAAACCCAGTTCCATTCTGATCCTCCAAGAAGCATGAATAATATTAATATATAGTCTGTTCTTCTACAAGATATTTCTTTACTGTTAATAACTCATAAAAAATTGGTAAGTATGGTTAGTGTAACAGAATTCATGTCAAGTCACAGAGCTTTTCCCAGCACATGGTTTTGGACCACTAAGAACAGCTGAATTCAGCCAGCCAAACACAAAGGATAACAGCGTTGTGAATCACATTCACTCCACCTGCTCCTTATTGGCTCGGCTTGGGCAATGTTTTGTCTTGGCAACAGTTTGTTTCTGGTTCTCCTCATCTTTGTGCATTTTACGCAACAACCTCAGCCTTTCCTTTACTCCTGTTCATCTGGCCACCCTCACCATTTTTTAAAGGTAGAGTCCTATATTTACTTGGTGTTCTTTTTTGTGAAAGAATGTTTTTAATCATTTAGTATTTTTATTTAGGATCATTACTATTTTTGTTGTCATTTACTTTATTGCTATTATTATTGTTTGTATTATGACGAAGTTGCATAGGCTTTGGATCTTCTGCCCTGACCTTATCTGTGCCCTGTTTTAGTGTATGATTTTGCAGAATGTGTGGATTTTTATACATTAAGAGGAGTGCTTGTACTTTGTAATTAATCCCATAAAAACTATAGTGGCTATTAGCAAGTTTTCTTTAGAACATTTATTTTATATTATTATAATGCTATCATACTATCCATTTCTTACTCTTTCTACCAGTTATATGTCCATCATGGCATATAGCAGTGATTTGGGCAGTATTTTTCTCTCTTGAAATTATTTGTATTGAATTAGAGAAATGCACCTAGATCTCTATAATTGTGCTGATATTTCAGTCAGCAAAGCAGGTTTTGAATTTCTTAATTGGAAACTCTGTACTGCATTAATTAAATGATAATGTAAGCACCTCACACAAGGAAGGCCCAGTGTTGGTGTCATGAAGTCAGGGTAGTATGCCTTTAGGACCAAAGGACACTTGTGTTCTAGCCCACATAAAATATAAAGAAAATTTCAAGGGTGATTTTTATTTCCTAAATCCATGGCATTTAATTATAATATAACTGATAGATGTACTCCATGGGCTTTCATGTACATCAAAATCCCACATTTCCAAATCCCTCTCTCACTGCTGAGCTCCTTGAGACATACCTTATATAAACTCATACCCTGAGCATGCTCTCTCCCTTCCTTTCTTTTCTCTCCTGAATTCATTAACATCAAGTCCTCCCAGCCCATATATAGTATACCTTTTCCGAAACCATCATAGCTTTTATCAGCTGGGCTGCTGCCTTACTTTGTACTATTAATTTTATAATCTTTTCTTCCCTAAATAGACTGCAAACTCTATGAGTGACTAAAGCTGGTTTTTTTTTTTTAACATTTTTTATTGTTAAATATAACATATACAAAGAAAAGAAAGAAAAAGCAATGATTTTCAAAGTGTACTTCAACAAGTAGTTATAGAACACATTTCTGGGGTTAGTTATGGGTTATCATTTTACTATTTCAGATTTTTCCTTCTAACTGCTCCAAAACACTGGAGGCTAAAAGAAATATATTTTTTTCTTTTTTGTGGAAAATAACATATATACAAAAAAAAGCAGTAAATGTCAAGTTACGTTGCAACCATTAGCTCTAGAACAGATTTCAGAGTTTGGTATAGGTTATATTTCCACAGTTTTAGGTTTTTACTTCTAGATGCTCTTAAATACTGGAGACTAAAAGAAATATCAGTATAATGATTCAGCAATCATACTCATTTGTTAAATCCTGCCTTCTCTGTATAACTTCAAAATCACCTTTGATCTTTCTCCTACTTTTTAGGGGTATTTGGGCTATGCCCATTTTAACTTTTTCATGTTGGAGGGGCTGTTGATAATATAGGATAGGGGGATGGAGCTAGTTAATATCCTGGAGAGGCTGGCCCCTCTGCATTTCAGGACTTATCTGGTCCACGGACCCATTTGGAGGTTGTAGGTTTCTGGAAAGTTACCCTAGTGCATGGACCCTTTATAGAATCTTATATAATGTCCCAGGTGTTCTTTAAGATTGGCAGGAATGGTTTAGGTTGGAGTTTGACAAGTTATGGTAGATAACTATGTCCAGCTGAAGTTTGCGTAGTGATCTCCAGAGTAACCTCTTGACTCTATTTGAACTCTCTCAGCTACTGATTCCTTATTTGTTATACTTCTTTTCCCCCTTTGGTCAGGATGGCATTGTTGATCTCATGGTACCAGGACTAGACTCATCCCTGGGACTCATCTTACACACCGCCAGGGAGACTTTCACCTCTGAATATCATGTCCCACGTAGCAGAGAGGACCATGCTTTCACTTGCAGAGTTGAGCTTAGAGAGAGAGAGGCCACATCTATAGAGCTAGTTTTTAAGTGTATTTCCATGCAGCACCTTAAGTAAATTAGATACTTCATTTTTTTGTTTGTTGTTTTGTTTTTTGTTATTAAAGTAACCACACCAAAATAAGTTTCCTGAGGGACATTTTAGTTCTCTGGCTAGAAATGTATAGCAATTCAACCATAAGTTGGTGCCAGTCCTATGCACATGTGAGAAGCAATTTTCCTTTTTGTTTTTTTAGTACTTAGATTCTACAGTATTAATTAAAAAATTAAAATGGTCAGCTTAACTATAGAAAAGTGGTCTTTTACAACGAGAAAGGGAAAGGAAGTGTGAAAGAGAAAGTTGGCATTACAGTAAATGTCATATCACTCCAGTGTCTTATAGCAGGTGCTCAAAATAGTTCATTGAAAAGAGGAAGGAAGGAAGGGTGGGGTCTTAGTTCAAGTTCTAAAGTAACGTTTCTAAAATAAAGGGAAAAAATAGTAGTTACTTACAACCATGAGTTTGATAAGGATTACTGTCTTACTCTTATGTGATAAAAGATTTTTGAAGCAGCGTGATATGGTTTAAGAGCCTGATGATCTAGAATCAAATACTCATAAGTTTAAGCATGATTCTGTGACATCCTTTCTGTGTGATGCTGGGCAATTCATATTTGTATGAAACCAATTTTATTCACCTATAAAAGAAGATAACAAAGAAATAATGTATGTAAATATTTAATAAGTGGCCCCAGTCATGATTATTTTTATAAGGAAAGTCTATATAATACCTAAAAGGAACCTTCAGTTCTGAAGTTCTAAATCAGAAGTTCCTCTTTAGAGAAATTTGCATAAGCTCCTAGAATAAATATCATATTGTGTAGTCAGAATACTCATATTAAAAATTATTGCCATAAAATTCTACATTATTATTACTTTTTAAATGTTAACACTGATAATTTCCATCTGGGAACAGTTTTTGCCAATAAAATTAAAATTTTTCTAGGCATGCTTGTTACCCCATTGAGTTTTACCTTATTTCAAGAATGACTTAATACAGGGGAAAATAATTCTTTAAAAATTTATTAATTCCTGCTGCTGCTGCTTTTCCATGCAAAATGAAAGATTATTTATAATATAATTAGTTCCTGTGAAAACAATTAAAACGTTTTTCCTTTTTCAACCAGACATAATGCAGTAGGAGAGATTTAAATGGTAACAAAGTAAAAAAATGGGAAACAGAATATTTTTCAAATTTCCTACTTAAGGAAATTTCCTCTTTGCATTTAGAAGGCTTAATGTTCATCATACGCACGCACATAACCCTTAACGGAGTATGATAATGGCAGAACTCAGAATAAATATCCAGTTTTATATTCCTGAGAAAGCCTTTCTTAATAATGTAGGACGCACTCAATGCCTAAGAAAGAGCAAGCCACCTCAACATTGTTCCTTGTTTTTGTGCTCCCAAATTAAAATGCATATTTTAATTGCTGCAACTGTAATTTGCTCAGAAATGGTATAATTATGAGGCGTGATGGGAAGAGAATGTGCATCATCCTTTTATTATCTTTCTCCATTTTTGTTTTAACCTTTTGTCTCAACTGTGGCTGGAGTCTGAAGATATAGACTAGTGTAGTTACTGCTAGCTAAAGAAATACACTTAACCACTGCTTCTTCAATTTCTAGTGAACAGTACCTTGTAGTTAGTTTCTCAGCACTAACACTAGTTCTAATGTGGAGTAAACATCAAGAACAGTGAAGTTATGATGGCTTTGAAATTGAGGGATTTTTTTTCCTGAATGACTGGTTTGGGAAATTGTATTAGTTCTGATATATATATATGTATGTATATATTTATATATTCCTCCAACATTTTATTACAAAAATTTTCAATATGTAGAAAAGTTGAAGGAATTTTACAGTGAACACTGCTATACCAATTACCTAGACCCTACTCTACCGTGACTTATTAGTATACTTGCTTTAATCACATAGATAGAATTTTAAAGATGTTACTTTCTCCTTTTAGGAGTCCTTAATCATACCCAAAAGAGAAAATTGGTACTGTCTCCACGTGGAAAATAACCCTAATTATCCCAACCTTAGGTTGTGAGATAGAAAAGCAACCTCTGAATCTGTTCTTATGAATAAATGATTGAAATTAAAAGAACAGGGTTCCCCTGAGAGAGTTACCTGATGGTTCTAAAATAGCTAAGTTAGGACATTATATCATGTTTATTTTGTTATAGTGTGTTGAACTTATGATTCTTGTTGATATCTACATTTTGTCTTAAAAATCTCAAGTCCCAACAAGTAATAACGAATTTTCTTTTCTTCAGAAACGGCCATCATTCAAGCAAATCATTTCAATTCTGGACTCCATGTTAAATGACACTAATCTCCCTGACCAGTGCAACTCATTCCTGCACAACAAGGCCGAGTGGAGGTAGGTAGTCATGATGCTCGGGTCATATCTTCCAGCTTTAAAGGACCATGACCAGCTTCAATGAGAAAGAGAACCAGAGAACCTGATGATAGTCGTGATTCCTAAGATATCTTAGAACTTTGGTTTTTGTTTGTTTGTTTGTTTTAGATTTTGAAAACCTAATGAGTCTTTCATTTCATATGGAAACAAACAAAAAAAAGTATTCTTCTCAGCTTAACCTTATTATATGTTTGAGTACTTGGAAAGACTATTGAAATCTTATCTTTTGAAACAAAAGATGGTTTCTTGTCATTTCTCTATATACACTGTTAGTAAGCTTTGGCCTCTGTTCGGTGAGAAATAAAAATACCTTCTGTCTTGAAATTTGCAGAGCAATGTATCTGCTGATGGAGGGGTAGGGAGAAGATAAAAGCACTTTTTTATAAGAAAAGTTTTGATACATCCTATTAAATTTTATCACATGTAAAACAAACTTAGTAAGGGAATTGTATTCTGTGAGTGGAAAAAGTAAGCCTAGGATGAAGCATTGAGCCAGGTCACATGATACCCAAATATAAATAACGTGTTTGGGAGCTGACATTATTCCTGCCTTGACTCAGCAGAGATTGTAACCTCTCTGCTCCTGACAGCCGTGCTACTAGCATGACACAAGACGCCATCTGCTGATGCCAGGTGAATACTGCATACGCTTCGAAAATTACTGCGTTGTTTACTCTAGGTAGTAGACATTTCTTTGGGCTTATTTGTTTGATTGGTGTTTGCTTATTTACTTATTTTTGTTCCTTTGAAACCGGTGAGTTAAATGAATGTTTATTTAAGAACATGAAAGTGATACTGTGAGTTTGAATCTACGGTGTGAAGGATATTTTTTTCTGGGCTGAAATAATTAAAACAAAACATATGAATAATGCTTATTTCCTACAGTAAAAGATCAAAGAAAATTTAATCAAATCCCTTCCCTTTAAAATCCATATATAGGTTCCCATTATTCTTAGAACAAATAAAATAATACTTAAGATTCGTAAGATTCACTGGCCCTGCAGGCCTCTTTTCAAAAGCATCATTCTGCCCCTTAATGTCTGGCTTTCTTTCAGTCCCTCAACAAATGTATATTTCTTCTATTTATAGTGTCTGAAAATATAGTCTTCACCACTTAAAACTTACCCCTTGCAGGTGCACACCATCCAAGTGTTCAACCCTGCCTTCGCTCCCCTTCATCAGATAGCTGCTGAAATAACAGGTCTTCACAGAAATGTTTCCTGACCCCAGACGTGATGAGGTCCCACATAATGTGCTCTGAGTGCATCTCCTTCATAGGCTTTACTACTATTAGAATTAAATATGTAATTCTGCATTTAATTGTTTCATACCTGCCTTGCCAGCTAAAATATAAGAAGGGTAGTCAGTCTTCTTTCATTCATCACTGTTTCCATGGCATCTAGGAAGTGCCTTGGACACAGCAGTTCCTAAATAAATTTCCGTGAATGGAAAGGAGGAAACCCCCTGATGGTAATAATGTGAAGAGACATTAAGTTGTTATACACAAGACCATAAATGCAGTTTATAAGTTAACTTGTTTACTGCAACAAATTGCTTCTTGCATTCATTCATTCAGATATTCACTGAACCTCTGCTGGTGCTAAGTGATATACTAGGTGTTGGGCTGTATCAATGAGCAGAAGAATCCCAACAGACACGGCGCTCTCCAGCAGGAGTGTCTACTATTAGACTACTAATATGAATATACGAATAGTTATTCATTATTATTTTGATAAGTATCATAAGGGAGAAGTTCTGGATGTCTGAGAGCATATTACTATGAAACATGATTGAGTATGAGGATATGACTTTCCTAAGGAAATGCTGTTTGATCTGTTATCCAAAGAACTAGTAGGATTTTAATATTATTAATACTCCCTTGAGATAGAGAGTGTTTTGAACTATGTTAACAAAATCCGAAAACATAGGGGAAAAGATGGTAGGTTTGCCGAACAAAAATGTAAAATGTATGGTCAAAAACAATATTCATCATAAATAAATATCCAAAATAAATAGCATATTCTAACAACTTTTTTTCCTGTATGATGTATCAGAAGTTCTCAAAGATCCATTTTACTCTTAAAAAGTATTGAAGTTGCCAAACAGCTTTTGTTTAAATGAGTTATGTCTATCGATTCTTTTTACCATATTATAAATTAAAACTGAAAAAAAATTTTAATATTTTATTGGTTCATTTAAAAAGCAATAATAAATCCAACGTCCACATTAAGTGTTGTACTATCATATATCATGAAGCCTCTGGAAAACTCCACTTTGCACTTGTAAGAGAATGAGAATAGAGAAAGCAGCAATGTCTTAGTGTTATTCTGAAACAAATTCAGCCTGACAAATCCTTTGAAAAGATCTCGAGTCCCCAGACCACATTTTTGAAACTACTGTAGTAGAGAAAGGATGATTGTCTTTAAAATAGCATTTTAATTTAAAAAATCATATTAAAGGACATGAAAAAGCATTTCATACAAATAAATCAAATGGCCTATAAACATGAAAATAACTACCCTCACTTAGCAATCACATAAATACAAAGCAACATAAGTCATTTCTCAGGTTGGTAAGAATTTACATTATTAAATATGCAGTGTTACAGGCTTTCTCATATATAGCTGCTAGGATTATACTACCTTTATTGAGGATAGTTTGACAGTATAGATCAGAAGCCCTAAAAATATTCTTATGCTTTTGTCCCCAAAATTCTACCACTAGCATTTTATTTCTAAGAAAATAAATGTACGGTGTATAGACACTTGTTCATCACAGCATTATTTATAATTAATTGTAAAATTAAAAATGGCATAAAGTACAATAAAAGAAGAATGTTTTTAAAAGATAATATTCCCAGACTCAAGAGTTCCAGATGTTCAGAGTCAGAGCTCTGAAGCTATGAAAGTCATCAGTACCCCAAACAGGAACTATTTAAAAAGTTGAAAAAGTGATCAGACATTGAGTAGAGATATGAATGAAGCTGATCTGAATAGGACTTAGATAATCAGAAGACTGGGTAAAGGATGATATGGTCCATATCTTAGAACTTCAACTTCTGTGTGAGATTAAAGGGGAGATGTTTATTTGGTACAAAATTTATATTGTGAGTAGTGCATTTCCTAATTTAACTTATATGGTCAGTTTATTGAATACCATAAGTATGGGGAATCTTGAATAGGGCATGAGATATTGTTGATTTGTCCACGTTAGTGTGATGCCCCAATAAATCCCAAGGTGATTTAGACAGTGAATAAAGAAGTATTTATAGGGTCCCTTTAGGGGAATGGGGTGAAAGGGGAAAAGAGTCAACTTCTCCGTTTGGAGAATTTCTGATATTGTCGTGAGCAGTGAAGACAACCAAATCAATAGGCTAAACCTCCAATCTTGGGATTTGCCCCTATGAAAATTATTCTTGCAAAGGATAGGCTTGGCCTACTTACAATTAGGCCTGAGTCACCCCAAGAAAACCTCTTTTGTTGCTCAGATGTGGTCTTTCACTCTAAGCCAACAGACACGGCACCTGAACCCACTGCCCTCTCTACTTACGTGGGACATGACTCCCAGGGCTGTAAACCTCCCTGGCAACATGGGACAGAAATCCTGGGATGAACTGGGACCCATCATTAAGAGATTGAGAAAACTTTGACCAAAAGTGGGAAGAGAGAAATGAGAAAAAATAGGGTCAGTGGTTGAGAGATTCCAAACAGAGTCGAGAGGTTATCCTGAAGGTTATTCTTACATATCATATAGATATACCTTTTCAGTTTATGGTGTATTTGAGTGACTAAAGGGAAGTACCTGAAACTTGTAGAGCTGTGCTCCAGTAGCCTTGTTTCCTAAAGATGATTGTATGAAGATATAACATTTATAGTGTGCTATGTGATTATGAAAACCTTGTGTCTGATGGTCCCTTTATCTAGGATATGGACAGATGAGTAAAAACTATGGATTAGAAAAATGAACAAGTAATAGGGGGAACAAAGATTAAAATATGCTGAGTAGATGGAAATACTAGTTGTCACGAGGAGTGACGGGTATGGTATGTATGAGTTTTTTCTTTTATTTATTTTCTTGGAGGGATACAAATGTTCTAAAAAAATGATCATGGTGATGAATATATTACTGTGATGATATTGTGAGCCATTGATTGTACACCATGTATGAAACGTTTGTATGTTAAGAATGTTTGTGTTTGTATGCTTTTATATTTTATAAATTACATTTATATTTATTAAAAAAAAATAGTTCCAGTTGATAAAGATGGTGGGGCAAGCCACTCCAACTTGCTGTTCCTTGACAGAGTCTCTGAACAACTAGCAAAAACTGACAAAGCCATCTTCCTCAAAACTCTGGAAAACTGGTAGAAGGTTGCAGTAGCTGACAAGTCCCTAATCAAGAAAATGCAGCTTTAAAAAGTTAGTGTTTAATACTTAGAATTTAAGAACTTTGCCATCTGAATATATAGATTTTTTCCTTGTTGCCTTAATTTTAAATTGGTTTATGAAACTTATGCACAAACACAGGCTTTACAATGATTATATGGATACTTTAGTTAATTTGCCTATGGTTAAGCTAACTAAGATATCCACTGTTAGTGGTTCTAAGTGTATTATTGTTTTCTTTAATAAAAATATTATAAGGTAAACTAAAAAATATAAGCTAAAAAGTATTTTGTACTTTGAGTACATAAACATTTCATAAATGTCTTCAATGCTTTTGGAACTAAGTCTTTTATATATATTTAAAAAAAAAAACTGGAGAAGAAACTCATGGCGCCCTCGCTGACCCTTCCTGGAGTCTCTTGCTCAGTGTGGAGCCAATATACACACCCATTGTAGGTCTCTACAATAGGGGTTGTAGGAACAGCAACCCCTATGTGCATACTGTGGTGCCTGTATGTTGGTATCAGCCTGTCAAGTGGCAGGCTAAAAGATCTGCCATGATCTCTAACTCATTCTCCTAGAACTTGCCCTGCAAGCAGAAGCAACTTGTAACAGCTAAAACAGTATTAGAAACAATTAAGTCAGACCTGCCTTGGGCAAAGATTTACCTACTTAAGTCATACAAAAGAACACCAGGAGGGAGAGAACATCTCTTTCATAGGGAGTAGAGGAGGCATTTGAATTCTTATAAACAAGAATTCTAAGGCCATGAACAAGCATAAGCCCAGGACAAAGTGCATGCTTGGAAAGCCAGAGGAGACCCTGTACTTCACATTCACCTTAGGCTGATCTTCCTGAAAGGAGGACTAAATGCTGAAGGAAAGAAAGCATCAGTCATCACCAAACCAATTTACAAAAACTGTAAAAGGTAGTTTTTGTTTAGCTCCTGGCAATCTAGGATCTCTGTTATATCACTAGCTAAATACAAACATAAGGAAAAGACAGCCCAAGAACTAAATCCCTTTTAAAATACTAAAATGTATAGCACACAACAAAAGATTACAAGACAAGCAAGCAGGAAATAAAAGCCCATCCAAAGAAATAAGATAAAAATCCAAAAGCCATCAATAAAGAAGATCAGACTTTGGACATAACAAAGACTTTTAAACAATGATCCTCAGTAGGCTCGGAATAAAGGAAAACACAGAGAAAGAATGAAAGGATATCAGGAAATGATGAATGAATAATATGAATTTCAGTAAAGACATAGACATTTTTAAAAGAAGCCAAACAGAACTACTAGAGTTGAAGACCACAGTAACTGAAATGAAGAATTCCCCAGAGGCATTTAGCAGCAGATTGGAGTTGGTAGAAGGAAGAATCACTGAACTCAAATAAAACATTTGAAATTATCCAGGCTGAGAAGAAAAGAGGAAAAAGAATTTTTAAAAGTGAGCAGAGCCTAAGACCTATGGGGCATCATCAAGCATACCAGTATATGCTTATGGGAGTGCCAGAGGGGGAAGAAAGAAGAAGGGCAGAAGGAAAATTCAAAGAAATCATAGCAGAAAACTTTCCAAATTTAGCCAAAAACATGACTATGTGCATTCAAGAAGCCCCATGACCCCAAACAGGATAAACTTGAAAAGAACACACACCCTGACATATCGTAAAACTGTGGAATGCCAAGGACAAGGAAAGAATTCTGAAAGCTACAGGAGAAAAGCAGTGTGTAATGTACAGGGGAGTACTAATAAGATTAAGTTCCTATTTCTCATCATAGACTGGAGGTAAGGAAACAGTGGGTCAAAATATTTAAAGTGCTGACTGTAAACACTTGCCAACCAAGAATTTTATAAAAAACTGACTTTCAAAAATGAGGGAAAGCTATTTCCAGATAAACTAAAACTGAGGATGTTTGGCACTCCTTAGACCCACCCCATAAGCAATGATAAAAGGAGTTCTTCAGACTGAAAGGAAAGAACTAGACAGTGGATTGAAGTAGCATAAAGAAGTAAAGACTTCTGGAAAAGGTAACCATATGAACTATTATAAATGCAAGTGCTATTATATTTTTTGTTATGTGTTCTAGTTTGCTAGCTACCAGAATGCAATATACCAAAAATGGAATGGCTTTTAACAAGGGGAATTTAATAAGTTGCTAGTTTGCAGTTCTAAGGCCAAGAAAATGTCTCAATTAAAACAAGTCTATAGAAATGTCCAATCTAAGGCATCCATCCAGGGAAAGATACGTTGGTTCAAGAAGGCCGATGAGGTTCAGGGTTTCTCTCTCAAGTGAAAAGGCATACAGCGAACACAGTCAGGGCTTCTCTCTTGGCTGGAAGGGCACATGGCAAACATGGTGGCGTCTGCTGGCTTTCACGTGGCTCTACCAAAAGGGACTCTCTCCAAAACGTTTCCTCTTTTAAAGGATTCCAGCAAGCAACTCCACCTTCAGTGGGTAGAGACATACCTCCATGGAAATCATCTAATCAGAAGTTACCACCAACAGTTGAGTGGGTCACATCTTCATGGAAACAATCAAAATGCTCCCACTCAGTAATATTGAATGAGGATCAAAGGGCATGGCTTTTCTAGGGTCCACCACAGAATCAGACTGGCACAGTATGTAACTCCACTTTTTACTTCTTATAAGTTCTAAAATACAAATGCATAAAAACTAATGATAATCAGTGGTTTGGGACATAAGTATACTTATATAATAAATTTATATTTTATAACAAGTAAAACAAAAAGAGGACAGAGGGGTGTAGGAACAGTGTATATGTATGAAGTTAAGTTGGGAACAAATCCCTGATTGCCATAGATTTGGATGTTAAATTTAGGCTCCATAGTAACTGCAAAGAAAGTGTATGAAAAATATATACAGAAAGAAATGAGAGGTAAGTCAAAATGGTATAATACAGGGCGAGCCAAGGTAGCTCAGCAGACAGAGTTCTCACCTGCCAAGTCAGAGACCTGAGTTCAATTCCTGGTGCCTGCCCATGCCAAAAAAAAAAAAAAGGTATAATACAAAAAAATCAAATAAATATGAAAATAGGCATTAACAGAAGAGTTGGAAGTTGGAAAATATATGACTTAAAGACAAAATGGCAAAAGAATGTCCTGCATTGTCAATAATTACTTTAAATGTAAAGGGATTAAATTCTTCTATAAAAAGGCTGAGATTGACAGATAGATAAATAAATATGACCAAAAGATAAGCTGTTTACAAGAGACTTGCCTTAAATTCAAAGAGACACGTAGGTTGAAAGTAAAAGGGTGGAAAAATACATATCATGCAAATAGTAACAAAAAGAGAGCTAAGGTAGCTATACTAATATCAAGTAAAATAGACTTTAAGTCAAAAACTGTTAGGAGGGACAAAATGGGTCTCAAAATGCTGATAAAGGTACCATTTCAACAAAAAGAAATAACAATTATAAATTCCTATGTATGTAACAACAGAGCCCCCAAATATATGAAGCAAATATTGGCAGATGTGAAGGGAGAAATAGATAGTTTTGCACAATAGTAGGAGACTTCAGTGCACCACTCTTGGTAATGGATAGAACATCTAGACAGAAAATCAATAAAGAAATGAAGACTTGAACAATACACTAAGCAACTACAGCTGAGTTGCTTATGTAATAAACATATGTAGAACAAATCTCCCAACAGCAGAAAAATTCACATTCTTTACTAATGAACATGGATCATTCTCCAGGATAGACCATATGTCAGGTCACAAAACAAGTATCAATAAATCTAAAAATATTGAAATCATACAGTGTACTTTATCGGACCACAATGGAATGCATCTAGAAATCAGTAACAGAGGGAGAAATGGGAAATCCACAAATATGTGAAAATTAAACAATGCATTCTTTTTTTCTTTTTTATTGTATAATATATATACAAAGCAAAGAAAGAAAAAAGCAATAGTTTTCAAAGCACTCTTCAACCAGTAGTTACAGGACAGATCCCATAGCTTGTCGTACGCAGCAATACCATCATCTCAGAATGTTCCTTCTAGCTGCTCCAGAACATTGGAGACTAGAAGGAATATGTATTTTTTTATCATCACTTTTTTTCCTTTTTTTGTTAAAAATTACATATATACAAAAACACAATAAATTTCAAGGCACAGCTCAACAATTAGTCATAGAACAGATTTCAGAGTTTGGTATTGGTTACAAGTCCACAATATTAAGTTTTTACTCCTAGCTGCTCTAAGATACTGGAGACTAAAAGATGTAGCAGTATAATGATTCAGCAGTCATACTCGTTTATTAAACCCTACCTCCTTTATATAAGTCCAACATCACTGTTGATCTATCTCCCACTGTTTAGGGGTATTTGGGCCATGCCCATTCTACCTTTTTCATGTTGGAAGGACTCAATAATAAGGGGTCAGGAGATGGAACTAGCTCATGTTCTAGAAAGGTTGGCCCCTCTGCATTTCAGGACGTATCTGGTCCAGGGACCCATCTGGAAGTTGTAGGTTTCTGGAAAGTTACTCCAGTGCATGAAACCTTTGTAGAATCTGCTTTAGAATTGGCTGGAATGCTTTTGGTTGGGGGTTAGCAAGTTATGATAGGTAACAATGTCTAACTTAGTTTGCATTAAGAGCAACCTCCAGAGTAGCCTCTTGACTCTATTTGAACTCTCTCAGCTACCGATACCTGATTTGTTATACTTCTTTTCCCTCTTTTGGTCAAGATGGCAAACAATGCATTCTTAATCAATGAGTCAAATAAGAATTTATGAGGGAAATTAGGAAATATCTTGAGGAAATGAAAATGAAAACACCACATAACAAAATGCTGGTATGCAACAAAGGCATGCTGAGAGGAAAATTTAAAGCTCTAAATTGCATATATCAAAAAAGAGAATATCTCAAAACAGAGACCTAAACTCAAAACTGGAGGGCTTACCAAAAGAAAAGCAAACTAAACTGAAATCAAGCAGAAGGAAGAAAATAACGAAGACTTAAAGAATGGAGATAAATGAAATGGAGACGAAAAAGTCAATAGAATCAGCAAAACTAAAATTTTTCTCTGAAAAAAATAAAATCAACAAACCTTTAACAAGACTAATAAATAAAGGAGAGGATTTAAATAACTAAAATCATAAATGAAGGGGGAGGCATTACTTCTGACCCCACAGAAATAGGAAGTATTGTGAGGATACTCTGAACAACTGTACAACAAATTAGATAACCTAGATGAAATGGACAAATCCGTAGAGACACACAGACTACCTCCACTGATTCAAAAACAAGTAGAAAATCTCAACAGATAGATTACATGTAAAGAGATTGACTCAGTAATCAAAAACTTCCCAAGAAAGAAGAGCAAAGGACTAGAGAGCAACACTGGTGAATTTTACCAAACAGTCCAAGGAGAATTAGCACCAGTCCTGCTGTAACTCTTCCAGAAAATTGAAGGGGAGAGAACACTTACTAACTCATCCTATTAGGCTAACATCATCCTAATACTGAAGCCAGATAAAGATACCACAACAAAATTAAAAGACCAATATTCCAGTATCTCTTGAAAGTATCAATACTAAAATCCTCAATAAAATGCTGGCAAAGTAAACCCAACAGCACATTAAATGAATTATACACTGTGATCAAATGGGATTTATCCCAGGTATGCATGAGTGGTTCAGAATAAAAAAATCAATTAATGTAATATACTGCATTAACAGAACAAAGAAAAAAAACCACATGGTCATCTCAATTGACACAGAAAAGGCATGTGACAACATTCAGTACCGCTTCTTGATAAAAAACACTTAGGAAATGAGGAATAGAAAGAAAATCCCTCAACATGATAGAGGGCATATATGAAAAACCCACAAATAACATCATACCTAATGGTGAAAGACTGAAAGTTTTCCTTGATGATCAGGTGCAAGACAAGAATGCCCACTGTCACCACTATTACTCAACATTGTACTGGAAGTTCTAGCCAGAGCTGTTATGCAAGAAAAAGAAATAAAAGGCATCCAAATAGAAAAGGAAGTAAAACTTTCTTTTGCAGTTGACTTGATGTTATTACAAACCTTCAGTAATGACTTGAAGTTATTACAAAACTTCAGTAATAAAAACAGGATGGTGCTGGCACAGGGATAGACATATAGACCAGAGTTGAGAGAAAAAACCTCACATCTTTGATCAGTTAGTTTTTGACGAAAGTACTAAGTCCATTCAATGGGGAAAGAATAATCTCTTCAGCGAATGTTGCTGGGAAAACTGGAAATTTATTGCAAAAGAATGGAGGACCCCTACCACATACCATATATAAAACTCAATGCAAAATGGATCAAAAACCTAAAATAAGAACCAAAAATATAAAAATCCTAGAAGAAATATAGGGAACCATCTTCAGGACCTTATTTTAATCAGTGGTTTCTTAAACTTTACACTAAAAGCACAATCAACAATTTAAAAAATAGATAAATGGGACTTCATCAAATTTACAACTTTTCTACACCAAATGACTTCATCATGAAAATAACAGGATAACCTACCAAGTGGGAGAGAATATTTGGAAACCACATATTCAATAGGGTTTAATATCTGGAGTATGCTATGAAATTGTACAACTTAACAACAAAAAGTCAAACAACCCAATTTACAAAATAGGTAAAGGAGATGAATTGGCATTTTACCAAAGAAGATATACACATGGGCAATAAGTACAGGAAATGATGCTTAACATCATCTTTTCAAATCAAAATGAAAAAAATCAAAGCCTCAATAAGATACTATTTCACATCTACTAGAATTGCTACCATTAAAAAAAAAATGAAAAATAACAAATGATGGAGAGGATGTGAAGAAAAAGGGACACTCATTTGTTGGTGATGGGAATGTAAAATGGTGCAGCTACTGTGGAAGACAATTTGATGGTTTCCAGAATGTTAAGTAGAGAATTAATATATAGCCTGGCAATCCCATTTCTAGGTAGGATTCCAAAATAATTGAAAGCAGGGATTCAGATATTTGCACGCCAATATTCATAGCAGCATTATTCACAGTTGTCAAAAAAAAAAAAAGAGAGAAGTAACACAAGTGTGTATCAACAGATAAATGGAAAAAACAAAGTGTGGTAAATACATTTTAATAGAATATTATCCAGCTGTAATAAGGATTGAAGTTCTGATACATGTTCCTTTATGGGCAAAATAAGCTAGACACAAAAGGACAAATATTGTATGATCCTACTGATATGAAATAATTAGAATAAGCAAATTCATAGAGTCAGAAACTAGAATACAGGTTACCAGAGTCCATGGTGAAAGCATGGTGTAAGAGTAATGTTTATTGGTACAGAGTTTCCATTTGGGGTGATGGAAAAGTTTTGGTAATGGGTGGTGGTGATGGTAGCACAGTGTGAATGTAATTAACACCTGAAAATTGTATGTAGTTAGAAAGGGCAATTTTAGGTTGTATATATGTCATTAGAATTAAATTTTTAAAAAAAACCTACACCATGGTACTGTCCAACAGAAACAGAGAACCCTGGTGTAAACAATGCACTATAGTTAATAGTATAATTATAATATTGTTTCATTAATTGTAACAAAGCTACCACACTAATGCAAAGTGTTAATAATAGAGAAAACTGTCTGTGTCATTGGGGAAAACAGGGGTATATGGGACCTCTATAGTTTCTGCATGATTTTTTCTATAACTTCTTAAATAAAAAATACTAAAAAAGAAAAAAAAATTGAAGTTAAAACATGTGGGAAAACTTGCTATTCCCATACATAAAATAGTATGGAGCCATTAATTATAATACAAAGCTGTGTTTATTAAAAGGATTGCTATTCATGATAAATCATTAATAAATGCCTGCTGTGGTCTAGTATGTTTCTTCTTATTCTTATTCTTCTTCTTATTATTTTTTTACATGGGCAGGCACCCGGAAATGAACCCAGGTCTCTGGCATGCAGGCGAGAAGTCTGCCTGCTGAGCCACTGTGGCCCGGTCCAGTATGTTTAGAATGATTTTATTTTTTGTACAATATACATTTATAAATATACATATGTGTAAACAGAGAAAAGTATCAAAGGTCATTATAATCAGTAGGTGATGAGATTACAGAAACTATTTTCTATCTGTATATTTTTATTTTCTTTTCCTACATTAAACTGGATTAGCTGAATAATAAATTTAATTTTTCGAATTTCAAGAAAAAAGAGACAAGGAATAAAATAGATAATAGAGAATAGAAAAAGAGAAATAGAATACACTGAAGTATTTTAATAAAAGGCGAACAGTTTTCTAGGGGGCTTCCTCAGGGACTTTTATTTCAGGAATAATTAATCTTGCTCTGAGAACACAAGAGTATTTATCTTTACCTGAACCAATGAACCACAGTTTGAGAAACAATGGAGCTGTTTTAACTGATCTTGGCAATCATTTAAAAACATGGGAAATAATATCAATAATGATAAGAAACATAGCTGTCATTTATTAGATGCTTGTATTTAACTTGGATTATCTTTTTTTAATTCCCATAACAGCACTTATTGGTATTGTAGATGTGAAAACTGAGGCCTAGGCAGGTTAGGTAACTTGCCCAAGATTACACGGTACGAGATGACAGGGTGCGAGCCAGGAATCCCAAGGCCCATTCCACACTGGCCTGCTCTTGCACACACTGTACAGTGACGTGGCCAGTGCCGTGCCATCTACTCACTAGCATGCAGTATCCACGTGACTAGATTCCTCTTTAGCTTGGAGAAATATTGCGTGGCGTGGTTGTTTAAGATATGATTAAGGCAAAAAACAAACAAAAAACCTCATTCAATATGCCAAGTGTCAAAAAGAATGAAGTATTTTATCATCATCTGGATATTTCAAATATGTATACCTATAATATTCAGTACATTCAGAGGGCTGCTTTCTTCTCCCTGACTTTTGTCTCATGTCTGAATCCATGTGACAAAGTTCAGAGCATGTAAATCAAAGTCACGGGGAGGTCTAATTCCAATATTACTCTGATATTTATGGCAAATGATTCTTTTCTGTTAGTGTTTCCTCTACACACAGAGAAGATAGAACATCTAGCTCTAAAAAATTAACAAATGATTATTCTGAAAATTCTTCTTAAAACTAAGTTAAGGAATACTAATTAGGTTCTTTCATTAAGTAACAGGAAAAAAATCCAGTGTCACATATTAACACATTTATCAAATTTTCAGCTTGATTCTCTTCCTATTGATGTAGTGGCAATAATGGCAGTGAACACTAGGAGCAGAAGACGTATCATCCTGTTGAACGTGTTTTCAGTTTTCACTAACCCATGTGATTGTTGGCAGACCTTTGGCAATCTGAAGTGAGTGAGCTATGTGGTATTGTAATACAGAGTTCAGGTCAGTGTTTCTTGACAAAATACTTTGTTGGTTCTGTTTTCCCTTGGTGATCAAAATACCATCACCATTATAAACCTTCTTATAGGCAAAAAATAGATAGCAGAAAAACTTGAATCTTTGCAATTTGGATATTTGCACAAATAATGTGCACAAATGATGTAATTTAATTTATTACATTAAATTTAATATACATATTATATCTTTATCATGTATTATATAATATAGCTGTTTTTATAAATTGATCCTTTATGTCAAAGTAAGTTTCTTTCTAATGAAAAATGATAGTAATTATACTTTATTTCCTTTTTTGGCAAATTGGAAAATTGATGCTAGTTGAAGCTGACCTTGATTGAATTTAGTTTAAGAGAAAACAATTTCATCAACTGAAGCACTTAAAAATTATATTTCTCGGGCAGGCCACGGTGGCTCAGCAGGCAGGAATGCGTGCCTGCGATGCCAGAGGATCCAGATCCAGGTTCAATTCCCGGTGCCTGCCCATGTAAAAAAAAAATATATATATATATATATTTCTATAACAGGAAGGTCATACAAATTCATCAACAAATGCATCTGATGCAAAACAGTTCATCAACAAAAACAAAGAAGGTGGAACAGTTGCAAAGGAATCAACAATCTGTATGTTGTCCTCTGGGTTTTGGTCTCAGCTCTTACAACATGTAACCTCGAATACTCCTGTTGGATATGGGGGCCCATTGAAAAGCCGGACCTAAGAGACTTGTAGAGGAAGAAAATGTACTCTGTCAGTGTTTGTTTCTCCCTGTGACACAACTTTCGGCATACTTATCTGTTGATCTGTTTTCCAGAAGGACTCACAATCACAGTGGGCTCCCAGAGCTGGAACTTGAGATGAGTCGTTTGCTTAAATTATAACTGAAATAGAACTTTTTGGCCATTTACCCTGATAAGAAAGAATATCAGAAAGTTTAAACTCACTGGCAAAAGAATTGGGGCTGGCTTGGCAGAAGCACTGCATTGACGAGCAGCCCAGGCTACCGTGATCTCGTAATTTCAGTGTGCCCAGCTTCCTGCCTCTTCTTGTTACCCTCCCACTGTCTCATTTCCTGAAGATGGTTCATACTTTTTATTTTTTAACAAAAGCTTAACCTAAGGTTTTCTACATTGATTTTTTTCCTTATTCCTCCATAGCAAACTTATTTGTGAATGAGCACAATATTTTTGTCAGAAATATCAGGGATAAGTTTTGGTTTTATGGTATAGCTATTCTGAAAAAATGTTGAATTAGTGCCTTTCTTTTGGGACTATACTGTGAATTTACCTACATTATTATATAAGTTTCAAATGACACCAATAAAAGGGACAATGTTGATATTTAAGGGTGGCACAAGCAAGTGCCTTTTACGCTTAATTGCTACTTCATTTGCTTTGAGGTACTTTTAGACAACCAGGGGAATAAGTCCAGACTCTTTAGCTGTTTCCTGAGTTGGGTTTTACCAGTTAATACCCAGAACCTTTTTGTTTCCATTCATTTAGTTCTCATCTACAAGAGCATTAGAATAAACTGTCCACTTATTAATTCTGATTTTTCCTGAAAATAAAATGTCACTTTTTTTGGTTATATGTACTCATTAACTTAGATCTGGAGGCTTCTCCTTTCCTTAGTCAAAGTTACAACAGGTTTAAGCAGCCTGTAACACAGGTTTGTCTCAGTGGCACCTGGAATCAGCTACTGGTGTCACTCAACAGTCAATCAACCATAGATACCTATATCCATTCTCTTCCTTTTCTGCATCCTTCCTTCTGGATGCCTCCTCCAGTTCTCTTTCCCTTCTTTCAGGTACACTGTGGTCTCTCGCTCTACTCCCCACCCACGCCTCTCTCTCTTTCTGTCACTCTCTTTCTTAACATCACTGTTGCAACTCCAAGGTGCTTCAAAAAACTCAAGGGAAAGAACTTCCAGTTCTCAGAACATACATTTAGACTTAAATGCTGTGACACCCCTGAAGGAGAAAGTTTGTGCTAAACTGTCTTACAAGTTTCATATCTATAAGGGACAAGTTTCTATAACTGGGCATATTGTTCCAAGTGGTGAGACTGGTCAGTCTATAGAGACTAAGGAAGAAATCTTCTTTAAAGGTTATTATGAGTTCAGAATAACCTTAGAATTCATCTGGTCCTGGGTTCCCACACTTACCTGACTGTAAAAATTACCTGGGTCTTTCCCTAAATAATGGAATTTCCTAGGCCTGGACTGCAAGAAATGTGAGAATTTTTGTTGTTTTGTTTCATTTTAGTTTTTTTTACAAACTCCCCAGGTAATTCTTAGGATCAAATCATTTGGGAAGCCACCTCTTACAGTTAAGGAAACTGAGGTTAATCACTTGATTGCTGGGGCTACTCGGGCAGTGAATAGGCTGAAGTCCTGTCTCAACCATATATTAATGGTGTGATATTTATTATCTAACTTAAATATTGTAACATCCTTTACTTGAGATTAGGACCTGTTTCTTGGGACTAATTATGTTAATAAAATGAGGTGATATGTAATAGTGCTTTGCAAGCCACAAAAAGCTAGATGAATATTAAGTATTTATTAAGTAGCTAACAGAGGATACCAGTTCCATGGTTTTTGCTTCACCCCAGTGGTTCTTTATTGCTTTGTTGAAGTAGTTTGAGTTTATTATTCTAAACTGGAAACTAGCTGTTGATTTTTAAGGATATAAAAAATTTTCTTCTTTTCTGTTAGTAGTACTGTTTGATTTAAAGCCACAGTTTTAGCATTTTATGTTGATTAGCATTCTGATGGATGCAGGGAGCATTTAATATCTCTTGAGCAAAGTTGAGACTTAAACCAATTATCCCTGTGCAGGTGTGAAATTGAGGCAACTCTTGAAAGGCTAAAGAAATTAGAACGTGATCTCAGCTTCAAAGAGCAGGAGCTTAAAGAACGAGAAAGACGTTTAAAAATGTGGGAGCAAAAACTGACAGAGCAGTCCAACACCCCGGTGAGTATTAGCTACAAGGTTAACTTATCCCTTCCCTCCATCTTTCCAAGTACATGTAGGAAACATGGCTGAGCATGGCAGCATGGCATCTATTTTCCTCCCTTCCTCCACATTCCTAGCTCCTGATTTCCTGCTTTATTGCCTATTTGTTAAAAGGCCCATATTTATACACACATCATGTTCTTATCTAATTTCAATGAACAAAGTGCAGAAATTTAGATGAAAAGCTTATCCTATTTGTGGCTGTTTTCTTAAGAACCATTATTCTATCAGTATATTTGTATATTAGAATTACTAAAATAAAATCCAAAGTATTTTCCCACCATCTGTTAGATCCTTAAAACAGGGATCTAAATGCTAATTAACTCTTTTGAGTCTAATAGTAATTAATAAATGTGACACCAGGAGCACTAGCTCTCTAAGAAAGTCTTTGACATGTCAGGTCTTAACCAAGTTTTCCTTCTAAAATGGAGCTAACCTAAATGGCATATAAATAACAAGCAGTGATATTCCTTACTCAATTCCCTATTACGATCTTGGGCAACTAAAGATTGGAAAAAGACTTCTCTTTCGACAAGTTTTTAATATTTACTACACCTCAGGAATGTTTTAGTTTCTTCCAAATCTCATATTTGAAGGAATAAAAAAAATCTTTTTAAGGATTTCATTATTTGTACACTACCTTAATCCTACATGCTGGCATGATATATAATCAGATGTCAGCATTCATCCCCATTTTAAATGATTTATCATTTTCAGGGAGTTAGGTGTGTATTTATAATTACTTTTTTCCAGGATTTGTAATAGACAATATTTGTCCACTTTAGAATCACAAATAATGGCAAGATTAAAAATAAATTTGTTGATTGCTATAAATCACATAGTTTGTAAGTGGCAGAGGGCTAAATAAATGAGAATTAATACTTTTCTCTGAAAACTTTTCTATGTCTACCAGCATGCCCAAACCAGCACATCCAAAATATATTTAAACCTGTCACACAGACTTGGTCATTCAAGAAAGACGCTTTCTCTGCTTGTTTTACCTAAACATTCCATGAACTTAACCCAGAGAGGAAAGCTGAAGTAAATATGTTCTACCTTTGCACCAGGAAGCATGTGGGCAGTTTTTCTGAACTTTCTACCATTGTCAGTTTTCATATGAGGTCTGGAGCAGAAACTGTTTTGCCAAATCATAGGGTTAGTTATTAGAGGCAGACAGGAGATGAGCTCTTGTAGCTTCATGTTTACTGCTCTTTTCAATCATACCTGTCCTAATAACCAGAACAGTTTTTTATTAAAACACAAAAGCTAAGTACCAGGTAGAGAAAATAGGACCTAATAACATTAAATTTTGAGAGCAAGTAGATAAAACTTATATGTAAATAACTTACTAAAAGTAATATATTTCAAGAGGATATAGCATATTTATGCATTCAACATTTGTTTGACTTACATTTATCAATCACTTAACTATATCAAGACACAGTGCAAGGTATAAGAGATATAATGATGACTAGATCAGAAACTGTTCTTCCCTTTATTGAGTATTTCATTCAAGAACTAAGAATTTTTTTTAAATAAAAAATAAAAATAAACTTGTTACATATTTTTAAATTCATGTTTGTTGCTTGTGTAATACCAATAAAAATATTTAAATGCCCTTCATCTTATGATCTTCCATAAAGCATTAAGTCTTACTAAGTAGCTAATGCCCAATTGCCATATATTTTTCAATGTATAAAGAATACAGTGTTTTGCTTCCTTTTCCACCTTATGTAAAGAGACAACCTGATATCCACAAAAGGAAAATACAGTGAAGTTAAATGTTTATTTTCAGATTTAACTTTTCAAAAATGACATTGATTATGTAGAGCATCCCAAAGTAAGAATCGAATTGCTATGCATAAGACTATCATGGAACATTAGAAAGCCATCACCTTTTAGAAATTCAGTGAATTGAACTTGGCCTTCAAAAACAAGTTCAGGGAAGTTTCCTGTTCAGGTTGAATCAGTACCCGCAGGCACACTCAGAAAGTGTTAACCTAGGATCTGCAAAGAAGCAGCTATTTTCCTGAAGCTGATGGGGCAGGAGCAAGAACATGGCCTGTCCCTGTAGCATACCTTCTGAAGTCTGAAAGGTTGTTTGTTTATTTTTCAAGTACTTTGAAATCTTAAGTTATAAAGTGCTGCATGGCTTAACTCTTTCTAAATGTAGTATTATAAAAGAAAACTTTTAACTACCTATTATGGTATGTCTTAGAACCTTTCTTTGGTTTATTGGCATGGTTTTACTAAGAAATTATGTGCTGTCTTGCATGCATCATCGCTTTTAGTAAGGTAGCTGTGTAATAAATAATAAAACACTAAGGGTGCTCAGTAGGTTGTATGCTTGTGTTTTAACTCCAGAAAACTTTCTGTAAAGAAACTGCTCTGAGGGCTACCATCTAACAATGAACAGCATGAAGCACAATCTCAATGAGATTTTCTTCCCTTTTTTACTTATGGGGGCTAAGTTTTCTTTTTTTTTTTTACAGTACTTATGTTTAATGTCTCTTCTGCTTAGAACTTGTATTTCTGAAGGAAGAGTGTTTATGCTCAGGTATTTTATAAGTAGCTGTTTTCTTTTATCCTCACATCAGTTTCTAGTTGGCTTTCAGTGGGGTTTCTGAGAGAAAGATAAAATAAACCTTTTAAAAAGGAAGTGACTGGAGATTTAGGTTATCTGTATATAGCCACATTTTATGATCCTAAGATGATTTCTCCATGCATAAATATGGACATTAACTTTTAAATAATAGTTGTAGCTTGATGTAAAATTTATTTACACTATTTCTTTAAAGGATTAATGCTTATTTGAGAGATTTGTTGAGCTCTTTAGTGTCTAATATAATGTGAGGAAGGACCCATGAAATAATATAAACCACAAAGAGTTTCCTAAAGTATCTGAACATTGAAGTCAACTTTGAGAAGCCAGGAAGTTTGACAGCTAGGGAAATAATATCCTCTTCCAGTATTAAAGGATCTAAAGCAACTTTTTCTTCTATATATCTAGTACTTTTTAACTGAATTATATGAAGTTACTTTGTTGAACTAACAACTCTTGAAATCTTTTCCTAAGAGAGTAAGCTATTTTTAAAATATCAGCTCTAAAGTCAATTTAAAAATTGAAAGAGAAAAAAAAGGTAATTGATCCTAAATAGTATCTTTATTCCCAAAATTAAGTCATCACAGAGACATATTATTTATACATTTTTAATCATAAATTTACCCATATTTTTAAAATAACACCTAAAATATAAGCCTTAATTTGTGCATTTCACAAAAGAAGAAGCAGTAGCATTTTCCAGCTCCAAACAATTTTACCTCTGAAATGAATATAGCTAACATTTATCTGAGTAAGTTCGCAGTTCAAAACAGTTACATAAAGTAGAAAATAATGATCTAAAACTGCAGTGAGAAGAAGTCCTAGAAAATAGTTCTGTTAAAAGAAGGAAGTATGTAGTAGAGAATGGAGAGAAAGGTAACAACCTAAATTAATACTCATTTCCTTTCCTCCCGGTTTTCACAAGTGTTTTACCTACTTGTTTATGATTTAAATATTAGAAATAGAATATGTCAGAATTTGTTCCCAAGTGAATTTTTCATAAATGGCATTAATGGTTTTATATCTGATCTGACTATAAGAAGTTAGAAATGAGTGAATTCTAGGCCCATTTTTAGTTTATTGTCAAAATACTAAAAAGGTAGTTAACAACCCCAATATCCCTAGAACTGTATTGACTACTGATCTGTTTTGGTGCTTTTCTTCTTTGGTTCAAAGTTCTTGAGTTATACTTGAGATTTAATCTCTACCTAATTTCTTTTTTAAAATATGGTTAAATAAAGCTTCCTTTGTGAAAGGGAAACTGGAAAAAATTAGGAGAAATCTTATAAACTTTTATTTTAAGCATAATGAGGGTTCAAAACTTGCAACTTCCTTTCCATTTGAAATCTGGCTTGCTATGGTGCTTCGCAATCTTTTAATCATGATTTATTTTGTCATTCATAAATTATGGCAAAAGCAAATCAGCTATTAAACAAATCCTCATATAATTCCTTACGTTCATTTATTTCACTAATCATTTACCTCCTGGGTAACTAATTTTGGCAACTAATTTTGTGGTATCTATTTCTTTTATTTAAATTGATCCTAATTTCTTTTTTTACTTCTGTCCTTTCTTCCATTTTGATAGCTTCTCTTGCCTCTTGCTGCAAGAATGTCTGAGGAGTCTTACTTTGAATCTAAAACAGAGGAGTCAAACAGTGCAGAGATGTCATGTCAGATCACAGCAGCAAGTAACGGGGAGGGACATGGCATGAACCAAAGTCTGCAGGCCATGATGCTGATGGGCTTTGGGGATATCTTCTCAATGAACAAAGCAGGAGCTGTGCTGCATTCTGGGATGCAAATAAACATGCAAGCCAAGCAGAATTCTTCCAAAACCACATCTAAGAGAAAGGGGAAGAAAGTCAACATGGCCCTGGGGTTCAGTGATTTTGACTGGTCAGAAGGTGATGATGATGACGGTGAGGAGGAGGAGGATGAGAATGACATGAATAATAATAGCGAATGAAAACAGAAGGCAAAGTAATACAGTTGAAAATGTTTAGCAAAAAAAAAAAAAAAAACAAACTTGCTCTCTCATTTTGTATGAAAACCTATAAGGAGGTAGAAAATGAAGCACTGCATTTTTAGGCCTATCACATTTAAATAGCTACTTTATTAATTTTACTTTTGTTTTATTTCTTGCTTACAGAAATACGGGGAAAAGTAAGCCAAAAAGACACATTTAATGAATCAGCCAAATGTGGTGCCTGATTATAGAAATTTGTGATTCCATATTCAATATAGTATTTTTTAACTATTGACTTTCTGGCATTTTCTTTTAATGATACTTTATAGTTTGTATTTGCCTTTTTTTCTTCTATCCTACTGGTTAAAAAAAAGAACTTGCATTTTGAACAAGCACTCTTAACTCCTCAAATTTTTCTTTGACCTTGATTTTCCTGTTATGTATATCCTTTTTTTTCTTATAGCAATACACTGAAATATAAAAAATGATTGATAGTGACTACAAATCCAACAACAAAAAAATTTGAAATGAAAGAAGGTTATAACAAAATTCTTCTTCAGAAATACCTAAATACCAAGGATTTTTAAAACTAAATAGCACATCTACACAAAGTAAAACCTGGGAGTTGTTCTCAGTACTACATTTGAAGGAGAAATACTCTAATTTGAAACCAACAGCAAATGTTGTAGGCTTTCATTCATATCACTGCTAGCCCTAAAAGCTTGTTAACAACAGCACACTGTCATCTAAGACTTAGCTTGTACTGTATTCAAACAGAAAGACATGGTCTTAAAAGGAAATATTCAGGCAGGGTGAGAGCTTGGGGCTGCCCTGCCCACCACTTCAGATAAGGGGTGTGTGCATGTTTGTTTGTTTTCTTGTTCTAGAGGGGCATGATAATCCTGGATTTTAAATATACAGAGAGATATTTTAAAGAGGAAATTAACTATTGTAAAAGGAATAGTAAAGATAAGTTATACTTATTTAGGCAAAAGTGGAAGCTGGATGTTCTTTTCTAATGTTCCAAAGTTGTCTTAAAAAAAAAAAAAAAATCCTGACTCAGCAATGCTAGTATTACAAAAAAGCAGATGTAGGTGCTGCTTTAAAAACCTGGAAAACTAGAATATTCTCAGAATGTTATCAAATATTTGTCAAAGCTTGTTTAAACTAGAAACTTCAAACAAAACCAACAAAATGTTTGTAATTATATAAAGAAAAGCAAAAGAAGACAAATTATTTTTTTCCGCCTAAAATAGAAAACAGTATCATGCATTGACTATTCGGCCAAAATATTCTTGGTGGTTCTTTTTCCAGCATTTTAAGAAAGAATATCATCATCATAGATATTATCTAATACCATTTCTAAGTATATTCAATCATAAAAAGTCTCTTCTATTTGAAGCGTGATACGTTTCTGAACCCCACTGAGAGCTGTAAAATTCCACCAAGTGATCAGTGTGCAGTGCCATCTTTATGTGAAGAAAAGTAGTGTTTATAATAATAAACCAATCTGGGTGTGAGATTATGTAACGTAGTGATAAAGAGAGGGATCTGGAGTCATATAGTGATTCAGGAAGTTGGGTCTACTCGCGGAGCGGTTGTGAGCAAATTATTTAACCTCTGTGTGTTTGCTCATTTAAGGCGGGAATGGGAATGGTGCCTCCCTCAAAGGGTTGTTTGAGGGTGAAGTGTGATATTCATGTGAGCACTTCATGTAGTGCCTGGCCCATGGGAGTGGTCAATGTTAGCTATTTTTAACTGTGCTGATGAAAAGACAATGAAAAATAAGTGGTTTTAGTAACCTTCTGGAAAACTGAACTATCAGTTTCAACAGATATTTGTTCAGTCATATGAGATGAAATTAAAAGGTGATAGCTTTCAGGAAAGTTAAAGAGTACACTCTTATTCTGCAAGTTATATCAACAAATTTATCCTGTTCCTCTAAAGACTTATAAGCCCTGGCCAGGTTTACCTGAGCTGAGGTGTTCGCAGTCTGTGCCACGGTCCACACACTAAGCAAACAGAAAGAGCTGACTCGCCGAGAAGGTGGGTTCCCCACATCCACATTGTGCTGTGGCATCTGTGACTGTGCGCGCAGAGATACGGATACACGCACTCCGCTGTGCAGTGCTGGTGGCAGGCACACACACAAAGACACAGCTTGTGTGTTCAGACAGAGAGGTGTTCAGTGACTCGAACTAGGTCACTCAAGTAGAAAATCTAAGAGTGAAGCAGTAGGGACCCTTTGCTACTCTTGACTTCCCAGCATTTTCCCAGTGGAAAAGCTTCTTGCACCTTCCCAGGGAAAGAGTAAGTCATTCATGCATTCATTCAGTAGATATTCACTGAGCTCCTAATTACTTACTGTTCCAGGCACTGGGGAAGCAAAAGACAAAATTCCTCGCCCTCAAGTAGTTTACATTCTTGTGAGTGGAGATCGACCATAAAAGTACCTCATATAGAACACTTGATAGGTACATACTGAAAAAATAAGGCAGGGAAGAAAGCCAAGGCATCTGGGGGAGAGTTGCAGTTTTTAAAATGTGGTCAGGAAAGGCCTCCCTGATAAAGTAACATTTTAATAAAGCTGAAGGTAAGAGAATCTCTGTGGGCTAATTTCACGATCTCTGAACTTTTTATAAGAATATAAACCTTGTATCACGTTTAAGAATAATCAACAAATTTAGAACCTGTGAACTGAATGAAACTGATGTTTTTCTTAATGTACATATAAATACATATCATTGCACATAAACAGTCAAATAAAGCCAAAAGACTTTATTATAAAAAGACTCTGTACCCAGGCCTAGTTTGCCATTTCTCTAATCCTTCATCTGCTACCATTTTCCTCACCAGTATTCCAGAGAAGTCTATATACAACACTCTCCCATAGAGAGAGAGATGGCAAGGAGTTAGGCTATAGTAGAACTGATGAGCTTGTTTATTATTTTCTATCTGGAATTGGACTATAAATAGTTACCATATGGCATTGTCTCTGTTGCTTTCTAGTCTAAATCATTCTTCCCCTGCAGGTTGGAAAATGTTGAAACATCCCTGAAACCTGAATCATATAATTAGAATTTTAAGGTGTTCTCACTCTAGCTGTAAAAAACATTTTAGAAGACTTTAAACTCTTAATTTTATTAATTTCATAAAGAAATGTTTATTAGCCATATGCAAAAGTTTTAATGATGTCAACTTGTGCAACTTCTAATTCACTTTTCAGATAAAATTTTGAAATGGCAATTTATTGGTGCTGGATTTATTTCCAAGCGCTTGAATTGCAAAAATGTACATTTATAAAGAGAAGAGTAAAAGATGCACTGAGAAATTTAAAGACTCGTAATGAGAATTGAAACCCTAGTGGTTCTCAATCCGGTTGGTGCTGTCACCTAATGGTATTTGAGAATGCTGGAGCTGGGGGCGTATTGTTGGTTGTCATAGTGACCAGGGCATTTGGTGCCCCATGTCAGCTATGGTAAGGCCTACATGCCAGGGAGGGTCCCACACAGCAAAGAATTCCACCTACAATGTTGTCCCTTCCCCATGGAGAAACTTGCTAAGACTGACAATTCCACATCTTACCAATTTTCCCCCTCGACAAAATTACCCAAGTCACGAGATGCATTTTCAGGATTACAACTACTATATTAATATGAATTTTGTAGCTTTATGGCATTTATCTGAAATCACCAGTTGTGGAGATGGTTTCCTTTCCCTTAAGAATGCCGATGGAAACTTTACGAAACAGCTAAACTCACCTTAGGTCACTCTTCTATTACATCGATTCCATAATAAATAAAAAAATAAAAGCCTTGTTGAGGTACCTAAAGTTCTGCAAAAAAGCCAGGTTAAATTGAAACTCCTTTTTGGTAATAGTAATTTACTTAGCAAAATCACATTTTAATATTTTACATGAATAACCAGTGGGGAGAAGTTGAAGGCATAGTTTAATAAGCTTATTACTGCAGCTCTGGACATGTTAAGGGCTGTTTTGTAGCCTGTGATTTTTAACTGTAGTGGATTTCTTTTAGACTTTTTAACACCAGCTGAGGTATCAGACCTGATCCCCATTAAAATCAATGTTCGTGGCTGTTGGGAGAAATCCAGAATAATTCTCATGGCATTACTATGTACATAACTTTGATTTTTAGAGTTTTCATTAGAAAGATAAGAGTTTTATGAAAGATCATTTTTAAATTTATTCTGAGTTAAATATTGATACTTTTTTTGAATTTTGATACACAAGATTTCATTGCAGCCTTCTGAAACTAGCAGTCTCACCACACCACCTACATATTAAGGCATAATTTTTCTATAATCAGGCACCTTTTGCTGCTTTCGAATGACTGTTGTTTAGATTTTAAGCATTGCCAGAGAGAAGAATCTGTTCTATTCTTTTGATGGTAGCACAGCCTGAAAGCTCTAGATGCAGCCTTTTCTGTGATGAAAAATGAAAGTCTCCCAGGGAAATCTGGAGGACCAGACACGTTTCCTTGGATTCCAACTTAGTTTGCACTCTATTGCTTGTGACGAACTTTATGGCATGTGATTATTTTTCTTTAAAACAAGAGTTCCAAGCACCTGCAGTAATTATTTTATGTTGTGTGCAGAACAGTATATCTTTTAATGTCAGATAACGATACCCTGCACATATTGCTTTTGCACTCTTTTAAATATTTTGTACTAAATGATAGAAAATATTTATATTCTTTGAGTGTGAGCTTTGAATAGATGGCATTATCACCTTATTGTGGTTTTTTTTTAACGAAAACTTTTTCCTCAATGATTCTATTGCAATGTTATTTTGAGCAAGTCCTATGCCAAATATCTTATGTAATGTTTATATGGAAGATTAAATTTTACTCTTGTGTGGTAAGCTATTGACTTCATAGTTGGAATTTGATATTCCAGCACAAACTCTACAATGTATTCAGAAATCCAAGTTGGTGTCATACATTTCATTTTGATGTGAACTTTTCTTTGCTTTCCTTTGTTCTGAAACTCCATTTTGCAATAAACGTTTTGACAGTAAATCCCTTTGTTTTGTGTTGCTGTGTATATAAGATTTTTGTTAGACTGGATTTCCAACACCCTTTGAAAGAATCACTGTCACACACATGTACATGAGTTTTAGCTTTTCTCACCTGAAGTCAGTTGGAGTGTAAATAATGAATTTGTAAAGTGATGGGGCAGTCATGAAGTAGGTCCTTATCCCCACAAAGACACAGAAAGGCTTAGAACTCACCCTGCAACAGATATGGTAACAAGGTACAGAAAACATAAAAGAAATGGTAAGCCTCTGTGTGCCTGGAGAGCATTAACTCTCATTCCCTGTCTTGCCAAATTCAAATTGTTTTGAAGCAGTGCCTGGCTCCAACCTTCCTCTCACTGATCTTTGCAAGCCTCATGCAAAGAATCCTGCTGGAGCGAGTATCAAGCTGAATCCAGTGCCCTTCCCTTGGCATCGTATAGATGCGCCACCTTCAGAGCACAAGAGGTCCCTTCTCCTCTCCTTTTGATAGAACCAAAGATGTTGGTTTTGATTAGTTGTGTCATTCACAACCATTATTGTATTCCAGAAATACTCATTTCTCAATTTTGTCTAGCACAACATTTGGAAATTGTATACAAATCAAAACATAACACATTTCCCCCACCCCCCATAAAAGCCAGCCTAGATGCAGGGAAATATTTCTCCAACTCAGTCTGTTGTTTCATGAGCTAATCAAAAAAGTTCCTTATTTCACATTTGTTTCTGTGATAGAAGGAATGTCATGTCTCTGCAGCTGTATCCAGCTGCCCTGTGAAGAAATAAAATGTCTTGTATTTTCTTTGATCGAGTTCAGCTTTAGACTCTATTCCTCAAGTCATTTTCCTCTCTGCATTTATTAAAGCAAGAGAGTGTATTTGGCAATTGCTACATACATCAAATGTTTCAGAGGAAAAAGTGGCAACCCTTGAGGGAAACAGTACAAGGGGATAGCAGACTATGTACAGAATAGTAGAGCTTTAAATGTACACTTCATACTCTTGCAACTTTTATTTATTTTAACCAGAGGGTTTTTAAAAATTATTCCACCAGAGTCTGCTTTTTTCCCATTTTTCTCCAACATGCACAGCATTTTGTTGCTCCAATTAGGTGAAGGTACTTACCCGATCTTCCCTCCCCCACCCCCACCCCCACCGCCAGTTTTTTGCTTTTTGTTTCTCTTCACTTGGAATCACCTCACTTCCTGCTTTTCACTGTCCTGCTCAAGCCACGAGGCCTTCCATCCCTCCCATCTTGTTCTATGAATCCCTCTCTGAATATGTCACTGTTTTCTCTGGTATCCCCAAAAGCCTTGAGTTTTACTAGAGAATTCAGCATTTTAGTGTTTGTATCTTTGAATTTTATCCTGTTCATTCAAAGGAAACGAACCAGGTATTATATGTCAGGCACTCAGCTAGACACTGAGTGTCTCGATCAAGATGAAGAAAGCCTTAGATTCTCCCATTCGAAACCAACATCTTTTTTTACCCTCAATTAATGAAAAGCTCTTTGAAGTCAGGAGTCATATCTTTCCAAGCAGGGTTTTGAGTATGTGAGTACAAAATAAATACCCACAGATTAGAAGGAGTAACTGCTCCCCCGCCTCTGATTTTTTGCCCTAAAGTAAAAGCAGCCAAAGTCAACTTCCTTTTTCAACTCACCGGTGAAAAGTATTATTTGTAACAGAGGTTCAGTGACACTTTGCCATTTTATCTCATGATCTATCCAAATATTTGGCAAGTTGTTAGTTAAAGCTAATGGCTATATCAAACTTAAGCCAGTGAACGGTACACCCAGAGTTTTTCAAATTCATGTAAACATTTATTGTTTAATTCATGGCCATGAGAAAGGCTGCTCTTTGGTGCAGGCTAAGGTCCCCTGTAAAAGTCTTCCTTCATGCTTGGGCTCTTGACAGTGAGGTCTTTAAATCTGTTTTAGTTATGCCAACTCTGCAATCTCGGTTTCTTAGAACAGCTCCTATTTCACATGTCTTTCATGCATGGGACCTAATATTTGGCTTTTAAAATATAATGCGAGTAAGATATTTAGATAAACTTCAGAAATTCCCCTATGAGAATAAGCATAATATGCCATCTGATTACCAAGTAGTTGCTTTGGAATCTTCATTAATAATCAAATAGTGCTCATGTTGGCTGAGAGTTCCCAGGAAGGCCCTGTTATGGAACAAATGTCAGTAATCCCTTGACTGCCAAGACCCTCTTGTGGGATATAAAAATTCTATTGATAATTTTTTAGATCATTTACTTGAGGCTTTCTTCATATGAGCCACAAATAATCAAGTGGATCAATTTCTAAGATAAATTAGAATGGCCAAAATCGTATGATACAATTTAGCATTAAGAATCAGTACACTCATTAAATGAAGATAAAGGTGAATTTAGTTTGCATGGCAGCTTTGGGGACTTAAAGCATGTCAGTTTTTGTGATAAAGAATAGGTTCCTAGTAATGAATTTGTTATGGGCTTTTAGTTCCTATCTCTGATTGATTGTATTCCGGGAACTATGGCAATGTCCAACTTGGAGAAATAGATGAAGAAATGTGATAAAAATAATTTCCAAGACTCAAAAATTTCCAGCCTCCTTCCTGAAATCAAAGCCCAGTTGAGAGGCAGCATGTAATACTGGAAAAAGGATGGATTTAGAAGCCAGGTGGACCAGGGTTTTAACCCCAACTCTTCTACTTTCTAGATGTTTGTCTAGAAGGGTTTTTGTCTGCCTCAACCCCCACCGCCCGCCACTTCCTCATCTATAAAATGGGTTGATAATACTTACTTGCAGTGTTAGGGTTGCAAATTGATGAGAAAATGAATTTACATTGCATCTATGTAAAGTTGGTACCACAGTGCTTGGCATGTATAATAGTTGTTGAATAAATAATAATTATTAGCTCTTTTTAAAGGCTGAACGGCACTGGGAATTGGGAAATGGGAAAAGAAGAATGTAAACCATCGTAAAGATTTCTGTGTCTGTAAATTTGCTTTCTTCATACTGCCATTCAACTATTGGAACCCAATACTGTCCAAGGAAAGCAAGGAGGCCACTCCTGGGTTTTATAACTCCTGCACACAAGGGAAAGCAGCCTGAAAATTATCAAAGCATCTTATTCCCTGACTCCCATTTTCTCTCCCACTTTAAGATGCTAGAGCCCATTTCTTCTAAATGTTTTGCAGAAGCCATCGTGTTAGAATCCAGTGTGGTCCTTTGGCAGATGCAGTCCTCTGGGGAGAGGTTCAAATTTGTCATAGGTTGCAGCATGAATTATTGGCTTTGCAAGCTGATGGTTTACTAACAGTTTTCATTGAGTGTCTGCTCTGCGCCATGTACTAAGAGAAGAAAAATTCAGGACATACAAAGTCCCTACAAAAAGAGCTCACAAAGTACAATGAATTCTTACTGAGGGGATGATGTACATTGTTGGCTTCTATGGTCACAATCCTTGGAGCACTGAGAAATTCGTCTTAAGATCAGGGAAATTATTTTCAATTCAATGTAACCTGCAGGGGGAACCGAGCCAGAGCAGCAGCCAAGAACTAGCAAGGATAAACCAAAGACAAAGGGGTAAACCAAAAAGACAATGATAATATTACTTTTGTTTTTCATTTCATTCGTATTTCCCACGCAGCTGCTGCCTTCCTTTGAGATTGGTGCGTGGACTGAAGACGACGTGGTAAGCTTCTATTAATGCCTCATTTGACCTGGACAGATATTTCATAAATTTGCCCCCAAGTTTCAAAATGCACAAGTGGAGCTCAGTCCTTAGAAAACTGTAAGGAGGAGAACTGAACAAATTCTGTTTTTCTGTTTTTTATGCAATAATGAGTTAAAATAAAGCCTCAAGAGCAAAGGAAGCATCTCTTCAAATCTTACAACAGGGTTCCATTGCCCCGTTTGCTATGAGGGGTATTCAAGATCCAATAATGACAAAATTAAGGAGATGACCCAGGATACCAAGAGAACAAACTAAAGGAAAAAAAAAAGAGAGAAGGAGAGAGATCTTAACTTTTCCAAAAATTCCAGGAATGGAGTTTGTGGAGAAGGATCTGGTAAAGGCAAGCTAGGATTCTGCTGAACTGGGTTTTTTCCCACCTTAGGGCTGTCTGGAAAGTCACATGTTTGGATTTGCCTTCTTTACTCTGAACTTTCCAAGAAGGAGTGGACACAGATGCTGCCAGACATTCTCTGCAACTGTAGCTGAAAAAGTTCCCGTGTTTTTGAGAGGATGTGGGTGGGCTATTCAAGTCCAAAGGAAGCCCCCTCCCCTAGCTCTGGGAAGAGAGCAATCCTACTTAGCCTTTTGCATTTCTACGTTTGTTTCCTTAGTAACAAAACAGATACTAGAATTCCTGCTCAGAGTCCTCAGAGACTTATTTCTGTCAAGGTCCACATTACAAGTTCAAGGTATCATTACATGAATAAGAAAATGAGGACGTAATGCCAGGCCAAGCAGGGATCACCTCCATGACAGGGAACAGACCCAGGTGACACAAAGACTAAGCTCACCACTGTTTACCTAATCTGGTTCTGGGCCTGGGCATTTCCCTCCTTGCCCTTTGCATCCTTGTGAAGTAAAACTGCTTTCAACATTAGCTAATGTCTTTGGCTTCTAAAGGGTAAGGAAACTTGGCACCAGTTGCCTCTCTTTCTTCCCTGTCACTCACAGTGATTCTAGATTTCCTGCCAGTCCTGCTTAATAAGCAAAGAGGACTTAGGATCTCCTTTATTCACAGGCCTGGATATAATCCCTTTATCCCAGGCTACAAAGTTGGTCCTTCTCATTTGAAAAGATGTTTTTTAAAAGCCCTGAGCTCCAATAGTCATTTTAGACTTTGCTCCAAGTTTGAGTGGTTTCCAGCCCATTTAAATAAAACTCCAGGGTCCTGGGCTCCAGAGAGAAACTGAGGGACTGAGTCTAGCATCCCTCCTAGCTCCCTTCACCCAAATAATGTGAGGCTCCCCAGAACCATGTGCAAAGTAAGGGTCAAGGATTAAGGGTCAGTGGGTTAAACAGGACGTCCTCATTTGGCTACTAGGGCTGGAAGAGTTTCAAGATACATGTAATGCAACTACTTCGTTTTATGCAGGGAGAGCCACAGTTTGATGTGTCTTGGCCCGCACGGCTACTTCATGACCAGGCCTAGGACAGAAGACTCATTCTACCCATTTCTCAGTCCACTGTAGCTTGGTGCCTCATACAGTTCCTGGGTAAACAAGCACCTCTCAAACGTCCAGATGGCGACCATCAAATAATTGGGGTGGGGTGGGGGTGGAGTCACTATATGCAGGAACTCTCTCGAAAGGATCTTTTTCTCCCAAGTAAGAAGGAAATTTACAACAGTCCTCCAAGTGTCTAAGATCCCCAAAGCAGGGAGGGTATACCTCCAGTTTGAAAGGTTTACATTTTAAAACTAGATACAAGTCTTCCGTTTTACCTTTGAGGTTGAGTCAAGAACTAAATATATTTAAATTCATTGAAAACTCTTTGTTTTACTGTTAAGTCTGGCCAGTGACCATTGCATGGATCTCTAAAACCATATATATGTCCTCTCATTCACAGTATTTTTGGGTTCAGCAGCTCGTCAGAAAAGGCAAGTGGAATAGCTTACCTTCTTAATTCATGGAACTAACTTTGCTTTGGTCATTTAGTCTAATTTTCTTCTGCCTTCTAATAACGTCCTCCAGGTGACTCCTCGGAAGAGATGAGCATATATGCAAGCTTATTCAAGGAAAACAACATCACAGGCAAGCGACTTCTTCTTCTGGAGGAAGAAGACTTGAAAGACATGGGCATTGTCTCCAAGGGGCATATCATTCATTTAAAGGTACGCCAGAAAGGGACAACATTCAATTAACCAGCGTTTGCTGAGTACCTGCATATGTAACAGGTCACTTGTTAGATGCTGGGGATAGAAACAGGACTCGGCTGGTTGTTCAAGTGCTGAAATAGTTTGCTACCTGGTAATTAGCCATTGCTGCTATAGAACTTTCCTTACCGCCTCATAATCCAACAACAAAAGGGTTAATACCCGTCACAGCGGGAGTCACCTGGTTACCACCTGAATATCACCCTGTGCCCTTGTGAAGTCTTTAAAAG
Organism: Tamandua tetradactyla; assembly: GCF_023851605.1. NCBI lineage: Eukaryota > Metazoa > Chordata > Mammalia > Pilosa > Myrmecophagidae > Tamandua > Tamandua tetradactyla. The sequence continues at coordinate 145,078,381 of NC_135329.1, forward strand.
GTGAAAGACAAATATTAATCATATAATAATGATAAAATGACAGCTGTGAGAAATGCCATAATGATGAGGTGGGTTAGGATGGGCAAAAGCGTCTGTGTAGATGTTCTGAAGGAGCTGAGAGCTAAAGGACAAGGAGGTGTTACCAGTTGAGAGGTGGGGGCGGGGTTTTCCAAGGAAGAAGGTGACCTGTGCAAAGGCTGTGGTGTGGGCCAAAGCTTAAGTGTGTTGGGTGAGCTGCAAATCAACCAGTGTGTCTCCTGGAGAAGAGTACCCCACCCAGATTTTCAGGAGGAGAGGCCATTGAATTCCCAGAGGCCAGACAGCTGTTAGGAATCCTGAAGGACCCCTGGAACTTGCCCGGAGTCTAAATGAACCTACACTACTTCAGCAACCTAAAATCATCGGAATGTTTGTTGAATTTGCTGTCTTAGCATTTTGAACTAGAACAGACAACACTATGAGTTTTTCTAATCCTCCATTTACTCAGGAAATCCCAACATCCTAATATCCTAGCATGAAGTTGAATTCAACTTCGGTCTTGAATAACTTCAAGGCTAAACTTCTGTTTTTTGTTGTTGTTTGGTTTAATAACTAATTTAAAAAATGATTGAAACGAAAAAAGCCCACATTATAAACAATGGCAGATATTCCTGCATTCCCCTTTACTCAAAGGAATACAATAATTATTCAAATACAATTTCCCAAACGGTTTCCTCCCCCTCTTTCTTTTTTTACTATGTTCATACAATCCTCTGTTCATAAACTTTTTCCCTAAAGCTTTTTTATTGTGATAAAATATACAAACTTAAAATTTGTCATTTAAACTATTTTTAAGTTTTGATTCAGTGGCATTAAGTACAGTCACAATGATGTTTAACCATCAGCATTATTTACAGAACTTTTTTGTCAACATAAACTGTTTACCCATTAAACAACTCCCCTCCTCCCCTCCAGCCCCTGGTGACCTCTACTCTACTATCTGTCTCTCTAGAATTTGCCCATTCTAGATATCTCATATAAGTGCAATCATACAATATATGTTCTTTTGTGTCTGACATATTTCACTTGACATTCCTTGAGGATCAGTTAGAAGGGAAGGATTGGTGAGCTATGATACTCACCCCGCCAGAAGCCACAGTGACTTAAATAGTCCCAGACTTGGTCAATGAAAGCAAATTTCAGGACAATCAAAGTGCCTTCTTTATGCTAGTTGGTATCTTTAGCAAGCAATGTCCAAACATATTGGTTATTGTTCACCAAATTTAGTAAATGGCCTACTGATTGCAGGACTGGGCCTAGGAGGATGCAAAGAAAAATCCTGTCCTTACTAGAATTTATATATCGCAAAAGAGATTAAATATGTATATACAACTTCTCATAATGTCGAGTTTCTTGGCAGTTCAGAGGAAAGGAGTGATTCATTACCTGTGCCTGGGACGTGCAGTGGAGGGAGATGGAGAGGGAAAATTTCACGGAATGGGTAGCCCTTGAGCTGGATCTTGGAGGAAGGACAGAATTGGGGATGTAGACAGGAGAGGGAGAGCCTGAGAACATTAATCTAGACAGAGAGAATGAGGGAAGAGCGAAACCAAATGTGGAGGGGCAGAGAAGATTGGTTCGGAAGTGAGCAGCAGTAAGTAGCTCTGACTGATGGAAGTGTAGGTGTGGAGTAGAAATCACGGTAAGTAAAGTGGAGGGGAGGTGGGGCCAGGTCACCTCATGGGGCCAGGGAATTTGAATTTGATCACCTGTGGGAGGAGTATTGGAAGTATTGAGAAATGACACGTTTAAAATATTGCTTCTGGAAATTGTAAAGTGGATTAGAAAGGAGAGACAGGACTTTAGAAGACCAAGTAGGAGGTTCTAATATAGAGAGTGAGATTTGGTCAGTGTAGTGGAAATGAGAATGGAAAAGTGGGGAGGATGCACAGGGGAGAGAGCAGTTCCCAGGTTCAAGGAGGAAAGCATAGCTATGTTTACACCCCTAACCAAGGACAGTCTACTTCCACTGGGAAACACTTTCTCTTTGACAGACGCTGTGGCCTCAGAGAGGATGTGTGTAGCAAGGGGAAGTCAAAGCAATCTGGGCAGGAGAAAGAAGAGGACAGGAGAAGTACCTATTTAAGAAGTGGGAAAATAAGAGATCGTGTTACAGAAGCCAAAGTTGTTAAAGCTTTTAGATATAAACAGTGATCAAGAGTCTAATGTTGCAAAGAAGCCAAGAAACACAGTATATTGTTTTCCTAGGGCTGACGTAACAAATTACGGCTTAAAACTACAGAGATTTAATCTCTCATAGTTCTGGCGGCTAAAAATCTGAAATTAAGATGTCAGCAGGGCCACCCTCCCTCTGAAGACTGTAGGGGAAGATCTTCTTGCCTGTTTCTAGCTTCTGGTGGCAGTTGGCATTCCTAGGTCTTCTTGGCTTGTAGACATTCACTCCAATCTCTTCCTCCATCATTACCTGTGTTCCCCCTGAAAGTCTGCCTCTGTGTCTTCTCATGGCCCAACCTAGTCCAATATGACCTCATCTTAATTTAACTATTTACATATACAAAGACCCTATTTCCAAATAAGGTCATACCCTTAGGTTCCAGTGGACATGAATTTGGAGGGGCATTCCTCCACTCAGGACATACATGCACAGAGAAAAAGCCATCATTGGAAGCAGCCAGTTGGGGTGGTACCTCTCGATGGCCTCTCCTCATGAACCAGAGCATCAGCCCTGAGCTCCAAAGGATGGGATGGCCTGATCTGTGAGGAGACCCAAGATTTCCCTTAAGCTCCTAGGTCAGTCTGCAGGTATACATAAAGACAATCATTTCACAGAGGGAAAAGTCCTGACTCTAGTATTAGAGCGGCTGTGAGTGGGGAGTTGGCCAATAAAAGGTAACATTCCAATAAATTCAGCTGGGTCACAGGTTATATGAAAGGTGGATATGAAGTAAGACAGCCATGGAAACTCTCCCAGGGAGAGCCCTGCATATATCCTAGGGGTACTTATGACCAACAGTGCTTCAAGATGGACCTGTGAGGATGGGCCACCGGCTGGCACCTCCAGACTAGGGGAATTTATTAGGGTGCTCATCAGTACTACCTCTGCCTCCTTCCCCTCCCCACCCCAGATACCGACAACCTGGCTGTGACACTGGGTCTTTCATTAAAGAAGGCACAAGCATTTTTGCATACTTTCTCAAAGAGTCTCTCAGCCCTAAATGGTAGATCATAAAACTGGCAGTCCGAGTAGTGTTTCCACCTACCCTCCCGCTACTGGGTTGTCCTTTTAAGCCCGCTCCCTTCCCCCTTACGTCTGGAAGCCCTCATATGGAGAAGCCAGGTATAAGGAATGGGATTGAACATCCAATAACTGTTCATTACATTGTCAAGTGTCAACAGCTTTCACTTGGCTTTAAAAAAAAAAAAGCATCTAATTTTTCACATGTTGCTACTTTTTATTCCCTGCACAATATGTTCAGTTCACAGAGAAGCTGAATTATACCTGATTTGTATCAAAAAAAAACCATAATTTAAATTGTCCTCCTTTCCTTTAAGATTTCTTTGTGCTTCACTGGGGGAGGGAGTGTTGGACACATAACCATAGAAAAGCCCTTACAATGAAACAAACCCTGTAGTGAGATTTCAGCCTTATTGAAAAGTCTCGGGTGTTATGTTCATGTTCTTTGTTGTTTTTCCCACAGTTACTCAGGGTGACAACTGCATTCTGTACACCAGAACATTAACTTGTCACTGCCAAACTCTGCTGGTGTTTGAAGAATGGTTTTATTTATTGCTCAGTCTAAGGTTTAACATCTTTAAAATATCTTCCTGTTCCATTAAATAATTATAAACTACCTATACTACTTTGAACCATCAGGTTTGTTCTCAATAGATGTTGGATAGTAATGTCCCCAAGATACTTTATGAACTATATAAATAAGGGATGTCTTTGTGTGTGTGCAATAATTTTAATCCTTTCTTCGTATTATCAGATCATTAATGAAATGATGTGATTTTCTTTTACAGTCAGCCATTGAGAAATTAACTCACGATTACCTAAACTTGTTTCACTTCCCACCACTGATTAAGGTAAGTAAGGCTTTTTCTTAAAGAAAGTAGACAGCTTTTATTGACAAATGCACCTGTCACAGCCACACCTAAATTTGCCAAGGTCGGAAACTGTCTTTTGAAGTGAAATTTAATCATCTCTGTCCAACAAAAGGCCCTTTGAGTGGTGCTGAGGGTGTGCATACACTGAACACCCTTGTTCTCCACAAGTTGAAACATTAACAATGCATTCATGATAAGAACACCACATGGTACCTTAGAGGCTGGGGGATTTAAGTGCTGTCATTGTAAGCGAGGATCTCTGCTTTCCACCCGGCTCCAGAAGATCTTTGTCCAACATGGAAGCCACTGAAGGAATTCACACCCTATGACTCTGGGTTATTACTTGCATGAAGGTGGGTGATGGATGTTATTGTTTGAAGAAGACATATTTCACATATTATTTTGAACATAGTCTGAAGGTATATGACATACTTTGCTATAAAACCAGATATTTGCAGCTAATACATGGAATCCTTATTTACCAACAGCTGTGGTGTTCCTTCTCTAAACCCTTGAAAATCCTTTTGTTCTTCTGGTCCTCAAACCACATACACTGTAAGAACTGCATAATTCCTCTTTGGAAATAGCTTGTAAATATCTTGAGTGTTGTGAAACTCTCAAGGTGAAGTCTCACAATGCATTTCCAGATGCAGAGTGCATTTCTTGGCTAAAATTAAGGCCAGATATCTTGTGAAAAATGTAAGACAGTGACATTCCATTTGTAGTGCATGAGATAAATCATTTGGCTAAATTCTCAAATGCATACTATGTCATTTCTCTTGCTGTAGGTAATTGTCATTTGTTGCATAATAAAAAATAGCCAAAAGTTAAACAATAGATTAGAACAGAAAAACTAGTGCTGAGAGAATCCTCTCCTTTACATGAAAAGTCAAATTAAAATCAACACCTGGAAAACCCATGACAAACTCTGGGATCTGTCCTATAACTACTTGTTGAAGAGTGCTTTGAAAACTATTGCTTTTTTATTTCTTGTTTTGTATATATATTATACTATACAATAAAAAGATTAAAAAAAAAAAGAAAGAAAGAAAAGCAACACCTGGAATAAATTGTACTTGTTTTCCTGTTGTAGGACTTAGTAGATGAACCTGAGGAAAATGAGGAAAAAATAGTGAACCTTGAACTTGTTTTTGGTTTTCACTTGAAACCAGGAACTGGCCCACAGGTAAATCACTTTTTAAATTCTTTGGATAAATTTCAGTCGAATGTATTCGTTTTCTTTCCTGTAACTCCGTGTTTGTATACCCCTCCCCTACCAGCTACTAACTTGATTGTGAGTAAATTTATAGATTTTATAAAATAGAATTTAGTTGACAGGTGTCCAGCTGCCTCTAGTCCAATCTAGGAATCTTATTCTCTTGGTCAGCTGAAAGAAGAGTCAGTCCTGTGTGAGGCCACCCAAATCCACAAGAAATGGATAACAAAGCATGGACTGGGAAAGAAGGAATAGGATACCAGATTGATTGTTTATACTTGCTCAGCATCACAGCTTGGGGATTTCTGTTTTTTATGGAGAATCTATTGCATAATTACCAGAGGGAAAACAATACTGATATTGGAACTATAGGAGACAATGTAGAAACCCAAAATTTTAAAATCAATTCTAAATAGGGTGGCAGGACATTTGACCTGCACTCATTCTATCAGACTTTCACTTTGTGTCATTTATTGGAGTCTGGAAAAATTGCTTGGCCTAGGGTGTGTATGAATCAGAAGAATAGTGAGTTTGCATTACTTTGGATTACCACAAATAGCTAATAATGATGACAATGTCTGTTAATTGACCACTTATTGTGTGCCAGGCACACAATAATGAGACATGGATGCTAATTTCCCTCATTATACAAATGAGGAAACTGAGGCTCTCAGAGGTTAAATAACTTGCCCAAGGGTTACATGACTAGCAAGTAGCAAAATAACTATTTAAGCACAGGTCTCTGACTCTGGAACACAAGCTCTTGACTATAACGCTTTTAGTTTATTTTTTTCGAGGAAGCCAAGGGACCTTTTAAGCACTTAGTTTTCTTTGTAACTGTAGCGGGTTGCTCTGGCAGGGCGAGGGTAGGCTCAGCTACCCACTTCCAACTTGCCCTTCATTAATGAGACCAAGCTTACCTCAGGCCATGCCTGAGAACCAGTGCTTGGGAATGATCTGAAATTGTTAGGAGGGATTGAGTTTCATCTGCGGCTTCAAAAGATGTTCTTTCTAGATGTGTAACAGGGAGTATCTTTTCTGAATCATGGCAGATGTATTGGTACTTCTGCTGAATGGAAGCCAAACCTCCTTTGTTTGGGTGCCAGAACTTGTGTCAGTGAAACCTGTTAAGATGCTTCTCTGAATCCAGGTTTCCTTAATATGAGTACCTTTTTTCTTTCCCTAGTTAGATGAATCATTGCCTATTCATTTCTATTGTTAGAAGCAGCTGCCAAAGAGGGGCAGGAAAATAAGTCTCTTTCTCTCCATCAATAACCAAGGGCCCTTCTAGCCCTGAGATTCCATGGTTGTGGATACCTGAAAGCCCATCTGATGGTTGACAAGTTGCATGTTCTTAATTTGCCTTCGTTAAGTATCAATTACATGACACTTAATCTATGAGTACTCTTGGCTTAAACCTTTTTACAACTTTTAGGTGGTAAAAGAAGGGGGAACTCTATTCCTGGAAGAGACTTTGTCAGAAGAGTTTTCTAAACCAAGAAAATAATATTTTAGGAATGAAAAAATGAGTTGTTAATGTAGAAACTGAGAAATATTTTTTTAGTAGAAATCAGAAGCTATAGATGATTTTTGAGACCAAATACTAGTGCCTTTTCATTACCATCACTGGGTAGAATTTCTTTTTTTCCTTTATTGTGGTACCATATGACAGAAGTTGCCATCTTAACCATTTCTAAGTGTGCAATTCAGTGGCATTAATTACATTCACAATATTGTACAACCATCACCACCATCCATTACCACTCAAACTTTTTCATCACCCCAAACCCTGTATCCATTAAGAAACTCTGTACCCATTAAGTAATAATTCCTTATTCCCCCCTTTCCCCCAGCTCCTGGCAACCACTAATCTGCTTTCTGTCCCTATAGATTTTCCTATTCTAGATATCTCGATGGAATCAAACAATGTTTGTCTTTTTGTATGTGGCTAATTTCCCTTAGCATAATGTCTTCAGAGTTCATGTTGGCATTGGTCAGAATTGCATTCGTTTTTATGGTTGAATAATATTCCATTTTAGGGATATCCCACATTTTGCTTAGCCATTCATCTGTTGATGGACCTTTGAATATTTCCACCTTTGGGCTATTGTGAAAAATATTGCCATGAATATTGGTGTACAAGTATCTCTTTGAGTCCTTTTTTCAGTTCTTCGGGGAATATATCTAGGAGAAGAATCACTGTGTCATATGGTAATTGTATGTTTGACTTTCTGAGGAATCTCCAAACTGTTTTCCATAGTAACTGTACCATTTTACATTCCCACCAACAATGCATTTCTCCATATCCTCACAAACACATTTTCTGTTGTGTAGAACTCTTGAATCATAGCGTTCTGTACAATATCTTGAAGTTACCACAGCTTTTGATATTCTGCTGTTCCTTGGTCACCCATCCAGAATAATAATTTCATTCATTCCTTTATTCAGCAGACATTTATCGAGAAATTACTGTATGCGTGGGACTATGCTAGAGGCTCATAATACAAAAGTTAAAGAAGGGGTGCAAGGGTAGTTCAGTGGTAAAATTCTTACCTCCCATGCGGGAGACCTGGGCTCGATTCCCGGCCCACGTACTTCCCAAACAAACAAGCAAACAAACAAACGAAAAACCAAACCAAACAAAAATTCAACAATGGTGCCACAATAAGGGGACACTCACATGGAAAAAGAATGCAATGTGACCCCCACCACAGAGCATACAAAGGAAAAAAAAAAAGTTAAAGAAGTTTAATCATGGCTTGCAAGGAACCCACAGCTTATTAGACAGGAATAATTATTGGTTACAGTGCAAAAGGATGAGTTTTTACGACACCATGCACATTGTTCAATGGAAGCGCATTGGATGAGTACCTAAAGCAGGTGCCGAAAGGGCTGAGGGGAGGCTTGTAAGTTGCGCTGGATGAGCATCTAAAACAGGAGGAATGGGGAAGGTGTCTTTAAGTCTTCTTGGTAGAAAATTCCATTAGGAATTATTAGGGCAAAAGGAAGAGTATGTGCAAAAGCTCAGAGGCCTGAAGCCAGCAAGGCAGCTGGGGCTAATTTCTTCTTGGGGCTAATTTCTATGGGACCTCACAACTTAGTTCAAGCATCACTCCCTCTGGAAAGATTCAACATGGAGCAGATGGAGTAGTGTGTGGGAGTTAAGGGCAGAGAGGTGGCTGGGGACCAGGTAATGAACTATCTGATATGCTAAGCTAAGGAGTTTAGCAGGTTTTAAGCAGCAAGCAATTAGTATCAGATTTATGATTTAAAAGTTCTCTCAGAAGCACAAAGGTGGGTGAATTGGAAAGGCACCAGACTAGAGTGAGAAAGACCAGCGAGGAAACATTTCAGACAGCCAGGTGAAAGGTGACAAGGAGCTGAGGCTGTGACAGAGCCATGGAAGGGAGGGAATGGCTAAGCTAGCTGGAGACAGGAGTGAATGAAAAGGAAGAACCAGGATGTTACCCAGGTTTCTACATTTTCCAGATCAAAAGTATAACATGCATAGTGGATGTAATGACAGAGTGCTCAAAGTATAAAGAAGAGACTGGAATGGGTAAGATTTATCAGGAAAAGCCTTTTTGGAAGAGATGAGTTTGAAATCAAGGCTTGTGGAGGTTTATGGACATTTGCACAGTATTTCCTTAATCTAATTTTTAAAGCTTATGCTTATAGAGTACTTCTTTTTAAGAGTTCAGGGTGTTTTGTAAATGTCATCTCATTTATCCTGTTGGCATTCTGTGAAATGCAGAAGGCACAGTATTCTCATGCTGCACAGATAGCAAGAGAATGTGTATGACCTGTCTAGGGTTTGGCAAGGACGGAACAGCAACCAGAAATTATGACTTCATTATTGCTTTTGTAGTAAACATATATCAGCTCTCATACCTGACCCAAAATATTTAGTTTCAGGTGAACTTTCATAAAATAATCCTAGAATAAATTACTGTCCAGTTGTAAACTATCCAGTTATGCCAGCCTATCCTATCATAATGATTTTTTTTTTCAGGAATGTGCTTTGAATTGAAATTCCCCACCTGAATATCTTGTTACCTTGACCATTAACGGTAGAACCCAAGAAAAAAGACTTCCTCAAAAATCTCAGTTGACTGAGTTCTCTTCCAGGAAAAGATGACCCCTTTATGTCCACCCTATCTCCGTGTGTCTAATAAGTCTTGCAAGGGAAAAATTGGACCTTTGGAAGTCCTCTACACACCTGAATTTTCAGGTCAGGGATATGTGCTTGATTATTTCACTTTTTCTTTACTAAGTAAAAAGAAAGATGTGTTCTAGTGGCAGCATTGAGAATAATGTATGACAGTGACTTTATCATGAAAATTTGCCATCTTTTTCTTATGCATTTGAGAAGGCCCACCAGTTAACTGCTCCTTTTCAGTAGCTTTGACCTACTAAGAACAGACAATGAAAATAAGACCTTATTTGTCTTTCTTTCAGTATCACTTAACCTCCTGGAGTTTTATTTACTGTGAGTCAGTCCACAGCAGCCTTTATTGTTCTTTGGTGCTCAGATGGGTCCATCTTTGACCAGTGGGAGCCCCTTCAAGTTGGCTCTTGTATCTTTTGATAAGACTTCAATAGTCTTTGATAATTTCCTTGTTTTCTCAGTCAATAAAGTTGTTCTAGGATCATTTTATAGATTTCCTGTGTCCCCGACACCCCAAAAAAGACCCTGTACACAAAAATACAAATATATATGCAAAGGAAAATTCTATGAATTCAGATTAAATTATTTTTTATGCTTCATGTTATAATCAGATGGCTTATGGCACAAAAGTGAGGTTGAGTCACAGAACCTAGGAAAGCCATTCACGCTTGAGTGTCCGTGACTACTACGGCAGTCAATACTTGCTGCCATAATCCTTGCCCACAAGAAGAGAGAGCACACAGGCTTCCTGGAGACCAAGGTGTGACCAGGTTCTAGCCCCATATACCCTACAGGAACCCTCCCACAAACAACATGTCCTTTTTCCTTGCCTTTTTAGAAACAACCTGACAGGGAAAAATATGATTGAACCAAAGGTTTCGCTGGCCATTTAAATTAGTAATAACTGAGAGTAAGTTTTATCCATTCTACAATGAACATAGGGAAAAAAAATGCTTTATTTCACTTTTAAAGAGTGAAGTAAATTATTAATGTAAATAGCATTGTATGTTGAGGCGACCTTGAAGTTATGACAATCCAACTGACAGAAATTGAATTTCTCAGCTTGAATGTTTCCTGTGCTAGGGGCTTGAATGCTTATCATGATTATTACTATTTCATTCCTCTGCTAGACATTGTGGTAAGCACTTTGCAAACATTTTTCTCATGTAGTTGTTACAATCCAACACGATCAGGAGTATTGTCCCCATCCTGATCCCCAAGAGGAAATTGAAGAGCAGAAAGGCAAAGTTCCTTGTCCAGAGTCCCCCAGCTAGTAAGGGGCAGAGTTAGGATTTACCCCCAGGCAGGCCCGCTTCTGAGCCCAAGGGTTTTACCACTGAGTCATGCTGCCTCTTTTTGGCCAATACCCTTTTACCCCCCAAATAGCTATATATGCACCATTATTGTTTTACATATACTGTACTATTTTTGTTTCATATAGTAAGTGCCGTGTGCTTTGTAATCTAAGGCCTTTGACTTGTCACAAAAGGAAAGCAGTTTCCAGAACCTTAGGCAGCTTTGTGTACTCCCCTGAGGGGCAACTACCCTTATTTATAAAAATAGTCTGCTGCACACAGTTTATTATTATAATTCTTATTAATTTGCCAATCAGGAATATCAATTCTCAAATTGCCAGGGAATAAGCTATCGACACTAAGATCTTTTGTGACATAAAAATTCACAAACAGAGTCATGAAGGAGGCTTCTGGGGAGTCATTCATTCCTTGGGAAGAATGGACTGGGCCCCTGATGTCCTTATTTCCTCCTCTCCCCAGTGAGGCAAAGGAGACCTGATTGAAGCTGATTTCCTGTGTGTCTAAATTGGTTTCCTGCCATAGATAAGAGACAGAGGTGTGGGAAGAAGGAAAAGAAACAATGTCTTATCTCTCCCAATCCCCTGACAGCATTGGACCCTTGACTAGGAATCAGGCTTCTGCATTTCTTCCAAATAACCATCACTTCTGATTTCCATTTGAGAGGTATTTTGGAAGGGCAAGGGAACCAGGAAGAGAAGATGAGAGGAGCATTTTGAAGAGGTGAAAGCAGAACTAACGGCCTCCATCAAAGTAGAAGGTTATCACTGGGGAACTTTCCCCCCCACCCTCCCCCTCTCCCTCCTGCCACACTTGTCATTGTTAGCCCCTGTTCCCTTCTCCCACCCCCCACCAGAGGAAACTGAATCGATAGTTCTGCTTCTCAGGTTGTTTCATCCTTAGGTTAAAAACACTGCTTTTTACAAATGCTTCCTGCTTGTACTGTGCCTTTAGGTCTTTATTAGAGTGCTCATATAATGCTACATTTAATAAACTTAATTGGATCTCCAGGCCCTTTCTCGGAGCACTATAAATACCAACAACTGTCAATCAGGGCTTTCTTTTCTATTATGTAGTTTTTATAAGTGGATAGATAAACATGAATAAAATAACAGGGAACAAAGAAAAGGAGTTTGTAAGGGAGTAAAAAACCCAACACCTTTTGTAAGTTTAAGAACAACGAAAAGGTGTGCTTTTCTTTACTTTGATAAATCTTGTGTATATTAAAAATTCAGCATTGGGAAAGTTTAGTTCCTAGAAAAACTGTTTGTTTTTCTTTCTTTCCTTTTTTTTTTTTTTTTTTGGAGGCAGGGAGAGAGATGTATTTACTCACACACGTGTTTGTGTGCCTGAATATATAAAGTTGTAGTGATGGATTGTATAAGAAATACAAGTTTTGACTGATAGCAAACAGACAAACACTTAAGAATTTTCCAACTACATGACTCGCTGCTGATTTCTAATTATAGAGCGCGGCGCTGCGCGGTGGCTGGACAGCCGCCTGCCGAACAAGAGCAGCTCGGGAGAGGGGCTCAGTCCGCACTTGCTGACGGATTGACAGTCATGTATAGACAGTGGTGTGTCAAGAAATGTCTAACAGCTGGCTCTCTGGAGAAGGCAGCTCTGATTTGTAACGTTTACAAATTTCCATGGTGCAGATGCTCCCACCGTGGCCGATTTCACGTGACCAACATGACATCACTGCCCTTGGAGTTGGGAAGAGATGTGAGCATTAGGCTCATGAGACCTGGCTCTGGATCACTCCAAGTCTTCCTAATCAAGATCATGAATGCCTTCTAAAATAGCGGGTAGTGTGATGGCATATCCCTGATAAAACACAGGTTTGGATAAATTGCAAATACAGTTCTGCTGGTTACCAGCAGGAACAATATATGTAGGTAGCTCAGAGAGAATGCCTGTCTCCTAGTAAGTCCATTGTTGACTTAGGTCTCCTTGGGTTGCTGTCTCCTCATGTAGACACACTGACCATATCACATGAACCAAAACTTGGGATTTAAATCTGTGAAAAGTAGAAACATACTTATAAAGGTAGAGCAACAAAATGTAAACTTATGACTGTCTTAGAAAAATCTGGAGACAAACATAGGTTGGTGGCTTCACAATGACAGTCACAGTTGTTCGTAATAGTAAAGGAGATCTTTGCTTAGTAGATGCAGGTTTTGAGAAGCATCTGGGGATCACAGTAAGTTCTGCAGGGAGATGTCAGTACTCAAAACGACTTGTGTTTTCTGAACCAAAAATGAGGTCTTTAGGCCTGACAGCTGTAAGAGGGGTAGATTATGTGAAAAGGAATCAAGAACTAATATGTTGGAAGATTGAGGGTGTATGGGAACCATATCAATTCTAGAATCTAGATTCTAGATTCTAGATTCGGGTTGGAAGTTGCTCAAGTGGGAAACATCAACAATTAACCAGACCAGTGTTTTTCCAAAAAAACTGAATTTCTTGGAGTCATCTCTCAGGAGGTAGAAGGAGTATAGAAGGAGAAGAACTTAGAGGGCAGAACAGCTGTTTTCATATATTGAGGGTCCTGGATAAACATTTAATTGTAACAAATTTCCCAGTATTAAAGTATTTTAAAGCAGTAATTAGATAAGCCAGCCCATCTTCTAAGTTGGTGGCTTCATGATGACACTCTTGAAGAAACTCAATCTGAGCTAGAATGTATTCTTAATTATTCAAAACTTGACAGCAAGACTTACTGTTCTCTTTTTCCAAGATGAATACCTAGTAACTTCCAGTTTCAAAAAAAAAATCCCTTCCCAAACATGTCAACTAACATCTGAACCATTTTAGGTAGTCAAGTATGTAACACATCATATCAAAGTATGTCTCCCTTGATTTGTTTCACTTTATTTTAATCTCATCCCTAAAGTCCCTTTTCATCCATAACTCAAATAACAACCCCCCCAAAGGCAATATAACAACCTTATCTCCACTGGTGTCTAGTTGGCACCAATCTGCCCTGACCTTAGACACAGCCATTGTTAAGGGTATAACACATTTACATATTTTGCAATAAAACATCAGTTATTTGCATTACTGTGTCAAGTTTTATTTGATTCTTTCACCTAAAAATGACTCATTTTCCTTTCTTGTATTTTAAAAACCAACTACTCTAAGCTTGTTTGAGAATAATCAAAAATTGCCCATTTAGCTAGAAGTCATTTTCTTTTCAAAAGGCAAATGTTATTTAATCTTTCAGCTGTTCATTGTGCCATCATAAATACTTTCTTTTCAGCACAGTTGTGGGGACTGAAATGAGCCCACTAATTGCCTCCCATTTCGACTGACATGTGGTGGTTTAGTGGAAGGAGAACACAGCAGGGAGAAGGAAATAGGAGGCTGAGAAAATGAGAGCTAATTATTTTCACTGCCTCATGTCAGGCTCTGTGTCAGCCTTGTTTTTACAAACTGGAAGGTTTAGCACTAAATAAAACAAACTGGCGTCATGTTTTTATATACTGGCAGTGTCATGGAAGCAGCTGCACATCTCAAAGACAATATAATGCCTGCGCTCGCATGGACACCATCTGACAGACACTGTGAGCCACGACTAATGAGGATATCACAGCGGTGCCAAGTGAAAGGTGCTGAATTATGTATGATTCTTCATCAGTACAGCAATAGTCCCGTACATCATTATGAGACATTGTTTTGCTGAAGAGATTAAAACATTCTTAGTTCCAGACCCTGCAACCTATATGCGCTGAAAGAGGTTATTAATGGAATTTCTAGGGAGAGTTTCTTGTGGATTTCTTTTTGGTTGCAAAACAAATCTCATGGGACAAAGCTGTGGTGGGTCATGACACTGTATAGATAAAGAAGAGAAGCAAATTAACCATACTTGTATTATCTTCCTTTTAAAGGCAGCATAATAAAATATAGTGTAGCGGGGTTATACAGAATGATAAATAACCCAGGTGCGATCATGGGATGTTGGACTCTCCTGCCTTTAAAACAGCAGGTTTCAGCAGCTGAGCTAGATAATGGCAAGACATGTAAAGGAGCCTTCGGAGGCCGAAGTCATCAACATTACTACTTTTAATACCAGCACGACCAACATTTTTATCATGTTTTTTTATCTCATCTGGCATTACTTCTTACATTTCACAACCATCACCTGCTATGAGACTGTTTCCTTTTTTACCCTCTTGAATCTGAAAAAGTTTATTCTGACCTCCCTATTTTATATTTCAAAATGTATCCTCAATACATGCCTTTTTCAAGATTCGGGTGCCCGTTTGCCCGAACCCTAAAAGTTCTCTGGTGATTTGACTTTTTTTTTCTTTTTATTGAGGAGGAGTGAGGTTGGGGTGGAAATTTTAAAAACCAATGTCTGCACAGTTAGACTTGACATCCACTGGGACTTCCCACAGATCCCTCCATTTCTGAGCCTCGGTCTCTTCATCTGAAAATAGGGGAAGTAGTATCTGTAACAGAGTAAGGCTGGGAGGGTGAAATGACTTGGATAACACTCAAAAACAATATGCTGAGTGAACAGAGCCAGACAAATAAGAGTACATACTGTAAGATTTCATGTTTGTGAACCAGCAAAATTAGAATATGGTGATAGAATTGGAAGCAGTGGTGCTTCTGCTTATGGAGGAGAGTTGACTAGGAAAGGAAGGGCACAGGGGACTTTCTGGGATAGCAGAAATATCTTGCTTGTTTTTTGGTGATTGCATAGGTCTATACTTTTGTCAAAGCTCATCAACCTGTGCTCTTATAATCTTTGCATTTTCTTATATGCAAATTATACCTCAGTTTAAAAACACATTTAAAAATTGCTTAAATGAGGAGTGTGCAAGAGTAGTGCAGTGGTAAAATTCTCACCTGCCATGTGGGAGACCCGGGTTCGATTCCTGGTCCACACACCTCCCCAAAAACAAACAGAAAACAAACAAGCACACAAAAATTCAACAAATGGTGGTGCAATAACCATTCATTATTTTCAGATGGAAAAATAATATGTGACTCCATCAGACAACATACCAAAAAAAAAAAGTCTTAAATGTCTCTAACCTCCTGGGAAAGGTGATCTATAGAAACCTGAAAACTTCATTTAGAGGATTATTTCCTTTTGGAATACCCTGAATAATCTTGACCCTAGATTTTTAAAGACTTATCCGTAGTGTTCATATTTGCAGTCAAGTTTTGGAAGGAAAAAAGAGAGTGAGAGAGATTATAGTCTCTGAATTGCCCAGAACTTAAACAAAACAGTATTAGAGGGTGGGCCACGGTGGCTCAACAGGCAAGAATGCTTGCCTGCTATGCCAGAGGACCTGGGTTCGATTCCCGGTGCCTGCCCATGTTAAAAAAAAAAAAAACAATACTAGAAGTTTAGTTTTTGTTCAAATTAAACTATTTTTTTCTATTTGGAAAATGTACTTCCATCTTGATTCCTTATTTCTCCTTCCTCCCTTCAACCCTTCCTTCCTTCCTCTCTCCTCTCTCTTCTTTTCTTTTTTGCAGGAAGGAGAGGGAAATGGCTATGTTTGGTGTCACTTGTGCTTGCTTAGGACTCCAAAAACTTATAACAGCTTACACAGAGGATAATAGTGATTTCTCACAAAGAGATATTTATTTTAGCATTAACTGTTGGTTTAGGATTTTATCTTCACAGTGTAAGACTTGCTGTTTCACTTGGCCAGCAATCTTAATTCAGAAGTATTTTTCACATAATTAACAATGCTGAAGCAGGCCACAGAAGGCTTTCTCACCCTCCAGTAGCCACACACTTGTTCCTAAAGTTATCCAGGTATTTCAGCAGCTGCCCAGATAAATGGTACATATCCTAGGCACCCTACAGAGTTGTCATGTTTTTATCAGTTTCATGTACAAAAATTCTCCTCTAGCCCCCCTCCCCTCAAGAAAAACAAAAGCCAAACCCATATGCCTCTCATAGGTTTGTACTGAGAGGCAGATTATCCTGTTAGTGAAAAGGTTCCATTAACTATTTTTTGCCCCTCAAAGCACAAGCAAAAGAATCTCCCAGTGCCTAGGCGACCCCCTTCTGGTGCCATTTTCCCTGTTGACTAGTAATCACAGTGCCTAGAACTGTTCGTGAAGATACAAATTTAAACAGGGTTATTCTCTTGAATGGGAATCTAGCTATGCAATAAAAACCCCTGGTGGTAAGGGTCTGTCCCCGTGACGTTTTCCTGCCACTAGAAGGGAGCTGGTTATTCTTGGTTAGGAACGTGAGAGCCCTGCACAACCACAAAGCCAGGAGCCTAAGGGTGGAGGGTATTTGTGGTTCCAGATGCTGGTCAGATAAATCAGGAAGAAGGGGCAGTATGGACAGGGAATGACACCACACGCACTTCTTTTTTTCTGGTTCATTTTTGTGTATGTGTGAAAAATAACATATACACTGAAAAGCAATACGTTTCAAAGCACACCACAACAACTAGTTACAGAACAGATTTCAGAGTGTGGTATGGGTTACAGTTCCACAATTTTAGGTTTTTCCTTCTGGCTGCTCCAAGACACTGGAGACTAAAAGAAATATCAATATAATGATTCAGGACTCATACTCATTTGTTAAATCCTATCTTCTCTTTTATAACTCCACCTTCTCCTTTGATCTTTTCTTTTTAAGTATTTATTTTTTTATTGATATATATTCACATACCATGTAATCATCCAAAGTATACAGTCAGTGGTCACAATATCATTATACAGCTGTGCATTTATAATCATCATCGACTTTTTGTGTATGTGTATGAAAAATAACATATATACAAAAGAGCAATAAATTTCAAATCACATCACAACAATTAGTTGTGGAACAGATTTCAGAGTTTGGTATGGGTTACAATTCCACAATTTTAGGTTTTTACTTCTAGCTACTCTAATGTACCAGAGACTAAAAGAAATATCAGTATAATGATTCAGCAGTCATACTCATTTGTTAAACTCTACCTTCCCTGTATAACTGGACCATCACCTTTGATCTTTCTGCCATTCTTTAGGGGTATTTGGTCTATGCCCATTCTAACTTTGCCACATTGGAAGATACCATATGCACTTTTAACAATGATCTTTTACAGCAATGGAGGGAAAATTGGTTTGATGCTGCATGTGCCCCAGAAAAACATGTTCTTAAATTTAATCCATTCATGTGTGTGTGTGTGAACCCATTGTAAGTAGACATTTTGATGCGGTTACCTCAGTTAAGGCATGGCCTAACCCAATCAGGATGCGTCTTAATTCTATTACTGAAGTCCTTTATAAGAGAAGTGAAATTCAGACAGACAGAGAGAGAGCCACAGGAAGTAAGAAGTTGAATGTCAAGGGAAACTGGAAGAGAAGGGAGAAAGCAGGGAACCACCATGTAACTTGCCATGTGGCAAGCTAAGGACCATGAATCTCCAGCAGCAGGTGGGCCATGCAGTGGCTCAGTAGCAGAGTTCTTCCCTGCCATGCCAGAGACCCGGGTTCAATTCCTGGTGCCTGCCCATGAAACAAAAAAAATCTCCAGCAGCCAGCTCCAGAACCCCATGGTATTTAGAGAGAAAGCTCCTCCTGCCTTGATTTGGTCATTTTCCAAGCCTCAAACTATGAGTAATTTCCATTGTTTAGCCTGACCCATTTCATGGTATTTGCTTGAGCAGACTAGAAACATAAAACAGTAGCCAGTGTTGGTGACAATAATAATGACTCCTTTTGAGCTGCTGGCATAATGCTGGATTCTTTACTTACATTATCTCATTTAAGCCTCACACAATACAACAACCTATTTATGGATAAAGAACATGAAGGTTTAAAAGGTTATATAACTAGGGTAAGGTTGGGGGAAAAAATAACAAACTAGGATTTGAGCCCGTGTAGTCAGACTTTAAATCTGTCATCTTTCACCTCACGTACCACTGGTCCCATGTTTTAGTTTCCTAGAGCTGCTGTTACAAAGTACCACAAACTGGGTGGCCTAAAGAATAGAAATGTATTGGCTCACAGTTCTGGAGGCTAGAAGTCCAAAATCAAGGGGTCGGCAGGGTCACGCTCCCTGTGAAGTCTGTAGGAAAGAATCTGGTCCATGCCTCTCCCCTGGCTTCTGGCAGTGACTGACAGTCCCTGGTGTCCTGTGGCTTGTGGCATAACTCCGTCTCTGCCTTCATCATTACATAGCCATCTTCCCTCTCTGTGTCCATCTTCATATGGCATATTCCCTGTGTCTTTGTGTCTCTTCTCCCCTTCTTATAAGGATCCAGTCATGTTGGAGTAGGGCTCGCCTTCAACCAGTTTGGCCTCATCTTAGCTAATAACATCTTCAGAGATCCTATTTTTAAAGAAGATCACGGTCACAGACCGGGGGTTAGAACTTGAGCATGTCTTTTGGAGGGACACAATTCAACCCATAAGACCCACTAATGGCTTCATGTATAACCCTTTCTCCGTATTGATGCCATTTTAATAGGAATTATCAATGCCTTAAACCAAATGCATAGATATCAGGTACATTTCAGACAGCCAGGGAATAAATTGTTTCAGAAAAGGACTCCTTTATGGCCCCCTTCAGCTTGCCTAGAATCTGTACCCACAGTTTTGTGTTACTCACATCAGATCAAAGCCAATAGTTCGCCCTTATAAAAGTGAATAGTTTTGGGGTGCATGGGTGGTTCAGTGGTAGAATGCTCGCGTTCCATGCAGGAGACCTGGGTTCAATTCTTGGACCATGTAACCCATGCCCCCCACCAAAAAAGTGAATAGTTTTAACACTAGAACCCTGAGTCCCACTACACGATCCTATCACTACCAGGATACTAGAATGGTGGCAATTGTACATGTAAAACTCCACATTAGGCTCATAAATATGTGACAATTATTTTTAGTAGCATAATTGATTATTTTATTATGTAATCATTCTTAGGAAGATTACAAAGAACTTATCTTCTTTGTTATGAAAACCATTTCAATGACCAATTGGTTAAGAACCTGTCACATAGCATCTTGACAAGACAGCATCTACAGTTGTATCCTGTGGGCTTCAGTAACTCATTTAAATCATCATAGTCATGGACAATCTCTATTGACAATTTATGACTCACTAGTTACCAAAAATGCCCAAGATACCTTAGGTTAATTTGAAATCGAGCAGAATTTGAAGAATTCCATTACTTTATTTGTAGATAACTTTTCTTGACTTGGCAATAATGAAATCATGGATATCCTGAAAATGTTTAGAAATTATATCAGGGCATTTGGCGAATTAAGTTAATAATGTAGGTGAATACTATGTGTTATCTTTCTTCCTCACCAGGAATGTAACAAGCTGTACTGACACTTTAATGCAATGGATAATGGCCCCCTTGTATTATAACTTTCTTGATTATAGTTTTATTCTTCTGTCGTTATCTTCTTTAATGGTTCAGATAGAAGGTTTACTTTCAGATAAGAGAAAAAGAGAACTTAAAAGGTCTGAAACCCTATTATTTTGATCTGTGCTTCTCTAAGTTGGACTTTGGGGAGCAGGGGAGTAATCACTAGGGGGATGACCCATGGCCGGTTGCTCTTTTGGCTGGATTAGTGGAATTGTCTCTGAGGAATTCCT
Organism: Tamandua tetradactyla; assembly: GCF_023851605.1. NCBI lineage: Eukaryota > Metazoa > Chordata > Mammalia > Pilosa > Myrmecophagidae > Tamandua > Tamandua tetradactyla. Next base: position 145,098,762 of record NC_135329.1, read on the forward strand.
TCTCCCTTCTGCCTCTTGTCAATAGCTGGTCCCATTTATGGAGCTCTGCAGAGTTGTCCAGTGAGTCCCTCCTGTCAGCTTCCCCATTAATCTCACCTGTTAATCTCACCTCTGACTTTGGAGTCAGGCAGCCTCATGCTACTACAATGCCATCTCTACCATGTATTGGCTGTGAAACCTTGGGCAAGTTCCTTAATCTGCCTGCATCTCATTTTTCTCCTTCATTTAAAGTAAGGACTTTTGCAGACTTACTATGCAGTTCAAATAAAATGACACGGTTTAAATAGAAAGCAACATACCTAGAGCATAGTAAACAGTCCACAAACATTATGTTCCTCTGCCTCAGCCCCTTCTCGTCACAGAGCTCTCCTGAAAACTTGCAGAGGAAGGTCTGACTTGGGGCATGAGGCCATGGAATACTCGGGTTGGGAGATGGGTGAGCGACGCCGAGGGAGTCTGGGCATGCATGCACAGTTCAAGATCTTTCGATTGTGCTTCGGACCAACTTCATTCCAAAACTTGACAGGCAAAAGAAACAGGACTAAGTAAACTTGTCTTTTCTAAGGCTTTTTTATTTCAGCCACTGCCTTGAGGAGGCTCTCACTGTTTCAGAATAGAGCAATCATGACACCAAACAGTCATTATTCTACCCTGTTATCTCAAGGCCCACGTTGCCTGGGTAGCAGTGGCTCCAACACAAAGAAATACTGAGAGGTTTGTCGATTCTGAGCAACTAATTTGACTCATGTTAGCTACGAGCTGGGTTTTCACTTTGTTGAATAGACCCTTTCCTTCACTAATTGGCTCTCCATCTTGTGAATGTGGCCGGGCACGGGGGGTCACTCCCCTCAGACATGGGCCCTGCTTGGTTTTTCAACTCATCTAGAGACTTTCCTTAAAGATCAGGCTCCCCCAGCTTCCTGCTGAAGCCAACAAGTTTTCAACAGCCTCTTTGTTGATGCTCTTCCATTAAAGTTTTGTCTGAGCTTGCTCTAGGAAACATTCCAGTCCCACTGCTAGGAGAGCATTTTCCAGTTTCAGCATGTAAGGTGCTCAGTGCATTATCCTTCATTCTTGAAATAATATGAGAAAGAATGTTACTTATGGTCCAGAGGTCAAATTTAAAGAAAAGACACTGGTTTAGTTTTCTTTTTAATTGCATACAGGGTGATTATCCTCCCATCTTTTTACTATGAAATTTTTCATACAGCAAAGTTGAAGGAATTATACAGTGAACACTCATATACCCACCCCCCAGATTCAACATTGATGTTTTATTAGACTTATCACATATCCATCCATCTCGCCATCCCTCTAGCCATCCATCAGTCCTTGTTTTTTGATGCATTTCAGAGTAATTTGCAGGCATCAGTAGACTTTCTCCTAAATGCTCAGCTCGCATATCATTTACTTGAGTTCAAAAGAGAAATTTGCATTATATTGATATTTCTTTTAGCCCTAGTGACTTGGAACAGCTAGAGGAAAAACCTGAAATTGTGGAACTGTAACCCACACCAAACTTTGAAATCTGGTCTATAACTGCTTGTCAGAATGTACTTTGAAATTTATTGCTTTATATATATATATAGTTCACAATAAGAAATGTTTAGAAAGTATATTTAAAAAAAAGAAATGTATTACTCCTAAGACTATATTTGCTGAGTTATGATAAATCCATATACCCTAAGTAATCTAAACCTCTATCAATACCCACTCCCAGAAAGTTCCCTCATGATCCTTCTCAATCCCGATCTGCAGAAGCAACCAGACTTGTGATTTCTTTTCCCACCTTAGATTAGTTTTGTCTGTTCTAGCATGTCATATAAGTGGAATCTTTAAGCTGTCCTTTTTGGTATGTTTCCTTTCACTCAGTAAATGTTTT